>NC_142872.1:109187500-110435714 GCF_051225735.1 Oryctolagus cuniculus | reverse complement strand
TGAGTTTTTAAAGAAACTATCAGTAGTAATATATTCTTATGATTCAAAATTCATAAATTATTTAAAAATACAACAAAATGACCATGAGGGTTCCTTTTCTACTTTTGTGACCACATCTTCCAAATTCTTTTCTGTATTTCCTTACATATTTGCCTGAAAATAATTTACACACACTCACATCTACACATATAAATTCATATGTAAGGATACATCAAATGTTTCTGGAAAAATTGAATTAAATTATGACCTCATTTTGGTGCCCCAATTTTTTTCAGTTATTCATCTGTTTATTATTATTATTTTTTATTTAGTAAATATAAATTTCCAAAGTACAGTTTATGGAATACAATGGCTTCCCCCCCCCCATAATTTCCCTCCCACTCGCACCACTCCCATCTCCCACTGCCTCTCCCATTCCATTCACATCAAGTTTCATTTTCAATTATCTTTATATACAGAAGATGGATTCAGTATATATTAATTAAAGATTTCATCAGTTTGCACCCACACAGAAACAAAAAGTGTAAATACTGTTTCAGTACTAGTTGTAGCATTACTTCACATTGGACAACACAGTAAGGACAGATCCCTCATGAGAAGTAAGTACACAGTGACTCCTGTTGTTGACTTAACAATTTGACACTCTTGTTTATGGGGTCAGTAATCACCCTAGGCTCTTGTCATGAGTTGCCAAGGCTATGGAAGCCTGTTGAGTTTGCCGACTTCGATCTTATTCCGACAGGGTCATAGTCAAAGTGGAAGTTCTCTCCTCCCTTCAGAGAAAGGTACCTCTTTCTTTGATGGCCCTGTTCTTTCCACTGGGATCTCACTTGCAGAGATCTTTCATTTAGGTCTTCTTTTTTTTTTTTTTTTTTTTTTGCCAGAGTGTCTTGGCTTTCCATGCCTGTAATACTCTCATGGGCTCTTCAGCCAGAGCCGAATGCCTTAAGGGCTGATTCTGAGGCCAGAGTGCTATTTAGGGCATCTGCCATTCTATGAGTCTACTGTGTATCCCACTTCCCATGATGGATCGTTCTCTCCCTTTTTGATTCTATCAGTTAGTATTAGCAGACACTAGTCTTGTTTGTGTGATCCCTTTGACTCTTAGACCTACCAGTGTGATCAATTGTGAACTAAAATTGATGACTTGGACTAGTGAGATGGCATTGGTACATGCCACCTTGATGGGATTGTATTGGAATCCCCTGGCACGATTCTAACTCCACCATTTGGGGCAAGTCCTATTGAGCATGTCCCAAATTGTACATCTCCTCCCTCTCTTATTCCCACTCTTATATTTAACAGGGATCACTTTTCAGTTAAAATTTAAACACCTAAGAATAATTGTGTGTTAATTATAGAATTCAACCAATATGCTAGAACAAAACAAAGAAAACATACTAAAATGGATAAAGTATTACATTGTACATCAACAGTCAGGACAAGAGCTGATCAAGTCACTGTTTCTCATAGTGTCCATTTCACTTCAACAGGTTTCCCCTTTGGTGCTCAGTTAGTTGTCGCCAATCAGGGAGAACATATGATATTTGTCCCTTTGGGACTGGCTTAATTCACTCAGCATAATGTTTGAAATCTACCTTTTCCATCTTATCTTTTCTCCCATCTAAACCTAGCCAAGATCCCACAGTTCATCACTTCAACCCTCCAAAATCCATGAGCCTTGTTCCTGTTTTCTGTATCTGGTAAAACTTTCATTTCAGATCAAACTCTATACACGCAACATTTTCTAGACGGACTTCTAGACTCCTCTGTCTTCATTAGGTGACCTTTGACACTCGCTATGGTCCCTTTTGTTGATTTTAATCATCATATAACTGTTTATACTATATACAGTCACCTGCTACATTGAAATATATTCTTTTAGATTTTTTAAACATAGTATAGAATCTCAATAAATATTTTAGGGAAAGGTGTTTGGTGAAGTGGTTAAATCACTACTTGGCATGCCCAGATCCCATATCCGAGTGCCTGGTTCGAGTTCCAACTCCATCAATGCCAATCAAGCATCCTGCTGGTGTGTACCCCAGGGTGGGGGTGGGAGTGTGAGTAGGCAACTGCTTGAGTATTTGGGTCCCTGCCACCCACATGGGAGACAAGACTGTGTTCCATGCTTTTGTTTCAGAATGGTCCAGCCCTGGCTTTTGCAGACATTTGGGGAGTGATGGAAGATCTCACTTTCTCTTTCTCTTACAATTCAAATGAAAATAAATAAATAAATAAATACATATTTTAAAAGCTTATGATTAACCAATATTATAGATACACAGATAAGACAGCAAATGTTTAAAGTATTTATAAATAAATTGGCTTGTCTTTGTATTTTGCTTAGTATTTTTAACCTCTGAATGCCATTATATTTAAAATGCTTCTAATATAAGATGTTTGATTTGAAAATAGAATATATATTATGAATTTTGTTCCCCTGAGTATTTTGTTTATTCTCATGCTATGTCACTTCATTTTAGGGAAAAAATGCATATGTGTATGTGTAGAGAATGATTATTGGTAAAAAATCTTAGCTCTTATCATGTATTTTTTAAGTATTTATTTATTTGAAAGAGAGAGAGATCTTCAATCAGTTGTTTTTTCCCAAATGGCCACAACAACCAAGGCTGGGCCAAGATTAAGCCAGGAGCCAGGAGCTTCTTCTGGTCTCTTTCCTCTGCTTTTCCAGGTCCATTAGAGGGAACTAGATCAGAAGTGGATAGCCAGGATTCGAACTGGTCTCCATATGGGATGCTGGTGTCTCAGGTGATGGCTTAACCTTTTTCGCCACAATGCTGGCCCCATAAAGGGTATTAAAAATAACCCTTATCAATATAATGTATATGATTTTATATTTTAATGTCATACAAGTAAAATAAACCTATGTTCATTTTTCAAGCTAAAGAAACTACTCATTATGTGATATATCATTCTTCCTATCAACTGTAAACTTAAAGTGGCATGATAAAGACAAGTCCAGCTTGGACCTACATTTTCTTTTCACATGAATATGAATATCTTTCTAAAAGTTTGAAATACTTATTTCTCAAAATACATTTTTCCCTCAAGAAGAAAAAGATGAAAGAGAATGGAGCACCTCTAACTTAAGCGAAAGGTTTCACCCATGTCAGGCAGAGTCAAATTCAGAAAGTGAAATGAATTTCTGTTCCAAATTGGGGATTTGATATAATCAGCAATTAATATAAGACAAATTTCAGATATAGTATAGAATCCTAACAATGTCCTTTATAGTATTTTATATGAAATTTAAATTTTGAGTCACAGTTAGAAATACAGCATTGTATTCTGTGGCCTAATGGTTTTACCTCTATGGAAATTTCTACAACTACTGTATCTTTACTCAACCAGCATATAAAGACGTGTATATAAATATATGCTTGTCATCTTTGCATTTTCCATATTATTTAAATATAAAATTATCCATTGGCTATTAACTATTAGAGACTAGCAGAGATGAAGTTGATTATTTCAAATTTAAACTTTATTCACTGAAAAATGAAATCATTACGTTGAAGACAACAGAATGCTAATTTATTTGACTGTAAAAATTAATTTTTGAGTGGATACCAAAGGTCTTTTAAACAATTTTCTATTCAATAGTTTAACAAAATATTTTTGAGAACGTACGCTATACTCAAAACTATGTATGGCACTAAACTAAAAGTATAACCTATCCTCTATAAATTATGCAGAGTTTGATCTCTTGTAGAAGTCGTAGTGTAATTTAGAGACAAATAACTACCTAAACAAGCTCAATACCATCTGGTTAAGTTGTAATAATAAGAGAAAGCAAAAATAATTACAGAAATACCAAGGTAGTAAATTCTATCTTAATTGACTTAAGGTTCAATTCAAAAGGGTGAATAATGCTGGTTCATCATGCCAAGGTGAGCAGAGAGGAGAACAAATGCAAATATGAGATAGACTTTTTGAGTACAAATTTAGGTAACATAACCATTATAATTCAACATAATACATGATGTATGGATGTATGTACTTGTAAAAGACAAATAAATCTAGGATAAGTTTTAGCTATGATTTATTCTGAATTATCAGACACTGTAATGCGTAACTTAGCTGAATTTGGTAAGTTTATATATACATAAAAGTTTATATATATATATACACACATATATATATAGAGAGAGATAGAGAGACAGAGACAGAGAGAACACCAGTTCTGCTGCAATTCTAGCTTCCTGTCAATGCACACTCTGGGGAGCAACAGGCTATGGCTCAAGTCGATGAGTCCCTACTATGTATGTGGGAGACCTGAATTGAATTCTCAGCTTCTGGAAATTTTTGCAATGAACTAGTGAATGGGAGGTCTCTTCCTGTGTCTCTTAAATAAATAAATGTAACATAAAATATAATATTTATTGTATATAAAGCAACTTCTAATCAATAGCACAGATACATCCATTGATCCCATTTTCAATAGTGAAAATTTGAAAAAGTAGTAAAATTTATTCTTTTTCTAAGTTACCACCTATAGCTGTTTGCCATCACTAATAAGTATCCCTAAATTATTTAAAAGAGTATACTGATGCTTGGGCCCTGTATCCACATGGGAGACCAGGAGGAAGCACCTGGCTCCTGGCTTCGGATTGGTGCAGCACCAGCATGCCGGCTGCAGCTCGCTGGCCGTAGCGGACATTTGGGGGGTGAACCAACGGAAAAGGAAGACCTTTCTCTCTGTCTCTCTCTCTCTCTCTCTCTTACTGTCTAACTCTGCCTGTCCAAAAAAAAAAAAAAATATATTGATACACTCAAGAATCCTTTTCAGCAGATTTTTCTTGAAAGTAATTTTTCTCAAAGAATGTCCAATTAATACTATTGGATAATTATAATTGTACTGTGGCATAAATTGTATTTGTATCAGTAAAAAAAAGAATTGGAATTAATAAAAACATTAATAATAGGTAATACTGTCAATGATTCCCATAACTAGTATAAAGACATAAGACAAGTCTCTGATATAAGAGAATGTTTAGAATACAATTCAACAAAACACAAAGTGCTATAAATCTACAATGATGTCACAAAACACAATTAAAAAGCTACTCTGTTCTTGTCAAAAAATGCTTCTAAATGCAGAAATGTCCTTTTTCTGAAATACTGCAATGTAAAATGTGATATGAAATTATAATTCTTCTGGACATTTGGTAAAGACTAAAACAGCCTACCAAATTAAAGTTAATTATAGAAAGAAAATGGTATCAATAAAAACAAAAATGAAAGTCGCTCCTACAGTTAAGGAGCATTTGAAAATTTAGAAGTGAATGTGCTATTTATATTATCCACAGCGGGGATTAGAAAAGTGACTGTGGAAATGACAACTTGCAGCAGTACTTATCTATGCTGTAAGTTATGGGTACATAATTTAGGGATGGTGCATGAAACAGCTTTTACTCCTTTTATTAATGCAGAGCAAATATAACTTCTGAATCCCACATTCCATTTTTTCTTCCAAATGACAACTGGCAAGAAAATGAAGATTCTAGAAGTGCTACGATTATGCTTGGCTGTGAAAAGGAAATAAAATCAGATTTTTTAAAGATAAGCATTTGCATTGTCAGAACAAAAATAAAGTAGAGTTTCTTAATTTTAGATTAGTCCTTTTATTTTCTTGTAGTTTAAAAAACTCTGTGTATTGCAGAGAAGTGTATAGATGTGCAAGGCAACTCCGGAAACTGAGCATCCATGGAGGGCAATTACGGAAATTCACTACAAAATGTACTAGAATATCTTTGCCAGAGTCCAAGGCCTAAATGACAAGGACAATTTAAAAACTTTCTGACTAATGTAATTATACTTATTCTATGATGATGTAATGTGGACTAAAACTTCCTATGATGCAATGAAAAGAAAACACAGAATATGTTTTGCCCTGTAATTCTCAATTACTTGCAGTCAGAATGCATTTCATTCATTTGCGTGCATGTATTCCCAGTGCCTGGCCCATATTAGGAATTCAGTAATTACTGAGTTGGGGAAGGTGTTTGGTGCAGAGATAAAAATATTACCTAGATGTTCACATCACATATAAGAGTTCTGGGTTTGAGTATCAGATCTGCCATAATTCCACCTTCCTGCCAATGCACACCCTGGGAGACAGTAGGTGATATCAGTGGTTGGGGATCCTTACCACTTAGATGGAAGGCCAGAATTGGGCATTCTCTCTCTCTCTCACTCTCTCTCTCTCTCTCTTTCTCTCTTCCCTCACTCACTCCTCAAAACTCTTTCTCAAATAAATTAAATAAACAAAAAGTATTATCACTGGCTGGCGCCGCGGCTCACTAGGCTAATCCTCCACCTTGCGGCGCCGGCACACCGGGTTCTAGTCCCAGTCGGGGCGCCCGGTTCTGTCCCGGTTGCCCCTCTTCCAGGCCAGCTCTCTGCTGTGGTCAGGGAGTGCAGTGGAGGATGGCCCAAGTACTTGGGCCCTGCACCCCATGGGAGACCAGGATAAGTACCTGGCTCCTGCCATCAGATCAGCGAGGTGCGCTGGCTGCGGCATGCAGGCCACGGTGGCCATTGGAGGGTGAACCAACGGCAAAAGGAAGACCTTTCTCTCAGTCTCTCTCTCTCACTGTCCACTCTGCCTGTCAAAAAAAAAAAAGTATTATCATTTAAAAAAAAAATTGCTTGTTGAATATGGCAACAAAGGCTTTTTGATATGTAGTTAGCGAATGCATAACAGTAAATCATTCACTCACTGTTCCCCTTGAAAACAAATCAAAAATCCAGTATTTTCAAAAACTAATATAGAATACAAAAACATGTATAAGAATGACACTGAGATCTTATGATTTGATTATTGTTTATAGCCCTGTCTTTATTCCTGTGGAACAGTAATCTTTCTACTTTATACTTATTGAACGTCATGGTTAGTGGTGCATTAAGCCTGTGATTATAAAGCAAACTGAAGTATACTGTTGCAAAAACTGAAGAAAAAAAAAAAAAAAAAGAAAGGTAGGAGGGGAGATTGGGACAGGGAGGGATGGAGATATGGTTATCTTCTTAGAATTGCATCTATGAAATACATGATATCTTTTTTGTATATATTAATAAAAATTGTTTAAAAAGAAGAAAAATATATAATCAGGACAGCGACTAGAGCATAAGGGAGCAGCATGTGCACTGGACCAGAAAAGCTCAGGGTTAATAGGTTAATAGGTTAATATTGTGTCTGTGCTTGTATCTAATTGGATGGCCTCAGAAAAGTCACACAAGTTTAGTGAACCTTAGTACTCTAAAGTTGTACTAAATGAATTAACATATAGTACTTTGAAGAGGATATGATTTGAGCTTTCAAAGTCATGCATTAATGTCTTCAGAACTTTTGAGAATCTGCAATGGTCCAACATCTATACTAGGCACAAGGGAGCATTGCCTGACTTGCTGGGCTCTCCATTTTGGGAAACCAAATATTTGTTTTTCTGCTCCACTGGCTCTTTGTCTCATCGGGCTCTAGAATTCCCTACATTTTTTCTTAGGAACCCAGAGAAAAACACCTAAAATTGACTGAAGGAGGAGACATGCTCATTTGAACTAAGTTCCAAAAATTACGTACAAGCTTGGCTAACTGCGCATAAAATTAAAGTTGAAGTTTGGGTTCAAGGCTGAGGAAATAGCATCGAAGAAGGCAAATAAGAAGAACTGAGATATTCTAGAAAGATTTTAGACAATGACACTAGATGAACGCACCATATATAGGCACCTATGAAAATTGTTCAGAGGAGAAACCGATTTCCAAGATAGCAAGCATTTTAATAAAGCACATGGGCATTTACATGGAAACTCGTTAAAGAATCATTTCAGTTTAGTTAACCTAGGATTCCATAGCAACAGATTCATAATTGAACTAATTTTTCAATGTTTATGAAAATAAATAAATATAAGCTTGTACTATTTCATTTATCATGTGGTTTTGTGATGTACTTCATGTACTCTCAGGTCTAGGTTAAATCCAGTTTTTGTTCTTTAAACTCTACATGGCTGGGACTGGCATTGTGGCACAATGGGTTAATATGCCTCTTGCAACTCCAGCATTCCTTATGGGCATCAATTCATATTCCTGCTGCTGCACTTCTGATCCATCTCCCTCCTAATGCGCCTGGGAAAGCAGTGGAAGACAGACCAAGTGCTTGGTCCTGAACTTACATGGGAGACCCAGAAGCAGCTCTTGGCTCCTGGTTATGGTCTGGCCAAGCTCTAGCCATTGCAGTGTGGGAAGTAAACCAATGGATGGAAGATCTCTCTGTGTGTTCCTCTGTCTCTGTAACACAGCCTCTCAAATAAATAAAATAAAAAGAAAACCCTTTACATGGTATAATGATTTAGATGACAAAATGACCCACCATCATTTATAAAATACTGTATTTTCTCTTCAAATATCAATGTAAGCAGTTTAGGATAGACAGTTGAGCAAAATTCAGTACTTTTGGGAGATGGCACAGTCAGAAATTTACTGTTTGAACCTATTTTTCCTCACTCTGATAAAATGCTTCTTCTTCTCTCATAATGAACTCATATTTTTCCTGTTGGAAGAAAATAGCTTTCTTTCTTAGTTTTGTAGTCTATAGTGAATGTCTTATCGTCTTTAACAGACTCAAGGTGTGCCTTATCCGGTTCTGAAACCTTAAACAATTTCAATAAGAAAAAAAGGGTTAACATGAGAAAAGCAGTCTGTTTTGAAATGACATTAGCTGAACAATCAAGGGAAAGGAATGAACTCAGCCAGAGATCTACTCATGTAATAGGCTTCTACTTCAAAACCATTCCCCAATCATTGTTCCCAAATTCTGTGCAATATTGGCTCCTTTCTGTTGTCCTTTGCCTGGCAATGCATTTTATATTACACTATGTATAGCTATCCCATCCCATTCTGTATAAACAACTTGTGTCATAGTATATGAATCTTTTATTCCTTGACTTAGTCTTTCACAGGATGTGAAGATTATCTTCGGCTTCTAATTTCCAGTACATAGCAAAGCTTGCTATATAGAGTAGTTATCTTTTATTCATTCATGAATAAAGATTTCTTGAGTACTCTCACATGCCTGGACAGTTAGAGGGAACAGGGATTTTAAAATGTAGAAGGCAGAGTCCAAATTCTACAGAAGTTGTGGCATTCATATGGGAGAGAATTTCAGGATAACATTGGTAGCTAACTCTGAATGTTAGAGGAATGTCTCCTGAGGGATTAACTGTTGAGGTTATTTCTTAAACTACATGAGAAGAAACACCCCAAATAAAGGATAGCACCAAAGAGATGTCAACGACGACTGAACCAGCACACGTGGCTGAGTCAGCTGAGTGACCTTCAGTCCTAGGCCTCCAGCCATCACTGTGAGTGTACTTTCCATTAGAAGAAAGCTTCTTGTAGATTGAACACAAATCAGAATGATTTGAGGTATGGGGCTATTTATAATCTTTACAGAAAAAGTCCTCCTTCCATTATTGCTTACTGCATTTGAACCACTAATGCTTAACCTGGCAAAGTCCAGCAGACTAGGATACCTACGTTACATGTATGACAACTTGTACGTATATATGATTTACTAAGAAGAGTTTTCAGGCTCATAACACTATTCTTCAAAAAGGTATGCCATAGGTTCTCAAATAAAGAGAACTTCTAGAATTTTAATTTTATGTCTAACCCGATTCTGGCCACCATTGTCCCCACCTGGTATCTCTAGACTATGACTAGTGTGGAATGAATGACATTCTTTGCATATGTCCACTCTTCCAGTAAGATGTGATATTTCCCCTTCCAATGGGGACCCACTTGGTAGATATCCAATATCAATGTATAATTTTATTCTCCCTGCCTTGTGATCAGAGATAACCAACTTCTGACATTGGAATTCTACAATTATTTGTTTGCTTTCTTGTATGCCTATAACATTAGCACAAAAATACACATGTCATAACTTGTGGCAGTTTTTTTTTTTTATGTTTAAAGCTGAGTTACTTGGGTTTTATAAAAAGAAATCAAGGAAGAAATAATTCAATGGACACGATTTTGCAAAGATGATGGCAAAGTTCCATTTCCACTTATGGTTCTAAAAATGTTCTCTTTGATTTAAGTATTTGCTTCTGAAGTAAACAAGATTTTATTTTTGAAGTCAATGAAACATGTTGTTTGAGACAATATTAATGAAACTGGCATGCTTATCTAACTCATTTCTGAATAAGAGATGTTCATGTCATTGACACTGTGTCCCTGAATGCAGACAATATCAGCATCAGTCCAAGACAATTGTTCAAGATTAAATTAATTGTCCTTTCCATTCTCTGCATTGCCTTAGCACTTTGAATATATTTCTCTGATTGCAGTGTCTTGTTTTGACTTGCTTGTAGATTATATGTGTTCTTTTCTCTCTTTTGTTAGATTTTAAACTCGGTGGACATGGACTCTGAATTGGCCTTGACTATATTCTTTGTTATTAAATGGATTCTTGATGTGTAGCTCAATAAATTTAACAGGAAAATAAGTAAATATTATGATAAGATATTGGCTATTTATCTGTTATTATATATATATCCACTCCTCCCAAATGGTATTTCTTTCATAGATATCATGACTGAAACAGGTATATTAAAGATTCTGTAGTTTTGGAAACTCTTCATCACTTACAGATGTAGAATTATATATATCAATAAACTTTTGAATTACTAAGGACACTAATTATACACACACACCTGTGTGTGTTTATGTGTATCATGTAAAACATCTAATATAAAGTAACATACTTACGTGCAATATAATATCACATATAAAGGAAATATGAAGGGAATTATGAATAAAATTATTAACACTCAGAAGTATAAAATTCTTGTTAAAAATTATCTTAAGGGAAGAAAGAGAGAGAGAGAGAGAAAGAGAGAGAAATTCCCATTGGCTGGTTTGCTGGTTGGCTCCCCAAATGCCCTCAATGGCCAGTGCTGGGCTAGGCCAAATCCAAAAGCCATGAATTCACTCCAGGTCCCCAGCATAGGTCGCAAGAATCCAATGATTTCGGCCATTATCTACTTTGTTCCAAAGTGTATATTAGCAGGACACTGGAAGCAGGAGCAGAGCTCAGACTCAAATCCAGGCACTCTAAGATGGGATGCAGGCATCCCAATTGACATCTTAATTGCTAGGTCAAATGCCTGCCCCAAAAATATAAAATTCTATGGCAATCTAATTTATTCTCTAAAAGCTCTGATGAGACCCAGTAGGAAGTACTGTACTGCATCTATTTTAAGCAGTGCACTCAAACAAGACAAAGGCAGCCCCTGAAGATCAAGATTACAAAATCAGGAAATGGACTAAATTTTCCTTTAAGGAAAAATGTTTAAAATATCTTAATTATAGATATACTCATATACACAAATTCAAATAAGGAAGGCTTTACTTTTGTTTTTTGATATTTTTATCTAATTTTCTATTCCATTTTATATTTGGTAAAAAGCAGGTCATGAAAGAATTGTAGAAAAATATGTGAAAAGTTCAACACCAATTACCATAACATTCTGTGAACTATATAATTCTGAGAGCTGTGACAGCATTTCCCTAATTCTCAAAAAATATTCAGCTGGCTGACTTGTAATGTAAATATAGGATTTACTTTTATCCTCCTTTTGAATAGTTTCATCAACAACTAATTTTCCATCTACCATATTTATAATGGTAATCAATGGTTTATTTTTTACTAGTAGGAGAAAAACAAAAAGAGTTTGATAATATAGATAAAAATAATATATTATTAAAACGTAAACTCATGTAAATTTGGACTCCAGTGATTAGTCACATATTCACATACTTTCTGAGAGTTGCAGGTTATAAATGGTATTGAAACTAGTAAAGGAGAATGATTGTTGAATCTGAAGACAACAGACTTCCCTCAGATTCTGGCTGCACAAAACTGTTTGAGCTCTAGTTAGCAACTTAAAAAAAAAAAAAGAAGCACTGACAACAAACCATCACCCTGAACAAAGTGAAAGGTCAATATGATGCTTTGATGGCTAGACAGACTGCCTTATGGGTAAGAAAAAATTTTAAAGCATCTATAGAGAAAAAGAAGAATCACACTGCTTTATCTGTGGGGAACCATTTATTAAATGGGTCAAGGAACACATATTTCAAGTAAGACTGTTGGCAATAAAGGGCATAGATTCAGTCTGTAATAAACACCAGCCTGATGTTCACTGAAATATCACTGTCAGGGCTGCCCTTTAGAACATTGATCCAGCACTGGTAAATATCGGGTATGAGAACAATACAGCAAATACAAGCCATGGGCACTTTGTAATTGGGTTACAGTGAAAAGCAAAGTACCCAGGAGAAAGCAAGGGGGAGTGAAAAGTAATGACAAACATTCTGACTTTTAACATGCTAGTGATAAACTCAGCCATAAGGTATACATGTTCAGTGGTGCCAATTAAGATAACTTATTATAACATATTAGTAATGGAAAAATCAAATTTTTAGTGCAAGCAAGATTTTATTTTTGTTATTGTAAGCATTTTTTTTTTTGCTTTCTCTCATTGTGAAAGCCATCTATCTTAATTACACTGATGCTTAAATGGTATCTTTTTTTTTTTTTTTTTTTTTTTTTTTTTTTTTTTTTTTTTTACAGGCAGAGTGGACAGTGAGAGAGAGAGACAGAGAGAAAGGTCTTCCTTTGCCATTTGTTCACCCTCCAATGGCTGCTGCGGCCGGCGCACAGCACTGATTCAATGGCAGGAGCCAGGTACTTATCTTGGTCTCCCATGGGGTGCAGGGCCCAAGCACTTGGGCCATCCTCCACTGCACTCCCTGGCCACAGCAGAGAGCTGGCCTGGAAGAGGGGCAACCGGGACAGAACCGGGCGCCCCGACTGGGACTAGAACCCGGTGTGCCGGCGCTGCAAGGTGGAGGATTAGCCTAGTGAGCCGCGGCGCCGGCCAAGGTTAAATGGTATCTTATCTCTCAGTAATTCAGCATTCAGGCTTGATAAATACAAAATGTAGACAAAGCATGGTTTTAAACCAAATCCTAATTTATAATATCACTTCACAATTTGGCACACTATGTATACCAATGAAAATAAATATATTATTAAACTCAAATTTTCATGTGAATTTGATTTATCAGTGCTATCTTTACTATATTGGAGTCTTCAGAATTTCAGTATACCATTCTCTCTCTCCAACTCACTATCTCTCTTGCCTCAGATTCACGTTTACATCAGTATCTGACTTTGGGAAGTAACCTAAAGTATATTGGAGATGTTTGCAAGAGATGACAAAATACTTTTGTACTATAACCATATGTCTTTATCTCAGTATGAGACCCAGCAGGGTTAACAGAACCCATAGTCTCTCAATTCCACTGTCTTTATCTGGATTTAACTCCATCTACCCAGGTAGGATTTGGAAATGTTTCATTTGACACTTTCTACACAATCTGATAACTCTTGACTTGCTAATGTGCCAAAACAAACCCCAGTGGGAGTACAGAAAACTTGGACTGTTTAAACCCTTAGGCATGGAAAAAACACATCCAGGCACAAACAGAACCCTACGTATGAAGTAGCAATGTGGAAAAGAGAAGAACTATCAAGTGTTCAACATATTTTTTGGAACATGAAATTTGGCAGCTATTAAAATGAGTCATTTCTTGGATTTTTTTTTTTAAATTCACTCCTTTTGCTCATGAAATTCTAAAATTAAGCATAATAGAACAGGGCTTAATATATATTATTTTCCTTCATTTTAAATAAAAGTCCATAAAGTGCCTAACTTTTGCATGAAATACATGTGAAAAAAATACATGGATATTTGCTATTTTATAGGCCTTCAGTAAAGCAATTTAAAATTGAATAAAAAGAAAGATATTATGTGAACTGTAGGTATTGTGAAAATTGTGCTGCAAAAATTAAAATACTAGTTTGCACTGCAGCCATAAATTACTAAACTAATTATCTAGTAGCAGGCATAACTGAATCATTCAAAGGGGTAATTAGCAATCAGACATAATGAGTACTGCTACTATTTCTTGTCATACTGTATTTAGCTTCCATGCAGGCTGGAAGAACTGAATTATTTCCTATCCTTCTCAGAGGGCATTACTGCTATATTGAGTGCATCAGCCCATATTATTACTCCCAGTAGTTTAATTCTTCACTGGACTGCACATTTCTGATTTCCCCTGTCAAAAGTTTCCCAGTTCTCCTGAGCCCTTTAAACAGTCATCTTTTTAGTAATCATTCCTTCATATATAGATGTAAACTGCATTACAGCCAAATTGTATTTTCCTTTATTAGTTTTACAGAATTCTGAGCCAGTAACATATGCTATTTCCTTTTAAATGGTAGTTTCTGGACCGATATCTGTTGACATTCAATTATTTGTATAAATTAAAACAGTTCTGGAAATTTTCATACATATTTTAAACAGAAATCTGAAGAGTGCTATAAATCATGTTCTTTTTTTTTTCTGAATACTTTCTGTGAGTTCATATCTGAGGACAGAGGTTATAGTAAGATTTCTATCCAGAGGGAGACTGGTACTTAAATATTTGCAATATAATCTTGTAAATGCAATAATGAGATACATTGGAGAAGCTATTTGTATACAACATAAATGCAACTTCCTCTTAGTTATTTCTTCATATTAAGAACAAGTTAAAAAGATGGGATGAGGGAACAGAATTAATAACGCAACTCATTGAAGGGAGACAGTATGTTTCAGGGAAAATAAAAAGATAATTCAGTTCATTTTTTATTTAGTTGAGATTTATTAAATCCCCACTATATGAAATTGCTTCAAGAGGCCAAAGGTCAGAGATTCTGATTAGGAAATCTCAGAGGAAGCAGGACTTTCAAAGAGCTGGCCTGTGTATCCAGGACAGGATACCACAGTGCTAAAGGCACAGAACAGCTAAGTGTAGCAAATCCCTTATTCAGCCCCTTGATTCAGTCAGACTCGACAGTGACGTTTGCAGTGGAAGCCAGAATACAAGCATCAAGGAAAGGGATTTGAGTAATGGAAGACAGCTCTGCCAGCATCACTTGAGAGGATCATGTGCTTCTCCTTTCCAGAGATCATTAATGACCATGTCATCCCTCCTTTCCTGGCTGCAGAAGGTGCTAAGTGCTTCAAGGCTCCTCACTTCTGCATTCGGGAAAGGACTTCATATCCTGCGGCTCTGCTCTGCCGTTTCTTAATAGAGCAATAATTCACAAAAGAAAGATAAATATGCATGTGCATGTGTTTATAGGAGACAAAATTTTGTTTTTAAGGACTTGCTATTTAATCTCCAGAAAGAGATAACTTTGCAATTATCATAGAACTGGCAAGAAAATCCTAACAGCTCACAAGCTCTTGCTAGGACTGAAATACTCTCATTCCATTATCTGGATGAAACTGAACCTCCCATTTGCTGGAGAGTTGCATAATTATAATTATGCCTGAGGATAAAAGTGACCTACTCTCATGTGGCTACAGACTCTAAAAGCAAAGACAAAGGAGAAGCCCTAACATGACCGGAATACCCACTCTATAGCCAGTGTGGTCCTCAGGGTTTACATGGCTGGAGAGTGAGCAGACATCTGTGCTTCCCATGATGTTCAGTCTGTAAGAGGTAAGCGTCAAAACACTCAAAGTATGATCTCTCTAAGGCATGAAAGACATACTAGCTGTTCTCCTCATCTTCATTTTGGGCTCTTTGCCTAACTAGAATCAATGTCTCCTAATTCAGAGACTTGTACAGGCAATACTCCCTAAAGTTAATTCTTCATTACAGAAAAAGACAACCTCGAGAGGTGCAAATTCCACAGAGTGAAAAACCTCATATGAAGATTTTTTATCATCTCTATAATACACTGTGTACAATGTAGGGAGTCAGAAACTGATTTGAGGTTGAAAAATACACTTTTTTAAAAAAAAATAGCTGAACTTTCAATAAGTCATCGAATGGAAATTGTACATGAATTTCTTTTTCATTATTTTGAACGTCAACAATCAAACTGGAAAACCTCTAAATATTCTGCCCATCACATACACACACATACACAAACACATACACATACACATACACACACACACAGCATATGGTAGGTCACTCCTTCCACTTATGGAGCCCCTAAGATAATTTATACTAACAGTTACTACAACAAACTGAGCAGCCAGCATTGTGTTGCAGTAGGTTAAGTGGCTGCCTGAGACACTGGCGTCCCAAATATGTTCCAATCCAGGCTGCTTCACTTCAGATCCAGCTCTCTGCTTGTGTGCCTAGGAAGCAGTAGAAGATGGCCCAAGTACTCAGAGCCTTGCCACTCACATGGGAGACGTGGGATGGAGTTCCTGGCTCTTGGCTTTGGACTGATCCAGGTCTAGTCCCTGTGGTCATTTGGGTAGTGAACCAAATCTTTAAAAATTTGACATTGCCTTGGTGACTGATGTTTGAGTTCAACTATAAGATTAGCCACATAGCCTAATATACAAAATCCTCTGAAGGATTAAATGAGTGCTCTCGTGCTCGCTTTCTCTCTCTCTTTCTCTCTCTCTCTCTCTTCCCTCACTCTCTCTCCTCCCCATGCCTGCATTACTTCTATATAAAATATTATATATTCTTTCCTGACTCCTGCAATCTACAACATAATGTACAGTATATATTATTATAATATACTTATTTTCAATATTTCAGTCTTTCTCACTAAATCCTAAAGCATTCTTCAATGTGGAGAAGACAAGCAATAGAATTTCTTGTATGCACAATTACACAGATGCACATTTATTTATTTATTTATTTGAAAGGGAGAGTGGACAGTGAGAGAGAGAGACAGAGAGAAAGGTCTTCCTTTTCCGTTGGTTCACCCTCCAACGGCTGCCACGGCCAGCGCACTGCGGCTGGCACACCGCGCTGATCCGATGGCAGGAGCCAGGTGCTTCTCCTGGTCTCCCACGCAGGTGTAGGGCCCAAGGACTTGGGCCAAGAGATGCACATTTATCTCTGGTTAGTCACACTAACATACCCAGATAAAATACCATCTTACTTTCTCACATCTCCCTTAGCAATCAGTACCAGTTCTCTGTCCTGAGCTTCCAACAATGTGTCCTCATTCAATTACAAATTTCTTGAGGCAACAAAAATTTAATTAATACACTGTAGTCATTAAATCAATATTTTTAATTTAAATGAGTGGATGGGTGACAGTGTGTTAAGCATGAGGTTTCAGCTGCCCACTGCTGTTGTTCGTTAATAGCCTGATCCACTCTCTCAGATGAACCAGGTCTTGAATAAGGCATGGGTTAAAGTGAGGGTATGGTGTAGAAGCCATAGGCAGAGAAGCCAAAATGCAGCACCGAGAAACAAAAGTACACTCAACGACCAAGCAGGCCATCCATACAGCATCAATCAAAAGGGAGAAAGTCAGGGGGTGGAAATAAAGAGAAAAGCACATACCCAGACATGCAGATTCATAACTGGAATGTGTGCCTAAGTAGATAAACACAGTGGCAGTCGCTCCCGGTAGGAGCCTGCAGCTCATTCAGAGTGTGCCAAGAACACAGGAATTCTTAGCATCAAATGCAAGCCCTGTGGTACAGGTGATAAAAAACAGTCACTGACATGTGAATTAGGGCCACAGACTCAGACACCTCCTGGAGTTAGACAAGTAATACAAGGGACTGAAGCAGTGAAGCAGGTCTGTGGAAGAAAGTGTGTACAGCTGGGATTGATTTGGGAAGGAGAGCACCTGTTCTACATCTTAAGTTTTTAAAATTGTTGGGAAATTTGTAGCCTATAGTTTATGACTCAAGCAAAATACTGGTTGACGTATGAATGACAGAAATGGCAAACATTGGGGCATATACCTGGCCCAAAGTTGTAGTGATTTGAGATGCATGCAGCCTATATCAAAGTGCCAGGGTTCAAGTCCTGCCCACTTCCCTTCTGATCCAGCTTCTTTCTAATTTGTACTCTGAGAGGCAACAGGGGATAGCTCAAGTAATGGGGTCTTTCCCACACACATGGAAGACTCAGAATGAGTTCTGGGCTTCTGGCTTTAGCCTGGCCCAGCCCTAGCTGTTAAGGTCATTTGGGGAATGAACCAACAGATGAAAGATCTCTCTCTCTCTTCATGTTTCAGAACCTCAGTCTCTCCCCGTCTTCTCCCTCCCTCCCTCCCTCTCTCCTCTCTTTCTCCCTGCCTCCATCCCTCCATTTCTCATCTGTGTGAATTTCAAACAAGAATAAATGCATGAAAATAAACAAATAAATAAAATATAAAAACAAATATTAACACTCAGTAGGGAAATATTTTTTTTCCTTTTTTATTAGAGAAAGGTCTTCTTTTGCTGTTGGTTCACCCTCCAATGGCGCACCGTGCCAATCCGAAGGCAGGAGCCAGGTGCTTATCCTGGTCTCCCATGGGGTGCAGGGCCCAAGCACTTGGGCCATCCTCCACTGCACTCCCAGGCCACAGCAGAGAGCTGGCCTGGAAGAGGGGCAACCGGGACAGAATCCAGCGCCCCAACCGGGACTAGAACCCAGTGTGCCAGTGCTGCAGGCGGAGGATTAGTCTATTGAGCCGCGGCACCTGCCAGGGAAATAAAATTTAAGTTCTGATCCTCATACTATCTGCCAAAATTTTTTATCCTTTACAGAATCTTGGATACTAGAACTTGGGATCTGGCTTATTTATTATTAGTCACAGGGAAATGCCCCCTAGATGGCACCTCCTCAGCTCCAGAACCTTATATTGACCTCAGGCTATGCTTTCACATCCCTCACTTTTGACATCTTGATATTCACACCCTGACACCACTGAAACCCCCATCCTGTCACCCCATCATCAGTACTCCAGTGAGCCATGGAAATATGTTATTTCCCACAGATGTGTTTGTATAGAAAATAAGTTGACTGAGTACAATTATTTTATTATACATGTGAGTAAATTGACACCTACAAAGGAAAGTGACTTGCCCAAGGCCATAAAGGCAGTTCCTAAGAGAAACAAGATTTAATTCGGTTCTTTTAATTCACAACCTGATATTGAAATGACCTTAAAAGACCCTTTCAGAGCTTGGTCCCTGAATATAACTACTCCATGTTTTCCCCTCTCTCCTCCCCAACACTATATTCTCATACACACAAACACAAACATATATAGGCACACATAATATAATAATTTCACTTTAAAAAATAATGGTAATTTTTATTCTTTCTTAGCTCTTCTCATTATGACCATTCCCAATAGTTCAGAGTACACACTACTTCCCTGAGGAATACTGAAATAATAACAATGAATAGTTTGTTCAGCAAAATTAAAAAAATACAGTGCATTTCAAAAAGTAAAAGCATGTCTATCAAGCAGAGAATATAATGATTATAAGTGAACTTTATGCATAGATTTAAATGCCAATCAAAATATTACAAAATACAATTTAGTTTCTCTAGAGAGTTTTCAAAAACAGTTAAGAATGCACATTCAGTACAAAGGTAGGGAAATCGAATTTGCCCTTTTCTCTTTCCCTTGATATTTTAATACAATATTGAAATCCAATAGTTGTATTATATAAATTTTTAACACAAATCATATTTAAATATTATCTTCTTCAAAATGAGAAGATTAATTACTCCTGTAAAGGAAAAAACTAAATGATTAAATAATTTTATGTAATATTATTTTCAAAAAATTAAATATCATAGATATATTTAGTTTGAAACAAAAAAATGAAACTTAGAATCACTGATTTTGTCACAAGAGGGAGCCCATGTTTTTCAATTAATGCAAACACAATAAATAAAATGAAAGTAATTTAATCCTGTCTAAATGTGAAGCTATAAATTTTATAATGTAATTCATTATTAATATCAAAATATAAATTAATATTAAACATCAGCAGTCACCTTTCCTTCTTTTCAGTTTGTGTTGAAGATGAGAAAAGTTTTTAATCATTTATTTCCCAAACACAACCAGGACTATGCTATGCAGGAAGTAAATAATAGATGCAATACAGCTCTAATATAAAAATTAAAAATTCAAGTATACTTCTCTGGCAGCATGCAATAATTGCCTACTGGTTTATAATTATATATTAGGAATTCTGAATTAACTCAAATCCTTTCCATATCCAATGAAAGGAAATGAAATACTTATTATAAAGTCATATAACTTCCTACAATGTATATGCACTTCAAAACATCATGTTGTATATACTATCAACATATAGCTCATGAAAATTTAAAATAAATATATCCAATTGATGATGACATGAAAATATAATATAGAAAAACACATTTAACTTCTTGAAAGATTTTTAATTTCTACAAGGTGATTTTCTTACTTCTATAACAGAGAGATGTTTAACTACCTTTAACATGTTGTGAGAATTAATAAGACAATCTAAAAGCTCACTTAGTATATCAGTGTCTGGCCTTTGATAATTGCTAATAAATGATGGTTGGCTTTCCACTTTTTGGGCAAACATTAAAGAACTATCCGTAATAATAAACATTTACAATTTTCCTTCATAAATAAAAACTTTTTCCTAATAATGAATTCCTTTTCTACCAGTGATTTTCAGCACTTACTTTTTCCTTTCTAACCTAACTTTCTCAAGATAATAGCAGGCATTGGCCACTACAATCTTCTACTTATCTGTGTATGATGAGTTTACCAGTCCATATTTGCACTACAAGGAAAACAACCAGCTCTTTTGCTCACTGAGGGATTAAACAGAAGCTTCAGTCTTTGAGCTCTAAATTCCCAAACATTTACTGAAAATGAAAATCCCATTAGCATACAAGGTATTTCCTTTTTTTTCATTTGTAATTTTTAACCTACCAGGATCAATAATTCGGTAACCCACTGAGTCATACAGGCAATACCCACAGACACTCCTTCTTTGTTAAAAATGCTTCAACAGAGCATTCAAGTGATACCATTTATCTGCTATGTGATATGAACTTTGTCACTTAATCACCCTGATAATGAATTGCTCTTTTGAAAAGTAGGTCATTAATATCCAACTCAAAATATTACAGGCAAAATGTAACTGATCAACTGCACATGGCTGTTTTTGCACTCACCAGGTGGACAGGATCTTAGACTTGCATACATGAACATATTCATCACTTACAGAAGTCTTAGAAGGAAGGCATTCTCATGCCTCCTCCTCTTACAGAAGCGGAAACTAAGGGATGAAGGCAGTGGTAACACAGAAGGGAGTTGTGAGAACCAGTGCTGGGAGCTATGGATTTTTTTAAAACTTATTCTTTTATTTGAGTCAGAGATACAGTGAGAAAGAGAGAAACAGAGAGAGAAGGGAGAGAGATCTTCTATCTACTGATTCACTCCCCAAATGGCTGCAACAGCCTGGGCTGGGCCAGGTTGAAGCCAGGAGCCAGGAAACTCAAATAGGTTTCCCATGTGTGTGGCAGGTGTCCAACCATGTGGGCCATCCTCTGCTGCCCTCCCAGGTGCATTAGCAGGGAGCTGGATCAGAAATTGAGCAGCTGGGACTTGAACTGGTACCCACACGGAATGCCGGCCTGCAGACAGTGGCCTAACCTGCTGTGCCACAGCATCACCCCGAAGTTATGCATTTTAACTTCATAAACTAATATACTTTATACTTGATGAATATAGACATGCCTGTAGCATGATACCCAAGTTCTTCCATCAGCAAAACCTAGGTGTTTTCTGTTATTTCCTGCTTTGATCTTTGCAAAACAAAACACCAGAAAATATTTCCTCCGTCCAAGCTTGCAATCAAAACTGCCCAACACTTCCTTCTGCCTTCTCATGCTATCTGCTGTGAGCGTAAAGACTTCCTACTCATCCTTCAAAGTAGCCCTAAAATTGTTGACTCAAACTCTGTCTCTCTCTCCTTTCCAAGGGGCTCCCATGGAAACTTCATTCGACATTCCACAGGAAACACCCATTCACTTCTAACAGAAGCAGAATGTAAAAGTAGAAGAAAAGCAGTTGTTTTATGAGGAGTAATGGAGGAGGCAAAGAATAATGTCCTGCAGCCCGGCGCTGTGGAATTGTTGGTGAAACCACTGCCTGTAGTGCTAGCATCCCATATGGGCACCAGTTCAAGTCTCTGCTGCTCCTCTTCTGATAAAGTTCTCTGCTATGTCCTGGGAAACCAGTAGAAAATGGCCCCAGTGTTTAGGTTCCTGCACCCACATGGGAGACCCAGAGGAAGGCCCTGGCTCCTGGCCATTGTGGCCACTTGGGGAGTAGACCAGTGGATGGAAGACCGACCGACTCTCTCTCTCTCTCTCTCTCTGCCTCTGCCTGTGACTCTACCTCTCAAATAAATAAATAAATCTTTAAAAAAAAATAAATGCCCTGTAAATGCTTCAGTACTGGGGAAAATAAATTCTATATGCAGCATTTAAATTTGAAGTAGAATTATATTGCAAGGGCTGAAATAAACTAATCCTAATTTTAAAACAGAGGATCCATAAAATATTTTGTAACCATCTATATTTAGCTATGTGATCACAACAATGTCTGTTTTAGCCTCCTCATATTTGTGCAAAATGAGTTTTGCAAGAGAACTTAAATTTTAGAATATTTTGAAAAGGAAACACAAATAGGAGGGTAGCAAACACATTTCCATAACTTTTCCTCCATTTCTTTTTTTTGTTTTGCCCTCTTTTTTTATGTGGCTAATATCCAAACATTTATTGATATTCCCTTTTGTTTCAGTAGCATTTTGTAATTCTTGTATTTTCTATCTAATCTTTATATTCTTTTTTACTTTTAAGTGGTAAACAGAGTCACCTGTAACTAGCTATGGACAAATATTGGGTAAAGTAAAACCCAGAGAAGAATTTTCGAAATTAATTGGAAGTTGTTTTTTATGATGGAGCATATCAAGAACATGAATGCAGCACAATTTTAAGTAGAAGGACCAATAGTTTAAGAACAATGAATAGGGGCCAGCGCTGTGGCACAGCGAGTTACAGCCCTGGTCTGAAGTGCCAGCATCCCATATGGGTGCTGGTTCTAGTACTAGCTGCTCCTCTTCTGATCCAGCCCTCTGCTATGGCCTGGGAAAGCACTAGAAGATGGCCCAAGTCCTTGGGCCCCTGCACCCATGTGGGAGACCTGGAGGAAGCTCCTGGCTCCTGGCTTCAGATCGGTGCAGCTCCGACTGTTGTGGCCATCTAGGGAGTGAACCAGCAGATGGAAGACTGCTCTCTCTGTCTCTACCTCTCTCTGAAACTCTTTCAAATAAATAAAAAATAAAATCTTTAAAAAAAAAAAGAACAATGAACAGCTGAAAGTCCATCTATCCTGAATAAAGGCCCCAATGCTTATCACGGGATATGAATTCCAGTCAAGTTGAGAGCAAAATTAGATGTTTAAAGAAAACACAGGCAAACCTTAATTTTTTAATTCAGAGAAACTATCAAAATTTGTATTAATATTAATTATACTTAAAAAAATCATAATATAAGAAAATTTGCCAATTTAATAATGCAGAGCCATAAGGCTTTATTCCCCAGTTATTTCTTCTGCCTCATTAGCTCACTATACCTGCTCCATAGACCTCATGCCTAAGGGTTCTATAATACAGCATAAGAGAATGAATCTTAGTGTCGGTAGCTTGAAAATCAAGGTATTTTTGAATATTCAGTTTCTGACCTTTCAAAGCTTTCTCTACTATTCCATATTGACCATTCAACAAAACCCATCCATTCAGTTGCTGGGCTGAACTCCGGCCTCTCTCCTACTACAGCTATATTCACGGATCCACCTCAGTGTTTCTGATAAATTTGGAGCAACCAGAAAGCAGACACCATTTCTTATTAATTTTGAATCTGTAGAGAACTCATAATCCCCTATGGAAACCACAGAAAATGAAATAAAACCACAAAGTTTGTCTTTATGAAAAGTCTGAAGTAAAGGAGAAAATCAAATTATTTAAATAAAATAAACAAATTTATAATCCCAATTTAGAGGACATTTTTATATTTTAATACATTCTAACAAAATATATTTTCTTTAAAAAAAAAAAAAAAGCAACACACAGTACATCAGGGGTTAGTGCTGCAGTGCAGCAGGTTAAGCTGTTGCCCGCAATGCCGGCATCCCGTATGGGTGCCAGTTCGAGTCCTGGCTCCTCCACTTCTGATACAGCTCCCTGCTAAAGGCCATGGAAAGTAGTGGAAGATGGCCCAGGTGCTTGGGCCTGCCACATAAAGGGAGGCTAGATGAAGCTCCAGGCTCCTGGCTTTACCTTTGTTCAGTCCTGGTCATTGCAGCCATTTGAGGAGTGAACCAGCAGATGGAAGATCTCTCTCTACTCTCTCTCCCTCTGTAACTTTGACTTTCAAAAACATAAATATTTTTTAAAAAGAACACACTACTACATAACCATCATGCTGAAAAAAAGTACAAATAAGCAAAAAATTCTGACAATAGTGACGAAAAGAATGTGGAACAACTGAAAAATCTCATTTATTTCTGGTGGGAATACAAAATAATAAATCTACTTTGCAAAACAGGATTTTGCTTTTCTTACACTATTAATCACACAGATACCCAGAAATCCCACTCCTAGAGATTTAATCAAGTTCAATGAAAACTTTTGTTATTTTAAAAACTATGTGTAGATGTGAAAATCATCCAAACTTGGAAATAGTTCAAATATCCCTCAACTATAAATGGGTAAATAGTGGCACACTTGTGAAATGGAATATTTCTCAGCATAAAAAGAAAACTAGTATTAACACATGGAAAAATAAATGTCCATGGAATGCATTATGAAAATGAAAGGAGACGGTAAACTTAAAAGATTGTTTATGCTTATATGACGTTCTTGCAAAAGTAAAACTTTAAGGACAGAAAACTGATCAGTCACTACCAGGTTGGAGTAAATAGCAGATTAACAATAAGAGCAACTGCATTTTCTGAGTGTTGCTATATACCACTGTTTTATGCAATCCCTCCAGAAAAATTTTAAATGAAATATACAATATTTTATCTCCATTTCTCAGAAGACCTTGGAGTTTACAGAAAAATCAGCAGTTGAACTCAAGCCCTTGCTGTTAATCAAAATTCTGTCTCTCACAGTGATAGGGGCATGTCAAAATTTTAGATGTCACAAGAGATGACCATGACCACTGACAGATACATAGATACATATTTTTTAGTCCCTGAAAAAAGAATACAAAAATGTGAAATGAATATTAAAATTCAGCCATCTGAAAATCTCAAATTATTATTTACCTCAAACTTTAATATCTATAGTCACTTGTATGAAATGAGGGAAACATTTTCTCCCTCATAAAATTTAATAGTTGATTCCAACATTCTGTCTTAATTTAGTGATGTATAAATGTAAAATAACATGCAGACCTTATGAACTAACAACATCTCTATTATAATACTATACTGATTTAAATTTTATTTTTGTAAGTAATTATGACTGCATGTATTATTTTGCATTACATTCATTAAAAATGTTTGAAATAAGCTAAATAGTGAAAATTATTGGTATTGCCTGAGGGATTAGCAAGTATAAATCTGACATAGCCAAGTCAAAGTATTTTTAATTAAAAAGAAATCTACCATTAATATACATGTAAACATTTGTCTTAAATGTGACCATAATAACTTGACAAATTATTAAATTTAGTTGATGATAGTGATAGTATAGTGATATGTGTTTACTTATGAAAATAATGACCATAGATAATGAAAACTATGAACAAAAAAGTGTGCATATATACATACATACACACACACAACACACACACAATATCCTTGAGAATTAAGTTGGCCTCTATGATGCAAGAAAAAAAAATAGACAAAAAAAAATCTACAAATGAGACATGTAGCTTATAGGAACAAGAACTCAAAAAAATACGATATGAAAATCAAAGCAAAAGTATGCTTCTAGTAAAACACATATTGAGAAAAGCTTATACTGAAGTGCAGCTGCTTGCATTATGTATTTCTAGGCTAGGAACTGTCACATAATCAGTTGTTCACCTCAAGATACATCCCACTTGTCACACAAAACACAGATATCCCTAGTAGGACATTTGGGAGTAAAATTCAGGGACAAAGAAGAGCAATGTAGACTAAGAACAATTCTGACTCCTAAAAAGACATTTCTAATCCACAACAGCTATCTCCAGAGAAGAAAGCATCCTTTGTACTCAATTCTGCAGCTCCACCTGAGGACAGTTCTCAGGGAGTGAATCTGGGTGGATAGGACAGGCTGGGTTATGGATGGAAAATGTATGCCTCTCCTTAGGAGTCAAAGAAAAGGCCAGTTCTGGAACTAAGGATTAACAGGATTCAGGGAAGAAAGGCCAGCTTTACTTTCTTTGGTGAGTATGCTAGTGATTACCTGAATACTCCATAACTGAGAAACAATGAAAATGGAAGATCTATGATGTGTTAAGTCATAATGACAAATTTTAAGCAAAGTAGTTCATCAGAACCAGTCTTGCAATGTCACCTCATATGCTTTCAAATATTTCACAGGGTTCTCTAGCTAGGTAGGGCCTCAGCCAAAATGCTGTACATATATATTTTTACTACCCATAGTAAAAAATAATTGCAGCACTTCAGTAATTTAGAGCTACTTATGTTGATGTATGTATCTAGAATCCATTAGAAGGGTTTTTTAAGAGAGTTTTTCTTCCAATGTCCCTAAAAATCTGAAAACTACAAATTATTGTTAAGTAATCTTTTCAGAAAATGTCTGATCTGCACTTTGAGAAAATTTTCATCTAAGATTTTTAATATTTCTACCAATAACAGAATGATAATGCTATGATACAGTAGGTGTTTTTTTTAAGAGAAGAATTTCAGCCTTTCTCACATACAGAAATAAATTTGAATTACATATAGCTATGAATTCTAATAGCTGTGTAGGCAAGTAAGCTCTGTCACAGACAGGAATAATCAGAGTCCTAGAATCACAGAATCTCGCACTTCAAAAAATGTAAATGCTTTCTTTTTTCCACACTAGCTGTTTTTGTGAATTTTTTTTCTTTTCAGATAGAGAAAGAACATCTTTTAATAAATTAATCATACTCATTCTATCTAAAAGCTGATGCAGGCAATGTAAGAGGTTATGTCATATATTTGGAAAGATCATATTAATTTGTGCAAAAATGAGTTTGTCTGCTTCATATTCATTAGTTTTAGATGTTATCACTTGAAATAGATTATTCAAATCAAAGCTTATATTGCTAATTTGAGCAGTTGTTTTGGTAAAATAAATATAAAAAAATCAAATCTCTTTAATTACTAAATATGCATATTTTTCCTACTTTTAGTAAATTACCAGGCTGTAAAATAATACTATAATAATATACTTTAACAATAATATTTATTAACTCTATTGTTTAGATTTATTTTGAAAGGAAATTATTAGCTATTTATGCTCATTATTTTTTATTAAAGTATATCTAACAATAAAAACTGCATGTATTTTAGGCTATAACATGATCATATATACATTCTGAAATGATTAAATCAGATTGATTTACTTTTTAAAATCAGAGTTACAGAGAAAGAAGAAGAGACAAAGAAAGAGAAAGAGAGAGAGACCCCTTCTATCTACTGGTTCACTACCCAAATGGCCGTAATTGTTGGGGCTGGGCCAGGTCGAAGCCAGGAGCCAGGGTTCTTCCAGGTCTCCCAAATAGGAGCCCAAATACTTGTGCCACTGCTTTTCCCAGACCATTAGCAGGGAGCTGGATCAGAAGTGGAGCAGCCAGGACATGAGCCAGCACCCATATTGTATGCTGGTATAGCAGGCAGTGACTACCCAATACACCACAACTCGGGTCCTTTCACAGGACTTTCTAGCAGGTAGGTTCTTGGCTGAAAATCTTCACACAGACAGGTTATGTCACATCTTCTGTTTGCAGGGGAGTTGTGTGCTCTCAATTCATATGTTAAAGTCTTACCCCTAATGATTATATTTGAGATGGGAAGGGATAAATAGTTAAAATGAGGCTGTCAGGATAGGCCTTAATCTAGAGGGCATTAGGTAGAGCCACAGAGGGAAGACCATGTAAAGATACAATGTGAAGAATACTGTCTACACGCAAAGGAGAGAGAACTCGGAAGAAAAAAAAAAACTTGCAGATACCTTGATCTCAAACCTCTAAAATGAGGAGAAAATACACTTTGTACCTGCAGTCCCAGCAAATTAACATTTCTTCCTGGAACTTTCTTAAGCTGACCAATTGAGGTTTTGACATAAAAATTTCTGATATGAATGCCAGAGATTGACAAAACTGTTTTATTCTAAAATAGTTCTAGAGAAAAGCATAGAATAAAATTTGAAACAAATAAATGATCTAAAATGAGCATAGCTGCACACATCCCAGGGCACTTGAGAAAGTTCGTGAAAATGAAATTTAAAAATAATATATTTTTATATGCCAAAAATATGCATGCATACGAAAGGTACTCAAAAAGTTAACAGAAAATGTACAGTATGGAAAAGGGACTATGCATAGATTTAAAATGTCCACACAATGGTAAACATATTCTAAAATTCAGTTTTCCATGAACTTATTGAAATATTCTTGTATGTATATAAGTATATAATTTTATATATTATATACCATGTATGAACATCATCTTGTTTTAGGTGCTATGTATTTTAGAAAAGCATACATTATAATCTCTACCCTCTAATTACTATGTGAGTATGGAAAGAAAATAACATATGAAAGAAAAGTAAATAACACAGAGCAGTGTAGATTGAAGTACTCATTTGAGTGCCATAGATTGTAAGTGCTGTAGCAATTATGAATGATAGGTTCTAGGTACATTTGCTATTTGACTGCAGTGAAAAGAAATACTCATACCAATTCAAGTGTATATTTGTCTCCTGAGGGAGTATACAAGAACCCTATGGTTTTATCAATTTGTACTTTAGAAAATTATATGTAAGAAGAGTTTTAGTTTTTATAGATTTCAATAAGCATGGATACTTATAGAACTTATATAATGAACAAATGTATTTGAGACACTATTATACCTGAAAATTTTATATTATATATATAAATATCTAAATGTATACTTATAAATATTTATATATAAATATGTTTCCTGGAGCTTCTACTACAAAGAGCCACAATGTGGATGACTTAAAGGAATAGACATTTATTGTCTTGCAGTTCTTGTCGGTATAAATCTGAAATTATCAAGTGCAGGGCCATGCTCCCTGTGAGATTCTGTGTACAAGCCTTTCTTCTCCATTCTAGCCTCTGGCAGTGGCCTACAATCTGCTATTCTCTGGCTTGCAACTACATTATCACCTATCCATGCCTCTATCTTTACAAGGCATCTCTCTTCATATTACCACACTGTCACCAGTGACATTGGACTGAGGACACTGCTCATACTGGATTAAAGGCACAGTCTACCCCAATAGTACCTTATCTTAGTTAACTACATTTGCTAGGATCTTGTTTCCAAATAAGGTTGCATTCTTGGCTAGCGACATTAGTTAGACATCATTGGGGAGATACAATTCAATCCATACATGTTTTGTGGTAGGGACATTTAAGATCCTGAAATCTATCTTAACACATTTTTATGTGTAAAATATACTAGTATTCAATAGGCATGATTTTGTACAACAGAACTCTAGAACTCACTAATGTCATGGAATTGAAACTTTATATGCATTGAGTAACAACTTCCTACTTTCTTGCTGCGACCAGGCCCTGGAAACCACTATTTCACTCTACTTCTATCAGTTTGACTATGTTAGATACCTAATATTTATAGAAGTATGCAGTTTGTCCTAATTTATGGTTTATATCACTTAGCATAAGGGCCTTGAGGTATAGTTATGTTGTAGCAAGATTTCCTTCATTTTAAGGGCTGAGCAATACCCCATATTATGGATATACCTTCTTTTCTTTGCACACTCATCATTTTGTAGTATTTTCTTTTTTATTTATCTATATAAAGTGAACAGATTTCATGCATTTTGTATGTACAGTTTAAAGAACAAAATGACCTTTTCTACCCTCTCACCTTCACTCCCTCTATCCTCTTTCCTTCTTATTTCCCTTTTAATATTAATGATGTACTTTATATTTACTTTATAAGCACAAGCTTAATCCTCCACTAAATAAAGAATTCAACAAGTAGGAAAGGAGAAAGACCACTGTTCCTCGTGAGTATAGACAAGAGCTATAAATGATGATCAAATCTTAAGAGATCGACTTCATTCATATACATTACATGTTTGTACTGTATACATTAGCTACCACAAGTCAGAGAAAAAATATGATATTTGTCATTTGGGGACTGGCTTATCTCATCATTAGATGGATATTTAAGTTTTTACCTTGTTTTAGCTATTACAAATAATGCTGTAATAAATATAGGAATGCAAATGTATCTTCAAGATTCTGATTTCAATTCTTTTAAATAAATATTCAAAATGGGATTGCTGGGGACTGGTGCTGAGGGGCAGTAAGTTAAGTCACTGTTGTAACAACTGCATTCCAATATCTGAGTGCCAGTTCAAGCCCTGGCTACTCTGCTTCCTATCCAGTTTCCTGCCTGGAGAAACAATGGATAATAGCTCAAGTTCTTAGATCCCTGCTACATATATGGGAGACTTGGATGGAGTTCCTGTTCATTGCTTTGGTCTGGTTAAACATTGGTTGTTGTGGGCATCTGGGGTGTGAACAGCAAATGGATGATTCTTTCTCTCTGCCTTTCTGTCACTTCTTTAACTCTGCCTTTCAAATAATAACAAAAAGCAAAACTAGGGTTCCTAGATCTTATAGTGGTTCTATTCTTAATTTTTTTGCAGGAACTCCATATTATTTTCCACAGTGACTATATACCGTGTTGCCTTTTCACCAACAGCATACATGGGATCCAATTTCTCCCTGTTGATACCTATTATCTTATGTTGCAATAAGCCTACTTCATTTCATTCAAGGGAAATGAAATCAGTATGTCCAACAGATATCTGCACTCCCATGTTTATCACTACATTATTCACACTTGTAAGATTATGGAAATAGGCTAAGTTCTCATAATGAATCAATGGATATAGACAATTTTAAATACATAAATGTAATGAAATTCAGCCATAGAAAAGAATAAAATTCTGTCATTTGTTACAACTTGGGTAAACCAAGAGAGATCAGATTAAACAAAATCAGCCAGAAAGACAAATATTATATGATTGCATGCATATATAGAAGCTTAAATGTTGACTGACAAATTGAGAATAGAATTGTGATTACCAGAGGCAGGGGAAAGGGTGAAGAAGATTGAGAGATAATGGTCAAAGAATAGGATATTTCAGTTGGGAAGAACAGCTTTTTGTTGTTTGTCTGTTTTGGTGGTTGTTATCCCAACTGGTATAGGGTGGTTTTGATTTGCATTTCCTTCATAATTAGTAATTTTGTGCATCTTTTCATAGACCTGTTGGCCATTAAGAAAAAAGATCCTAACTTTGCGGTGAGTGATAAGAGTTTGCACAGCATATAGTATAGTCCTCAAAAGTACAATTTATGCGGTTAAAATGTCTGGCTCCCAGCATTAGTTTTTAGGTTTCTTTTCTATGTAACCCACCTCCCTTTCTGCCTCTTAATTTTCTTATCTGCAAAGTGAGGAGACATGACAGAACCTACTTAAACTTACCTACCTGAAAACTAAAAGTGTTAAAGCCGACAAAGCTGAGATCTTAGATACATTGCGGGGAGGGGGGTCTAAGTACATTATTACATTGCTACGCTGGTAGGCTAATTTTCTCTGAGCTTTTCAGATGGATGCCTTTGCCCTACTTCACAGAGTAATTCATACTCAGGCATATCAAGCAACAAACATAAACTCACATGGGAAGCACATGGAGCATCACACAGCCCAGCTGACTGGTTTTGGAGTGAGCACTCTGTTAGCCTGTTATGAGGCTTCCATGGGCAGCAGGCACCATTCCAGCCCAAGGCACATTAAAAATCAAAAGAAATTAATCACTGTTGTTAAAGGCTTGGTTTGAGGAACAGTTTCCTCACCACTTTAATCTGCTTTGAAAGTTAATAAATAGTTTACAATTTTTTATTAGATTTATAAGCCAACTCATAAGAAGTATTTTAAAATATAGAAATCATGGGCTTAATATTAAAAACTGAAAATATTATTCATAATTTTTTAAAATACACTTGTGTCTTGTGCTGTGTAATCTTACAAATAATGTAGCATTTTCCATAGCCAAATATTTTTTTATAACTCAAAAATATTTTGATGAAAGAGGTTGAATAAGTATTTTCTTTGAAAAAAGAGAAAATTGTATTGGAAAGTTGGCCTTAAATAGATGATTCTTTAATGCTATTTACCTATGCACTTACACCCTGACTGCAATTACAGTATATAGATAAAATATGAAGCTTCTAATTTATAAAATTTTCTTCCTGAAAATCCTTCTTGGAATAATTTTAAACTTTACACTAGAGTAAACCACTGGCACTTACTGTTTTTTCTCACAGTGGGTCTTATTGTCTCTATAAAGTTAGGTCTCTGATGTGGAATAAGAATACTTCTCCAGTCCTTGCACATTACCACTTTGTAAGTGACTTTCTTTCCTGTCTTTGAACAAAGAGAAGAGTACATTTGCATTTGAACTTAACAACAGAGTAGAGAAATAAAAAAGAATCTTTAGAATGCAACTAATTTTCCCCAAAGACAGTTTCTGAGTCATTTTCAAACATAGTAAATGTTTAAAATAAATGACTATTGATAGAGGGAAAGAAATGCCTTTCAACCAGATAGAATTGCATCAAAATCTTAGGTACAGTGAACTTGAGGACTTCCCACTATCTAGGTTTGCCACTTTTTCACTGTAAAATAGTTTATATATATATATTAATATGTAATTATATTATATTAATTAAATATAAGATTAAGAAAATTAACAAATTATGCTCAATCTATTCAACAAAAGTTCCTTCTCTTTTAAAGATTTATTTATTTATCTGAATGAGAGAAATAGAGAGAGGAAGATTTTCCATCTGCTGGTTTACTCCCCAAATGCCCTCAATGAGTGTGACTGGGCCAGGCTGAAGCCAAGATCCTGTAACTCCATCCTATGTGGGTAGCAAAGGCTCAAGAACTGGGCCAACTTCAGCTGCTTTCATAGGTGCATTAGCAGGGAGTTACATCAGAGGCAGATCAGCTGGTATTAGAAAGGGACACATATGGGATACCAGCATTGTTGGCTGTGGCCTAACCCTTTGCACCACAATGCTGGCTCCTACAAATGTTCGTTCCGTGGCAAATTTAGTAAGGACAGGAAACCTCCATGAAAATTGAAACAGTTTAGCAAACTGTCCTAGAAATCTATTTTCTATGTTTTGTTGCTTCCTTCAACTCTTTTACAGCAAAATGCTAAAATATCGTGTTAGAGAGCCTAGGAGGTTCCAGGGAACAATGCACACAAGTTACTTGAGGGTAATAGCTTTTATCATGTTCATGATGCACATAGATAGTGAACAAGTGCTATCCAAAAGGAAACTAGAGGACATGCCTTGGACCCTCTTTGCTTAGTAAAGAAAACATTTTGTTTAAAATTTACAGGCAGATTTTCAGAGGTTATACCACCAAGAATTCCCTACTCCCTGCCCAGCGCCAACCTGTATACCTCCGGTTGTACACCAAAATAATGTTTGAATGTTTACCTTGCCAGATCCTCTACATGAAAGGTGTGAGGATGTAAACTCTTCCAACATTTTAAAGTTTGTAATTCAACCATCCTCGACAATAAACATGTGAAATAAACTAAAAATAGAGATGTATACTTGTCTATGTCTACATCAGACAAAAGTATAATGTAGACTTTGCGGGGAAAATGGCCTGTCATTGCTTTTTTTTTTTTTTTTTTTTTTTTTGTCACTGAAAGTATTTTAAAGGTCTCATTTATTTCAGCCCTCATTTAATGCATTGGTACAAAATGCATCAGGACTTTATTCTACAAAAGAATAAAGATCAAAACTACAGCTACAATATCAGGTTTTTAAAGATGTCAAATCTTAACAGCACTAAACCAGTTCTTCATTGTTCCTTATGTTATTCTTATTTTGTAAGTACTCAAACAGCCTGTGCAATTCTTCCCTGCTTCTTTTCTGCAATGATTTTCTTTTCAATGACTTAAGCAGTCTATTCTCAAAAGCAAAGCTCAGAAATCCAATTACCATTCCAACACCATGCTTTTGTAAGCCTGGAGCATTAAACCATAGACTATGCTTCCTCTTGCCCCTTCTCTACACCTCTCACTCAGGGACTGCGTGTTTCCCTATCAAAAGGAGTTTGGGCTTTATTTCCCTTTGCTTGGCTTTTGTTGGATAAGGAAAAGTGGTCATAAATTACCTTAAAACAAATAGAGAAAGGAAAAACTATAAATCTTTTTTGTGAGAATAAATCCAAGATTATGTATAAGGGAAAAAATGTGCAATTTCCTCCTTAAAATTGTGTCTGTTCTACCTTAAAGGTAATTCATGAATTTTAAGTCACAATGTATATTAAAAAAATACAACTGATGCTTCATTTATTTATTTATTATCATAAAAATTATTTATTTTATTATTGGAAAAATTTAAAGATTTATAGCTAACAGTGCCCTACTAATTGCAGTAAAAATGTAAGAACCCTGTTTACTGGGTTTTTTGGTGAGTAACTTCACCATCGGGATATAATACATGTGGAATGTCTGTATGCATCTGAATATGTGTATGAACAAGTAAAAAGGATAGGAAATGACAGAGATATTATAGTAAAATTTCTAACATTATTTCTGGAGGCAATAGGCAAAGACAATGACAAAGGGTCAAGGAAAGAGAAAATCTTTAATTGGATTGAGGCTGACTGAATCCATTTATAAGAACTCTGTGTTTAAGGTTTTAACCATGAGTCACCTCTAAACAGCACTGCTCTATCAAAGACAAAAGAATGCAAATTATCTAAGACCTACATCTGAATGGAAACCAATTTTTCATAGCTTGTTTTAGAATGAAGGTAAGATACATGTGGAACTCCTTGGAGGTGATAGGAATTTTAAGATTACAGAGCCAAAAGTCCTCTGGATCAATGACCATCTGACACCTTGATTATCATTTTCGTCTAGCATTAGCTTTGGGAAAGAAAAATGCATTAAAAAAAGCCAGAATTGATAAAGAGTTTATATTTCTAAAGAACTATTCATTTTAAATCATAATCATTTCAACATAAATTATAAATATATTGTACCTGTGTGTGTGTGTGTGTGTGTGTGTGTTTATGTATGTGTTACTGCAATCAATAAAATCTGCTCTGGAGGAAAAAAAAAAAACCCTTTAAGAGTCTTTATTTTACAGATGAGGAATCTGTCACAGATTTTAGGATAGCTCCACTGTTTTGGCAACAATGGATTTAATGCTTACTTGATATAGGCAGAGCAGCAAACACAGAGGATTAAGTGGTACTCAATACACATGTGCTTACTTGAAGGCACCCACAATCAAAACTGGAAGCAAGAGTGCAGAGGAGGGGAGAGATAGATAATTCCAATGCACTGTGAAAACTAGTTTGCAAGAATGTTGAGGAAATTAGAGTGTCAGAGGACAAGCAGTTCTAATAGGGGACTTGGTGAAAGCTTTTTCAGAAAACAGTGGGACAGCAGGGATTACTCTAAGCAAAAGGAACACTGCCAGGTACTTAAAGACACAGAGCCTGCAGAGAACACATACATATGCTAAAACACAGAGGATCTAAGGGCTGGTGGCAAAAAAATAATGCTACTAAAGAATAGACTATAAGAAATCCTTTGTTTGATATGAAATATGTTTGGACATCATTCTATAGGTTATTCTCTTCTCAAAATATGATTTTGAGAGCAGTACTAACAGAGAAACAATGTTTCAATGTTTTCAAATGCACATTGTTGGGGCAAGCTCATAATCTGAATCTGCATGACGTATTCAAGAAACCATCTTACAAGTTCACCAGATGATTCTATTAAGTTAGCTTCAGAACCACTCCTAGAGAGGTAATGAGAAGGCCATATCATTATAAGTAAGCTTTATTCAAGGAAAGGTTTGGAGGCAGTGTGGAGAACAGACTAGAGGGAATGAATTAAGAAGTTGGAAGTATCTAAGGGAAGCTACTCCAAGAGCCAAGGCAAATGATGGTACATGACATCCTTGCAGATTGACTTTTAATATTCTGTGTTTCATATACACATCTGCCTGCTTCTATTTTAAATATCTTGGGTGAAGCCACTCCATCTGACTTCTGTCTTAGAAAATAAGCCTTTGGCTTCTTCCAAGAAAGCCAAATAGGGGGTAGCCATGCTAACTTCAGCTACTCTGGGATATAAAAAGAACAAAAGAAGGACCACACTTCCGTGGATCTGACTCATGGAAATTTTCAGCAAAGAAGTGAAAAAACAATGAAGACTCCATGGGAGAAGAGGAGAGAAGACAGGCACTGTTGCAGCCAGCCACTGGGTGCAACCAGCCGCCAGATGTGAGCTGCCATCTTACCATGTCAAAGTATGAAGAAATTGTTGTGTGCCTCAACACTTGGAGCTTTAGCTGAGATGGAATTCCAGTCAACCATTGATTTTTACTTCAGACTGGGAAGCTGAGTGGGGCCTGAGCAACTGTTGGGTTGCAGCAGGGAAGCTGCCTTGCTTCCTTCTCCTTTCCCACTCCCACAGAGCACCATAATTGGTAGCAAAACGTCAGGCAGTCAGGAAGAGATGCCATCTAAGAATTGAAAGGAATTTGCAGCAACCCATGTCACTGATAAAACTGCCTTGGGGTAAACCTTGTGGACCACACTGATTTGAGTCTGGCCTGGAGTGCTAGTCGGAGGCAGGGTGTCCACCTAATCCCCCTAAGGGAGAGCTCATTGCAGGCTTCCCCTCACATACACACACACAGACAAAGGCTCCCAATGCTGGGAGGAAGCACCATCTTAATAAGGTGGGTATAGTCAGCCACAGCTCATGTATGTTACAAGTGGGATAAAATTCACAGCACCTACTAACTTTGGTTCTGGCAAGGAGGATTGGCAGGGGGTGGGTGACCACTATTCTATCACTGGTGACAGTACTCAAACTGTCAATATTTCCAAATTTCTAACAGGGATCACTTTTCAGTTAAAATTTAAATACTTAAGAGTAATTGTGTGTTAATTACAGAGTTCAACCAATGGTACTCGAACAAAAAAAATACTATAATGGATAAAGTATTACATTGTACATCAACCGTCAGGACAAGAGCTGATCAAGTCACTATTTCTCATAGTGTCCATTTCACTTCAACAAGTTTCCCCTTTGGTGCTCAGTTAGTTGTCGCCGATCAGGGAGAACATATGATATTGGTCCCTTTGGGACTCAGCATCATGCTGAGTGAAATAAGTCAATCCCAAAGGAACAAATACTACTTGTTCTCCTTGATAGGAGACAACTAACTGAACGCCAAAAAGGAAACCTGTTAAAGTGAAATGAACACTAGGAGAAACGGTGACTTGATCAGCCTCACCCTGACTGTTGATGAGCAACTTAATATGTTATCCCTCTTAGTATTTTTTTTGTTTGTTCTACTTAATACTTTTGGTTGAATACTGTAATCAATACACAATTCTTCTTAAGTGCTGAAACTTAACTGAAAAGTGATCACTGTTAAATATAAGAGTGGGAATAAGAGAGGGAAGAGATGTGCAATTCGGGACATGCTCAAGCTGACTTACCTCAAATGGTAGAGTTAGAAACATACCAGGGGATTCCAATTCAATCCCATCAAGGTGGCATGTACCAATGCCATCTCACTAGTCCCAGTGATCAATTTCTGTTCACAATTGATCATAATGATAGGACTAAGAACCAAAGGGATCATATAAACAAGAATAATGTCTGCTAATACTAACGGGTAGAATCAAAAAGGAGAGAATGATCCAACATGGGAAGCGGGATACACAGCAGACCCATAGAATGGCAGATGTCTTAAACAGCACTCTGGCCTCATAATCAGCCCTTAAGGCATGCGGATCTGGCTGAAATGCCCATGAGAGTATTACAGGCATGGAAAGCCAAGACACTCTGGGGAAAAAAAAAAAAAACCTAAATGAAAGATCTCTGCGAGTGAGATCGCAGTGGAAAGAACAGGGCCATCAAAGAAAGAGGTACCTTTCTCTGAAGGGAGGAGAGAACTTCCACTTTAACCATGGCCTTGTCTAAATATGATCAGAGTCGGTGAACTCAGGGGGATTCCATAGCCTTGGCAGCTCATGACAAGAGCCTAGGGTGATTACTGAGGCCATAAACAAGAGTGTCAATTTGTTAAGTCAACAACAGGAGTCACTGTGCACTTACTCTTCATGTAGGATCTCCGTCCTTAATGTGCTATGCATTGAGATTTAATGCTATAACTAGTACTCAAACAGTATTCTTCACTTGGTGTTTCTATGTGGGTGCAAACTGTTGAAATCTTTACTTAATATATGCTAAACTGATCTTCTGTATATAAAGAGAATTGAAAATGAATCTTGATGTGAATGGAAGGGGAGAGGGAGTGGGAAAGGGGAGGGCTGCGGGTGGGAGGGATGTTATGGGGGGGGGAAGCCATTGTAATCCATAAGCTGTACTTTGGAAATTTCTCTAGATTGACCATATTATAGGCCATAAAGCAAATCTCTTCAAATTAAAAAAAAAAGTGAAACCATATTATGCATCTTCTCTGACCACAATAGAATGAATGATCAAATAAGTGATGTAAGAATGCATCTGGTGGACCTAGATAAACAACAACAAACCAAAACCTAAATCAGCAGGAAGAAAGAAATAATTTAAATTGGAGGAGAAATAAACAATATTGAAACAATCAAAACAAGAAACTTAGTGTAGAGTTGTGGTTTTTTTTTTTTTTTTTTTTTTTTTTTTTGACAGGCAGAGTGGACTTGAGAGAGAGAGACAGAGAGAAAGGTCTTCCTTTGCCATTGGTTCACCCTCCAATGGCCTCCACAGCCAGCGCACTGCGGCAGGCGCACCATGACGATCTGATGGCAGGAGCCAGGTGCTTATCCTGGTCTCCCATGGGGTGCAGGGCCCAAGTACCTGGGCCATCCTCCACTGCACTCCTGGCCACAGCAGAGAGCTGGCCTGGAAGAGGGGCAAGCGGGACAGTATCCGGCGCCCCGACCAGGACTAGAACCCGGTGTGCTGGTGCCACAAGGTGGAGGATTAGCCTAGTGAGCCGTGGCTCTGGCCTAGAGTTATTCTTACAAGTATAAAGTTAACTGAAATTAGATCTTCATAAAAATAAGAATGGGAATAAGAGAGAGAGGAAGAAGCAGGATGGGAGAATGCATAGGAGGTATTTAGGGTAGGAAGAACCACTAAGATCTTAAATTTTTATATACGAAATACATGAAGTTTGTATTCCTTAAATAAAATTTTAAAAATACAAAATATCAGTGAAATGAATTTTTTTAATTTGATAACTATTGGCCCAGATAAGCAAAATGGGGAAGTGAAAAGATCCAGATTTGTAAAGTTTGAGATATTACAATGGATACCACAGAAACAAAAAGAATCACTGGAAATTACTACAAAGAGATGTATGCCAACAAATTGGAAAATCTAGAAGAAATGGATACATTTCTGGACACATACAATCTAGTAAAATTGAGTCATGAAGACATAGTAAACCTATGTAGATCAATAAACAAGACAGAGATTGAATCAGTAATAAAGAGCCTCCAAAAAAGAAAAGCCCAGAACTTGGTGGCTTCACTACTGAATTCTGCCAAACTTTTAAAAAAGAACTAATTCCAATTCTCCTCAAACTATTCAAAACAATTGAAATGGAGAGAATACTAAAAATTTAGTTCTATGCATCTCCTTAATTCCAAAATCAGAAAACAATACAACAAAGAAAGAGAACCATATATCCCTGATATACATAGATGCAAAAATCCTCAACAAAAATCTAGCTAATAGACTCCAACAACATATCAGAAACATCATTTACCTGGACCAAGTGAGATTTACACCTGGTAAATCAGCATATGAGTTATCTGTTCCCCTATGTTTACTGCAGCTCAATTCACATTAGCTAAGATATGGAATCAACCTAGATGTCACTAAACTGATTACTGGATAAAAAAAAGTGTGCCTTTCCCCACAGTGTTATTTACTTAGGGTATTTCTTCAGAATGTTCTATCTTGCACTTAATTCTAGTCAAGTACTTTCAGTTTCAGATATCATGCAGATTAAATTGTCATTTGATATTTGTTAATGCTAGCTAATGTTGATTGTGTACCTAAAATGTATAGGCACTTTGCTTTGTGGATTTATCACTATCCCCATAAGCAGTCTATGAGGGAAGCATTATTATTTTTTTTAAAGATTTATTTTTATTTTTATTTATTGACAGGTAGAGATACAGACAGTGAGAGAGAGACAGAGAGAAAGGTCTTCCTTCCATTGGTTCACTCCCCAAATGGCCATTACAGCTGGTGCTGCGCTGATCCGAAACCAGGAGCCAGGTGCTTCTTCCTGGTCTCCCATGCGGGTGCAGGGGCCCAAGCACTTGGGTCATCCTCCACTGCTCTCCTGGGCCACAGCAGAGAGCTGGACTGGCAGAGGAGCAACCGGGGCTAGAACCCAGTGCCCATATGGGATGTCAGCACCACAGGTAATAACCTAGTGTGTCATGGCGCCAGCCCCAGGAAGCATTATTATTACCATCATATTACAGATAAGGTCACAGATACACAGAGATGCTATGTTGAAGGTTGTGTAATCAGTAAATAACAAAATTGCAATTCAAAATCAACCATTCTGACTCCAGGATTCAAATCTTTAACCACTACATGGTTTGAGGATGCCTTCACCAGATACTACAGATCATGTCAAGCATTAGAACTTGGGAGTGTTAAGTAGAGTATGAAGAGGTCAGCAATTAAGTGTGTGTTATCATGAAAACTGGGCAATGAATTAATTCTGCCACATTTCTTTAAAACTGTTTGATCAGCCCTTGTTGGTTGACTTAGGAAGGGAGAAATACCTTTTCTTTTTTTTTTTTTTAACTTTTATTTAATGAATATAAATTTCCAAAGTACAGCTTATGGATTACAATGGCTTCCCCCCCCCTCACCGAAAGACCTTTTCTTATTTAAAGAGTTAGTTATATGAAAGGCACAGCATCAAAGAGAAAGAGAGAGGGAAAGAGGGACAGAGAGAGACAGAAAGAGAGAGAAACCTGCAACAGTATTTTTTTCTGCTCCTTGTCAGAGTACATAACATACTGCAGTTGCTCTCATGCCTCTCAAACAGTTTCTCAAAGTCATCTTGTTTCGTCTTTTTTCTGTTCAACTTTTCAACTTTCTGCCTTTTTTCACTAGTATACACCCATTGCCTAGCATTTAGTGCACATTATGTAGATATTTCATAAATATTGGTTGGCTGAACTTTGAAAAGTACAAAGAAAAGGCAGGAAGCAGGGAAAGAAATGAAAATGTTGGTCACTGGGTAGACCACAGGCCTACATCAAGATATTGCTCAAGGCAATTTGCAAGTTTCTACTTGCCTGGGGCTTGCACTTATTAGAACTACTTTCTCTGTAAGTTGTCCTAAGAATTGAGTAAATAGTATTGACTTTCACTCTAGGTAAAATAATCATAAAATGTGTAATCCAAACAAGAAAATTTGTGAAAGTAACAAGGTCAGTAATAATTATGAGGTCTGGAAGAATGCTACTGGGACTGTAGAAAAAAATGAAATTGTCATTCTAATTTTTGACATATCTCAGAGAACTGAACACTCATAACTTCAGTGCATTATCTATATAGAGGTAAGAATAATTTCATAATAACACATGAAAAATGCTTGAAACACTTGTAAAAAATTTCACTTTTTATTTTTATTCTCTTTCTTTGGATCACTGAAAGCATCGAACCTTTGTATTTTATTTACTCTTCTCTCTTCAATTCTCTTTGATTACATAATTCCTCTTTAATGTATATTATCAATAAAGTCCTACCTATCTTCAGTCCTTCATCCACCTCCACTCCTGCCACAGACTGTTAGTATCCTAAGTAGTCGCATACACTTCTAGTTGAATTCTACATTTAGTTGCCTATTAATCATCATCTTGACAATCTCTTAGCTATAATGAGGACTAATATGAGGATAATTCTGCTTATGTTTGAATTCCCAGTTCAATACAGTTCTATACTGTATTGTACACAGTATAGAATAGATGTTAAATAAATATGGATTAAATATAAAATAGTGGATAAATGAAATTTGTAGAAAAATGAATCTCAAAGAGGGGAAGCAATAGTGTAAGACATTTCCAACTGCCAAATATGCAGAAAACAGTTGCACATAGCATCTATACATTATTTGTAACTCATATGTAAATGATCCTTACTCATTTTCACAGCATTACGAAAGTTTGAAATTCTGATGCAAATCTATGAGTTGGTTCACATCTGAAGGATTGATGGCTAGGTAAGAGGCTGAATACTTGATGATTAGGTGCTGGCTTTTAGCACAACAGATTAAGCTACTGCCTGCAATGATTACATTCCATATGCGTAGTGGTTTGAGTCCTGGCTGATCCACTTCCAATATCCAGTTACTTCATAACGCATCTGAGAAAGCAGAGAAAGATGGCACAAGTGCTTGGGCTCCTGGCATTGAGGAAGACCTGGATGGAATTCCTGACTCCTGGCATTAGCCTGGCCCAGCCCCAGCTATTAGGACCATTTGAGGAGTGAACAAGCAGATAAAAGAACTCTCTTTGTTGCACCTTGTCTTTTTGTCTATAATTCTGCTTTTTAAAAACATAAAATAAATCTTCAACAAAAATGTTTTAAAATACTTGAATAAATGGTCAATACTTATGGTTTTCTCCTCTGATAGATTTTATCTTCAAACTTTTCCTCTTAGTGGAGTGGCTGTCCTTTCAGTGAATACCTAGAGACATTAGCTGAGTGTGTCCAGGGAGGGCTGGTCAGTGCTCCAAGATGGAGCGAGTATCCAGGATGACACCCAAGTTGAGGGTACTAGATGTTCTCTATTGTCAGCAGGGGATAGGATATGATCACCTCTTTCCATATAATCACACTCTCACCTCCTCTGTTCCAAGGTGATTAATGCCCTGGTTTAGCCCACAGTGGGTGCAACACTCAGCTGTGCTGCCTCATGAAGATGCAGAAGGATCTGTGTAGTCCATGTGTAAGCATGGATCCTGCTACACTGACCCAACCCAGCAATCAGGGAGCTCTGAACATATGGCACCACACAGAGTAATCACTCTGTGTTATCCAGAGACCCAACTATATCCTGTGCCCTATAATACAGCCACAATGTTCCCACAGTCTCAACACCCAAGACTTCCACAGTCACAGTGTGCAGAGTAGGTGCTCCACCCCCTAGCCTGTCCATCCATAGAGATGCAGCAACATTCCCAGAGGCAGCTGCCCAAAACACTTTGGCAGTTTGAGCCTGGGAGCCTCTGATATATTGAATGACTGGTATTTCCACAAATGCCTAAAAATAAACACAGAAATTCAAGAAACAAGAATAAGACAAACAAGATGACTCCCCCAAGGGAACACAACAACACTTCAATATCAGAAAGTAAAGAAAAAGAGATTGATGTAATCCCTGAAAAAGAATTCAAAAGATTAATCATATAAATATTCAGAAGCAATGGGAAGCAAATTCATGAAGTAAAGGAATCCATACATGACATGGATGAAAAATTTTCCCATGAAACTGAAATTCTAAAAAGAGATCAAACTGAAATATTAGAAATGAAGAAGTAAACACGTTAAATAAAAAATACAGTGCAAGGCCTTAACAACAGACATGGAAAGGCAAAAAAGATAGTATATGATATGGAAGACCAATCTTTGGAAAATAAAAATATTTATGGAAAGATGGAAGAGAAAGTAATTACTTCTCAGTAATAACCTTGAATGTAAATGGCCTAAATTCTTCAATTCAAAGATACAGACTGGCTGAATGGATTAAAAAACAAGACCCATCTATTTTCTGCCTATAAGAAACACATTTCACAAAGATAGATGCAAAATGAAAATGGAAGGATGGAAAATGAAAATGATATTCCATTCTAATGGAAAGCAAAAATGAACAGGAATAGCCATCCTATATTAGACAAAATAGACTTTATAACAAAAACTGTTAAAAGAGACAGGGAAGGACACTATGTATTAAGGGATCAATTCAACAAGTAGATGTGATTATAATAAAAGTATATGCACCCAACTCTAGGATGTCTGGCTATTTAAAACAAATGTTAATGGATCTAAAGAGAGACATAGATTCCAATACAATAGTAACAGTGAACTTGAACACCCCACTTTCATCAATGGGCAGATCAAGCAGAGAGAAAATCAATAAAGAATAGAGCTAATCAGTACTATGGACCAAATGGACATAACTAATATCTACAGAACTTTTCATACCACAGTTGCAGAATACACATTATCTTCATTAGTGCATGGAAATTTCTCTAAGACAGACCACATCTAAGCCATTAACCAAGTCTTATCAAATTCCAAAATAAATAAATAAATAAACTTTTGTGACCACAATGGAATGAAGCTAGAAATGAACAACCAAAGAGTCTTTAGAACCTATGCAAGCACATGCAGACTGAACAACACACTCCTGAATTAACAGTGGGTCATAGGAGAAGTCAAAAGGGAAAGCAAAAAAATACTGGAAACAAATGAAGTTTTAAATACAACATATCAAAACTTATAGGATACAGCCCTGTTAACAGGGCAGTTTATAGCAATTGGTGCCTACATCAAGAAATTGGAAAGGCTTCAAACAAATGAGCAACCAATGCAAATGCATCTCAATGAAAGAAAAAATAACAATAAACCAAACCCAAAATTAGTAGAAGGAAAAAACAAATTTTTTTAATATTTATTTTATTTATTTGTAAGACAGTTACAGAGAGAGGGGTCTTCTATCCACTGGTTTACTCCCCAGATGGCCTCCATGGCCGTAGCTAAGCCAATCCAAAGCCAGGAGCCAGGAGCCAGGAGCCAGGAGCTTCTTCTGGTTCTCCCATGTAGGTGCAGGGGCTCAAGCACTTGGGCCATCCTCTACTGCTTAGCAAGCCATAGCAGAGGGCTGGATTGGAGAGGAGCAGCCAGGACTAGAACCGGACCCATATGGGATGCTGGCGCTTCAGGCCAGGGCTTTAACCTGCTGCACCACAGCGCTGGCCCAGAAAAAATTAATTAAAATCAGAGAAGAAATAAAAAAATACTGAAGCAAAAATATAAAAGATCAGTGAGACAAAGAGCTGGTTTTCTGAAAAAATAAACAAACTTGATACACGGTTAACCCAACCTACCAAACAAAAATAGGGAGAAGACCTCAATTAATAAAATCAGAGATGCAAAAGGAAATGTAGTGACAGATACCACAAAAATAAAAAGAATCATCAAGGGGCCAGCACTATGATGCAGTGGGTTAAAGCCCTGTCCTAAAGCACTGGCATCCCATATGGGTGCCAGTTCTAGTCCTGGCAGCTCCTCCTCCAATCCAGCTCTCTGCTGTGGTCTGGGATAGCAGTGGAAGACGGCCCAAGTCCTTAGGCCCCTGCACCTGCTTGGGATATCCGGAAAGAGCAGCTGGCTCCTGGTTTCAGGTCAACACAGCTCCTGCCATTGCAGTCATCTGCAGAGTGAACCAGTGTCTCTACCTCTCTAACTCTGTCTTTCAAATAAATAAAATAAATCTTTTAGAAAAAAAGAATCATCAGGAATTCCTACAAAGAGCTATATGCCAATTGGAAAAAGTAGAAGAAATAGATAGATTCCTGGACACATAATATCTACCAAAATTGTGTCATGAAGACATAGAAAACCTAATTAGACCAAATAATGACAGAGATCAAATCAATAATAAAAAGTCTTGCAACAAAGAAAAGCCCAGTACCATATGGCTTCAACTGTTGAATTCTTCCAGAGTTTTAAAGAAATAATTCCTGGCCAGCACTGTTGTGCCATGGGTTAAAGCCCTGACCTGAAGCACCAGCATCCCATATGGGCACCAGTTCTAGTCCCTGCTGCTCCTCTTCTGATCCAGCTCTTTGCTATGGGATAGCAGTAGAAGATGGCCCAAGTCCCTGGACCCCTGTACCCACGTGGGAGACCCAGAAGAAACTCCTGGCTCCTGGCTTCTGATTGGTGCAGCTCCAGTCCTTGTGGCCATCTGGGGAGTGAACAAACGGATGGAAGACCTCTCTGTCACTCTGTATCTACCTCTCTCTGTAACTCTGTCTTTGAAATAAATAAAATAAATCATGAAAAGAGAAATAATTCCAATTATTCACAAGCTATTCCAAAAAATTGGGAATCTCCCAAACTCTATCTATGAGGCCAGTATTACCTTAATTGCTAAACAAACAAACAAAAAAAAGATACAGGCCAATGCTGCGGCTCAATAGGCTAATCCTCTGCTTGTGGCGCCAGCACACAGGGTTCTAGTCCCGTTCGGGGCGCCGGATTCTGTCCTGGTTGCTCCTCTTCCAGTCAGCTCTCTGCTGTGGCCCAGGAGTGCAGTGAAGGATGGCCCAAATCGTTGGGCCCTGCACCCACATGGGAGACCAGGAGAAGCACCTGGCTCCTGGCTTCAGATCAGCACCATGCACCGGCCACAGCACGCCGGCCGCGGAGGCCATTGGGGGGTGAACCAACAGAAATGGAAGACCTTTCTCTCTGAATCTCTCTCTCTCACTGTCCACTCTGCCTTAAAAAAAAAAAAGATACAACAACGGAGTAAAAGAACTACACACACACACACACACACACACACACATATATATATACATACCAGAATATAGATGCAAAATTCCTCAACAAAATACTAGCTAACCAAATCTAACAACACTTCAGGAACCTCATTCACCAAAACCAACTGGGATTTATCCTTAGTACTCAGGGATGGTTCAACATTCACAAATCAATAACTGTGATTCATCACATAACAAATGGAAGAATAAAAATCATATGATTAACTCAATAGATGCAGAAAAACATTTTATAAAATACAACATTCTTTCATAATAAAAACCTTAACCAAATTGGGAATGGAAGGAACTTTCCTCAACAAAATCAAGGCAATTTTATGACAAACCCACTGCCAGTATCTTACTGAATGTAGGAAAGTTGAAGCATTTCTGCTAAATCCAGAACCCAGCAAGGATGCCCATTTTCAACACTGCTTTCAATACAGTCCTGGAAGTTTTATCCAGAGCCATTATGTAAGAAAAAGAAATCAAAGGGATACAAATTGGAAAGGAAGAAATCAAATTATCTGTATTAGCAGATGTCATGATTCCATACATAGAGGAGCCACATTAAAGACACAAATATAAGAAGACACAAAAAAATAAAAAAAAAAACCTTCTATGTGTGGATTAGAAGAAATAATATCAACAAAATAGCCATATTGTTGAAAGAAAATTACAGATTCAATATGATCCCAATCAAAATACCAATGACATTCTCAGATCTAGAAAAAAACAGTGCTAAAGTTATATGGAAAACCAAGATACCTCAAATAGCTAAGGCAACCTTATACAACAAAATATGATGCATCACAATACCAGATTATAATAATTCTACATGGAAGTTCTAAAAAAAACACCCTGGTACTGGTACTGGAGCCAAACTACAGACGTAGACCAGTGGAACAGAACAGAAACTCCAGAAATAAATCCACACATCCGCAATCAATTAATCTTTGACAAAGGAGCTAAAATCAATCCCTGGAGATCAAACAGTCTCTTCAGCAAATGGTACTGGGAAAAATGGTTCTCTATCTAAAGTATGAAACAAAATCAATACCTTACACCATATACAAAAATCAACTCAAAATGGATCAAGGATCTAAATCAATATCCTGATACCATCTTGGCATTAGAGAAGAACATTGGGGATACTCTGCAAGACATTGGAATAGGCAAAGACATCTCGGAAAAGATCCCAGAATCAAAGGCAATCCAATCAAAATAGAAAAACGGGATTAGAAGAAGCTTCTGCACTGCAAGTGAAACACTCATTAAAGTGAAGAAGCAGCCAACAGACTGGGAGAAAATATTTTGAAATTATGAAACTGAAAAGATTATTATCCAGAATCTATAAATAGCTCAAGAAACTTAACAATAAAACAAACAATCCAGTTAAGAAATGGGAAAAGTACTTGAACGGCATTTTTCAAAAGAGGAAATCAAATGGCCAAGAAACACATGAAAAAATGCTCAGGATCATTAGCTATCAAGGAAAAGCAAATCAAAACCAGAATGAGGTTTCACCTCACCCCAGTTACAATGTCTCTCATACAGAAATCAACAAATAATAAATGCTGGTGAGGATGTGGGGAAAAAGGTACCCTAATCCACTTTTTGCGGAAATATAAACTAATACAGTCTTTGTGAAAGACAGTATGGAGATACCTCAGAAAGCTGAAAATAGACCTATCATGTTATAGGTCTACTGGAAATTTACCCATGGGAAATGAAATCAGTATATGAAACAGTTATCTGTACAATGGTGTTTATTGTAGCTCAATACACAATAGCTAGGGTATGGAATCAACCCAGATGGCCATCAACTGATGTATCAATAAATAAATTATGTTATATATACACTCTGGAATACCAGCCAGCCCTAAAAAAAAAATGAAATCCTTTATTTTGAAAAAAAAAAATGGATGCAACTAGAAACCAGTATACTCAGTGAAATAAGCTAGTCCCCTAAATAATAAGAACCGTTATGTTTTCACTGATCTGTGGTACCAAATAGAGTACCAAAAATGTAAAGTATAGGAATTAAATTGACATTTTGAGGTTCAATGCTTGCTTACAGCTCTTGTCTCATCTGTTGAGGAACAATGCTTTCTTTCTTCATAATATTTGTTGAACTCTCTTACTTAGTATAGGGTTAACTTTACAATCATTAAGTAAACTGAAAGTAGATCTTTGTAAAAATTAAAATTGGGAATGGGGGAGGTAGGAAGAATGATTAAAGCGTGGGTGGTAGGGAAGGTAGGATTGAACGTATCACTATGTTCCTAAATCTGTATATATGAAATACATGAATTTTGTAATACCTTAAATAAATAAAATGGTCAAGAGGAAATATGTTACAAACAGAGAACCAGTGCATTTCTTACAAAAAGACAATGTATACACAAAATGCTGCATATATATATACACACACACACACACACACATATCACACATATACACGTTAAGGTTATGTGTTATTGCCTTGGCAACTCAGTAATACACTTTTGTTAATTATCCAACAAAATCAGAAATGATTTGCACATAAGACCACAGTGCCTCCAAGGCACAGAGATTACTAATAATTCAGTCAGAACTGCAGAACTGGTGATTCCAAGCTGGTGGATTCGTGCAAGGAAAATGGTTATCAGGTTTCTGGGTTAACTAAAATGTGTCTAGAAATAGAATTCTTGCATTCTTTCTAAAACAGATACATTATATAATAGGGAAGGAAGTTTCAAATGGCCTAATTCTAATTTCAATTCTGAAGGTAAGAAATCATGTCAATTCTGAAATCCTTTCTGGAAGGCTAACCAATGAGTTGGAGGATTTTAGTCATGACAATGGATCACAATCATTGATGGACTTAAAACTTACTGGTGGCCAGTAACACTGGATTCCAGTGCTGTTGATTGGCAGTGGTCTTATTTTGTGTGTTAAGAATTCTGGAAGTTTGTCACATATATGAAGTGTGAGAATTACTGAAGAAGCAAAACATTCACCTCTTTTGTCCCATATTTCTTGGATGGTATAAATGAGTTCTGTAAGGGCTTTTCTAGATCAAGCTTTGTGAGGGAAAACTAAGCATAATCAGCAACAAGCTATGAAAATCATGGTAGCAGATGCAAACACACAGAAAAATAACAAAAATTATCATTTTCTGATATGATAATTTCATTTATAGCTATAAAATGAGATTGTTTTAAAATTTTTGTGTATCTAATTATAACATAAATGTTGATAGCTGAATCTTACATATATCTGTACATCAACTATGTTCAAAATAATTTATCTGAGAAAGAATAACAAAACAATGGAAGGTAATAAACAGAGGAGTAATAAATAAAATGCCTAGGTATGTTATATACCAATAAATTAAGCCATTTGGTCTACCACTTTTTTTATTTCACTTCACCTGCCATTACAGGAAATAAAGATATTTAGTTATTGGGAGCACAGATGTAAATAAATTTTCTCAAACCCAATTACAGATTATAAAACAGGTGAATTTTAGCATTCCTTCTCCTAGGAAATTTGTATTAGTGAAATATGGATAAGACAGAACATTGACCATGTGGAAGAGATCCAAAATGAATAAAAACAGCAAAAATGTCATTAACTTGTCTTTATTACAAAGAAAGACTGTTGATATGGAAATTTCTGTTAACATAGATGACATGGTTTTCAACAGTGAGATTTTCAACAAGCAGAAAATCTTGTCATTTATGCAATACAAGGAAAAATAAAATTTTAAATAAAAAAATATGCTAGCCAGCAAAATCTAGGCCACAAACTTAATGATGAAATTAACAATTTGATTCATGACTTAAAATAAAACACAAGAAACTGATCTTGATTACACCAAGCACTCCCTATAATAACACTCATTCTTTATGCAAATCATTTTGTAAAATGAAGATCATCTATTCATATGAAACCTCATGCATTTCTTCTTCCGTTTGAGTGAAGCATGAAGCGTAAGGTAATATTTATAACAACTTGCACTTTCACGTTTATTTTAATTGAAGATCAACTATGTTTGACAACTTTAAGTATAAGGTTTTCTACAAAGAATATAATCCAAAGAATCATTTAAAAATGAGTAAAATGATATAATTCGTTCACATGCAAAACGTAGTGAAAGATGTTGAAATTCCATCTAAATTAAGCTGTTCATCCAAAAGTGTATCTAAATATATATAATGTGGGTTTCAATATAACTGTGTCTGATGAGTAGAGAAGGTTTCTTTTCTCCATCAGTAAAAATATAGTATTCAAACTCTTTTTTCAAACTTGAGTTTCTAACATATATTTATAAACTTTATAATTATTTAAAATTAATGAAAATGTTATATGAGTCATAAACATACCCAACAGATTACAAAAACTTTAAGAAGCAAACAATGCAAGAACTTAACCACATGTTCTTAAAATGACCAGTTTTGTTTGCAACATCTAAATAAGTTTGAGAATGCATTTTAAAGAACTAGAAAAATTCAATTTCAAGATACATGTTATTATATATTCAGCCTTCTATAATTAGGCATTTATATAATTAGCATTAAAATAGTAGTGAGAAAGAAATGATAACAAATATTTATTTAGCAAAATTTTGTTTCTTCTCATATTTTCTTTTACTTTTTTTTCTTTTTCAATGAATGAATTTGCTCTCTATTTTCTACAGACTGTAGGGTTTTACTTTCACAACCTATTGGCAAGTTCAATAGTTACCGAGTAGACCTCAGATTTTCAGAGCAAAACGCTTTAATTTGAAATATATGCCCCTACTTGAGTCAAATTCCTGTACCATTAACTGATAGAGAACTGTAGTTACCTGGGTCCTTAGAGACAACATTTTTTTTCTGCACATCTAAATCTACTTTCTATCTAAGTAGCAAAGAAGCTATCTACCTAATTGCTTTTAGCATAAAAGTTATTTGAGAAAGGGTGCAGATTAGTTTATCCTTTATATAAAGGTTGAAATTAATGAAAAAAAGGAATCTATACTCATAGTTATTAAATAAGTAAAAATGAGACCTCAGTATCCCAAACATTAATATCATTTTACTATATGAAGACCATAGGGATTCACAATTCTTGTGTTATATACATGAAAAGTTCCTTAGGGGCCGGCGCCATGGCTCACTTGGTTAATCCTCCACCTGTGGCGCCAACATCCCATATGGGCGCCGGGTTCTAGTCCCAGTTGCTCCTCTTCCAGGCCAGCTCTCTGCTGTGGCCTGGGAGGGCAGTGGAGGATGGCCCAAGTGCTTGGGCTCCTGCACCCATATGGGAGACCAGGAGAAAGCACCTGGCTCCTGGCTTCGGATCGCCATAGCTCCGGCTGTAGCGGCCATTTTGGGGGTGAACCAATGGAAGGAAGACCTCTCTCTCTCACTGCTAACTCTGTCAAATTAAAAAAAAAAACAAAACTGTTTTTAAAAGTTCCTTAGGCCATAAATCATCTATTATTTTTCACTGTATGTTTCTGTGTGGGAGCAAACTGTTGAAATCCTTACTTAATGTATACTAAGCTGATCTTCTGTATATTAAGATAATCGTTATAGCATTAAATCTCAATACACAGCACATTAAGGACAGAGATCCTACATGAGGAGTAAGTGCACAGTGACTCCTGTTGTTGACTTTACCAATTGACACTCCTGTCTATGGCATCAGTAATCTCCCTATGCTCCAGTCATGAGTTTCCAAGGCTATGGAAGCCCTCTGAGTTCTCCGATTCTTATCTTGTTTAGACAAGGTCATAGTCAAAGTGGAGGTTCTCTCCTCCCTTCAGAGAAAGGTACCTCCTTCTTTGATGACCTGTTCTTTCCACTGGGATCTCACTCGCAGAGATCTTTTGCCAGAGTGTCTTGGCTTTCCATGCCTGAAATACTCTCATGGGCTTTTCAGCCAGATCCGAATGCCTTTAGGGCTGCTTCTGAGGCCAGAGTGCTATTTAGGACATCTGCCACTCTATGAGTCTGCTGAGTATCTCACTTCCCATGTTGGATCACTCTCCCCTTTATTTATTCCATCGGTTAGTGTTAGCAGGTACTAGACTTGTTTATGTGCTCCCTTTGACTCTTAGTCCTTTCATTATGATCAATTGTGAACTGAAATTGATCACTTGGAATAGTGAGATGGCATTGGTACTTGCCACCTTGATGGGATTGAATTGGAATCCCCTGGTATGTTTCTAACTCTACCATTTGAGGTTAAGTCAGCTTGAGCATGTCCCAAATTATACATCTCTTCCCTCTCTTACTCCCACTCTTATGTTTAACAGGGATCACATTTCAGTTAATTTTTAACACTTAAGAATAACTGTGTATTAATTACAGAATTAAACCAGTCATATTAAGTAGAACCGACAAAAAAACTACTAAGAGGGATAATGTATTAAGTTGTTCATTAACAGTCAGGGCTATGCTGATCAAGTCACCATTTCCCATAGTGTCCATTTCACTTCAACAGGTTTCCTTTTTGGTGTTCAGTCACCAAATGCTATAACGAGTACTCAAACAATATATTTCACTTTGTGTTTCTATGGGGGTGCAAACTGTTGAAATCTTTACTTAATGTGTACTAAACTGATCCTCTGTAAAAAAAAAAAAAAAAAAAAAAGAAAGAAAGAAAAGAAAAGAAAAGAAAAGAAATTATCAACTCCCAACTTGACTCTCACTGGGATTAAACATGACAATAGTTCAGATCTGATTTCATCATCATTTAAAAAAAATCATCTATTATTTTTCACTTTATGTTTCTGTGTGGGAGCAAACTGTTGAAATCCTTACTTAATGTATACTAAGCTGATCTTCTGTATATTAAGATAATCGAAAATGAATCTTGATGTGAATGGAAGGGGAGAGGGAGTGGGAAAGGGGAGGGTAGTGGGTGGGAGTGACGGTATGTGGGGGAAGCCATTGTAATCCATAAATCGTACTTTGGAAATTTATATTCATTAAATAAAAGTTAAAAAAAAAGATAATCGAAAATGAATCTTGATGTGAATGGAAGGGGAGAGGGAGTGGGAAAGGGGAGGGTTGTGGGTGGGAGGGACGGTATGGGGGGGAAGCCATTGTAATCCATAAGTCGTACTTTGGAAATTTATATTCATTAAATAAAAGTTTTAAAAAAAAAAGTTCCTTAGGCCAATAATATCCTGCTTTCCTTAATAATGGATAATCTAGAGAATATAAGGATGATCTAAGTGAACTTTTAGATAAACAGCATAGATGGCAACTTTATTTTTATTGTCTTAAGAAAACAGGGGCTGGTGCTATGGTGTAGTAGGTTAAGTATCCGCCTGCAGCACAGGCATCCTTTAGAGGCACTAGTTATAGTCCTAGCTTTCCCATTTCTGATCTAGCTCCCTGCTAATGGCCTAGGAAAGCAGTGAAACATGGCCCTGGTGCTTGGTCCCCTGCATTCAAGTGGGAGAACCAGATGAAACTCCTGGCTCCTGGCTTCAGATCAAAAGCAGTTTTGGTTATTGTGGACACTGGGGAGTGAACCAGCTGATAGAAGATATCTCTCTGTCTCTGTCTCTCTCTGTCTCTCAAATAAGTAAGTAAATCTTAAAAAAAAAACAAAACTAAAAACAAATTATTACATCAAGAAAATATGAAATAAAATTATATAGACCCCTTATTCATTCCTAGATTCTCAGAATTGCCATATTTCCTCATTCAATCAGATCCTCCGACCATCTTACATGATTTTATAGTTCTTAATTTAGTGTGTACTTTCATTTGGATTTCAACATATCCTTGTCTGATAAGAACGGCGAAGGTTTGTTTCCTCCATCAGAAAAAATATACTTCCAATCAAAATAATAGCTGCTTTTTCCCAACCAAATGTTTCTAAAATATATTTGTATAATACATATTTAATTTTTTCTCTAGGAAATAGGAAATATATTTTAATTGTCATACTACTCTACAACCAAACATAGTGATTAGCATTTAATAATTTTTTCATAAATATTTGCTAAGATACATAATGAATATTGAATAATGTGAAAATAATAGCTATTTTTTTTTTAGTGTTTTGCAGATGCCAGGCACTTCTATGCTCTTTACATGGTGCTAGAAAAAGTGAATTTGTACTCAAAATGAATGAATTCAGGTATCTATTGTTAATGTGTTCTTATTTAATTCTAGTCTTTTGAATCTTTGCTGAAGTTACAAAGAAGTAATCTTTACTAGTTTATAGAAAGTAGCAATCTTCAGTGCAACACCAGGGCAGTGAATGACCAGGAAAGTGTCACATCATCATTCCTCATTTTAAAATGCTATCAACTCAAATGAGAGACATTAATACACAGAATATATCATTTACTTTTTTACTAGGCCTCCAATTTTAGTTTACAAAAAAAAATTATGTTCAATAGGCCTTATCATGGCTCTTGTCCTGTAAAATTCTACAATCCCAAAGCTTAATATAAGGTAGGTTATTGCAGGAACTATTTCTTCTAGTTTGACTGAAGTCTCATTCCAATTTTTGCCATTGTTCTGGAGTAATTATTAAGAGCATCCCTTTCCCTCTCAGGAGTATCTAGTTTGGATAGTAATTTATACACATCGTAAAGAAACAGAATATATTAGTGCTAATTTTTACTTATTTATCCCATAGTATCCAGTAGACTAGTCAAATAACTTTAATATGTAATGGGTAGATATTATGAATGAGTAATTGAGAACTCAAAGAAGACATAACAATATGTTCTGATTTAATGTAATTTAGAAAGTAAAATTTTAATATTAGAATTAGTTTATGCAATATCATCCAGGATGTAGTGATGGGTGGATAGGACTTCTGATAATATTCACATATCCCTTAGGGAAATTACGCCTACATTTTTTTTTGTTTTTGTTTTTGTTTTTTTTTCTGTCATATAATCAAGTGATGATTACCCAACTACTTTTTCTGCACAAAGATGGCTATAGTTAATTATGCCACATGATAAACATCCAAGGGTGATAGAATTCTAAATACTAATTTAAAAGGTTAATAAATGACCAACAGTGTCTTATTTTTCTTTTTAACACAATAATCCTACATGTAGGATTGCTAGATTTAGCAAAACAACAACAAGAAAACAGGACTCCCAGTCAAGTTGAAACAGTTAAACACAATAGTTTTTTATTTAAAGTATGTCTCAAATATAGCATTGGTGTTCTTTATATGGAAACTTTATCCACATGACTTTCTAGTATATCCCTGGTTTTCTTGACAGATGGCTGCCAGTGTTAAAATACCAGATAATAGTTAGAAGCAAGGCCATACTTTGGTATTGCCTTAGACTGGCTTGGTGACCTTAGGTACTGTATATAACCTTGCTAAGCCTCAGAATACACACCTATAAAGTGTTGATAAAGTGATAAAGCTTTTTCAAGAATTAAGCCAGATGATGTACATGACACATGGTAGACACTGTGTCAAATCAAACTATTTTACTATTCTGATAAAAGATGTTACAAAATTCTTAGTCATTTTGCTAGTAAGAGTTTTAACAAACTGATCGCAGTTAACCAAGATTTCTGTCCTCTTCTTATCATTGGGTTTGCAACTGGATCATACTTCTCTTAATCTCTTGCAACATGGATTAATTTCCAACATGGAATGAACGCTGAAAGAGGTTTATACAGTAACAAAATAAAATGCAGTCCCATAAAATTCTTCCCAGAGTCCTCTTACAGACTTTATTCTTTTTTTTATTACGGAATATGGATGCTTCCCTCTCTCAAAGGGTCACACCCAGAAGCCCTGGCGTATCTAGATTTATCCAATATCTAGCTTTAGTAATAGTTTCTAGAGATGAGTAGTCACTGGGCAAGGCAGAGGAGGGTGAAGTCTAGGACCACGTTAAGATTCTTGCCCAGTTTCTACACGAGACTTCTAAAATTTTTGTACACTCATTAGTTGTATAAAAGAAAATTTTTGGTCACAAAACAACTCTATTTTATAATGTAATGTTAATTTACAACTGAGATCAAGTTGTAAAAGCAATATTTGAAAGAACAACATTTGTCATTATAAAAGTAACAATTAAGGAGTCCTTATTATTTGCCAAGCACTCTTATGTGTGTCACTCATGCAATGCCTGATTTCACACTCAAACTAAACCTATGCTATGCCATCATTTTCATTCCCATTCCATAGTGAAAGAAATTGCAGGATGGACACTTCAAAGATTTCATTGAAAGCCACATTGATTGTATTTTTCCTTTCCTTTAACAATTTTTAAGTATACAATATGTTATTGGTAATTGTGTGGAGCAACCGAGACTAGACTAAATTACTGGAACTGCTAGGACTAATTCTATGCATCTGATCTCCCACAATATGGCGCTGAGAGAGAGCAAACAACTTCCACACAGCTGCCTCACCAATTCAACTAACAAGCTGCAGGAGCTGATCCTGCTCCTGATTGGAGGACAGCAGCATGCTCGGCGTGTGGGCAGCATAGTACGGATTGGTGGAAGAGGACTATAAAGGAGGAGAGAGACAGCGTGCACCAGGAACATCTGAGGAACATCTGAGCAACCCCTGAGAAACCCCAGAGAGCCGGCTGGCGGTGTGCCACTCCTCTACGGAGGCGGGGGGGGGGGGGCAGCAAACCCGGGACGGCATCGTTCCTCCACAAGTGGGGGAGCGGCAGCAAACCCGGGAAGGGCCGGGCAAAGAGAACAGCGCAGGGTCCGGTGTCGTTCCTCCGCGAGTGGGGGAGCGACACTAATTATAACCTCAATACTGTAGAATATTTGCAAAATACCTGTAAAATAAGAGCTTATATGTTTCACCAATCCAACACCTAAACAATGTATTAGCATCTGCAGTGGGTTTACTTAGGATAATGTTGGAAATCCATAATGAACTATTACAACAATAAGAAATATATAAACCAATTAAAATGATCTTAGAGAATCCAGATGCATTGTTGGTGGAACCGTAAAATAATGCAACCACTATGAAAGACAATATAAATGTACTCAAAAGTTAAAAATGGAACTACCATATAATTCAGCAATTGGAATGCTGGTTATATATACAAAAATGAAAACTATCTTAGATATAACACCCTCATGTTCATAGCATATTATTCACAGTATCCAAGAAATGAGAGCAACCTAAATGTTCATTGATGAATAAAGGTATACACAAATGTGATACATGCATACAATGATATATTATTCAGTTTTAAAAGGCGGGAAATTCTGTGACATGCTAGAACATGGATAGAGCTTTACACATTATGCTATGTGTAATATTCAGTTTCAAAAAAAGAATATATAATTCTACTTGTATGAGCTGTCTAAAGCAGTTGTATTTATAGAAATAGAAAATATAACAGTGATTGCCAAGGGCTGGTGAGAGAAAGAAATGGGTATTTAATGCATACAGTGTTTCAATTTTGCAAGAAAAAATCCCTGGAACGCTGAGGCACATTAAAGTGAACATACATAACACTACTGAACTGTACACATTAACATGATTTTTTAAATGATAAATTGTTATAATTTTCTTCCACAACTGAAACTTTAAAAAAATGATCAAGTGATCTAAATAGACATTTCTCATAGGAAGCATAAACATGGGTGTAAGCACATGAAAAGACAATCAACAGGAACATACAAATCAATCAAAAAACCACAATGAGTTATTAAACAGTACCCACTAGGATGGCTATAATCAGAAAGAATGAAAATAGTAAGTGTAGTTGAAGATATGTAGAGAGTTCAGGTGGGAATACAAAATGTTACAGTAACTTTGAAGATAATTCAGAACTGCTACAAAAATTTGAATATGGAGGTATCACATGAGCCACAAATGCCATTCTCAGGGATATCCCAAAGCAATGAAATGAAAATATATGCTTACATAAGGACTTGGACACAAATGTTTTGAGCAATGTAAGCACACACACCCACACCCACACCAACACCCACACATATGTATATAGTTAAAACAATCCAAACAGCCACTAACTGATTCACACAGGTAAACAAAATGTAGAATAGGCTACAATGGAATATTACTTGGTAATAAAGATAAATTAAGTATCAATATATATTACTACAACATGGTCAAACCTTAAGCTTGTTATGCTGTATTAAAAATGTCAGTCACACAAAAAAGATGATATATGCATGCATTTATATGAAATGTCCAGAATAGGCATCTATATAAAGACAGACCATAGATTAATGGTTGTTTAGGGCAAAAAGGTTTGAAGATATTGGACACTGAGTGTTATAATGTAGCAATGCCATTTAGGGCAATAAAAATGCCTTAAATTTGATCATGGGGTAAATGTATAATTTTGTAAAATACTACTTTTTAATCACTGATTATTATACTTAGTGGAGAATTAATCTGTTATTAAGAGGGGATTGATATTTTTGTCTTTACAAAAATTAAAGGAAAAAGAATGGCGGAGAAGGGGCTGAAGGAGGGAGAAAATGAGGGAGGGAAAAATGGTTAATTTCTCAGAACTCTATCTATGGAAATACATAGAATCTGTTCTTTTTATATTAATAAAAATTTCAAAAGAAAAAAAGAAAGAATCTGAAAGTGTGAAACCCCCACATGTCATCACAATTGCCTATCATAAAAAAGTAAATTATACATTTTGAAAGGGTAAATAGTATATGTAAATTATATCTCAATAATATTGCTTAAACAAAAGAAAAATGTGGCTGAGGACACTTCTAATACTCAAATAATAAAATAAAGATTGAAAAGTTCCTTAGTATGACGTAAGAAAATAAAAACAGGGGCTGTCGGGGCTGGCACCATGGATCACTTGGTTAATCCTCGGCCTGAGGCGCCAACATCCCATAAGGGTGCCGGGTTCTAGTCCCATTTGCTCCTCTTCCAGTCCAGTTCTCTGCTGTAGCCCAGGAGGGCAGTGGAGGATGGCCCAAGTGCTTGGGCCCTGCACCCGCATGGGAGACCAGGAGGAAGCACCTGGCTCCTGGCTTCGGATCAGCACAGCGCCAGCCATAGTGGCCATTTGGGGAGTGAACCAATGGAAGGAAGATCTTTCTCTCTGTCTATAACTCTACCTGTCAAAAAATAAATAAATAAATAAATAAATACCAACCGGGTGCTGCAACTGTGGTGCAGTAAGCTAAGCCTCTACCTGAAGGCATCCATATGGGTGCAGGTTCGAGACCTGGCTGCTCCACTTCCGATCCAGCTCTCTGCTGTGGCCTGGGAAAGCACTAGAAGATGGCCCAAGTCCTTGGGCCCCTGTACCCACGTGGGAGACCTGGAGGAAGCTCCTAGCTCCTGGCTTCGGATCGGCCCAGCTCTGGCCATTGCAGCCATTTGGGGAATGAACCAGTGGATGGAAGACCTTTCTGTCTCTCCTTCTCTCTGTCTATAACTCTGCCACTCAAATAAATAAACAAATCTTAAAAAAAAAAAAAGAATGACAACAGTTACATAAAATGATAATTCTCTATTATTTAATTAATCTATCTATCTATATATAAATCCATATATTACAGCACGGATGAGTATGCTTATCTTGAAGGAGACAGAGAAGAAAGAGAGAAACAAAAAAGTCAGCAACATCCTGTGTTGCTACGCAAGTTTTATTCTCTACTTCCTCATGTTTCAAGGTCTATTAAAATTATTCTGCCGATGTCTGCACAGGCACTCCTTTGAAGATTATATTTGAGAACCAGAGGCTTTGACAGATAATCACCCATCATCTCCTTTCAATGCCAGAGAGGACAAATTCCAGCAAATACTGAATGCATGGGGTTCTTTAATGCTTCTAGAAGTGCTGGCATTTTATTCATTTCAACATGCCTTAGACTCTTAGGCCTGTGGAAGTCAAAATGTTTCCCGATTACATAAACTTAATTTAAGTATTCAGTTTTGATGTTCTTGGGTAAGATGTTGTATGCATATGTTTGTGTAAATGGTTTATTCAAAATGGTGATATTATATCAGAAGAAAATGCCCAGAAGTGCCACCTCTTATTTTCCACTTACCCAGCACTTTCTGATTCAGAATATATTTGAATATATTTACCTAATATTATATTCCCAAATGTAATGTAGTAACCCAAGCAGAAGATGGGATTTTTTTTTCACTTATTTTGTTTGCCACTCCCACCTTCACCACCACAGATGGCTTCAAATTGCCAAAATGAATTTCCAGGTGGAGTGTTCCAATCTCAAAAGCAGAGATATAACTGAACTTCCTAAATCCTGTAAATCCACAATCTCTCTGAAAATAAGGAGTAATAAGGACCTAGATACAAACACATACACAACACTGAGATATACATGGTTAATCCTAGGAATGTATATTCAGCAATTAAACATGCACACCCTTTGTGTAGTCATTTGCAAATATTAAAAAATGCCCTGAAAACATTCTTAGAAATGTAAACATACATCCAACAATTTCTCATTTAAACAAAAGATTGTGCCTGTAATTCATAATACAATACACAACACACTTAGCTTAACTTTTTTCTTTGTTTTCTTATTTTTTAATGTTCATTTATTTATTTTCATTTTATTCAAAAAGGAGAGACAGAAAGAAATAAATCTTGCATCCTACTGGTTTACTCCTCAAAGGTCTGCATCAGTTGGAGTTGTGTAAGGCTTAGCCAGAAGCCCATAACTCAGTCTAGGACCCCCAGGTAAGTAACAGGGACCCACATGTTTTTTGTCATCTTGTGTTGCCTTCCAAGGGGTGCATGGGCAGGATGCTTAACTCAGAAGCAGAACTGGGACTTGAACTCAGGTGCCCATATGGGATGTGAGAATCACAAGAAGCATCTTACCCCTTGCATCAAATTTTCATCCCTAACAGTGTCTTTTCTTTCCTTTTTTAGTTTCAGTTATTAAAATGGCATGAAGGTATCATGCTTCTGTAATATTTAGCAAAAATCTGTTGACAATTCCCTTACATTGCTTTTACAGCTTATGCCCATTTCCAGCTTATAAATCAGGGATGAAAATGTATATATCATTAAACTAATTAAATAGAATAAATTTATTGAAAATAGTCACATAATTTTCTCTGGTTTAAATAATGCCCTACAAAAATAGTTCAGTGTATTCAAACGAACAATTTTACTCTCTTACTAAAACATTAAAATCAAGTCATTTCTAAAATGTAACTCAAGAAAAATATGGATTATTCTGAGATGTTAAAAATCTGAAAATGCATGTAGTTACCAGAATTCTTAGAAACAATGTTGACACTAGGGGCTGGTGATATGACGTAGTAGGCTGGATCTCCACCTGTGATGCCAATTCATGTCCCGGCTGCTCCTCTTCTGATCCAGTTCTCTACTAATGGCTTGGTAATGCAGTGGAAGATGGCCCAAATGTTTGGGCTCCTGCACTCATGTGGGAGACCTGGAAGAAGCTCTTGGCTCCTGACTTCGGATTGGCCCAGCTCCAGCCATTGCAGCCATTTGTGGACTGAACCAGTGGATGGAAGACCTTTCTGCCTCTCCCTCTCTCTCTGAAACTCTGCCTCTCAAATAAATAAATAAAATCTGTAAAAAATAATAGTGTTGACATTTTAATGTGGGGGTGAGGTAAGGGGTGGTTTAATAATGTCCTTATCAGCTAGGAGACAAGAACTCAGCACACATCTCCCACATGGGTAGGCAGCAATTCAACTACTTGTGCCATCACCTGCTACCTCAGAGTGTACATTGGCAAGTATCTGAAATCAGGAGCCAAAGCTGGAAATGGAATCTAGGCTTTCTGATTTGGGATACAAGCATCTAAATTGCTGGGACATACTTTCTCTTCAAACTACAATCATCAGGCTGCAGGAAAGGGTGAATTTCTTTATTGGGTTTGGACGAGGACAGTGAGCCAATTAATGGGTAGTTGATCATATATTTAAATTTTTCATTTAAAGAAACTCTAAGGGGTGGGCACTTGCTGCATTGAGATAGATTCCACTGGGACACCCGCATCCCATATGGAATGTCTGGATTCAAGTCCTGGCTCAACTCCTGCTTTTATAACTTCTCAGCTTCAGCCTGGCCCAGCCCCAGCTGTTGCAGGTATTAAGGGAGTGAACTAGCACATGGGGGATGCAAGAAGGAGATATTTCTCTACACCCCTCCCCCACTGCTCTCTCTCACTTTCTCTCTGCTTCTCAGGTAATGAAATTAAAAAAAGAGAATTTACTTACATAAAAAATAAATTCTGAAGACTACATGTATTTCTAGAAGGTCTTTATTACCAATAGGTAGTTTATATATTTGAATTTAAGTCATGGATTCAAGACACATTCAACAAGAAAGGGTAATAAACACCAAATTATACTTTATATAGTGCTCTCAGTGCGGATTTGATAATGAATTAACCACACATGAATTAAGTTTGGTTGAGCTCTTACGCATGTTTCTTAGGTAGCATGTTTACCATGGTTATGTTTTTATGCATAAAGATGATGTTCTATCATTTCATTATTATTACATATTGCTCTATAGGAACAACAATTTAATTTAAATAAAACTAAAGCTGTACATCTTAACAACTTACAAGGTTTTTTACAAACCTGATACAGATAGCAGAAATAGAAAAGCCAGCTACATTTGTCTCAGATTGCTATTTCCTTTGGAGATTATTCAAGCTTACACTCAAGAGAAAGATTACATAAGGGCCATCAGAAAGTAGAAAGATTTCTGAGATTAGAGTAAAATGAGAGGTTTACGAGTGATTTCATAAAGGAGATGAGATCTGAGCTAAGCCTTAAAGAACAAACAGGATTTGGACAGGGTAACTGGAGAGGTGCTTAACGCAGGGAGACTGTGAGCAAACCAAGAAAGTATAAGTTCTGATCAGAAAAAGAATTTATTTACTACCGTGCTTTTCAGACTGCAGGGTCATATCCCATTACATAAGTATCTCTCCAAAAGAGTGCTATTTTCTCATGTACAGAAGAATGTATGACACATCCCTGATCTTGGGCAACTAAATACTAATAGCAAGGCCCCTTCATTCCTTTAATTATGGAGAAAAGCCAAAATGTCCTTGTTTATTTCTGAATGCCTCCTTGTAGTGAGTAAACCTTCCTCAAACTGAGAGTCAAGAACCCAAAAGAATTAGTTTTCAAAAGAAGGTAATAGAATAGGAAAAAAAAAAGAAAGAATAAAAGAAAGTGCACATGCATTATCCAAAAAGATATAACCAGGAAATGAGGGGTCCTATCTTAACTAAATGTAACCTATTGAATTTTAGAACAGAGAGACATGTGACAAGTATAGTCTTAGTGACTTTCAAACCATATATTTTATCAGCATATCCACTGGGAAAAAAGCTTATAAATGATACACCCAGCTTTATGAAAACTAAAGACCAGAGAACTTACGTGACTTCACAAATTACTGACATTGTTATAACTGAAATGAGGAGATATACTAGAAATTCAGAGATGGGAAGACAATGAGATATATCCATAAAAGCTGTGCTCATTCCAAATGCAGTTCCTTTCTGAATAATCATGTATAGGACAACTATTTTCCTACATTTCTCGGTTAGTTTATACCTAGACAGATTTCAAGACCTAAAGAAACATAGGGTACTTACACAGCTTTCCTCAGAGGATTTGAACATTTCACTTTTTACACTTTTAAATTTTTATGTACAACATGAACATGCACTTCAACCCAAGTCCCTTAGATATGACCCATGTCTTCATTGAAGCATGGCAAACATAATCACCTACAAAATATATTTCCTGTTTCAGAAATATGGCTTCAGCTCCCTTCCCTACGAGCAATCATCTCATATTCATGACATAAGACAGCTAGTGCTGCAGGCGAGATTTCCATTTATGTGTCACCCTCAGAACTCAGTTTTTCCCTTCGTTTTGGAGTCTGAACATTTCTCTGATTCCAATATCTCCTCCTGGCTCAGTAGAGAAGTTCCTTCTTCCCTCCTCAGATCAAGTAAACCACATGACTGGGATAATTGGTAAGCTTTTGCCATGAAAAGGGTAATAGGACCTTGTGACACAACGTAATTACAATGTAATTCTGTTCTCTGCAGGTTTACATTCCCTGATAAAACTTCATTAAGTCTGAAATGAATAAAGAAATAGTTATACATATAAATGAGTGCTGGATCTGAGTTAAAAACCAAAGAGTTGAAAGCTGAATATATTCCACAAATATATATTTGTTGCCCAGTGTGTAGCTTAAACTCAATGCACTTAAATTGGCCCTGGCTTCCAGTATCTACCACTCCAGGTTGCATTATACGGGGCTCATTCATAAGTCTATGTTGTTAGATGTGTCCCAGGTTTTCACTCTCTAGCAGATAGTACTGAAGACCATGGACTTTGATGTGCTGCAGGCTGAGTTTGAGACTGTCTTCTCCAACAATTTTCTAGCTATAAAATGAGGATACTAAAAGAAACTATTGCATAAAGTTTGTGGGCATTCACTTAGATAAAGCATGTGAAGTATTACAGCAATGCTGTGTCATATATTAATTAATAAACATTAGTTCTTATTATTCCTTAGTAAATGAAATCCCCAGTAATAACATAATTGTGTCAGAGTAGGAGATAGGACTAGAAGGCTTTGACTAAAAGTAGGACCACATGGGCATAATTTCACAAACATAATTTTATGTAGGCTGTTTTAATAGAAACTGATATTAGGGAAGTGAATTTTAGCAGATGACAGAACTATAATAAGATTTCTTTGGATTGGTTTTTAAATGTGCTACATTGCACTGAACTCATTCTGCCCATTAGTTCCAAAGTAATATAGTTTTCAACCACATGTTCCATATATAATTTTTTTCAGGCATGTGACTCCATGAACTGTTTAGTGAGTTCAAATGAAAACACAGAATCTAAGGGAGAGGTGACTTCTGTGAAATAAGAAAGTGCTCTTTGAATTTCATAAAAATGAAACATTTCTTAGACCCTCTTAGCTTTCATAGATTGTTGAAATAAGAACTCAAAATTCATAATCGCACGTTACTTAGGAAATCCTACTGGCTGAAACAGTTTGTTGTTTGGTATATGTTATCTGAAAAATAATGGGGATTCATAATGCACTGGCCAGGTTAAATTTTTTTAAATGGAAACTTTACCTTGTAAAATCAAAAATAGTTCTGTTAACTGAGAAGTGGATTAGAATGTTCAAAGTGCTTGGGGACTGAGCTCTCTATAAAGTCTGATTTATACTGCAGACATCATAATGCCTACCTACTTCAGAATGACAAATAGTGCCAGGCTGGAGGCACAACGGCAGCCCCAGAGCGTTCACAGCAAATGTCTTCCATCTTAATAGCTGAGTCTGTGTCACTCTGTACACTTAAAATTCTGAGCATTTAACACTTCTTGTTGCATCTAAATCCAGATACAAAAACCTTCCAATCAAACTATTTACCTCAACCAAAACCTGTCTTGAATAATTCATAAGGAAGGAGAAACGAGAGCAGTCTAAAAAGCCAAAGAGAGTTTTAATGAACCCTGGAGTTTCAAAAATAATGGCACAGAAGCTATTGCAGATCTTCTCCTTACCCAATAAGCAGGAGCACTGGTCTCTCTTAACATTAATACTCGTAGGAAACTGAGGAGCAGCACGGAGTTCAGCTCTCTGTCATCTGTGATTGATAGGCGAGCTGCATCACACATTGCCAGGAGATGCTCCTTTCTGAATGTGTGACACCTGAAGAAACATCAAAGCCATCACATGCAAATGTCTTAATCTTATTTTGTTTCCTAAAATTCCAGGGATATCTGGAGATTCAGTAAAAAAGAAACTTGACGATCAATATATGTTGCAGCTCTGACCTAGATTATAATATCACCTGCTTTTTCGTGCCTTGGCTATCCTCTAAGTTTAGTTGAAATAATGGGCAGAGTTCATTACCACTCAAGTGTATATGAAGTTTTCCCTCTCTGCTCTCACAGATAACCAACTCTGCAGAATTTGTCTGGGGAGAAAATTCATGATTTTTATTAAATTTCCACAATGGAAGCCATTTTACAGAGCTATTCCTGGAAAGGTAGGTACTAGTTTTCTTTTCTTTCTATAACAAATTGCCATCAATTTAAAAGACTTTTGAACAACACAGATTTTTCTTCAGTTTTGCAGATCAGAAATTTCAAATGGGTCTTACTAGGCTAAAACTGAGGTATGGGCACTGTTGTGTTGTATCTGGTGAATCCAGAGGAGATTCCCTTGCTTGGTCTTTTCTAAGTTCTGGGTGATGCTCCTGGTCCTTAGTTGGTATCCTCCCTCCAGTTTCTTTTCTTCCTTTTTTTAAAAGATTTTATTTATTTATTTATTTGACAGGTAGAGTAACAGTGAGAGAAAGAAAGAGAGAGAGGTCTTCCTTCCGTTGGCTCACTCCCCAAATGGCTGCAATGGATGGAACTACGTCGATCTGAAGCCAGGAGCCAGGTGCTTCTTCCTGGTCTCCCATGCTGGTGCAGGGGCCCAAGCTCTTGGGCCATCCTCCACTGCACTCCCGGGCCACAGCAGAGAGCTGGACTGGAAGAGGAGCAGCCGGTACTAGAACTGGCACCCATATGGGATGTCGGCACCATGGGCGGAGGATTAACCTAGTGTGCCAAGGGGCTGGCCCCATTCCCTCCATTTTCTTTTTTTGTTTGGTTTTTGTTTGTTTGTTTGTTTGACAGGCAGAGTTAGACAGTGATTGATAGAGAGAGAGAGAGAGAGAGAGAGAGAGAGAGGTCTTCCTTCTGTTGGTTCACCCCCCAAATGGCTGCTACGGCCGGTACACTGAGCCAATCCGAAGCCAGGAGCCAGGTGCTTCCTCCTGGTCTCCCATGCAGATGCAGGGCCCAAGCACTGCCTTCCCAGGCCACAGCAGAGAGCTGGACTGGAAGAGGAGCAACCGAGACAGAACCTGGAGCCCCAACTGGGACTAGAACCCAGGGTACCGGCGCTGCAGGTGGAGGATTAGCTCAGTGAGCCACAGCGCTGGCCCTCTCCATTTTCAAAGCATGTCATTCCACCCTCTGACTTGTCAAAATTATTTAAATTTTTACTTGAAAGAGAAAGAAGAGAGAGAAGGAGAGAGAGAGAGAGAGAGAGAGAGAGAGAGAGAGAGAGAATTTTCTATATATTAGCTTAACTGCCCATATGCCCTTAACACCAGGGCTCGGCCAAGATGAAGCTGGCGGTACAGAACTCCATCCTCATTTCCCACATGGGTGGCAGGGATCCAAGTCCTTGAGCCGTAGCCTTCTGCTTCCCAGAGTGCTCATTAGCTGGAAGCTGGAAGCTGAAGGAGAATAGTAAGGACTTGAACCAGGTGCTCAGATATGGGAGGTGGGCATTACAAGTGATGATATAACAACTACACCACGTGCACCTGCTCCCAGCCTCTGCTGTTGTGGTCTCATTTCTTCTGCCTTTGATCGTCGTGCTTGTCTTGTATAATTATGATTATATTGGGTCCATCTGGGTAATCCAAGATTGTTTTACCTTCTTAAGGTCCTTAATTACATCAGCAAACTTTCTATTTGTCAGAAAAGGTAAGCTATTTACAGACTCCAGGATTTGGAAGTGAATATGTTTGGGGACATTATTCAATCCATAATAGGAGCATAATAATCAACTTAGTTGCTTAATAGAAATATTTATAGATTAGATATTAAGCTATATATGGCTTGATTTTAAAACACAGAAGATAATCTCAATAATTTCAGTGTGAATATATTTTTAAATAAATATTTTATAAAACTGTATTTTACAAAACTTTTTATAGAAAGCTTTTATGTAATAAATATACATTTTGTAGGTACAAGTTTTGGATTATAATGGTTCTTCGCCCATACCCACCCTCCGACCTCAAACCGTCCTACCTCCTACTCCTTCTCCCATACCATCCTTCATTAAGATTGTTTTAATTATCTTTATATACAGAACATCAACTGTATAGTACGTAAAGATTTCAACAGTTTGCACCCACACAGACACACAACATAGAAAGTACTGTTTGAAGACTAGTTTAACCATCAGTTCTCATAGTAGAACACATTAAGGACAGAGATCCTATATGGGGAGCAAGTGCACAGTGACTCCTGTTATTCATTTAACAATGACACTCTTACTTATGACGTCAGTGCTCACCCAAGGTTCTTGTCATGAGCTGCCCAGGCTATGGAAGTTTCTTGAGTCCACAGACTCCGACATTATTTAGACATGGCCATAATCAAAGTGGAAATTCTCTCCTCCCTTCAGAGAAAGGTACCTCCTTCATTGATGGCCCCATCTTTCCACCTGGATCTCACTCACAGAGCTTTCATGTAGGCCATTTTTTTGCCACAGTTTCTTGGCTTTCCATGCCTGACATTCTCTCATGGGCTTTTTAGCCAGATTCAAATTCCTTAAGGGCTGATTCTTAAGCCTGAGTGCTGTTTAGGGCATTTGTCATTCTATGAGTGTGCTGTGTTGCCTGCTTCCCATGTTGGATCATTCTCTCCTTTTTAATTCTATCTATTATTATTAGCAGAGACGTGGGCCTATTTATGTGATCCCTTTGACACTTATTTCTATGTTTATGATAAGTTATGAACTTAAACTGATCACTTTAACTAGTAAGATGGCATTGGTATCTGCCAGCTTAATGGGATTTGGAGTCCTATGGAAAATTTTTAGCTTTATCCTTAGGGGTAAGTCCGAGGGAACATGTGCCAAACTGTACATCTCCTCCCTCTCTTTAAAACTTACTAGAAAACATTTAAAATATGTAAGTTTACGAGTTGCTAATTTCTGTCAACTAACAATAATGGAACATTTCAAATACTGGTAAGACCAAAATATCTGTATCAAACCAATAATCATTTAATTAACACTCATTAAAACTTAAAAAAAGTAAAACTTAGTAATGTGTTATCTTCTTTAAAGAATTTGCAAGTGTGTTTGTGTATGTGTATTTATCTTTCCCCTTTTGGTCTGCTTGCTTAGAACATAAATAAGTTACTTTTTAATGTTTATTGAATAAATGCATGAGTGAATGGATAAACCTATTTTTGGGGTGGGAATCTGGCCCATCAGACTCCTATCCTGCATGCTATATTGGAGTACTTGGGTTCAATTCCTGGCCCTGGTCCCAATTTCTGCCTCTGAGTCTGAGTTAGCCTCTGGTTAATACACAAACAGGGAGACAGCAGATGATGGCTAAATACTTGGATCTCTGTACCCACATGGGAGATCCAAACTAAGTTCCTGGCTCCAAGCTTTGATGTGGACTAGCTGTGACTATTGCAAGCATCTAGGGAATGAACCAACATATGAGAGCTAGCTCGCTCTCTCTGTCTCTTAAATACATTAAAAAAGCTATTTCAGGTGTCTAATTTCTGTAACTCTTCCAGATTTTTTAAAAGCATAGCAACATTGCTGGCTTACAATTAAAAGCAGACTTAATAATCAATACACTCTTAGGAACTATATATATAATTTCTTGTCAAATTTCATTTCAAATACATATCACTAATTTTTAAAGAAGTCCATAATAAAATGGGTCAATCACATGAAGGGAAATTTTTCAAATAAAATGAACCATAGAAATAATTCTTACCTGAAATTAGTTCAAATGTATCTCAATTGGAACCCAATATATATATTTGTATATGACAAACTCATACATGTTTCCAACAACTTACTATGTTTGTAAATAGTTAATATAACTTTTGCATGTCATTTTCAGAGAATAAGAGAAGTATTTAACTCATAATTAATCTATGTAGACAAAACAGTGGTTTAAGGAAGGAATGTATTTAAGAGTCTTAAAAATCACATTGAATTTTAAAGCTGTTTAAAAAATTTCAAATTAAGCTATGACCATATTAAGAATTGCATTATTATCCTAGATGAAAGAGCAGTTTAGCAAGAGACCTATTAATGAAGTTTAAGATACTTAAATTATTTTTCTGGGAAAAGAAGTATGGAGTAACTTTGTTGTAGATATATTTAGTTTGCAATATTTTACTCTCAATATTTCTCACTCTATAAATTTTCACCAAAATAGTTTTATTTCACCATTTATTTCAAGAAGGAAAAGTATGTATTTAAATAAAATACCTATTCTCAAATGAATGTTCTCTGTTACTAGATTCTACCTACTGATGCCATGTGCATGTTAAAATTAGTGATGCTTTTAACAGATTTTGGTGATCATGTTAACATATAGAATGTGCTAAATGTCATTTCTGAGAAAACTAGTAAAATGTCAATGTTTTGAATTTCTATTCTAATCTGAAGGTATGTGTAGATACTTATGCTGAATTAAGTCATTTATAATTTATGTTCAAGATTTTTTAAATTTTATCACAGAAATCCTAAAATATTTTAACTCAAAATTCTAAAGCATTAAAAATAACTTAAAATACATAGAACATTATTATTATTATTATTATTTTACTGGAAATAGAGTAGTGATAGGACACATTGGGATTGTAGTAGAAATATAGCATCCTGAAAGTGTCACCAAACACAGAAAAATAGAAACCCTACATATACTATATACACTTACAAGGTATGTTACTCAGGATTTTTTTTTAACATAATCAAATGCTAATATCCTAATTAAAATGGTTTTACGATAACTTTGTAAAAAATACATTAAGTTCCAATGGTGGTTTTCTGAGCATTGGGGTTGAGTTTTATTTCTTCTTTATATCTTTGTTGTTTCTAAATGTTTTACCAGGAATGTGTTCATGTTAACAGCAGACATAAGAAATATTGATCTTTCCATTAAAAATATGTTTAATCTTTAAGCCAAAATAAATAAATGAACTAGTTATGTTTGTTTCTAATTAGAAAAATAGAATTTTCTATTCTATTCTTCTGTGAATTTGTAAGAATTTCTCATTTGGGAAATCTATTTGGACCTGATTTTATGTTTTTTTTTATTTTTTTTATGGCAATCCATTGCAAATAATGCTGAATTTTAAAAGACAGTGTATCTTATTAATAACCAATTGATCATGTATAGTGTATAGTAAAATATTTATAAATTCATCTTTGATATGTAAAGATGTAATTGTTACTTTGCATACTGGCAACTGAGAGAAAAAAAATATTGGGGGCAGTAGGTGAAGTTTGGGATGTACACATCTGTTTTTTTTCCCCAAGAAACCTTTTACTTAAGGTATACATTCTTGCACTTCATAAATAAAAATTTAGGAACACAGTGATTCTTCCCACTCCCATTCCTATCCTTCCTCTTCCTCCCTCTCCTAGTCCCATTCTTATTTTTTACTAAGATCTCTTTGCAATTAACTTTATATATGTAAGATTAACCCTATAGTAAGTAAAGAGGTCAACGAATAGTATACATAAAAAAAAAAAAAAAACTGTTCCTCAACAGCCAAGACAAGGGCTGTTCAATGTCATTGCATTTCAAAGTGTCAATTTCACTTCTATAGATTACCTCTTAGGTATTCTATTAGTTACCATAGATTAAGGAGAACATATGGTATTTGTCCTTTTGAGACATCTCTTATCAGAATGTAGGAACAAGTCATGGCTACTCGGCTTCTGACCCAGCTCCCTGTTAATGCATTCTGGGAGGCAGCAGATAATAAATCAAGTGTTGGCCTCTGATAGCCACATGGGAGACCTGAATGGCGCTCCATGCTTTTGCCATCAGCTGTTGCAGGCATCTGGGGAGATGGAAGCTCGCTCTCTCCCTCTCTCCCCCCAGCCTGTGTGTGTGTGTGTGTGTGTGTACGTCTGTTGTTCTGTCTTTTAAGTGCAAGAAAAAGCAAACATTTACAAAAAAAGGAAAAAAAATCCGAGTAAGCCATTAAATATTAACCGTGACATGTCCTACTCAACTGTTATGAGATATTTCTTTCATAATAGGAATAAATTCCAATTCAACTTTAAGAATTCCACTCAGGCTTATATTGAGTATTGATTTTTACTGTATGTATCCTGCTATTTTGCTACATCACTGGACTTAGGGTAAATGAAAAACAGATCAAGAAAGCCATGAGGTACCAAAAGTATTCTTGTTTTCAGCCTCACGATTGTTTTGACAAATCTGGAAGTAACCCAAGAGTTTAATAATACCTAACCTCCCCCAGATCACTTGTAAACTATCATTTTCAAGATCAAGAACCATTCATAACACTTTATTACTTAAAAATTAAGTACTTAAAATTACTCGATATAGGGATAGCCACACTATTGAAACTAACCCTGATCCTTTCTACAATACCTGAAATTTATAATTCATGTTTATGTGATGACTCAGAGACACATACATTATAATCAAACAAACATGTCAAGCAGAGAGTAACTTACAGGCATGAAAAAAATGTTATATAAGGAACATCGGTAGAAACAGTAGAGGCCTAGAGTGTGCCAGGGAAGGAACAAAAAGAAGGAAACAGTGTGCTGTTCAGAATGAGGAGGGATGAGCATATGAAACTGAATGTTTGATTCTTAAGTCCCTAGTTTTTCATCTAAGTTTAATAGGAAGACTTTTCAGAGAATTCGATTTCAAGTCAGGAATAATATTTAAACAAACAGAACCAATGATAATTTAACTATGTAAATGCTTACTATTTGCTAGATTCATGCTCTGAGCTGCATATTCATTATCACACTTGATCTTAGCCAAAAGGCTGAGAAGCGATTGTACATTCATTATTGTGTTCCATTTTTAGAATGACTTTATTAGGTGGACATCATTTCATTGTGAGGAATGTATGCTTTATGACTTTAATATAGTCTCAGCTATGTGGATATTAAGTGGTAGACATGGAACTTAAAGAAAAAAGTCTGGTTATAAAGCTCCTACTTTTCCACACTATTCTGTAAGGTAGAAAACATTAAAACACTAAAACACTTGCTGGATGATCTTTTTCTTTTTCTTTTTTTTTTTGATGGAGTAAGTCTGAAGATTTGGTGAATCAACTAGACTTCCTATGGAGGCAGCCTTTAAAATGCCTGCCACAGATTCCTCCCTTCCTGGTATTGATGTCCTTGTTATTTCCCTTCTCTAACTTGCTTATAACCAACAGCACAAGGCAAAGTTGAGACTACGTGATTTCTGGGATTGCATTTAAAAGTCCATGAGGGGCCGGCACTGTGGCATAGCAGGTAGAGCCACCTCCTGCAGTGTTGGCATTCCATATGGGCGCCGGTTCTAGTCCCAGCTGCTCCACTTCCAATCCAGCTCTCTGCTATGGCCTGGGAAAGCAATAGAAGATGGCCCAAGTCCTTGGGCCCCTGCACCCATGTAGGAGACCCAGAAGAAACTCCTGGCTCCTGGCTTCAGATCAGCTCAGCTCCAGCCATTGCGGCCAATTGGAGGGGGAACCAGCAGACGGAAGACCTCTTTCTCTCTCTCTGCTTCTCCTACTCTCTCTGTGTAACTTTAACTTTCAAGTAAATAAATAAATATTTAAAAAAAAAAAAAAGACCATGAGTTCATTTCCTGGCTAACACTCTCCAGCACCTTCCTGGCTCTGATAAAGGGGCCATGTTTGGGAAGGGTGACATGCAGGATTGGAGAGATCAGCTTCTGGTCAACAGCCAGCAAGGGAGTGGAGGCCCTGGGTCAATAGTACTTTAGGTAATGAATTCTCCAAACAACTTTGTAGCTGAGCTTGGAAACAGATTTTTTTACCAGAGGAGCTTTCAGATGAGACCCCAAAGCCTGCCTGATCTTTTGGTTGCGGTTTTGTGAGGAGCCCTGTGAAACAGAGGCACCAGCTAAGCAGCACATGCATTTCTGACTCAGAAACCATAAATGATGAATGTGTTGTTTCAAACCACTTGGCTCCAGGACAATTTCTTACATAGCAACAGATAACTAACAGCACATCAACAAGGCAAAGACTATGTTCTATCTGGTTTCTGAAAGACAGAGGAGAACTCATTAACATCAACTCAGTCAAGAGTGAATGAAGCGAGGATCAGATTAATTATCTTTATGATTATTTGGAATTTGACATTTTATTATTCATGCAGAACATATTTAAAATAATTTGTCTATCACTTTCCTGTCCACTTTATCATAATAAAATATATTGCAAGTAAAATAGCCTAAACTCAATAACAAAGATTTTTTTCTCCCTCTTCCCAATTCCGCTGAGCTTTACTGGGGTACAATGTACATGGGGAGATCCACTCACTGTGCAAAAGGACTATTTGATTCATTTTGGCAACTGAGAAATAATCACATAACCAATACAATAATTCAGACTAACAGCTGAAAATATTGTCTTGTGCTTCTTCCCAGTGAAGCCCCTACCTTATTCTTCCATTCTGATTTGCTTTCTTTCCAAATAGCTTTACATTTTCTAGAACTCCATGTACACAGATATGCTTAGATGTTTTAAATGTTTCATTTGTGCAGCAAATGAACTTGAGTGTAAAGATATCTGCACATAAACTAGGTGTGACAACAATTTTTACATTTCACTCATAGTTTAAACAATTTTTGAAGATTTATTTATTTATTGGAAAGAAGAACAAAAGAAAGAGTGATAGTAAGAGTGAAAGCAAGAGAGAAAGATCTTCTATCTGCTGGTTCACTTCCCATGCACAACAGCCAGGGCTGGGCCAAACCATAGCCAGGAGCCCAGAACTCCATCAGGGTCTCCAACATCGGTCTAAGGGGAGGTAGACCAGAAGTGGAACAGCAGAACACTCCAATGTGGGATGGAGCATTCTATCAGCAGTGAGTTCGCCCACTGCGCCACTGTGCTGGCTCTTCACTCATAATTTTATATGAAAATCTATTTGATGAATTCAACATATGTATGAATACTTTACCTATAAGAAAAGAACTAAATATTCTCATGCTATTTTAACTCATTTAACTTTAGTGGATTAACGTGACAGAACTGTTTGTAAAATTCTTCAAAGATCCCTAAGATTATTTCACCCTTTTTCCCTCTGAACATTAAAAAAATTATATTACACTATATTAAACTATTTTGCATGGCCATTTATCTGCATGTTTCAAATTTAAAAACTGACAGAAAGTTGAGGCTACCATGGAGCAGTAATGGATTTTATATTTAAAGTTAAAATTCTCTAGGTTTTCTACAACTTGGCACTTTTAAATTGGTTCTTGATGATTAAATTTTCAACTCTCAGACAATCAGCCTGCTTTCAAAGTCTGATTTTTCTCCTACTTGGTTGTAAGGAAAATGCAGGCATCCAATAAAAATGCGAGAGACATTTTCTTGAATGTAGGGTTGATGATGGATGGGCGAACATTGGGACCCACACAATGAAAATATCAGACAAAATTCAGCAGTAGTCACTATTTGCCAGGAGTGGTAGCATCAGCTAACTTTGGATTCCTGCAGTCTTTCATTTAACAGCTATGTGTTGGATTATCACAATGAGCTAGTCACTGCCTTACTTATATCAAGTGTTTTCTTCACTTACTGGAGAAAATTCTGATAGTTACTACCACAAAGCAGGAGAGGATTAAAACATATAAGTCAATATGCTCAAAACATCAAAGTTCCAATTGCATGTTGTCAAAATCTAAATAAATCCTGAAGAATTCCACACTGTCTATCTCAACTTACAGATGCCAAAGGTAATCAAAAATGAACAACCATATTTGAAGGTCAATAAAAAGAAAAGTCAGTGTGGAAGCAAATTATTCTTGATACACATTGGATTTGGACTTTAGGTAAGATTTTTAGTCATAAGGAATAATAATTTAACTTTTAAACTCCCTGTTCTTCAGTAATACAGTAGTACTTTAAATATAACAAGATGTGAAATAGGACATTTCCTGTTGCTTCAAACATTTCAACTACAACTCTAAGATAAATAACAATAGGAGAAAAGATTCTGACCCAAGCTGTTAGGCACCTCTCTCAGGGTTTCTGAACAAGTAATCAAATTGGCTATGAATACAGCATTCATCTGGTATCCCAAAAGCAGAATTTGGGAGCACATTGAGAGAAATAAAGTAACTACAGCAATGAGACATTATCCAAGGGGAGAAAACAGGTATGATTTTTCCTCCTTTCACTGATGCTCCTTTAAGATACTCAACAAGGTGAGCTCCACTAGATCTAAGTGAGTGCAAGGCACATAGAGTAGTGTCCCAATACTGACCACAAGATTACTGAGCATCAGAAAGGCGCAGGCCAATCTCAACATGACCAATGTGATGAGAAGATTCTGGAACAAGCTGACATGTGGCTTCTTGAGTTTGGGCAAATGTGAACATTGAGATGCACGTTCCTTTCCTTTCCAGAGAATTCAGAAGGCAGGATGACAAGCAGAGAAGACAGCAGACAGCCTACATACCATCACTTGTCATGACAAGAATACCTGCATTTCCCAGGAGCTCAGTGTAACCGAGTGAAAGCGAGTTGATATCTTTATGAGACCCCACTGAAAAGAGCTATCTTCACAAGTAAGGGAACCCAAGTAGAAGACTATAGAGTTGTCTATTGTAGGCTGGAATTAGGTGGTAGCCTAAATACATATGTGCCTTGTCAGAGGAATCAGGTCCAAATGCTGGCAATGTGGGGGATGGACAGTGCTCTGAACCATCTACGAAAATATCTCACCAGAAATCACAGCCATAGTAATCAACAATAACTCCACCATCTCGCATTTGGTTATTGAACTCATTACTCTATCTTCTTCTAAAATAGGACAATTATACTCTTCATCAAAGCTATCATATAATTCCCCTTCTCGAGCTAAATCACCCTAAGATTTTATAGGAAACTTCTCTATGGAAGCGGTCAACTTTTAAAAAGAGGCACAAAGATGGGGAGAGTTCTCACCCTAGTCATTCGACAAATATTTACTGAGCACCTGCTCAGGAGAATATAAAGGAAGGGAGAGAAATTCCTGCTTTTTGTGTGCTTGCTTTCTAAAAGAGACCACAAAGCAAAATCTCAATAGCCAGAACTGGACCAGGCTGAAGCCAGGAGCCTGGAATTCTATTTGGATTTCCCACGTAGGTGCCAGGAACCTATCATCTTCTGCCTTCCAGGGACATTAGCAGGATGCTGTATTGAAAGCAGGGGAATCAACAGTGCAGGCACTTCAATATGGGGTACAGGCATCCCAAGCAGCAGCCTAACTCTCTGCACCACAATTCTTGCCCCTCAAACTATTTTCTAAAGAATTATTTATTTATTTATTTGAAAGTCAGAGTTACACAGAGAGAGAAGGAGAGGCAGAGAGAGAGAGGGGTCTTTGTCCGCTGGTTCACTCTCCAATTGGCCACAATAGCCAGAGCTGGGCCAATCCGAAGCCAGGAGCCAGGAGCTTCTTCCGGGTCTCCATGTGAGTGCAGGGGCCCAAGGACTTGGGCCATCTTCCACTGCTTTCCCAGGCCATAGCAGAGAGCTGGATCAGAAACGAAGCAGCCAGAACTCGAACCAGCACCCACATGGGATGCTGGCACTGCAGGCGACGGCTTTACCCACTAAGCCACAGCACCAGCCCCACCCCCTCAAACTTTTGAACTTATGAGTCAGTATAGTTTCCAAAAGATTTTAGGGTCTGGCATGAGGTTGCCGAAGTTTTGTTTTGATTACAAAGAACTCTGTTTGTTGCCCTGATTTGTCTCAGTTCACCTCTCTGAGTGAAAAGTCTCTAGTATCAACCACTATACTTTCTTTGGTAGACACAGCCTTCAAGTATTGTTGCAGACCAAGAATTAGAGGTAGGCTTTGAGGGGATAATATTTGTTTGGATAGAGGTAATTAAGAATTGATCATATCCTTCAAAAAATTAATTTGCTGCTTGCAGGCTGACTATACCTGTAATACTCCTATGGCTCAGGTGTCCTGTGAGTTTGTTGAGATCTATACTACCGAAAAGCATGTGATTTTTCAAATCTTCTACCATTTTTCTCTTTGAACTATTAACTTTTCATTTATACAGGAGAGCATAACATGATTACTTTGGATAAATGCCTTTCCATTAGCATATGAAAGTTATGAGTATTCAGTTACAAAGATGGCCATCTAGTTCAGAGGTTGGCAGACTACAGCCTACAGACCAAATCCAGCTGACTATGGTTATTCTATGGCTTGTGACTAAAAATTTGTGGTGTTTATATCTTTTAAAGTTTGGCGGTGAGGGAAAGAGCATTTCCTAATCCATGAAAACTGCAGAAATTCAAGTTTCAGTTTCATAAATAAAATGTCATTAAAATACACACACACACACAAAAGAAAAAGAAAATATCTCACTCACCAAACAGTCAATCTCTGACAACATCATAGGTACAGATGCAGGGGCAGACTAGAAGTCAAATACTATTATGCAATGCAGAGTTAGAAATAAGCATCAGATCTGAATTGATGGAAGGGGAATGATTTTGAATTTATTTGAATTAAGGATAGCTTGGAAATTTCAATATCTGAACATAAGCTTAAATTACTGAAATTAATTTGTTATAGCTGAAGATCTGAGAAACTATGTTCTCTGCCTAACATGTATCAAATTTCAGATTTGATAATGTGGTTGAAGACAAAAGTAAAAGAGCATTTTGGCTTTGATACAGGCCATTCAATAAAATCATTACATAAGGGTTACACATAATACACATTAATCCCCTACCACAGCACCTGGTACACAGAAAATGGTTTTAATAAATATGAGTTATTGTTAGTTTTATTACCATGTCTTTGGCACTGTTAGTTATTTTACTTACATACATTACCTTTAATCCCTCCAATAAATCTACTAGGTAGTTATTACTACACTTTTTTCACAGATGAAGAAAAAGAAGAAACAAAAATGAAACAGGACATCTCTACCCTCAGAAGCTTAACTTAAGGAAATGAGAAAATTAATGGCACTAGTGAATAAAATAGAAATTACTCAAGATGTCATATGAAGCCAACTCAGACCACAATTGGGTTTCCTCAAAAGACCCAACCCAAAAAAAGAAGTTGGTTATTCAGATGAAAAGTGGGGACAGCATTTCCAAATAAAGGCTCTACAAGATTTTTATAATGGCTGGAGAGAGGTGGTAGGATGGAGTGATACAACGAAAGCCTTCTAACCCTCCCTGATAATGCATCCTGAATACCATGTAGAGCCAAGGAATGAATTTCAATAAGAAGATGACGAGATGACACTGGCTCTCAGGATTTACTACACAGGACCCTGAGGTAGAGTACTGAAGACTGACAGCTCCCAGCTGCTGCCAAGGCAAATCTGTGAATGCATCCACTTCCAGCACCCTCATGGGCAATGCCCTTTGCCCTTTAGTATCCTTATCCTTAAAATAGAACAAAGAACACACCTAGTCTGCAAATATACTGACCTACTGACTTACAAAGTGTAACATAAATCTATCAAAATGTCAAAGTAAAATCTTGCCAATTTTTATTAAAATTAACAATTATATTACCACGATTTAAATTTCTTCTGTGCACTTTGAGTCTTTCAAGGAATCAAATTAAATAAAAATATATACAGTGTTAGTCCAAAAGTTGAGCTGGGTTTTAACATCTATATTTCTTATACAAATTCTAACAAAAGAAAAAGTAGAAAAACATGGCAGGAGAATTGGAAATAAGGGCAAAGGCTAACTATGGAGGCTTCACTTCCTGAGAGTGGCAATAGTAATTACAGGTTTGGGGCTGCTGGAAATTATAGCAAATTCTCAAGTGCAGTGTTTTTCTTTCCACTGTAATCTGCAGTGACTTGGTGACCTATGCCAAGTATCAGAAAACACCCAGCTGTGACAGGATGCCCCTCTTCTCTAAATGGATGCTTGGATGTGACAAGCTTTTGTTAATTTCCAGCATTCTGCTTCTTTGAAGTGTCAAGAAAAGCAGAGAAAAGGTAGGGGCAGGACAGGGACAGTATGATCAGGGTAAAATACAGTGAGGTCATCTTGAGAAGCAGCAGAATGAGCTAGAGGGAAGCATATGCTATCTGGGTCCTGGAGTCAGTGGCTCATGTGACATGGTAGAACTGGCCAAGAAATGAAGATGAGAAATGTCAATATTCAAATTAGAGCCAGCCATAGATCAAGTTACTGGGTGCAGTCTGTGGAACGCTTGAGATTTATCTAACATCAAAGGTAGCCCTGACAATTGTTGCTGGGAGAGTCAGGGTCCAGAGGCTATGGGGATTCATAAACTTAAGAACTAATCAGTCAAACCTGGATTCAAGAAAGTCAATTTTGAGGAGAAGGCATGTAGATGATTTCAAGAAAGTGTAACAAGGCATTAAGAGAGAAGTTGTTGGCCGGCACTGCAACTCAATAGGCTAATCCTCCGCCTGCGGCGCCGGCACACCGGGTTCTAGTCCCAGTCGGTGCACCGGATTCTGTCCCGGTCGCTCCTGTTCCTGTCCAGCTCTCTGCTGTGGCCCAGGAGTGCAGTGGGGGATGGCCCAAATCCTTGGGCTCTGCACCCGCATGGGAGACCAGGAGAAGCACCTGGCTCCGGGCTTCGGATCAGCACGGTGTGCCGCAGCAGCCATTGGGGGTGAACCAACGGAAAAAGGAAGACCTTCCTCTCTGTCTCTCTCTCACTGTCCACTCTGCCTGTCAAAAAATTAAAAAAAAAAAAGACAGAAGTTGTGCAATGATCCAGAACAACTTGTGTTCTCCTCTCAGGATGGGAAGCTAGGAAGATGCCCATCAACACTGAGCATGAAGACTATAGGGACAGGGAAGCACACAAGAGCCTGCCTGCTCTGTTTTTTCCCCTGGCTCTCAGACAGAATAATATCCCAGGCTCATTTCTATTCTTTCTCCTCTTTTAAAAGTAATGATACATAACTGAAATTTATATAGTATAGCTTTTAGAAGCTACCTGAAGTTTAATTCTTGTGCTTATTATTCCAATTAGCAGTGAGTTTAGTGAGTTTTGTTTTTTTTTTTTTTAGGGAGATTTTATTTATTTATTTGAAAGAGTTACAGAGAGAGGGGGAGGGACACACACACACAGAGAAAGATCTTCCATCTGCTGGTTCACTCTCCAAATGGCCCCAAAAGCCAGGCCTGGGCAAGGCTGAAGCCAGGAGCCAAGAGCTTCTTTTGGGTCTCTTGTGTTGGTGCAAGGGCCCAAGCACTTGGGCTATCCTCCACTTCTTTCCCAAGTGCTTTAGTAGGTAGCTGGATCTGAAGTGAAGCAGCTTGGAATCAAACTGGCACCCACATGGGATAGCAGTGTGGGAGGGTGTAGCTTAACCTGCTGCATCACAGCACCAGCCCAGTGTTTTTATTTTTTAAGAATCCCAGGAAGTAAAATTAGCCTAGTTTTATACAAATTAAATGTGTTATTTGTTTCCAAAATGTGATTATTCATACGGGTGTAAAGTGTTCTAATATACTGCACACACCCAGAGAAGCTGATGGAACTTATGCACAGGTTGGGGGGTGTCAGGGAGAGTTGGAAGGAGAAGATAATCATGAAACCTGGGATTATGTTGGTCTTGGCGATTGTGTCAAAGCCCAAACAAGCATTGCAAGTATGCAAGTAATACTAAGTTGGTCGAGGATGGAGTAGATGTATAGAAAGCCTTAAGAATTTTCTTTGACAAAACAGCTTCATTTGGCTGGTGTCGAACCCTAAGTTCAAACTCCACTAAACAATGAGTTTGACACCGCTATCTTCTTACAGTATCTTCAATATTCGGTTTGATTGGGGCTTATCAGAGAATTCATACTCACAATGTCAGAAAAGACCAAGTCAGGAGAAAGGAGGATGGCATAAGCAGTTAAGATTTTATGTGGCATGCTACTTGAAATAATTTCATTGCACACATGTAATTTGGGGAAAAGGCAGTTATGAAATGAAAGAGATAGGAAAAACACCTCAAGAATATCTATAATGGAAACAATATTATGCTTTCATAAAAATACATTTCTCGTTGATTAAAACAGGGTCCTATGATAAAAATCTTGTGGGACATTCTCTACAGGAATTAGAAGAGTGACATGATAAATGAAAATTGAAAATTGTTTCAGGTTCACATAGAGGGCACCCAGTAATCATAATGATGATAGCTTGCATTTGTAAAGATCTTAGTTTTCAAAGTGCTTTCATACCCATCATCTCTTCTGATTTTTATGACAACACTGTGAGTAAGGGAGGGCAATAATTGTCACTCCCATCTTAAAGGAAAGAAAACTTTATATCTCTCATATAGGCAATTGTATATCTAAAGTGACTGAATAACATCACACTTTTTGATGTAAATGGCATTATCAAATATTTTTTTAAAAAATAAGAGTGAAAATTAAATAAAATATATGAGAAAAGTTCCTAAAGGAAATGGGTTAAAAAGACTTAGTGTGTGAAGATATGTATACATTTGATAAAGTAAGCAGAATAGGGAAATTAAGTTGCATAATGCAGTTTAAAATGCTTCTTTATTCTTTTAGACATTTCCATTTTTTTTATCTGGCTAACATCTCAAATTTCAGGTGTCAGAAACTAGCCCTCATAATTCAATTTTTCAATGTCTTTCTAATGCATCTCAGTTCATTTTGGTCACCCCTTCTTTTTTAAAAAATAATTATTTACTTATTTTGAAACTCAAAGAGAGAGAGAGAGAGGGAGAAAAACAGATTTTCCATCTGCTGGTTCACTGCCTCGATGGCTGCAACATCCAGGATTGAACCAGGCCAAAGCCAGGAACCAGGAAGTTCATCCAGGTTTCCCACATGGGTGGCAGGAAACACTTCCGTCGTCTTCAACAAGTTCTCCCAGGCCATTAGCAGGGAGTTGGATCGGAAGTGTAGCAACTGGGACACAGTTTGGTGCCCATAAAGGATGCTGCCATTACAGGTGATGGCTTTACCCTCTACACCACAGTGCCACCTCCTGGTCATCACTTCTTAATTTAACTGCCTAAAACTAATTGTCTCTTTCTTCCTTTCATTTCTGGTGTCTTTCCTTCACCCATTTTGTTCCTCACTCAATTCCACACTGCATTTCAATTAATCCTCTTTTCAACCTACCTTGAATAATGTAATATATATACTGGTTGATTCTTTTCTTCACATTGATTCTCTCTCCTCTCTCTCTCTCTCTCTCTCCCCTTGCTCTCTCTCCCCCCCCCATTTTTTTTTTACCAACAAAAGTTAAAAAAAATACTTTGTTTCTCAGAATTCTCTATATCTACATGAAAGTTGAAATATGAAAGTTTCCAAACACATTCTTTTCTCTTTTAATGATTCCTGGATCCTTCTACCCTTTTTAATATTTTATGACTGTGGACAGGTGTTATGATACAGCCAATTCAACTGCATATTTAGATAGAGGAAGAATCAGATACTAAACTGATAAGAACAGATATGAAACTTGATCTTAGTCAAAATGCAGAGAAGCAATCAGCTGCATATTTGGACACCCACATCCCAAATCAGAGTACCTGGGTTTGAGTCCCAGACCCCTGTTTTCTATCTAGCTTCCTGCTAATGTGCTAATGTGCACTCAAGCATCAGGTGATGGATCAAGTACTGGAGTCCCTGCCACCCATATGGGAAACCTGGATGGAGTTCCTATCTCCTGACTTGGGTCCAGCCCAGCCTCAGCTGTTGCGAGCATTTCAGAAGTGAACCAGAGGATGGAAGAACTCTCTCTCTCTCTCTCCTTTTCAAATAAATATATGAATTTGAAAAAACAATATTTTAGAATATCCTATGGCTATCAGTCTTGCTGTACTCATTTGGAAAGCAGTTTCCCCTTATTTGTTATGAATATTTCTTCTTTACTGAACTACAATTTCCACATAGAAGAGTCTCTCTTTGAATACCTACTTGACTTAAAATCTATGATATTCAAGTAGAATTCTAATTATATTCTGTCTCACACAGATTCTGGTGTATATGTATTAAGCTGTGTCTTCACTTGCACAGAAGTCCTCCAATAGGAGGCATCGTTGTTGTTTTTTTTGTTTTTTTTTTTTTTTTTTTTTTTTTTGACAGGCAGAGTGGACAGTGAGAGAGAGAGACAGAGAGAAAGGTCTTCCTTTGCCGTTGGTTCACCCTCCAATGGCTGCTGCGGCCGGCACACCGCGCTGATCCGATGGCAGGAGCCAGGTACTTAACCTGGTCTCCCATGGGGTGTAGGGCCCAAGCACTTGGGCCATCCTCCACTGCACTCCCTGGCCATAGCAGAGAGCTGGCCTGGAAGAGGGGTAACCAGGACAGAATCCAGCGCCCCGACCAGGACTAGAACCTGGTGTGCTGGCGCCGCAAGGCGGAGGATTAGCCTAGTGAGCCGCGGCGCCGGCCTTGGCATCGTGTTTTAATATTCCTCTGGCACACTTGGGCATCAAGCAGTGATAGCAGGGGATGAATATAATTAATAATTCTATCATAAAATGTAAACAAAGTGTTTAAACAAAAGCATTCATTCATACCCACCACACATTAAGGTAAATGCTAAGAATATAATTGCAAAAGAATGACTTGCTGCCTATCATGTCAAAGTTTATGGTCTATTATAGAAAAAACAAACTGATAAACGTACCAATGAGGACTTCTGAATGTCTACCATTACCTAAACTCACAAAGATAAATAAGATCAGAAATTTGATCAGCTTTCATAAAAGAGAAGCTCACAAGTGAAATAACCTTTTTTGCTTCATGAAGCACAAAAGGTTGGTGAGCATTCTTGTCTTACATATGGCAGAACAGAGACCAGAAAGGGCTCAGCGTTACATGAAATATGAAGATGAGTGAAATGCTTCAGAGCTGGAGGCAAGATTTATAATTCATCGATATATACTTTTATATTCAGCAAGCACTGTATGCTTAATATAATTTAATTTTTAAATAAAATGAATAATTACAATTATCCTAATAAGCATATAAAATAGCTTGAGGAACTTTAAAATCTTGGTTATTCACTAACAGAACAAATAAAATATGTTAATTTAAGTTAATTCTTCCAATTTATACAGTGATATTTAAATTAACTTGCAAATGTTTGATAATCCAAGCCACTTTAGAGCAATCTGCCTAGTTGATGTGGTTTCTTTATGCAGTATATATTATGTACAGATTTTTGCAAGTTGAACACTTATTTGGGAGTGTTAAGTCATTTAAAAAAAAACTTTAAGGATAACTAAAGAGTTGTATCAATTATATTTTTTTTAAAATTCACTTCATTTTTTATCATAGTGATGTTTAATGTTGATAAAGACCATTTTTTAGTTCCTATCCTAAATGTAAATATTTTAACCAGCATATAGCTATTTTTGTGCAATTTTCTCAATCATTATAGACAGAAAAGAATAAAAACATCAATGACGCAAAAATGAATTTATAATAATTTGATCATATAATTTATGTATAGATGTTAAAATCAGAATTTATATATCTTAGAATCAACAAAAAATATTTAACAAATAGATCTTTAATGTTTCAAAGATAATTTCTATTTTCCCTGTGGACACATTCATTTTACAGGGATCAAGAATAAGGGGAAAATCACAGGAATAGTTTTAAAGTACCTGGAAAAACATCAAATAAAACTAACATCACAAAACTATTAAAGCAACAGTATCAAGAAAATACTAGGCCACGTCAACTGAATCATGATTAATAAATTGGGTGAGAAATCAACAGGAGGTAACTGACTTAGTAAATAGATCATGGCTAAACTTGCTGCTGTTTGAGTACAAGGCAAGAGTTAAGAGCATGAACACTTCACTCCCACATATTTGATAGGAATAAAGAAAGGAATAAAGATGAGATGTGATAAGAATAAAGAAAATCATGCAGCAGTTTGAGTGTAAATCCTTCCCAGGATGAAGGATACACAAATCAATCACTACGGATTAAAAACCTAACTGTAAACAATAAAAATTTAAAATCAAAGAGTATAGTAACATGAGACTTCTGTGCAGGATGAGGCATAAATGCCCTCACTGAGGATGGAGGAGACAGGGCCTGTTCGTCTTCTTTTACTTTGGGGATTTCTCTTTATTACCTGGTCACTGCAAGTTTTCCTACCTTCCCTGTCAGGAATCTGTTCCTGATGAAGTCGTATTGTCTTTTATTATGAATGTTATGGCTTGATCTCACCTTGACTACATTGGTAGGTCTCTCTAGGAAACCATGGAATGGCTAATTTAGATCTTCTGTTGCTTAAACATTTTGTAACCAGTCTTTTTCCTCTTGGAGGCCTATTATTAATGCCAACCTACCTTGGGCACTGGTATTGTTCTCCCAAGGAGACAGAAGCACCTGTTGCCTTTGGATCTCCACTTTGGGGATTTCAAGCAAGAAGAGACACATGACTAGCTACTTGCTTCTTTTCCCCTAAACCCTAAAAGAGCAAGCTTTTCTATTTATTTTCTCATCAGATCTGGATAAATAATAGATCAACAGAAACATATTATTCATTTATATATGTTTAAAACACACGGAATGCCAAAGTAGTCCATAGTCACTTTTAGAAACGATGTTTGCCTAATGCACAGGCTATCTATATTGAAAAACTTCAATACAGCAATCTACACCCAATATTATTTCAATACTGTGAACTGAAAACCAATGATAGCACCAAAAAGCTGAATCTGCAACTTTATGTATTTTAAAGATAAAATATAACTTTTAAGGAATAAAGAAGATGTAATGTAATACAAACATCAACTTGAGGTAAAACTATTAAGTGGAAATCAATTTTTTAATTTCAGTTGTTTAACAAGAATTAAAAGAAAACACTTTATCTATACAAGCAAATACTTAAAAGAATTTGTGTTCTAGAAAGAGTCAACTATACTAAATATTTCTTAAAAATCACCAAATTGGCAATATCCTTCAGTAAATTATCTATTGCTTTGCTAAATCATTTAAATAAATCACATGAAACCTTCACCAGTCTCACATCTTACTTCTTTAAGATGGTATACATCAACATCTCTCCAATACTATTGGTAATTAGAACTTATTTATATCTTGAAAACTCGGCATTCCTCTAGGCTAAGCTGAAAGCTAACAAACACTGTTTTTGTGGCTTTTGAGTTTTGACATTTGTTTGAAAGGATTTGTTCTGAATTCTCAATAATTCATGTAATGTTAATCCTATTTTCATAGTTCCCAGGATGAGTGGGATATATTTGAGGAGGAGGTAGGTGAAATATTGTGACTTCTTAAAAAGTAATATAGGAAAAGACTCTCACAAGTTCAAGGAAAGTGAAATAAAATTTACTTCTAAGGAAATAACCTTCTACTTGCTCGAGAACAGATAAGTACACATTTCTCATTTATTCAGAATATGAAAGATCAAGTTGTTTACCAAACAAATAAATTAATTAAAAAATAAAAGTCTTCATTGGAAAACACAGTTGCCTTTAGTGATATCACATTCAAGTTAAGGCTGCTTACCAAGGATATATGTAACTCCTTTTAATAACTCGTCATAGGTATAACTTGGCCATCCAATAATTTATTTAAATCCTTCAAGGTTCTACTTACTATTCAGCCTGCACCACATATTGAGGGTCACAAAATCCATAAATTTAAATACGTAAGTTAAATAAATTCTGCAATTCAGTGTGTCTCAAATGTGCCTGCTCATGGAACTAAATTCTCACCACTCATCACACCTAAAATAAGGAATCTGAAATCCTCTGATGTAAGCAGAATCTTCCATAAACTATTCCAGGATTTGAAAAAAAAAAGCACCTGTGTTCAGCCACAATTTCATTTATTTCATCCTTTTCTCATTTGCAGATTAATATTTGATTCATATTAATGGCTCTTCTTTAGTTTCACTGTATTTTAGACACATCTAATACCTAAATTTGCATATAGTATTCTGGATAAAATAAATGACTTGACTGGATGCTCCTCTCTGTTAAATAACTCTTCTCTTCACCAGGGTCAATCATTGAACTACAGAATTCAATTGGGGCTGGGGTCAGAAACTAAAATAATCTTTAATCAGAAAGGTAAGAAGATCTCAATGTGTAAAAAATTAAGAAATTCATGAACTTCAGGGTCAAGAAAATCTGCAGTGAGTTCTGCTCCAACCTTGGCCCATTTCTCCACTGATTTGGCTGTTCTGCTATAACAAACTTTTGGTAATCAAATTTCTTCTATTGTAATTTGGGGCTCTGTCTTGACAACTTGCCAAGTACCCTGCTTCCTCAATGTGAGAATTCATGCATTATATATGCCATCCCCCTACCACTTAGATAACTGCCATATCTCCCTCTATGTGCTATGTACCTCTCATATAGGCAGCTACATAGTAACTTCTAGATTCACACATATTGTCTATTTCCAAGGCAGTATCTTACATTTGTAGACAATAAAACTCACACACAACTTTCTTCACTTTGATCCACTTGAAATACTTATGGCATACTGGAAACCCTTATAATTATTTGCCAAATTATACTTTTTACCAGACTCTTTGTCAAATATTTTGTAAAAGTATAAAATCAAACAGTTTGTTGTACCAAATCATGGTTCAATCTTTTTTTCATGAAACAATTGCCCACTTCATTCGTTGTCTCATAGCTATAAGTCAATTCTCTACCAACACAAGCCATCTTACTGTAGCTTGAGTTTTAAACATTCTTTCTTGCATCACCTTTATAAAGAGCATCTTGAGGTTCAATTGCATTACAAATGGGACATTTTCCTTGTGCATTTACTTATTCCTTCAGAAGCTTTCTTCTTTTTGAGAGTGTTGCATTTTCTAAATCTATTCTGCTTGCTTTAGTTCACCAATTTGCAAGGTAAGAAAATCGAAAGCACTAGTCCTTTTGGGAGCCCTGATCAATGGCAGTCATGTGGCATCATTAGCTGGGGTTCTTGTAAGTTAAGTTGACCAATTATAGAGTGGTAACTAGTCCCTTTGGAGTAAGGTCTTCTCATTTTGCACTTATATATTTCAAGCTCCTTTGTTGGGTGACATTATCTTCTTAAGTTAGTTGGGTCTATTTTGGCAAATCAAGTAGATTTCATTACAAAAATGACATGGAATAATTTTATAGTTCCCTTTTGTGTGTTTTGTAAAACAGCTTTTTGTTTAATTCTGTGAGTATCACTATTTTACCCAGGAGGTATTTATTATACTATACAATGGATTCTATTCTAGACTGTAAACGTCAAAAAACAATATGGTGGTAAATATACCTACCTCTAAACTTTAAAAAGCTCACAATAATAAAGAATCATATAGCTCATTAGGGATTTGGTTCATAGTGGAACTAGGGAAATTTATATCCACCATGGTAGGAGTGCTCTATGTGAGTTTCAAAAAACCTGTTCTGGATAACAAAGAAAAGAAAATGATGCTAGATATCTTGGAACACACATTACCTTAATTAGTAAGTGATGCATGGTTCATGCAATCAGTGGGAAAGCAAGTGATTCAGACTTGAAATGCTTTAAAATCAAAGACTCTGAGTGTTTAGGACCACAGGCAAAATGATGCCACAATGTGTTTTTGAATTGCCACCATTATTTCCACCTCTGCCACTGTGTGCAGGCTGCTGCTACTGCTGCTGCCCCATTCGGAACAGATTTTAAGCAGTTCTCCTTTCTTCATGCTACATCCAGAATAACCCATACCAGGGGGATGCTTCTGATGAGCTCAGCATGGCTAAATGTAAGCCCTTCATCTGCCAGAGTTCTCACAGGGCAAACACCTGACCAGTCCTCTGCCACAATGCTGGATTTCAGTCATGAATGTTCACTAAATTTGATGCTGTCTGATATATAAAGGAATATTGGGCTTTACCCATTTACAACCAAAACATATCATGTATACTGTTGATTCTTATTCCTTTACATCTCCAATGCCCTAGAATGATTTTATCTTACTTTATTTGGAAAGCAGAAAGACAGAGGGGGAGGGAGAGACAGAGAGAAAAAGATGTATTCCATCCACAATTCACTCCCCAAAATGGCTGCAATGGTCAGGACTATGCCAGGCCAAAACCATGGGCTTGGAACTCCAATCTGGTGTCACACATGGGGGGCAGGTGCCTAAGTAAATGGACAGTCTTTTGCTTCTTGCCCAGGTGCATTTAGCAGTAAGCTAAATCAAAAGAAGAGCTGATGGGACTGTCAGTGGCATTCAGATATGGGATGCTGTGTACTTTAACCCTCTGTGTCACAACACCAGCTCTCCTAGAATGATTCTTTATATAAATGAATTCAGTTGCTGCCCAACAGTCTAAAATTTTATACTCTCCTGAAGTGTTTTCCTATACAAATTCAGGCAGAAGACTTTGTAATTTGGTCAGGGTTTTCTACTGCTAATCATTAAGTGTCTTATAAGCTGGCTGCATTCAGAGTCATTATCATCTTCCATAAGACTGCATTCTCACTGACTATGTATATTTCCTGAGTATATCAAGGCGCTCTCTCCACAAAGCAACACCGGCATTTGCCAACTGTAATTACTTTTTTTCCGAAGAATGCTGTCCATAAGGGCAGACACCTTCAAAGAGTTGATCTTTAGAAATAGTTCACCCAAGTGCTAATGAATCTTAGACTTTTATAATCTCTAATGATGAGTGTGTCATGGCACAATATTTCAGGATATAGCCCCCTGAATGTTTGTGTACAGTCTCAGTTAAATAATATGTGAGAAGTTTCTTTTGCACATGACTACTATAAATTCATTCTTCATTTAAATAAATTTGAGATTCACATATTTTATATAGTTTTATTTTTACCTATTATGTTGCTTTCAGAATCATAAAGAATCCAATGTAGAAAAACAATGAGAAAATATTGTTATTAGTTACTTGTGGCTTTTGTGTGTTGGTGCATGTGATTAGGGAAAATAACAATAAATATCACTAAAATATTAAGTATTGTTAAATATATTTCTTCAAGGATATTATCTTTATATATGCTTTATGGTGATGAGTAAAATAATAACACCTATTATCACAAATTAGCTTCATCAGATAATATTAAAGAATTAATGTGTTTAGCCCAGAGGCTGGTACCGTGGTATAGCAGGTTAAGCTTCCACCTGCAGTGCCAGCATCCTATATGGGCACCTGTTCCTGTCCTGGCTACTCCTCTTCTGACCCAGCTCTAAGCTTATGAACTGGAAAAGCAGTGGAAGATGGCCCAAGTACTTGGGCCCCTACACCCACTAAGCAGACCTGGAAGAAGTTCCTTGCTCCTGGCTTTGGATCTGGCCCAGCTCCAGACATTGCAGCCATTTATGGAGTGAACCAGTGGATGGAAGAATTCTCTCCCTCTGTCTGTAACTCTTTTTTTTTTTTAACTAAATAAATAAATCTTTTAAAAAATGTGTTTAGCCCAGATCTTTTTTTTTCTTTTTCTTTTTTTTTTATACAGGCAGAGTGGACAGTGAGAAAGAGAGACAGAAAGAAAGGTCTTCCTTTACTGTTGGTTCACCCTCCAATGGCCGCCGCAGCCGGCGTGCTGCAGCCGGCGCACTGCACTGATCCAAAGCCAGGAGCCAGGTGCTTCTCTGGTCTCCCATGCGGGTGCAGGGCCCAAGCACTTGGGCCATCCTCCACTGCACTCCCGGGCCACAACAGAGAGCTGGCCTGGAAGAGGGGCAACCGGGACTGAATCCGGCACCACAACTGGGACTAGAACCCGGTGTTCCAATGCTGCAGGCGGAGGATCAGCCTAGTGAGCCGTGGCACCAGCTAGCCCAGATCTTGACACACAGTAAACACTGAAAAATGTGGATTGAGAGAGTTTGCTTTAATAGGGGTTATCAGTGGACTTCCGCGAAGAGAAGCAAGAGGAATAACTTCTAAGGATAAGAGAGTAGCTCATTTTATCCCTCCCCTCAACATCATAGACCAGACTGTGTTGACCCAGTTATTTAATCTTCCTATACTACTACTCTTCAAGGATTTTTAACCAGAGATGATAATAATAATAATCTTATTAGAGAAATCCTTTTCTTTCACTTTACTGGAGCAGGGCAATTTGCAAGCTTTGATAATCTGAGACCTCTTTACTAACTGACTCCACAGTAACCCTCACTTTCTATTTCAGTGAAATAACTAAATTTCAATGTCCTCAGCCTTCTTTCAGGCTTCTACAAATTTGCACATTTACAGTACTGGGAACTATTTCTGATCACCTATCCATCTATAGTTTGTATATTTACTTGGATTCTAAATACCCCCATACAGCTACACTGAAGATTTTACATTGGTATTTACCTATTACAGACTTGTACTTCTGTTGCTCTGGAACATTCTTTGGTTCTTCCTTTTGTTCTGGTTTCTGTCCCCTGGCATTTGAACACATAATACTGAACAAATCATATGGCTTCCCATTCACACAATTCATAATCCGCTTACATTCAAAGCCAGGATACAGGGCATGTATGCCCTGTGTAGGTGTGTGTGTGTGAGTGTGTGTGTGTGTGTGTATGTATACAAGGAGATTCTAAACATTCATGGAAAATGGAATGAAAAGTTTATTTTTGTGAAAAATTATTTTGATATTTGCAAGCAGTTTTCTGTAATGTGCATTATCCAAAAACATTTTGAAGGTTCCTTGTATGTGTATTTTTCCATACTAGTTATAACTACTCTGAACTTTCATTTATGTAAAAGTAATAACTCCTTAATCTTAACAATTCTGTTACTTCATCAGTGGACTCAAAAAGGTTAAATAACTCATCATCTTCTTACTCAAACTTGTACTTATAATCAACTTCAATTAGATAAGCAGTTTTTCCTTTAGGAACAATGAAAATATATATAGTCTTTTAAGGCTTAACTCTTCAATGTCACTGATGAATCATTCATCCAGGGAAAATAATTTACATGCATGCTCTTAGGGACAAAAATGGTGCAATAATTAAAATTATTCAAAACTTACAGGTTTTTATAAAGCATCACTGTTAAAATTTTTGTGTTTCACTGCTGTTAATAAAATTTGAAATTGATAGAATTAAAATGAAGAAAGTCCAAATGAGACTCCCTGCTGAAATCATAGCTTGTGTTGAATGTTCAGTGTCTAAATAACTCTAATCATTCTGATTTGAAACTGTGCCACCCAAATGATGTTCTGTATTGATCCATTATATTAATTGATTCAATGCTTAAATAGTTTTCTTTAGGAAGAAAAGGATTTATTAGAATTTTTAATGGCATGATGTAGGCTAATATACTGCAAAAGGAGAGCACATTTCCTAAAACTACTTAAGCTAACGCATTATGTGAGAAATTGGTGCTTTCATTCACTAGTATTATTTGTTTATCTCATTTTGCTAGAACATGTAATTCAACTAGTTCACCTGAAGCTCTGAAAGATTCAAAACAAATATATTCCTGATATTAAAAGTCTAAAGTAACATGTTTGATAGGAAAGTAAAATCAGTTATCAAAGAGGAAAGAAAGAAAGCTTCCTATAAGGTATTCACATTCTACTCCCCTCGTCCTCTCATATTCCCTTCATATATCCTTTAAATCCAGGTTAGGATATCTGTAGGAAACAACTGAACTGGGCTGAAAGGATAACACACCATCAAGAGAAGAGGCAAACCATGAAAACTAGACCTCAGATCTAAAGCACTGATTAACAGAAACTTGGCACACAGCTTCCTACACAGGTTGTTCTGTCCTTTGACTTTCATCAATTACTTTTAAGAGAAAAAAGTTTTGCCCACTATATGAGGAATCTTCACAACACATATTTTGATGAGATGACATGGATCTGAAATCATAACAGCTTTCAATCAATACAGTGTGGCTCTTCAATAAGTTAGTCCGTGGTGGTTTGAGGCCTTTTCATATTACTTATTTCCTTAGATATCTTGTTCATAATTATGAGATAAAGCAAAAAGTCAAGGGAAAATTACACTAATACTCAAATGGTCTAGGATGAAAGGTGCTACAGAGTGTTATTTCCTATCAGAAAAGAGCCTGCAATGATTTGTAACACAATTTGTTAAAAATCAAAAGATTCCGAGAAATTTTAGCATGCTTCTAGTCTTCTCCTAACCTTGGATTTTGTGAGATAACTGAAATATAGTGATGTATTTATTACAGATGTAAACCACTTTGAAAACTATGAAAAATTATAAAACATGTAATGATACCATGAGAAAATGAAGTAAATTTCAAATAAATTACAGTGTAGGTGGTTTTGCCTTCAGGAGGATTTCTATAGTGTTTCCCTCAAAACTTCATAATATGGTATTTGATATTATCGGTTGTAAATAACCTTAATAGGACTATTTTATGTTTATTTCCTACAAATCCCCAATTATCTCATACTTTGCCACTCCTATAAAAATCTGCTTTAAGAGGAAGGACACCCAGCTGTTAAATGTACATGGATGTGTTAAATAGCATATATCACAGAGATGCAGATCTGAGTAATCCCCAAGGTATACCTTTCAAGTCTCCTCTTCCAATTATGAAATCCCTTGTTGTCAGAGAGCTAAAAATATTCCTTCTGTTATATCATTTTTATCTCTACCACTTCAAATCCTCATTAGTCTGCTGTTGTTGCTTGTGTAGAATTGTATTATCTTTCTAACTGAATTCAAAAATCTTTGTTATTTTCAATAGACATTATTTATTTCTAGTTCTAGTTATCTATTTCTAGTTCATTATCTATTTCTAGTTCTTGTTTGAAGAATGGCATCTAGAAAAGTTGAATAATTTGCCCTCTCAGATCTCTTCGGCCATACAACCTTTTAAAAACTTTTAAAAACATAGGAGAGATGATAGTTTCTCTGTGAGAGAGGCTACATCTTCCACCTGCTGGTTCTCTCTCCAAATGCTCACAACAACCAGGGTTGGGCCAGGCAGAAGTCAGGAGCATTAAACTCCAGTTAAGCTTCTCATACCAAGAACCAAGAACCCAAGTCATCATCTACTGCCTCCCAGCATGCACTAGAAGGAAGTTGGCTAGGAAGCAGAGTAGCCAGAACTCAAACCAATACTCTGATATTGGATGAGGATGTCCCAAGGAAAGGCTTAACATGCTACACCACAAAACTCACTCCAGATTATACAGCTTTTTAATGGGTCTGGTGCTTGTCAGTCATCCTGACACACACACACATCCTTTTCAGTGTGGGAATATTACCTTACTACATATTTTAGCAAGAGGTAGGGTCCCCTCTCCCAGAGCAGAAGCTAAAAATACCTATTCATTTCTCACTCTGGCTTCTGACATCAAAGCAGGAATATGTGATCTTAATTCAACAACTAACTGACATCACCTGGGACTGTAAAGAATACAAAGGACAGTTTAAAGCTGATTACTACAGCAACCATGCTGAATTATTCATATATGGCATCCAGTGCAGTGTCAGTGGAATCAGTATGGAGTCCAGTATTAATAACAGGACTTGATTTTGCTAAATAAATATCTTGTGTCTTTGTTTCTAATTCTGGTTTTGTCCAATTTTCCAGTCTTTCCTTTGAATCTGTAAGCTAATCATTCCCTTCAAAAATTATTTTACGTTTAAAACCCATATTTCTTTGTTATTTTCAAATAAGAATTTTGATAAATATAATGTCAGTAGTGAGTCAGCACATAGGTTTACTATCTCTTCAGACTTTATTCTTCCATCATATGTACCCCACTGCAGTGATAAAACATATTGAATTTTCTGGACACTATGAGTGATAGAATTCACTGGCAGTAATTTCTTTTTAATTGGCAAATTTTCTATCCTTTTAGTTGTGACATGAATTGGGTTATAATTACGACCATCTTTTAGTAATAGCATATAGATTGTATGCAATGTATTGACTTTTATGGCCAACATTAGTTTTGCAAAGTAAACCAGACCTAACTACAGATGAGAAATGAGTTATAGATTATTAACACAATTTGAAAATGAAAAACAGTGTCTAGCTGAAAATGAGAAAGACATTGAATAAGTGAAATATTTGTGTCTTCAAAAGGTAAAAAAACCACTGGTACAAATAATGTAGAATATAAAATGTTATCATATATAAACGTCTCAGAATTCCCAAGCAGCAATTTACTTTATATAAATGACTGGTAGATAATTTATTCTTAAAAGAAAGACCAGGTAAATTATTAAAGGGTAAGAACCATTCATATATTTACTCACTCACCCATTTATTTGTTCATCAAGAAGTAGTTCCAAAGCACCAACCATGTGCCAGTTGTCATTCCTGCTTTATCATTTACAAAAGTTTAATAGTGCCTATAATTCCCAGAGGAGATTTGTGCAACAAAATAAATGAAGCACACAACCTGTAAAATAATCTTTCTGAACTACTGAAAATGAGCCATTCTTCTTAAACTATTATATTGCACATAGTTAGAAAAAAATTCCTAAAACTCATATGGAAGCACAAAAGACCTAGAACAGCTAAAGGAATTCAAGCTGGAGCTATCACAATACATGACTTCAAAAATTACTACAAAGAGGGAGACTCCAAGATGGCAGAATAGGGAGGGAGCTTACTGCTCTAGGCTAGGCAAAGATAGTTTAAAAACAAAAGTTGGACAGAGTGCAATCTCAGGGAAAAGTCAGAAAATTGCAGTGAAAATTCCACAGAAGGAAGACAATGCTATGGATCTAAACGGAGGGTGTGGATATGCAGCAGGAGCATGGATACAACAGAGAACACCAACAGTCGAGAGCCTCAGTGCCAGATCTGGAAAGTGAGGTGAGACCAGGCTGCAACAACCTATGGCACTGGTGATACAGCTGCAGGGAGAGCCTGGCATGAGTCCAGCCTGGAGCCCTGTGGGGGCCAGGGTACCTGCCAACCTAGAGGAAAGAAAGGGCATGTTTCTCTCTCCCCATCCCTCTGACAATGGCATCTAGCAACTAACTGAGAGAGTGGATGCCAATTTGGACATATGTAACAGCTGCACCAGCTTGTGTTCATGTGCCCAAGAACCAGCCAAGAGAAGATAGTCTGGCTGGGAGAATGACAAGCAGCTGGGCACCTATGTAAGACTGTGAGATGCCTCCAGCCTCCCAACACATCATAGCCTCTGGGGCTCAAACTCCCACAGGCAGCTGGCTCTGAGAACATGTCTGACTGTCTGTGGATGGGACAGACCAGCAGGACAAGTATATCATTGGCACTCTATGATTATGGTAGCCTTGTGTGCTGAGACTGTGGGAACACCATGACTGCGTGAGAGGGTGCAGGGTGCAGCTGGGTCTCTGGGCAATCACTGTGAGTTGCTCCACAAACTCAGAACTCCCTGATTGCCTGGGATGCATCATTGCAACAGTATCCATGCTCACACTGAGGACTGTACAAATCCTTTGTGTGTTGTTTTGACAGTGCAGATGAGTATTGCACCTACTGTGGGTTAACAACCATCAGTGATCACCTTGGAAGAGAGGAAGTGCCAACAGAGCTGATCAAATCCTCCCCTCTAAAAATATAGATCTATCATGCTCAATTTGGGTATCAACCTGGATACTCACCTGTGGTGGAATGAGAAGGCCATGCCAAGGTGGCCTCTGGCAAGTGAGTGTCAGTTACTCAGGAATGGCTTTGAAACCCACCTGGCAACGGAGCCTGCCTGGCAACAGGCTGTGATTGGGTGGGGCATTGACCGCCCCTTGACCAGATTGGCTGGTCTTGGCTATATAAGATGTTGTTCCAACTGTAATAAACAAGTCTGCGGGCTGCTCGCCTGAAGCCTGCTTTCACCTGACTCCCAGGGTCTGTGTGGTGACTCCGCACCTCTTGCCCCCACCATGCTGCTCCTCTCAGAAACGAATCCACTGCAACATTGTTGAGAAATCAACGGCAACATCTGGCGCGCCAACGTGACTGAGAGAAAGACAGCGTGTTGGACTCACGAGGTCCCCCCTGGATTTCGGCAAGAAGGCCCCTCGGTGTTTTGTGTGTTTTTGGTTCTGTGAGGGTGAGCGCAGAACCCCCTCCTACACCCCTTTCCTTGTCCTTGTCCTCGGTCTAAGTGACCCCAGGTTAGGCACACACCATCCAGAAGCGTACGTCGCTTCTCGGCTCCTCCTTTTACTTTCGGTTCGCCCGGCGAATTCACATAAGGGACTGATCATCCCAGAATTCGGAACCAAGTCATCTTCCCTCACTCGAGAGAGGTGACGCTCCGGAGACACCGTGTGGGCATACGGCCTTGACCTAACGAATCAAGGAAGTCCCCCACTAAGCACAGGACATACTTACTTACGATCTGATACACCACTATCTGTTTGTCTAATGTAGGGAAACCTCCTGCAAAATGCCATCAACAGCTGAGGTGCTAGAAATTTGCTTTGTTATGGCAGCAGTGCTGTATGTGTCTTTCCTTTGGCTAGAGTTGGCGTGCCGTGCCGCTCTTAGCGCTCAGACATGGGAAAGATACCCCCTCTCAGAATCCTGTGCAGATTATCAAAGATAGTGAAATGTGAGTGATAAGAGCCTGACACTCCAGGTCCCTGTCTCACAGACAATGGTTGATGACTTAGGGAGAGAGAGAGCAAACAAGGTAGTAATGCCTAGTCAGCCACCCCCCACATACCCGTGGGATGAACTAAGAGGACCTTTAGACAATAACTCATTCGAGGTCATCCCATCCGCACCCAGTGAGGATCCCCAAATTTGTGGCAGTACTCGGGCACCCCAAGCTCTTAGGGCAGCAGCTGGACCCACCTGCACATTTGCTGTTAATGTAGGAGTGGATGCAGAATTCAGGCCCTGGATTCCAACGCCCATAAATGACCTCACTATGCTAAAAAATACTTCTCAAGAGTCAGGTCCTGACTCTCCCTACTTTGAACAAGTGCTCAAACAATGGGCAGCAAACCTTCAAACTCATTTTGACTGGGTTGCACTGCTCAAGGCATGTTTGTCAAGACCACAGTTTTTACAGTGGAAAGCCTCCTATCAGGAAGAGGCTGAAACTGTGGCAAGGAATAATGCTGCCTATGGAATAGCAGTAACCTTTGATATGCTTAGAAGCCGTGGCACCTACATATATCCTCAAGAACAGGCCCGCATTGGAGTAGTTGCCTATTTTGATCAGGTCAGAGATTTGGCAATTAAAGCCTTAAAAAATGTAAATCCTCCTGATTATAGTCAGCTCTTTTAGAAATCTAGTTCAAGGCCCAGGCGAATGGTTCCCCGATTTCCTTGCCAGAGTCTTGGAGGCAGTAGAGAAAAGACTACTGCCTGGCCCCAATCAAGACAATTTGGTCAAACAATTAGCTTGGGAAGGTGCTACCAAAGAGGCAAAAGCAGCAATCGCCCCAGTCCATAATGAAGACATTTCTAAATGGATAGTAGCTGCAAAGGAGGTAAACCCTGCTGATACACCCATACAAGCCCTGACTGCAGCCATTAACAAATCGAGTACAAAGAAGTCTAATGACCCTCCAGTTTGTTGGGGATGCCAGGAAATAGGACACCTATGGTGAAACTGCCCAAACATTGCAAAATGGGGCAAGCCCAAAACGCTGTGTCCCAGATGTAAAAAAAGGCTTTCTTTGGGCAAAAGATTGCAAGATCAAACCTTAAACTCCCAGTGGGGTGGCCCTCAGGCCAGAAAGTAAGAGGGAGTCCCATCACCATTAACTGGTTGATGCCTATCTTCAATCGGAGGCCGAAATTGACCCTATCATTAGATGACATTGCCTTTGTGGGTTTAATTGATATGGGAGCAGATGTTACTGTCTTAAAAGCTAGAGACACAATAAAAATACAACACTGGAAGACAGCACCTGGAGCTGACCTCCAAGGTGTTGGAGGATTAAAATTGGTTGATCAGGTCATCACACCTGTAACTTGGTGAGATGACAATGGAGATACAGGAACCATCTTTCCACTAATTGCTGGTGTTTCCATGACCTTATGGGGGAGAGATGTGCTCTCACAAATGCAAACGGTCCTTACTATGGATCACAAATCTCCACAAGCCAGCAGCTTTAATGGAGAACCTACAAGTAAGATTCACCCCCAATTCTAGGGGCCACTGCTCACCTCATACAAAAGCCAAGCCCAATCCCCATTGAATGGGAAAAAACAGAAAACATCTGGGTAGAGTAGTGGCCAATAATACAAGCCAAACTTAGCATCCTTAAAGAATTGGTACAGGAACAATTGGAAAAGGGACACATAGAACCATCCACTAGCCCTCATAACACACTCATTTTTGTGATACCAAAACAAAAACAAAAACAAAACAGGGAAAATATAGGCTTCTACAGGATTTGAGAGCCATTAACAAAAATATAAAAAAGATGGGAACATTCCAGGCTGGCATTCCCTATCCAGGGGCCATTCCTAATGGATACCACACAGTTACCACTGATATCAAAGATTGCTTCTTTTCCATTCCCATTGCAGAGCAGGATAAGGCTTACTTTGCCTTTACAGTATGGGAGCCTAATTTCCAGCTCCCTGCAAAAAGATTCCAGTGGACAGTACTCCCACAAGGCATGAAAAATAGCCCTGCCATTTGCCAAAGATACGTTTCTCATGAGACCAGCACACTTAAAGATCAGTGCTTGGTCATACATTATGTGGATGATATCTTACTTGCTCACAAGAATGCAGCAATTCTGAATGCCTAAGTGAGACAGTAAGAAATTTACAATTCCTGGCCGGCGCGGCGGCTCAGTAGGCTAATCCTCCGCCTTGCGGCGCCGACACACTGGGTTCTAGTCCCGGTCGGGGCGCCGGATTCTGTCCCTGTTGCCCCTCTTCAGGGCCAGCTCTCTGCTGTGGCCAGGGAGTGCAGTGGAGGATGACCCAAGTGCTTGGGCCCTGCACCCCATGGGAGACCAGGAGAAGTACCTGGCTCCTGCCATCGGATCAGCACGGTGCGTCAGCCACATCACGCCGGCTGTGGCAGCCATTGGCGGGGGTGAACCAACGGCAAAGGAAGACCTTTCTCTCTGTCTCTCTCTCTCTCACTGTCCACTCTGCCTGTCAAAAAAAAAAAAAAAAAAGAAAGAAAGAAAGAAAGAAATTTACAATTCCTGGCTTTATCTATTGCCACAGAAAAGGTACAACATTTTCCTCCCTTCTATTCTTGGGTTCTCAAGTCTCCTCCTATATATCTCCAATGGGCCCAAACCTAAAAGTCAAGCATAAATACTCACTTAATGAACTTCAGCAACTATGTGGCCAAATCAATTGGCTGAAGCCCTTCCTTCCCCTAACACCTGCAGAACTTAGACCGCTATACGATTTACTAAGGGAAACAGCCCTTCTTCAAAAATCACATTGACACCTGCAGCCAAATCCACTATAGAAAAGATTAACACCCAGTTATCAAATTTAAAAACCTTTAGATATGACCCTCAGGTGCCTCTATTTGCCATAACCATATCTACCCTCAAGGCCCCCTTAGCAGTTATTTGGCAACAACACAGACCACTTTTTTGGGTGCACATATCCTGGAGCAATTGTCGTAAAATAGTAAACAAAGTAGATGCCATCCTTATGATGGGACTTAAATTAAGATATTATACCAATAAAATATTTAACACAGAGCCAGACATAGTGGTCCTACCACTATCACAATTAGAACTGTCGACATTGATGCAGAATAGCACGCTCTTTCAAACTTTAATGATAAATTTTCCAGGACAGATTGACAATCACCTGCCAGCAGATAGGCTACTCCAGACACTACAAACCTTAGAAATAGACTATCCAAAACATGCTTTCCCTGCTAATCAACCTATACCCATGGCACCATGTGTGTTTACGGATGCCAACAAGTCACTCTTTGGAATAGTGATCAAATCTTTTCAGAAAAAGATAAGATCCATGTAGAACCCCACAGGGGATCAGTACAATTGGGAGAAATAAGAGTAATAGTCCAGGTTCTACTCCTTAGCCAAGATGGACCAGTAAATATATTTTCGGACAGCAAATACTCAGTACAGGTAGCAAAGACGACCCCTTTTGCAATCTTTAACCCGACCAATAAGCCAACTGACCAGATGTTCACAACATTTAAACAGCTAACTGAAAACAGAAAATACCCATGGTATATATCACACGTAAGATCACATACTGGATTACCTGGCTTTATTTTCCAAGGCAACAGAAAAGTTGATCATCTTATCTCCTGCAACACAGCTTCCATTGGACACTTAGAACAAGCCCGTATTTTACACCAAAAATTTCATATGTCAGCAAGCAGCATAAAATTGCTTTTCCCAGAGCTAACAATGAGCCAATGCAAACACCTAGTGCACTCTTGCAAGAATTGTGCACCCCTTGCCCCGTTAGGCCCACTGCAACAAGCAGGAGTGAACCTGCGAGGCCTTGCTCCTAATAAGCTCTGGCAAGTGGACATCACCCACATTAACTCCTTTGGTAAACTCCATGTGGTGGTAGATACTTATTCAAAGGCTGTATTTACAACAGCCCAATCTGGAAAAAAAGCTAGTAATGTGATAAAGGCAATTAAATCAACCATGTTGGTCCTTGGTGTCCCCTGGACCATAAAGACTGATAACGGGCCAGCATATACATCACAAGAATTTAATTCCTTCCTGAAATCTTGGAACATACAGTCTGCCACAGTATTCCATACAACCCACAGGGACAGGCAATCATTGAAAGAACTCATAAGACGATTAAAGATCTCTTACAAAGACAAAGAAACAATCATATGCCTTCAGACCCACAGCTTGCTTTGACTGAGGTCCTTTTCACTATCAATTTTCTTACTTTTGATTCCCAAGGGATAAGCCCAGCTTATAAATATGGGATCCTTTCCATCCCAGACCCCAGCCCCTATGGTTAAGTGGAAAGACCCCCTGACAGGAGAATGAAAAGGACCACACCCTCTGCTAACCAAAGGTCGAGAATACGCTTGTGTCTTTCCAGAGAATGCGGAACAGCCCATTTGGGTACCAGCCAGAAACATCAAGCCTGCAACTGACGGCCAACCAGAACCAGCTGAACAAGACCGAGACTCCGCCTTGTTAGCAGATGCATCTGCCCTATCATACTACCCTGAGAAACTGTCCATAGCCATGCCTGTTACTGTTTTATACCCCACTAGCTCTGGTCAGCCACTCAAATGGCCCACAGACTGTGTGCTGTCATGCCATTCCTGATAACCATTATTCCTCATTCCTACCCCTATCAGAGCAAGCAATCCTACGGTCTCTCGATTTGAACACTGGTTAGTCAATGACGGATAAGATCCCCTGGGGAACAACCTAAGATAGGCACAGCTGCGTACGGAGACCACATAGAAACGGGGTCAACAATGGTATGGCCAAGAATCATGCCTCCCGTTGCTCAAAAATAAATGAAAAGGGGGAAATGTGGTGGAATGAGAAGGCCATGCCAAGGTGGTCACTGGCAAGCGAGTGTCACTCAGGAATGGCTTTGAAACCCACCTGGCAATGGAGCCTGCCTGGCAAAAGGCTGTGATTGGGTGGGGCATAGACCGCCCCTTGACCAGATTGGCTGGTCTTGGCTATATAAGATGTTGTTCCAACTGTAATAAACGAGTCTGTGGGCTGCTCGCCTCAAGCCTGCTTTCACCCGACTCCCGGGGTCTGTGTGGTGACTCGGTGCCTCTTGCCCCCACCATGCTGCTCCTCTCAGAAACTAATCCACTGCAACATTGTTGAGAAATCAACGGCAACACTCACCCTACTCTGCAATACTGACTACAGCTCCCACACATGCCTCTGGCTATTCCCTGAAAGAGCAGACACTCCACTAAGCCACAGAAGTATAGTTCAAAGATAAAAGCCATCATAGGAAAAAAAATAACAAGTATCTCCACAAATGCCTAAAAATAAATCCAGAAATACAAGAAACAAGAATAAGGAAGACAACATAACGCCAACAAAGGAACACAACACCTCAATATCAGAATGTGAAGCAGAAGAGATGATGAAATGCCAGAAACAAAATTCAAAAGATTAATCATAGGAATACTCAGAAGGAATCATAAGCAAATCTACAAATTAAAGAAATTAATACATAACATGAATGAAATTCTTCCCATGAAATTGAGAATTTAAGAGAAATCAAAATGAAATATTAGAAATGAGGAATTCAATAGATCAAACAAAAAATGTGGTGTAAGGCCTTACTAACAGACTCAGTAAAGCAAAAGAAAGAACATCTGAGATAGAAGACAAATCTTTGGAAACTTTAGAGTCAGACCAAGTAAAGGAAGAAGTAATTGGGAAAATTAAAAATTGTGTTGGAGATTTATGAGATACTGTTAAACGACCAAACATATGGGTCTTAGGAGTTCCTGAAGGATTTGAAAGAGAGAATGGATTAGAAGGTCTATTCCATGAAATAATTACAAAAAAAAAAAAAGAAAGAAAGAAAACAAAAACAAAAAAACCACTTCCCTAACTCGGAGAAAAAAAGGGAAGAAAGGGACGTCCAAGTACAGGAAGCACATAGGACATCTAATAGGGGCCAGCACTGTGGTGCAGCAGGTTAAAGCCCTGGCCTGAAGTGCTGGCATCCCATATGGACGCTGATTCTAGTCCCAGCAGCTCCTCTTCTGATCCAGCTCTCTGCTATGGCCTGGGAAAGCAGTGGAAGATGGCCCAGGTCCTTGGGCCCCTAAACCCACGTGGGAGAACCGGAGGAAGCTCCTGGCTCCTGGCTTTGGATTGGCATAGCTCTGGCCATTGCGGCCATCTGGGGAGTGAACCAGCGGATGGAAGACCTCTCTCTCTGTCTCTACCTCTCTCTCTGTAACTCTTGTCTTTCAAATAAATAAAATAAAAATAAAAAAAATTTTAAAAAGGACTTCTAATATACATGACTAGAAAAGATGTTTACCATGACACATTGTAGTCAAACTCTCCACAGTAAAAGATAAAGAAAATATTCGAAAATGTGCTAGATTACTTTAAGAGGATCTCCAATTAGACTCACAGCTGCCTTCTTATTGGAAATTCTTCAGGCTAGGAGAGAACTGTGAGACATAGTCCAAGTATTAAGAGAAAAAGCTGTCAAACAAGAATACTGTATTCTGCAAAGTTCTCATTTATAAATAAAGGTGAAATGCAGACCTTCCATAACAAACAGAAATTGAAAGAATCTGTCACACTTGTCCAGCCTTACAAAAGATGCTTAAGGCTGTGTTACCCAGAGAAACACAGAAACACAGTCATCACTATAAAAGAATGTGAAGCCAGAGAATTTCCCAGTAAAAGAACAAGATAATCCCACAGTAAACAATAGAAAATTTATGGGAAAATGGCAGTGCCAAGTCATTAATTATCAATAGTAACCTTTAATTTAAATGGCCGCAACTCTCCAGTTAAAAGATCCAGACTGGCTGAATGGATTAAAAATAAGACCCATTTATTTTCTGCTTACAAGATAACACATCTCACCAACAAAGATATATGCGGATTAAAAGTGAAAGCTTGGGAAAAGGTATTCTATGCTAGTGGAAAGCAAAAACAAGCCGGTGTAGCCATCCTATCAGACAAAATACACTTTATAGACAAAAACAAAATAGACTTTAACACAAAAACTGTTAAAAGAGATAAAGAAGGGCACTATGTAATGATTAAAGGATTAATTCAACAGAAAGATATAACTATTATAAATGTATATGCACCAATTATCGGGCACTTGTTTATTCAGAAGAAATGTCAATAGATCTAAAGGGAGAAACAGACTCCAATACAATAGTATTGGGGACTTCAACACCCCACTCTCAGCAATGTACAGATCAACCAGTCCGAAAATTGGCAAAGAAACAACAGAGTTAATTGACACTATAGACTAAATGGATTTAACTGATATCTACAGAACCACTCATCCCAAAGTTGCAAAATATACATTTTTTTCACCAGTGCATAGAACATGTGGATATACCACATGATAGGCCATAAAGCAAATTAAAAAAAAATTGAAATCATACCATGCATCTTCTCTGATCTGATCACAATGGAATTAAGCTGGGAATCAACAACTCAAAATCTCTAGAATACACGCAAACACATGGAGACGGAGCAACATGTTCCTGAATGAGCAGTTGGTCATAAAAGAAATCAAGATAGAAATCAAAAAATTTCTACAAACGAATAAAGATGCCAATAAGCATATGAAAACTTATGGGATACAGCAAAATTAGTGTTAAGAAGGAAATCTATAGCAATTGTTGCCTACATCAAGAAATTAGAAAGGCATGAAATAAATGAGCTATCAATGTATCTCAATGACCTAGAAAAACAGCAACCAGGTAAACCAAAAATTAGTGGGAGAAAAGAAATAAAATTAAAGAAGATATAAACAACATTGAAACAAAAAAATGATAGAAACATCATTGAAACAAATAACAGGTTTTTTGAACAAATAAACATAATTGATACACCATTGGTCCCACTAACTAAAAAAAAAAATAGAGGGAAAAGACCCAACTCAATAAAATCAGAGATAAAAAAGGATATTTAACCACAGATGTCACAGAAATAAAAAGAATCATCAGAAAATACTACAAAAAGCTGTATGCCATCATATCAGGAAACCTAGAAAAAATGGATAGATTCCTAGACAAAGAAACTACAAAAATTGAGCAATGAAGACACAGAAAACCTAAACAGACTACTAAGCAAGATGGAGACTGAATCAATAATAAAGACCCTCCCATCAAAGAAAAGCCCAGGACCAGAAGGTTTCACTGCTGAATTCTACCATAATTAATTTCAATTCTTCTTAAGCTATTCAAAACAATTAAAAGGGAGGAAGTCCTCCCAACTCCTTCTTTGAAGCCAGCATCCTTAATTCTTACACTAGAAAAAGATACAACAGAGAAAGCGAACTATAGATCAATATCCCCAGTGAACATAGGCACAAAAATCCTCAGAAAATACTAGCTAATCAAATTCAACAACACATCATTCACCCAGGCAAAGTGTGATTTGATTCTACTATGCAGGGATGGTTCAACCATGACAAATCAATAAACTTGATACATCACATTAACAAATGAAGAACAAAAACCATTTGATTATCTCAATAGATGCAGAAAAAGCATTTTATAAAATACAACATCCTTTCATGATGAAAGCTTTGAGAAAATTCGGTATAGAAGGAACATCCCTCAAGACAATAAAAGCAATATATGACAATCACACCAAGCATCTTATCAAATGTGGAAAAGTTGGAAGCTTTCCCACTAAGAACTGGAGCCATACAAAGATGCCCACATACACCACTACTATTCAATATAGTCCTGGAAGTTTTACCCAGAGCCATTAGGCAAATATAAGGAATCTAAGGGATGCTAATTTGGAAGGAGAAAGTCAAATTACCCCTATTTGCAGATGACATGATTCTACATATAGGGAATCCAAAAGACTCCACTAAGAAACAAGAGTTTGGTAAAGTGGCAGAATATAAAATTAACACACAAAAATCAATAGCCTTTGTATACACTGAAAATGCTGTAAGAAGGAACTTCTAAGATCAATCCTATTCAAAGTAGCTACAAAAAAATTCAATACTTTGGAATAAACTAAAGATGCCAAAAAGCTCAGTGATGAAAGTAACAAAATATTAGAGACAATAATAGAAGAATACACAAAAAACTGCAAAAATCTTCCATGTTAATGGATTATAAGAATCAATATCATCAAAATGTCCATACTACTAAAAGCAGTTTAAATTCAATGTGATTCCAATCAAAATACCAAGGACATCATTCTCAGATCTAGAAAAAATGATATTAAAATTCATATGAAAACACAAGAGATCCTAAATAGCTAAAGCAATCTTATACAAGAAAATCCAAGTCGGAGGCATCACAATACCAGATTTCAAGACATGCTCCAGGACAGTTATAATCAATATGCCTGGTACTGTCACAAAAACAGATACATATCTATAACAAACTTATTTTTGACAAAGGAGCTAAAATCAACCCCTGGAGCAAGGATAATGTCTTCAACAAATGATGCTGGATAAACTGGATCTCCTCATGCAGAAGTATGAAGCAGGAACCATACATTACACCTTACACAAAAATTTCCTCAAAATGGATCAATGATTCAATACATTAAAACTAGTAGAGAACATTTGGGAAACCCAACAAGACACTGGATAGGCAAAGACTTCTTAGAAAAAACACCTTTTGGTGTTTTTTGATTGCACATTGAATCAAAGCCAAAATTGATAAATGGGATTACATCAAATTGAGAAGCTTCTGCACTGCAAAAGAAACATCCAGCAAAGTGAATTGGCAACAATTAGAATGAGAGAAAATGTATGTAAACTATGCAAATGATAAAGTATTAATATCCAGAGTACATAAAGAGCTCAAGAAACTCCACAACAACAAAACAAACAATCCAGTCAAGAAATGGGCAAAGGACTTGAACAGGCATTTTTTGAAAAAGGAAATTAAAATGGCTAACAGATTCTTGAAAAAATGTTCAGGTAAATGCAAATCAAAACCACAATGAGTTTTGACCTCACCCCAATCAGAATGGCTCTCATCCAAAAATCAACAAACAACAAATGCTGGCAAGGATGTGAGGGAAAAGGTACCTTAATCTACCATTTGTGTGAATGTAAAATGGTACAGCTACTGCAGAATACAGTATGGAGATACCTAAGAAATGTAAATATAGACTGACCATATGACCCAGCCATCCCACTGCTGGCTATTTACCCAAACAAAATGAAATCAGCATACGAAAGAGTTACCTGTACAGCCATGTTTATTGCAGCACAATTCACAATAACTAAGCCATGGAATCAACCCAGATGTCCATCAATTGAAGACTGGATAAAGAAATTATGGTATATGTACACCATGGACTACTACACAGATGTTAAAAAAATAAAATCCTGCCATTTCCAACAAAATGGATGCAACTAGAAACCATTGTACTTAGTGAAATAAGCCAGTCCATAAAAGACAAATACCATATGTTCTTACTGATCTGTGGTAACTAATAGAGTACCCAAAAGATAATCTATGGGAGTGAAATTGACACTTTGAGATGCTATGATTTTGAACAGCCCTTGTCTCAGCTGTTGAGGAAAAGTGCTTTTTATTTTTTTGTAGTATTTGTTGAACTCTTTATTTAGTAAATGATTAATCTTATGAGTATAAAGTTAACTGAAAAGAGATCTTTGTCAAAAATGAGAATGGGAATAGGAGGAGGAGGAGGAAGAAAAGTAGGAGCTTAGATGAGATGGAGGGTAAAGTGGGAAGAATCACTATGCTTCTAAATTTGTGCATATGAAATGCATGAAGTTTGTATCCCTTAAATGAAAGGTTTCTAAGTAACAAAAAAAAAAGAAATAATGGTGACATTTGCACCAAAATAATTCTTGATTATTTGATTATGTTTAATTTTGTGAAGAACTCTCAGTACTTAGAGTGTACAGCTCTAGTTTTAGAATGCTGGTGGCTATGTGTACAATATAATATGGGAAAAAACATATGACCATTACATCATCAAAGAGGGAATATGGTTGTTTTTATAAAAATGAGAGTAAATAAATTGTTAGCCATGTAAATCCATACAAAAGTGAATAAAATTTCTGAGTCAAGTATCAAAAAATACTACAAAGCTACAGTAATTAAAACTGCATAGTATTGGCATAAAAATGGGCACATAGATTAGTGGAACAAAATTGAGAGCCCATAAATAAATCTATATATATATACAATCAACTTACTTTTCACAAAAGTGTCCAGATCATACACTGGAGAAAGGATAATCCCTTCAATAAATGGTGCTGGCAAATTTGGAGAAAAATAAAATTATATATCTACCTCTCACTACACACAAAAATGAATTCATTAAGGATCAAAGACCTAAATTTAAGACCTGACTATTTAGTTTCTGGAAGAAAATGTAGTGGTAACACTGTAAGACATTTGTGTAGGGGATGACTTCATGGATAAGACCCCTCCAAGCTGAAGAAACCAAAGCAAAACTAAAAAACTTTGATATCAAACTCAGAAGGTTCTGCACAACAAAAGAAACAATCAACAAAGTGAAGGGGCATACAAAGGATGGGAAAAAATATTTGTGAGCTACTCATCTGATAAAGGACTTATATCCAGAATGGATCAACAGCTCAAAAACTCAACAACTCAACAACCAGTCAAGAAGTTGGCAAAGGATCTCAATATAAATTTCTCTAAAGAAGAAATTCCATGGCCAACAAATGTATGAAAGAATGCTGAATATTACTACCTATCAGAGGAATTCAAATAAAAATCACAATGAGATATCCTGCTCCTCTTGTCAGAATGGCTATTATTATCCAAGACAGAAAGTAGCAAATGCTGATGAGAATGTGAAGAAGTTGGAACTCTTACACATTGTTACTGGGAATGTACTTCAGTGCAATCACTATGGAAAACAGTATAGAGATTTCTTTAAGAACTAGAAATAGTCCTGCTATAATATCCAGCAATCCCACTTCAGATTGCATACACAAGAGACATAGACATCATGTATCAATGAGATACCTGCACCACCATGTTTGTATCAACACTGTTCACAATAGCCAAATAAAGAATCCACCAAGGTGTGCATTACAGATGAATGAATAAGGAAAATGATAGATAAATTTCATTCTATCATTTTCAGTAAAATAGATGCAAGTGAAGGGTATCCTGTTGAGTGAAATAAGCCAGACACAGAAAGACAAATATATCATGTTCTTCCTTATATGTAGAAGTCAAAATTTAAAAAAATGAAAAAAGAAATGCCTGTGTGTATCAGTGTTGCTGGAGATATAGTTTTGACAAACTTTGTTTCATAGCTTTGTCAAATCAATGACAGTTTTAATGATCTATGATTGCTTTAAAATTTACTGTATATGAATGAAATGGTCATATTTCCATTTGATTATTATTTATAGCTTGATTATTTTCTTGCTGAACTAGGGTCTTTTTACTTGAACTCTTTATTTAGTGTAGTTAATTAAGTCTTTGTACTGTAATTTTAAAATATGCTATCTCAAATACATGTACATATATAAATATATATATGCCACATTTTCTTTATCCATTCGTCTGACTATGGGCAGCGTGGCTATTGTGAACAGTATTGCTATAAACATGGTGGTGCAGATATCTCTTTGATACAAAGTGTTCATGTTTTTGGATATACACCCATTAGTGGGATTGCTGTTTCTAGTTTTTAAAGAAACCACACTGTTTGCCACAGTGCCCACAATGATTTACATTCCCACCAACAGTGTAAAATTGTTCCACTTTTTCCACACCACAAAATCTGTTATCTGGAAAACTAAAAGTAAGAAAAAAAGGAAGGAAAGGAAGGAAGGGAAGAAGGAAGGAATGGAGGATGGGAGGGAGGGGAAGAGGGAGGAGGAGAGAGGGAATGTTATTATATTCTTAGAGTTGCATCTATGAATCCGTTTTCTTTGTATTAATGGACCTATATAAGCTGAAAACTTGTGTTGGTTACACAAGATTATGTATGCATTTCTGAAGACAGACATGAACTACCACTCTGTGTTTTCACAGGGTTTGTGCAGGGTCCTGGGAGTCACTATGTCTCACTCACATCCTCACTCATCTGACTGTTCATCCCACTGGAATGTGAAGGCAGTCAGGCTGGCTAACCATTCAAACTCATCCTTTTCCCCTCTCCTTCAGTTTCTCTGTGACCTGGGTCAAGTGTTTCTCCTGACCCTTGGTGAAGGGCACCATAGTCTTCAGCAGATGACCAACACCATTGAGGTAAGCCAGGCAAGAGAGACAGACATACCTTCCAGTTTGCCTAGGGGGTTCAAATACATCCTGTTGAGGTCCAGTTTGTCCTTGTAGGTTCAAGCTTATCCTTGTTTTGCCTCCACTTTGCACCCAACAGCCCACAGTACCTGCCAAGCCTTCATGCCCATCACCAGAAGCAGAGGTAACAGATTTCCATGAATTTCTTTACCAGCTCCTCTCCAGGATCCTTAATGAGCATTTTTTTCCCTAGTCTTTCAATGAACCCTTTTCAGACCTTTATTTCCCTCAGTGCTCCCTATAATTGTGTAACTTTAATCCCAATAACACACCCTTTGTGGAAGTTTCCATACTCCAACGCTGATATTTTTAAAAAGTCTTCAATACTTCTAATCCTGTGGGACTGATCAAAGTGCTGTTCCCAAAGATGAAGAAATTCAAGAGGGAATAAATAGGGGCATATCTGATGCTGAGCTGGCTGAAAATATTAACAGCCTCACAGGGACTCTTTTTTCCCATTGAGATTCAGTGCCTCTCAGTACATCACTTCAATCATGGCACCTTTCTCTTATAATACCATGCTGATATTTGTCCTGCTAGGCATCCAAATTCTAAGGCTAGTTTAACAATGATAACACAATTAAAGAATTTATTATTTCTTTATTTGTGCCTGACTGCAGCTTCTGTCTCCATTCCATGGATACTCAATAAATTTTATTGAATTACAGGCCGGTGCTATGTCTTAGTGGGTAAAGCAGCCACTTGCAGTGCCAGCATCCCATATGGGCGCCAGTTCGAGTCCTAGCTGTTCCACTTCCAATCCAGCTCTCTGCTATGGCCTGGGATAGCAGTAGAAGATGGCCCAAGTCCTTGGGCCCCTGCATCCACGTGAGAGACCTGGAAGAAGCTCCTGGTTCCTGGCTTTGGATCAGGCCAGCTCCAGCCATTGCTGTCATTTGGGGAGTGAACCAATGGATGGAAGACCTTTCTCTCTGTCTCTCCCTCTCATTGTCTGTAACTCTATCTCCCAAATAAATAAATAAATACATTTTACTGAATGAGCAAAGTAATGAAACAATGAACGAGTGCTAAAGACACTCCCCTACCTATTGAAAAGTTAATGTAATAAGAGTGGCTACAATTCATGGGCTTTCTACTGCATTTTAGGCACAGTAATTGTACAATGTTGTAATATGGTAATCTGGAAAATAAAAATTATTGGAATTTTACAGCCAATAAGTAGAAATTCAGTATGTTGCTGAACATCACACAGCGTATGAGAACAAACTTGTGTTTGTCTCTTCCCAGAGCAAGGGCTACATCAGGCTGCCTATCACAGGGACTTTATCTCTAGAGAAACTTCACACAGACAATTTATCTTGACTTCCTTATCCACCTGTCTCCCTCTTGAGTGTTCTCCTTCCAGTATTGGTTTTCTTATTTTTCTTTGTTTATTTGTTTGGCTTTGCTCAAACACAGTGCCCTGCAGATTTAGAATGCCCTCTGCTTCTAGTCTTTGATTTCTGTTTTTCTAAATTTTGCTTTGTGATTATGACTCAGCCAGACCTGCTTCTGGTTTCCATTTTAAACATGACTCAGAATTACATCATTGGATTAAAAAAATAGCCATTGGGTTTTCAGACAAGCTATGGCTTTGGATTTCTTCTTTGATGTAAAGTGTATGTGACTAGATTCTCGACAACTGTGATGCAGCCACACCATCCTCCTTGGCAGTTAGCTCAGCTCTGTTGCCCTTGTTTCTGTCTGTCCAATTTCTTGCAATGCCTCCCCAGTGAGTATCCTCGGGCCACTTCCCAACTTCCTGGTTATCTGTAGCTCTGACCTGGGTACTCACTGCCTTATTTCCAGCACAGCTACAGGCTTGAATGTTGGAATATTGGAACAAATTTCAGGTAGCTGGATCACCATAGCTGTCTAATTCTGATGGAGCATTCCTATTCAAAGTGGCAAATGGGGCTTGTCCCAAGTGAAACTAATTGTATCATTTAGATTGAAGACACAAACCATTATCTCATATGCATTTTCAAATCACAAAAAGCACAATTTTCCTTAGAGTCAGTAGCACAATTGGAATTCAAGATTTTCTAATGCTGATGTTTAAGACCTGAATCATTATCATTTCATTCTTACTAAAGAGGAGACATTTCTCAGGACACACTGCTTCTTAAAATGGCAAACAGCCCCCATTTCATAATTTTTTTAGTCTTTTTTTGTCTTCTGTATTTGAAAAGTTGTTGAATGTAAAGTAATATTTTGGCCCTGATTCAGTACTAGGAAAAGCAGTCTGGAAACCTGACTCCCTGAAGAACACAGTCAAAATTATCCAATTTTATTGTCCTCTACAGATTCATAGAATTGTTGGTGTGAAAAAAAACAGGGCAATGAATCTAATTCATCCCCACACTCAATGTCTGCAGGCATATCACATACCTCCCTAGAGAGATCGAAATGTATTCTATTTTTAAAGATTTCCAAAAATCCCACTACCTCACTCAATAAATCTTTCCAAGGTGCAATTACTTTCTACACCAGGAAACATTTCTTTATATCTAACTAAAATCTCTCATTCTACATTATTGTTGTGCCCACTGCTTCCTTTTGTGCAATTATTACACATGATTAAGAATGAGTACTGACCACATTGTCTTATTTATTGTCCTTCAATTTTTATTGGAATGAGTAACCCATTCTTTGAACTTCTTTTTCAACTTCTTTGAACATTTCAATGTTTCTCTCACTAGAAAGAAAATTCCTGAATACTTCAATGTACTTCACAAGTTAAGATGTTTTTAAGAGGATCTGATCTCTGATAAGATTCAGACACATTTATTGGGTCAATATAAAATGTTCCTATTATTGTGGAGCTGCACAAGTTCCTACTTGTCTAATAGTTGACAAGAGTATGGGTTTTTGAAATCCTAGCAATAGCTATAACAAGTAATCTCTCTAAAAAGTTCAAATAATATTCAAATAGTACTTCTGGGCTCTATACCAAAAGATGAACATATACTACTTTAAACTGATTTTAATTTCATTAACTGAAATCTAAATAGCAACGTGTGACAAGCTGCTACTGGATGGCACAGATACACCTATAAAACTGCTTAGGAGGGATGCTTTTGTAAATTATTCAATTTTAGAAAAGTAGAGGACATCTTCTTTCCTCTCCGAGGATATTTGTCACTGTAGGAATTAATTCAGATTCTAAAAGTCCCAGTTTATTATATCCTAACTGGGACAGTCTGATCTTTGTTTCATTCCCTAGCTATTTTAGTGAAATAAGTATTTTCAAAGTGATTAGACAAAATATAAAAATGTATGGGTACAATTATGAGACATAACTTAAATAATTCTATTTTAGTTGAACTTAAAATAAAAATTCCAGATACAGTTAAGGGTATTAAATATTTAAATATTACATCAAAACAATATTATAAACAAAATGCTTTTTACTATCCTGTAGTAAATTTACATTTGAATCTACAAGTAAATCATTAATTCAGTACCTAATATTTTAATCCTTCATTCTGTTCATTTCACAAGGATATATGGTTAATTTAATAACTGTGATTTATGCTGATTCAGTACAAACCTACAAGACAATAGCATTAAATTATATGGACTTTCATCTGGATTTGCTTGACCTTTTAAAATCATGTTTCAAAATAATTATAGTATCTTATAATTCAGAGTGTCTTCTCCTACCTCTAGTATCTTTCTGAAGGAGCCAAAATTGAGATGATATACCATGAAATAGGAAGAGAAATATATTTCCTTTAATTCAAATTTAATAAAATTCAATAACATGATCAAACACTGTGTGTGTCTTTGTAATCTTTCATTACCAGATTCCATTTATATAATCATTCTGCACATCTATCTTTTCCAGCAATCTGGTCACTAGTCCTATGTCACTTAATATCTAGATTACTGACCCATTTCCAGTAAGGAACCATAAAACAATCTACTTCTCTGTAACACTACCCTCCTAACTAAGGAATATTCACAAGATTTTTGCATTTTTGCCTTCCTAATCCAGGACATTAAATCAACAACCTCTTCATTCTATCAGTGTTCATATCTCTAAGTAATTTTCAGTTCTTCATTAACACAGTTTCCCAGAGAAACAAAGCAATTCTTCTCACACATTTAGTCCAGAACTGTCATTTCTCCATATTTTTCTCACCCCGCAATATGACTTCACATATCCATCAGTTCCTTCAAGCTCCTGCTCAAAACCATACTCATCATTTACTACTCCATCAATTACTAATCTCGTTTTTCATCTTTTATCAACCAATCGTACTTCATCATTCTGTTTTCTGAAACCTTTAAGCAACATAGTTTCATGGATTTATAATATGCCTTTGTATTATTTTTGCCACACACACACTTTTTCCTGCCTAAAAGCTAAGATTATGACTGCAAATTCCACTACAAAGTCCTGTTTTCAAAATACTTTATTTGTGCCCTATAAATTAATAAAGTGATTATTTCTGATCCAAATTTATTTTGTAAGGGTGGAGGATAAGAAATTTTTAAACCAATGATTTGATAATCTAATGTCTTCACTAAAGAAATCAAACATTAAATAGTAAAACATGACTCATCATATTTAATACATTCTTCAGTGTCTATTTCTTTCTTCTATCTGACATTGTCTGAAATGGTGAAATAATTCTAGTTTACTTTAAATGCAGAAAGCAATTTGATTACCTCTTGAGAATACTAATATGTCTTTTAAAATTATTTTGCCTTTTTGTATTAGGCTGTCTTGTAAACTGACAACCAGACCATAAACAAAATTGCTTATTTACAACATTATGCAATAAATTTTGAATGCCAAACATAAAATATGTAATGACATAAACCTTTGTTCTATCAGTTAATTTTCCTTTATTTCAGATAAAATAGCTAGGAATTTTCCAGATTAATTACTTTTAACATTTTATTTTTAGAGGGCAAATAGTATTCAACAAAAAAGTGTGACAAGTTTAAGTAGAATAAATACATTTTAAGTTAATGTCTGGCTAGTTCAGTACAGGATGGTAATCTATAGAAGCAAATCATTTAAAAGAAAACACCCTAAAATGATGAGCCAATTTTCTAGATTCCCAAAAAATATAAATTAGGTATTTTGTTGAAAGTCCTGAAAAGATGTACCTAAACATTGTTTTTAAGTAACTTTGGAATCAATGGCATACATTTCCTCATTGCCTAAGGTAGTAGGCATAATTTTCCATGAAAATCTTAATCCTACATATAAAACCCCTTTGTGCTAAACATCTAATGAGAAATTAGTGTTGGATAATCTTTAACAATGTAGTGAATATCTGTAATAGCTATAGGCAGTATGTGGGAATGTATGAGATGTCACTCAAAATCAGGGAAATCAATCTCTCTTTGCATTTGGTTGATTTTGCATACCTACTCTGATCCAAAGTGTGTCAACTATACTTTTTTTGGAAAGCTACCTGTCATACTGATTGGATTCACTATAGGCATTGTTTACTGGTGCCCATAGTGTCTTCCTACAATGTGAAGGTCAAAGGTACCTATAAAAAAAGCTGTTCGGCATTTCACATACTTCCAATATGCACCAGGAATGCAACTAACATATCAATAAGGAAATATTATTGTTACCATTATTCAGAATACCACCAAGAGTTGTTGAATAGGTTGTAGAAGATGATGACAACCTCAATCATTCTGTTTCTGACATCAGCACAGCAATGTATCAGTCTGCATCACAAAGGCTATGTTTGTAGTTGTTCCACTTACAGCTGCAAACCCCACTTATCTAATTTTTCTTTGTATATTTATAAGTGCCTATCCACATAAATTTGCATCTAGCCCAAATATTTTCACAGCATCTTATTTTCCTGTATTATGACAAGTAGAGTATTATGTTTTTCTTTCTTTGTTAGGTTATGTATATAGATAAATGTGTTATTATTGAATTTCATTTCAGATTACTAAAAGGAGATTGGTGTCTACTAAAGTTGAGAACTGTTGTTCTAATACAGTGGTGATGATTCCTTTTTTCAATTGCCAAACACTGAACATTCTTTGTGCTTAGCAGAAGTCATGACTGGGTAGATGTATAAGAGGTAAAAACTCGCTGATTATAAAAGGGAAAAGAGTAGGATGGGAACTTACCACCTTCTTCTTCTATCCTCCTACCTTCAATGAGATCATAATGTCTGTTACAGTCATTTCAAGATAATAAAGAAGGTTCAGTAAAAGAGGAATATGCCATTGAACCAATAGGCCATCCTGGAACTACCCTTTTAATTTTCTTGATATGGGGACTGGCGCTATGGCGCAGTAGGTTAATCCTCCACCTGCAGCACCAGCATCCCACATGGGCGCCGGTTCTAGTCCCAGCTGCTCCTCTTCCAATCCAGCTCTCTGCTGTGGCCTGGGAAAGCAGTAGAAGATGGTCCAAGTCCTTGGGCCCCTGCACCCGCATGGGAGACCAGGTAGAAGCACCTTGCTTCTGGCTTTGGATCAGCGTAGCTCTGGCCATTGCACTCCCATTTGGGAAGTGAACCAACAGAAGGAAGACCTTTCTCTCTATCTCTCCCTCTCACTGTCTGTAACGCTACCTCTCAAATAAGTAAATAAAATCTTAAAAAGATATTTCTTGATATGTAGGTAGTGAGAAAGTTCCTATAGCTTTTTAAAAAATATTTACCCATTTAAAAGACACAGAGCTAGAGACAGGGAGGAGAGAAAGAGAGAGAGAGAGAGAGAGAGAGAGAGAGAGAGAGAGAGAGATTGTTCTATACTGGTTCACTCTGCAAATATCCATGAGAGCCGGAGATGGCCCAGGTTGAATTCTGGAACTCAATTCAGGTCTCCTACATGGGTGCCAGTGACCTAATTACTTGAGCCATCACCTTCTGCCTCCCAAAAGCATGTATTTGCAGGGTGCTAGAGAGGAAGCAGAGCTAGGATTTGAGTCCAGGGGCTCCTATGTAGGATGCAGGACTTAACCACATGCAGCAACTTAACCACAGTGCCAAATGCCCACTCCTCATGGTTTAAGCTACTATTATTTGGATCTTATGCAGCCTACATTAATTGCAACCAATATAAACAATTTAACATCTTACATTCAAATCTAAATATCTCCCTAGGTTCCATACCACCCAACAATTAATGCCAATAACCTTAGACTTACCCTTATCATTACACCCTGACCTCATAAACATGTAAAAATCCATCCTCAATCCTCATTTCCCAATTCCACCATCTTCAGCCAAGTGACCATCACATTCCACATGCCCTTTATGCTACTGCCTCCTAACTGGCCTTACTGAGACAATCCTCTGCTGTATTCTCTAAACTCATAACTAAACTAAACTATTAGAAAACACAAAATTGAGCTTCTTAGTCCCCTCAGGAAGAGACAGAGTCCTCTTCTTCTACAATAAATTCCCAAATCCTTCTCCAGGCGCATATCAATCCCTTGTTCTGTACATGAGCCATACTGTTTCCCTTGCCTCTCTCTGTTTTCTTTTAACTGTCACACCCCCCTCCACATGTAACTCGACACACAAACCCACTTTTCACTTTCTTGAAAAAAATATTTCTTGACTCATATATTTGGTCCACTGAATAACATTTCCCTTTCAAATTACTTTTTATAATTCCTAGTTTAGTCCTAGCTTCTCCACTACAGTGAACAACATGAAGGCAGGTGAAGTGACATATTCATCACCATAACACTAGCTTCCTGCAGAGCCCTTATCTCAGACCAAGTACTCAATTGACATTGGTATAAAGAATGGAAGAATGAATTTTTAAATCTTCTTCCTTTTGATCCTACATATAACAAATTAGTTTCCCAGGAAAAAATTCATCTCTCTCTGCAAGTCTTCCTCAGGAAGAAAATGAAACTAGGCCTATCAACAAAGATACCGCTCCACTCAAAAAGAGTATATTACAATGAAAATTATTATTCTGATTACATATACTTTTCACATATTTGTGATGAGAATGACATAATATTATCAAAAATAATTACAAAGTTGAGATCTTTTCCAAGGAAGGTGGTGCATTTACTCAAGAAGAACCATTTTAGAGGGCCTATTTCTATGGCTTTTCGAAATAACTCATAATCAAAACAAATAAAAATTGCAACCTTAAACTCTCGGCATGATATTGATAAAAAATACCAATAAAGAGACAAAATTTCTCCCAACATCTAAGGAAGAGTCTTCCTTTGTTCAATTTGGCTCTAAAGGATCTGGACTGATTAGGAGTTTAACGTACAGAAAAATTAGAAGCAGCCTTTTAAGGCTAAATTGATTCACATAAGGATGAATTTATGCCATAGACAGTGAGAGCTTCAGAATGTAGAAGATGAGAGATGAACTAGAACGAGAAAGCTCTAGGGCCAGAGCTGGTGTTTTTAAAAGAGTTTGAGGAAAATCATATAGGGATGGCTGAAGAGAAGTGTTTTGGAGTGAAAGAGAAATTGGAAGAGGATTTAGTAAGACATTTGCTTCATGGTATATGGTGTACAATTCCAACCTTAGCACATACCAAAAGTATTCAGTAAAAACTCTTAGGAGCTGTCCAGAGTTGATTTTATAATTTATTTTAAAGGGAAATCATGTTGAGATTGGTCATACAGAAGAAGTATGGCAATACAGAGGTGGGTTACAAATTAGCCCAATAAATTTAGTTCAAGTACCTTTAGTAACTTTTAGAAGTTTCTAGCAAACTATTTTTAATCAAGGTAGCTTTTACTGAGTTGGGTCAAAGGAGAAATTATTATTATGTAAATTATAGTCTTTAACCTTGTTCTGGGAATTTCTTCAAGTAGCCTCAATGAACTCTGTTTTAAATGGTCATCTGAAAAATGTATTTTTTAACCAACAGAGGGAAGACCTTTCTCTCTGTCTCTCTCTCTCACTGTCTACAACTGTACCTGTCAAATAAAAAAAAATAGCAAGTGGTTTAAGCTTGCAACTAAAGACCTACACAAAAGCACTTTGTTTAGTCATTAACAACTACATCATCACACTTTCAAAAAAAAATCCTAGAATGACCAATTACAAACACATCTGTTTTCAAATCAAAAGTCTTATTCAGAATGATTCTTTTGCTTTGAAATAGCTTTCAAAGGGAAACATTTATGACACTATCAAATATAGATGATAATATTTATATCATTTCCAAATAATTTATATAAAACAAATTATTCAGCACCATTAACTCTGCTCAGAGGAACAATTCCCAGTCTTCTATCAAATGTATACAGACTCCTTCCCAAGGTTTTAAGGTCCTTGATATGCTTCTCATGAGTTGGACAAGCAGTCAGTGTTCAGTCTTCTACCTTACAACACATCTCCATATACCCTATATGCTATGACCAAAGAATGATTCACACTTTCTGACTCACTGATTAGGCGCAAATTTGCATTTCCAAAAGTAGAAATTTGTTGACATATTGAAGACACAGTGAAATTATCAATATTATCACAGCCTACACTATTCCCATGAAGGAACAGACTTTATGAAACTGTAATGTACATTCCTGTGATTGATTGCACTGGAAACACAGCTGTGGTAGTTGGTCTGTAGGAGATACAGCAATGAATAAAACAAAGTCCTATGTCACAGGAGAGTCAAATCTAATAGAGAAATCAGATGGACTGTGTATATATGTAATCTAAACAGAAGAGTAAATTACTCACCAGGGTACAGAAAGTGATCAGAGTAAAAACAACGTAAGTTCTATGAAGGCTAGGAATTTGATCTTTATGTATCTTAGCACCAAGAAGGCAATCTGGGATACAATAGGTGCTCAATAACTATTTATTAAATCAATGACAGTCATGTGGGAGGACCATGGATGTTTGTGATGATATGAGTGTGCCTGTGAAATTATTTGTAGTAGTAGATGCAATAAAGTTGAAATGGTTTTTAGTCACATGACAGAATGGGCAAATTCAAACCCCATGAAACTCTGGCAGCGTCTAGGGGTGACTTTGATCAGCACTGTAGCTATTTTGAATTTTTACAAAATAGTTTTTTGAATATTTACCTACTAAAATGAGTTTACAAATCTTTTCCAAAGTAGAAAAAGGCATATATTTTCTAGTTAGACCTCATAGTTCAAAGGTTAGTCCTTCTGTTTACCAGGCAAGGCAACATGGGGAAATGACTTGACCTCTCCAAATCCTGTTTCATTATCTGCAAAACAGAGATGATTATATCTACAGGGATGTAAAGAGAAAAAACATAACAGCAGAGTCCTTGATTTACAGTTTGCATTTAATGGATATCCGTTCCCCTTTCATTTCACTAGCAGGTTTTTTTTTCAAAAGCATCTTAACTTACCTACTTGGTGGTTATGTGTCTGTGAGGAAAGGATTAATGTTGTCTGAACTCAGTTTCCTTATTTATAAATTGAGGATAATAATGGTACCCACTGACAAGGCATCACAAAAATATCCTAACTGGTTCTTCAAAATCTTAATTTTATTTGTATCTTCGCTACTGGAATCTTAATATCTCCTATTTGTTAGCTTTCATTATTAATATCTTACTAACCCTGGCAATATCTATTAATGAGGTGAATATAACAAAAACAGTGACACATGCGAATGGCCTCCATTTTTCAGAGGTTGAAAATTATGTGACAGTATAGCCAGAGACTAAACTGGATAAAAGCAAGAACATAGTGAATCTTTTCCTCTGAATTTAGCACTGGATTTATATTATGTTCACTGGAATAGCAAATTAAAGGTTAAAATGCCTTCCAATAACTGCACTAAGAAAGCAAGAATCAAATTTAAAAGATATTGGTGGATAAAAGTTTCTTAATTGGATAGTTCTCCAAATTCGACTTGCTTTAAGGTCAAGGCATGAACCTCTTGCAACTCCCTCCCCATCATTTGATAAGAGTTGCACTTACATATATATTTCTTAACAATACCACAAACTGTGAAATTAACTTCTCTAGGTCACCTTGCAAATTCTGACTCTCATCCATTCAATTTACATTAACTTAAATTCTTTGTTACTTCTTAAACTGCAAATGTAACCAACATATTAAAAAATGCAAGACATTTTTATTATGATGAATGTATAAGCCCAATGCATATTTCTATGTACTTTGCAGTATCAAGTACTTTATATATCCCTTAATAAAGTTGTAGATCAACCATATTACAGCACTGAGAGCACCACTGTTATCCTTCCCTGCCCCTAAAATGAACTACTCTTAAAGGTACTAACTAGGACACATGAGAAGCAGCTCCCAAGAGAAACATATCATATTAACATGAAAGAGTATCAGAGAGATCTGCCCAAAGATGAAATAGGCCATATCCACAGTAGTTAGTTAGCCACAGTCTAGGAATACTGTAGAGGACAGCTAATAATCAACAGGTTAACAATATAGTACAAAGAAATTCATATAGCCATGAGAACTAGAGTAGTCCCTCTATACGACAAGATTCTCTAAATTCTGAGTAAAATAACAAGGAATTGGTCACTTTCTAAATAAAACTCCACATTCAAAATAAATTACACTTTTGAGAAATATCTTGATGTAGGCATTTCATACTGAAGTTAATGCCCATGTCGCATATGGTAGTGGCCTAAGTTTAATACCTGGCTCTATCTCTTGACTCCAACTTCCTGTTAGCACAGACTCTGGGAGGCAGTATGGATGACTGGAGTAATTGGATTCCCACAACCCATATGAAAGACCTGTATTAAATCCCACAATCCAGCTTTGACGTGTCCTTCCCACAGCCACTGTAGGTGCTTGGGGAGTGAGCCAGCAGATAGCGGCTCCGCCTGTCTCTCAAATTAAAATATAAAAAGTAAAGAAAAAATAAATATCTTGAGGAACAATCATGTGAATATAAATATATAATTTCATAATCAATTCCAGGAACTGAATATGGAGAAGTGAATTTCAATTTTAAATTTCCTCTTAGTCACTGACCACTTTAGAATATTCTTAACAAAATAACTACTAATAAGATTCAACATGACATTAAATTGTTATTCAGTATTGAACTGGTTTTAATTATCATAAATATTTCATATTAATGTAACATTGTATGATATTTAAAGTTCAAAGGAAGAGCAAGCTAGATCAAACAAAAGGAAACACACTATTTCTCATTATCATTTTGGGTAGTTTATTCAATTGATGCCATGGTTTTTTAATGATTTATTTATTTGAAAGGTAGAGTTACAGAAAGAGGGAGAGACAGAGAGAGAGAGGAATTTCTCCAACCACTGGTTCAGCACCCAAAATGGCAGCAATGACCAGGGCTGGGCCAATCCGAAGTCGGAAGCCAGGAGATTCATCTAGTTCTACCACGTGGGAGCAGGGGCATAAGTACTTGGGTTTTTGCTGCCTTTTTCAGGCCATTAGCAGGGAGCTGGATTGGGAGTGAAGCAGCGGGATCCAAACCAGCAACCATATGGGTTGTTGGCATCACAGATGGCAGCTTAACCCGCTATTCCACAAACTTTCAAAAAGCAAGCTCATGTAACAACTCCCACTACTCCTATCATAAGATGGTCCCGGCTACATCTGTCCCTAACAGAGGTCTTTAGAGCCCAAGTTCATTTCCTCTCCCAAAATAACTCCACTTCACCACTGAAGAAAGATGGCTTATAAAGCTGTTCTGAACATAGAAAACAACTCTTCCATTGATCTCTCTCCTTCAAATAGTGCTCCAAAATCCTCCCTTCTCATTAGAGCATTTCAGTCTATACAAACTACTTGCTCCTAATTAGTCTTAGCCATTTCCCAAAGAAGAGTTCTGTTTGTATTTTGCTTATGTGGCAGTATTATCAACATAATGAGAAGGGGCTACTTATCCTTGTAAATAGGGTGGCACTCTGATTAATGTGCCTTTTAAAATTTACCAATGCCCAGATTCTGAAGCAGTATTGCTTTTGTCTACTTACTCATTTACTTACTTGCTCGTTTACTGACTTATTTATTTTATGTCTAGAGGCCTGAGGCAGAGCAGTATAGTATTCGGTCAACTGGGGACAATATAGAACATTACAAAAACAAGAAAAATGAATTTAAAACTTGAATTCACAGACAGATATTAAGGACCAATTTATTCATTCTACAAAAAGCCTTTGAAAATAGCACTCAATAGCAACTGCTTCTGCATCAAATGCTATGAAAGTATGTACTGGAGCCTGAACTGCATCTCAGATTACTGAATTATTTGACTGGAAAACATGACAAGAGGTACAGGGTATGTGGGGAAAATGAAAGCTTAAGGCTGGTCAATTCAGGTGGACACTGGTTAAATATGGGGTCACCTTTCATCTTAAGAGAAGCCCTCTGATGTCTGAACAACTCTTAAAATATGAGGTCTACCTTCCAATTCAGGAGCCCAAATTTAAATTTCCTCACTCCTGTTAAGATGCATATATGCGAATCATGTTCCAGTACTCAACTGCAGAAATGAAGGGACACTTGTATTCAAGCAGAACTAAAATGAATAAAAAGTTTCCACTCTAATGGGCACAGAGGTTCTTCAGTGGCGCCTGCGTACTCCTGGTAACAGCAGCAGAAACAATAATAATCCTAACGCAAGGTAAATTATTGGCTCAGACATAACCTTACTGAGATTGTGAATGATCCTTCAGCCTCATTGCACAGTAGTCACTGGGCTAATGTATTTATAAGGCCAGCCTTATGACATACCTGTAAGCATATCTCCTGACAAGTTAGCCTCAAGCCTGGTTTCCACCAATTCTGTGTCTACTAAATAACTTATAACTATTAGTAACTTAAAACTTTATTTGATCAGTTCCACACGGGCACTTCTGTATATTAAATGGGCAACTGGCTAGGTAATATAACCCTATTCATAAAGTGATGCTTATGGCGATAGAGCTGCAAAGTGGCCTGGGAGGAATGGATGTCAGCAAGACACTCTATGAGCTCTGGCAAGGTTAACTGAAATGGAACAATAGTAAGAAAATGATACGGCAAAAAGTTCAGGCAAAACAACTTCAAACACCGTCATTACTTCAAGCAGCAAACTTTATCTCTAGAAAAGTCATAGCTTTAGACAGCTTAGCCTAGTACAAAATTACCAAATGGCAAATTCTTTTCTCAGAAATTATTTTGGTAAAACAGCCTAGGAGGTTCTGTGGCAGACATGAACCATCTGCAAACAGAAGATGTTGGAGTTGTTAATTCCAGTCACAGTAATGCCATGCAAATAATTAGATGATGAAAATTTTCAGATGCATTGCATAGGTACTGTATTTTGTCTGCATACAACACAGATAAGAGGACATAAGTCCTTGCCTAGAATACAACTAAAGTGAACCAAGCAACAAAAATTACTTTTGGGGCCATAAAGCAAGTCTCAGCAAATTCAAAAGAATTGAAATCATATCATGCATCTTCTCAGACCACAGTGGAATGAAGCTGGAAATTAGCAATTCAGGAATCCCTAGAACATATGCAAACACATGGAGACTGAACAACATGCTCCTGAATGAACACTGGATCATAGAAGAAATCAAAAGAGAAATCAAAAACTTTCTGGAAGTAAATGAGGATAACAACACAACATATCAAAACTTATGGGATACAGCAAAAGCAGTGTTAAGAGGAAAATTCATAGCAATAGTTGCCTACATCAAGAAATTGGAAAGGCCCAAATAAATGAGCTATCAATGCATCTCAAGGAACTAGAAAAACTGCAGGAAACCACACCCAGAACTAGTAGAAGAAAAATAATTAAAGTCAGAGAAGAAATCCACAGGATTGAATTAAAAAAAAATTACAAAAGATCAGCCAAACGAAGAGCTGTTTTTTTGAAAAAATAAACAAAATTGACACACCTTTGGCCCAACTAACTTAAAAAATAAGAGAAAAGAACCAAATCAATGCAATCAGAAATGAAAAAGGTAATGTAACAATAGACACCACAAAAATAAAGAGTCATCAGAAATTACTACAAAGAGTTGTATACCAGCAAACACGGAAATTGATCAGAAATGGATAGATTCCTGGACACATGCAACCCACCTAAATTGAACCAGGAAGACACAGAAACCCAAAACAGACCCATAATTGAGACAGAAATTGAAACAGTAATAAAGGCCCTCCCAACAAAGAAAAGCCCAGGACCAGATGGATTCACTGCTGATTCTACCAAACAATTAAAGAAGAACTAACTCCAATTCTTCTCAAACTATTCAGATCAATTGAAAAAGAGGGAGTCCTCCCAAATTCTTTTTATGAAGCCAGCATCACCTTAATCTCTAAGCCAGAAAAAAATGCAGCATTGAAAGAAAATTACAGACCAATCTCCCTGATGAACATAGACGCAAAAATCCTCAATAAAATTCTGGCCAATAGAATGCAACAACACATTAGAAAGATCATCCACCCAGACCAAGTGGGTGGATGCATCCCTGGTATGCAGGGATGGTTCAATGTTCGCAAATCAATCAATGTATTACACCACATTAACAAACTGCAGAAGAAAAACCATATGATTATCTCAATAGACGCCGAGAAGGCATTTGATAAAATACAACACCCTTTCATGATGAAAACTCCAGCAAGTGGGGTATAGAAGGAACATTCCTCAATACAATCAAAGCAATTTATGAATAACCCACAGCTAGCATTCTGTTGAAAGGGAAAAATTGGAAGCATTTCCACTGAGATCTGGCACCAGACAGGGATGCAACTCTCACCATTGTTATTCAATATAGTATGGGAAGTGTTAGCCAGAGCAATTAGGCAAGAAAAAGAAATTAAAGGGATGCAAATTGGGAAGGAAGAACTCAAACTATCCCTCTGTGCAGATGATATGATTCATTATTTAGGGTACCCAAAGAACTCTACTAAGAGACTATTGGAACTCTAGAAGAGTTTGGCAAAGTAGTAGGATATAAAATCAATGCACAAAAATCAACAGCCTTTGTATACACAGGTGATGCCATGGCTGAGGAAGAACTTCTAAGATCAATCCCATTCACAATACCTACAAAAACAATCAAATACCTTGGAATAAACTTAACCAAGGACATTAAAGATCCCTACGATGAGAATTACAAAACCTTAAATAAAGAAATAGAAGAGGATACCAAAAAATGGAAAAATCTTCCATGCTCATGGATTGCAAAAATCAATATCATCAAAATGTCCATTCTCCCAAAAGCAATTTACAGATTCAATGCGATACCAATCAAAATACCAAAGACATTCTTCTCAGATCTGGAAAAAAATGATGCTGAAATTCATATGGAGGCAGAGAAGACCTCGAATAGCTAAAGCAATCTTGTACAACAAAAACAAAGCTGGAGGCATCACAATACCAGATTTCAGGACATACTACAGGGCAGTTGTAATCAAAACAGCATGGTACTGGTACAGAAACAGATGGATAGACCAATGGAACAGAATTGAAACACCAGAAATCAATCCAAACATCTACAACCAACTTATATTTGATCAAGGATCCAAAAACAATTCCTGGAGTAAGGACAGTCTATTCAACAAATGGTGCTGGGAAAACTGGACTTCCATGTGCCGAAGCATGAAGCAAGACCCCTACCTTACACCTTACACAAAAATCCACTCAACATGGATTAAAGATCTAATCTACAACCCAACACCATAAAATTATTAGAGAACATCGGTGAAACCCTGCAAGATATAGGCAGAGGTAAAGACTTCTTAGAGAAGACCCCAGAGGCACAGGCAGAAAGCAAAATTAACAATTGGAATTACATCAAACTGAGAAGTTTCTGTACTGCAAAAGAAACAGTCAGGAAAGTGAAGAGGCAATCAACAGAATGTGAAAAAAAATATTTGCACACTATTCAACCGATAAAGGATTAATAACCAGAATCTAAAAAGAGATCAAGAAACTCCACAACAACAAAACAAACAACCCACTTAAGAGATGGGCCAAGGACCTCAATAGACTTTTTTCAAAAGAGGAAATCCAAATGGCCAACAGACACATGAAAAAATGTTCAGGATCACTAGCAATCGTTATTTCTTACAACTATTACATAAGTGTCAACTCATTAATAAAATTTCATTTGCTTTCAAGCTATATACTATATTAATTTTCAGTTCATTAAAATCAACATTTTGGCAAAAGAAATTCGTAGACATAAAAGGTACATTAGAACCTTCATTTATCAATTTCTCCTAGAAGACTAGTCATTCGGTCACTCATGTAGTACATACTTAGTAAATCCCTACTATAAATACAAACAGACTCTCAGAATCAACAGTAGCTATTTACACCACAGAAACCAACATAGGTAGTAAAACTGTCCTTTAAAGAAAGGCCAGGGGATCTCTGTCACATTCATAGAAGCCTCTGAGATGAAACAATCATCTGAATTTGGCAAATCTGGTAACGTGTCAGTGTTGATTTCTTTATATATTTTTTTTTTTTTTTGACAGGCAGAGTGGACAGTGAGAGAGAGACAGAGAGAAAGGTCTTCCTTTGCCGTTGGTTCACCCTCGAATGGCCGCCGCGGCCAGCGCGCTGCGGCTGGCGCACCGCGCTGATCCGATGGCAGGAGCCAGGTACTTCTCCTGGTCTCCCATGGGGTGCAGGGCCTAAGGACCTGGGCCATCCTCCTCTGCACTCCCTGGCCACAGCAGAGAGCTGGCCTGGAAGAGGGGCAACCGGGACAGAATCCGGTGCCCCGACTGGGACTAGAACCTGCTGTGCGGGCACCACAAGGCGGAGGATTAGCCTAGTGAGCCGCAGCACCGGCCTCTTTATATGGTTTTAAAAGTTCACTAATTCAATGTCATATTCTTCATACATTCATTGTATACTTCCAGAAGGTCCAGGCAAATCCCCAAGGGCTGTGACTCCAAAAGAAGATAAAATAGAACAATTTCCCTTAACAAGATCACAGTCCAATGTGGAAACATTTGAGCAAGCAAGTCGCTATACTTGGAGTTGTTATGGATAAGAAAAATTATAGCACTGCTTATAGGAAGTGCATTTCCCCAATGATAAGCAGGCAGGTCCTTCAAGCTCAAAGCTCTCTAAGAGTACCCTCCTGCATAGTTACACAGGAGGCCCCAGCTGATGATTGTACCTGGTCTACTGCACCCTGCAGACATGTACTGTTTATCTCCCACATCAGTGAGGATGTGGAGAAAAGGATACTCAGGATGTAAATTATACAGACATTATGGAAACTGAATGGAAACTTTTCAAAAAGCTAAAATTAGAATTATCACATTATAGGCAATCTCAATTCCAAAAATATGTTAAACACTTAAAATCATTACAGCATTATGCACAGTGTCCAAGCTATAGAATCCACCCAAGTGACCATTGACTGGTGAGTAGATAAAGAAAACATGGTGCATAACAAAATGGAGTTTGAATCAGCCATTATAAAGAAGGAAATTCTGTAATTTTATGATAGATCTTGGAAAGGTAGGCATTATGGCACAGCAGGTTAAACTGCTGCTTGTGAAACCATACCACACCAGAGTGCAAGGGTCCAGCAATGTGGTGCAGTGAATTAAGCCATTGCCTGTGACTCCAGCACCACGTATCAGAGTGCTGATTCCAGTCACGGTTGCTCTGCTTCTGCTAATGTACCTGGGAAAGAAGGAGAGGATGGCCCAAGCACATGTGCCCCTTCCACCTTCTTGGAAGACCTGGGTGGAATCCCAGGCTCCTGGCTTCTGCAAGGCCCAGCCCTGGAGACTGAAGCCACTTGGGAAGTGAACCAATGTATGGATCTATTCTCTTTCTGTCTCTGTTATCCTGCCTTTCAAATATTTAAAAACGGAGAACCTGGAAGACATTATGTGAAATAAGCCATGTATAGATAGACAAAACTGCATGCTCCCACACATATATGAAACTTTAAATGAGGCAGAGAATAGAATGGTGGTTACCAGTGACTTAGGAGGGAGGGGGAATGTGGGAAAGGTCTAAGGGTCGAAAGTGCAGTCAGACAAGAAGAATATATGAAGAATACTAAAGTAAAGGATGTGTTAAGTATCTTGATTTATCAGATCAGTGCCATAGACTTTTTATATTGAAACATTACTCTGGGGATCAGTGTTGGGGCATAGTGGGTAAAGCTGCTACCTGCAGTGCTAGCATGGCATATGGGTGCCAGTTCAGGTCCAGCTACTCTTCTTCCAATCCAACTATCTGGTATGGTCTGGAAAAGCAGTGGAAGATGGTCCAAGTCTTTGGTCTCCTGCACCTGCATGTGAGACCCAGAGGGAGCTTCTGGTTCCTGGTTTTAGATCAGTCCAGCTCTGGCCACTGGGGCCATCTGGGGAATGAACAAGTGGATGGAAGACTCTCTCTCTCTCTCTCTCTCTCTCTCTCTCTCTGTGTGTATGTGTGTGTGTGTAACTCTGCTTTTCAAATAAATAAATCTTTAAAAAAATCACTTTGTCCTGCATAATTACATATGACTAAAATTTGTTGAAAAATGAAACGAAATTTTTTAAAATTGCCTCAAAAAAGGTAAATAAAATGAAGCAAGTGCTTTTCTGGTCAAACCACCAGCAGACAAGGGCTATCATCTTAAGGTTTTCCTACTAGAATTATTTTTCACTTAGTCACTCTCTGGCCCAAGAGTATTTAATTTATGTATGTTATCCTACTTGCAAATGAATTAACCTTTCTTTCAAAAGGAAGAAAACAAAATTACAGAAGTTAAATGCATTGTAATTCTCACATTTTTTAAAAGAACAATATAGCTTTTCTACTTTTTGTGTAACAACAAAAATTTATCAATTTTAAGAATTATAAGCATTTCTAAATAGGTTAATATGTATATTATACTTAGTGATATACTGCCCTGTGAGATCATAGGTCACAATTATTATAAAATGTAAACTTAAGATGAAACAATTTTCATTTTAAATTGCTCTCCTATTGTCACTTATAAAAAGTGAAACTCGATTTATAAAAGATCGTATTCTTAATGGTAAAATAAAGTACTAAAAAATTTAATGTGAAGTCGGGCAATTTGGGGATTTTTCTAAGCCTGGTCAGTAAGCAAACTGTTGTATTTCAGTGTGTAACATATAAGACGACCTTTGAATTAAAAACAAACAAATGAAAAAACCTAGTTGCTTCTGTTTTGTTTTCAACTGTAAAAAAAATAAAAAAACCACTCACATTGAAATCAACCTTCTGTTAATATGTGCTTCTTCCAGAACAAAATTTTTAAAAAGAGGCAAATAGTTACATTAAATAGTAGTATATTTATTTAATTATCTTATCCTTTCAAATATTTTAGTTGTAAAATATGTAAGATTGCTTATTGTGTTTGGCCTTCTAGTTTTTAAACTTTGCATTAGTTGGATGAGTCTTTGCTGAGCTAGGTAGAAAGGAATCAGTGTCAAGGTTGATAAATACATGTACTCTATTTGCTTTTCAGAGTGCAAGGAGGATTCATATGATATTCTGAGTGAGCAGAGTATTGCTTATCTGCATTGCTGAAGGTCTATAAAAGTTCCATAAATTGTAAGAAGCTGACAGAACTAATATTTCATACCACTATAATTCGTTAATAGCATAAACAAATTGGCAGTAAATATCCTCTGTGACTTTTTGTAAAAAACAAAAATTCATTTAATTTTCATAAAGAAGTAAACTACAGAACAAAATCTTTAAAATGCACCATTTTTATAGAAATTATTAATACCAGGACTCACAGCTGTCAATGTTGTGATCCACTTCAAATGTAGAGTGATTTAATTCTTCATTTCTGTGACACTTACCAAATGATCAGCAGCTAAGCATTATATTACCTTTCAAACTTTCTGTACACTTGAAAAGAAGAGATTTGCATAATGCTAATGTGACTTTTGAGTCAAATTCCAAATAGTAGAAAATACAACAGGCCTAACTACAGTTCTGCATGTCCTCTTGTTCATTTGTGATTACAAATAGGTCTAAACACCTGCTTCATCAGATTTTTTTCATCCAGACAAAAGAAAGTCAAAGTAAAGCACAACCTGACTAAACAAAATATTACCTGGGCATGCAGAAGTGACATGATATGAATCTGCATTACCTTGGGTAGCTGTATTCCACTGTACCACATCTAGAAGTAATTGGCACATGAGTTCTCAGTCAAATATTTATCTATTCAGTAAGCAATTACAGAAACTCTTGGCTTATCAGTCATCATTTGGAGAGTAGCATCTACTTCAATGATTACTCTTGATGGTGGAAACATGTCCCTTTCAATGCCAAAGATTTTGTTTTGCTTAATTTTATTTTCCATGCAATATATTAATATCCCTTTGTTAATCTCCAGCAATAAAAACTATGGGTATTGACTGGTCTTATTTGCATACAGTGACAGCTTCACAGATGGTTATATATAAAAATGTATATATATAATATTTATATGTTCTGTACACTCATTCACTGACAATGAATTGTCATCAATTTTTGCTACTGTGAATCTGTCTAATACTAGCCGGTTCTCCTGTTTTTGCCTTGCTTACAATTTGAGGAATGGTGTCCTGAGGAAAAGCTTGGTTCTCCTTTAAATGCATTGTATCTACTGTGTATATGTGTGCCTGTGTGTGTCATCTCATAGTATTTCAATTAGTTTGTCAGTATTAATATTTCAGCAACTTTCAAATGATGGTATGAACAATGCCTTACATATAGACTGCAGGATATGTAAAGTGATTCTATAATACGACTATCATAACAACTGGTTCATATTGATATTTTCAAGCCTGATTTTTAAATAAGAAACTTTTATTGGTTCCATGAGCATATTCTTTAGCATGATTTGTATGTTACTAAAGATTTTTTAATATTAAAGAAAAAAGTCCTCAATACTGTGAATTTAAATATATATATATATATATATAGAGAGAGAGAGAGAGAGAGAGAGAGTTGTTGAATCTTTCAGGGGTGATTTAAATTAATTTTGTCTATAAATTGAATATTTTAACAAGATTATAGGTATGTAAATGCATTAATGATGTGTTATAGACACATAAGAATGAAAAAGGAAATTATTATGTAATTACTATAAGCTTTTAAGAGTTGCTTACCTATTAACTTCATTTATATCTCAAGCAGCAGTTGCTTCAGTTTTAAAGTCCAAATAACTTTAATTAAAGAAGTAGAATTCAACACAGTATTTTACATGTGAACCTGCATGTTTAACCACATTAGGAGAAAAGTGAACACGATGTAATACTAAAGGCCATACATGTAAAAACATCTAAAAAATGGTAATGTTTAGTAAAGAAACTCCTAAAACTCAGTAGCAATAAGAGCAACAACAACAAAAACACCCAAATAAAAGAACAGTAAATATCTTGAATGGGCATTTTTCTGTAGATAATATGCACTTTCAAAAAGCATATAAAGATGATTAAATCAACATTCACCAGAAAAATGCAAATGAAAACTAAGTAAGATACCACTTCACTTCTTAATGGTTATTAGCACAAAGTAACACAAAAGATAACAATCATTGGACAAAAATGTGGAAAAATTGGAATTCTTTTACATTTTTGGCAGGAATTTTAAATGATGTAGCTTCTAAAGAAAACAGAATTAAGATCCTTCAAAACTGGCAAAATAGAATTACCAGGTGATTCAGCAATCCCACATCTGGAACATATTTTAAAAACCTGATGGCCATTTGAATTTCCTCCCTTGAAAAATGCCTGTTGAGTCCTGTGCCTGTGGTGGAATGAGAAGGCCATGCCAAGATGACCGCTGGCAATGGAGCCTGCCTGGCAATAGGCTGTGATTGGATGGCTTCAGAAACCATATGACAACGGAGCCTGCCTGGCAATAGGCTGTGACTGGATGGCTTCAGAAACCATATGACAACGGAGACTGCCTGGAAATAGGCTGTGACTGGATGGCTTTGGAAGCTGCCTGGCAACAGGCTGTGATTGGTTAGGGCCTAGATGGCACCTTGACTAGATTGGCTGCCTTGGCTATTTAAGCTGCTCTACCAACTGAAATAAATGACTCTGCAGGCTGTTCGCCTCTGGCCTGCTTTCACCCAGCCCCCGGGGGTCTATGTGGTGACTCCACACCTCTTGCACCCACCATGCTCCTCCTCTCAGATTGAATCCACAGCAACATGTGCCCATTTCTTTATTTTTATTTTTATTTTTAACTATTATTTAGTAAATATAAATTTCCAAAGTACAGCTTATGGATTACAATGGCTTTTTCCCCCATAACTTCCCTCCCACCCAAAGCCCTTCCATCTCCCACTCCCTCTCCCATTCCATTCACATCAAGATTCATTTTCAATTATCTTTATATACAAAAGATCAATTCAGTATATATTAAGTAAAGATTTCATCAGTTTGCACCCACACAGAAACACAATGTAAAATAGTGTTTCAGTATTAGTTATAGCATTACTTCACATTGGACAACACATTAAGGACAGATCCCACATGAGAGGTAAGTACACAGTGACTCCTGTTGTTGACTTAACAATTTGACACTCTTGTTTATGGCGTCAGTAATCTCCCTAGGCTCTTGTCATGAGTTGCCAGGGCTATGGAAGCCTTTTGAGTTCACTGACTTCGATCTTATTCAGACAGGGTCATAGTCAAAGTGGAAGTTCTCTCCTCCCTTCAGAGAAAGGTACCTCCTTCTTTGATGGCCCCATTCTCTCCACTGGGATCTCACTCGCAGAGATCTTTCATTTAGGTCTTCTTTTTTTTCCCCAAAGTGTCTTGGTTTTCCATGCTTAAAATACTCTCATGGGCTCTTCAGCCATATCCAAATGCCTTAAGGACTGATTCTGAGGCCAGAGTGCTGTTTAGGACATCTGCCATTCTATGAGTCTGCTGTGTATCACACTTCCCAGGTTGGATCGTTCTCTCCCTTTTTGATTCTATCAGTTAGTATTAGCAGACACTAGTCTTGTTTGTGTGATCCCTTTGACTCTTAGACCTATCAGTGTGATCAATTGTGAACTGAAATTGATCACTGGACTAGTGAGGTGGCACTGATGCATGCCACCTTGATGGGATTTTATTGAAATCCCCTGGCACATTTCTAACTCCACCATTTGGGTCAATTCTGATTGAGCATGTCCCAAATTGTACATCTCCTCCCTCTCTTATTCCTACTCTTATATTTAACAGGGAACACTTTTCAGTTAAAATTTAAACACCTCCCTGCCTCCCTCCCTCCCGTTCGAATTAGTAAATAATTTTAATGCCTGTGTTTTACACTTAAGCATTGTTAAGCAGGAGGATCAAATGTAAATGTTCTTATAAAAATTTAGTCCAAGAAAACTAAGACTTAGCAGAAACAAGCAAATGTCATCACAGATTGAAGGACAACTTCACAAGGGGCAACAGAACTACACAGGTTATGCAGTGAGCAGAACTAGGAAGAGGCAGAGATTAAGTTCAACTTATAGCAAGATCCCTTGCCACAGTCTTGAACCCTTGGAAGAATTTCTTGCTAGCCCATGTAGCCTACAGTATTTTGGAAATTACAATTTATGCATTAGACTATGTTTCCATTTTGATCCCATGCACAAATGGGAAATCACAGCTTCTGGACTAAGACTCACCACAAATCCATTAGCCTTTATTATTTCTACCTTTGTATCATGTTTGACTCAACAAGACTTTTGATGAACTCTTGATTATGTTTTCAAGGATATCTCTTTATTTTTATGAGCTCATCTTTTTATTAAAGAAAAACTTGTTACACTTTTAGAATTTCAAACTACTGCTTTTGGAAGGAATTTGAGATTACTGATTTTTATATACCGCTAAGAGCCAGCATAATGAAATTCCTTGGAAAAGAAAAATGTCCTATAAAGGCATCTAAATTATTCTAGTAATTCTAAATTATTGTTGATGGAAGTTAGCATGGAGATATAGATGACTAGTGGTCAGTCTATCAGGATTGGAACTGTATCTGTGAAAACATTATATAGAATCCCAAACTAGGAATCAGTTCAAAGAGCTCTTTGATTTGAAGGTTAAAAGCTCCTATATTTATACTAATTCAGCTGTGCTGTTTGAATACAAAATCCCACCTCAATTTAAAGTTTATAGTATCCTGCTTGTTTAACAGAACTGATAATATATAGTATTCCTACAAAGCATGGGTTGCTTAACATTGTTAAAAAACTCAGCTTCAAGTTTTTTTTTTTTTTTTTTCATTCCAGGACAAGAGTCAGCTTTGTCTTTTTAGATTTGCTAAAACTATACTATCCAATTAATTAAACATTTTTTGTTCTCTCTGGATAATTCTTTTTCTATATTCTTCCACATTCCTAGTACAGTTAAGTTGATTTACTTCTATCACTTAGCAAAACTAAGACAATATAGTAGAGCACAGAAGTCTGCACTATGGCCATACTCCAGGGCTTTCATTCACCTCTTTACAACAGCCCTTGCCTAGAACATAAGAATAGTGCATAAACTTCCTGTTTCCAGGATTACCACAAAGATGGGCGTCACAAAAATATTCCCCAAAATTTTATAAAAGATGGGGTAACTAGAGTATCTTTTATAACCCAAAATAACTCATGAAATAACAATAACAAACACAACTATTTCATATTAAAGTATTTTATAAAATCTATAATTTCTTGGTGTACTCATTTACTATTTTAGCCAAAGCATAGCTTCATTTTGTCCTTTGTACTTACTTTAACTGTAATAACTACACAAAGAGTAGTGTAAATATTATACACATATATTTAGAATTTAGTAAGCATTAAGTGAATGTTAGCATTTTTAAAGATATTATCTTCCCTTAGAAGAAATGTTGATGGTGAAACTGAAGGAGAAAAAGAAAAGTCCATGCATTTAAAAGGTGAGTTAAGTACCAGTTTTTACAAGGTGTATCACATGCCTATTTACAAAGGTAAGGAAACTGTCAATTTGATGAAGTACAACTCACAACTCATTAGTGTTGAACACAGAAGAAGTATTCCACATCAAAAATGACTGCTGAAATATTCACAATTACCAGCTGCTCAGAAACCATTTTATATGGATAAAAAACATGTCACATTTAATTTATCAGATGCTTTCTGCTGTCATACTTTTCTTTCGTTCAATGTACTGAAAAGTTATAAAAACAACTTCAGTCTCACTGTAGCCATGTATAGACATTAAGAATAACACAAATCCATTATCCACCACAATATAATTATATCTACATGGATGAATAATCTTCTGCAGCTTCTTTGTACTCAATTCTGAATTAAGTGTTCCTTTAAAGATATCTGAATGCACAGCATTCAGCATCTCTATTTTAAAAACTACCATTTCAATGAAGGCAAAAAAAAAACTCTTACATTCATTTCTAAAGTTATATTCTGTCAATGAGCTGGCATTATTAGCTCCATTACTATAGTAACTACAATGGGAAACAGCATCAGAAAAATAATGCCATTTAAATTTTCTAACAACACTGAAACAAATCAAATAAGCAAAAACTTGTGAAAATAAAATAGTAACAGTCTGGCTATCCTTTATAATTCTGTGATGTAGGCTTCAAGGAAAGATGTAATAATTTGATTGAACCTTTTCAAAGAGTATCACATATAACCAATTGCTTTGATGCAATAACTGCATGGGGAAAAGTCAAGCTATAAGCAGACGAAGATACATGTATAGATGATAGATACATAGATAAATGATACATACCATCTCAAATAAAAGCAAATACATGAACAAACAACAATTTGTGTGTATATTCATTCTTATGAGCCGCCGTAAACTCAGCAACATTCAAACCAATGTCTATGGAGGGCCCTGCTCTGTGAGCTCAGTTAAGTGTGCAACGAGCATCATTTCTGCTCCACTGCACTGCACATCACAGGCTCGGTTCAGTCATGGCCTTCTTAATGGGTGGTCCTCAGATTCTGCTTTCAGAATCAGAGGCAGTTATGGCTATGACTCTACTTAAACTGTCGGCAGAGGCTGTTTAAAATCTTGGAAATGACATAAGGCAATGTTTCTTTCTAGCTTCTCATCTTAAAAAAATGACAGTTTCCTAATAACAAGTTTGACTTATTTCAAATGATTCCCCACTACTGGAAAAGAGAAATATAATAACAATTTTGCTTTTTACATACTTTACAAAGATCCTATCATGTCCCTAAAACACATAGACAGTAGGAATGAGATCCTGCCTTGATATAAAATACAGCATCAATATCTATCCTTTCAGGGCTGGAGCCATAGCTCACTTGGTTAATCCTCTGCTTGTGGCACCGGCATCTCATATGGGCTACGGGTTCTAGTCCTGGCTGCTCCTCTTCCAGTCCAGCTTTCTGCTGTGGCCTGGGATGGCAGTGGAGGATGGCCCTGGTGCTTGGGCTCCTGTACCTGCATGGGAGATGAGGAGGAAGCACCTGGCTTCTGGCTTCAGATTGGCGCAGCACAGGTGTAGCGGCCATTTAGGGAGTGAACCAATGGAAGGAAGACCTTTCTGTCTCTCACTGTCAAAAATAACTCTACCTGTCAAATAAAAAAAATCTATCCTTCCAATACATTATCTATTTATTAATAATTCACTGTTTTCAAAAATGATTTTGTTCAATGCTAGGTCTCAGGTGAGGAAGCAATGAGGAAATCAGAAGAAAAACATTAGAAAAGAAAAAACAGTCTGAAGTGAAGCTATAATCAAAATATGTATCTTACAGTTTTACCTACTTTTCAGAGGTGAAAAACCTGCTTAGCTCCAGTGGATCTAACAGTCACCACAAGTTAAAAAACAACTAGATTGAGTACAGTTTAGAAACCCAGCTTGCTTAAAAGAAGTATAACCATTCCTAGAACCAAAATCTGCAAGAAAATACTCCTTTTGGCGCTGTGGGTTAATGCTCTGGCCCAAAGCGCCGGCATCCCATATGGGTGCCGGTTCTAGACTCAGCTGCTCTGCTTCCACTCCAGCTCTCTGCTATGGCCTGGGAAAGCAGTAGAAGCTGCCCAGATCCTTGGGTCCCTGCACCCGCATGGGAGACTCTCTCTCTCTCTCTGCCTCTCCTCTCTCTGTGTAACTCTGACTTTCAACTAAATAAATAAATCTTTAAAAAAGAAAGAAAAAGAACATACTCCTTTTGTCCATGTAGAGAAGTCACTGTAATACTGAGAGTGCAGTCAATCCATAAAGTTAAATACAGGTTTTATAGGGTGTATTACACTCTCATTAAAAGTCCACATATAAATTGTAAAAAATTTAAAAAAACCCAAGACTGAAAAGTGACTCAATCAGGGACATCTAAAGAGAAAAAAGTAAATACAATGAAATAAACTATTCACATATGCGATACACCAGACTCTTGGGTGCATTTTTCTATCATCTTCTCCCTCATGCCCAAGGATAGCCCATGAAAAATCAAGTGCTCTCTGTATCTGTGTGTGTGTGTGTGTGTGTGTGAGTGGGTGTGTGGGAGAGAGAGAGAGGAAGAGAGAGAGAGGGAGGGAGGGAAAGGGGGAAAGAGAGAGAGGAAGATGGGGAGAGAGAGGGGGACAGGAGAGAGAGAAAGAGGTGGGGAGAGAGTTTTCAGGAGCACAGGAGGTACAAAGTTTACTGACTTTCTCTGGAAGATTTAATCGCTCTCCTGGGTGTTGCTGAAGCCCTCAGAAACAGAGCCAAACAGCAGGGCGCTTACTCCCACCTTCTAAAGTGAAATATTTGATTATCTAGTTAGGATCAGTAAAGTATTTGGCAAAACCAGGTTTTCTTAGACTTCCCTCTTGGGTATCAAAGTCAGAGGTTTTAAACAGTTAGAAAAGATAGAAGCTAAGCAACATCAAACCACTGTTTTCTTTCGAGTAGTTGAAATGTGATGGTGTTTTTTTCTGATCCTCTAGAGGAAGGGATGTGAGATTGCTTCTTATCTCTGGTCACGTGATAGAGAAAGAGACAGAGAATTCAGTGAGAAATTCAGAAAGCTTAATGTGAAACCCCTGCACTTCACACAGTAGGTTTCTGACTCATAACCCTGAAAGATTTTAAGACAAACTTAATGGAACTACCTGCTTGGCCACCGAAGAAAAGAAAGTCTAGAAACCAGCTGTACTTCCAAAGACAGCAAAGCTGAGAAGATTCTTGTCTCTATGGGCCAAGTGATGGGTGGCTGCATAGAGATGATGAACTGAGACAACTTTATTCAGGAGCAAAGAGAGCAGCAATGGAGACAGTGTGCCCATTACATTCAGAGACTGAGAAGATGTGGTGAGTGGCCACAAAGAGCAACTATTTTGTTGCCATCAGAAGCTATCATGAAGAACCTCTGGAGTCTGTGGCTATGGTTCCGATTACAGTATGCTTTCTATGCCGAAAACCCCGAAGAGGAGCAATACCAACCACAGCAATAGCAATCATGTGGCATTTCCTTCCTCTTGCCCTTGCCTGTCTACTGTTAACCACAGGAAGTGAGCACCAAGGGTTAGTCTGGTAAAGAAGTAGTGCAAGAGAAGGGAAAGAACAGAACATTATCTGATATTGTCCCATTTTTCCACTGTAGGTATCCAGTCCAATGCAGGTCTGACCTGGATAAAAGAAAAGGTTCTAGCTTACAAGATATTTGGACATCACATGGGACTGGACTAATGATTGCCATAAAAGAACAAAATGTCAAATATTTCAGAATTTATTCTTCATAAGGCAAAAAAACGTGAAGGGCAAGAAAGACAAAAGTTGAGAACATGTTCTAGGTTAAGATAGAATGAAGAGATGATATCACTAAATGCAATGCATGATCTTGTAATGAATTCTGGATTTTGAAAATAAAAAAACCATAATGCACATTAAAGAGACAGTTGATGAAAATTACATATACATGATGGATTAAACTTGATTTTTATAATTATATGTAACTTTTATACATAATTTAACTCGTATTAAGCTTCAAATTAAAATTTAAAATAAAAATTTTATTTCAATGCATATTTAATTATACATGATATATTATTAGATTTATAACTTACAAGTTATGAAAAAGAACACCTTTGTTCTTAGGAAATGCACATAGAAGCATCTAAAAGAGCACTTCCAGTGGACATTTGGTCTAGTGGCTAAGATACCAGTGAAGGCACTCATGTTCCGTATCAAGTGCCTAGATATATATATGCCACCAGACCCTGCCTACAGTTTCCTGCTCATGTAAACCCTGGAAAGTAGTGGTGACGGCTCAAGTAGCTGGGAGATTGCCGCCCACATGGGATACCTGATTGAGTTCCTAGGTCTTTGTTTAGTCTCAGCCTAGCCCTGGCCATTATGGGCATTTGAAGTGTACAGTGGATGGGAGCTTTGCCAATCTGTATGTTTCTCTTTCTCGTCTCTCAAATAAAAAAAAAAATTGCAAATTTTTATAAATAAAACAAAAATTAAAAAAGTACTTCAAAAAGTTAATGGAAAATGGAATTAAGAAATATTCATTCCGATGCAAAGATTTTGAAATCCGTTCACTTTTTCATAATATGCATTTCCATGGAATTTTGAAGACCTCTTCATACATATAAAAGAGCACACTTGCAATTTAGTCTCAATTCATTAAACAATCACAACCACTACCAAAATATTCACATACATGTTTAGAGAGAAAATGATAAAGCAAATGAGACAAAATATAGAGCTGATAAATCTATGTAAAGGGTACACCAGGAGTTCCTTGTACTTTTTTTCAGCATTTTAGATGTTTGAAGTCATAGCAAAATAAAAAGGCATAATGTAGTGAGAAATAATGCTGTCATCTTCTACCCTGTCTTCAGTTCTACCAGAGTGACCACGGTCAGGCCTGACTGTTCTTTATTCCGCAGGTTGAGTTTCTCCCCAGATGATTCAGGAAGGGTTAAGTTGCCTCAGGAAAGAGGTGTCACCCTAACAAAAATAGATCTGGCTCTAGGGAGAGAGGTGTAAAACGAAGGTGGCCTTGAAGAGAGGAACATGAGCAGGTTGTGACTGGAGTATGGGTTTGAGGAGTTCCTCTGGACTCCCTCGTTTCCGCTCTCTTTCCCTAATGTTTTAGTCTGCCTGGTTGGCTTAACGAAATAACTGTATCATATACTGGGTGGCTCAGAGAGGAAGACAAAGATAAGGCTGATGAATTTAACTTTGCACTTGCTAAAATTATTTTCCCTGCTTATAAAATATACAATGATTTAAATTATTCAGTATCCTGAACACAAATGGTGGAATCCATTTTTTCATGACAAAAAATGAATTCCTTAGAGGTAACTTCCTGGCCAAATTCTTTTTAAGTTTGCTTGAAGATCATCTACATCAGAAAATAAAAACATGGCTTTTTCCTGAGATAGGTATTACAGTCTTCACCTCTCCCACAGGCTGTTTGGCTCCAGTACAGAAATACAAGCTCATCTGCTCTATGCTGGATCATATCAGAACTCCTGGGTTAATAAAGGAGTCATCAGACTTTCTGAATCAAACCACCTGTATTAGAAATGTGAACACTGTTGAAATGACAAAACAGATAGATAAAATTGCCTTTGAATCATTTTTAGGGAACTTGAGGTGTGTAATGAAGGGCATTTCAAAGCCAAAAGACTTTATTAAATCTTTCTTTTGCATTTTTTCCATTTTAACTAGTATTAAAGTTATTACATTATTTTCTCCAATAGATTGAAAATTTCTAAGAAAAGGCTGTGTTTCTTTTTTTTTTTTTTTGACAGGCAGAGTGGACAGTGAGAGACAGAGAGAGAGAGAAAGGTCTTCCTTTTCTGTTGGTTCACCCTCCAATGGCCGCCGTGGCCGGCGCGCTGCAGCCGGTGCACCGCGCTGCTCTGACGGCAGGAGCACTTATCCTGGTCTCCCATGGGGTGCAGGGCCCAAGTACTTGGGCCATCTTCCACTGCACTCCCTGGCCACAGCAGAGAGCTGGCCTGGAAGAGGGGCAACCGGGACAGAATCTGGCACCCCGACCAGGACTAGAACCCGGTGTGCCGGCGCCGCAAGGCGGAGGATTAGCCTAGTGAGCCGGGGCACCGGCCAAGGCTGTGTTTCTAACTCATCCTCATAGTTCCTGTATCTAACTTGCTGTTTTATTTACAGGAAGGTCACCAATATTAAACAGAACAGACTGTGTGTCAGGATTTTCACAGGGTGCTTTCATCATTACCTCACTAATCCTCACAGCAAGATGAAATTAATAAGTAAAATATTATAGCCAGGTGTCCAACATTAGCACAGAGAGACAAGGATGGGTATTTCCTATTGCAAGTGTTAATTCACATTTAGGTTTGAGTCCATTCCCCTGGAAGACATAATTAATTCTGCCTAAATGTGGATAGACTAAATCAAATATTATAATAATAAATAAGATATAATCAATGGAATGCAAAAGTAGCTATAGATATGCTTCTTTCTAATACTCATGCTTAAAAGTATTTCTCTCTGGGGGTTTCAGAAAATTCTTAGTTCAGGAATGCACTATAGAGGGATGTCTGCTCTAAAACATTAAGGAGTTGAGCTAACGGTGAAAGAAAAATAGATTCCTGGTTAGTAAGGGACCAGGACCCACTCTCCACTACCTGGAATACGAAAATTCAAGCAACCAGCTTCTGTGAAAAATGTTGATGGTATTTCTCATAATCACGGCTTTCTGTGTGGTGGTAACTGATCTAGGTAATGAGAATTCCATGGGGGGAGGGGGGGTCATTTGTTTTCTGTTGAGTCTTGAGTGAATCTACCATCCAATTAACCAATGAAAATTGTCCCTTTCTAGGCCTAATCAGGAGAATGCTCCCTTTTTCACCCTATTGATCCCTAGACGATCAGTCTTCAAAATGGCTCCCTCCTTTAGGGACCGTTCTCTGTGCTGCTGGATTCTTTCACTTTGCTTTCTTTACAGATCTATTTTAGGGTTGTTGAGGGTTTTTTTTTTTTTTTCCGTCACTCTTATTTTCTTTCTTAAACCACTTTTGCTTCACGTACTCTTCCTTGTCTGTGCCCCTCATATTTTGTGAACATGAGACGCAAACCTGGGGAGATTAGAGAATTGTAAGAACCACAGACTCCTGCAACAACAAGGCTGCTGATCTATTTTTAGGGAAATTACCAAGGGACCATCTATAAGATTTAGTTGTTTGGGTTCACTTCTGGATCTTAGTTTAGTTTCCAGGTCACCCTTCCTCCTGGCAGTCTTATCTGAAACCAAAATGGTCTCCTGGGACTGATCTTTGTAGCTGATATCTGGGCACATTTCCCTGACTCTTTCTCTGTTCTTGGATATCCTTTTCTAAAAGTCACCTGGAAGACTGGTACTAGAAGAAAGGAATAACAGGGAAATTAAGTATGCAGGAGTTTGAAAACCAATACATTTAGAAATATGAAAAATGTAAGGTGTTAAAATCTAAAACAATATATTATTATCCTTATACAAATAAGAATAGCTAAGATTGCTTCCTATTAGCTTCTTCCTTCATTGACTGTTTTTGGTAACTTCTTTCCTGGTTGACTTCGTGTAAATTCAATCTTACTTATATGTTCCTTTTATTTCTATTTCTCACGGTCATGATTTTTTTTTGTCTCCCTGGTCTTCCATCTTTTCTTTGATCCAGACCTTATATTTAAACACAGTATATAAAAAAGTGATGGAATTGAATTGATGTTTGCCTAATCTTTTTATTTCCCTTTAATCAAGCTGTTACTTTTCCCCCTTCTCCAGTACATTCTTTATTTTCTTGAGAACCAAACCCTATAGAAAGATCTATGTCTACATGACTATGCCCATGTCTCTATCCATATCAGATAGGCAACCAGATGCATAACTTGTCAGATGACATTTCAGACTGACATTTTACTAAAATGTCTTTATGTTTTACACACAAATTGTAGTCTTTTCCTTACAAGGGAAAAACGTATTGTTTGAAAAAGCCACATCACCTACAGCAGTAAGAGAAAGTCAAAATCCCATAAGATGTGGAGGGCAGGAAAATTCTAAGTGTAGAATCAAGAACTCTGAATTATTACCAAGATAGGTTGTTAAATGTCAGGTCAAGTAGCTTCAACTATTTTAAGAATTGCATACATAAATATATAATTGCACATGATTCAAATAATGTATATGTCTCTTTACTATAATGCATTAAACATTTGATATATAATACATTTAAGGAATTACTATGATTTTTTACTGCTACAGTGTTGACTCAGAAGCATCAAGAAAAAGTGGGAGGTATGTGTTTGATTGCAGGATATTGTGCTTACTAAGTCAAGACTTTTTAAATGCATTTTTGAATTTATCTAAACTGTCATTTTTAAGAGAAAATAGTACAATTATATACTGACCAACAGCTTAGACATCACTAAACTTATTTCCATGATAATCTCGGAGTGGGGAAGATTCACAAAGGCTATTCAAATACATTTTTCTTAATCACAAGGCCTTCTTTCATCCTTGTAGTAAAGTCAGGATATGAGCATAGTACTGATCAACACTTCTGAATGCACAATGAACAAAAGCTTGTAAGATTTCAGAAAATAGCTTCAAGAAAGATGCAGAGTCCAAGTTTATAGAATCTAAAGTAGCAGTTATTCTAGGATGTGACATTGGGTTTAACTGGTTCTAAACTATATAATGATTGTTATAAATTGATGCCATGATTCTACAGCTACACATATTATAATTGCATAGATTAGATGACCATTATTTTTCTCTGTCCTCATGCTCTTGGCTATTATCTTTTTTTTTTTTTTTTTTTGACAGGCAGAGTTAGACAGTGAGAGAGAGAGAGAGAGAGAGAGAGAGAGAAAAGTCTTCCTTCCGTTGGTTCATCACCTCCCCCAAATGGCCACTACAGCCGCTGCTCTGCCTGATCCGAAGCCAGGAGCCAGGTGCTTCCTCCTGGTCTCCCATGTAGGTGCAGGGCCCAAGGACTTAGGCCATCCTCCACTGCTCTACCAGGCCACAGCAGAGAGCTCGACTGGAAGAGGAGCAACTGGGACAGAACCGGCGCCCCGACCGGGACTAGAACCCAGGGTGCCGGTGCTGCAGGTAGAGGATTAACCTAGTGAGCCACGGCGCCAGCCCTTGGCTATCATCTTAATAATAAAGACAGGTAGTTGTAATAAATGGAACCCCAAAAGTCCAGTGATTAATATGGTGACTAGCTGTTCAAATGGATCCTAACAGATGATGTTTAAGGTCTGTCTCTGTGGACATATCTGGGGAGCCTGTCTATCCTCCTTCTAGGCCTAGGATATGCTAGAATATCTGAGATTCTATTAGATGGAATATGTAAGCTAGTCTCTTTATAAGCATGAAAAACAAAGTGCATTAAAGTCTAAGTAATAACCCAGCTGAAATTATCAGTGTATCCTCATTTTCAAGATAACAGAATCCATTTTCGACAGCATATCAGGACCTACATTGCTTTTCTCACCACACTCAAGCACTAGTAGTCATCCAAATGAACCTAATGGTATTACTTTCTAGAACTTCATGGAATTCTAAAACTATCTGATTCCTTTTCTTATGCTATTGCCTCTGTCATAATTTTAAAAATATATATGTTACTGCTCGCTCTATTGACTTCATAAATGATGATCAAACCATCACATACAGTTTGAAAAAGTCTGATTGAAGGAAAACATGAGGAGGAAAGTTGGCCTGAAGCAGCAATTAAAGAAATCTAGAATTTAAATGACAGTTATGGAAGGATGAACATTCAAAGAGAAGCAACGTCTAGATACATTAAAAGAAAATTCATAGTATGCTGTGATGAAAGCAAATGGGAGCTAACTTGAAAAAGAAACTATGACTTTTACTGATCATTTACAGTAGTTGAATAACATCAATTTGATGAGTGTGCCATATAATATTTCCCAACTTCCAGCAAATGAAAACTTGGGTTGTTTCTAGTTTATCTTCAAATTCAACATCACTATGATGAATAATTTTTTTTGGTTTGTATTTTTCTGTTTTAAATGTGAATTACGAGTAAATGTTTCTAATGGTCTCTTAGAAGGACAGAATCGAAACAACTTAAGACTTGCTTCTTCACTTGTTAATTAATTTTGTATGACTGCCTATTTCACAAAAATTGTTCATTTCTTTCTACATCTAATTTTATTTTTTATCTTTTCCCTTAATTTTAACTTTCATTTTTAATTAGTTTTTAACAGACTCAATGTAATTTGTAGATACAATTCTAAGGACATAATGATATTCACTTCCTCCCTCCTTTTCTCTCTCCCCCTCTCTCCTTCCCACATTCCTTCTTCTCCCCTTCTCTGTCTTTGGTTTGTTTTTGATATAACATTTAAATTTACATTACAATTAAATGGCTTAATACTTCGCTGAATAATAAGATTAACAAGTAAAAATCAAAAAGATCCTAGTTAAGTGAGAACACAATGGCTGTAAGCTAGAATTGAATGGAAAAATGACCATTTCACCAATATACAGTAAATTTTATAGTAATCACAGATCATTAAAACTATAGTAGCATAATATTCTTAAACCTTGGTTCCACGAAGGTACAAATAAAGGTATATAAAACTATATTTTCAGTAATACTAATCCACATAGACATTTCTTTTTTCTGTTTGCTTTTATAATTTTAGCTCCCACATATAAGGGAGAATATGTTGTATTTGTCATTCTGGGTCTGGATTATTTCACGCAACACAATGTCCTCCAGTTGTGTCCATTTTGTTGAAAATGGTAGAATTCCATTCTGTTTTTTATAGTTGAATAATATTCTGTTCTGTATAGATACCAAATTTTCTTTATACATTCATCTGATGATGGATACCTTGGTTGATTCCAAATTTTGGCTATTGTGAACAGTATCACTGTAAACATGGGAATTCAGGTTTCTCTTTGATACACTGAGCTAAAGTCTTTTGGGTATATAACCAGTAGTGGTAGTGCTGGGTCATATGGCAAGTCTATTTCTAGTTTTTTAAAGAACTAACCACACTGTTTTCTCTCTCTCTGTCTCTCTCTATTTCTCCCTCCTTCTCTCTCTTTCCAGGAAATACATTTTTAAAAAGGAACAAGAGGCCAGTGCTGTGGCGTATGGACGCTGGTTCAATTCCTGGCTGCTCCACTTCCATACCAGCTCTCTCCTATCGTCTGGGAAAGCAGTAGAAGATAGGCCAAGTCCTTGGGCCCCTGCACCTGAGAGGGAGACCCAGAAGAAGCTCCTGGCTCCTGGCTTCTGATTGGCACAGCTCTGGCCATTGCGTTCACCTGAGGAGTAAACCAGCAGATGGAAGACTGATCTCTCTCTCTTTATCTCTGTCTCTCTGCCTCTGCCTCTCTGTAGCTCTGACTTTCAAATAAATATAAATAATTCTTTTTTAAAAAGGAGCAAGATTAATGTGTATCTTCAATATACAAAAGTAGTTCTGTAGCATGGACATTCTGAAATCATTCATACTTTTGATTTCCCCCAATGACTTGATAAGAAATTACTGTAAAGAATACAGATGTCAGCCGGTGCAGTGGCTCACTTGGCTAATCCTCCGCCTGTGGCGCTGGCACCTCGGGTTCTAGTACTGGTCGGGGTGCCAGTTCTGTCCCGGTTGTTCCTCTTCCAGTCCAGCTCTCTGCTGTGGCCCGGGAAGGCAGTGGAGGATGGTCCAACTGCTTGGGCCTTGCACCCGTATGGGAGACCAGGAAGAAGCACCTGGCTCCTGGCTTCAGATTGGCACAGCGCATCAGCCGTAGCAGCCATTTGCGGGGTGAACAAACGGAAGGAAGACCTTTCTCTGCCTCTCTCTCTCTCTCTCTCTTGCTGTCTAACTCTGTCTGTCCAAAAAAAAAAAAAAAGAATACAGGTGTCCTAATAGTATCTGATTGTTCAATAAGTTGCAGTGTTACATTTCCTTAATAAATGAGACAATAATATTATTGACAACAGTGGAACAGAAAAATTATACAAGTGAAAAGTAAATATAATGGGTCTTATTATAAGCAATGGTAACATGGAAAGCAAATACAAGTGTAAGAATTTGTGGCTTAAGGCATTACCTTTCAAGTACATATTTGCCAAGGTAAGACTTTTTCCTACAAATATCACACTCCAAAGTGATTGCTGTTGACAGGTGAAATTGAAGCTTACAAAGGACAAAGGTATTGCAGTAGGCAGTGATTATCTGAAGTATAATGTCTGTCAGATTAATGTAGATTTAATGAATGATGCTTATTGTGCCTTAATCCCATATGACAACTTCATGAAGAGCTTTTAAAAAGCTCCAAATTTAAGATAACCTGGGGTGAGTCGGTTTTGAAAAAAAGTCATTCTGAAAACTGACAAATTTCTAGATTTAGAAATGGTGATATATCCTGGATATTCTCTACAGTTGTTCAGTAGTTGTCAAGGCTCAAACTGCTTTACTGTACAGCTCCCACTGTGTTGGCATGACAATGAACATAGCCAAGATAATTACCAACAAGGGATGTTACTGGGATAAGTTCTAGATGAAAGAAAAACTCAAAGGTTAATTAACATAGCAACAAGAGCCTATCCTTTCTTTCAATGTAGACGTTTTAGTCCTCCTCTTCTCTGTTAATACCTTTTGGTTTGCTTTCCACAGTAGTGGTAACCAAACTATTATAGTGCATATTCTTCCGAATCTTTTGCATTCTAATATCGAAATGTAGTCAGTCTTAAAAATAAAACAAAAAAATAAGACCCAAAAAATATTTGATCAAGATATCCGAAGTAAATAGTTGTTATTTCATACTTTCTTTTTTTATTTATTTTTTGAAAGAGTTACACAGAGAGAAGAAGTGGCAGCGAGGGAGAGAAGTCTTTCATCTGCTGGTTCACTCCCTAATTGGCCGCAATGGCTAGAGCTGCACCGATCCGAAGCAAGGAGCCAGAAGCTTCCTCTAGGTCTTCCCAGGCAGGTGCAGGGGCCCAAGGACTTGGGTCATCTTCTACTGCTTTCCCATGTCACAGTAGAGAGCTGGATTGGAAGTGGAGCAGCTGGGACTTGAACCGGCACCCATATGGGATGGGCAGCCTTATCCTACACGCCACAGCACCGGCCCCAGTTACTTCATACTTTCTAAAAGAGCTCCCACTAATGGGTTCTACTGCTTTAAAACTTCCAAACAGCAATGGCGGTGCAGAGAGGGCACAGAAGAAAGGGCAGAGCAATGTTTTTAATGTGAAGAGCCAGACAGAAAATGCTTGGGGTTTTGTGGGCTATCCAGTTTCTGTCACGGCTACTAGAATCTACCATTTTAGTAGGAAAGCTGTCATATCTATGTGAAGACAAATGCATAGGACTGTGATCTAAGAACTTTTTATTGACAAAAATATCACCGATGGCAGGTCAGATATGGCATCCCAGATTGGTACTGGTTCAAGTCAAGGCTGCCCCACTTCCAGTCTATCCCCCGCTAAAGTGCCTGGGAAAGAGTGGAGGATGGCACAAATGCCTGGGTCCCTTCAACCATGTAGGAGATCCAGATGAAGCTCCTGGCTTCAGGCTTTGGCCTGGCACAGGCCCAGCAATTGCAGCCATTTAGGGAGTGAACCAGAGGATGGAAGACCTCTCTGTCTCTCCTTTTCTCTCTCAGTATCTCTGCCTTTCAAGTAAATTTTTAAAAAGATAAATTTATTTTGGTGCAACAAATCATATCTATAGATGTGAGAAGTCTTCACAAAATTCATTAAATTGTACATTACAAAAAAGCTACGTATGAATAAAAGCATTTCACTATGAGAAAAAAAATTTTAAACCACTTTCATTTTGGTATCAGCCACACACTTTTTATGTTTCTATCTAATTATATAAAGCATACTATATATTTAAGAGGACTGTAATTAATATATTTAATACCAATTTTTTTCATTTTAAAATATCATTAGAGAAATATGAACTATTTATTGGGCTGATATAATTTATTTTTAAATTTTCCATGCCATTAGTATATTTTTTAATGTTTATATTTTTAGTTTCATCTACTTGAAAGAGTGAAAGAGAGAGGGTGGGAGAGAGACAGAAAGAGAGAGAGAGTGAGAAAGAGAGATCTTCCATCTGTTGGTTCACTCCCCAAATGCTCACAAGAGCCAACACTGGTACAGGCCACAGCGCAGGGCGTGGAACTCTGTGTAGATCTCCCACATGGGTGGGAAGGGCCCAACCACTTGAGCCATCATCTGCTGTCTCCAGAATACATGAGTAGGAATCTGGATTATAAGCGTAATAGCTGGGTCTTAAATCATTGCACCACAATGACCACCCGACTATGATATTATTTTAAAATAGAAAAGTTACTATCTTTAAGATATCAACTACATAAGTAAAATGTCAGCTGTTCATCTGTGGCAGAGATTACTTCAGTTAAGGAAAGTGAAGCTGTTAGCTAAATGCAAAGAGAAAACACTCTAATTTTATCTCCTAGAAAAGGAGTGAAGAGTCCATTTAGGACAGTAAGTGGTCATTAACATAAAGCAATCAAGAAAGCCTGGAATTTGATAAAGCTTAAAATGTACCACTTGAGACACATTATTCCAAGGATTAGTTGTGAGTAAGCCAAATTTTCATTGAATTCCTAGCATTGTAATTTATACATATCATAAATGACACTGCAATGTATGTAATAATCTACACATATTAAATTGTTAATGTAGAATAAGTCTAGGAGTTTTTGGTACTTATTATTACTTCTTTAAATAAATAAATAGCTGGTCAACACTATTCAGAGTTTTTTCTCCTCAAAGACCAAATGAATGTTATTGCTACCCACATAGAAAAAAAGTCAGCAAAGTGAAAATTTTGAAGGCTAGGAGACAGGTCATCTTGATGCTAACTGGTCATTGCTAAAACAAATTATCTTCACCTCTCCTAGCAACAGAAGTGGATAAATGAAAAAGAACATACAAGAGGGTCAAATTCAGGTTCAGATTTGTTAGTTGTCAGTTCAGTGTTTGTCAGTTGTCAAGAAAGTGCAAATAGTCCTTGAGACTGTCAACTTGGAGGTGGAGAACTTTCTGAGCAATGACACTGCAAAACTTGGCATGGCCACTGAATTGCAGAAACAAAGGAATGTCAACTGTCAAGGAACCATGAGTTTAAGATATTTCATCAGATGTGAGTCGTGATTTTGTAGTCACTGCAGTGCCTGTCAGGAGAGAGTGCAACAAGAGACTTTACTAATATATTTCATGACTTTTCCTAATGAAAGCATGCTATTATTACATGATAGGTAGGAGGAGTGTATTATGAATTTATGAAATTATGAATTTAACACCTTCATAATCCAATTGTGAGGCGATGGGGGCTAAAGATCTGGTTCGAAAGTTAAAAGTAAGCCGGCGCCGTGGCTCAATAGGCTAATCCTCCACCTTGCGGCGCCGGCACACCGGGTTCTAGTCCCGGTCAGGGTGCCGGATTCTGTCCCGGTTGCCCCTCTTCCAGGCCAGCTCTCTGCTATGGCCAGGGAGTGCAGTGGAGGATGGCCCAGGTGCTTGGGCCCTGCACCCCATGGGAGACCAGGAAAAGCACCTGGCTCCTGGCTCCTGCCAGGATCAGCGCGGTGCGCCGGCTGCAGCGGCGGCCATTGGAGGGTGAACCAACGGCAAAGGAAGACCTTTCTCTCTCTCTCTCTCTCTCTCACTGTCCACTCTGCCTGTCAAAAAAAAAAAAAAAAGAAAGTTAAAAGTATTCCAGAAGTTTTGAAGTAGAAAGAAAGATGTAGATAAGCATTAATAGTTTTCTAATAGACAATAATTATAACAAAAGCATCACATAACAAAAATTCATGTTTTTTAAATAAAACCTTATATAATAATCTACTGAAAAAGCAACCATTTACCAAAAAATAAATAGGGATTTTAAATATTTCAAAAGAAATATAATCTTTGTAATGAAACTCTACTAAATTGGTTTTTAATATATCGAGAATTTTTAATATGTTTCAGGGTATTCTTCAAAAGATCTCAGTGAGATTAGTGTTAAAAGGGGAAACTGAAGAATGGTTAAGACAGATCACTACAAATGACTCTACAGAACTTATCATGAACAATTCCTTTTGTTTGGAGTACAAGCTGTGAGTAACCTTATCCTTTGTGATAGGAAGAAATGAAAGGAGGAAAGAAGGAGGGCAAGAAAGGGATAGAGGGCGGAAATTAATCATTAATTTTATATGACATTAAAATACTTAGTTGAGGAGCAGGCACTGTAGTATAGTAGGCTAAGCTACCGCCTGTGGCACTGCAACACATAGCGGCACATTCTGAGTCCCAACTACTCCTCTTCCAATCCAGCTCTCTGTCTATGGCCTGGGAAAGCAGTAGGAGATGGCCCAACAGATTGGGCCCCTACACCCACGTGGGAGACCTGGAAGGAGCTCCTGGCTCCTATCTTTGGATCAGCCCCACTCTGGCTGTTCCTTGTGGCCATTTGTGGAATGAGCCATTGGATGAAAGACCTTTCTCTCTGTGTCTCTATATATATATCTGTAGCTCTACCTCTCAAATAAATAAATAAATTAAATTTTTAAAACACACACACACTCAGTTAATTCAACAGTAAAACAATAAAGACATATAATAGTCAATAACCAAACTACTTAGTGAAACAGCTCAAACCACCAATATCATTGTTAAATCAATTAGTGAAATAGACTTTCAATTCATTAGAACATTTGTCCTTTAGACAGTGTTTTTATTCACAATCCAACACTATATCTAGCATACACATATGCTTATCTCAAAATTCTCTGAAACCCAGTTTTTTGTTTCACATATACTATCAACTTTATTACTTGATCCAATGCTATAACACAAGGGATTCACAAAAAAAAAAATTAAAGGATGAATTTATAACTGCTGTAGTGACATCCCAATATCTCTTAACATATGCTAGTATCTCAAGCCTATGATTACCAGAATAATTGCTACACTGAGTCATACTGTAACACTCATCTGTTGGAAGATGATATGTTTAACATTTTAACTGACAAAACACTTGCTTGATGATGAATGATGGAAATCAGAAACCAAGAGAAACTTCCTCTCATAGTAAATCCATGGAATTTAGTTTGTGTGGGCATATAGGCAACTCAAAAATGTCCTCCTTTTATTTAATATTTAAAAACAATTAATATAGAACTACATTTCAAGTACCTTTTCCTATTACTCTGCTGTTTTACCAATTTAACACTTTATTGAATTGCATATAGGAAAACAGATTTTTTTAAGAGCTCAGCTCTGGGTCAAGAAATTGTATGAGTTTTTGTTTGTTAAGTGACCTATACTGAGATCAAAGGAAAGAATTATTTGGATTTCCAAGGACAGTTTTTTTTTTTTTTTCCAGAAACCTAGGTCATCTAAATAATTCTAACAAACTCATTTAAATTTAAAGGATCAAGGAAATAAAAAATTCTTTTATAGCTGGCTTGTTAGATTTAGACCAAATTTATGATGCTTTAGAGTTATTTATATGTTTTATTACCATGATATTACATTCCTTTGTATAAAATCTATTTAATTTTGTATGCAATATATTTATAATGTATTCATGAGCTTCTCCTAAAATTTGCGGCATGTTTTACTATTTAAAATAATTATGAAGGATTATAACTCATCCAACATTAGAACAACTTCAATTTGCAAAGCCTCAAGATAAAGGAAGCAAAAAAAGATGAATAAGTTATAGCCCTTCCCCTTAAGAAGCATGCAGTGACCCATGGTAAATCGTTGCTTTGCACAATATTATGCCACAATGCACGGGGGAGAAAGAGGCTTTCTTTTTTTAACCACCTCCTCTGTTTTGCATCGTTCTCAGTCCTGGTCCCATTACCTAGGGACAGTGTAAATAAACATGTGACTTCTGTTTGCAGATGAATTTGCCACCCTTATTATTATAGCCTTTTCACATACTTTAAACTGTAGCAAATGATGGATGTGGGGTAATTGATCAAAGCTTTGTAGCCAGACTAAATAGACCTGCAAAGGAAAACAAGATTTATAGCAAGTGGAAGGATAATCTGAAAGCCAAAATAGTTATCTGGTGGGAGAGAAGCTAGAAACAATTGAGGCAAAGGACCTAAAGAAAGAGAATACATCACTATACACTGGTCACCTTGTAAACCTCTTACTTGTGAGATATTATGTGTACTGAAATATCAAAGTGCCATATTTGTATGTATTTTTTGTATCAGGTAAAAAGTAAAATAAAACGTGAAAAAATGTTCTCACTGACAGGAGAAAATGTTCTTATTGATGAATAAATCCATCTAACCTATCTTTGAAAATGTTGTCTTAATCTCATAAGTACATAGCCAACAGAGTCAAGTCTAGGTCTTTAGATTTAATTCTTGACTGTTTTTCCCAAATTACTGAAATTCTTTTAATCTGTTCCATTATCTGCAAACGATGATAAAAACCTCGATCAGATTTTGATGAAATGACATAATCAACGTACTGCACTTGAAACGGAATGCACATATATACAGTAAAAGTTCAGTAAAGGGTAACTATTATTTATTTTTCTTCTGTAGTTTCCTTTTTATCTCCTGTCTATAATCTTTATTTCTGCCTAAGTCATCATCAGCTATATTTCTTTCTCTACATTGTTCTACCATTGCTTTTAGGGTTTCAGAATGCTTCATGTGATCCTGTTAATGTTTCATGTGAACTTATGTACTCAGCTGACGCTTTATGTAGTATTCTAGAAATGTCAACAAGATCTAGTTGATTGTTCCTGCTGTGCAGATCAATGTTATTTTTAACGAATGTTGTATGTGCATGGAGTATCAGTTACTCCAAAGGGTGCTAAAGACTCAACATAATGGTGAGTTTGTCCATGTCTTCGTGCAGTTCTTTTTATTTTGTGTCATGTATTCTGACATTCTGTGGTTAGGTGCAGGCAGGTTGAGGACTGTTAAGACTTCTCAGAGAACTGACACCTCATTAAACAATATCCCTGATAGTTTTCCTTGTTGTGATGTCTACTTTGTAATAATCATACCTACTTCAGCTTTGTTTTGAGCATGGTATATATTTTTTTCACTCCTTTACTTTTAGATCTGTGTCTTAAAATTTTTTCTGCTATAATCCTGTTATACCAGCATCAGCGGGTGCAGTAGGGAGGTATTGGGGAAAAAGGGCATTGGGAGAATGGAAAGCTCTTATCACCTAATGATTAAATCTCTGTCTTCCAATGGTGTTATGTCCCTGGCTGTGTTCTGCTAAAGTGTTTCAGAACATCATCATCCTTTCATCTGAGGTGACAGAGGGATGCTTAAAGGGGCTTTCCTCTCCCTGTAACTCTGACTGTCAAATAAATGAATAAATCTTTTTTTTTTTTTTCAAAAAAGGGGTGGGGGGTATACCCTTCCCAACTGGGATATAGCTCTGGCAAATTCTTTTCCCTGGATTGGTAGTTCTTTGTTGTGGAAATTCTCTGGGGTATTTCACCACAACTATTCTCCTCCCATTTCCAGAACCACAAGAAGTTCTTTCTCAGCACCTCACGAGGTAAAACCCACGCAAGTACAAAGATGTCTCCACCAAGAGCAGCCCCTAAGAGTTTCTCCCTCCCATATTCTTCCATAGGTTCCAACAATATGTCATAAATACTTTACATGTTTAACCAGCTTATGGCTTTAGTGGAATTCTGCTTCTGGTAAGCAGATCTTGCATTCACTTCTCTGGATTAGCTTGACTCTCAACTTTTCAACAACACAGTTTTCCCTGAGACTTCATTCCTCTAATTTGTCCAAGAAAAGTCATTAATGTTTATTTTAAACACATATATACCATAAATACATATATATATATATTAGTATACACACACAAAAAGAGAAGTATGGGAGTGGAAAATACAATACATAAGGAAAATGTAAAGCTTAGAACACCCAGCATGTTCTACCTATATTTCCTATTCCTCTAGATTACATAGCACCAAACAATGGTATTATGTGCTTCATGAAAAACCTAAGAAAAATTATGCCAAATTTGAATTTGACATTAACTATTCTGACTTTGATAGATGTATATACTTTACAACTACAGAAATTTGTAATTCTAACTACATTCACAGGAATTCATGTGGAAAATGTGTTTACTTATATTTTAAATAAAATTATTTTATTTAAGAACTTATATGCACTGATACAACATATGTATGTTAAGTATAATGCAAGAGTTTTACATCTGTATTTAGGTAAAAAATAAATTGTAGAATAAGATAGGGAACAGAACTAGTTAGATATTTGAATTCCATTTTCACAAATTACCTTAGATAATTTATTTATCTTAAAAATTGTATTGTATGACTAACACAGTTCAAAACATATTTTATTTGAAGTTTAACATAAATATATTCTTTTTCTTTTTTGACAGGCAGAGTGGACAGTGAGAGAGAGACAGAGAGAAAGGTCTTCCTTTTTCCGCTGGTTCACCCCCCAGTGGCTGCTGATGCCGGTGCACTGCGGCCAGTGCACCACTCTGATGGAAGCCAGGAGCCAGGTGCTTCCTCCTGGTCTCCCATGCAGGTGCAAGGCCCAAGCACTTGGGCCATCCTCCACTGCACTCCCAGGCCACAGCAGAGAGCTGGACTGGAAGAGGAGCAACTGGGACAGAATCCGGTGCCCCGACCGGTACTAGAACAGGCGGGGGATTAGCCTATTGAACCGCGGCGTCGGCCAACATAAATATATTCTAATATATTTAAACCCCTTCTGTAAGCTGATGACTCAAAAGTTATAAATAAAGGCCTTGCTTATATTTGGCAAATACTGAGATTTCCTAAAGGATCTGCTTCCTAGTCATTATTTAAAAAATAAGGAGTTAAAACAATGCCCAGCAAAGCATTCATGAGCAGGTCAGTTGGCATCTACAATAACTATAAGAAGAGCTATAGCAATGTCTCTTCCTATACCATCCACAAGAAAAAACAACTGGTTATTCCCTCTTCCCCAGAGAGAAGGGTATACAATTAGTAATTATTTCACCATAATTGAGATTACAGTCCTTCAAATAAATGTATGAAAACTACCTTCAAACAAATGACAAAATCTAGCCCTTTAAGAAAATCAAACAATATTACAAACATAAAACTACCAATTTTCACTTTATAGTCAGAGTACCACCACAAAATATTAACAATTTCCTTAGAGCTGACTTCAAAATGTCTAGCGTCTTGAATAAATACAACTTCTCCACTTTAAACATCAATGGAATCGAGTTATTTTTTCTATGGACATAGAAGGGAGATAAAACTTCTTCAAGATACCCACTGTGTTCCAGCTTCTGATACCACTGTACACGAGGCTGAGACCCAGCCACGTGAACCGTACATACATATATGCTTCAAATGTAGTTAGAGCAATAGCTCTTGACTGAACATTAATGTAAAAAGTGTGTTAAGCCCTTCAGTTCACTTAATTCCCTTAATTATGATTCTTAGGTACAGAGGTTTTAACCACACCAAATCCAACACATGTTGGCAGAACGTTCTGTTCTCCTCAAAAGAAGCTTGTAAGAATTTTACAAGGAGAAAATGCTAAAGAATTACCCATCATTGATTTAATTTCAAACATTTTCAGGTAATGGAATTGACTCGGCTTCCTAGACTTTGCCTCTTGGTGTATCTGTATTGTAAATATTACAGTGATGCTCATGACAATTGCTCTATTCTAGACTCAATTCTTATCACCCAACAGACAAGGTCTTTCTGACCAAACTACCAGTAATTATAAGAGAAAAAATTCTGAAAGTACAAAAAAAATGTAAATTTATTTATAGGTGTTACAATTGCTAAAAAAAAAATATGCAACCATTTGCCATAGTTAGGGAATCGTGAAGGTTTTAAGAGAGTGTGATAAATGCTATAGGCTGAAATAGGAATAGGGAAGGATTAGTCAAAGGGAAATGGATTTTGAGCATGCCCTGTGGCAAGTTGATAAAAAAAAAATCATTGAAAGAAAACTACTATGGGTAAATCTCAGAGATTTAAGAGCAGGGGATAGTGTGTTCTAGATGCAAATATATTACTAGGCTGGTACAATTTAGCTAACAATAAAGATCAAACTATAGAAAACAACTTGTGAGAGACTGGCTGCAGGGCTAATGGTAAGGCAGCGCCCAGCTTCATGCACACGCAGCCTACCCAGTTCTTCAGGACTCTGCACTTGATTTCATGTACTGCTACTGCCACATGGATATTTTTCAAGTTTTTGAATAAAAGGCCCCACAAAGGAAGGTGCCAATCCTGTAGAATGCTCATAGTGAATTAGGATGAACATGTTTTATGGGTACTTTGATAGTTAAAAATAGAAAACGGTGATGGATGAACAGAAAATGGAGGAACATGATATTTAAGAGGAAAAAAAAGCAAGGGTCGTTTATGTAAATATCTAATAATCAGAAAAAGTAATAATTCACTTAAATTATAAGGAACAAAGAAAAGTAAGAAACCTATGTGGGAAAGAGGCATACAACAGTCAATTTCCATTAAACTTAAGACTGTGCTTTTCCAGGCATCCCAATGTACATTTCAATTGACAAGAGAAAAAGCATAGCTTTCATTATGACAAGTTCCTCTGCAGAAATTTTCAATAACATAGGAGACACTACAGGAAAGGGGAGAGGGGGGAGGAAGAGTGGGATTGTGGGCGGGAGGGCAGGTATGATGGGAAGAGTAACTATATTCCTAAAGTTGCACATATGAAATTTGTATTCCTTACAAATAAATTAATATTAAAAAGAATTGCCCAGACAAACCCCATCCATTTCCCCCTTCCTCTTTGCTATCTGAACCCACATTTTTTCAGTGGTAACTGCTCTGGATAGGATCACATGCTCCACTAAGCCAACTTGGGCAAACCCACCCTCTTTGTTGCTTATTAGTTTAGAAATATTGATGGTTGGCACAGTTCTAACAGACGTGATGTTATGGAAAGTCTGTTTGAGGGCTTCTGAGAGATTGTCTCATCAGTAAAGAGGTGCATCTACTCTTTTTTTCCCTTTCCACTTTGACACTTGCCCCCAGAAAAGGCAGCCAGCTTGAGGAAAAATGAGGACAGAAACAAGTTCAGGGTAACAGGATGGCAAGGTGTGAAAAGCATATATACATTCAACAGCTGAATTACCCAGCCTCTAAACATCTACTTCAGCAACTCTAATGTGCAATCATAAAATTTCATTTGTTGAATCTTATTGGATTTAATGTATAGTTGAGGTCAGAGACTGTTTTATTTATCCTTGTTTTGCCCTTAGCATCTAACACACTGCTTTCAATTTCTTAGCTATAACTCCTGTTATAAAAGATGAGCTAATTTAGAAGCAAAGGATTATCTTCAGTTAAAATATTACAAAATAGTATTTGGTATTGATTTAGATGCACTTCATCCCTGAAGCTTTCACTGTATTCCTTTTGACATGGATTCTTTATGCTGAGTAAGAAGTGGGTATTCTTGCTTTTATGAATCATAAAATCTAAGCTTTGGAGTGCTTTTCAGAATACTTAGTCTAATTAAGTAAAGTGTTATTAAATTTTAATTAATACATGCAATTCAAAATTAATCAGATCCATAACTAAGTTCATGCTCAGCAAATGATCACAAATAATAAAAAGGCAGCAATGTTTTTCTAACAACTTTGAACTATATTTTATTTTTTAAATGCTTAGATATTTTTCTACAAAAATAAGGAGCCCACTATCTGTGCATATTTTTTGTAAAAAATAGAGACTAATAAAGATTCTAGATATAAATGAAGGCAGTCTTCCAAATTTCAAATTCTTGAAAACCACTGAGTTGAACGACTGAATTTGTGGGTATATGATGATAATATTTGAACATGGTAAAAATCTTTTAAAAAGTTCCACAAAGAAAACAATTATAGTTTAATTTAATAACATTGAAATAAATAGTAGAAAGCATTTAAAACAAACAATAAATTACTAGGATTCAATCTTCTCTACCAGAATGTACTTGTGACAAAGAAAAAATACTTTCCCAATTTTCTAATTTTTATTTAAACTAATAAAATGTTTTAATGCAAGCATTAATAAGAACTTGTATATATATGATGACTTATATTTCTGACTTTCAAGAAGGATATTATACAAACACTTTTGTGAGCAGTGTAATAAATGATTTAGAATACATTTTTAAAAATTTTAGAAAAGAATACCCCCATATATTTTGCTTCTTTCTCAGACAAAATGTCTGGAAATTAATCTAAGTTGCAAACAAAGAATTTAGCCAGATATTGAACAGTGATGCATAAATGGAAAAGCAAAAAGTAGTTATAGGGTATATTTCTGGGAAATAAGAGTAAAGATGACTTTGCAAAATCATGATAGAAACATGAGCTTTTGAGGACTTTCCAGATGTATGATTCCCTGACTGTATTTTATCAGAAAGTAGAGAAAATTGGTTTTACATGCATTAGTAGTCACATTCAACTCTCCCAAGGGAAAATAATCATACAAAATTAAATATATTTTTAGCATATCATTTAATATAATTGGAAAATTACCCCATATCAGTACATAAAAACTTCCTCAATTATTTTGAAAGCTGTTCATTAGTCTAGTACAGATAAACAAAAATTATTTAGTCACTGTTTGCTTATACATATGGTAATACTTATAGAAAATTATTAAATGGATTGTAATGATAGAATGTATTTTATGTAACTCTCGATGATGGAAGGACATTTATCTTGTTTCCAGTGTTTTGTTAATCACAAATATTACTAAGTATATTTTTATTTATATCATCTTGTATATACAGGAATGTAATAGAGGAAAATTTTTAGATGTGCATGCTAATTTCAATATTAGTTGCCAGACTGCATTCCAGCCACAACGGAATCCATCTTTTCAAAGCTGTAAACTAGACAGAGTGGACCTGTGGCCACTGGATAGGCTTAAGAGGTATTTCTTTTCTATGAGGCATATATTGTCTTTAGCCTATTTTCTATTCAATTTTTCATATTTTTCTCACCAACTTATATATAAAGTACCTCTTTAAATACCAATATATCTTAGGAAAACATGTATCACAATTTGCCATTCTCTTGTATTTTGCTTGTGGTGATTTAATCTGCAGAATTTTTAAATGTGTTTATAAATTATATTTTAAAAATTGCCTTTGCTTTTATATCACCATTGATTGATCACTACTTTTAGAGAAAACACTGTATACCTGGAAAAACATTTTCAATTTTATAGCTATAATTTCAAATTTCTTTTTTAACTGAATTCAGTGAGACTATTTTAGGGTTTTTCCATAAGCATAGATTTAACTTATGAGTTCAAATATATATTTATTTTTATTTACATCAATTGATATGTTTTTATTATTCATTAATATATGGTTCATGAATAGCTGTACATTAGAATTAATCATTTCTTTGTATCAGAAAAAAAATTTATATTTTTATTTATTTATTCGAGAGGTAGAGTTACAGACATAGAGTGAGGTCTTCCATTCAGTGGTTGACTCCCCAATGGCCCCAACAGCCTGAGATGGGCTGATCCAAAGCCAGGAGCCAGGAGTGTAGGGGTGTAGGGGCCCAAGCACTTGAGCTATCTTCTATTGCTTTCCCAGGCCAAACCAGAGAGCTGGATTGGAAGAGGAGCAGCCAGGACACGAATGGGCAACCAAATGGGATTCCTTTATTTCCTTTATTTCTATATTTCCATAAACCTTTCAAATTACCCTTATCAATATAACCATTATGTAAATACATACTTTAGCATTATAATTTTATATTAATTGTATCACTTAGAAATTACTGGCCTTATGTCCATATTTCATATTATATGATAATTGCAATCCTTGATATTTGTTTATTATAATTTTAATTTTACTTTTGATCTTATTATCTTTAAGTTGTCAGTCTTTAATAATGGTCATATTTTAGAAGTATATGTTAAGAAAAATGAGAATTTAATTTTTGATCAAATATAATCTTTCACAAACTTTACTTATCTTTGTTTTATAGATGTTCATCTCAGAGCTAGCAGTATATTTTAATATAGTCTTTCAATTTTAAGGTACACATTTTTTCACATCGTAACATCTTTGACATAGGAATGTATTATTAAAATCTGTGGGATAATACAATAATCAGACTCTTATGACTGCTTTTGGTGAATGGCAGTAGCTATAACTTCCTGCCTGGCAGGTATAAACTATGTGAAAAGCATACTGCTTTGCTATTCTGGGTGGCATGATTGAATCTCTGCAGTCGACCTGACATTTACAGACTATTTGCTCATTTTCTGAAGTCTTTTGTTGAATGCTTTATGACGAGACCTAGAAGGTACCTGTATCCAACAGATCTACAGCACAAAAATACCTGGGAGGGAATGGAGACTGTTCCAGATTTCAGATGACTTAAGATACAATAAGAAAGATGATAACAGTAATATCGATGTTCGTACTACTGCTACTAATAATAATGAGCTTCTTATCTTTCCATATCCTCAATGAGTTCTTGTTTCCCTCTTTAAGGACATGCTTCATAGGGGAACACAATTTTTAAATTTTTGTCAAGATGGTCAATTATTATCTGCTATGTTGTCACTTTCTCTTATTTTTTGCAAGTGTTTGATTTCTGTTTTTTTTCCTTTCCTTTTAATCACTATAAACTATTTTTATAGACCCTTTTGGTTCCTTCTTAATTATTCATCTTTGAATGTACTGGACTTTCTTCTTTGATGATCTATTTTTATGAAAGTACTTCAGAAAGTTCATTGAGGGCCAGGAATGTGACTTACTGGTTCAGATGTCAATTAAGATGTCTGTGTCTCATATCAGAGTACAAAGATTCAATGCCTGGCTTCAGATCCTAGCTAAACCTTCCTGCTAATGCAGACTATGGGAAGCAGTGGTGATGGCTCAAACAACTGAGGTCCTGCCACTCAAATGGAAGACCTGGGTTGACTTCCAAGTTCCTGACACTGATGTAGCCAGCCTTGGTTATTGCAGGCATTTGAAATGTGAACTGGCAGATGGAAATGCTCTCTTGTGGTCTATTTTTTTTTTGTGTGTTTGTAATTCTCTCCATATCTCTGCCTCAAATAATTTTTAAAATTCATAGAAAATATTTGTCATGAAAAAACTGTTGATTTCAAAACTTTTTGCACACAAACACATTTATCTTTGAATTTTATCTTCTATGAACTTTCTGAAGTGCCCACGTACATTGTTTGTATTTAGAAAGAACCAGAGGTATGGTGTAAGGGAATCTCATAACTTATGGTTTTGAGTAGAGACTCAACCAGCTTTAACTTCTTAACAGCTATGGAGATAGGAACCTTTTCACAGCTCAGGGACAAATTCTTCCTGAAAATATGGTTTGGATGCAATATTCCTTGTTTATACTGAATCTTCTCTTGAGTGAGAAACAAATTACCTTCTTGAAAGTTGCTAATTCAAACCAACAACCCCTTTCTGACTTTTGACTGTAAAAGAGGTGATCTTGTGTCTCATAATTTTCCTCAAGGGGCGGTGTTGTGGTGTAGCAGATTAAGCTAAGCCTCTGCCTGAGACGCTGGCATCCCATATGGGTGCTGGCTCGATTCCCGGCTGCTCCACTTCCGACCCAGCTCCCTGCTAATGAGCCTGGGAAAGCAATGGAAGATGATCCAAATCCTTGGGCACTTCACCCTTGTGGGAGACCTGGAAGAAGCTCGTGGTGCCTGGCTTCAGCATGGCCCAGCCTGGGCCATTATAGCTATTTAGGGACTGAATCTATGGATGGAAGATCTCTCTTTGTCTCTCCTCCTCTCTCTCTAACTCTTTCAATATAAATTAAAAAATAAATCTTAAAAAAAGAGAAGAAACAATGTGCCTTGAACCTTAAAAATGCAAACCTGATTGACTTTTTTTTTTTTTTTTTTTGACAGGCAGAGTGGACAGTGAGAGAGAGACAGAGAGAACGATCTTCCTTTTGCTGTTGGTTCACCCTCCAATGGCCGCGCAGCTGCACCGCGCTGATCTGAAGCCAGGAGCCAGGTGCTTCTCCTGGTCTCCCATGGGGTGCAGGGCCCAAGCACTTGGGCCATCCTCCACTGCACTCCCGGGCCACAGCAGAGAGCTGGCCTGGAAGAGGGGCAACCAGGACAGAACCCAGCGCCCCAACTGGGACTAGAACCCAGTGTGCTGGCACCACAGGTGGAGGATTAGCCTATTGAGCCGTGGCGCCAGCTCCTGATTGACTTTCTAAGACAAGTAGCTGTTGAGGCCCTAACTCTTTCTGTATATTCACCACTGCTCCCTCCCTAGGTGTTTAGCAGTCCATTCAACTTATTGTCACTGAAAAAAAGAATTAAAAATCTATTTTCTATTGCACTTCTGATCTTGAGTAATTTTTAGGATGAAAGAGGTAATGTTTTTCTGAATGTCATTTTGAATTGATACTACTTTAATCAATGAAGAAATTTAATTTAAAGAAACTTGGTTAAGCTTTTCAAAAACAAATCTGTCTTTGAAGAGTAAAATATATAAATTGCAATTGAGAAGGTTTGAAGAATTATCTAGTATTTCTTTAATTTTCTGTTTAATAAATGTTAACCCTCAAATTGAGCCCTGAATTTTGATACTCAGAGAAGATCTGCCTGCTCTGGGATGTACAGAGACTGATTTAGGACATTATAGACAAGAAATGAGGTATAGCCATAGATGCATGAATAAAAGGGGAAAAAGGCAAATCTACTCTTATAAATACACAGAGGAATCCTGGAATGGAGTTTATTTGTTCCTCCTACCTCAGGAAGATCACTATTCCTCCCTCTGTACTTGATATGACACAGGAGTCCCCAGTGTGAATCTCCTAACACTGGGGCCTTCAAACTTCAGCTGCTTATTCCGAAGGAGTTGCACAAGTTGACCTTGCTCACGTAGTCACAGTAATAGTGCTTTTCACTCCCTCATCCCACAGAATCCACTAAGGTCGAAAGAACTGGAGTTTTTATCAATAGTTTAGCCCCATGCCCTATATAAAATACATATGCTAAGTCTGTGGAACACTCCCTCAGGGTGGTTTAGGAGACTTTTCTCCAGTTTTCATAATTCTATTCTGAGCACCAAGACACGGAGCTGTAGCAATTCATTGTGCCTCACTCAGTTTCACATTCTGCTTTTGTAGAATGAATCACTTAGAGTTTTGGTGAGGTTTTATCCTTGGTCCTTGTCCAAGGCCATTGGTCCTCACATCATTGGACTGAGAGGCCATTTCTCAATGTTTCTTCATTGTTAAGCAGTGATAGAGCCTTCAGAGTCACCTTGTACTTAAGCAAGGGGACAAGGTCCTACCATCCCTGCATCAGCTTGTCAGTGCCTAAAGGGTGTAGCTAGAGAGGCAGAACCGTGGCACAATTTCCTAAAGTTGAAGTGAGGTCTAACTGGCACTTCAGGAAACTGTGGACATACATACTATCCCTGGAAAAGGCTCATGGAGTAGCTTCAATCAGTCCACTACAAATCCAAAGCCTAATGTAGGCTTGATACAAGGTGGTATAAAAATATTTAGCACAGGTAAACATAGTTTCAAATTCTATTCAGTTGCCAAACACATTCAAAATTTAGCTTTAGAAGCAAACATTTTCCTATTTATCATTCATTAGCACCCCTTCAAAGTGTGGTACAGTCGAAAATAATTCTCGAACATATTCTTCCTTATTTTAAGTAAATGAGGATCTGTCACTGAATAAACATTAGGTAAAGGACAAGATCAATGATTAAAGGAAAGAATCAGTGAGAACTATAAAATTAAAATGAGTCTTATTACTCCATCTTAAGGTTGCTTAAATGAAAATATTTTTCTCTGAAACTAAAAGCTTTTATAATTCAATTTGCACATGAGCAAATATTATATGTTTAATAAATAGTGGTTATATGCCTGGATGAAAGAATGAATAAATGAATGGCTTTTTAACTCAGTAATTCCTATATTTCCTAGGTTTTAAGTTCAATACAGAAAAATTAAAGATCTTTGTAGTTTTATTGACTCAATTTCTTACTCTGTTAGGTACAAGTACTATTGGAAAACCAGCTCTGTAAACTTCTGTTTCCCAAAAGTCATATGAGAAAACTAGTTTTAATTAAAAAAATATGTAATTTGACATTAAAAGCCTTCCTCACCAGTATATAAAAAATGCTAAATAAGAAATTGTTTAATGAGGTCACTGTAAGTGCAGTATCTTGAATTCACTAGAACAAATTGCTCTTATCTCAATGCTCATAGCTCAGACTTCAATATAATCACACATCATTAACAACCAGCTTTATTATTGCACATTCCCATCTATCCTAATTTATTGTGATCAACTTTAACATTAAGAAAAATATAACAGCACATCATCTAAAGAAATATACAGACATGTAAATGGAACAAAATAAACCTATAGTTCTTTATAAGCTTGCGTGATTGTGAATGAGCACAGACACAAACCACTCCTAAAAAATCTTATAATGTCTATAAGCATTCATTCTAACACAGCACAACACAGAACAAAATGCAAAACTGTTAGTGGCTTACAATTGTCTTTTTTATAAAACAAGAAAAGCTTATTTTCTAAAGAAGGTACCAGAAGTAAAGAAATGTTAAAGGATTAATAAAAGTAACAGCAATCAACAAAACAGCAAATATTTGCACTGAAATAGAAAACTGACTTGTATTAAAATACACTTTTAAAACATGGGAAAAAACAGGATGTTTTACATTTTATTAGTAGACTTGTAATAAGAAGAGAAAATGTCAGAATTTAAATGTTAGATATATTTCATATAAATATATAGGTCATAGAAATGTGAATTTCTGTTCATCTATGATCCTGTTAGAAATGGAAATACCCATATAATCATTACTATGTGCATCTTATGTATTTCTCTAACCAATGCATGAAAAAGGAACTACTACTGTTATTCTGAAGGGGAAAATAGAAACCAAACTGTAAGTATTTTACCAATGATAGAGTTCTATATGATATCCATAGTCCTCAAGGGCTCTGCCTTACTGAGCTGTAGTTTCAGGTCACACATTTCTATTTTAAATTTCTTAGCATGGTTTAATGAAAGACTCCTAAATACCTATATCTCTCTCTGATTAGCTATCCTAGAAAACTAATTAAGTAATCAATAAACAGAACGAGTATAAGTCAATAGTACGTCTGATAAGCATGCATGATCTTCAACCTACAACAACACTGTTGTTAGCAATTACAGGGGAAGCTATATCTTAAAGTTCATTAAAGACACACTTGTAAAGCTATTAAATGTTATCAGGAAATGTTTTCTATACTATTTATCATGTGGCTCTTTGTTACCAAATTGAAACACACAATCTATATTTAAACAAGTTAAATCACTGACAGCTTTTACTCCACTCACTCATTCATTCATTCAGCTAAAATATTTACATTCCTTTTAATGTGTTTCAGATACATTGCCATTTACAAAGTCATAAACATTAAGATGTCTGTCTCTCGTCATCAGTCAGACCTCAGTCTAGTAGAAGAGACAGAGAATAATGAGATTAAATTAATTAAATTTAAATTTATTGTGATAAGTGGAAATGTACCTGAATCTTGCCTTAACCTCCACAGTGTGTTGGTAAAAATTAAACATGTTAGTATTAACATTAAAATTCTTTTTTCATAGGCTCCTACCCATGTAGCTACAGGACTTAAGATTCTCCATCTCAAGGTCTCTCCAACGATAGTAGGAGGTCTTCAGGTGTCTGATATGAGTTGTTAACCATCTCATATTATTCTCCTCCAGCATCCTTATCAATACTCACTGGCACCAAGGTACTTGAAGGACTCCCCCAACCAATTCATAATTAACCTCTTCCATACCCTACTGACCCTTCCAAATGAGATTCCTTTCTCTAAAATGCTAAATTGATGCCATCAGGAAATTGCAAAGTTGTTTATTTCACTACTCTGCCTGCATATAACACTGAGATTGCTTTCCATAGACCTGAGAATGAAGACTATATTCCTTCTTCCAAAGTGTACACCTGATCTTCAACACAGTAGCAGTCAAGGTTATCCAAAGGATAAAAATCCAAAATCAATAAACTTTCCTTTTTATATATGAACAATGAAAAGAAAAAAAAAGAGGATGGAACCAATAATGGTATGAGGTTTCAAGAAATTACAAGAGAATAATTTAAGGGGGTAGGAGAGGAACTCTTGGAGGTAAGATGTTCTATTCAATAAATGCACTTAGTCCTTATGTTTTTGAGAAAATAACACAAAGGAGAGAAAACTTGAAGCCTTTGGCTCAAAAACAGGAAGAATTTTTCAGGTGTCACCAGCTTAGATACAATGTGAAGCTCTGTCAAGGAAAAAGTTCAAACATATAAGAATGTATCTGCATAGTCAACACCCAAAAAAAGAAATCTTTTCAGTGACAGAGAGATGAAGTGAATCTACAACCCTTCAGTGCCTCAGTTGTATGGTAACCGTTGATACAGTCCAGGAATTGCTCCAAATTTCAAGCATTTAATCAGATACTATTTGAAATTGCTAAATGATAATTCTGAAAAAAGTTTGTGTGTAGCATGAATATGCTTCCACACTGTGGCATTATTATTAAAGTGTTGGTTTTTAAGTGCCTATTACACAAAATTTCAAGTTTTGAATTTAAACACTGAAAGATCTGTGTATCCCGCTTCCCATGTTAGATCGTTCTCTCCCTTTTTTTATTCTATCAGTATTAGCAGACACTAGTATTGTTTATGTGATCCCTTTGACTCTTAGACCTCTTAGAACAATCCAACATGGGAAGCAGGATTCACAGCAGACTCATAGAATGGCAGATGTCCTAAACAGCACTCTGGCCTCAGAATCAGCCCTTAAGGCATGAGGATCCGGCTGAAAAGCCCATGAGAGTATTTCAGGCATGGAAAGCCAAGACACTCTGGCAAAAAAAAAAAAAAAAGAAAAAAGAAAACCACACCTAAATGAAAGATCTCTGTGAGTGAAATCCCAATAGAAAGAACGGGGCCATCAAAGAAGGAGCTACCTTTCTCTGAAGGGAGGAGAGAACTTCCAATTTGACTATGACCTTGTCCAAATAAGATTGATGTCTATAGGTCTAATCTGATTTCATCATTTAAAAAAAATCATCTATTATTTTTCACTTTATGTTTCTGTGTGGGAGCAAACTGTTGAAATCCTTACTTAATGTATACTAAGCTGATCTTCTGTATATTAAGATAATCGAAAATGAATCTTGATGTGACTGGAAGGGGAGAGGAAGTGGGAAAGGGGAGGGTTGTGGGTGGGAGGGACGGTATGGGGGGGAAGCCATTGTAATCCATAAATCGTGCTTTGGAAATTTATATTCATTAAATAAATGTTAAAAAAATACAAAAAAAATGCAAAAAAAAAAAAAAGATTGATGTCTGCGAACTTAAAAGGCTTCTATAGCTTTGGCAACTCATGACAAGAGCCTAAGATTACTGGTGCCATAAACAAGAGTGTCAAAATGTTAAGTCAACAACAGGAGTCACTGTGCACTTACTCCTCATGTAGGATCTCTGTCCTTAATGTGTTGTTCAATGTGAATTAATGCGATAGCTAGTACTGAAACAGTATTTTACACTTTATGTTCTGTGTGGGTGCAAACTGTTGAAATCTTTACTTAATATATACTAAATTGATCTCCTGTATATAAAGATAATTGAAAATGAATCTTGATGTGAATGGAATGGGAGAGGACACGGGAGATGGGAGGGTTGCGGGTAGGAGGGAAGTTATAGGGGGGAAGCCACTGTAATCCATAAACTGTACTTTGGAAATTTATATTTACTAAATAAAAGTTAAAAAATAAAGATCTGTATTAAAGGGTACATTTCGCAGATTGCTTCACTAGGCTCCTATTTTGTGGCTCTAGTTCTTATAAAGTAGCTAAATAATAATGCTTATGAAAGAAATGTGATTTGACTGCTAGCCATATGACCAGATATAAGAAATGAAGGATACAAAATTTTATGCAATTTGATAACACAAAAATTTCTGGGATTTTTAAAAAATTTGTCTTAACCCTATTTCAAAACCATTATTCTGCTGCTATTGCCTCAATAACATATTCAAAAATCTTCATTAATGTCATTACTTCAGTTGCAAATGACTTCATTAATTTTTCCAGTTCCCTGACCTGTCCAAGCTTTCTATTTATTTATTTATTTATTTATTTTGACAGGCAGAGTGAACAGTGAGAGAGAGACAGAGAGAAAGGTCTTCCTTTGCCATTGGTTCACCCTCCAATGGCTGCCGTGGCCGGAGTGCTGCAGCCGGTGCACCACGCTGATTCGATGGCAGGAGCCAGGTGCTTCTCCTGGTCTCCCATGGGGTGCAGGGCCCAAGCACTTGGGCCATCCTCCACTGCACTCCCGGGCCACAGCAGAGAGCTGGCCTAGAAGATGGGCAACCGGGACAGAATCCGGCGTCCCGACCAGGACTAGAACCCAGTGTGCCGGTGCCACAGGCGGAGGATTAGCCTATTGAGCCACGGAGCCAGCCCCAAGCTTTCTTAAAAAGGATTTATTTATTTATTTATTTGAAAAGTAGAGTGACAAAGAGAGAGGGAGATACACAGACACACACACACACACACATATTTTCATCCTCTGGTTCACTCTCCAGATACCCACAACAACCAGACCTAAGCCAGGTGGAAGCCACAAGCCAGGAACTGCATCCTGGTCTCCCACATGGGTGGCAGGGCCCGAGTATTTGGGCCATTTCCAGCTGCCTTCCCAGGCACATTAGCAAAAACATGGATAAGAAACAGAGTAGTCAGGACTAGTAACACTCTGATATGGAATTCCAGCATTGTAAACAACAGTTTAATCCACTGTACAATACCAGGCCTGATTACCAACAGTGATGCCTTCCTTCCTGAATATATATCTATATCTATATATATACACACACATATGTATATACACATATATATACACACATATATACATATATATTTGAACTATATATTTACATATTTTAAAAGCCACTTTTTTGAAGAAATACTCCAGGAAATATTTTTATCTTTATTACAACTAATCCCCTTTATTTATCTATGGTCCACCAAATTAGCAACACCTTCATCTTCTTTCTAAATTCTATGCTCCTCACTTAATCTAAAATAGCAAAATCTGCACTTGGTCACTAGTGTTTCTTTCAGAAAAACAAGATTCCATGTAAAAGACTTCATTTCATTTGATTACATCACAAAATACAAAGAGGATTCAAAAATTATGGATAAATTTTTTTAAATAGATATTTATTTGAGAGAGAGTGAAAGAAGGGTCACCTATCTGCTGATTCACTTCCCAAATGTCAACAACAGCCAGGCTGAAGTTGGGAGTCTGGAACTCAATCAGGGTCACCACCTGGATGGCAAAGAGCCAGCTACTTGAGCTATCACTACTGGCTCCTCGGGTGCACACTCTGGAATCCAGAAGTGGAGCCAGGACTCAAACATAGGTACTCTGTTATGGGATGCAGAAATCCCAGGTTGTGTCTTAATCACTATGCCAAATTCCTCCTTGTAATATCTTTTATTTCCATTTTTTTCTGTGAACTTTTGAAGCCCCTTCATGGAAATAACTGATACACAAACCTCCCTGTAGCACTTCTGATACGAACAAAAATCAGTTACCATGATTTACTTAAATAACACCAGTCTCCACTAACACTAAATTGTAATTACCATACTATGTTAAGTATGAATAATTGCATACAGTAAAATTTCTACTGCTAGTTCTGCTCCATAAACAACAGATGGGTATCATGATCAGTGACTAATCATGTCATTTCTTAACAATGACTGTTGGCAACTGGTCATTGGTCACTGTGCACCTGTTACTCAGTAGAGACAACAACTCTGTCTCAGTGATAAAATACATGAGATTCTTGAAAAAACATAACCAAAAGAAAGAAATGGCCAACAGAGATGAAAGCTCAACAACAACAAAATGAAATATGTTAGTGTTTGAAGTGAAATTTCCATTGACTGTAAATGGAGTTATGGAAGAAAGAATCAAACATGGGAAGAATGTTGACAATTCCACCATTCAGGAGACTTACATGCATAGACAAAGAAACTTACTGAAGGTGAGATTAATGACAGAAATAAGCCAAGTCATGTGACAAAAAGATGAAAATGTCCAAAGTGACATGGGCAAAAACATAAAACAAAAACTTTACGCAAAGAAATTCTCCTATCTTTCATGATATGGGAAGTAAAATAGATAAAGTATCAGAATCTGATGCATAATTAGAGAGGAATGTGGCAGGCACCAATGCATAAAAAGGATGCCAACTACAAATCATATACACAAGAAGAGGGAGTACTGTCGAACTATTATTGACAAGTTATTTACAAAGGAGCACTTTCACAATGTTTCCAATATTTTAAACTATGGTATACTAAATAAATATTAGTTGTTTTTTTAGAACCTTATAAATTTACATTAAAAGAACTTTTACTCCTTTGACAAAAATTTAAAGATCACATATTTATCATAATTTTCCTGGATGATTACTAAGATCCCATTGAATGGTTTCAGCTGTCATTTTTTTAATTTCATACTACCATCAAAAGAGAAATGCTAACTCTTAATTCTAATGCCATAACAGATTAATCTTCAAAGTCTTTCATTGTCTTCCGTAACTAACTCAGCTGTCATCTGTAGAATTGCAAGAGTTTACTTGAGGATTCCAAAATCACTGAATAGAGAACTGACATGCTGAGTCTGACCAGGGGAAGACAGCAGAAAAAACTAGAGGAAGTGCATTCCCAGGGAAAAGCTGGACAGAAGTTTGCAATGGAAATTCTGCAGAAATAAGAGGAATGCCATAGAGCAGCGTGGGTAGTAAAAACACACAGCAGCAAGTGGGGGATACCATCCAAGACTCCTGCGCTAGAGGCTCGAGTAGATGTCAGGTTCTGAGAGCCAGGTGGGACCAAACTGCGGCACCACTAGTGATACTGCCAGAGGGACAGCTTTGTGGAACACACTGTTTTTCAGTTCTGCCTAGAGTCCCAGCAGGGGACAGAGTATGCACCTAATCTCGCAAAGGAAAAGGATATTTCTTTTGCCCCATATCCCCATAAGGGTTGCAGCCAACTGGCTGGGAGAAGACACTACCTTGACTCAAGTAAAGGCTGCAGTGGCTCTTGCACACACAAGCAGGGGATTTTATCACATTAAAAAAAAAATCCATGTTGCACACTAACTTTAAGTCTGGCTAGATGGGTTGACAGAGGTCTTGGCACCCATTTAAGATTGTGAGGGGCACCCATCCTCTCAGTCTATCACAGGCTCTGGGGCTCAAACTGCAAAGGTGGAGCATCCATGGGCAGCTGGCTCTGGAAACGACTCTGCTCTCTCCATGGATGGGGCAGACTCATAGGATGGAGTAGAGATCCTCTGCACCCTGAAACTGTGTGAACCTTGAGCACTGAGACTGTGGGAACCTTTTGACTTCATTATAGGGCATGGAATGTGGCTGGATCTCTGGGAACTCACTCTATCTGGAGTCAGAGGCTCAATGTTCCCTGACTGGTGTAAATAACCCAGAGGTTCCCTGCTCACACTGAGGAACACAGATTTCCTTTGCCTGATTCATACACTACATGAGAGTGAGGTTTCTACTCACTGTGGGATAACCCCAGGCATTGATCACCTGGCAAAAGAGGAGGTAAGGGTGTGATTACGCCAATAGGCATGATCATACTCTCCCTGTGCTGACAATAGAGGTCTACCATGCCCAACTCAGGTGTCATCCTGGACACTTGCACATCTCAAGCAATGACTGACAATTTCTTGGTATTAACTGATGGAACAGACACTCCACTTAGCCACAAAGACATAATTCAAAGATAAAATCAAACAGTAGAGAAAACCAACAATCATTTCCACCAATGGCTAAAAGTAAATGCTGAAATACAGGAAACAAGAACAAGGAAGACAACATGACTCCCCCAAACAACAACACTTCAATATAAAAATTTGAAGATGAAGACATTGATGAAATGCCTGAAAAAGAATTTAAAAAAATGTGTGGTGGAATGAGAAGGCCATGCCAAAATGGCCATAGGATGGGGAATGGCAGCCTGGAATGTTCCCATCTTTTTTATGATTTTGTTGATGGCTCTCAAATCCTGTATTAGCCTATATTCTCCCTGTTTCTTTGGTATCACAAAAATGGGCATTTTGTGAGGGCTAGTAGAAGGCTCTATGTGTCCCTTTTCCAGTTGTTCCTGTACCATTTCTCTAAGGATGCCAAGTTTGGGTTGTAATATTGGCCACTGCTCTACCCAGATGGTTCCTGTTTTTACCTATTCAATGGGGATTGGGCCTGGCTTTTGTAGGAGGTGATTTGCCCAACTTATATACACTGGGGATCCTTTCCATCTGAGACCCCAGACCCCATAGTTAAGTGGAAAGACCCCCTGACAGGAGAATGGAAGGCACTACACCCTCTGCTAACCAAGGGTTGAGGATACGCTTGTGTCTTTCCAGAGAATGCAGGACAGCTCATTTGGGTACCAGCCAGAAACATCAAGCCTACAACTGACAGTCAACAGAACCAGCTGAACAAGACTGAGAGTCCACCTTGTTAGCAGATGCACCTGCCCTATCATCCTACCCTGAGAAACTGCCCACAGCCACATCCATTACTGTTTTATACCCCACTAGCTCTGGTCAGCCACTCAAGTGGCCCACAGCTTGTGTGCAGTCATGCCATTCCTGATTACCATTGTTCCTCATTCCTATCCCCATCTGAGCAAGCAGTCTCTTGTTTTGAGGGCTGGTTAGTCAACAATGGGCAAGATTCCTTGGGGGACAACAAAATTGAAACCAAAATAACAATACAAAAGATCAGTGAAATGAAGTTTTTTTGGAAAAAAAAATTGATATACCATTGGCCTAACATACCAAAAAAATAGGAAGAAGACCTAAAGCAATAAAATCATATAAAAAAGGAGATGTAACAAAGGATATCTCAGAAATAAAAGAATCATCAGGAATACCTACAAACAGCAATATGCCAACAAATTAGAAAATCTAAAAGTGATAGATTCCTGGACATGTACAATGCACCAATATTGAAACATGAAGACACTGAAAGCCTAAATAGAAAAATAACCAGTAATAAAGACCACTCCAAAACAAAAAAAAAAAGCCTAGAACTGATGGCTTCACTGCTGAATACTACTAGACATATTAAGAACTAATTCCAATTCTCTCAAACTATTCAAAACTATTGAAAGTGAGGAAAGCTTCCTTAACCCCTTATATGATGCCAGAATTACCTCAATTCCAAAACCAGAAAAAGAAACAAGAAAGAAAGAAAACTATACACCAATACCCCCAATAAGCATAGATGCAAAAATACTCAACAAAATACTAGCTAATCAAATCTAACAACACAACAGAAAGATCATTCACCTGGACAAAGTGGGATTTATCCACACAGATGGTTCAACATATGCAAATCAATAAATCTGACACGTCACATTAAATAATTGAAAAATAAAATGCATATTACTTCAATAGATGCAGAGAAAGCATCTGATACAACACATTTTTCATGATAAAAAACTGAAGCAAATTGGGTATAGAAGGAACATTCCTCAACACAATCAAGGTAATTTATGACAAACCCACAGCCAGAGCCCTTATTGACTGGGGAAAAGCTGGAAGCATTTCCACTGAGATATAGAACCACACCAGAATGCCAACTCTCACCAGTGCTTTTCAATAGAGTCCTGGAAGTTTCAGCCAGAGCCAACAGGCAAGAAAAATTAATCAAAGGAATATAAATTGGGAAAGAGGAAGTCAAACTATCCCTATTTGCAGATGACATGTTTGTACATAGAGGGGAACCAAAAGACTCCACTAAAAGACTATTGGAAATCGTAAGAAAATTTGGTAAAACTGCAGGATATAAAATAAAAACTCAAAAATCAATATCATTTGTATGCACAGACAATGTCATGGCTAAGAAACAGCTTGTAAGATCAGTCCCATTCATAACTGCTAAAAAAAATTCAGATAACTCGGAATTAATTTAATGGAGGATATGAAAAATCTCTGATGACTATAAAATATAAAAGAAATAGATGAAGACATCAAAAAATATAAAAATATTCCATGTTCATGAGGAAGAATTAAAATTAAAATGTTCATACTATCAAAAGCAACTTACAGATAAAGTGTCATGCCAAAATATCAATGATATTCTTCTCATATCTAAAACAATAAAAAGATGCTAAAATCCATATGGAAACACAAGAGACACTAAATAGCTAAAGCAATCTTAACAACAAAAAACAAAGCTGGAGGCATCTCAATATCAGATTTTAAGATATATACAGGGAAGTTATAATCAAAACAGCCTGGTACTGGCAAAGAAGTTGATATATAGATCAATGGAACAACAAGGGAATTCTCAGAAATCAATCCATCCATCTACAACCAGCTATTCTTTGATAAAGGAGCTAAAATCATTCACTGGTATTGGGAAATTTTGATCTCTGCATGCAAAAATATGAAACTAGACTCCTACCTCACACTTCATACAAAAATTAACTCAAAATGCATCAAGGATCTAAATCTATGACTTGATACCAACAAATTACTAGATAGAACATTGGAAAAACTCTGCATGGCATTGGAATAGGCAAAGACTTCTTGGAAAAGACCCCCAGAAGCACAGGCAATCAAAGCAAAAATTAACAAATGGTATTATATCAAAGTGAGAAAGTTCTGCACTGCAAAAGAAACACTCAGCAAAATGAAGAGGCAACCAACAAAATGGGAGAAAAATATTTGCAAACTGTGCAACTGATAAAGGATTAATATCCAGAATCTATAAAGATATCAAGAAACTCAGTAACTATGAAACAAACAATCAAGTTAAGAACTGGACAAAGGACTTGAACAGGAATTTTACAAAAGAGGAAATTAAAATGGCCAAAAGACGCATGAAATGATGCTCATAATCACTAGCTATCAGGGAAATGAAAATAAAAAACACAATGAGGTTTCACCTCACCCCAGTTACAATGGCTCTCACACAGAAATTATAAAACAATGAATACTGGTGAGGATGTGGAGGAAAAGGTTCCCTAATCCACTTGGTAAGAATGCAAGCTAGTACACCTATTGTGGAAGCCAGGATGGAGATTTTTCAGAGAGTTGAAAATAGAGCTACCATATAACATAGCCATCCCACTCCTGGGAATTTACCCAAAGGATGTGAAGTCAACATGTGAAATAGTTATCTGTACCCCCATGTTTACTGCAGCTCAATTCACAATAACTAAAATATGGAATCAACCCAGATGCCCATTAACTGATAACTGGATAAAGAAAACATGGTACATATACACTATGGAATATTACTCAGCTACAAAAAATGAAATCCTATCTTTTGCAACAAAATGGATGCAATTGGAAACCATTACACTTAGTGAAATAAAGCATTCCAAATGAAACAAATATCATATATTTTCCCTTACATGTGGTAACAGAGTACAAAAAATGTAATATATAATTATTTGCATTACAATCTACATAAAATTATTCCTGTGCATAAACATTTGGAGGAAATGGCTTAAAGTCTAAATGAACCTGATTGTTATCTTATAACCACACAGGAAATATTTATATGGTACAATGTTATTGGTTCTATTTCATTAAAATAAATTATGAAAGACTAAATGACAAAAAAACTGTATACAGTAGAAATGGTCATTTATACATTAAATTAATGTTTATAGCCATTGTCTGTATCCCCAAACTACAGTCCTTTTGCTTTTTACTTCTTAAACTTATTTGGGGAAGTATTGAGCCTTTTATTCTAAAGTAAATTTAAAATAGGCTATTTCAAAAATTAAAAGCAAATGAAAAGTAGAAGGAAGGAAGGTGGGAGAGAAGAGGGGGGTATCGTTATGGTCTTTTTTTAACATTTTTTTTTATTTAGTAAATATAAATTTCCAAAGTACAGTTTATGGATTACAATGGCTCCCCCCCCCATAATTTCCCTCCCACTCGCACCCCTCCCATCTCCTGCTCCCTCTCCCATTCCATTCACATCAAGATTCATTTTCTTTTTTTATATGTTTTATTTTATTTCATTTTATTTTATTTAATGAACATAAATTTCCAAAGTACAGCTTATGGATTACAATAACTCCCCCCCCATAACACTCCCCTCTCCCACTCCCTCTCCCCTTCTGTTCACATCAAGATTAATTTTCAATTATCTTTATATACAGAAGATCAATTTAGCATATATTAAGTAAAGATTTCCACAGTTTACACCCACACAGAAACACAAAGTGTAAAATACTATTTCAGTACTAGTTATAGCATTAATTAAACACCTAAGAGTAATTGTGTATTAATTACAGAGTTCAACCAATAGTTTTAAGCAGAACATAAAAAATACTAAAAGGATAAAGTATTAAGTTCTTTTTTTTCTTTTTGTTTGTTATATAGTTATATTTTTTTATTTAATAAACGTGAATTTACAAAGTGCAACTTGTGTATTGTTGTGGCTTCCCCCCCAAAACTCCCACCCTCCCGTGGCCCTCCCCTGTCCCACTCCCTCTCCCATCCTGCCCTTCATCGAGTTTCATTTTCAATTACCTTCATATACTGAAGATCAACTTAGTATATACTAAGCAAGGATTTCAACAGGCTGCACTCACATCAAGATTCATTTTCAATTATCTTTATATACAGAAGATTGACTTAGTATATATTAAGTAAAGATTTCATCAGTTTGCACCCACACAGAAACACAGAGTGTAAAATGCTGTTTCAGTACTAGTTATAGCATTGCTTCTCATTGGACAACACAGTAAGGACAGATCCCACATGAGAAGTAAGTACGCAGTGACTCCTGTTGTTGACTTAAGAATTTGACACTGTTGTTTATGGCATCAGTAATCTCCCTAGGCTCTAGTCATGAGTTGCCAGAGCTATGGAAGCCTGTTGAGTTCACCGACTTCGATCTTATTCCAACAGGGTCATAGTCAAAGTGGAAGTTCTCTCCTCCCTTCAGAGAAAGGTACCTCTTTCTTTGATGACCTGTTATTTCCACTGGGATCTCACTCGCAGAGATCTTTCATTTAGGTTTCCTTTTTTTTTTTTTTCTTTTTTTTGCCAGAGTGTCTTGGCTTTCCATGCCTGAAATACTCTCATGGGCTCTTCAGCCATATCTGAATGCCTTTAGGGCTGATTCTGAGGCCAGAGTGCTATTTAGGACATCTGCCATTCTATGAGTCTGCTGTGTATCCCACTTCCCATGATGGATCGTTCTCTCCCTTTTTGATTCTATCAGTTAGTATTAGCAAACACTAGTCTTGTTTGTGTGATCCCTTTGACTCTTAGACCTATCAGTGTGATCAACTGTGAACTGAAACTGATCACTTGGAATAGTGAGATGCATTGGTACATGCCACCTTGATGGGATTTTATTGAAATCCCCTGGCACGATTCTAACTCCACCATTTGGGGCAAGTCCGATTGAGCATGCCCCAAATTGTACATATCCTCCCTCTCTATTCCCACTGTTATGATCTTATACTTCTAATTACAAATAATATTGAATATGTTAAAAATTAATCAAAACTAAAATCAAAAAGGGAAAAAAACTTTTAAAAAGAGGAACAAAAGTAAAATGTGTGCCAGCACAATTTTACAGATGGACATAATTCTAATTTGACATTCTGAATTACAAAGCATTCTTCACAGGATAGATTCTTACTAGGCCAATAGCTGATATTGAACTTTCTAATCATTCCAAGCTAATTGATTCCATTAAGAAAAATAATAAAAATACATAAAGAAAAACAAGTTTATTCAGACTTTCTTCACATGCATATTCATTTACCCACAAAAGAAAATAGTCACTATTTTAAGTTCTTTTGGCAACAAGTCAAAATATATTAACTAAAAAATCAACATTACGTGACGAGTCTTCAAAAATTTCATGAAAAATAAATGTGATGGAAAAATTGCATGACTTTCTTTTTTTGCACCAAAATAAACTTATCTTTAAGTTCCATTTTCCACAAATATCCCAAAAGACCCTTATTCTTTTAAATGTGTAGTAATGAGGTCTCCATACTAGACATCATTACTGATTAACTGATATTAATAAGAATTTATTTGAAAGGCAGAGTTAGGGAGAGAGAAAGATATTTAACTGATCTTTTCTAAGCAACAGCAACAACAAAGTACTATATATTTGTGCAGTCAAGTAAGCTTGGTAAAGTGCAGAATTTCAAATGATGAGCCAAAACACAAACATCATCTGAAGAATGCCACAGGACAGCTCCAGACAGCACTTTCTATTATTTCGTCTAGGATTCACCTAGTAACATAACAATTAGGAATGTACAGCCAGAATATTCATTGTAAAAGAATAACAAGCAGGCATAAGCAAGGGAGCCAAGCATATTGTGACATATTTATGGTGAGAAGCAAAAGTTCAAGTTGCTGCTGGCGGTCATGTTGCTCCTGGCTCATCTTCTATGTCCTTGGAGTATGATAAGGAGTTTTCCTAAAAGCAATATCTAATAATAACCCAAACCTTCTGCTTACTGCAGCCACATAGCATTTAGGAAGATATGCCTTCATAAGGCAAGGTCTGCTTGGGCAGAAGCAGGACCACAGCCATGTACAATATTCAGGAGGCTATGGCCTCACTGTGAACACTCAGGCAGTATCCACCACAGAAAAGATGAAATTTTTCCTATGTATTCCTGTAGTGGGATAGCTCACATTCAAAAAACGCAATGGAAAGGTACCTGCTCCTCTAGGGAATAGTGAAGACAGAACTTTTCTCTGACTCAGCGTGCAAAACTCCGTAAAGTGGATGGAATAATTATCATAAGGAGCCTGGGGCATTTTCAAGAGAAAGGAAAAATGAATATGGTGAATAGGTTGAGGTGTCACAGCCCTAGGAAAGATGTGTCCTGGGAAACATTTATGTGATCTAAAAGTATTGCTCACCAAGATCATTTTCTCCTTGCTTTGAAATCTTTTAGCTTTGGATTTTCTGATCTGAATTTATCATTAGGGAAGCTACCAAACCTTGGATAATTACTATGTCTGTAAGAAACCTCCATTCAGCCAATAAGAGATGCCAAGTTATGGCTATGATGGTAACACACTTTCAAGTCACTTGAAAGACTTTTACCATAATAAAGACTGCATGCTTGTCATGCACACAGTACTTATTGTAAAACCTACTTCATGGACATTCTGAAGTCATCCACCTTTTCCTTTTCCCTCAAAGTAGATATTGCCATTATTCACTGAAGCTTACCTAGTGTAACGTCCTCACCTCGGTAGCATCTCCTAAGTCTCTTGGACACAGTTAGAGAAGAAACCACAGCTCATGCTATCATGTTTCAGAAACTTCATAGACTGATTTTGTCCCAGAGAAAGTGTCCGTCTCACTGCCACCAAGATCAAAATCAAGTCACAAATGACAAAATTCTTAGAGCCATAGATGAGCACTTTTGGTGAACAGACCATACAGGTAGACTTCAAAAGGTTCATGGGAAAGCGAAATTAAAAGGTAAGTTTATTTTGGCACAAAAATTTTAAAATAAATCCATAGTTTCCCTGAAAAATTTGAAGACACCTCATATCTTCAGTGAATACTACTAGGATATGGAAGGTATTTATAATTCTGAAGATTTCTTTCTTTAAATATGATTATGACTTTCACGCAGCTACTTCATATATTTTGCAATATTAGAGAATGATATTCAAGGAAAGCAGAATATTAGACAAGTAAAAATAGATTTAAAAAAAACCTATCTACTTCTACACTCACCCTGTATGTATAGGAAGAATCAAAATCACACCTGGTTTTATGAACATGGACTTGCTTTCCTTTTATCTTCAGTAGCAAGACTTTTTCCAAAGAACTGTTCTGATGATTCATTATGAGACCTTTCTTAAAGATCCCTTGAAAGGCAACATCAATAAGCAATTGAATCACTCACTTGAAAATCCTTGCCCTGCTGCTTCAACCAATTCTGAACTGCTATATCCTTGTCCTGATTGAATTTTCATGAAACCTACTCCCATTTTGGGGAAAAAAAAAAAAAACTGGTTTGGGAACTGTCATTTCCTCAGTCATCCTAGAGAACCCTGGGCCCAGCTCACAGTGCCTGCTGCAAGAGCAGTGTGCATGAGGGGAACAGAAATGCAAAACAATCTCACAAGAGCTGCTGGAGACCAGGCAGCACTACCAGGAGCAGCTGGGGCTGGAGGCCACGAGCTTCCTAGGGATTCTAAAAGCCAAGGAGATCATGGGATCGCCAAGTCCAGGCCCTGTTTGGGCTCTGGGGCTCATCTATACTACTAGCCAAGAGAGGCTTCCTCACCTGGAAGAAGGGCAATGGGAACATGGCCTGCAGGGCTTCTGCCCCCACTTGAAACTCCACACTCAATTTGCTGCCAAGGCAGAGAGGTCTTGGCCACCCTGTAGGAGCAGCTATGGAAAAACAAATGTTTCTGGAGGTTTGTGAAGCTTCAAGAAGGCCATCAAGACTTTAGGGCCTTCAGCCCCCAGACTTGCTTCTTCTGCCCTGAAGAGGCTCCAGCACTGTCCTTCCCCAGCGAGAAGCTACTGCTTTTGTCCACAGACCAGGAGGAGCTATCATCCTGGCACCACAGTCTAACTTTTGGCCTTCAGCAGCCAGAAGAGCTAGAGGAATCTTACAAACTCTGGAACCCAGGATACTTCAGAGATAGGTCTGAACCAAGAGTGCAAAGTAATCTTCAGTGCAGAACAAAACACAAAACTCTTTATGGTTTGACAAAGCTCATTTTACATTTCCTGGGACCAAGCCATTCTGGGTTATTTGACCAGTTTTTTTGTGGTTGTTGTTTTGTTTTTGTTTTTGTTTTTTGTTTTTTTTTGGTTTTTTTTTTTTTTTTGACAGGCAGAGCGGACAGTGAGAGAGAGAGAGACAGAGAGAAAGGTCCTCCTTTTGCCGTTGGTTCACCCTCCAATGGCCACTGTGGCCAGCGCACCGCGCTGATCTGAAGCCAGGAGCCAGGGGCTTCTCCTGGTCTCCCATGCGGGTGCAGGGCCCAAGCACTTGGGCCATCCTCCACTGCACTCCCGGGCCACAGCAGAGAGCTGGACTGGAAGAGGGGCAACCGGGAAAGAATCCGGTGCCCCGACCGGGACTAGAACCTGGGGTGCTGGCGCCACAGGTGGAGGATCAGCCATTGAGCCGCGGCACCGGCCATGACCAGTTCTTATGAATCATGAAACCAGGTCTGAGTCAACTAAACCTCCATTGAACCAGTCTCTCCAACATGGATGAGGGGATTTGGGAATGACAAGCTCAGTGCTATGTCTGTGGCCAACTGTTTATGAAAGTTGCAACTTTGGAAACATGGCTATTTTTACATTACGTATATTTCTACAATTTATTTTCCCATTGAATTTAATAAAGCGTTTTCTGGGGGGAGCAAAAAAAAAAAAACTGCTTTAAATCAAACTTCAATTCTCAACAAACACTGAATTACTGAATTTAACTTCTTCCACTCCAAGACACCATCAGAGCCTACTATGGTAGCCTTCTCCCTTATCCAATAAGGTATACATAGAGGTTGGTCTTATCAACAGCTTCCACTGGTAACATTTGAGGATTGAGAAATTACATGTGACAAAGAGAACTCTGACACACAACTTTTGTAGCAGTAAGTTCAGAGGAATCAGGACTTGGTCAATGACTGCCAGCTTCCCTGAGTTTTGCCCATTTCCAACATAGGACCAACAAAAGAAAACTAATCATGCTCCCCAACTAATCACAAATGATGTTCCCCATTGTAGCTAGCCCACTTCGAGCTTCCTCAAACCAGTAACCCCAAATCAAACAAAACTGAAATCTTTACATACCGATCTTTTTATCTTATAAAGTTTTTCTATGCCCCTAGGGGTTTACCTTTGAGTCTGTATCAAACACAAATGATGGTTGGTGGCCTTGATGCAATCAGCTCTGATTGAGCAGTCTCTACTTGTTCTTGTTTTGATGGTCTTCCTTATATTCTGTGGGAGCAGAGTTTAGACAACAGGATTTGAAATACAGGAGAAACTTTTTAGAAGAATAAATGGGTATCATATTGCTCAGAACTATTAGTTCTCCAGTCAAGGGTTTTTACAAAATCTTTATTTTCATCTACCTGAAAGGCAGAATGAGAGAGAGACAGACGAGGGAGAGAGAGAAATAGAGAAATAGAGAAATAGAGAGAGAGAGAGAGAGAGAGAGAGAGGGAGAGAGGGAGAGAGGGCGAGAGGGAGAGGGGGGGGGGAGAGAGTGAGGGGGAGAGAGGGAGAGAGAATATGAATCTTCTATTTGCCAATTTACTCTCCAAATGCCTATAACAGCCAGGGTTTAGCCATGCCAAGGAGCTCCAATGTGAGTCTTCCACATGGGTAACAGGGACCTAAGACCTTGATCCATCATCTTCTGTTTAACCTGCTGCACTGCAACACCTGCCAGAAACTGGTAAATTTCCTGCCCAGTAAAGAGTTTCAAGGACGGTTCCATTCTGGAAACTAGCAATAGCCTCATATAAAACCGAGAACACAAATAGGCAAGCATTTCTAAACATCATAATCTAATCTACCCCCAAATCCTACCACTTTGTAAAAGATGGCTATCTCCTACATCTCTCTTTTGTTCTTTTTTAAAAATTTTATTTAAGTTACATGTTTTGTGATTTTCATATATACAGATTTAGTAACATAGTGATAATTCCCACTCTACCCTCCTGCTCATTTCCAACCCTTCTTTCTTCTCCCTCTCCCATTTTGACTCTTAATTTTTACAAAAATCTTCTTTCAATTTACTTAATGATCGTAAAGTTGACCCTATGTAAGAGTTCAACAAATAGTAAGAAGGAAAAAAAAATAAAAACACTGTTCCTCAACAGAAGATACAAGGACAATAAACAATTATCGAATCTCAAAATGTCCACTTCACCACAATAAATATTTTAGGAACTCTATTAATTACCTCAGATCAGGGAAAACTTCATCTTTCCTTTTTATCCTTTAGTTCCCCACCCAGCTATGCTGTATATACAAAATCACAATTCACTCTTTCTACTTCAGTGCCATTTACAGTGATGCTGAATTGTCAATTTCATGATCTCTTAAATCCTTCTTAATGGCCAATGACATTTTCTAAGTATTTGTTTTTGAACTAGACACACACACACACACACACACAAAAATTAAACAGTAGGATATAAAGGACTTTGAAAGTTCTCATTTTTCTTATATCAAGCGAAGAGGGAGAAAAAAATCCTGCAATTCCTTTTGCAATGTGGAGAGAAAACAAATAATGTGCCTTCCAAGACAGTCACATAATTTTTCTTCAGGGTGGATGACTACTCAGAAAAATAACATTACAGGTTGTTTTGGTATAAAAAGTCAGGGCTTGCTTCAACAAGAAAATAGAGAGCAGAATTTCATACATAATAAATTGTGAAACCAATAAGAGCAAGTAGAAAGAAAAGTAGGTTCCAGTGCTTGCAGCATGTATCAGATCATGAATCTCAACAATTATCATGGAAGGTGAGAGTTGAAGACATCGGCATCTGATGACAATTGGCTGTCTGTGAAAAATCTCAAGAATGAAAATGACTGACAGACTATTATAAATAATTTTCTAACAATAGTGTACTAATAATATTCTAATTTTCAATTTATTATTTTCTATATTAGGCTACCCAAAATGGTTTCAAAAAACTGCAAAATTCAGGACCCTTGTGATTTACCTAGAGATTCAAAGGAAAAGCTTACGGAGTTGTTTATATCAATGCAGAATGCAGAAGAGATGGGGCCAGCATTGTGCCATAATAGGTAAAGCCACTACATGCAATACAAGCATCCCATATGGTCAATGGTTCATGTTTCACCTGCCCCCTTTCTCGCTCAGCTAACTCTTTCTAACGGCCTGGGAAAAGCAGCGGAAGATGGCCTGAGTGTTTGGGTCCCTGCCACCCATGTGGGAGACCTGGAAGAAGCTCCTGGCTCCTGGCTTCAGTGTGGCCCAGCGCTTGCTGTTGTGGCCAACTGGGGGGTGAATCAGTGGATGAGAGACCTCCTTGTCTCTCCCTCTCTCTCTGCAACTTTGACTTCCAAATAAATAAATAAATCTATGACAAAATATGGGTAGGGGGAGGACACAGAGAAGAGACCAGAAGATTAAGAGTTCAGTGGAAATGTGAAATCAAGATGAGATGACTGGGGAAAATGTAGATTCCACATGTCCCTATATAGTGAAAGGGAAATGTTGGATTTCTATGATAGTAGAGATGAAAACTAACGTAAATAAGAATAACCTCACAAAGCTAGAAGGTTTAAAAATACCCAGGCAACTGACATTTAAGTGACATATCATTCTATAACTGTGGTCACAGGAATGCTTATTAGGGGCCACTATTGGCACAACCCCTTAAGCCCCTGTCTACAGCACCAGCATCCCATGTGGGTGCTTGTTCAAGTCCTGGCTGTTCCACTTAAGATCTCACTCCCTGCTAATGTGCATGGGAAAGCAGCAGAAGATAGACCAGGTGCTTGGGCCCCTGCACCTATCTAGGAGACCCAGAAGAAGCTCCTGGCTCATGACTTCTGCCTGGCCTACCCCTGTCTATTGTGGCCATTTGGGGAGTGAACCAGCAGAAGGAAGATCTCTCCCTCTCTCCCCCTCTCTCTCTGTAATTCTGACTTTCAAATAATAAATAAATGTATTCTTAAAAGTGCTAATTAATAGACTAACACCTCTTCCTTCTTTCTCTTTCTTTCTTCCTATTTTGTTCTTGCTCTATTTTTAAATTTTTCCTTATTCCTCAATATGTTGGCATTTATAATTAATTCTGTCTTGCATTTAAGCTTAGAAGTAAACTTAGAATTACTTTATTATCATTTCTTTTCATTTTTTCTATTAAATATCAAGTAAATATATAATAGTGAAGTAATTTTAAAGATCATACTTTTTAGCACAACCTATATTCAAACAATTTAAGCATGGTTTGAAAAGGTATGTAAGGAGACATCTTGCAAGAGTTTGAGGCCAGATGTTTTACTTGCTTGGTCTCTATTAATGACCCCCTCTTGGTAAGAAAACTCTGTGAGACACAAGTTTTACCTCAGCAACATGATGATAACAGTGGAACTGCAATCATTTGTAACTGGGGGCATGAGGTTGGATCAGACTGCAAGCTGTGAAGAATATACATATGTGTGTAAGTATATATACATATTTACATATACCCCACATATATGCATTTTTCACACATCTGTATATGCCACACACATAAGTACTGCTAACATAGAGTATATTCCTAATATGAATACATATATAAGTCCTATGTATTTAGATTATATACCAGTATCTATTTTTATAATTTTATTTACTTTTTTAAAATTGAACTAAAAGAAATATGAGAGCTCTTTCCAACTAATCAACAGCTCATTAGAGAAAGCATAATTTATTCTTAATTAGTACAACAGCTTTTACAAGGATCATACCATTTGATTGTTTATGAATTAAGACTAAAATTATCTTTTTAACAAAGATAAGCTCCTCCTATTTAAACAATAAATGCTCTTGAAACTACATGCCTATTATATTTAGTTTAAGCAAAATATTAATGCACATAATATTTACTGGTTTTAATTATTTTTCAGTTAGTAATAAACTTGTGCTATTAACCAGTCATTACTATGTCAACTATAGTTCTTCATCAATGATTCTGAATCAAAGTTTTGGTAATTAATTAGATAACAGAAATATTTCAACTTATATTTAATATCTATGAAGTTATGAAGATCACAAACATCATTAAGGAATTTGAAAGTTAAAAGAGGTCCATCTATTCCACACATTCTTTAACACCAGTTCAAATGTCCTTACTTCTCCAACTTCTCTGTACTTCTATTTAGCATTTATTTAATGCCTACTCTATGCCAGATCTCATGTCAAACTATGGGGCAGAACTAAATATAAAACTGCTTTTCAGAGTCTTTCAGTTAATAATGCCCTTCATTTACATGAGATTGGACTTCCTCAGTGCTTGGCAGTTGGATGACACTCAGTAAACTTTAGTCTTCTGCTCTCTCCTTCCCTTACTTCACGCTGTGGGTACTTTTGTTGAAGCCTCGATGTAACACACTACATCAGAAGTATTTGCTGCATGAAGGTTCCCTCTAGAATGAGCCTGTAGGTTTCCTTTCAGAATAGTCATTTCTTAATTATTCAAAAAGAGACAGAAGATAAAAGAGAGAAAAGAGTGATCTGGAAGATATCAAAAATAGAACTACAATTCAATATATTTCTTTCCTCCAATGACATGTGGAGCTTCCTGAGAAAAAGTAAAGCTTTCAGAATTTAATTAACATCTAAAGATGGGAGCTTTAAAAAAGGCCAATCACGGACATGGGAGTGACTGTGGGAGAGTCACAACCAAGGTCACTTAAAACAAGGTAAAACTTGCAAATACAATCGTTTGGTGCTGTGGGTGGGTGGCTGTTGCGGGAGGAGCAGGTGGGCAGCCACATGAGGAAGGGCTATCATTGGATGTATCCTGGACAATGTTTACTCTTTTCTTCCTTCCTCCAACAAACAGTGATTGTCCCTATGCAACCGAAGTATCCATGTCGAGTATTTCAAGAAAACCAGAACACAGCAATTCCTTTTTCCTGAAGCCAAAATTAGAAAAAATATTTTCAAATGAGACACCTCCTCTTATGCCAGTTGTTCTTACTGAAAACTAAAAGAAACCAGTGGAAACTGAGATGTGAAATTTCTGGGGCAAAAACAAACACCTCGGTTTTATTAACTCTTGCCATATCGGGTGGATTTTCTCTCACTTCTGAACCATTAACTTATTGAATAGAACAAGACTAATTTTCTTTAAAAGTAATAACATTGTAAAAGAAAAATGCTTTTATAAACTTCAGAGATTGTCAATTCCCAGGAGAGGAATTACAAAGTGACAATGAACATATTTTTATAGTTTAATCTCATTTGTAATTGAAAGTGTGATAGTCCCTTCTTCATTTACAAATGGGTCCAAATAAAAATAAAAGCTGAAAAAAGTCCTTTTTTTACCAAAACCATGTTGGCAGGCAATAAAAATGAAAAATTTTGTTCTCTTCTAATGAGATTATAAATTAAAAAAAAATTTTGAAGGTAATTTTCCAACATGAATCAACTTTTTGTTTAAGATTTATATATTTATTTGATAGGCAGAGTTACAGAATAGGCAAAGAGAGAGAAATAGAGGTCTTCCATCCTCTGGTTCACTCCCCAAATGGCAGCAATGGCCAGGCCTGGGCCCATCCAATGCAAGGAGCCAGGAGCTCCTTCTGAGTCTCCCACGTGGGTGCAGGAGCCCCAGGACTTGGGCCAACTTTTACTGCTTTCCCAAGCCATAGCAGAGAGCTGGCTCGGAACAGGAAAAGCTGGGACTTGAACTGGCATCTCCCAGTACTGCAGTCAGCAGCTTTAACCACTACGTCACAGTGCTGGCCCCTCAACTGTTTTTTAAGACATTCTTCAGGGCAGCTTTGTGGCATAGTAGGCTAAGCCTTCGCCTGTAGAACCACCATCCCATATCAGCACCAGTTTGTATCCAAGCTGCTCCACTACTGATTATACTCTCTGCTAATGGCCTGGGAAAGCAGTGAAAGATGGCCCAAGTGCATGGACCCCTGAACCCACGTGGGAGACACAGAAGAAGCTTCTGGCTCCTGGCTTTGCATTGGTGCAACTCCAACATTGCAGCCATTTGGGGAGTGAACAAGCAGACCAAAGACCTTTCTTTCCATCTCTCCCTCTCTCTGTTACTCTACCTCTCAAATAAAGAAATGAAATCTTGAAAAAAAAAAAAAAGACATTCTTGCACTCACCCGACAATTTACAACTTTCTTGGAGAAATGCACGTGGACTGAGAGGGCTTTAATGTTCTCCTCTGTGTGACTGAACTTCACACACGCTTCTTCTCCACTCTGGGCCATTCTTAGCATCTGCCTTAGAAAACTTGCAATAGAACTTTCTTGTTCAGCACCTTGAGCTGCAAATCCTTTTAAAAGCCTCTTGGTAGTTTTACAATCCAGGAATAATTTTTTTTTTAATCAAGGACCTAGAATCTATCTCTTTCAAATATAAAAAGTTTCTATGGAGGGATAAAAGCCTAAATTTGTGCTGGAGTCTTGCTTCAAATTATAAAACTACCTCCTGTCAGAAAGAAAAGGAAAGCTTATTTTTCCTTTGCATAAAGGCGATTAACAACACTGGGGGCCTCTGGTCTCACTTTCACCCCAACGTGTAAAAGTCCTTCCAAGTTCGTTTCCGCAGAGCTGAGTGCAGGCAGCATTCTGGTGTCTCTCCAGGCCTGTCATCACTTTAAATAGTGTTCTCTTGAGTCAGGCACTGCATCGAAGCAGGTAAAGTGGCCGCCTCCGGCAGCGCCCCATTCCTAATAGGCATTGGTTTGAGTTCCAGCTGCTCCACTTCCAATTCTGCTCTCTGCTAAGGAGGCTGGAAAAGTGCGGAAGATGACCCAAGTGCTTGGGTCCCTGAACCTGCATAAGAGACTCGGAAGAAATTCCTGGCTCTCAGTTTTGGATTAGCCCAGCTCTGGCTATGGCAGCCATTTGGAGAGTGAACCAGCAAATGGAAGATTTCAGCCCCTCTCTGTCTCTCTCTCTTTCTCTCTCTATAACTCCATCTTTTAAATAAATAAATCTATAAAAAAGTATTTCTCTTAGCATGTTTAACTTTTTTTAAAAAAAGATTTATTTGAAAGTCAGAGTTACACAGAGAGAGGAGAGGCAGAGAGACAGAGAGAGAGGTCTTCCATCAGCTGGTTCACTCCCCAGATGGCCACAATGGCCAGAGCTGTGTTGATCCAAGCCAGGAGCCAGGAGCTTCCTCTAGGTCTCCACGTGAGTGAGGGGCCCAAGCACTTGGGCCATCCTCTACTGCTTTCCCAGGCCATAGCAGAGAGAGCTGGATCAGAAGTAGAGCAGTCGGGACTTGAACCAGCGCCAACGTGAGATGCCGTTACTGCAGGCGGCAGCTTTACCCGCTAAGCCACAGTGCCAGCCCCAAGCATGCTTAACTTTGTCCGGTGCACTTTGCTTTGACAGCATAAAAAAGATCTGTAATACTGTATTACCTAATATATTATTTATGACAGCAGAAAGCAAAATTTTTGGTCAATATTAATTACTTAAATAAATTATAAATATTATAAAACAAAATATGTCAGATAATTGACCCTTTACAAATATGCATACACAGTTTTTTTAGGTAGAGAAAGAAATTGTAAAATAAAAATATCTTGCATCTATTCCCATTTTGGGAGTCAACATTTTGTTAGCTAATTAAGGTTTCAAGTAGGGCAATAAGACAGAATAGAACCATGATCTGCAACTAAAAATACAAAGAGGAGTACAAGGGGACATTACAAATCTTTCAGAGATGCAGAATTCTATGCAATTGATGAACGTGACATTCTGCAACTGTTTATATAACAAGCTAAACCACTGAAAAATGAGGCCCTGCCAGTCTCAACAGATAACAACTGAAGAAGAGAAAATCAGTGACAATGACATGACAGATGCTTTCAATGATTTGAATAGCCCAAGATTAAGAGATACTGTAGCACAAGGGCCCTCAAGCTTGGCTGCCCACTGGAATCAACTTGAGGCATAAAAAAAAAAAAAAAAAAAAAAAAACTGATGTCTTTGGGTGTGGCCTTGATATCAGTGATCTTTAAAGCTCTGGGATGTTTCTAATATGCAGAAAAATTGGGAATTCACTGACATTACCAATATTCCTGGTCTCCTGCATACGTCGCTCAATACTCAGTTCTCTATTTTCATGTGCACATTGTCTTGATTTCTAGATTGAGATGCAGCCTGTGGGTTTTATTTACACACTGCAGCCAGATTAACCTCCTTATTCCCTTTATTTCAAAACACTGCAAGCCTTGCTTTGCAGGATTCTGTGATAACTGAGATTTGTCAGTAACATTATTTGATTCAGTAACTACAGACCCAGGCAAGGTGAATGACCATCATCAAGAGAAGCCCAAGATCCAAGGCCATCCTTCAACCCTAACAAAACTCTCTACAGCCTCCACATTCCCTATCTCCCACTGTTCCCCAATTACTGAAACCACCAGATCTTCTGGAATTTACAGTTAGTTATCAGCAGAATTCTTTATCTGCATAATTCATTTTCGCTTACAGCCCTAATAAGGTGGATTTTGGTCTTTGAAACAATAGGTTGTTTCTCATCTCACTTTAGACCACTAACCTCTAACTTTCCAAAACCTCTTCAGAATCTCCTGTAATCAGATATTACCCAGGACCTCTCTTAATTTCAGTCAATTCCTTCCCTTTCTTGAGAATTTTAGCTCCTAGGTTACTCTCTCTGTCATTAACTTGTAGGGTTTGGTAATTCCAATAATTTTCCCAATAAGCTGGCCTTACAATTTCTTGATCTCTTTTTTCCAGGATGTTTTCTCCACCCTATCACTTCATTTCCACTTTCACCTTTTTGTTTAACCAGATTAAACTGTTTGGCCCACAATAATGGCAGCTATTTGGCATACACTCAACTCCCTACTCATTGTACTTACATGACAAAAGGTCAGTCTCTGTTACAAACAATATACAACACGCATGGTTTCTGCTTGCTTGCACACAATGAAGCATGGCAAGAGAAAAAGACAGCTGTGCCAACTGGGGGAACTCTATCCATATTATAGTATGTTATATTAATTTAAAAACATTGAAATCATCCTTGATTGTACTCTTTCAACTGTAAATTTCATCACCTGTCAATCCCATAAATTAAACTATCAATGTATATACAGAATCTGATTATTTATCACTACCTACCGCTCTCACTGGGGCCTGAACCACTGTTATTTCCCATGGCTATTATTCCTCAGTGGTTTCACTGTTGCTTCCATCAACACAGCACCCAGACCAGCAACAATTATCTCTTTTTCTTCTTGCTTATATCTATATACTTGAATAATATTTTATATTTTACTAATATTATTCATACATGTTATCTGGTTAGATGCTGCACACATTCCACGTTAGGGAAAATGAGGCTCAGAAAAGTGAAGGGCCTTGTGCAATACATAAAACATATAAGATGCGGCCGACACCACGGCTCACTAGGATAATCCTCCGCCTGCGGCGCCAGCACACGAGGTTCTAGTCCCGTTCAGGGCGCCGGATTCTGTCCCGGTTGCCCCTCTTCCAGGCCAGCTCTCTGCTGTGGCCCGGGAGTGCAGTGGAGGATGGCCCAAGTCCTTGGGCCCTGCACCCCATGGGAAACCAGGAGAAGCAGCTGGTTCCTGGTTTCTGATCAGCGTGGTGTGCCGGCCGCAGCGTGCCGGCCGCAGCGGCCATTGGAGGGTGAACCAATAGCAAAAGGAAGACCTTTCTCTCTGTCTCTCTCTCTTACTGTCCACTCTGCCTGTCAAAAAAAAATATATATATATATACATATATATATATATACACACATATAAGATGCAAGGGTGAACTCTGAACCTGTATTTTGCCACTTCAAGTCTAGTGAATTTTTTTTTTTTTTTTTTTTTTTACAAAAAATCCCAGGAAAGTGACTAGTTGAACTCAATTTTTTGGTCAGAGTGTCCCTAAAAGATACAAGTCCACTGTTCCACTCACAAACCTCCAATAGCTTCTATTCTCCAGTAAAAGCCAAAGCTCTCAGTATCGCCTACTACTGTATTTATTACACTCTCTGATCTAACCTCCTATGAATGTTCTCCTTTGTTTCCTGTACATAAGTTACACTAGCCTCCTTGCTGTCCCTCCCACAGCTTACACACACTTTCACCCCATGGTCTTTATTCTTTCTATTCTTGAGGTTAGAATCCTCCTCTCAAAGTACTCATAGAATTCATTCTTTCACCTGCATCAAATGCCGTCTTCTCAGTGACAACCTTAGAATTGTAACTTCTCTTTCCTAGCATTACCGACTCCACATCCATGTTCCATAGCATTTACAATCATTTATCACATCATACAATTTATCTTTGGTTTCTCATTACCCTTCTTCCATTACTATGCTTGTTCCTAAGAATAGTACCTTAAAAAGTGAGGCAATGAGTAGATAATTTTAATTATTACCTAACAATTAGCCCTCCATATATTAGTATTTATTAACAACTCTAAAATCAAGATATATATGTATATATATATTAATTATTCAAAAGGCAGAGTGTCAGAGGGAGAGGAAGACACACACACATACTGCACAATTAGAGAGGGAGAGAAAGACAGAAACAGAGACAGAGACAGAGAGAGATATCTCCCATCTGCTGGTTCATATTCCATATACCCACAAGAGCCAGGGCTGGACCATACCAAAGCCAGGGGCCAGAGACTCCATATGGATCTTCCACACAGGTGGCAGGGGTCCAAGTACTTAGGCATTATTTGCTGCCTTCCCAAATGCATTAACAGAATCTGCACAGCAAGCAGAGAAGCTGGGACTTAATATGGAATGCTGGCATCATGAGAACAAGCTTAAGCCTCTGATCACAATGCTGGCCCCTCACAAGCTTTATCTTCTATTCTCTAGAATGTGTTCATAAAGGGCCTTTTAAACCTTCAAACTCCAGTAAGAATATTTTTGTATTATAGCATTAAAATATACCCTATAGTTATTATAGAAAGCACTTAGCTGGAAGGGTACAAGATAGAACCATATTTTAAATTAGCATAGTATTCAGAATCTCATGAAAGTTGAATTAATGTATTGGAAAAAAATGAAATAAACCCTTGGTTTTTCAATATTATACACATGTATATTTTTCTCTTCTCATTTTTCAGATTTTCTTTCCAGTTCTCACCTCTTTTGTATTTTGTGGTTTATTTTAACAGATAATTGGAATTTCTTTAAATGCTACAATCTAAATACTGATACTCAAGCAGACATGGTGTAGAATATACCATTAACATTAGAAATGACACTAATTTTAGGTTTCTAAGTTATTATATCCTTCACTGCAATCAATATAATTCAAAGTAGATATTTTAAGATAATGAAAAAAATATAGGCTAGAAAAGAAGGGCTTGACCCTAACCATCTTATGCCATTACAGGGTGTAGGTAGGGTCTCTGCTAAATGAGTTTTAACCTGTGCTTCTTTCCACCTAATGACTTCATGAGCTCCTTTAATTCAAAACTCTCTAGAGGATGCCCAGTCTGACAGTGATAAGGTTAAAATACTGCTAATGGTCTATGAATTCTGGCACTGAATTGCTTTGTATTTCTGTAGAGCTCTTCTTGAAAAACCCCATTATGGAGTGACAAAAACATTTTTAAACACGAACAAATTGAAATCTACATAACTGATCCTGAAGTATTTCTAAGTGACTTATTTCAGACTTTAAACATTTCATTATTTAGCTGAAAATGCACTAGTTTGCTTAACAAAATACCCATGTCACTATTATAAGAATAAAAATGAATTTTATATAGGCTAACATCATACATTTCTCTAATACTGAACTACATATTAAATTAAAAACTAAAAAACAATCATTCAAGCAGAGCAATTTTCTGCATTACTGCTTGAATTTCTGAAAATAACCTTTTACATAATGGAAAATTGAAAGAAAATAGTATTACTAAATAAGATATTTTCATATCTGGCAATCTAGGACAAGGAAAGACTGTATGGTTATCATTAAATAAGAAGACTTCTCATTGAAACATTTTCTTTAGACGTATTTTAATGCAGAAATATTCACTCTAAAGGTTACTTTGTCAAAAATTTCCACCTATTTGTTTGACTGTTCTATCTGTTCTTCATTTTTGTTTTTTAAACATTTATTTATTTGAAAGTCAGAGTTACAAAGAGAGGGAGAGACACAGCGATATCTTCCATCCACTGGTTCATTCTCCAGATGCCCACAACAGCCAGGGATGGGCCAGGCTAAAGCCAGGAGCCAGGAGCTTCATTTGGGTCTCCCACATGGGTGGCAGTTGCCCAAGCACTGGGACATCTTCCACCGGTTCTCCCAAGCCATGAGTATGAAGCTAGTTCAGAAGTGGGGCAGACAGGACATAAATCAGTGCCCATATTGGATATCGGACTCATAGGCAAAGGCTTTACCTGCTACACCACAACATCAGCCCCTCTTTATTTATTATAACAAAATTACTACGTCCCCTATATTAAGTATCCTATTTAATTCATTTTTTGTAATTTGCTGTCTTTCAAGCCTTTTTTAAAAACTGGTCAAAAGTAATGCTCTATTTAATAAATATAACTAATCTTTTATTATCTTTCACTAGAATATGTATTCTCTTTTAGTGTCATTTATTTCACTGACTGTGAAAATTATGAGATAGTACATTATGTGCCAGATCTCCATATATAATGGAATATTGAGTTCTTAAAACACTACATGCCTGCACCTGTCTCCTGGGTAAACTCAGTTTATTGGATGATAATAAAGGCAAAAAATATGGAGGGGATGCTTTGGACTACAAGTAACAGAAAATTCAACAACCTGTGTTCTAAATCATAAGAACAGTTTTCATCATTCAAATTATGTATAGTTTATACTTTATTCAGTGATCAAATAAAGAAGTGATCTCTTGATTAACAATAAGATCATGTTGGAATTTCTTCAAGTTAATTTTGTGATACAATACAGATACTATCTCTACAGAATCCATATCCTCAAACCAGCATCCCATGAACAAAAATAGAAAAAGGGAAAAACTATTCCCTTGCCAGACGACCTTTTAATATGACAGAAATATTTTGCCTTTTTCTTCCATGACTCCTAGCTAGTGATTCTGGCAAGCAAAGTAGGAAGAAAACGGATGTGCAAGTACATGATTTTTGCTTACACTCAGAAGATTGACTACAATCATGAGAAAAAGTAACAGGTCACCAACATCCAGGTTAACTCTTTTATATAAAACTCAAATTTTACACATTGCTAACTTACTCCTTGTGGTAAAATTTCTTTCCAAAGCCCTTCCCTAAACTCTTTTGCTACAAAAGGAGCTAGCTAGTTTCTAATTACTGTGGACTAGGTTTCTTTGTGGTTATCTTATTATGATGCCATTAAAAACAAGGAGGAGAAGGGAATTTGCTTTTCTGAAGTTCAACAATGAAGCACACATTCACATTTTGTTGAATGCTTTACTCCATGTTGTCAAGCCTTTAAATACTGGAGGCCTACACAAGTTCAACTGAGATTAGTATGTTTATATATATATATATGTATATATAAAATTTTATATATTTTAATTTTATTTGAAAGATCGAGATACAGACAAAGACAAAGATCTTTACCCAACTGGTTCAAATCCCCAAATGAAACGGTTGCTAAAGCCAAGACTGGGCCACACCAAAGACAAGAGGCTAGAATTCCACCCAATTCTCTCGCATATTTGGCAGCAAACCAAGTACTTGAGCCATCATCTACTGACTACTGGGGTGCACATGAACAGAAAACTGGGATCAGAAGCAGAGCCTCGAATCACAATAAACCAAGCACTCTGACACGGAATGCAGGTATCCCAAGCAACATCTTAACTGCTGTGCCAAATGCCCATCCCACATATTACAGCTTTACCTCTTGCTTTGATATATTAACAACCCTCTTTCATCAATTAAAACAGCATTCTCCTTTATTACCAAGACCTTTAATAAAATGGTCAGAGAAATAAATAAACATAACCTTGGTTGCATCTCTATGAAGCTAAAATACACACATGGGGGCCTTACATTTGGGAGCATCTCCCACATCTACCTCCTATCGTTTTAGTCCCAGAAGGTTCACAGTTGGAAACAAATGACAGTATACAGTAAAAGGGAAGTTAAACAATAAGACTTTCATTTGCTTGCTAATTCATCCAAATATACTTTAGCAGTTACAGTTAGTCATGATGCTAAGCACTGAGTATATACTGGAGAACAAGGTGATAAGCTCTCTGATACCATGCAACTTTCCATCTAGTAAGAATGAGAATCCAGAATTAACTAAACAAGTAAATACATGAGCATGGTGTATGCGCTACTGCTGAGTGTGTCTATGTCATATAGTATACGTAGGGACTTAAGGTGCAGAAGGGAGCCATCTGGATAAAACTCCTGGGAGAGGAAGGTGTCTTTGAGCTTGTACTTCCCAAGACAAGGACTGAAGAAACAAGGACAGACAAACACAGAGTAGAGGGAAGGGATTTCCAAGAAGAACAAATATCATGTGTAAATTCATTAGGCAGCAACAAACATGGCATGCTCAGAGAAGTGGAAAATATCTCAAGGCTGCTGTGTAGGGCAAACAGGGAAGGTAAGGCAGCAAGTACTTCACAGAATGACTCAAGATATGTTCAAAGTAAAATGGAATGTTTTAGAGCTTTCAAAGAAAATGAGGGGAGAAATTTTCTGTATGAAAATACACATATTTTTATTTTTTCCATGAACTTATAAAAATACATCCATATATTTTATGCACACACACACACAGGTTAAAGAAAAACAGTCTGAGGATGGATCTTTGGGAAGCCTAGCCTTTGGTGACTTTTCCAAACATTGGTTGATGATTTAATCTCCCCAGTATGAAGAAGGCAATTCTGGAAAGAAGAGCACTGCAAACATCAGGGCGTGAAGTGAAACAGTGATGTGGGTCAAAGAGTGGTACCTCGGGGCACATTTTTTTAGCTTCTAGCCTTAAGTTTTCTCATTCATTTTATCCATTTTTGAGAAAAAGAATATAGTCCAACAAAGTGTTTATTAAATGAGATACAAAATCCCATCTTTCTTTTCCCTCCAAGAGATGATACTTATGGGGGCCAAACTGACATAATAAAATCAATAAACAATAACCTTATGTTTGTTCATATATCTCTAAATTATCCAGGAATATTTTGTATGTTCCAGTGTGCCAAGGGGTTTCAGGAAATTTCTCCATTTAGATCTCCCACCACAAATTGGATCTTCAATCCAGAATAACACTTAACCAAGCAAGCTAGGATCCTGGCCAAGGAAAACCTCTCTCTAAGCATGCTAACATCCCTTTTCCATGCTAATGAAAACACTGCATAGCTATCAGCTTGGACTTCCCACTCACACAAGCCTTGATCCTTGTGATTATGCACCTCTTCCCCATGCATGCCAAAGTGTGAAAGCACAGGCTCACAGCATCACAGAGAAGCAAAGCTGTAAATAAATCTAAGTGAAAATAATCAGTGTGACTGGGCCCCATGTTTCTACTCATGAAATAACAACAAAAAATATGTCTTCCAGTTAGATGTATTTTCATACAGGCTTACCAATTATTGTAGGGAAGACTCCACTCATAGTTTACAAAAATACATATCAGTGGTCAGGCATTATGGCACATCAGTTTAAGAGGTCATGCGGGATGAGCACGTTCTATATCACAGTTCCTGAGATCCTGCCTCTGCTTTTGATCCAACTTCCTGCTAATCCATCTGGTAGTATGTGAAACAGACTCACCTGTCCACTCAAAGGATGGACTCGGACTCAGGAAGTGCAGTGAAAGGGAGACATGATTAACAATCTCACAAGATCCAGTGCCTAGTGGGCCAGCACAGCTGGGGTGGTTTACAGCAAGCTATTTATTTCCTACCAAGTGGTCCCTCCCCCAGTTCTTCATCGGCTGAGTAACTACAGGGTTACAATCTTCTCAACGTTTGCTTCAGCTGTTTTGGCCACTCCTAACATCCTGTTGGCTTAAGAACTTTCCAGGTGCATTAAGCTTATGCTAGCTAGCTACTTTGAACTTCCACACAACTGCAAGGAATTATGTCTGTCTCTCTTTCTTCGTGTTACTCTGCCTTTCAAACAAATAAGTAAATAGGTAAGAGGGTCAAAATCAATAGTAAAAGACATGATGATGGAAGGATAAAAATTGGGATGAGGCAGAGAAGAGGCTTTTAGCATAGGGATGCAAGGAACTCTAGAAAGCTAAAAAATGAAATAGACACCTCCCAGATTCCCGGAAGTCTACAGAAATAGCAGTGCTGCCCAGACCTGATTTTTATACTTCTGACTGCCAGATTGTAAAATAATAGATTCATGATGGTTTACGTAACTAAAAGTAGTAGAAAGTTAATAAAATTCATTTTCATTTTTTTCATAACATTTTCCCTACCTGTAATTATTTATTTCTTAACTCATTAGTGTGTTTCTTCGAAAGTTTGAAAATAAACTCTCTAGTATGGACACAGAACTTACTTTGTTGGCTGCAGAAACCTCAACCCTTGGAAAAGTGCCCCAGGCATAGCTACACGAACACTGAACAAGTGCTACACAAACACTGAAGAAGTAAGTATAAGGGACAGTAGAAATAGAAAAAGAGCTAAACATCAGACCATGTACTTCTGACAAGTATATGCTTTCTTTACCATTATGTCAGCACTGCCTTTATTTCTTAAAAACAAAAAAAAATCTTTATTTTCCAATTGTCCCTGATACAACATAAAATGATGATAGACATGCATTTTCACATTACATTTTAATATAGTAATTTTACTTGCTTTATGAAAAAATCTAAACTTCACTGGGATACATTAATTTATTTAACTTTCCAATAATTATACTATTATTCCATATCTCTGAAAGATGTATGAGAAAAATTTAACCAAATTCAAATTTTTAATATCATACCTGACTTAGCACTTGTTCCCTCCTTGAACCTAATTATTCCTCTTATAAATTTTTCTTAATTAATTAACTTATTTGTTTTGAAAGGAATAGGTAATACATATACACAGAGAAAGATGGAGAGAGCCAGAAGACAAAAGAGATCTCACATCTACTGGTTCACTCCCCAGATGTACACAATAGTTTGGCCTGGGCGAGGCCAAAGTCAGGAGCTAGGAATTCAATCCGAACCATCATTTTTGCCTCCCCATGTGTCCTTTGGTTGAAATGCAGTGGAGCCAGGACTGATTCTTCCTAAATTCCTTTTCATCCCATATTTGTCTGCTTATAAGGACAGAGCTGAGACAACAGGACAAATGTACTTTGTGAAATGCATAAGTGTAAAGAGTGAGGTAAGGTTGAATGGAGATAGAGAAGGTTTTGATGTAACATTTGTTCTGCGATGTTATGTTTCATGGAGGTACCTTGCATATACATAGCATTTCACCTTCCCAACAGAGCAATTCAATGTATGATAATTTGAGGCTCAGATATAGTCATAGAATCATGCCCCTATTCCCAGTGGCTAATAAGTGACAATTAAAATCAGTCTCCAAAGCTCATCTTCATTCCAGAACACCATATATTATTAGCAAAGAAACAAAAAACAAACCATCATATTACCAATGGATTCAAAGTATATAAGTATATAAGCAATGTGTATAGACATTATCTTATTATGTCTGACAAGTGAAAGAGAGATGATGAAAGCAATAAGAGAGGGAGGAGCTGTATAATTTGGGACATGCTCAATCAGAATTGACCCAAATGGTGGATTTAGAATCGTGCCAGGGATTCCAATACAATCCCATCAAGATTGCATGTACCGATGCCATCTCACTAGTCCAAGTGATCAATTTCTGTTCACAATTGATCACACTGATAGGTCTAAGAGTCAAAGGGATCACACAAATAAGACTAGTGTCTGCTAATACTAACTGATAGAATAAAAAAGGGAGAGAACGATCCAACATGGGAAGTGGGATACACAGCAGACTCATAGAATGGCAGATGTCCTAAATAGCACTCTGGCCTCAGAATCAGCCCCTAAGGCACTCGGATCTGGCTGAAGAGCCCATGAGAGTATTTTAGGCATGGAAAGCCAAGACACTCTGGAAAAAAAAAAAAAAAGGACCTAAATGAAAGATCTTTGCAAGTGAGATCCCAGTAGAAAGAATGGGGCCATCAAAGAAGGAGGTACCTTTCTGTGAAGGGAGGAGAGAACTTCCACTTTGACTATGACTTTGTCTAAATAAGATAGAAGTCAGCAAACTCAAAAGGTTTCCATAGCCTTGGAAACTCATGACTAGAGCCTAGAGAGATTTCTGACACCATAAACAAGAGTGTCAAATTGTTAAGTCAACAACAGGAGTCACTGTGTACTTACTCCTCATGTGGGATCTCCGTCCTTAATGTGTTGTCCAATGTGATTAATGCTATAACTAGTACTGAAATAGTATTTTACACTTTATGTTCTGTGTGGGTGCAAACTGATGAAATCTTTACTTAATATATACTAAATTGATCTTCTGTATATAAAGATAATTGAAAATGAATCGATGTGAATGGAATGGGAGAGAACGCAGGAGATGGGAGGGGTGTGGGTGGGAGGGAAGTTATGGGGGGGGGAGACATTGTAATCCATAAACTGTACTTTGGAAAATTATATTTACTAAATAAAAGTTTAAAAAAAAGAAAGCAAGATCATTTTTATTATGCTGAATATAGACTAGAGTGCCATTAGATGAAAGATACCATTTTTTTAAAATTAGTTTGCTGAAGGAAGCTTAATTTTGTCTTATGGAACCAAAAATCACAAAGACTATCTCAAGTCTATTGTCTCCTAACTAACATTTGCCAAGAAATTAGAAAAACAAAAATCACAAAGACTATCTCAAGTCTATTGTCTCCTAACAAACATTTGCCAAGAAATTAGAAAAACTAGCTAACTTGGGTATTTCACCTCCCCAGAGGCTATCCCTGAAAAAGAAATTAAATCATTTGGTAAAAGTTAGCATTTATTTTGGAAATTCAAGTTGCTTGTAATTTAAATTGAGAATTTAATACTGCTGTCCAATGCATGAACATCTGCCATTTTTCAATGCAATTATGAGGTATTATACTAGTGATTTGGATTGTATTTTAAAAAAATGACAAAATATTTGACAAATAGAAGGTTAATTTTTCAAAAATATGAGAGGATTACAAATGACAACAACATTTTGCTTTACTTTCTTACATTCTACCTTTCTTTGGGGAACTATTCCTCCTTTCTACACTACATTATGTTCCAGTACTGCCTAAGTTAGTGTTTGCTACACTTTAAATAAAATTCTTTATAAAAATATCTAAAAAATATATTAGTCTTAAAGGCTAAAATAAGCTAATGTATAACTTCCTGAATCCATGACAATTTATATCACCCACAGGACTAAAGCTGCAAAAACACCAGGTCCAAATATGGTCAATCATAGAACTTGAGTCTGTAGATGACAAATCCCAGGGTAGACCTGTGACCTACTCCAGAGCAAATGGGGTACATCTCCGGGATTCTTTTCACTCTGACTACAGAGCTCCATCTTGTAGATTTCTGCAATATGGCAAATCCTGCAGTGAGAAGAAAGGACCAAGAGTCCAGACAGTATTCTAGAGCTTTGAACAGCTTTAGCTCCTATCTTCTCTTTAGTAATATAAGAGTCTTTCAATAAAATTGCGATTTTGTCTGTGTTCATTTGAATTGGAGTTTCATGACTTATTGACATAAAACTGAATTAAACAAAAATGCTGGCACTACAGGAACAGTCTAGCATGGGGTCAGCAATAGTTGTATTGATGTCTGTTATGGAAATTCTGAAAAATGTTTTAAAATTTACTTTATTCTTCAAAACAGAAATCTTAGGTAAAAAACAAAGTGTGCTTTTAGTTTAGAGCACGAGGCTTTATTTCTCTTCTTGGCAAAATTATTTAATGGTGTGTAAGTTAGTTTCAGGGCCTGTGTACTGCTTATGCAAGGCTCCATATACTCACAGTACATCACATAGACAATCCCCACAGATGACCAAGATAGAATATTAATGTGATTTCTCTCTTGATTATTATACTTTAAGAAAATCACATTAAAAAGCAAAATAGCATCATGACAACGGTAAATAAATATAATTAAAAGATGCTGTTACAGGGAAAACATAGACATTTTCTATACTTTTAAGATTCATCAGTGTCCTTCCAAACTATGACACATACACTAACCACCACCAATGCTACCTCCACATTTAAGGTGTATGATTTTTAAAATTCACATTGCATTTTCCTAATTGTGCAAAATGTTGTTTTTAGGCTATAATGATGACCTTAGATCTGGGGGCTTCACAGCAGCTTAAATAAAATCAACTGTGTTTCTTATTAACTAATTAATCACAAAGCACATATGGGGCAGGTGTTTGGCCTATAAGTTAATACCCCAACTGAGACACCTGTGTCCTAAATCAGAATGCCTGGGTTCAACATCTGTCACCACTCTGGAATTCGGCTTCTGCTAATGCAGACTCCGGTAGGCAGTACTGATGGCTCAAATAATTGGGTTCCTGATATTCAGCTTTGGTCCCTACAGGGGGTTGTTGGACACATTTGGAGAACGAAACAGCAGATGAGATCTTGATTTTGAATGGGAAAGTACAACTGACTCAACCCAGACACATAGAGCCCCAAAGACAAAATTAAATACATTTAACTGTAATCATGGGAGATCTACAGCAAAAATAGTTTTCTTATAACATTTCAGATAACGGATATTATCGCTTTAAGTGGTATCGTGATCTTATGGCAGTTTGCATTTCATCATCCTAAGACTGGAATGTTCTGTGCTCATTGCATCTTCTAATTAAACTTCCAAAAATAAATAAAGAAAAATAAATGGCATGGAATGAGACATGCTGTCTGGTTATTATCACATTACAATATACAATACACTAGATAATAATCTTTTATACAAAGATATGTTAGAATTAAACATACATATACACACACGTACACCCACCCAGGGAACTCATGTAAAGTACTTAGTTGCAAACTCAAGCCCAAGCGTCCTAATATTACATTCCTTTGACCAAACCTCAGACTCCCTTTAAAGTACTTCAGTGTTAACTTCCTCCCCTTTTTCTTCTCTGAATAATCATTTTGAAGGCCTTTGCTGTCTAATGGATTAGAATCTCTATTCAAATTTCATATAAGATATTAAAAACCTTTCAAAAGCACCTTTAAAGCTTGTGAGTTTAGGATGAGTTTAAAGATCACCACTTCTGATCACTACTTGGACCATTTCTTCCTTCTCACTGAGTGACTGGTTCTTTCTATTTCTGTCCTTGACCACAACTCATGTCTTAGAAGAGGTCTTGGTCTGTTCCGACACAGAAGAAACTCTGCCTCTTTGACTTCTTAAGAACTGGGCTTTTGTGGTTCATTCCCTCATTAGTGAGCACTGATCCCTTCATGCACTGCTACTTTCCCAAACGCCAACCTTCTGAATCCTTGGTGTTTGGTCCACAACAACAATATTAGAAATAATTAAGAGGCATTTGCTATTATAATAATAAAATTATAAAATCAAAATGTATCTTCTGGGGCTGGCATTATGGTACAGAGTTAAAGCTGCCACCAATGACACCAGTATCCCATGTGGGTGCCAGGTTGAGTCCCAGCTGCTCTACTTCCAATCTTTCAATCCAGCTCCCTACTAAAGCATCTGGGAAAGTAATAGAAGATGGCCCAAGTACTTGGATCCTTGTACCACCCAGCGGGAGACCCAAAACAAGCTCCTAGCTCCTGGCTTCGGATTGGCCCCACTCCAGCTACTGAGGCCATTTGGCAAGTGAATCAGTGGATCCCTGCTATTACTCGGGAAAGCAGTAGAAAATGGCCCAAGTCCTTGGGCTTCTGCACCCATGTGGGAGACCCAGAAGAAGCTCCTGGCTCCTGGCTTTGGCCTGGTCCATTCTGGCCATCTGGGAAGTGAACCAGTGGATGAAAGATCTCTCTTTCTGTGTCTCCCTCTCTCTATATATAACTCTAACTTCAAATAAGTTAATAAATCTTTAAAATTACATATTTATAAAAGCATGACCATAGAGGTGGGTGTTTGGCTCAGCACTTAACTTGCCAGTTGGAACACCACATCCTATATTAGAAAGTCTGGGTTCATTCAGTCTTTTTTTTTTTTTTTTTTTTTTTTTTTTTTGACAGGCAGAGTGGACAGTGTTAGAGAGACAGAAAGAAAGGTCTTCCTTCTCTGTTGGTTCACCCCACAGTGGCCGCTGCAGCCAGTGCACTGTGGCTGGCGCACCACGCTGATCCGAAGCCAGGAACCAGCTGCTTCTCCTGGTCTCCCATGTAGGTGCAGGGCCCAAACACTTGGGCCATCCTCCACTGCACTCCATGGCCACAGCAGAGAGCTGGATTGGAAGAGGAGCAACCAAGACAGAACCCGGCTCCCCAACTGGGACTAGAACCCGGGGTGCCAGCGCACAGGTGGAGGATTAGCCTATTGAGCCGCGGTGCTGGCCCATTCAGTCCTTTCTTCACTCCATATTGTAGCTTTCTGCTAAGGTGCAATATAAGAGGCAGAAAGTGGTGGCTCAAGTATTTGGGAATCTACTACCTACGTTGGAGATTTGAATTCAGTTCCCAGCTCTTTGCTTCAGCTTAGCACAGACGTGCAACTGTGGGCATTTGTACAGTGAACAAGCAGATGGGAGAGCTCTCTTCTCTCTCTCTCTCTCTTTCTCTTTCTCTAGCTCCATTTCAAATAAAGTAAATGTTTTTAAAAATATACAGAATATAAATATAGTACTGGATTATAAGCACTCAGTTGGTCTTTCCTAAAAATAGTAATCAAAATTTTTGCATACTAAATACATCACTGAATTTACTTTGATATTACTCAGCCATTGCTAATCAGTATGAAATATTAATTAAACTTAATGGAAGTATTTTCTTTAATTAAATAGTGGACTGCATGCAGTTTACAATGTCTAAAGAACTTAACAGAATTGAAACATAAAGGACAGAAAACCAAAATAAAGTGGATTTAAATCAGATAACACAAGACACAATCATTAAACAAAGAGTGAAGTAAAAATGATACCTCTAACACCATCTGTATGCATAACAGGAGACTTGCCTCCACCCATTTGTCAATCACTTCCACAAAGACTTGTGTTGAATAATGCAATTACTTACTAAAGCAGTCAATGTGTTATGGTGTGAGTGCCCACCAGTCCATAAATTTCAAATTAATTAGTTTTTAATTTATCTGTATTCGTCAACATAATTCTAGTGTCACTATGCAGTAGTCAGTCTTTGCCATACTAATTTTATAACGCCTATAGCATAAAATAAGAGATTGTGCTCTTGAAAGAGTTGAAACACTGAGAGGGAGAATTAGTTATAAACCCACAGTAATCACCGGAAAGGCAACAACAACAGCAGTTTATTATATCTGTAAAGGAAGTGTGATTCCACCATTCACGCTCAGTAGTAATTATTTAGTTCTCCTTCATCTTTTGGATTTATAGAATTTAGAAGTGTGAATGTTAGATTTAAAACATGCTCTTCATTTAACTATGTATGTTGATAAGATTATTGCATATATAAACTTTTTTTTTTTTGATAGGCAGAGTGGACAGTGAGAGAGAGACAGATAGAAAGGTCTTCCTTTTTCCGTTGGTTCACCCTCCAATGGCCGGCACGGCCAGCATGCTGCGGCCGGCGCACCGCGCTGCTCCAATGGCAGGAGCCAGATACTTATCCTGGTCTCCCATGGGGTTCAGGGCCCAAGGACCTGGGCCATCCCCCACTGCACTCCCGGGCCACAGCAGAGAGCTGGCCTGGAAGAGGGGCAACCGAGACAGAATCCAGCGCCCCAACCGGGACTAGAACCTGATGTGCTGGCGCCGCAAAACGGAGGATTAGCCTAGTGAGCCGCAGTGCCGGCGCATATATAAACTTTTTTCCTGCTCCCTGCTAAACCTTGTGCTTCCCTTGCCAAAGAAATCAGAGAACATTCATGAAGACATGAGACAGCAAAGGACTTACACATCTCTCCTATAAATTGAGAAGGCAACAGCACTGACAGTTCTCAGTCCTTTGATATAGAAATGTATTCAATAATCTAGCAAAACAACCACTCTGTAGCCAGGATTGAGTATAACATGATCTCTGTTCAGCTTTTCCACTTCCAACTAACATTGAAGATCGTGGCTATACTGTACTGTACTTCAGTTTTTCTTACTTAACTTGTAAGGGAGATATTCCCATGGTTGAGTGAAACTAACAGGGAATAGACATAACCTACAAAATAATTCAGTAGACTACAAGAACAATGCATATATTACTATTTCTATTATTAATTATTCTATTATTATTAATATTATATTCTCTATTCTCTTTAATTGGAGTTTATTTTACTTGTGATCAAATTTACCTTGATTATTTTCTTATTAACACTAGTATTTGAACTTGCACTTTAAGTACAAGATTGTAGCAAACTCTTAAGGGTGATATCTCTCATGGAAGTGATTATGATACATTAAGTGTGCATGTTTGGCTGAAAAGGGTACAGGACAGCTAATGGCTACTAAAAATATATGAAATGCTCTCACTGGTATAGTGCTGCAACTGTTTGAAGAATCTCTCAAAATTTCTTACTGTATCTTACAGTCTCAGGCTCCTGAAGCATTTGCTAAAAAAGATGTAACCTATTTCAGATACTTTCATGTCACATAGGATTAGTCCTACAGTTCATAGCTGTCACAAATTGTTTAAGTTATTCTCAGGGATCCTCCAAGTAGTTTTCCTCCACTCCTCACTTGAAACAATTCTGATTAGTATCCATGTTCTTAATGGCCTGAGAAAATGGAGCAAGCTTGATATCACTTAACATTGATAGTTGTGTTAGTAACCATTTAGCAAAATAAAATCAAGAATATAGTAGCCTAGACTGCCTGATACTCAATCTAGTATAGTTGAAGTTCTTTGAATTCTCTCTGCTCTGATTTGAATTGCAGCAATGGACTTTAGATAAATTCCCGTGAAATAAATAGCTTTCAATTCTTGAGCCTAAACTTTAAACTATTTGTTCTAATCAGGAATTTTACAAGGTGATCTGAATTCAGTCATCTGATATCTGTGAGCATTCAAGCCACTGGAGATAAACTTATTTTTTTCTTCTTTTTTTAGCTATAGTTCTTGGGTCAGCTGAAAGAGTACAGCCTTCTAGCTAACATATTTTCATATGAAATTCCAGAGAGAGGGAAAAAGAATCTAACAGAGCCAGCATGTGGGTGTCCAGGAGAGTGTTTGACTCACAGTACATGCTCAATAAGCACTATCTGAATAAATGCTCTTGTTAGCACTTGCATGCATAAAACAAAAAACAAAGAGCAGTGGCTACTTGAAGAAACTCCCAGTATACTGCAGAGTTGAAACAAGGGTAGGTTATAGTTAAAACATAATATACAATTTGATTAAGAGTGAAGGGTGGTGAGTATCATCAGTCCCCTTATGATTTATCACCAATGCGTATTATATATACAACAGCTCAGATGTTCAGAAATTAGTGGCATATGTAACAGGGATCAAAGTGTAAAAATAACAACTAGATATTTTGAAGGATTCCTAGGAAAATAATCAGTAAGTCCTAATATTATATATCCACATGATAAAAAAAAATGTTCTTATATGAATGATGAAAAGAATAGGTTAAGATCTTTTAGCAAGACTGCCCAGCAAGATCACTCTGCCATCTCTTCTAAGATTCCTGCAGATCTGCTCTGAGAGTGAGTAATGAGCACATCTGCTGCTTAAGACTCTGTGCTTCTACTCTCTCAGTACTGAATACTGATCAGGGAGAGAGGTATCCCTTTGTTTCCCACATCAACTGAAAGGATTGGCATTTACCTACTGAGATTGTAATTTGATTTCACCAGGAACCCTCTATCTATATCCAGGAAAAGTAATGAAAAACAAAGGGTCAAAATACCCCTTGCCAGGGCATTAGAATGAACTGTCTGACCCAGCTTCAAGTCTAAGATAGTTTGATATTTACAGATTGCCAACTTCAGGACTAACCAGGAAGACAATATTGGAAAAATCCAAATATTACCTGACACTGCCTTTGATAGACAATAAATAAATGTCATCTCATTGGTCTTATTCTCTTGGAGCTCTGAAGATTCTTTTTCATTGTTACTAAGAGAATAGAAGCACAGTCTATTCCAGAGGCAAAGCATTGTCTAATTGGAAAGACATTAAACAAAAAGAGACTAGGATTTGAATAGGCAAAGTGTACCAGGGAGTAAGTACTTTGAAGGTGAGAGGAATGAGCCGGGCAAAAATTACACTGGCAAAAAACCAAGAGGTATATTTAGGGGACTCTGAATGAGCCAAGTTGGCTGGTTAAGATGATTTCTGTACGAATATAATGGGATATGAGGCATAATAAATGGAAGTAAAAACTAGGCTGCAGAATACCTTGAAAGCTATACCGTGGAGGAGCCTATAAATGCCAGAGAATCATTTAAAGTTTTGGATTTAGGAAGCAACAAGATTAAATGAGTTTGAAAAGATCATTGTGGCGTTATGTGTAGAAAGAGATGGAAAAGATGTGAAAAAGTTGGCTCAGCTAGTGGGAACATGACGATGCGATCAGAACAGGAAAAAGACTGTAGGAACAGGAAAGGAAAGAAAGGGAAGCATAGGAGAACTAAAACTACTCAAAGACTGCACCATTCTGGTATTGATAACAATTTCCTACAGTGTAGAAGGCTATGAGTGGTAGATTCCAAGATCAATTAACACGGAAAATGGTGGTACCTATTACAACAAATCAAGGGATTATTATCAGCTGTCTGAACCATGCACATATAAAGCCACTGAGGAACCCAAATCTAATACACTGTTAAACACAGAGAACAGAGATCCATTCCACATTGTGTATTCACTTCCTTGTTTGTTTTACTCCTATGAAACGATCCTGGACTAGGACAGGTTACTCAGTTCTAAAAACTATTTCTCATGAGTGTTTTCATAAATGAAATCCTGAGACTTTTTTTTTATTATTTTGCCATCTTTTTGTTGCCTCTTATTCTTTATCCCAGATTCATCTCTCTGAATTCTCTGTATGATATCATTTAAATTGACTTCGATAAAGTCTTCTCACAGATAATATTCACATTATAGCTTGTCATATTTTAAGTGAAGAAAACTCCCTTAAATTATCTAAAGGAGCAGGTCTATTAGAGGAACATACAGGGACTGAAATGGGAAGTGGAACTTGCAAGTGGCCACTCCCCGCATTTTTAGGACAAGGATTGTAAGGGCTCTACTTTTCTCCGCACACCCTCTTGAATCTCATCTCCTTGCTGACAACTGCCCTCTGATAGCTCTTAATTTCTTCTTTATTATGTTAACGTGCACATGGATTATCACAGACTTTCAATTCTGGCTTATCTCCTGATATTTCAATCACAGTTCATTTCTTTGCATTTTTGTAATGCAACGTCCAGGTTAAGAGAGTGATGATTTGGTTGGCCAATCTTTGATTCAGGACAGAGTTTGTGTATCACTGTCAAACCTAGAGTTCATACACCATTAATTAAGCTGTGGATCAGATGCCTTTGGGTCAGTAACTCACTTCTATTCTGAATAGACCTACAACAATAAGGGAAGTTTCAAAAAATGCATCAGTCTATTAGGATCTATGCTACTAGAATGACTTATTTACAATAAGAATTCAAACAAAATAAATATGTTATTCAGCAGTTCTGAAAATAACAAATCTGACATGGGTCTTCACAGGCTAAAATCCAATGTCCCCTGGCTGCATTCCTTCCTGGTCGCACTAGAGGAGGATGCGTTTCCTGGCTCAACCAGAATTGGCAGATTGGCAGAATTCAGTTCCTCCTGGATACAGGACTAAGATCCTTGTCTTCTTGCTGGCTGTCAGCTGAGAGTTGGTCCCAGCTCTGAGAGATCACTGATAGTTCTTGTTTCAAGGCCTTTTCCTCCATCTTCAAAGCCAGTAATGGCAGATCAAGTGTCTTCCATAATTTGAATCTTTCCTCCTTCTATCAAGGCATCTTTCTAGGACCACAGTCAAAAACGTCTTCTGCATTTAAGCATCTGTATGACTGGTTGGGCCACCTGGATAGCCCAGGATAATTTCCCCATATCAATGCCATATGCTAAGTCATATCTGCACATTATTTGTGTGTGTAAAGTAGTATTGACAGGTAGAGGATTAGGGATTAAACAGTGTTAGAGAACTAGTATTCTACCTACTCCAACAAAAGCATTGGAAAATACTCTTTATCTTTGGAAGAAGAATGCAAGGGCAAGAAGGCTTCACATGCACATCCAGTTCATGATAGCAATTTTGCTTAAGCAATGTCCTAAATGGAGAGCACACCAGACCAATCATTCAGATGCTGCTCCAGACAACTTCCAACACTTTCCAAAATAACTGAAGATCACACTAGTTCTTCCTTTCTCTATCCAAACAACAGGCAATGCCACAGTCTTTTCCACATTATTTCATTCAAAAATCCCTTCATTCAACAATATGGAGTTGATACTGTTAAAAAAAACTACTGAAAGTGTAAGAATTATACATACTCATACACACACATATACATACATACACACACACATACACACACACACACACATCATTGTTGATTTCATTGAGGCCAGTTTGGTGGCACAAAGGGTTAAGCCCGCCTGCGATGCTGACATCCTATACAGATGCTCTCTCATGTCCTGGATGCTCAGCTTGTGATTCATCTAGGTGCTAATGGCCTGGGAAAGCAGCATAAGATGGCCCAAGTAAACTTGGGCCCCAGCATCCATGTGGGAGACCCAGAGAAAGTTGCTGGCTCCTAGCTTCAGCCTGGCCTACCCCCAGCCATTGCAGCCATCTAGGGAGCCAGTAGATAGAAGATTCTCTCTGTTTGTCTCTCCTTCTCTGTAATGCAGCCTTTCAAATAAGTTAATTTATTAATCTCATTTATATTGTGTCCTCAACTAAAATGTTTGCTTCATGAAGAATCACCCCTTTGTTGCTTTTTCAGAATACCAAACCAAAATACAATCATTAAATACAAGACTGATCAATTACTAATAGTAAAAATAACATCAGTTTTCAATACTAATGTAATGTATGAGTATTAATCTTTGATTAACACCTATAGAAATTTAAATAGAAACCAATTATTTAAATTGTGTTCAGAGCAGAAAAATTAACCATTTAAAATATTTCTCACATACTTCATCTCACTTTGAAACTGCATTGTCAGATTATAATAACATACATGGGGCTGGCGTCTATGTGGCCTGGAGCGCCAGCATCTCATATGGGTGCCGGTTCTAGTCCTGGCTGCTCCTCTTCCAATCCAGCTCTCTGCTATGGCCTGGGAAAGCAGTAGAAGATAACCCAAGTCCTTTGGCTCCTGCACCCACATGGGAGACCCAGAAGAAGCTCCTGGCTCCTGGCTTTGGATCGGCGCAGCTCTGGCCGTTGTGGCCAACTGGGGAGTGAACCATCAGATGGAAGACCTCTCTCTCTCTCTGGTTCTCCTCTCTCTAACTCTGACTTTCAAATAAATAAATAAATCTTTAAAAAGAACATACAATAATGGTGTAACTTTTTGTCCTGTAAACCAATACACTTACTTTTACAAATATGAAGTTTCCTGCCAAAATGCTTAAATAATGACTGATAGTTGTTTTATGGTTATGAAAGTAAACTGAGAAATTAGAAGTAAATCAATAGATAAGTCTCAGGCATTTTAATATCAAGATAAGCATTTAATATAGTAGATCAATATTTACTTAAAATTTTTAAGACTAATATCTCATACTTTTTCTGATGCATAATAGCACATCTTTAAAATACTCTGTAGTTCACCAAAATACAATGAGACACTAAACTCAGTTCAACAATGAAGTTTAATCCTGTTATTAAAAAGTTGTTTTATGACAAGTTGAAAACTACTTGATTTGAAAACAAAGCCCTCAGCTACAGCCATATTTTACAGTGACTACACATAAATACACAAAACTGAAACAAAACTTGCATAAAACAATATCTACTCTTTAGTTCACACTTAGATGTTTTGTTATTTTCCACCTTAATCTATGTTATTCTATTTCACTTTTATAAAAAATGCTGAGTTTTTAAAAATTGATGTCATCACCCATTAGAAATATTTGTCTTTATCAATTAAAAATCTGTAAAAGTGACTCATAGTAATCATTTCACAGAGACGGATATAACAATCTGTTATATTATGCTTAAATATACAACCTAGTATTATAAAAATAATCTATTAGGTATAGTTTTGTTCACTTTTTACTTACAGAAATGCTCAAGAAATAGATTAAGATTTAATTGAATATTTATTTGGTGTCTCTAGAAAAACAAACTATAAATATTTTGACAGGAACGTTGAAAGTCTGTCTATTTCAGTTTAGACTTGTAAATATCTTTGCTCATAAGTAAACTTGAAATGTTATTTTGAGTATCCAGTGAGAATCAGAACAAACATTCTTATGTATGTAAAAGCCACAATAAAATATACACTGTATTTTTCCTGTAGTGAAAGCATACAACTGCCAGAATAAAGCTTATAGAACTAAGTTTTTAAAAGTGAAATTAATATAACATCTATTGACAGAAGGTATTATCAAAAATTTCTGTTCTAGAACCATGACTCCTACATTTACTAGTATCATGAAAATTCCTAACAGAAAAGAGCTAATCTTATGTCAGTGAAAATATTCTAGATATGTGGCATTTATTGATGTAGTAGAATAATTTTAAATACATACATATGTAGACATATATACATATATAGCTATGATTTTAATAAATAATAGGACAAAATTTTTTATTTCAACTATCTTTATTATGTAAAATCTAATTAACAGATAATGTAAGTATAATGTATTTTATTTTTTAAAATGACAGAATCTTGAATCGATAAGGTGAACTTCATCTATATATCTTTTTTTTTTTATTTTTTTTGACAATCAGAGTGGACAGTGAGAGAGAGAGACAGAGAGAAAGGTCTTCCTTTTTCCGTTGGTTCACCCTCCAATGGCCGCCGCGGCCGGCGCGCTGCGGCCGGCACATCGCCTGATCCGAAGCCAGGAGCCAGGTGCTTCTCCTGGTCTCCCATGGGGTGCAGGTCCCAAGCACTTGGGCCATCCTCCACTGCACTCCCTGGCCACAGCAGAGAGCTGGCCTGGAAGAGGGGCAACCGGGACAGAATCCGGTGCCCCGACCGGGACTAGAACCTGGTGTGCCGGCACCGCAAGGTGGAGGAGTAGCCTATTGAGCCACGGAGTTGGCCTACCTATATATCTATCTGTAACTTTGAAACAACAAAAGAGCTATTGTAATGCATCACTTGCCTAGAAAATGAATAAGCCCAGAAATAATTAAAACAAGCCCACATGTTTCAGACTAATAATTAAGAGCCATGTTATTGGATTTCAAAATGGCATTATAAATAGAAAATTTTTTTCATAAATGGGTCAATTAATATTAAAAGACAGCAAAGTTCATTCATGATTTTGCTGAGATAACAAGAAATAAGATAATAAATTATCATAAATTAAAAATTATTCCAATTCTATCTGAACAGAATTCAGTAATCAACCAAAATCAAGGAAATGTATTATAATAAAAATATATGAATCTTTGGAAACAACTTACTGTAGTTACACAAAAGCTGAGGGACATGTAACATAATTAAGAATCTTAGCCGGGGCTTGCGCTGTCGCTCACTCGATTAATTCTCCGCCTGCAGCGCTGGCATCCCATAAGGGCTCCGGGTTTTAGTCTCGGTTGCTCCTCTTTCAGTCTAGCTCTCTGCTGTGGCCTGGGAGGGCAGTGGAGGATGGCCCAAGTGCTTGAGCCCCTGCACCTGCATGGGAAACCAGGAAGAAGTACCTGGCTCCTGGCTTCAGATCAGATAGGTGCAGCGCCAGCCGTAGCGGCCACTGGGTAGTGAACCAACGGAAGGAAGACCTTTCTCTCTGTCTCTCTCTCTCTCACTGTCTATAACTCTACCTGTCAAATTATATACATATATATATGTATAAATATATATATATATATATAGTCTTAGGCAACACAGAGCTTAATAATCAATAATGGACAACAGAAATAATAAATCCCCAAAGTACATAGATGTTAAAAACATAAATTTCACAATGAATTAACAGCTGATTGACTAATTCTAAGAAAATTAGAATTGGTAGAGCTTTTAATCAATATATAGAGAAAAATTATTCACGCAGTGTTTCATAAGTGTTTTTATGATCTTGAAAAACTCAGCAACACAGCTCCAGAATTCACATCTTTCTCTCTGTGAGTTAATATCTTTCTCAATGGTTGCTGTAGTAGACTACATGAAACTATGACCACCACGAGTGGCCAGCAACAGTCTCCTTGATCCCTTTCATGCATGCTGCTCCTCCTCCCAAGCAGGGCAGTCAATTTCTCTCCTTTTAATCTGAGCTGGCCTTGTGACTTGACCTGCTGTGATCAACAGGAAGTGGCTGAAGTGACATCTGTGGACTTCAAAGTACTATCTATTTGGACAGAGAGTTGTCGCTTGGTCTTTCTTAGAATGTGCAGGACACCTATGTGAAAACTAAGCTCGCCATGTGAGTAGGTCCCACTCACAGGGAGGAGAACTCCAGCTGAAACCCCAGCCCAGAAATCAGCTGACCATAGCTATATGAATGATCACACCTAAGACCTGTAGAGAACCAGTCAACAGACAGAATCATAGGAACAAAGCTGTACCATTATGTTAAGCCAGGGAACTCTCGGGTGGAAATGATCAGTTAAATTGTCTTATATGGTCAAAACCTCTTTTCAGGACATATCTAACTTGTAAATTCAATCCATCCTAAACAACTGCAAGACCAGAACACAGATAGACCCTAATTAGCTGAAATGCACAATGTGTTTATGCCATCTAAAGCATGACTCCTCTGTGTTTCTTGCCTTTCCAGAGAGAGCTGAAAGCCAGATATCCCTGGTCATGACTGATTTTTGACCTGCAACAGGCTGCACCCCACTGCTGTTGGTGCTGACATGTGCAGCGCACTGCTCACACAGCTGGGCTGCCATCATCCCAGCACACCGCCAGACTGCTGGCACACTGCTGGCACACTGCCATGCCATTGTTTCTTCTCTTTAGGTACTGTGTTTTCTATTAAATGCTTTTTTGTTGTTTTCTTGGCTGCTCTGAGTCATCAGTTACCATGAAAAATAAGACAAATGGATAGTATGATCATTAAAAAATACATTATACATGTCTGAAAGTGTACTTCCATTTAAAAAAAAGCCACATTTCTTGATGGATATCTGGATAAATATGTCCTTCCAAATGTCAAATCCAGATCATTTCAAATATTCCATCTAAAGAAATTATTAAGATACCATGAGGAAGATTATATTCTGGTCTCAAATTTAATGCTGACTGAGTATCTCTGTTCAAGTCGCTTAACTTCTTTATGCCTCATTTTACTGAACAATTAGAATGATAATACCTATCCCTACATACATCACAGGAAATTTGTTCAAATAAATGAGATAATATATTTGAAAGTGCTTTCGACGACTACCTAAGAGAGTAGTTAATGACACAAGAGAAAAATGTAAGGTGTAGAATACAAGAGTTGGAGGGAAATTTGGAGGTCAGGCCATGCAACATTTCTTCTGCATTATCATTCACCTTGTGCTTGACCTACATGGTAAAGGCAGGTCATTTCATTTTCAGACAGCTCTAATTATTAGTAATGAGTTTAAATAATCTGTGTCCTTGTCACTTCTGCCCTTTGGCCCTATTTCTTTCCTCCAGAGCACAACAGAACATTTGTATTCTATCCCCAGTTCAATTCAGTACAAAAGCATATGTTAGGAATTAAACTAAGACTTGGGCAACAGACATGAATACCGCATATTACTAAAATGAGGTATGTGTTCTTCTATTCCTGGCATTCAAGAAGAGACAGACATATGTGTCAATAAACTAAATAGAATAAATAATGCCCTTTAATGTGGTAAGTGCTAAAACAACATACACATGCAAACACACACACACACACACACACACACACAGAGAGAGAGAGGCATTCCTGGAAATATCACAGAAGTCCTCATAGAGAAGGTGTCTATGGCACTGAAACTTGAAAGATTACAGGAATACATTAGAGGAAATGTGAAAAACTGAATTTGTGGGCAAAGTTATAAATAGTAGCAATCCTTTAATTATATTCACTTAATAATCATATACATAACAATTTCTTATATCGTCTTTACATTATCTTTATAGTACGATTTACAGATTCACTCTCTAATCATTCAAATTGTTATCATTTCTCTGAATATGTTATAGATATTAAGAAGAATAAAAAGAAATACAAGCAGTAGTCTACATCCTAGAGAGAAGTCACATCAGGAATACCATGCTTCGGAACAACGCAATATTGTATATTTTTATTGAGCGTGAGAGAAGAGATTTAGAAAGAAAAAGCCTTTTTTGTAACAAACAAACAAATAATAAATATAAAAAATAAGCAGTCAAGCAAATAAAAGAACACTTGGTGTTTCTTAAAAGTAAGCATTTTAAAGTGTGGTTTTGCTCTCCTTTAAAATATATTTAATATTTTCTATATTTAATATTTCAATCTAAATGTAGAATTCAGCATTTATCTCTTTAAATCTTCACTTTGTTGTTTTCTGACACTAATTCTAGTTGAACAAAACTTCCTAATTTTGATTTTTGTCATCAAATATGTTACTTCTGAATATTCATTCTTTTATTTAATATCCTGAAAACTGTCCCACTCTGTATGTGTTCACTTAAACCTCTTTTAAGAAAAGTATATAGCAGAGGAAGATCATAAGCAGATTCCAATATCATGATCCTTATAGAACAAATGATAAACAATGCTCTGTGCTTGTTTGTAGTTACCTGGCTCACACGTTTCAGGCACCAAATAAACTGACAATGTCTACAGACATTAATTTTTCCTTACTTTCCAAATTTTTCATGTGGAAATCCAGCAAGAATTTTAAACACAACATGCCCAAGCACCTTGTTGTTAGTATCTGCCCTCCAAATTTGCTGTTTCTGTTACTATCCAATTTGCTTAAAGATTATTTTATCCTAATAGTCTCATCTAGATATGATGGTCTGGTAATTTTTTTCACAAAATAATTAAATTCCCAAATAATAAGTGGCTTTATAATACCTATAAACTCATATCTTTTTTTATTATTTTATTATTATCCAACAATTTTTTCCTTTACTGGCAAATCAAACCAATGCAAACTTAAGACATGGACCCATCAGTAAGAGCAGCTTATGGAATCATACAGAGAAAAGAAGCTTTCAGCATGAGAGATGTCTATTGTCTGAAGCCCAGGAGTCACTCCTAACCAGCCAGCAACTGACCACAAACCAAGCATGATGTAATTTCTGACCTGATACTCGAAGGCATATGTAAGTATCACCATGATGATGTTGATGAAAATTTATAACACCAAACGCTTTGCCTGCTGTGAACTTTTAGCATTTTATGATCGTACTTGGCATTTTGCAGTCCCATTAAATAATTAAGTGGGTCTTCATTTCTTCGAAGTGTCATTGCTCTAAGTATGACCCTTCAACTCCAGGCATAGCCTGTGGTAATTGGAATTTAAGTAGGTAAAAACAATGAAATTCTGCATAAAATTTCTTCTATAATTCTAAAATTCAATAATCTGTGACCTAATGCTCCATAAAGTAATTCAGGCTGAAAGTCGGGCTCCACCAACCTATTCAACATTTTCCAATTACCTCTGTTGGTCAGATTATTCTCACAATCTTTTTCTTAGTATGTTTTCTTTACTTTATCAAGAATATTTTTGTTATGAATTAACTCTAAAAGAACTCAACTTCTCAAAAGCTTACATTCAAAGATCATTATAATCAAAGATCATTTAACAAACACCTGTGATATTCATAATTATCTCACTCAATCCTCAGTATAATACTCTAAAGTAGATAGTATTAGATACCCATCAAGGAAAGGTGGTAAGGTTATGGCTCCTGGAACAGATATGGTTCAATTCCCAGACTTGCATGTTATCTAGCTGGTAAATTACATAACCACTTTGTACTCCAGTTTCCTAATTTAGAAAGCAGATGTGATTATTATGGTTCTACTTCCTGGAGTTGTCTGAGATTTAAATAAGTTCTTTCTTTTAAGACCTTTAGAATAAGAAAAGTGAACTGAGTCACACAGGTTAAGTCATTTGTTGAAAACTGCATAGTTGATACATAGCATCTTCCTAACTCTGATAAATTTGTTACCCATGTCCAGTTCACTTTCTCTAACACAGCTGCATAAAAACCTGTTATTTTAAGGATGTAGACAAGATGAGGATATAAAGCAGACCCAAGACTACTCTAAAGGTCCTTAAAACAGAAGCATGACGTGCAGAAACAGTTTTAGAGCACAGAATGTATTTTAATATGAGTCACTCCCAGTTATTACACAGGAAGTCCTTTACCTGCTATTTGGCTTAATGAAAACTGTTAGCTAGCAAAACACATATTTCTGCTGGGAAATAATAAAAAAAAAAAAAAAAAAAAAAAAAAAAAAAAAAACCTGCTAAGATACTTGAAATACTACTCTGTGTAAGAACACACATTAAAAGACAAAACTGAATATATTTTTGCACGTAACTCTACTCTCACATAGAATATTTGCAGACTTCACATTAAGGTTAAAACCAGAACAGTAAATATGGTACTAGAAACAGCTGACAGATGTTGGCAAACAAGGCAACACATATAACCCTTCCCAACCTCAGAGATAATTATACTCTTCCCTAGTAATCAGGCATAACCTTTGTAGTTCTGACCTTTGATATACCTATAATTGTAGCAAATTGCTTCTTTGCCATGACATTGAGTATTTCATAATATTCAATGTATGTCTTTCAAAATATTTTTAAATGAAACCTTACTCATAATGATAATAATTTTGCTAAGTGGTATTCTTATCTCTGCTCCTGGTTATGAAAGGGGGGGAAATTTCTAATCTAGTCTGCAGTAAATGCGATACATGTGCTATTGCATTCATTCATTTCCATAAAATTAATTTTGAACACTTAAAATGGAATTTCTGGGGAAAGCTCTATAGAAGTGCATACAAGCACATACATAGTAATTTTAGATGTGCAGATACAATTATATCATTATTAATTCATTTTTGTGAAATACTTTGTTAAATGTTTAGCCTTAGAAATACATTCTGTGGAGAGAAAGATAAACAAGCAGGGAGTGGGTATTTTGCCCAGAGGTAAGGATGCCGCTTGAGACATCTGCATTCTCCATCAGAATGCATGCGTTCAAGTTCCACTTCTGCTTCTAATTCCTGCTTCCTGTTAATGCACACCCTGGAAGGCAACAGATGATGGCTTTCAGAGCTTGGGCCTCTGTCACTCACATGGGACACCTGGATTGAGCTCCTGGCTCCTACCTTTGCCTTGATTCAGCCCCAGGTCTTGTGGGCATTGGAGAGTAAACTAGTAGACAGAGATTATCTCTCTCTCTTTCTCTGTCTCTGTATCTCTCTTTCTCTTTGCCTTTCAAATAAAATGAAAATAAATAAATAAAACATCTTAAAAGCAAAATAAGACAAACTTTCTGTATACAAAAGTTCAAGTGATTGGGGTGGGCATTTGGACTAGTCTGGCTTTTAAGGTTGTATTTTTAAAGCCCTCCATTTCCTGGTCCCACAGAACTTTCCAGAATAACCTATAATAACCTCCATATGAGACTGCCTGGATTTGATTTCTGGATCTGAGTCCCAATTTCTACTTCCTGCATATGCAGACACGTGGCAGTAGTAAGGGATGACTCAGGTAGTTGGGTCACTGACACACATATTAAAGACCAGGATTGAATTCTTAGCTCCTGGCTCTGGCCCATGATGAAGCTGCATGCCATTGCAGGTATTTTGGGGTGGGTGAACCAGCAGATGGGAATTTCTCTTTCTCTCTCTCTCTCTCTCTCCCTCTCCCCTCTTCTTCTCTCTCTTCTTCCCTCTCTCCTTCATCTCCAAAGTAAATGGATAAGGGGCCGACACCATGGCTTACTTGGTTAATCCTCCGCCTGTGGTGCTGGCATCCCATATGGGCGCCGGGTTCTAGTCCCGGTTTCTCCTCTTCCAGTCCAGCTCTCTGCTGTGGCCAGGGAAGGCAGTAAAGGATGGCCCAAGTGCTTGGGCCCCTGCACCCACATGGGAGACCAGGGAGAAGCACCTGGCTCCTGGCTTCAGATCAGCGCAGCACCGGCTGCGGCGGACATTGGGGAGTGAACCAACAGAAGGAAGACCTTTCTCTCTGTCTCTCTCTCTCACTCTCTGTAACCCTACCTGTCAAATAAATAAATAGAATCTTAAAAAAAAGTAAATGAATAAAAAATTAAAGTTCATATGATTAAAAAATAAGTCTAGCTTTTAAGGTTGTATTTTTAAAGCCTTCCATTTCCTGGTCCCACAGAACTTTCCAGAATAACCTACAATAACCTCCACCAGCAATTTGAAACACCAGTTAAATCCAGCTTCTTTTAAATCTCCAGACACATTCTGAACTTGCCCACTCCTGTGTGTGTTTTTTAAGGGTTCTTCTATATCCCCAACAAGGACAATTTAAATAAACTTGTGAATGGTTAAAAGGGTTAATAGACAGTTAGGAAGGGCCCCATGTGAATGAGGAACTAGGTGTTTGTATGAATCCTATCCTCTGCTGATTAGACAAAAGTTATTGCCCCATGAAAATGAAAAATATTGACAGCTAAGGGACCCAATGGGTCCCATACCCTTAGGTAACTCTCCAGAACACACAGCAAAGCAGATTGTTCTCAACTGTCTCAAGTGGCCAGCAAGGTGACATTTATCAACTGGTCAGGAGCCATGATTGCTACCTGAGAGGCATACAGAAAACAAAGCAAACCCCTGATGTATCAAAAATATGTAGAACAATTGGTCAATTGATATATATTCCCTATAAAAGCTCCCAATACCCAGACCTTGAGGGACCCCTTCTGGGTATCAGTTTTCCTTCTCAATTCTCTACAATTACCCATAAAACCTATCAATATTAGTAGTACTTTTTCCCACCCTCATTGTTCACATCATAAGTTTTCATTACCATGAGACAAAGAACAGACTCAAGCTCCTGTAACAAATTCATGTAATTCTTCCATGGTCTTAACCCACCAATAATGTTTCTCAGTCCAACCCTCTGTAATTGCTGTGGTATGAGCACCCAAGCTTTTCAGGCTAGGTTTGGCAACTCTTACTTTATGAGTGATTTGGAGAGGCAGAGTCTATGTTTCAAGTTTTATGTCCTAAATTTTCTCACATAGTATCTTACACATAGAAGATATTCAACAAATATTTGCAGAATTAAGTTTTTAAGTAGGGAATTCAGTCTAATCATGTATCATTTTGTCATATAAAGCTAATTATCCTTTTTTCATTCTGTTTAACAATCCACTTTGAACATACGAATACACACTTATGAATTCTCACAGTGCTGTTCTGCTAGAACCGAGGATATGTTTTCACAAATAAAAGGCAGTTGAGGTCTCACAAAGGCTACACAAGCTAGACCCAGATAAAGGAGAACTTACCCACACCTCCCTTCACCACACTTTCTAATATCAAAGGCAAGCGGATAACAGGACTCACACACATTACACACTCTTATAAAAGTATAGGGTAAGTAAGCCAAATTCAACTTCAGTTCCCTTTTGTTTGTACTTTTCTTGCATCATTTGTAGGCAGGCTAGGTGAAGATGAGTGTGAGATGGAGCCACACTCATAATCTGAACAAGTATATCCCAGTTCAGTCTTACATCTTTAAATGAAATGAAAACATCAGTTTATTTCTTTCAGTATGTACAACAAAAGATCAAATTAACTTGGCTAATGTTGATACTGAAAAGATAAATTTCAGTGGCAGTAAAAGGAATATGGCACACTAATGTAACAGAATCTCTGGGAAGAATAATCTTTATGGTTAAAAATAAACTCATCAAACATTCTCATGTACCCAGAACTGTGCAGGTTCCCAAGACACAGGATTCATCATACCAAAGTCAGTGAAGTCCTGGGAAAAGAGTGGTGAGTTGGTCTACCTCGTTATAAAGAATATTGATTCCCAGAAAACATTATGACTTGGGCTGAAGTGGACAGGAATGCCATGCTGCCTTTTGGGGAGTTGGCAGTCAGTCAACGGGGATGGGACCATCGGAAATCATGAGTGTGCCTTTCTGTATCAATAATTCAAAGGAAGAAAAACTGCTTAAAATTACCCAAGAAAAAAAATCCTACTTTACTTAGCAGAAGAGTAGGTACAAGAGGTATTTCCTAATTGAAGAAACTCAGAATATGCCCACAGGTTCAAGATCCAAAATAATGACTTGGATATTTACAAATCAGCCACTTTTCTACTTAAGATCCTATAAGCACTGTAACAGTAGGGGTCAAGGACAGGACAATCAGGACTTACTTTGGCAGTCAATACCAGGCATGGAAGGACTTCTTCTCATTCAACAATGAACAACAATGAGACTGCACACAATTAGAAACACACATGCACACTTTTTTTAATTAAGGAAAGACACTGGTTGAAAGGTAAGTATATACCCAATAAAGGCATGCACTATTAGGAAAAGTGTTTCATTCAATTAACTACAATAGCAAAACTAAGACAAGAATTTAAAGCAAAAAACAAAACAACAGTGTCCTTATGGACAAAAATAAGTCATAATTTAATCTACAACGTGAGAAGACTCTCCCATAACGCAGATACATTGAGAACATGAAAAATGGGGGATGGGCATTTGATACAGCACATCTCACGTTGGGCTACCTGATTCAAGTCTCGGCTCCTCTGATTCTAATTCAGCTTCCTGCTAATGCACACCTTAGGAGGTAGCATCCCATGGGGCAAGTACTTGAGTCTCTACTACCCAGGAAAACCTGGGTTGAGTTCTGGTCTTCTGGTTTTTTAGCCTGGTCCAGTCCAGGCTATTGTGGACATTTGGGGAGTGAACTAGCAGATGGAATATTTCTCTACATCTGACCCTTTCTCCCTGCCAGGTAAATGGAATGATTTTTTTAAATGAAAAACAGGATATTGATATTCATAAAGAAAATGTCAGAACACAGAAACAACATTCAAAAATAAAACAATTTTGTTGGTGGGAACGTAAGTCAGTGCAGCCACTGTAAAAACAACATAGAGCTTTCTTTAAAAACTAGTAATAGATTTGCCATATGATCCAGCAATCACAATACTGGATATATATATCCAAGAGACATAAACATGTTGCATCAAAGACACCAGCATTTTTATAGCAGCACTGGCCACAACAGTCAAAATATGGAGTCACCAAAGTGTTCATCACCAAGTTAATGGATAAATAAAATCATTATTAATATTAATATACAAACTTACTATATAGAATACTATAAAATTTTTATTAATAACATATATTACTAAGATATAAAAAGAATGACATTCTATAAATATCATTATATATTACTAAGATATAAATATATATTATATAATATATATATTACTAAGATATATATATATTACTAAGATATAAAAAAGAATGACATCAGGTTTAGTGAAATAATCCAAATATAGAAAGACAAATATCACAAGATTTCCTTTACATGTAGGAGCTAAATCTACAGAAATGTCTGTGTGTATCAGTATTGCTGTAAATATAGTGTTTTTAAACTTTGTTTTATTTCTTCATAAAACCAATCATTAAGAATGATATACAACTATATCATATTTTATATATATATACTTTTAATGATCTGTGATTTTTTTTTTTTTTTTTTTTTTTTGACAGGCAGAGTGGACAGTGAGAGAGAGAGACAGAGAGAAAGGTCTTCCTTTGCCTTTGGTTCACCCTCCAATGGCCGCCGCGGCCGGCGCGCTGCAGCCGGCGCACCGCGCTGATCCGATGGCAGGAGCCAGGAGCCAGGTGCTTTTCCTGGTCTCCCATGGGGTGCAGGGCCCAAGCACCTGGGCCATCCTCCACTGCACTCCCTGGCCACAGCAGAGGGCTGGCCTGGAAGAGGGGCAACCGGGACAGAATCCGGCGCCCCGACCGGGACTAGAACCCGGTGTGCCGGCGCCGCTAGGCGGAGGATTAGCCTATTGAGCCGCGGCGCCGGCCATGATCTGTGATTTTTTAAAAATTTACCATAAATGAGTAAAGTGGTCATTTTTCATTTGATTATTGTTTATAGTCCTTCCCTACATTCCTGCTGAACTTTTTTTACTTGTTGAACTCTTAATTTAGTGGAGCATGAACTCTTTGATTGTAATATAAATTAAAAATGTTATCTCAAAAGCAAACGAAGAAAGAGGAAGAGAAGTAGAGGGGGGAAGTAGAAGTTGGGGGTGGGGGAGCCATTGTAATCCATAAGCTGTACTTTGGAAATTTATATTTATTAAATAAAAGTTAAAAAAAAAGGAAAAGCAGAGCAACCAAAAAAAACCAGCAAAATGTAAAAGTTTTCTCAACATTTATGTTTGTCATAAATATGATGCAACATGAAATGTATCTAAGAAAATTTGTAACTCTAAGATAAAAATATAACAAGGCAGTTTATATAATGATATATAAACACCTGTGAAACAGGTGAATGAGACATAGAAGAAGTAAAGAGTTGTGTGACTTCCTTCATTTTTCACATACCGAGTTGACATAATTTTCTTTATAACAGTAGCAGAGAAAGAACAATTTCAAATAATTAAAAGCAAAACTAAAATGGAACTACCAGCAGATTTTGAAATGGAAGCTATTCTCCATAAATCTCTGAAGATTATAACAGAAAGAAAGATCAGGAATAACAATAAATCTCAACAAAATAAACAAATACATAAAGAAATAAAAACAATAAAGCAGGAAAGAAAATAGCAAATATAAAAGTCTATCAACTGTAAGAAAGGGAGAAAAAAAGAGGGTAGGAGAGAAAGAGTGGGAGGAAGGAAATACCATTATATCCTTAGAACTGTATCTACAAATCACAGTGAATCTGTGAAAAATTATTTAAAATTAAAATAAAAGGACACTTTTTTAAAGTCTATCAACTGCGATTGCAAAAATAGTTTAATGCTCTTATGAAATACAAATATGTGAATACTGTCAATAATATGATATTTACAGTTAAAAATAAAACTAAAAACCTTTGAGACTGGTATTGTGGCACGGTGGGATAAGATACTGCCTGAGATGCCATATCAAAGTCCTGATTTGAGTTCTAACTGATTTGAGTTCTAACTGCTCTGCTTGTGATCCAATTCCCTGAAAATGCACCTGGGAAGGCAGCAGAAGATGGCCCAAGTACTTGGGCCCCTGCTACCCATGTAGGAAACTAGGATGTCATTCCTGGCTCCTACCTCTTGGGTTTGGCCTGGCCCTACCCTGGCTATTCCTGCCATTTGAGAGTGGGCCAGCAGATGGAAGATCGATCTTTCCCTTTCTCTCTGTTGCTCTTTCAAATAAATAAATATTTTTTTAAAAATTCATATTTAAAAGAAAATACACAGGGTAGATTAATAAAGGTAGCAGAGATGGGAGGGGGAAAAAGAGTTTGCATTAAAAAATTATAAGGAAAACTGGATGTGGTTAATGAATTAAGGCAAATAGATGAATATGAAATATTCATAATAAGAGAAGTAGGTAAGTGGTATATGGGACCCTGCGTTACCACCTCACAATTTCTGTTTTGTAAATTTAAAACTCTTTTGAAATAAAATGCTTTTTTAAAAAAGAAAATATGTAAGGGTAAGGTTTACTATACACACATAAGAACAAATATATTAATTTCAGGTAAAGTAGAAGTTTAAAGGGATGTGTTTATTTGTTTAAAGCCAGTTTATGGGGCCGGCGCTGTGGTGTAGAAGCTAAAGCCGCCACCTGCAGTGCCAGCATCCCCTATGGGCACCGGTTTGAGTTCTGACTGTCCACTTCTGATCCCGCTCTCTGCTATGGCCTGGGAAAGCACTAGAAGATGGCCCAAGTCCTTGGGCCCTTGCACCTGCGTGGGAGACCTGGAGGAAGCTCTTGGCTCCTGGCTTCGTATTGGCACAGCTCTGGCCATCGCAGCGAACTAGGGAGTGAACCAGCAGATGGAAGACCTGTCTCTCTCTCCCTCTGCCTCTCCTTCTCTCTGGGTAACTCAGACTTTCAAATAAATAAATAAATCATTAAAAAATAAACAGTCTAACTAGACTTTAGATTCCAAAATGGGAGGGACTTTGCTACTTTTAAAATCACAATTTATTACCCTGACCTGAATCATCATGGGAACTCATTAAACATTGAACAGATGGGGGAATGGAAGGATAAGGAGCTGAGTGAGCAAGAGAATGAAGCGTGGCATAGGAGGACGCCATGGTTTCCTGGGCCACACTGGTCTTGAGGAATGTTTCTTTCACTTGTACTACACCTCCCAGTCTATTTCCAGGGGTCCCTTCATGGATCTTTCCCAAAACACTTTTGCCTAGTTCCTTTATAGGCTGGAGTGCTGTCCTTCCAGCTGGCCTATATGCCCGTGAAAGCAGTGATGACATATTTCACACCAGTGTTTTCAGCCTTCATCCCAATGTGTGCTACCTCTTCAGTCACCAAGAAATGCTTACTGAATGGACTCAGCGCAGCTTCTTATTCACCATAGAGAGATTCAATACCAAGCAAAATACAATTAAATGGAAGATAATATGATGAATGCTATTAGAAATTAATGGCTAATACATAAAGCACAACATGCCAGGCTTGGAACATAAAATGCTGAAACATTTTATTTATGTTAACTCACATGTTCATTCTAAGATCCCAGGATGACTGTAGAACAAAGAATTAAACATGGAGGCATAAAATAACTTGCCCAAGGTCACACAGCTAGGGGCAGAAATTAGATGCCAACATGAAGAATGTAACTCTGAGGATATTTTTTAAGATTTATTTATTTTTGCTTCTTTAAAAGGCAGTGACAGCAAGGGAGACAGGAAGAAAGAGATCTTCATCTACTAGTACACTCTCCAAAAGGCCCAAACAGCTGGGGCTAGGCCAGGCTGAAGCCAGAAGCCAGGAACTCCACCCTGGTCTCCCACGTGGGTAGCAGGGGCCCAAGCAGTTGGGCCATCTATAGCTGCTTTCCCAAGTACATTAGCAGGAAGCTGGATCCAAAGCAGAGCAGGCAGGACTCAATCTGGATCTCTGATATGGGATGCTGTCAGCTTAACCTGTGCGTCACAATGTCAACCTCCTGGAATCTCAGCTCCAAATAATCACAGTGCACTGAAAAATAATGACGATAATGCTAAGGTGGTGTCAGATGTGGAAATTTGACTTAGCAGTCAAGACACCCAGGGCCCATATGGTAGTGCCTGGGTTTGCGTCCTAGCTCTGGTTCCTGATTCAAGGGTCAATGTAGACCCAGGAAAGAAGCAAGTTATGGCTCACATATGTGGATCCCTGCCAACTACCTGAGAAAGCTGGGCTGAGATCTAGACTCCTGGCTTCAGTTCTTGCAGGCATTTGGATAGTGAACCATCAAATGGGAGTTTTGTTTCTCTCTCTCTCTCTCTCTCTCTCTCTCTTCCTGCTTCCTTCTCTCCTTCTTTAATAATTAGATAAATCAGAATTTTTAGAAGTTTTTTTTAATTGTGTCAAGTAGATGATTTCATTGTTATTGAAATTGGTATATTTTATACCAAGAAGTTATCACAATTTGACAATGGAAGTAAATTATTACCAAAAGTAAATACATAAATATCTCAAATTTGTTCCTGCATCCTGAAACAATATCTCCATTAGAACAGTACTTGCTTTGGGCAGCAGGGTTTCTGAGTCTCTGTCTAAAGTGTACATTCTACAACCTTGGCAACACAACCATTTGAATGTGCCTCCATCTTTTCAATTGTATAATGAAAACAATAATAACCTTTCCATCCACATTTTCATACAATTATGGAGGAGACAAAAGCACCATCAGGAAAAAAAATTGTAAATATTTCTCAAATTTGCTTATCTGTCATGTTATATATATGAATCACTCTTTAAACATTTTTCTCTTTAAAACTTTAAGAATAGGGGCTGGCCGTGTGGTGTAGCAAGTAAAGTTGCCAGCTGCCACACCAGCATCCCATATAAGCAACAGTTTGAGACCTGGTTGCTCCACTTTCAATTCGACTCCCTGCTAATGCTCCTGGGAAGGCAGCAGAGGATAGCTCAAGTGCTTGAACCCCTGCACCTGCATGGGAGACACAGAAGTTCCTGGCTTCGGTTGTGGCCATTTGAGGTGACCCAGTGGATGGAATATGTCTATGTCTCTCTGTCTCTCTGACTCTCTCTCTCTCTCTCTCTCTCCCCATTTCCCTCTCTCTCTCCCCATCTCCCTCTCTGTCTCTCCATCACTGCCTTTAAAATAATGAAACAAATCTTTTAAAAAAAGAACTTTAAGAATATACTTAATATTGAAGAATCAGGAGCAAATATCTTTACAGAGAATAAAATTCAACTGACATGCTGAAACTCAAGTAGAAGGTCAACCACGAAAAGCACTGTTAAAGTCAGATTTTCAGAATGGGTTGCTTCCTATAGAAGGTGTGGGAGTGGGGACTGTGTTGCTTGGTACTCTATTTCCCACTCATTGCATCTTATTTTCCTTTAACTTACTGATAATCTGTAAGAAGAATCTACAGGAAAGTGCATGGTAGACTCTGAAAAATCTTCTTTTCAGACTATGGAAAATCAACATCTCTGACAAAATTAGATTTTATATGGGATTTTTAAAGCAGTTTAGTCACAGAAGTGTATCATGTGTTTCCATGTTTTCCAAGCAAAAGTCTTTATGAATCATTATTTCTTATATTCCCTATAATTAACACAATATTTTATCAATAATATAAAAATGACTATTATTCCTCTAGTCTAAAAGAAAAAAGTAATTTAAAACTGGAAAATGACATTACCATGCTCAGATTGACTACAAATTAAACAAAATATGTATAAAACAAGAAATTAAGGAAGACTTTTAGTGTTTCTTTGTACCATCTGCTCAATTGCTCATCAAGACTGGAAGTTCAAAAAGATTTTTCTAACCCTAGAATGATATGTGAATTGCAATTTGACTGATGTTATACTAAAATTTTGCATTTTTTCCTAACATTGAGGAATATACACATATAAATCTACTTTTACTTTTGTATCATCTCAGCTATGTAATGACACAGCTCATTGGACAGTGTAACAAATTAACCTGAAACAAGAAAGAAACTTGAAATTTTACATTAATTGTTGAAATATTTTTGTTAAGAAATTTACCAGAAAAATACTTAGCTTATATTTTCAAGTTATTGTTATTAGGACTTTGACTATGTGTATATAGAGAAAAAATTGGAATTGAAAAATGACACTAAATTCATCCCAGGTATTATTTTTATACTTTATCTCCTTGGGAATTTTTGTCAACAGAGTAGATACTAGCAAATTTTCTATAAGATGCAGACAAAATACTTCCTCAACTCATTTTCAGTTCTAATATAAGATTCTACCTTCATCTTTGATTGCTTCCTTGGATCACTGTCTGACTTTTAAAATAGCAGGACTGTAAAATTAAAGTTAAAAGTTTCACTTAGCATCCCAGAAATATTTTGATAATATAATGAATGTTGATAGCATATTAATAAGATGTAAGTCACTGATGTAGCTTAAAGGGAAGCTTTTACATAAGAGTTGTTTTATATATCTTCTACATCTGATGTACATTTTAGTTCACGAGTAAACATTTATGTGAACTTTTGTATGAATTTGATCTAATTGCAAATTTAGAGACATTGTAGTAGGTGTCAAATGACTATATCCAGCTAACTGCAGTGAATTCTAGAAGGCCAAAGGAAAAACTTGAGTACTCTAATTTGTTAAATTCTAGGCAATATTCTTCTAATTCTCTATTCAACTTGGCAATGCTAGTTTTTCTTTAATGTTTCCTTTCTTATATTTTGTATTGAGCTGTGTCAATATTTTCCGTATAGCTGTCTGTTTTATAATATTGTCCCTCTTATCAGAATCAATAACTACTTTTGTTCAAGAAATAGCCTTCTATGACTATGAATTTTTTAAAAATCCTATAAAATAGAAGCATAAATATTCTTTTTGTCTTAGTATAATGAAGTTGGAAAATTTATGTTTGAGGTATACCAAGCTAACTTTAAAATATCAAGTTTTTGTAGATTATATAACTCAAAAAAAAATGTAACACTTTCCATAGAATGAAATGGCTGCTGCTTGTATGCTCCTATTTTGGGAGCACACAAATAAATATGGGCTTGAGTTATGCACAGATTTCAGGCTAACTTTCAGGATGATTGATTCTCAGCCCAAAATGTCCAATAGCATCAGAACAGATAACGAAGAGAGGAAGAATGTTTTCCCCATGCGCAGCATCACAATGCAAATCTAATCAGTAGAGAGAGTTTAGATAGAGAATGTAAGATGACTAAGGATTATGCAAAAGCAAACTACATTAACAACAAAAAAAGGGAGCATCAAATTACTGCTGTTACCATTTTGTGGAAACAATATTAGAACCATCATTAATGATGTATGAATTCTGACAACCAAAATCTTCTAGGTGTATTAGGAAGGACACATCAGGTGTTATCCCCTGGGAGAGGCCATGGCAGAGTTTTCCTATCAGCAGATTTGATACAGTTGCTGAATAGGCCCATTACTGACTACACTTTCCCTCTAATTATTCCCATGAGCCCCCAGAACCATTCCTCAAGCTGTAAGCCTCTATCTGGTCAATTTCTTTATGAGCATCCTGAAATCTCACATCTGCCTGATGCAAGGACCAAATGGAGTCAGATACATTTAGCACATAAATTGACAATCCTCTATTTCCTTCTCTTAGATACCTGAAAGCATTCTTTACTCAAACCAAATGAGGAGGGGCTGGTGATGTGGCATAGCAGGTAAAGCTGCTGTCTGCAGTGCCAACATCCCATATGGGTACCGGTTCAAGTCCCAGCTACTCCACTTCCCATCCAGCTTTCTGCTATGGCCTGGGAAAGCAGTGGAAGATGGTCCCAAGTCCTTGGGCCCCTGCACCTGCGTGAGAGACTTGAAGGAAGCTCCAGGCTCCTGGCTTATGATAGACACAACTCCAGCTATTTGTGGCCATTTGGGGAGTGAACCCATAGATTGAAGATCAGTCTCACTCTTTCTTTCTCTCTCTGTCTAGCTCTCTGGAGCCGCGGCGCAGGTTAATCCTCTATCTGCGGTGCTGGCATCCCATATGGGCACTAGCTCTAGTACCCCTTGTTCCTCTTCCAATCCAGCTCTCTGCTGTGGCCCAGGAAAGCAGTAGAAGATGGCCCAAGTCCTTGGGTCCCTGCACCCATATGGGAGACTGGGAAGAAGCACCTGGCTCCTGGCTTCGGATCCCCACAGCTCCAGACATTGTGGCCATTTGAGGAGTGAACCAACAGATGGAAGACCTTTCTCTCTATCTCTCCCTCTCACTATCTGTAATTCTACCTCTCAAATAAATAAATAGAATCTTAAATTTAAAAAAAAGCCTTAAGCATAAAATGTTGCTCATATTTTTAAATGGCTTTTTACTTCACAATTTGTGTAAAATGTATTCATTTTGGGATAATAAACAAAGGAACTATTTCTTTTGGGGTGTCATTTTCAAGAGCTACAAATTAACATGAAGGATAGCCTGGGTCCCCACGTTTGTTTTATTTGCATAAAACTGAAACCCTAGCAGACTGATTCTGGTGTTATCCCTGCCTAACCAGCAGAACTCTGAGCAGATGGCAAGCTGATTCACTTCTATTACACGTCTGGATTATTACACTTGGAGGGATACTTTACTATAGGCCTTTAGAAAATAGTGAAAGAAATTATTTTTAGGATAGAATTTAGAACAATCAAAACTAGAATACAGATTTATTTAATGATTCACTAATAATTAAAGCTTAACTCCTATCAGGAATATATGGCTTTTCAGGTTTAGACCAAGTGTTTTTTAGAGAAATTCCCTTATTAATCACTGCACAAAGTTTCAGGAATAAAATTCTGATAGATCTAGATGGTAGATTTAACCTGTTAAAGAGCAATACATTTGCTAAACTAAGCTTGATAACAACTCAGTAAAGTGCTGGTAGTGAAACTATCAGTTGCATGGACCTGATGAGCAGTATGCAAATACCGGAGGAAACCAAGGAGTTTAAGATATTCCAGAAGAATGGCAAAGGAACATTCAAAGAAAGTTAATGACAAGGTTAACAACAGGGTACAGTGAAGCACCTGAAGGTGGGAGATACTTGCTTCTTTAATGGGGAAAACCTGGGAGTCTTTGTTTTGTACTCCCATTTCCATCAGGTAAGACAGTATAAGCTTCCTTCAATTAAAGATTCTTATATGTGATATTTTTCCACAAATTACCCTCACCGTTTTGACAATCTCATAAACCCAAAAGAACAGACACTTCTATGTAGCTTATTCCAAAGAGGAGTACCTTAAAGTAGACTGCCCACATTCATGCACATGGCAAATAGTACACCCAAGATTTACACACAATCTCACTGCAGCAGTGTTGTTAACCATTAAGCTTTCTGAGGCCCACAGACAAATGGTAAGAATTACTATCTGATGCTGGGAGATGATCAGTCTGTTTGCTTGAAGAATTGTCAATTTTTCAACTCAGTGATATTGAAAATTGTGCATCCAAATTTCCTTCTCCAATTCCAGTTGTTTAGTATATACCACACCTGGACTGTCACCACAGCCTCCTACAGGTTCCACCCCACATATTCCTACACACCACCAATCAGATCTCCAAGGAGAATCCCAGTTCAATTTTTGCACCCTGTTCAACTTTCCAGCTTCATCCCAAGTCACTTGCTGCAGTGACTAGGTCACAGTCACACTGGCCTTCTGTCAGTTTCTGATCATGCTTAGGTCATCCCCATGAGGTCTTCCGCATTAGCCTCCTCTGTCCTTTCCTGGACAGCTCATACTTTTGCTGAGATCTCGGCTTAAATTTCATTTCCATTGAGAAACTTCTATTCTTCTAATCCAATTTGGCTGCTCCTTGAAAATATTTGACTTGTGATCATCTATTGCTTTGTGTCTTTTGCTAACTTGTAAGTTCCTTGAAGGAAAAGTACAGAATTTCTGTCCACTGCTAAAATCTTAGGTCTGAGCATAGTGCATGACACAAAGAAGATGTTTATATGAGGAAGCACAAAGAAAGGTAGGAGTGAAAGGGAGGGGAGAGCTCTGGGTGGGTGTGAGAGGTGAAGGATGGCAGAGAAGAGAAGTGTGCATTCCTGAGTCTGCTCCACCTGTCTTCCCTAATGCTGCTGTCTGCCCTTCAAGGGTACATCCTTGACAGTTCACTTCAGGGCACTCAGCCTTTTTCATTCTTTCATTGTCAAACATGCACTGAACAAATGCTTAAAGAGAACAGTTCTCCCCCAGGGCCACTGGCCGGTGCTACCACGTCACTCTCTTACTTTGGCTTCTGAATATCACCAATTGATGTTCCAGGATTGAGGGCATGATTCCTCCTTGCTCTCTTTTCTGTGGAGCTCGCTGAATTTCCTTTCAAAGTCACACTTTCTCTGTATCAATTAAGATTCCTCCCAGGCAGTGCCTTAATTATTAAAACGTTCTTCTCTGTAGTGAGAGTAAGTCTGCCTCTCTACACCCTTTATTCATTGATCTTGATTCTGTACTCTGGAGCAGGCTGAACCTCCCTTCCCCCCATCCTGCAGCATTCCTTATCATGCATACCCCTGAGTCCACCCTTCTCCAGGCTAAACATTTACTTTAATATTAATAAATGTTCTTATGAAAATGTGCCATCTGAAACTGTTCAAGCATCTTAGATGTGATAAGTCATATGCATATCCTCAAACACTAATGATGGATAGCAATAAGACCAACAATGGAGTGTGAGATTTCCCCAGCATCTCATTTGCTCCCTTCAAGCATTTTCTGTTTAAAGCTTTCTCTAAATCAAGGTCTCCAGGCGGAATCTGTCACGCTTTTCTTATATCTCCAGCACAAGAGGTTCTTTAGACACAGTGTAGCCTGGTAAAATTATTTGTTCATTTCTAATCTGTCCTAATAGAAAATATATCAGAAGCCTCTAGTTATTCTTCAAAGTCCATTTTCATCTTCTTCCTTTTAGTGGGTCTTTGTGTTAATTCTCATCATGATATCAGCAAAATGATTCTTCCAGATTAACTCTCCAGGATGTTTGTCAAGGAAAGAACCTTAGAAATGTCTGTTCAGGTATCGTTGTTTGCTGACCAGTAAAAGAATAAAGATCAAACCTTCTGCTGCTTTTGGAGCAAAAAGCAGCCATGTTGTTCGGCAGCCTCTTGAAAAGATCAGGCTGTCCTAAGCTCAGAGTTGCTCAGCTGTGAGGCATAATCATTACAAGGGAAGTGTCCAACTAAGTCACTCCATGTTCCACCCAGGGGAGAAGAGCCACGTTGCAAATGTGAACACCATGCTCCCTTCCATGTCTTAATTAATAAAGTGTTCTGTCACTGGCTCTGATGTCTTGTGTCCTCTGTCAACAACCATGACAGCTTACATACAAGGTAAAATATCTGACCCTTTATAGTTCTTCATGGTCCCGACTAGCAGAGAAAATCCATCTTCAGACTTCTGATGATCCCAGCCCCCAACATGTAGTGGTTCCAGGTAGTCTTTAGTTGGCATGATGTCCAACCACAGCTACTGTGCTGTGGGTTCATTTGTGATGCACAGAATGTGAGAGGCAATAAATGGTCATTTGTGTTTGAGTCACATAGATGTTGAAGCAACAGGGATGCAGTAAAAAGAACTAAGAACTGGAAGTGGGGTGCTCTCCTGATTGAAGAAAAAAAAAGTGCAGGAGATTTGAGACTGTATCGTGGACAGACAATGGAAAGCCTTTGAGGGGCCGGCGCTGTGACGCAATGGGTTGAAGCCCTGGCCTGAAGCGCTGGCATCCCATATGGATGCCAGTTCTAGTCCCAGCTGATCCTCTACTGATCCAGCTCTCTGCTGTGGCCTGCGATAGCAGTAGAAGATGGCCTAAGTACTTGGGCCCCTGCACGCACATGGGAGACCTAGAAGAAGCTCCTGACTCCTGGCTTCGGATTCCCAGCTCTGGCCGTTGCAGCCATCTGGGGAGTGAACCAACGGATGGAAGATCTCTCTCTCTCTCTGTCTCTACCTCTCTCTGTAACTCTGTCTTTCAAATAAATAAAATGAATCTTTCTTTAAAAAAAAAGAAGGCCTTTGAAAAAAATCTGTTTGGGGAAGATTGATGGCCTTCAGGTTAACTTAAAGGAAAATGACAAAAATGATACGGAAAACTGGAAGAAAGGACACTACTGTCCTGTGGGACAACTCCGGATACTTCTGCCGATCAGTAACTTTGACCACAGTTTCAGATGAAGTTAAAAGGGAAAACAATGCAGTGGTGGGTTACCTCACACACACAGCTTATTTAGAGGCTATAACTGAAACATAGCAGCACAAGGGTGGAAATATTAAAGAGTTGTTCTCCATTTAGAAGTTTGGAATGCTGTGTTCTCAAGATCCTTTACTCTTCCTGGGAAGCTGTGGTGAAAATACAAAACCTTAAGTCAAACTTAATAGGCAATTTATTTAACCTAAGTTGAATCTTAACACCAGTTTACCGAAATAACTTCAAGGGCTCACTGGATATTTACAGGAAATAATAATCCTATACAGTTGTTTCAATTTTTCTGTGACAGATTGAACATGCATTGTCCTCTTCTATCTGCCCCAGAGTGACTGAGATGGCAGTAAAGGACAAAAAGTCACTAAATCACATAATCAAAATGGAAAGGAGAAAGGCAAAGACAAGGAGGAGACTTGGGTCCATGTAATTTGATGGGAGGCTCTCAGGAGAGCCGAGATAGGCTGGCATAAAAGGGAAATACAAAGAGGTGCATGGCCTACCTGCTCAGGTCCTCCCAGAACCTCTAACTCAGATTGTAGGACTCTAACCCTATGAAGCCAGCTAACAACTCCTCCTACCACTGTGTCCCAACTATGCAGCCTGAAAAGGAGTTATTCTCTTGAAAATATAATTTGAGAGACCAGAGATTGGAAGACATATTGCACATCAAAGGAAGAGAGAAGCCAAAATAATCAGTAGAACAAAAGGAGTTGTTAGCAGAAATAGGGACTGAGAAATAAAGTCTACTATTTTAACCCTGGAGCTGTCATCTAGATGCCAGAATTTGGCATACCTTCCAGACAGAAAACTAGAGGTGCCGACGCCGTGGCTCACTTGGTTAATCCTCCGCCTGTGACACTGGCATCCCATATGGGCGCCGGGTTCTAGTCCAGGTTGCTCCTCTTCCAGTGCAGCTCTCTACTGTGGCCTGGAAAGGCAGTGGAGGATGGCCCAAGTGCCTGGGCCCTGCACCCGCATGGGAGACCAAGAGGAAGCACCTGGCTCCTGGCTTCAGATGGGCACAGTGCTCCGGCCTTAGCGGCCATTTGGCGGGGGGTGGGGTGGGGTGGGGTGGAGAGTGAACCAACGGAAGGAAGACCTTTCTCTCTGTCTCTCTCTCTCACACTGCCTATAACTCTACCTGTCAAATAAATTTTAAAAAAAGAAAAGAAACTTTGATAGACCTCAAAGAAAAAAAATACTGTGGATACTGACATTGGGAAGACCTCCTCCACAGAGATTTCAGTTGAAACCACTGTTGAAACTCATCAAAACTCAGTGGCTGTCAATATCACAGCATTCACTCTTTATTTTTCAACTCCCAGCCCAAGCACACTGGGCTTTTTAGTGCCTTATCAATAAATATGAACATAATCAGGGACCACCACAGTAGGAAAACGTCCATCATGAAACAGAGTCCAACAGAAGCAAGCAGAAAAATCAAACCAGGATGAAACAAAGACCATGACAAGAAAGAAAAAATATCACTTGGAAATGCTAGCAACCATATTGACAACATACTTCACCAGAAACTTACTTGAACATAATGAGAAAATGTGGAGAAAGAAAACACATTTTTGTGTGCACACTTGCACTTGTGTATAAGAAATACACACTATAACATAAAATTAACATATCATTTCTTAAATATATATGTATATATAAATATATATAAGGGCTCTTTTAAAAGTTCATGAATATGCATATTAATAAAACTTTGTGTGGATTTTTAAAATATGTACACAAAAGTAAACTTATCTTTTAATTCCATTTCCCCACAAACTTGTTGAAATATCCATATAGATGTGTCTACAGTAATATATGTAAACTCAGAAATGACAGTATACCTATTATATTTTAATAAATGCAGGTAAATATTAAAAAATGACATAGTGGAAATTTTTCCGTTTTAGTACTTGGAGAGAGACAGATGAAGTAGATCACTTTTCTTATTACAATTATTTTATTTAGTAAGCCATGTACATTTTTTTCGAACACTAATGCTGATCTTTTTTTATTTAAGGAATACAAACAATGCATTTCATATATACGAATTTGGAAACACGGTGATTCTTCCCACCCTACCTCCTTCCCACTCATACTCCCACACTTCCTCCTCAATCTCCCATTCCCATTCTTATTTTTTTATAAAGATCTATTTTCAGTTATCTTCATACTTATAAAAATTAACGTTACACTAAGTAGAGTGTTCAATAAATAGTATGACAAAAAAAAACATTGTTCATCAACATTCTAGACAAGGGCTGTTCAAAGTCATCAATCAAAAAATATCAGTTTCACACCTATAGATTACCTTTTTGGTACTCTATAAGTTACCACAGATCAGAAAGAACATATGGTATTTTTTATGACTGACTTATTTCACAAAATATAATGGTTTCCAGCTGGCGCCGCAACTCAATAGGCTAATCCTCCGCCTGCGGCACCAGCACACCAGGTTCTAGTCCCAGTCGGAGCGCCGGATTCTGTCCCAGTTGCTCCTCTTCCAGTCCAGCACTCTGCTGTGGCCCGGGAGCACAGTGGAGGATGGCCCAAGTCCTTGGGCCCTGCACTCCATGGGAGACAAGGAGAAGCATCTGGCTTCTGGCTTCGGATCAGCGCAGTGTGCCGGTCGCAGTGCGCCAGCTGCAGCGGCCATTGGAGGGTGAACCAATGGTAAAGGAAGACCTTTCTCTCTCTCTCTCTCTCTCTCTCTGTCCACTCTGCATGTCAAAAAAAATATAATGGTTTCCAGAAAAATCTTGGAAGATGGCAGAATAGGGAGGGAACACACTTATAGTACAGGAAAAGATAGTTTAATAAAAGTGGAGATACTGTAGCTTCAGGGAAGAGTTAGGTAAAAAACTGCAGAGCAAACTCTTCCAGATCCAGTGGGACACGGTGAACCTATGTGGAGGGCATGGGCGCCCATGGCTCAGGTCCACAGCCACTGAGTCTACGCACCAGCACTGGAAAGGGAGGTGAAGCGAAACCTCAGTAGCCTGAGACACTGGCAGGAAAGCGGCAGGAAGATCCTAGAGGGAATGAGGCTTGGAGCACCGTGGGGGAAAGTTCAGCAGGCTAACTAGAGGAGAGAAAAAAATAAATAAAAGGGACCAGTATGGTCATGGTTTTCTCTCTCCTCTCACCTTACAAAGGAGAGCAAGACAAAGAACAAGCACCATTTTGGACATATGTAACAGCTGTACTAGCTCAGGGCTGAGCCTTCCCTTAGCCAAGCAGAAAAACCTGACTCTGGTGGGGAGAAATAACAGGAGGTTAAGACCTAGTGAATGTGGGCAACTTATGAACTGAGACTGTGAAAAAAACAATTGAGGGTGTGTGAGAGAACTCACGGAGTGCATGAGACTTGAGTACTGGGTGGGAGATGCCACAAACTCGGTAACCTTGGCAACCCGGTAGGAGATTGCAGGGGAATCTGAGCTTACACTGAGGACTGCACAGATCCTTTGTGTGGTCCTTGGGACAGAGCAGATGAATATTATACCCACAGGGGCCAGCACTCAGACACTAATTGCCTTCAAGGAGAATAGCTCAGCTGTGTGGAACTACTTCCCTTCTGAATCAAAAAAAAAAAAAAAAAAAAAAAAGGAGGGAGGAATGGAGAGAGAGAGAGAGAGAGAGAGAGAGAGAGAATTTACTATGCCAAAACTGGGTGTGTCACATTTGGCACACCCTTAACCCTGAAGAACTGAACAGAGCTCTCTGGTCACACCCAGCAGAAGCCTCTAAAGATCCACTGAAAGCAGACAGTCCACTTAATCTAGAGTTATAGTATAATGAGAAAAGCCACCACAGCAAGGAAAAAAAAGAAGAAACCAAAGAATATCTCCATAATGCCAAGCAACAAATGCAAAAACCGAGGAAACAAGAACAAGGAAGACACTATGACACCCCCAAATAAACATGACACTCCAATTCAAGATTATGAAGATGATGAGATAGAAGAAATGCAAGATACAGATTTCAAAAAATTTATGATAAGAACATTTAGAAGTTCTCAAAAACAAATTCCTCAACTACAGAAATCCTTACTGGACAGGACAGAAAATCTCTCTCATAAAAATGAAATCTTAAGGAGGACTCAAAATGAAATGAAGAATCTAGTAGAACATGAAATTGTGATATTGAAGAGAAATCAAAATGAAATGAAAAATTCAATAGATCAAATGGCAAACATATTTGACAGCCTTAAAAACAAAATCAGTGAGATAGAAGAGAGAATATTGGATTTAGAAGACAGAGAAAAGGAAAGTATACAGTCAAACCAAAGAAAAGAAAAGGAAATTAGAAATCTAAAAAATATTGTTTAATAGTATCTACAAGATACTATTAAAAAGCCCAATATTTGGGTTCTAGGAGTTCCTGAAGGCATGAAGAGAGAGAAAGGATTAGAAGGACTTTTTAGTGAGATACTAGCAGAAAATGTCCTGGGTTTGGAGAAGGACAGAGACATCCTACTACAGGAAGCTCATAGAACCCCCAATAAAAATGACCAGAAGAGATCCTCATCACGACACATTGTAATCAAACTCAGCACAGTGAAACATAAAGAAAAGATTCTAAAATGTGCAAGAGACAAACGTCAGATTACTCTCAGAGGATCTCTAATTAGACTCACAGCAGACTTCTCATCAGAAACCCTATAGGTTAGGAGGGAATGGCGAGATATAGCCCAGGTACTAAGAGAAAAAAAACTGCCAGCCCAGAATATTATATCCTGCAAATATCTCATTTTTTGAATAAAGGTGAAATAAAGATCTTTCATAGCAAACAGAAATTAAAAGAATTCGTCGCTACTCGTCCAACCCTGCAAAAGATGCTTAAAGATGTGTTACACATAGAAACACAGAAACACGACCATCAATATGAAAGAAGGTAAAGGAAGAAAACCTATCAGTAAAAGATCACAGGAAGTTCAAAGCATATATTAGAAATATCTTTGTGAAAATGGCAGGGCAAAGTCACTACATATCAATAGTCACATTGAATGTTAATGGCCTCAACTCTCCAGTTAAAAGACACAGATTGGCTGAATGGATTAAGGAACAAAATCCATCTATTTGCTGCTTGCAAGAAACACATCTTTCCAACAAAGATGCATGCAGACTGAAAGTGAAAGGTTGGAATAATATATTTTAAGCCAACAGAAACCAAAAAAGAGCTGGTGTAGCCATCTTAATAACAGACAAAATAAACTATAACACAAAAACTGTTGAGAGACAAAGACGGACACTATATAATGATTAAGGGATCAATTCAACAGGAAGATGTAACTATTATAAATGCATATGCACCTAATTACAGGGCACCGGTTTATTTAAAAGATATGTTAAGGGTCTTAAAGGGAGACTTAAATTCCAACACAATAGTATTGGGGGACATCAATAGTCCACTTTTAGAAATAGATCAACCGGACAGAAGATCAAGAAGGAAACAGCAGATTTAATCGACACTATAGCCCAAATGGATCTAACAGATATCTACAGAACTTTTAATTCTACACTTAAAGAATACACATTCTTTTCAGCAATACATGGAACCTACTCTAGGATGGACCACATACTAAGCCATAAAGCAAGTCTCAGCAAATTCAAAAGAATTAGAATCATACCAGGCAGCTTCTCAGATGACAGTGGAATGAAGCTAGAAATTAGCAATTCAGGAATCCCTAGAGCATATGCAAACATAGGAGAGTTTGGAAAAGTAGTAGGATATAAAATCAATGCATAAAAATTAACAGCCTTTGTATACACAGACAATGCCATGGCTGAGGAAGAACTTCTAAGATCAATCCCATTCACAATAGCTACAAAAACAATCAAATACCTTGGAATAAACTAAACCAAAGACATTAAAGATCTCTACGGTGAGAATTACAAAATCTTAAAGAAAGAAATAGAAGAGGATACCAAGAAATGGAAAAATCTTCCATGCTCATGGATTGGAAGAATCAACATCATCAAAATATCCATTCTCCCAAAAGAAATTTATAGATTCAATGTGATACCAATCAAAATACCGAAGACATTCTTCTCAGATCTGGAAAAAATGATACTGAAATTCATATGGAGACACAGGAGACCTCGAATACCTTAAGCAATATTGTACAACAGAAACAAAGAAGGAGGCATCACAATACCAGATTTCAGGACATACTACAGGGCAGTTATAATCAAAACAAACGGCATGGTACTGGTACAGAAACAGATGGATAGACCAATGGAACAGAATAGAAACACCAGAAATCAACCCAAACATCTACAGCCAACTCATATTTGATCAAGGATCTAAAACCAAATCCTGGAGTAAGGACAGTCTATTCAACAAATGGTGCTGGGAAAACTGGATTTACACGTGCAGAAGCATGAAGCAAGACCCCTACCTTACACCTTACACAAAAATCCACTTAACATGGATTGAAGATCTAAATCTATGACCCAACACCATCAAATTATTAGAGAACATTGGAGAAACTCTGCAAGATATAGGCACGTGCAAAGACTTCTTGGAAAAGACCCTGGAGGCACAGGCAGTCAAAGCCAAAATTAACATTTGGGATTGCATCAAATTGAGAAGTTTCTGTACTGCAGAAGAAACAGTCAGGAAAGTGAAGAGGAAACCAACAGAATGGGAAAAAGTATTTGCAAACTATGCAACAGATAAAGGTTTGATAACCAGAATCCACAAAGAGATAAAGAAACTCCACAAAAAAAAAAAAAAAAAAAAAAACACAGACAAACCACTGAAGAGATGAGCCGAGGACCTCAATAGACTTTTTCAAAAGAGGAAATCCAAATGGCCAACAGACACATGAAAAAATGTTCAAGATCACTAGCCATCAGGGAAATGCAAATCAAAACCACAATGAGGTTTCACCTCACCCCCGTTAGAATGGCTCACATGCAGAAATCTACCAACAACAGATGCTGGAGAGGATGTGGGGAAAAGGGACACTAACCCACTGTTGGTGGGAATGCAAACTGGTTAAGCCACTATGGAAGTCAGTCTGGAGATTCCTCAGAAACCTGAATATAACCCTACCATACAACCCAGCCATCCCACTCCTTTGAATTTACCCAAAGGAAATTAAATTGGCAAACAAAAAAGCTGTCTGCACCTTAATGTTTATTGCAGCTCGATTCACAATAGCTAACACCTGGATCCAACCCAAATGCCCATCAACAGTAGACTGGATAAAGAAATTATGGGACATGTACTCTATAGAATAATATGCAGCAGGAAAAAAAAAAAAAAAACAATGAAATCTGGTCATTTGCAACAAGATGGAGGAATCTGGTGAACATCATGCTGAGTGAAATAAGCCAGTCCCAAAGGGACAAATATCGTATGTTCTCCCTGACCGGTGACAACTAACCAACTACAAAAAAGAAACCTGTTGAAGTGAAATGGACACTATGAGAAACAGTGACTTGATCAGCCTTTGTCCTTACTGTCAATGAACAACTTAATACTTTATTCCTTTTTAGTATTTTTTTTGTTTTACTTAATACTATTGGTTGAACTCTTTAATTAATACAGGATTATTCTTAGGTTTTAAATTAAACTGAAAAGTGATCTCTGTTAAATATAAGAGTGGGAATAAGAGATAGAGGAGATGTACAGTTTGGCACATGCTCAATTGGACTTGACTCAAAGGATAGAGTAAGAAAAGTGCCAGGGGATTCCAATTCAATCCCATCAAGGTGGCATGTACCAATGCCATCTCACTAGTCCAAGTGATCAGTTTCAGTTCACAATTGATCATAATGATAGGATTAAGAGCCAAAGTGATCACACAAACAAGACTAGTGTATGCTAATACTAACTGAAAGAATTAAAAAGGAGAGAATGATCCAACATGGGAAGCGCAATACACAGCAGACTCATAGAATGGCAGATGCCCTAAACAGCACTCTGGCCTCAGAATCAGCCCTTTAGGCAGTCAGATCTGGCTGAAGAGCCCATGAGAGTATTTTAGGCATGGAAAGCCAAAACACTCTGGGTAAAAACAAACAAACAAAAAAACATAAATGAAAGATCTCTGCGAGTGAGATCCCAGTGGAAAGAAACGGCCATCAAAGAAGGAGGTACCTTTCTCTGAAGGGAGGAGAGAACTTCCACTTTGACTATGACCTTGTCTAAATATGATCAGAGTCAGTGAACTCAAAAGGCTTCCATAGCCTTGGCAACTCCTGACAAGAGCCTAGGGTGATTACTGACACCATAAGCAAGACTGTCCATTGTTAAATCAACAACAGGAGTCACTGTGCACTTACGCCTCATGTAGGATCTCTGCCCTTAATGTGTTGTACAATGTAAATAATGCTATAACTAGTACTCAAACAGTACTTTACACTTTGTGTTTCTGTGTGGGTGAAAACTGTTGAAGTCTTTACTTAATATATACTAAATTGATCTTCTGTATATAAAGAGAATTGAAAATGAATCTTCATGTGAATGGAATGGGAGAGGAAGTTGGAGATGGGATGGCTGTGGGTGGGAGGGAAGTTATGGGAGGGAAAATCCACTGTAATCCAAAAGCTGTACTTTGGAAATTTATATTTATTAAATAAAAGTTAAAAAATATAAAATGGCTTCCAGTTTCATCCATTTTGTTCCAAATGACGATTTCAATTTTTGCTGCTGTGTAGTATTCCACAGTGTGTATATACACCATAATTTCTTTATCTAGTCTTTAGTTGATGGACATCTCGGTTGATTCCATATCTTAGCTCTTGTAAACTATTGCTTAGCTTGAACTTTTTATTATATTACTTCTACTGCTCCTTGTTAAACCAAAAGCCCAAAGCTTAGCTGGAAAGGTTTTTAAAGCAACTGAAGGAAAATTTCCTATAAATGTCTAACCCAAGTCAATCCTACCATTAGAAATTTTTATCCAAGATGGTGAAGTATTAATGACTGTCTTCTCTCTTAGAAATGCAGTAGCATTTGCTGTCTGCTTCACACATGATAATAATTCATATTAGCATATGTGACACTATTTTTATAATCTTGAAGAATTAGATTTGCCTAAATAATGAATGTTCTTTGAGGATAATTATTTCTTTGTAACAGTGTTACACTTAGTAGACACTCAATAAATAACTATTGATTAGAATTGATGGTAGGAAAGAGGCCAGGGCTTTCAATATTTTAGATCTCAAGGAATCCAGAAGTCAAAATCAGTAATACCTCTATAGACAGTAGGTAAAATGTCGGCAGGCATACCAGGTCAAAGCTGAAGAGGAATTCTAGATAGACCACTTTTCTAAAAAATCCAAATTTTGTTTTATTAAATTTTAAATGACAATAATTTATCAAAAACAGAATCATAACCACTGGAGGAGAAAAACATCATGCAATAAAAATATTTATAACAAACTATTTCTCTGGTAATATGCATAGTATTGACCAAAAAGATATATTACAATTATTTCCCAGAATTTATTTATTAATGAATATCACACTGTCTGAAATAAAAGATCATCTCCACTTCGAATAATATATTATAGTTTTATGAAGGAGAAAAGGTGGGCCATACTTCCAAATATTTGAAGCTTACTAAATGATTTACAGGCAATCTCATGTTAACTTTATGATTATGGTTAAATCTCTTTATATCTTCAAGTTTTAATAGCTACTCTCCAATCACATTATTTCCGTAAGAAACAGTGTTCTTTGTTTTTCTCCTGGGATGGTGTTTCTTTCTCTTCCCTTTCCCAATTTAATCAACCCTTGTGTAATATACTCCAGATTTCTGCGCATTTGTATCATGAATTCTTGAATTTTATATTTGATTTGCTTTAGATGGAAATGTTTGCTTAACATTCATTTAATGTTTTTATTTATTTATTTTATTTGACAGGTAGAGTTATAGACAGTGAGAGAGAGAGAGAGAGAGAGAGAGAGAAAGGTCTTCCTTCCGTTGGTTCACTCCCCAAATTGCTGCTACAGTCAGTGCTGCGCTGATCAAAGCCAGGAGCCAGGTGCTTCCTCCTGCTCTCCCGTGAGGTGCAGGGGCCCAAGCACTTGGGCCATCCTCCACTGCCCTCCCGGGCCACAGCAGAGAGCTGGACTGGAAGAGAGACAACTGGGACTAGAACCTGGTGCTTATATGGGATTCTGGTGCCGCAGGCAGAGGATCAACCTAGTGTGCCAAGGCACCAGCCCCACACTAATTTAATGTTATATTTTCTTCTCCTGTGTGAATAATGCTTGAGAATGAGTGATGCTTGGTAAGTGTAATGATCAAATTAAAAAGAAAGATGCTTATTCTGTTTCCTTCTTATACTAATGTGATCTGCATACTATCTGATGCATTTCTACTTATTTTAAATTGTCTTGCGATCTTCTGCACCAATAAGGGACTGGTTTTATACAGGAAGGAGAAATTTAAATTTTTCTGTGGGAGTTGTCAAGAGTATCTTATTCTTTAGGATCATGAAATGCATTTTTAGCAAATAACTATTGACAGAGAGGATGTGATACATCACATGATTGTGTGATACTCCTTCATTGTGCCCCAAATCTCTCCTCACTGCATCTGCCCTTTCTTCCACTCCTTAGGCTTTCAGAGCCTCTGCTTTCTCCTCTGGAGGCAGGGTGTTTCCACCTCTGCTCCTGCAGACATCTTTAGATCCTTACAATTCCTTAGTGACCAGAGCTCTCATCCGCCAGCAATGCACCTGTTCTCCTTTCTTAGTAGTGATCATATCTGCACATGGCCACCACTTGGATCCCACAGAATTCCCATTTATTGTTCTGTCTCAACCTCATTCCAGCATGGGCTTTGAAAGAGCCTCTGCAGGTTTCATGTAATGTATTTCCTATTTAGTAATATCTTGGAGTTTGTAGTATTCTTGTCTCTTAGTTATTCCACAGACTTGGTTATATGCAGTTTTATCTGCTCTTCTTGATTTTGCAGCAGGATGTTCTGAGACATCAAATTTAGACATCCATCATTATCCCACAAGAATAGACTGCTTATCATCTAAGAATAAATAGATATATTTACTAATTAGGAAGTATATTGGTAAATTACATGATGCCATATTATTTCATCAAGATTAAATTTTTTATTATAGCATGTATTTGCTTCCATTTTATTATACTCTCCCTGTGCTTGAAGTTCAAAACCACTTTATTTTGCTCCCAGCTTTTTCTTTTGCATTTGTACTAGATCTTTCAGCATTTTGACATAGTGAAATAAAAATCACTGCAGTTATTGCATGAATATATTGATTGGCTAAGAATGCTGAGTGATGAGAAGGCAGGGTCCTTGTAACACCTGTATCTCGCATATACAGAGCAGCCTTTTGTGAAAAAGTTCCCCAATGGGCCCTCCCTACGTCTCTAGCTTTCTGCACAAACCCTAGTTTCTTGCTTTACTGGAGAGATAAAAGCAGCAACCTATTCACATGAATTAGACCAGGATCACTATTCAATATAAAAGGCACTTATTAGGAGTAGATTCAAACTCTACTCAAACAGCATTGAACAGCAATAAACAAACCCAATAAAACCCTCCCTAGGGACAGGGTCATTTATTCAATGCTGTGATTCCACACACTTGGTATCTATTCTTCCACAATCCTAAGCAAATGCTTAATATAAACTCTGATAACTACAAGGATTTGTGTATGTAGCTTCTTTGTGATCCTAAGTAAATTTTTATTATTGGGCAGATACAAGAACAAAAACCTGGTCATATATATATATATGACTTAAAAAAAATTGGCATTCCAACCCTCCCAAATATGCCTTCTTTTTGTAATTTTTACATATACCTTGCAAAAAACACTGTATTATTCAGGATGACTTAACTGCATATGGTAGCTTTATATTATCTAAAATAATAACAGTATATTATTATATTATAATATATAACATATTATTATATTATAAATAATGAAAGATTGCCACTAGAACAGTGTTGATTACCTTGAACCAGGTTGGTAGTATCTAAGAAATTAATATGAGTACCACATCATATCAATCTAGTATCATGCTATTTGAATTGGTAATTTGATATCTAATGGAAGTGCCATTAATTATCAGATACTATGTTGAAGTATCAGCATTATTGATACAGTAATCTGTTACTAGTGGAGATTCCAGTTCTGGATTTAGCCTATGACTAATATAAATTTCTATCAAACTCTTTTAAGACATTCTGCAGTAATCTTCTGGCCATGCTAACTTCAAGTTATCTTCAAATTATAATGAAAATTGGTTTGATATACTAAAATGATGACTGATTAGAATCCAGAACTGAAAAGTGCCTATCTGGCTACCGTTCAAGAAACCAGTCTGTAATACAACTAGTTTCTGAAGAGAAAATGACATATTTCAGTCTTCTACCATAGAGGTGGAGAGATGGGCAACACACATCTAAAGCAGTTCAGCTGCCCTGAATCAGTTTGCCTAACTGATTTTCTTGCCTTTATTCTAACCACACTGAAATATTTTTATATTAGTGCGAATTGTTAAAATCAAAATAAAATTTCACTGGATTCAACTAAAAATAAATTACACATTATAAGCAATTAATAATGAATGCTGAAGATGCAAATATTGAGTAAATGTCATAAAATATTCAAAATTGACAATATGGAAAAGCTACTTTGGAAAAAAGAAGGAAAATATTTCCACTATTCCTAAAATTTTGCAAGTAAGTAAATGCTTTAACACAGTTTGGTCACATGTCCTCTTAGAAAATTTATTCTGATAATCAGAATGGCTATTATTTAAAAAGACAGCAACAAATGGTGGTGAGGATACAGATAAAGGAGACCTCTTTTTTAAGATTTATTTATTTATTTGAAAGGCAGACTTACAGAGCAGGGTGAGAGAGAAAGAGAGAGATCTTCCAACCACTGGTTCATTTCCCAAATAGCCACAACGGCCAAGACTGAGACAGACTACAGTCAGGAGCCAGGAGCTTCTTCTGGGTTTCCCAAATGAGTAGCAGGACCCAAGCACTTGAGCCATCTTCTGCTGCTTTCACAGCTGCATTAGCAGGAAGCTAGATTGGAAGTGGAGCATCTGGGACATTCCCCTCTCCCCAGTGTGCCCAAATAGGATGTCAGCTTCACAGGCGGTAGCTTATCCCACTACACCATGACACAGGCCCCAATAAATTTTATATACTGTTGATAGGAATATAAATGGGTATAGCTCCTGTGAAAAACAGCATGGAGATTTCTTTAAAAACCATGATTTACATACCGTGATTGGGTATATACACAAAAGACATAAAATCGTTTCATCAAAGTGATAATTGCCCCACCATGTTTATTGCAGCAGTGTTCAAAAGAATCAAGACATGGAACCAATCAATTCATCAGGCGAACAGACAAAGAAAATGTGATATATACACATATCCATGCAATGGAATACAATTCAATTGTAAAAAGAGAACAAAGTCCTGTCATTTATAGCAAAATGGATGGAACAGGAAGATTAAGTCAAATAAGTAAGGTAGAGAAAGACAAATATCACATATTCTCCCTCATATGTGGGAGCTAAGAAAAATCTTAACCTGAAAATAGATTTGATGACCAGAGACTGGAAGGAGTAGGAGGGTTAGAGGGAGTATGGATTATAAAAAGAAAAACTGAGAAGCTGAGTGTGCTTCATTAATTATGACAAATACAATAATATGAAATGTTATCCATAGGGGAATCTGAGTGTGGTACATACATAATGACAAATATAATAACATGTAATAATAGGGGAATCTTGGTGTGGTATATATGGGAGAGTTCATTGCACTATTTTACAATTTTTGTTTTGTAAATTTACAGCTACAAAGTCTTCAAAACTTAAAAATGTTGGCAGAAAGGAAAGAATCTTCCAATGATGGCAAAACACTCAAAAGTGTTCTAGACAAGGAAATGGAGTCTTAAAAAAATTAATGAATTGCCCAAAGTAATCCAGCTGGATTTGTTATGAAACATGTACTTAAAATAAATCCCTGTCTTACTGTTGCTGCTCAAATACTTATTCCCTCTACCATTCTGTATCCTGGTCATTATGTACTCAGGTCTAAGGATCTAGGCTGAAGGAACCGTGTACAATGATGTAATTTATATTGGAAATATGAGAAACATGTCATTTTATCATACAGAATAAGAAAAATATAGAAAAGATGCATTTTCTGGAGCTCCCAGAAAAGTAATAGTACATATTTTAAATGACTCAAAAGACACATGGAGAAAGGGGACAACCTGCCAAAGCTAAAAAATGGTTGAGCAAAGAGAAATAATTAACAAAGACTGGACTCTCAAGAGCAGCTGAGAACTTTAGCTGCACTTTTCTTCCAAAAATCCCTGATGTGCTGAAAATTAATGGAAATATCTAGCTTTTACTTATGATATTTCTGTTTGCAATTTTTTTCTGTAGAGGGGTACCAAAAGATAAATAGGTTAAAGAGCTGCCAAAAAGTGAAAACAAAAAGCAAGGCTGTCAATGATCCAGCAGGATACTGCAGACAATGCCACATGAGAATCCAGCCTATGTCAGTGGAACAATGGTTGGCCAGCTAAAAGTTTCACAGCTGACATATGAAACACCAAAAAAAGGATGCCATCTTCCAACAGTAAGAGAAAGTGACTAAAGGTTTTTATCACCACTGTTAGAACAGATCAGCATGTCGGGCCTCTGAGCCGGGGGTGGGCAGAAAGAAACAAGACCAATTCGAAAAGTACTGCATCACTGACATAGGAGACACCAGACTACCATGGTGTTGGTTCAAGAAGAATAAAAAATGAGTGGAAAAATCAGTGGGCAGTAAGGGTGTCTCAGAGAAAGAGAGAGATATTACAGGAAACTTGAGGGTTCTTTTGTGTGAGTGACTGGAGAATGGAGGTGATATGGTAGTTATGGTTGTGACAGTTTGTGCCCCCAAAGAACTGAGTACTTGAATTTTGTTGCCATTGTAAGAGCATTGACAAAATGATGACTTTGAGGTCAGCGCCGCGGCTCAATAGGCTAATCCTCCACCTGCGGTGCCGGCACACTGGGTTCTAGTTCCGGTCGGGGCACTGGATTCTGTCCCGGTTGCTCCTCTTCCAGGCCAGCTCTCTGCTGTGGCCCAGGAGTGCAGTGGAGGATGGCCCACGTGTTTGGGCCCTGCACCCACATGGTAGACCAGTAGAAGCACTTGGCTCCTGGCTTTGGATCAGCACGGTGCGCCAGTCGCAGCATGCCAGCCTCAGCGGCCATTGGAGGGTGAACCAATGGTAAAGGAAGACCTTTCTCTCTGTCTCTCTCTCTCACTGTCCACTCTGCCTGTCCAAAAAAAAGATGATGACTTTGAGAGATGATTAGATCAAAGGTCACCACTTTTGGAAAGGATTAATGTAGTTATTGCAGGACTTGGTTAGTTGCTGTGAGATGGGCTGTAATAAAAAGAGCAAGCCTCGCCTCTTCCAAGTCTTGTCTTACCACGTGACTTCTTTCACACACACACACACACACACACACACACTCCAGCTATGTGATGCTATCTGCCATGGGCTCTCACCAGAAGCCCAGCACACTCTTGAACCTCTGAGGTCCAACCTAAATAAACCTCTTTATATGGTACTTTGCTTCACATTTTTGTTAGAACAGCAAGTAACAAACTAAGACATGTCATAACAAAGAAACATTGCCAACCTTCATTTCTCTGGTCAGAAATTTCAAATTGTAATTATTAGTTCTAACTCTACACAGCTCCTACATTAAAACAAGCAAAACTAAAAAAGTGTTATATGCTTTGGGTTTGGAATTAATTTAGCTACCTTATAATATTGCTACAGCATCATAGCTATATTCAGACCCCATAACTCCCAGGATTAAAATGTCTAGACTAGTGTCTGGCATTGTGGTGTAGCAGGTAAAGCTGCTAAGTGAAATTACAGCATCTACCAGCTGCTCCAATTCCAATCCAGCTCCCAATTAATGGCCTGGGAAAAGTAAAGTAAGATATTCTAAGTGTTTGGTCCCCTGCCACTCATGGGGGAGACCTGGATGAAAGTCCTGGTTCCTGGCTTCATCCTGGCCCTGCTCTCCCTGTTATGGTCATTTGGGTAGTGAAACAGGGGATGGAAGATCTCTCTCTCTCTCTCTCTTTCTCTCTGTCTCCCCCTCTCTCTGTGTAACTCCAACTTTTAAATAAATAAATAAAAATCTCAAAATCTCAAAAAAGTTTTCACCAAATCTGTCAGTATTTTCCTAGAAAATTTTAACCTTTTCCTAAATATAGAAATATAGCATAAATTAAAATCCAAAATACATATAATAAAGTACAGAAAAGAACCAAAAGTGATCTATAATAAAACAAGGTTTTTCAATGTTCACAAATTTAACACTACTGTTTTTACACATGTATGTCATTATTACAATGGTACATAATTACAATTATATACTAAGCAATGTAATCATATATTATTATCAAAATTACATTATATTATTTTTACTTCTTCCCTTCATGATAGAAATTATAGCTGCTTCTCTGTGTGTTGATCTTACAAATGACACTATATGAAATAAAATGCCTTTGTTGAAAAGTTCTACTAATTTGTATATTTATCCCTTAAGGGTACACTATAATGTATATATGTACTATATGCCTAAGTGCATGTGGTTTTTAAATATTTGCTTATTTATTTATTTTATTTGAAAGTCAGAGAGATACAGAGAAATTTCCCATCCACTGATTCACTTTCAAAATGCCCACAAGAGCCAGGTGGAAACCAGGAGCCAAAAATTCAATAGGCATCTCCAAGGTGAGTGGCTAGAACCCAACTACTTGAGCTATCACTTGCTGCCTCCCAGGTGCACTTTGGCAGGAAGCTGGAATTGGGAGCTGAGTCAGACTCAAACCCAAGCACTCTAAAATGGAATGTCAGTGTGCCAAACAGCAGCTAATTTTCTAGGCCGAAAACTCACCCCTGTGTTATTTTCACAGAATACTTTTAAATTTTTATGTAGTCAAAATTTATTTCTTGTCTTTTGATTTCTCTGGCCTGATTTACTGAAAAATCTCTCTATATTCAGAGTCATGCAAATTTTTAGTTGGTACTTTCACTGTTTTAAGTTTCTTAAAATATTAAAAACATCATTTATTTTCATTTTATTTGAAAGGCAGAGAGACAGAGAAAGATCTTCACTTCCCCAAATGCCTACATCAGCATGGGATGGGCCAGCTCACACTCTTCAGTGTGAAACTCAATCCTGGCTTCTTAGGTGGGTGATAGGTACCCAACTATTGAGCCATCACCTTCTGCCTTGCAGAGTCTGCACCAGCAAGAAGCTAGGTTCATGTACTCTGATATGGGATGTAGACAACCCAAGTGGTGGCCAAACATTTGCCTATTGTTTCAATTTTTACAGTTAATTATCTTATGAGCCTGCAATTAAAATTGGATAAGAAGTACAGAATTGATGCACTCCTCCCCCCCCACAACACACAAATGATTAGCTTGTTTTATCAAGACCTCTTCTGGAGTAATCTGCCTTTTTCTATAATGAACTGAAATGTCACTTTACCATAAACAAAATACCAATATATTGGATATTTTTTACAAAGCACATATTGAAGTATTCTTTTCTCGATTTCCTGATCTAAACTCCAGCTTTCTTAACAGGAGAGGAGACCTATCCAGAATCTTAGAATATTTAGTTTTCTTCTCATGGACAAGGCCTATCATATAGCAGTCATTTAATAAAAATTTACTTAAAAAGAATATAAGGACTACTTTGAGAGAGAGCTTAAGACCATCTTTAGCTCACCTTAAGTCATCGCCATAGTCTCTTTATTGGTATCCCACCCACCATTGTGGGCTTTCTCATTGCACAATCTACCCAGAGTGATCAAATAAAACAAATATGAAAAATCATCAACAATATCCCAACAACCATGGATTATCGTAAACAGAAGCCGCATACGCATAGTGTATATGCATTCATACATATTTTATAATACATTGCCTCACTCAATCTGAAAATCATACTTTTCCTGACTTCTTCTCTCAAATACAGACAATTGCTTCCTTTCTTATCCATCCATCACATTTGCATTTCCTGGCCCCAGCTCAAGAATCTCAAGTAAAACCTTTCTTTCGAATTATTCCTTTAACAGGAATCATTTGATATATTTTACTATGTTTTTACACTTTACTACAGTAGCATCTATAAGATTCCTTTGGAATAGTTTGGTTAAATGTCCTCTTTTCTGGAAAAACTTTGGAAGGGTTGAATTATCATCTAAAAGACTGCTAGAGTATAGAAGTTCAATAAATACGTGGCTACTGAAGAGAAGCAATGTACCATGGAAAGTCAAAAGCATGGGCTTGGGAATTAGAGAGGCTTGGACTTAAACACCACCTGTGTCATTTAATGGATTTTGAGTAATTTCCTTATCCCCCATGAGATTCTGCTTCTTCATCTGTAAAATGCAGATAATAGTAACAAACCTGCAGGAATATAATTAGAATTAAGTGAGATAACATAAGCAGAGGATTTTTTAAAATTGAATTTAAAAATTTACCCAACAATGGTAGCAATAAATAGTAAAGACTAGTAAGTAGTAATAACTAGTGTTTAAAGGAGTATGTAAACTATTACAAAAGTTGGAAAAAAGTTTCCTTTTTTCAGGATTTGTAGATTATTTCTAAGGAGAATAACTACAGATTAAGTTATTATACAGTTTGTTTAAACATATAGGTATGTTTTAAATAATATACCTTATTTTTGTTCACATTTTCATATTATAAATTATGAATTCACTGACATGTAAAAATTTCCAAAAACAACAGTTTTGCATGTTTTTGTTATTGTTTGTGTTATTACCGCCATTTAAATTAAATAAATGGATTTGTATCATCTTCACAAACTTTGCCTGCACAATTATTGTGTTATACGACTGATAATAACTTTCGATTATAAATTAGCTTGTGAATTTTATAACATTCAACCCAATCAAAACCACAAATTTCTTGATTGAATCACCTAACAGGAAGTTATAGTCTATTGTGTATATTCTTAGAAAAAAATCTGAATTTCTGTGTTAATACCGTTGATACTAATAAAGTTTAATGATAAATCCTGTATCTATGAAATATGTTTGTTGATACTAATAGAGCTTAATGATGCTATTATGGAGTTTAAGGATCAATATTATACCTATGATGTATATTAGATTAAATTTTATTTAGTGAAATATAATTTTTGCTGATCATTTATAACCCACCTAACTTTCAAGTTAATCAGGAATGCCATTCAACTAGATCTATGTGTAACTATTATTATATCATCCTCAAGTTCTCAGGCTTTGGCTCTGTGAACCGTCTTCTTGATCGGCATACACATTCAGATTTCCTTATCACGACGAAAGAATCACAAAAAGCCAGGATCCAATAATTCTGTCCAAGTTCTGCCACCACAAGGCACCCAGCCTGATGTCACAAAATTTATATCTTCATCTGTAAAATGAGAAACTCAGACAGTTCCTGTGGACTGCATGGTTTCTCCCAAATTCCACATTGGAAACTTCATCCCCAATGCAACAGTACTGGGAGGCGAGACCCAGGGGGAGGTGTTTGGGTTCCACTTTTCAACACCAAATTATAAATAATGCTATTATAAAAAGGGTTGTGGAAATGAGTTTGCCCTCTTCTGTTCTTACATCATGAGAACACAGCATGAAGGTCTTTACCAGATAGCAGATGACAAGAGTCTTGAACTTGGACGTCCCAGAATTCAAAACTGTGAGGAAACACATTTATGTTTTCAATCTCAGATATTTTATTGTATCAACACAGATGGTCTAAGGCAACAGGAAATAACTCCAGGTTAATTTTCACTGCAATGACTCTTTTTTCTAAAAGATCCGTTTTTTCTTCCTAACTCTAAAATCCCTAATTGTTCTCCTGTTAGTAACATTTTAAATTTCTGTAATCCTAACATTTAGTGAGGGAGATATGAGCAATTACACAAATAGTTATGGTAGGCTGGAAAGAGAAAAGGCCCTGGGAGTTAGTGTGGATTGTTCTTATGGCCTCAAGACTGTAAAAAGAATGTATATATCACAGAATAAATAGTAATTCTCCCCGAGTTGAACCATTACAAGAACTTGGCTACTGTGATTTAACATGCACCTTCTCTCTGTGTATTTAGCACTTGCTCATCTTTTGTTTCGTATTCTAGATGTTGAAATTTTGCTTATTCCTCAAGATTCAGCTCGAGTTCTTCTAATTCCAAGAGATCTAAGATCCTTGTGGAGAGCCAGAGCAATTTATGAATACTTCTGCTATGACTCAATTTACTTCATTTTCTTTTCAAGTACAGAAATTGTTTCAGATTATTGTGACTACCCAAGAAGAAACTGGGAGTATCCCATTCTTTATAAATTTTGCCACCACAAAATGTCTGAATGAATAAATGACTGATCTGCTGAATGCAATTATGTATGTGGGCATGTATGAATGAATAGCATGAGATAAAACTGCAAAAACAGCTGGGGTGTTAGAACAGTAAAAATGTTGAGCTGCTTACATACATCGTGTGTGTGTGTGTCTAGAAATGCAGCCTTAATAAGTCTCATATTTAATATAGCAAATGAGTCACTCGTAGCTCTCATAAGGCATTTGCCCCTGTTTTCCCATGTTTCAGGGATTCTTTTTTAAATGCTGATGCTCTAAACATTTCCAACTGCATATAAAAGTTGCAAGATTTTGACAACTGACACTCTGTGTGTCTGGGAGTCAATCTTACTCTCAAACGTTGAGTGCTAACAGAGTCATCTGTGATCAAATGTGCTTAGATTAACAGAGCTATCAAAATTCTTCTATGGTAGTAATTTTGTATGTGTTCACTCACACACTTGAAAAATCTCCTATATACCCAGGATAGAGTTTAAACTCTTTAACTTGGCTTACTCTTGATACTTTGTTTCATAGCCTCTCTCCATTTTCATCTCCCTGAACCATGCTATTTTCTCTGACTGGAACACTGACTACTACAATCACACATATTTTGCTAAGTTGTATTTGTCTTTTATGCCTCAGTTCAAACTGCGTTTCAGGACAAAGACAATTCAGTGAACACTTGAGATTGGGGGAGTGTCTGTTCAATTCACTCCCTGATAGCTATATATTGTACCTACTGAAGCCCTTACAGCACAGAATAATGAAATCATTTGTTTATCAGTTTGTTTTCTCCACTTAAATGCATCTTCCTTGTGAGCTAGGAAGGTGTCTTTTAAATTGCAATGGCAGGCACAAAGTTGTTCTTGATTAATATTTGACAAATGATATAAAAATTGCATACAAGAGATCAATACCAATTCAAAAAGTCAAAAAAGAAACATTTTCTAAGTCACTATTACATTAATGATACTGGGTTTTAAGACTTGTTTCAACACGACTATAACAACCCATAACTATTATAATCATAATTCATTTTATTAACTTTATGTTATCCCTTAACAATAAAAAGAGTGTTATGAAAAACAATTAGGGGAAAATATCACATAGTAACTGTGATCAGTCAAAAAGTCTTGCAGAAGAATGAAAAACTAAAATTAAAAATATGAAAGAAAAGGATCATGTAATCCTTGTTTGGTTTTAATCGAGTTTGTCATTTTTTGGTAATACCTGCATGCAAATATTTGCAAAGTTCATAAGTCAAGGACAGCAAGAATTACACGCAGTGATTTTAGAATAATTATAACCAAACACAGTGTCTTACAAGTATTTTTTAAACATAACTGAAACCCACCACAGACAGATAATACGAACACAGATAAACCTATAACATAAGTCTGATAGCACAATATCTAACCTATAATGCAAAAATACTCTATTGTCTTTTTTATTTGTTTCTCTTTTTCTGAAAGGCAGAGTTACAAAAAGAGAGGGGGAGAGACAGAGAAAGAGAGAGAAAGAGAGAGAGAAGGAGGAAGGGAGGGGAGGAGGGAGAGAGACAGAAACAGAGACACACAGAGAGAGACAGAGAGAGAGAGAGAGAATGAGAATCTTTCATCTGCTGATCCACTCCCTCAAATGGCTACAACAGCCAAGGCTGTGCCAGGCTAAAACTGGGAGCCCAGAACTTCTTCCAGGTATCCCATGTGGGCACAAGAGCCCAAGTACTTTGCCATCATCTGCCACCCTCCCAGGCAATTCAGCAGGGAGCTGAATCCGAAGTGGAGCAGTCAGGTTCCCAGCTGGTGCTTGTATAGGATGTCAGCTGGATACTCTTTCCTATTGCTTTCTTTCACCAATAATGCCAGCTGAGATCCACTAATATACTGTTGGTATGAATGTAAATTAATATAACCATTAACAATTGTATTAAAACAGTTGAAAACTGTATAGAGGTTACTCAAAATGCTAAAAATAGATCTACCAAATGACCCAGCCGTCTCACTTCTGGGAGTATATCCAAAGGAACTGAAGTTATTATATAAAAGAGATACCTACACTCCTATGATTATTGTTGTACTATTAACAATAGCAAAGATGTGGATTCAACCTAGATTTTCATCAATGGATTACAGAAATGGATGAAGAAATACACAATGGAATATTATCACCATCAAAAGTGAATGAAATCCTGGTATTTATAATAAAATGGATAGAACTGGAGATGACTATGCTAAGTTAAATAGGCAAGACACAGAAAGAAAAATACCACATTTTCTTTCATATTGGAAATTTATCACACACACACACCAATATATATATATATATATATGCATATATATGCCAGAAAATTTTAGATACCATATCATTAGGCATATGGAAAATTCAGAATATCCTTTTACTTTAATATTAATGTTGAATTAAACAAGAGATTCATTAATAGATATCAATACCAACATATTACATTGTGACCAATGCTCTAAAAACTACCCAAGAAAGATATCACTAAACCTTAGTCACAGTCCAACTGAATTTTTAAAATAAAAAATTCTTTTCAAGCACTGTACAGAGATGTTAGAATGTAATGTTACTGATAAAATCTACTTTTCAAACACATTAAATACCAATTTTCATAGAAATGTTTAAAATATTATGAAGAAAATTTAAACTAAATAAAATTGAAGTAATAAAGATATCTTTTCTCCCTCCTAAGCCATGTAGGTCACAGCTTAAGGCCCTCTAAACCTCTGTCTTTCTATATCCTGCAGTACAAGCATCCTTATTCATGCAACTTTGCACATCTAAACCTAAATATGCAGTTCTACCCACCCTTAATCTGCAAATACCATTTGCTGAGTCTGGACATTTGAGATTCCATCTGCCTCTATGAGGATGAACATAGGAAGAGAGCTGTACAGAACCAGAAGTGGGAGACGGATCATTTGAAGAAATAATTATTGGGTCCTGAATATCTGAAGCTTGGTTTTGAAGCAGAGGCATATTAGCTTGAAGTGAGTATTTCCATTTTGCCTCAAAGAGTGAGCACAAGACCCACAAGAAAGCACAAGACCAAGTATAGGAATTCACAGAAATAATAGAAATAAAGGTAAATCTACTCTGGTACAAAAAAATTTTTGAAATCCATGCACAGGTTTTACAAAATATGCATTTGTCATGGGCTTTTTGAAGATCCTTCATATGCAAGGATTTAAACAACTTTCGCACCAAAATAAATTTGTTTCGATGAGCATTTGGAAGTACCTTCATATATGCAAGGTACTAAAAAAGGAAGACTGGAAAGGATGAAAAGTCAAAAGTTCTAACTATAATAGGTTAGTTCACAAATGTTCACTCAAGGGATAATATACGGTAGACTAGTGGACGTAAGAATCTGAGATATCTAAGTAAAGTATGTCTGTTGGATACATAACTTTTTATCAACTCAATTCCTGTTGCTCTTATGGAATAATCCATTGCCCAACACCCCCAACATCTTGTTCTCCTACTTTCTTGAGCATATTGATTTTAATGATTTTTACATATTCATTTGTTCATCAGAACTTATTACTTCGTATGTGATACTTAGCAAATGTAGAAAGTTGTAGAGGACACAATGTTCCCAGTCCCCATGTAGTTTAAAAATCATTCCACTGTAACATCACATGGTCTTATAATTTCACCCTGAAACCTTAAATTTTCTTTAAATCAAATGCCTACTTTGTTCTGAAGTTACTAGAGAAGATTGTTTCATTATGCAGTTTGCAGCAAATAACCATTATTCATAGTACACTATCTTGCTACCTGGCATTCCTTCTACATATCATTTTTAGTTCCTTCTCCCTTGTCTTTTTTTTAATTAAATCTTATTTTTTTTCATCTCCTTAAATGAGAGATCAAAGGAGAAGGTAGGGGAAGAGGAAGCAGGGAGCAAATAAATCCTCATCTGCTGGTTCACTCCACAAAAGTCCACAACAGCCATGGCTGAGTTAGGCCAAAGCCAGGAGCCTGGAACTCCATTAGGGTCTCCCAAGTGGGGCTCCAAACAATTGAGCCATAACCTACTGTCTCCCAGTATGTATTAACATGAAGCTGGGTCAGAAGTGGAGTATCCAGAACTCAAACCTGCAGTTCAATATGGGATACGGGCAGCCCCAGCTGCAGCCTAACCTGCTATGCCGCTATGCCTGCCTCCTCCTCCCTCACAGTGAATATTCTAAACTTGTATTCCCATTCTAGCCTACCCTTAGCTGCCAACCATGAGTGCTATCAAGTGTTTCATCTGACCTTGATCTCATTCTGGGTGACCACCATGAGCTAGTCAGAAGAGATGAAAAGTGCCTGTTTACACACACCCAACATAACCTTTCGTGCAAAAGAGCATTTGATATGAAATTCTAGATTTTTAAACAAAGAAAGGGATTAAGGAGAAAAGGATGTATTAAGGGAGGGAAAATGGAGGGATGGTAAGAAGACTGTTCCACTCTCCCCTGGCTCAAATCCTCACCTCAAGTTTGAAGACATGATAATCTCTCAGTGAAAAAATTTTCCAAGTTGAATGTGGCTAGCTGTGGTACTGTGGTAATGGCTCCTGTGGTATCTGGGTTCCTACAAGTCTCACTTTTCAGAGATTAATTTGAATGGAGTCTATGTGCCAAAGCCAACCACTGCACTGTCACCTCACAAACACTGCATCTTCCTGTAGTATGCTTTTTCATCCCGCACCATTTCCTGTTACTGCAGAAGTTAGGGTTAACTTTCAATGGAATGTGACTCCTCAAACACCTCTCATGCATTAGGAACCAGATTGCAGTCGGCTAAAGTGACTTAACACAGTCTTTCAGTGAGGACTGATGCCCCACAAAACAATGTTATTCATAAATTTCCACAGTACGGGTGGTTATATGTTGACATTTCCTCATCTCCCAAAGTAAGATCAAGTAAAAATGTTTTGCATATGCTCCACTCTAATTAAGCATCATGGTTTTAAGGAAACCCTTCTAAAATCCTCTGATTAATAAGACAGACTCATTTTTAGGCTTTTTTTTTTTCACTTTTTCACTTTGATTATGGCGCTCATCACTCCTCTAATTCAGGGTCAAATTATATCTGGTTTATGTCTATATCACTAGTTTTTCCCATAAAAGTTGCTAAATTTGTGCTGCTGGATATATAAACTTAATCAGCCTGTCAATGCAGCACAAATGTAACATATAGAATTCATCCTGGCAGGTATTCAATAAGAAACTGGAATTTTTATTGATGAATATAGATAAGTTGCAACTTTTATCTGTAATACATTTTTATCTTAAGCATTATAAGGATAGCAATAATTTATTTCTGCATACCATTTATACCTATATGTTATCATGTGTAATTTTAGAAAATAACCTCAAATGTTCTACAAAAATGCAAAAGATAGGCTGATATCAATATTCCAATACACATTACACAGATGATTAAATAATGATCATTATACTTGCCCAATATCATAGACACAGTATCCATTTACCTCAAAATATTAAAAAGAATAAGACTAAGCCTAGACACAAAGAGGATATTTAAAAATATGTACTATAGGGGCCAGCATGGTGGTGTAGCGGGTGAAGCCACTGCCTGCAGTGCCGGCATCCCACATGGGTGCCGGTTAGTGTCCCAGCTGCTCCACTTCCAATGGCCTGGGAGAGCAGTAGAAGATGGCCCAAGCCCTTGGGCCCCTGCACCCATGTGGGAAACCCAGAAGTTCCTGGCTTCAGATCGGCACAGCTCCTGACGTTGTGACCAGCTGGGGAATGAACCAGCAGATGGAAGACCTCTCTCTCTCTCTGCCTCTCCTTCTCTCTCTCTGTAACTCCGACTTTCAAGTAAATAAATTAATCTTTAAAAAATTTAAAAAATTACAAAAATAAATAATTAAGGACATGCATAAATGTAGTGTAGTGCTGAAACAAGAGATGAGTAGACTCTAGGAAGAATGGCCACACCAGAATCCCAAGAAATAGACATTCCTATTCTAATTGTGCTTCCTAGTTGCACTCCAGTGATTCTGCACCCAAGTATATGGATGCTGAAACAGAAGATGTATTAGGATTTTCTCACTTCAACTTAGTATTTCCCTCTATGTCATTATATGACAAAAAAACGCATTTAGATCATTTGGACTTTTGGTACTCAATAACAGGTGAGATTTATTTAGCATTACTATGAACATTTTACATACAATAACTGAATTCTTTAAACGCTCTCTTTTGGGTACTATTTTTATTATACTTTATGTTGATGAAGCCCAGATTTACAGAAGTAATTTGCATAAGATCTCACAGCTAATAATCAATAAAGCAAGTCTCTGAAACCAAGATTTCCCCAGAGTGTTCACAATTAACTGCCGCACCATGCTGACTTCCTCTCTGTCAAAGTCTATCCCCTTTCCCCTCTGTTGCTGTGAAGAATTCCTGAGATACAGGGACTTGTCCCTCCCATGAACATGCAAACAATAGTTACTTGCATTTCTGTTTCTCCTTGTGCAGTTTTGTACATAGTCTAATTTCATTTTCCTATAAGATTAACATACTTTTTTAAAATGCTGTTTATGTTGGTGCCAAAATCTCCCAATGGATTTAATTAACTGATATTTCTCTAATGCAATACAATATGCAAAGTAATAAATGCCTTCTCAGATTAACAGCTGAAGCAAAACTAAGGTGGTTAATGAGTCTCAAAGCCTATTTACTTTGAGGCAATACTGATTATTGTTCTTTCAGAGTCAACCGAATTATCAGAACCTACAAGAAAAATATATTTAACTCATCTGAATATGTTGAAAACTGTTACTGTAGTGTTCAGCAAGATACATTCTAATATCACAAGACAGAAATATGTTGATAGATTTCTGAATGATTAACATTTTGAGGTGGTTTGCTACCATAGTACAGTTTAGATGAATAAAGTGAATACATTTGAGAAAAACTTTAATGAACTGAAAGAAATGAAAAAATTTAGTTGTAATAACATATTCCTAATAACTTATGCTCAAACTCTATTTAATTTTTCCAGACTACGGTTTACAGAAATTGTTCTTGTTTGATTTAATATCATGAGACTCACTGCAAAGAAATTCAGATGAGTGGCTTCTTACACACATCACCTAGTAGAAGTAAAATATTAGCTAATATGGAAATTGTTTCAAATGGCTATTAGGTATGCATAAAAATTATACTCTGATGTAAAAATCAGGAAGACATTTGGAAATGGATTATGTTTTTTCTTCTTTTTCATTATCATTTACCATAATCTTTTGTAAAATTATTATAAAACAATAAGTTCTATGTCAATCATTTCCAGGATAAACCAAGTTTCCAAAAAGAGTATTATAGAACATGAATATTATCTGTTTTCAGATGTGGTCTTATCTGACAGAGCCACACTATATTTCAGTATATGTATAAATATTGTGATTGGATTCATAGCAAAATCATGTATATTGTATCAAACCAAATAATTAAAAAACTTTTATTATACTTATGTAAATATCAAAGCAAATTATTGAATACATACATATGATACAAGCGCATGTCTGTAGTGTTAAAAAACCTAAGATTTAATAATTGCTACAACACTGGCATCGTTTATCTGATAAGACCTTAGTAATATAATATTTGTAAGAAGAGTGATGGATATATTATGGAACATCTACCATGCTACCATATAAAGAAATGGTTGACCATTTCTACAACCTTCCTCTAAGGTGCTCACATTTTCTAAAATACCCCAGTCAAACCTTCATGGACCTAATATAGATTTAGAACGCAAAAAACTGAATTGTTGATGTTGTCATAGCTGAAATAAAAAGGATCCTTTTCTTCTACCTCATGTAGACACAAAAAGAATGTTTAATCTTATATGAATGATTCATTTTTGCCAATTTATGTCTTCTCTTAGATGATTGCTTTTTTGAAAATGATTTATTTATTTGAAAGTCAGAGTTACACAGAGAGAATGAGAGGCAGAGAGAGAGAGAGAGAGGTCTTCCATCCGCTGGTTCGCTCCCCAGTTGGCCACAATGGCCATAGCTGTGTGGTTCCAAAGCCAGGAGCTGGGAGCTTCTTCTGGTTCTCCCACATGGATGCAGAGGCCCAAGCACTTGGGCTATCTTCCACTGCTTTCCCAGGCACATTAGCATGGAGTTGGATCAGAAATAGAGCAACCAGGATTCTAACCAGCGACCAGGAGGGATGCTGATGCTGCCAGCAGCAGCTATACCCACTACAACACAGCAGCAGCCCCAATCATTACTTTTTCTGAAGGGAATAGTAGTAATCTGCTTCACATATCCTTATCTCTTTACTTGTAGATACTTTCTTTCAAGTTAGGTCCAGTTATAGTTACCATTTCTTAGTAATTTCTGATGTTCAAATTCCTTTCTTATTTCCTTTTGTTTAGATATATTATTCAGCTCTGTGCATTCTAATGCATTTCACCTCCGGGTGGAGGGGAGGCGGGACATGCTTTGTTTTCCAAATTGTTAAATATTCATGCACACACATACACACACGCACAAAGAGAGAAATGTCTTACTCATTTTCAAAGACTTGTATTTACCGTAAAGTGTAAGTGAAAATTAGAAAGTGGGTCATTGCACAAAACAAGCAGCAAATCTATAAAGTACACTATCTCAATATTTCTTTCCTATAGCTCTTTAAGTTCACTGTAGTTGACTCTAAGATTTAGCTTGCCTTATTTATCATTATCTATGTTTCAGTATACCTTAAAAATGTCTCTGAAATATGAATCAGATGTGATAAATCATCCAGTTAATTTGCGGAAAGAGTTTAAAATGAAAGACATCGTTTGGTATTGTGGCCAGTATCTGATCACCCTTTTTTGTTTATTATCCATCCATTTGTTCACTCATGAGAGAATCCTCCAGCAACAACCATATACCAGGAACCATGCTACAAATTTGGAAAAGGCCATCAGGTAGCCGCAGGGATCTAGAAATGATTCAGTGGGTAGAGAAGATCAATAAATCTACCATGGAGATAAGCTTCAGTGGAGCTGTGAACTATGCTGTGGGGGCACAAGGAAGGAACTTTGGATCAGACTTCAGAGTGAAAAACTTTCTCCAAGGGAACTGAAACGTCTTTGGAGTTCTAACCTGTAGGGCATCAGGGTCTTCCCTGATATCAGTCTGCAGTATTTACAAGAAACTACAGTACCAAGATGACTATGAGAAAAAAATTACACTCTTTCATAAAATTTAAAACACATATTTTCACATTTTAACAGTTCAATAAGTGTTATGCAATTGAAGACATTTTAGTGTTGACTTGATAGCATTGTTCCCCTGAAGAGAATAACAGTACAGGTGACACTCAATGGAATCATGCTTGATGAAACACAAGAAGCTACTGTTCTGCAAGACACATGGGTAATATTTCTACTGAATAGCATAACTCATCCTGATTAGCGTCTGCCCAATTACATACACCTTTATACTTTCTCTCTACAAAGACTTCAACCCTGTAATTATAGCTATCAACATGGAAAGTAGATTAAATAAACTATGGCTAGTCTAGTGATTTGCAAGGAATGGTTGCAGCACATCATACTTTTCACAAATGACAGGATAAAATAGTCCATGAGTTATTTTTCTAAAGAGTCTATTACTTTCAGAACATACGATAAAACATACTACATGTTTGAAAAGAGATAAAAGGTTTTAAATATTTTCATCATAAATAAGGTAGTATGTGAGTACATAAAGTAATAGAAAATATATTTACTTGATTTAACTGTTTTACAATGTGTATGTGAAAGAGAAATATATAGATAGATATTACACATAATATTTTATACTATATAATAAACTTATTTAATGTGTTTGGTATTTATGTATAAATATTATACATGTAGAGAAAATCATGTTCAAACAACTCTTCAACTATTGAATCAATGATAAGAAATACTTTATGGAGTATCCAATCAGGCCCCTTACATTTACCCTCAATCATAATTTTATAGACTGATTTTACAGACCACATCAATACCAGGCATCTTCATGAAAACTCAGATAGTGAGACAAAGGATTTCCATGGATTACCTACTGCAAAGTATTCCCAAGCACTTTGTTTTGCAAGTGGATTTGAAAATTCCAATTATATAGAGACCAAAAATACATATGATAGAAATAATTGTTAAAACTCAGGTGCTCAACTTTAGCTTGTAATTACTTTCCTCAGTGTAACTTACATGGTCTAGCCTTGAAGTGTTAAATTTCCTCCAGTTCTGTAATACTGCACAATTTGGCATAGTCTTCTATTTTATTTAAGAGTCTTGTGTGCATATATAAATAAAGTGTAATGTATTTCAAATATTTTCAATATTTAGTGTTTGATAAGTGCTTTAAGTTATGCTTACACAATTGATTTTAAAATGCATTTTACAGTCAATTCTTGCTGTGGAAATCATAATAGAGTACTTTTTTCTAATAAAAATATTGACACTTAATGCCTTAGTAGTTTCTAAAAACTAAATTCACACAGCCAATTAAAATGCAAAATATGCTTGTCTGGTAAGATTATTCACTGAGAAACAAGGACACACTAAGTGGATCACAGTTCTGAAAGAGCTTACCTACTGAAGGTAAGATTTACATATTAATGATACAGAAAGTTTGCACAAGCTCAGAAGCTAAGCTGTATTCAGTGATGAACAGGCTTCTATCTAAAAGGGTTGTAGCCCTTTGTAAACCTTTGTGTTGTTATTATGAAAGTTGGTATTTGCTTGCAGCATATATACATAAGCTAGTTTCAGTTTTATCTCAGAATAGGAATAGCGTATACTGGTTCTGAGAACACTCTCATCAGCTGCACCATTTCTATTTGGAATGTGCATTAGTGCATATGGTTCTGTGAATAAGGGAACGATGTTAGTATGATGCCAATATTGGTTGGTTTATACTTGTAATACCCGATTTGGTACCACAGGCCATAGGTAACTACTTAAAGGTAATTAAATTAAAATATATGTAATTTTAAGAATCAGTTTCTCAGTCACTGTAGTCACATTCCAAGTACTCATTAGCATTACCTCATCCTACTGAGCAGTTGGATATATGAAGGGTTCCTCAAAATGCTCAAGTAAAACTTATTTTATGAAAAACTATTCATGAATATCAACTGGCTTTTGCCCCAGAAGAAACTTATCTTTCAGTTCCATTTTTTCCACAGACTTCTTGAAGTACCTTTACAGGACACCTTCCTCACCAAAGAAACTTCTATCAGACAGCATTAATTTGTACTTAATATTGTCCAAGAAGGGAAGTGTGTATTCGGGATCTCCGCTAAATGCATAGATTTAAGCTACTGTTGCCAAAAAATATGAATAAAAATAATTTTAAAAGACAACTATGTGAGATGATAGGTATATTAATTTGCTTTAGTATAGTAACTGCATATATATACATATATAATTACTACAGTAAACCTAAAATGTACACAATAAAATTTATTTTAAAACTTAAAAATATGGCCACCAGGGTGATAGCAGGTGAAAACAGGCTATTAGCACAGCTGAAAGCAGCAAACCTCAGAGGAATTCAGAATGTTGTGTGCCGCTGTTTTCCTCTTGGCGCGCTCTGGCCATCTACAAAGTCTTGCAAGCGCTTATTTCCCTCTTGCCCCTGAACTTTGTTCATGTTTCTCATCCACGTAGTCTCACAATGGTATTCCTTTCTTACTTCCACCTGACACTGCGCTGAGGCACAGCAGGTTAATGGCCTGGCCTGATGCGCCTGCATCCCATATGCGCGCTGGCTCAAGTTCCAGCTGCTCCACTCCTGATCCAGCTCTCTGCTATAGTCTGAGAAAGCAGTAGAAGATGGTCCAAGTCCTTGGGTCCCTGCACCTGTGTGGGAATCCTGGAAGAAGCTCCTGGCTCCTGGCTTCGGATCGACACAGTGATCTGCTGGGGAGTGAACCAGCAGATGGAAGACTTCTCTCTCTCTGCCTCTCCTTCTCTCTCTATGTAACTCTGACTTTCAAATAAATAAAGAAATAAAGACTTAATGTCTCCACCTGTACAATAGGAATAAACATACCCTGGAATCAGAAGACATGAGAAGTCATGTGTCCTACAAAACGTAAGTGTAAAATTGTCATATTATTTACGGAAGCAATTATTTACTTCCAAATGTTAGTCTGGGACTATAAATTGTGAGAATATATATCAATTTTCTCATACAGGGTAAACATTAAGCAAACTAGAATGGGGAGTGAAGCCAAGACTAAAACCTCATGCATTCTGACATGAAATGCACTTGGCCTGAGCAACATCTTAAACACTGCATCCAACACCTACCTCTGAATAAGTATTCTTCTTTTTTGTTGTTTAAAGGTTTTTTTTTAACTTTTATATAATGAATATAAATTTCCAAAGTACATCTTATGGATTACAATGGCTTCCCCCACCCAAAACTACCCTCCCAACCGCAACCCTCCCCTTTCCCAATCCCTCTCCCCTTCCATTCACATCAAGATTCATTTTTCAATTCTCTTTATATACAGAAGATCAGTTTATTAAGTATATTAAGTTTATTAAGTATTATTAAGTTTATTAAGTATATATTAAGTAAAGATTTCAACAGTTTGCACTCACATAGAAACACAAAGTGAAAAATACTGTTTGAGTACTAGTTATAGCATTAAATCACAATGTACAGCACATTAAGGACAGAGATCCTACATGAGGAGTAAGTGTACAGTGACCCCTGTTGTTGACTTAACAAATTCACACTCTTGTTTATGGCATCAGTAATCACCCTAGGCTCTTGTCATGAGCCACCAAGGCTATGGAAGCCTTTTGAGTTCACCGACTCTGATCATATTTAGACAAGGTCATAGTGAAAGTGGAAGTTCTCTCCTCCCTTCAGAGAAAGGTACCTCCTTCTTTGATGACCTGTTCTTTCCACTGAGGTCTCACTCGTGGAGGTCTTTCATTTAGGGTTTTTTTTTTTTTTTTTTTTTTTTTTTTTTTGCCAGAGTGTTTTGGCTTTCCATGCCTAAAATACTCTCATGGGCTTTTCAGCCAGATCCGAATGCCTTAAGGGCTGATTCTGAGGCCAGAGTGCTATTTAGCACATCCGCCATTCTATGAGTCTGCTGTGTATCCTGCTTCCCATGTTGGATAGTTTTCTCCCTTTTTTAATTCTATAGGTTAGTATTTTCAGACACTAGTCTTGTTTATGTGATCCCTTTGGCTCTTAGTCCTATCGTTATGATCAATTGTGAACAGAAATTGATCACTTGGACTAGTGAGATGGCATTGGTACACGCCACCTTGATGGGATTGAATTGGAATCCCCTGGTATGTTTCTAACTCTACCATTTGGGGCAAGTCAGCTTGAGCATGTGCAAAACTGTACATCTCTTCCCTCTCTTATTCCCACTCTTATATTTAACAGGGATCATTTTTTTTCAGTTAAGTATCAACACTTAAGAATAACTGTGTATTAATTACAGAATTCAACCAATAGTATTAAGTAGAACAAACAAACAAAAAATACTAGGAAGGATAAAGTATTAAGTTGTTCATCAACAGTCAGGGCAAGGGCTGAATTTATCTGAGAGGTAGAGTTACAGACAGTGAGAGGGAGAGACAGAAAGAAAATCTTATATCCACTGGTTCACTCCCTAAATGACCGCAATGGCCAGAGCTGTGCAGATCTGAAACCAAGAGCCAGGAGCTTCTTCCTGGTCTCTCACGTGGGTACAGGGGTCCAAGTGCCTGACTATCTTCCACTGTTTTTACAGGCCATAGCAGAGAGCTGGATGGGAAGAGGGGCAGCAGGGACTAGAACCATATGTGCCCATATGGGATGCCAGCACTGCAGGCAGAGGATTAACTTATTGCACCACAGCACTGACCCCTGAATAAGTAGACTTAATGTAAGTTCATTTATATTATTCTGGACAAAAAGGCAAGGTATGAAAAATTTTTCTTTGTGAACAGAAGGAATCCACGTATTACTGATGACCATTTTAACAAAATGTTGTATTATTCACATGGCTTTGCCAGATTTCGCATTTTATATGTCAAAAGTCATTCTGGACATGGCATTTATTCAAATATTACAAATGCTCCAGTAACACTGACAATATTTAAATGTACACCATATTTGATTGTGGTATTGGGCTTTTTTAATCATGAATCAGATAAAGCAGCACTTTTTAAGTTGTGGTAAAGAACAGGTTTTCCTCTCCTTCCTCCCCCAGTTTGTCATGGACTGATCAAATAAAAAAAATGAATTAATAGTAAGGTGAAATATGACACCCAAAAAGGTAAGTCAAAATACTCATCACACTCAACAGGCAGAGTGCCATCTTGCTGGGCATAAATGTTTTCAAATGCTAATCCTCACTCTCTGTCTCCAGAGAGACCTGAAATAAACACGGATGTGTAACGGTGGTCTTGAAAAACACCTCTTCAAGGAAGCTAATACCCAATTCAATGAAAATAATTATTGTCATTAGGTGATTTATTTTATCATGGTTATTATATTAATAATTGTGAATTACATCTCACACTATTTGAAAAAATTAATAACTGAATGACAAAATAAATTATCCCATCTTTTTAGATATTTTAAGTAAATACATTTTGGGGATAAATATGTAGTTGTATGCAAAACACTAAGATTTATACACCTATAGTATACCTTCTTTTTTTTACATAAATTTGATAAAGCACAAAAACTCAATCCATCCCAGTAAATAAAAAGCCGGGAGATAATAAGAAATAAAGTTTTACCATAAAAACACTCACGATTCCACTGCCTGTGATACAAATTCCTTATATGCACTTCATTACTCAAAGTAGATTTACATGCTGCCTAATTACCTTGTCTTATCTTTTCCACCCAAGGGTAACAACTGCAATATGACCTAATTTAGCATATTCTGTAAATGCGTGGCCTAAAGTGTTAGGCACAGGTTGCAGGAAATTGATAACAATGCTGGACGACAACTATAGCAAGGAAAATCAGCTAAAATACAAAAGAAATTGAAGTATTAATGATTTAGAAATAAAAATAGAGGAATTTAATAATGATGATTTTTGCTAAATGGTATTGAACATTAAATGTCCATACTTTTATTTAAAGGAAATCAATCTCACTAATAAGATTTATTAGAGGCTTTTCTGATAAACAGATTTATAATTTTTGTTTATATAACTGCCTATATGGATGTATGTCAATTTTTTATATTTGAATACATATTCTAAGAGAAGACCCCAAATATGAATGTGTATCTATTATATTTCTCCAAGTGTAATTAATTGAAAATATATGAAATGCACTCCAGGGTTTCATTTTGAAAATTACAAATGTAAGATTTATGAAAGTTTAGTTTTTAAAAATGTGTTTATTCTCATCTACTTAAAAGGCAGAGTGACAGGAATCCAAGCACTTAAGCCATCATGCTGCCTCCCAGGATGAATTAGCAGAAAGCTATATGGGACATGGAGTAGCCTGGACTAGAATAGGCATTCTGATAAGAGATGGGGCATTGCAAGTGACAGCTTAAGCTACTGTGGCACAACATCCACCCCAAAAGTTGATTATTGTCACATATTTTGTTTCAGCATCATAAATAATCAGATTTGTATGGAACCAAAAAGAGAGACATTCACACAAAATTCCCTTTTAAGGAAAAAATTTAATCTAGCATCTCCAAATACAATATTTGTATAAATTCAAGAAGTATATTCTAGTGAAAAAATAATTAATTTGGGGGGCTTTTTCTTCTTTAATTTTTTTATTTATTTGAAAGGCAAAGAGACAGAGATCGACAAAAAGAGATTCTCCATCTGCTGGTATTTTTTCTCCAAATGTGCATAATAGCCAGGTCTGAGACAGGCCAAATTAAGTCTAAGTCTCCCATAGAGTCTCAGGGATCCAAACATTTGAGCCATCACCTGCTGCCCCCCAGAGTGCTGCCGGAATCAGGAAGCAAAGAGAGGGCCAGTGCTCTGGCGTAATGGGTAAAGCCACTGCCTGTAGTGCCAGCATCCCATATGGGTGCTGGTTCCAATCCAGGATGCTCCTCTTCTGATCCAGCTCTCTGCTAAGGCCTGGAAAAGCAATAGAAGATGGCCCAAATCCTTGGGCTCCTGCACCCGCATGGGAGACCCAGAAGAAGCTACTGGTTCCTGCCTTTGGATCGGCTCAGCTCCAGCCATTGCGGCCAACTGAGGAGTGAACCAATGGATGGAAAACCTCTCTCTCTCTCTCCCTCTCTCTGCTTCTCCTTCTCTCTGTGTGTAACTCTGACTTTCAAATAAATAAATAAATCTTAAAAAAAAAAAAAAGAAGCAAAAGGATAGTTTAAACCCAGGCACACCCATATGGGATTTGGGTGTCCCAAGTGGTGTCTTAACCATTGCACCAAAAGGTCACTCCTCATTGTTGTTTTGCAATGGGAAGATTCCTGTTCGTACAGCGCTCACATTTGCTTCCCTTCATTTATGCTGTTTGCACTGCAGTTCCAGATACTGCTACCAAAACCTTGTTTCATGAAGCCTGAAACGATTTCATCAAAATTCGGATGATGCGATTGCCTTTACATCTTCAGAGATCAATGTGCTCTCTCATTTCGTCTGATTCGCTTGCTGGTGAGTCTGTGTAGTCATTTCATGTCTCTGTGGTTAATTTTTTTCATCAGAAGTTGAGAAAAGTCACATTTTCCCAGAAAACACAAAGGAGTAATCAGAATTGAATCAAGCATGGGAAATAATTTTGAAATTACAAAAAATAAAGAAATGAAAGATGATTATACCATGCATAGCAAATTGGAAGTCTAGAATAAAATTTCTCATGTTATGAAATACACAAAATATTAAGTAAATTAAATTTCCATTTACTTGTCAGAAAAAATATTTTGATGTGATTATTGGAAAAATAAGTTTTACATAAAATGTAATCCCAGAATTATTAAGCTCCATAAATCCTCATATACATTAAATCTGCACTTTTTACTCAGAATTGCAATTTCATACAGTAAGGCTTTCTAAAAGGTAGAACTCATGATGGTTAAGGACATAGAATCTAGAACAAAGCTGTCTGAATTGCAGGTCAGGATTTTTTACTCTATGACCTTGAATACACCATGATTTAATTTCCTTATTGGTTGTTGTCAATATTTAAGGTGATATAGTGCATGCAATGTACTTAAAATATATCCTTGCTCAGTAGAAGCCCTACATAAGTTTTTGATAATGATGATGATGATGATTATTATTATTCTGTCTCCAAAGATTTTTCCCTAGAAATGGCTTTCCAGCTCTATGTATTTTCTCCCCTATAATTCTAAATATATTTTTCTCTGGTTCTGATTGAATGCAAACATTTATTTATACACAGCCACATCAAATCATAACAGATTTCAGTGTCTGCCCACAAACCAGTTTCCTGAATTTCACAGACTTCATCTCCATTCATCTGTATGTAATTTTGGATCAAGGTACAGGCAGTTAGTGGATTAACCCAGCAGCCATCCTCAAACACAGAACAGAGAGTTTCTTTATGCTTAAAGTGGGGAAATTCTGTATGCTAATCATTGACATTGTAATCTAATCACCAAATGATAAAAAACATCATGGGAAGAAGCAAAATCTAAGTGCCGGATCTAATTACATTACCATTCAGTAGCTTGATGGAGAAGTTGGGCAAGTTGCTGCAGTCATTTACGCAACCCAACACTGAATAGAGCATTCTAGGCCACAGTCCAAGCTATGGCTGCAAAGCTAGTAGCTATGAAATTCAAATCAAAACCAGTGGTTAGAGAATTAAGTACGGGGCTCTAGGAATTCTAACTAGAACTCTAATTCTTATGACCTTTACATAACAGCCATCTGGAAGTGATAGTAATAATGATGTAATATGGTATTCAAGAAAGAGGTCAGATAGAGAATCAGAGAGATAAATTTTCAAATCTGTGCTCTGCCCCATACTGTGTGCCACTAACAAGTACCAAATTTTTCAGTTCCATAATCTATAAAATGAGGATCATAAGACATCCACATTTCAGGGATCATGTAAATATTAGAGACAATGACCACATAATACCCATACATAGTTGGTGTTCAGGGATTGGTGATGGCTTTCATTGGCAATCATAAAATGGTTACATATACATATACATACATATGGAGCAAACCAACATTTAAATATTATACAAAACTGCATTGTTATTCTCCAGAATTATATAAACATCATGTCGATTATGGAAGTACTTCATATACTGTGCCTAACCCAAACTAGGTACACAAAACTAGTGGCTATGATGCTAATATTGATGATGCAATTTGTGGAAACAGAGTGAAAGTGAATAATCCATACACATCTGCCTCTTATGCCAGCCAGAATAGCATGGAGTCTTACTGAAAAAAATAAGCTTGTGAAAATAAGATGTTTGGAAAACCATAAAATAATTTCAGTGGCTCAAGACCTTCAATGTGGATTCTGTGAATGCATAAAGCAAAACACAGGCTATTATGCACATTGCTCAATTTTATGCACTACTAGAGGGAATGATGCAGTACAACAGGTGATCTATGCTTCATTCATACGCGGACTCTTGAGTATGTGCTTTTTTATATCACAGTGGTTTTCTTAATTAACTTTTGGAGGCCACTGAGGTACTGGTTTTGTAAATGACTCACTAATTGAGAAAGGGAAACAATCCAAGCTGGTACTAGCACTACAGGGTCCTACAGTAATGTAAGGAGATAACTTAAAAATATTTATATTTTGAGAAATCTATAATGTATTGAATATATTCAGACTTTACAGAGTTAGCAGTTGTTGATACAGAGACCATAAAAATAATTTAAACTATTCAAAAATAGTTAAGAAAAGGTATACAGGTATACAAGTACTCATATAATGGGACTTCAGAAAGCTCTTGAGACTATGTATTATCATTTTGAGTATCTGATTTATTTGAAAGGCAGAGAGACATTCTCCACCACTGATTTACTCCCTAAATGCCAACTACAGCCAGGGTTGGGCCAACATAAAGAGAGAAATTGGAAACTCAATCTGAATCTCCCACACGACTGGTAGTGAACCAAATCCTTCAGCTATCACCCGATGCCTCACAGGATGCACACTGGCAGGAAGCTAGACTATGGAGTAGATCTTAACCTTCAACTCGGGCACTTTATATGGGATGTGGGTGTCTAAAGCAAAGTCTTAAATGTTATGCCAAATGTTCAGCACTATATATTATCTATTTAAATTAATTCCTATGTTCATTTTATTTCATTAGTGATTACATTTACAGAATCAAGTTTAGAAACAACAAAGACTTGTAACTCACAACCCCCATCATCTTGAAGGTAACAGGTACATTATATTTTAATCCCATTTTCCACAAATTTTTGGAAACCTCTTCCTGAGTACACATATGTGAAAATGGAAATTGTACATACATACATACATATATATATGAATACTTATTACTAAGCTTGTACAATTCTAGTGTTATAAAACTAGCCAAATCATAAATAATATTAATTTTTAAAAACACTTCAGAATATCTACTCTGAGGTGTTCACTGTCAATCCAAAAATTATTGGCTTCAGAGATATACACTTACTCCAATGTTGTCTCCACTTCTCTTTAATAACTGTCTTTGTCTTTGTGGGGTTTTCATATAAGAAAAGTAGCTGCATTAACTTGTAATCACACTATACATGCTACTAACCAAAAAGGAATAATATGAGAAATATGAAGAAGCAATATATTGTGCAAATGATAGCTGCTTATTCAAAAATAGCCATGGTACAGACACATACACATGCACACTTTGTTGAGGGTGGGGAGCTGAAAGAGCACTGCACCAGAATGCTAAATCAATATTGTCATTTTCCAAAATCTATGTGCTGCTATTATATATTGTTTCCCATCCCAATAGCAGCTTAAAATGAACTGGGAGATTTTACATGCAGATTTCCAAGCTCCTTCCTAGGCTCAGATGAATGTGTTGGGGCTGCAGTCAGGCACTGAAATTTCTGGAAACTCCCAGGTGATTCTCAATTTGATATAAGGGCCACGGAGTTCCAAAAAGAAGCTGTCACTTACTGAAAACATTGTGCTATGATGGTTCATAAAAGTGATCCTCATAGCAATCACTCGTGTTATATGGTACCATCCCCGTTTTCCAGATAACAAAGGACGCTTTCAGAAGTTAGACTGCAAAGCCAGCTTTTGAGTCTACATTTCTCTAATTCAAAACCTGCACTTCTTACCACGCTTGAACAAAAAGCTTTCATAGAGTTTATAACTAGGACCAGAAAGTGGTCACTGAGAGGAAGTTCCTGAAAACTCAGCAGTTATGTTTTGTTCAGCACATGGTGGTGGTGTTCTGAAACCTGCAAATGCATCTATTGTTTGTCAGGAAGAATCAGACAGGCAACATCTCCTTATAATATTTTCCATGCATAGTTTTGCATTGGGGAGTGGGAGCCAGAGAGTGGGGTATACTTGTACTATTTGTGTGTTGTATAATTTCAATATTTAATTTAATATTATTACTTAGTGTGGGTGAGAATCTGTGTTTGCCCACACAAACTTTTCCAACTCAAAATTAAAGGATGGGGACAGGGCTTGTGGCACAGATTAAGCCACACTTGGGACAGCTGTATCCCATATCAGATTACATCTTCCAGTTCCAGCTACACCACTTCTGGTCCAAATTCATTTTGATGCATCCTGCAAGACAAGAGGTGATGCCTCAAGTGCTTGTGCCCCTTTCTCCCATGTGGGAGACCTAGATAGATTTCTGGTTCCTAGCTTTGGCCTGACCCAGCCCCAAATGTGCAGGCATTTGGGGAGTGAACTAACAGATGAACTCGCTCCTCTCTGCCCCATCGTTCTCTTTCAATAAGATTAAAATAAATAAATAAGGCTTTTAAAAAACAATGTTAAAGGATAGCATAAAAGATGGAGCTTAATGCAGCCAATACATCTTCAGCTAAGTGGCCTCCTTCCTCCTTATTAATCTATTTTTCTCTGGGTTGCTAGACAGCATAGGATCTACATTTGCACAGAATGGCTCCTTTCGGGTAGCCAAGGTATAAAATTCTCTTATATCAGAAAATAACAATTTCAGCCCTGTTACTGAACTGTAACACTTCCTTACTCCTTTATTGTAAATGTTTTAAACAAGAAATAATAATAATAATAATAAAAACTAGCCAAAGTGTTTCTGTCAACCATTCCATTAATCAGACAGGGATTCCGACAGAGAAACTGCGATTTAAACAAGAAAAGTGCAGTGTGAGCTAGCTCAAAAGCTAGGTCAGGAATTAAGAGCAGGTCTTCCACCTGGCAATTCAAGTCTCTGTCTACAGTCCTTTTCTAAAGGAGGAGAAACATTCTTTTGGAAACCTTACTATATCAGGGGCATGTGTTTGAACTAGTATTTAAGACACAGATTGGGATCCCTACATTTCAAATCAGGGTGACTCGGTTCACGTCCTAGCTCCACTCATGTTCCCAACTTCATACCAAGGTGCATGCTGAGATGCAGTAAGTGAGGGTCAAAGCAATTGGCTCAGTGCCACCCATGTGGGAGACAGAGATGTCGTTTCTGGCTTCTGGCTACAGCCTTGCCCACCCCAGGTGGTGGCAGGCATTTGGGCAAGAACCCACAGGAGGGAGCGCTCTCTCTCTCTCTCTCTCTCCCTTTCTCTTCCTCTCTCTCTCTGCCCTCCTTCCCTCAACTACTCAAATAAATAACTTTTTAATGTAATCATACATTGAAAGAAAAAGGACAACTCATGATAATGTTCCTAATTTGTTAGTATAACTGATTAACTATGATACATAGAAAGTGTTGATTTAAATGAAACAGTTTGTAAACACAATGAAAAAAAGAACAAACTAGGGGCCAGCACTTTTCCATAGCAGGTAAAGCCACCACCTACAGTGCTGATATTCCATATGGGCACTGGTTCGAGACCTGGCTGCTCCACTTCTCATCTAGCTCTCTGCTATGGCCTGGGAAAGCAGAAGAAGATGGCCCAAGTCCTTGGGTCCCTACACACACGATGGAGACCCAGAGGAAGCTCCTGGCTCTGGGCTCCAGATCAGTGCAGCTCCGGCCACTGCAGCCAATTGGGGAGACCTCTCTCACTTTGCCTCTCCATCTCTGTGTAACTCTACCTTTCAAATAAATACATAAATCTTTAAAAAATGAATTTATAATGCTCCCTAATCATGTTTGCAATGAGTTCCGCCCCAATCATACATTTTCACTGAAATTTGTTTCCAGTGTCTCATGTATATAGACTCACTGAAATAATTACATTTTCTAATAGGAAGGTAGAGTAGAAAGTATCACTATGTTCCTGAATCTGTATATATGAAATACATGAAACTTGCATGCCTTAAATAAATGTTTTAAAAAGTTATTTTCCCAGATTAGGCCACTTGACTTTACATTCCCTGAAAGAAGCAAAAATTACCTGCTAGTCACTCACACACTTGTGGCATGACCATTTTACCTGGTTTCAAGCAGAGCTGCAAACTCCTGGAAAGTCAGGACTATGACATACTTTCTTAATATTCTGCACAGTGCTCAGAATAGCTGATGTTTGCTATGGTCTGAATTTTGTCCCTTGAGAAGTCATATGTTGAAGTCCTAACCTCAGTACCTCAGAATACATCTGCATTTGGAGACAGGGTTTTTAAAAAGTACTAAAAGATAAAATGAGATCATATGAGGAGCGGAGTCTAGTCCACCGTGACTGGTGTTCTTGTGTGTTAAGAAGAGGGTATTCAGACACTGAGACACAGAGGAAAGACCAAATGAGACCACAGAAATGTGGCCACCTGCAAGCAGAGGGACAGAGGCCTCAGAAGAACCAAGCTACCAGCACCTTGATCTAGGACTGCTTGCCTCCAGAATAAGGAGCACGTAAGTGCTTTGTTGTTTAAGCCTGCCAGTCTGGGACATTTTGTTATGGCAGCCCTAGTAAGCTACACAATAATCAACATTTATTTGCTGAATTATTTATAACTTTATAATTGGCTACTTCTCTATCCTTCACAGATCAGGTATTTTAAGGCAAATTCACAAAGATAGATGACTTGAAATTATGGAATGCCCTTTGTTCTGTGTATTGCTAACTTAGTACTTTAGAAATTCGCTGTTCAGGAAAGGCTCTAGCCTAATGGTTAAGATGAAAGCATCAAACATCAGAGCACCCGGGTTTGATGACTGGAACTACCTTCCCGCCGATACAGATCCTGGGAGATAATGATTCAAGTAATTGGGTTCCGAACCATGTGAGAAACTTGTATTCCAAGCTCATGGCTCCATCCTGCTCAGCTCCAGCCATTGTGGACTGGGAGTGGACCACTGCCTGGAAGCTATCCATCTCTCCCATCATGCCCTGCTCCCAAATAAATTTAAAAATTTAGAAAATCACTACTACTTCTAGCACTCTGACCCAAATATATATTAAATGTAATCCTTCAGATACCTTACTCCTTCATTTAACATTCTTCAGTTGGAAGAGATGGAACACTAAAAAGCCAAAACTTCCAGGGAAAACAGCGGCACTAGTTTCTTCTTGCAAGAACACACATGTATCTTGGCGGGGGGGGGGGGGGGGGGAGGTTGTGCGATCTTTTTAGGTTATAACACTTCTGTTATTGTTTAACTCCTGAACCATAAAGGTTTCATATGCTCTTCCTTGCCTGATTCACTCAGACAACAAGTTTAAGAGAGTGAATCTAGGAAAGTGATCATGCTGTCACTTCAGCTGGCTGTAGCCAAGGCAGCAAGCGTTCAGTAATGGAATGTGGAACATTACCTGTAGCCAATGGCCTTGGAGACATTTGGGAGTTATCAACATGTGCTTTATTAGGCAGAAGAAATGACAATCAGAACAAATAACAATCAGGGGCCAGCGCTGTTGGGCAATGAACTAAGCTAATGCCTGCAATGCCGGCATCCTATATGAAACTGCCAGTTCGAGTCTCAGATGTTCTGCTTCAGAACCAGCTCCATGCTAATGTACCTGGGAAAGCAGCAGAGGCTGGGCCATGTACCTGGACCCCTCCAACCTATGTGGGAGACTCAAATGGAGTTTCAGGCTCCTGGTTTCAACCTGACCAAGCCCGTTTGGAGAGTGAACCAAGATCTCTATCTGTGTGTGTGTGTGTGTGTGTGAGAGAGAGAGAGAGAGAGAGAGAAAGAGAGAGAGAGAAAGGCTTCTCCCTCAAATAAATAATTGAATCTTTAAAAAAATCAACATAAAATGGGAGGGCATGCTTGTAAATAATCAAATCCTAGTTAACTTAGCATATATAATGAGTGACAGTAATGGTCAGAGTTAGAGGGTGCCAGAGTAAGATTGACCTGGGCATAAATTTTGGCTCATCAGTCCTCTCAATCTGGGCAACTAACTTACCCCTCTGAGCCTTTAATTCATCTTTTCAAAAATAGGACCAAAACTAATGGGCCTCCAAGGATTAACTTGAGAAAAAATAAACACACATTGCACGTTAGCTCAGAGTAAGAATTCAAATAGCTGTTATGTATTCTTTTAAATTATTTATTATTATTATTATTATTCATTAGCAAAGCAGTGACAGAAAGAAAGAAAGAAAGAAAGAAAGAAAGAAAGAAAGAAAGAAAGAAAGAAAGAAAGAAAGGATTTCCTATCTGCTGGTTCACTGTCCAAATGCCTGCAACAGCTGTGGGCTGGGCTAAGCTGAAGGCAGGAGCCCAGAACTCCGCTCAGCTCTCCCACACGGGTGGCAGGAAAAAAGCATGTAAACCATACTCTGCTGACTCCTAAGGTGTGCATTAGCAGGAAGTTGGATCCAAATAAGAAGTGGGACTCCTCCTACCCAGGCACTCCAACATGGGATGCAGACATTCCAAGCAAAGGCTCAACTGCTGCACCACAATGCCTGTCCCTTGGTGTTGAATTAATCATATTAAATTCTGTTTACTGAAATTATGCTTCAGAGCTGATTATTTTTGCAAATTATTATAGTAAAACCTGCTAAAATCTGTAAAGAAATTACAAACAGTAATGGAACTTGTGGCATGCACAAAATAGGATACACTCGGGAATTAACCAAATCTTGAAAAGGATCAAAGTATCACAGTGGAACTTTTGGGAACAAAGTATGAGGAAACAACAGCTTTTTAAAAACAACAAAAAACACAAAAAGATGATCACAAAGCAGACTGATTTAATTTAGGCAAAACTGATGTTGATCTATAATATACAAAAGTATACTGGCAGAACCTGTAGGCAGTATATTATGTGCATGTACAACACAATGTAAGCATTTAACATAAAACAGATTGACTCAAAATGTGTGTAATCTTTGTAAAGAACAAAAAATATCATATTCTCCTACTTTTAAGATAAAAAATTAGCAACAGATTTAAATTTATTAATATTCTTCAGATATGTGAATCCAAAGAGAGTAAAGAAACGTTTTTGTGTTCTTCCTCTTGTGTATTTTCAAGCTAGAGTTCTATCTGTCAAAAGATGATTCTGGGCTGGTGCTGTGGCTCACTAGGCTAATCCTCCGCCTTCTAGTCCCGGTCGGGGCACCGGATTCTGTCCCGGTTGCCCCTCTTCTAGGCCAGCTCTCTGCTGTGGCCAGGGAATGCAGTGGAGGATGGCCCAAGTTTGGGCCCTGCACCCCATGGGAGACCAGGATAAGTGCCTGGCTCCTGCCATCGGATCAGCGCGGTGCGCCAGCCACAGCGCGCCAGCCGCGGCGGCCATTGGAGGGTGAACCAACGGCAAAGGAAGACCTTTCTCTCTGTCTCTCTCTCTCTCATTGTCCACTCTGCCTGTCAAAAAAAAAAAAAAAAAAAAAGATGATTCTGAATCTACTCAGATACTTTAGGGAACTACAAGAATGTAAGTTTCTACACGGTGTTTTATGTTCTTGTTTTTGTGTTCAGAAGTATTAATTATAAGAATAGTTCAGGCCAGCGCCGCGGCTCACTTGGCTAGTCCTCCGCCTGTGGCGCGGGCACCCCAGGTTCTAGTCCCAGTTGGGGTGCCGGTTCTGTCCTGGTTGCTCCTCTTCCAGTCCAGCTCTCTGCTGTGGCCTGGGAAGGCAGTGGAGGATGGGCCAAGTCCTTGGGCCCTGCACCTGCATGGGAGACCAGGAGGAAGCACCTGGCTCCTGGCTTTGGATCGACGCAGCACACAGGCCGTAGCAGCCATTTGGGGGGTGAACCAATGGAAAAGAAAGACCTTTCTCTCTGTCTTTCTCTCTCTCACTAACTCTGTTTGCCCCACCCCCCAAAAAAAGAATAGTTCAATATGATTGCCTCTGATGATTACTTTTGAAATTTTAAGCAATTCACACAGAAATCAGAGGTTTAGAAAATAACATAAAAGTATATACATATGTACATACACTGAACGTGCATGACATATGACATACATTTTATATTTATATACACACATATTCACTTAAATACACACAATTCAATTTTAGCAATGTTTACTGAATCTGTAAGCACTGGGGCAACATCTATCATAGAATGTCCCTGGAGACTGCAAGCCCATCAGCAAGGGCGCACTGTTTTATTCATCCTTTGTATGAGGGACTGACACAGCACCAATAATGTTTATGAGTGAATGGATGGATAAGTGAATTACTGAATAATTGAAATATGCAGTTTAAATTTTTAAGAAGTATATAATCTAGAAAGGACTAAACTTGCAAGAAAGCATGAGCACAATTGCTCTGTTTTGTGCTTTGACTTCTCAAACAATCTGTGTAAAGCAACCTTTTTTTTTTATTTTCTACTAATCCCAAACCAATCGTTCATAGAATAATAAAAATAAATCACTAGAGTAATAATGGAGAAAACACACCAAAAGAGATGAAGCATAAAATAATTATCTAGATATTCCTATAGAAATCTTAATTTTGTTTTTCAAAATAGCCACCAATAAGCCACAGACCACACTTTGAGTGGCATTATTTTTTACTATCACCATGAACAATGTTATGAAAGAAAATCCTGCTTAACTTGTAAGTAAATGAGATAAAAAAATAAATTAAAGAGTTCTAATTTTAAGATTAGTTTAGAATAATCTGCTAAGAAAATTATCATTTTCTTCCTTTAGTCTCCAAAATTCTATGGTAATTCATTCAACAGACCATTAAAAAAAAAAAAAAAAAGCAGAACACCAAATGGTTCTTTTCTGCAATCCCTAGTCATCCTGGCAACTCTGCAAGACTCAAAAGGCAGAACTGCACGTACAACTTTTCTCCAGCAAAGGTTCACAGCATCAGGCACTCTCCTTGTTGAAGGCAGGAAACCCAATTCATCTGAGTGATAAATGGGAAATGTTATAAGTGTACTTTTCATTCCCATTTATTTCTTGTTGCACATAACAAACGTTCTTTTGTTGTGTTGCTGAAAATAATTAATTTACAGCTACAGCAAGTAATGACATCTTTACTCCATTCTTATGTAATACTGCTTTTGTTATATTTTTCAAGTGTTTTCACCTATGAATTGTACATTACCAAGAATGTTATAATTTGCATTCATAAGCTAATGTGCATATACATGGTGAAAATATTGAGAAATCATTACAACATTTTAAACGTACATTAAAAAAGATGTTGGTAATTTAAGTGTTTGAAATGCCAGGTCGATGCAAGAAAACTATTCTACAAAATGAAATTGCACAGTACAATTCCTAATGGTTGGGTTCTAAAGTCATCCTGAAAATTATATAAAAATTGCACCTGAAAAGACCCCCAATAGTTCACGCAATACTTCTACATTATTTTGTATGTTTTAAGTCACCTCTAAGTAAGTAAAACCCAGACAGCTCTTCTACCAATGGTAAGGAAGGAGACAGATTCCTTCACTGAACACTGGATTAAGGATCAGATTTGGGTTTTCACCAAAATATAACTAAAAGTGCATAATTCAATTAAAATGCATATGATGTTAGAATACTAGAATAAAACTAATACAAATAAGTGCAGCAATATACACAGAACAGATTGGATGCTTACACTGATAGGGGATTATGATAATGATCAGCAGACTACAGATTCAAAACTGTGTTCCTCCAAATAAACTTCTTTTAGGTACTGGCTGACTTTATAAGACAGTTTTGCAAGTGAAAATCTGTTCATTTTCTGTAGCGTACTGTTATGTTAAAATTCTTACCAATATAATTAGTTGTATATGGCAGCAATTTAACCACTCACGATAACTATTAAAATCTCAGATATCCTACAACAATACTATAATAGAAACCTGAAAGAGTAAAAGTAGAAAATTTTGGTTTACTTCTTTCCTAAGAATATCTAATATATTGAATTATTTACCATAATAAATATAGGAAGAAGCAACCAAAATTTAAAATAAGCAATAGTATGCCTAAAACTAAGCATAAAATTGCTCAAAAGTCCTCAGAGTAGATTGTTACTTTTCAATGCAATTGGCAGTTTCCTTGACATTTACCAGTTGAGCAGTCTTGGTGAGTCACATCACCTTTGATACCGAGAGTTCAGTATTCAAAAACAATGAGAATAGGATTAAATGTATATGAAATTACGTTCTGAGTTACAGAGATCTCTATTAACATAGTTCTCTTTAGGCGAATTATCACCTAAGAAAAGCATGCATACTCTCCGCAGTTATGTCCTGCTTTTCCTCTTGCAGAGCAATTGTTTCCTTCTGCACATCTATAAAGGTAACTGTGAAGAATGTAATGAAAGACCTTTAAAAACTGTTTTCAGTTGTCACCTAATTCCTGTGAAAAAGAGTTTACACAGAAACTGGAAATATCTAGAAAATAGTTCCAGAGCATTCAACCACCAATGAGGAATTAATCCAGTAATTAATTAATGTGAGATATAGTTCCAGGTATCAACAGACAATTGATAAACCCAAAACATGTTCTATAACTTGGAAGGTAAATCCCATCCACATTAACTCAAAGGATAGAGACCTAGGCAAAGTAGAGAGAAACAAGTCAAGGTTCTAGAAGTTCTGGAAGATAGCGCTGGATGCATGGCAGTGCTCATGGTGGCTGTTGATCTGTTTATTATTATCACTGAAATATAATATTGAAATATATCTGAAATATATATTGAACATTGAAAGTGCTCTAAGCAGGAGCAGAGCCAGGACTTATACCCAGGTGCTCTGATAGAGGATACAGGCATCTCAAGTGGTGACTTGACTGAAACAACTGCCCAGTCAAGGTGTTTTTAATGTCATATTAGAAACCAACTATCAGAGCAATGCAAGGAAAATGCTTTGATAGGAACAGAAGGATATGGGGAAGAAAATAAGTTGAAGTAGTTTGGGAGTTTCATATTATGCAAATCCTCTGGTTTTCTACATTTGTGGACTTCAAAAAGCAGAATACATGTTTTTAGATACAGGATTTGCTATTTATTTTCAAATAATTTCTGAAGCTAAGCTTTTATCCAGTGAGTAATAAATCTGTATGTGAATCATATATTAAGTATATCAATTTGTTTTTAAAATGATTCTGCGAGCCGGGTATATTTCTCACCAAAAAGAAGGGGCCTAATGCAACAGAAAGAAATGCTTGTTCTATGAAAATGCTGTCCATTCTTGACAGTTGTGTATTTCTTTACCTAAAAGGCCAAATAACAAATGAGTATATTGCAAAACCAAATTAAGTAAAAGTACCTATGTTGTTCCTAAAGAACGATAATATCAAGATAAATTTAATAGCTCTGAAATCAACTGACCATATTTTAGGATCCCTTTTTGACCAAAAATAAATGAACTTTAATGGCTTTCAATTTAGATTCTTAATAAAAATTGAAAACTAAAATTCAAACAAGCATACAGTATTTTTTAAAATCTATCTTGTTTAATCTCTGATAAGGACTATCATATCAAAAAGAGCTTAATGGAGCCGGCACTGTTGCGTAGTAGGTAAAGCCGCTGCCTGCAGTGCCGGCATCTCATATGGGTGTCGGTTCCTGTCTTGGCTGCTCCACTCCTGATCCAGCTCTCTGCGATGGCCTGAGAAAACAGTAGAAGATCGCCCAAGTCCTTGTGCCTCTGTGCGAGACCCGGAAGAAGCTCCTGGCTCCTGACTTCAGATCGGCGCAGCTCTGGCCATTGTGGCCAACTGGGGAGTGAACCATTGGTTGGAAGACCTCTCTCTCTATTCCTCTCTTTCTCTCTCTGTGTAACTCTTTCAAATAAATAAATAAATCTTTAAAAAAAAAAAAAAAGAGCTTTAAAAGATGATATAGTCCTGAGACTTTCTGGAACTCTCAGATCTGCACTGGATAACGCAATAAGCATATGAGTTCTGTAAGTGTGGCTAGTTCTGTGCTATGGGAATAAAATGCAACATATTTCAAAGACTTAGTACAAAAAAATTTAGTGTATGTTTAAAATAATTTTATATTGAGTCGAGGTTAACATAATATTTTGAAACAACTTGGTTCCATAAAATACATTATAAAATTAATTCCATCTGTTTCACTTTACTTTTTTAAATTATGTTCTTAAACTTATGTATGTGGAGGTTAGGCATTTGGCACAGCAGTTAAGTTGTTACTTAAAATGTCCATGTTCCTTATCAGATTACCTGGGTTCCAGTTCTGGCTTGGTTACCAATTCCAGATTTCTGCTAATGCTCATCTTGAGAGGCAGCAGATGATGGCTCAAGTACTTGGGCCCTGCCACTCATGTGGGAGATGTGGAGGTGTTCAGGGATCCTGACTCTAACCTGGCCCAGACCTCATTGTTTTGGACATTTGGCATTTGGGGAGTGAATGCGTGGATGAGAGATCTCTTTTAGACACACACACACACTCTCTTTCTCTCTCTCTCTCTCATCTAAAAGGAAAATACATATTTTCTTTTTTTAACCTAGAAACATTTTATTTAAGAGGTATACAAACTTCAAGCAGTTCATAAATACAAATTTAGAAGCACAGTGATTAAAATAATTTACACTGTCTGCTCTCTTGACTTGCATTATCATTCCATTTGGCAGTGCTCATCCACAGAATGTTTTGTCTTGCTCGGGCCCCTGAACCCGCATGGGAGACCAGGAGGAAGCTCCTGGCTCCTGGCTTTGGATCAGTGCAGCTCCGGCCATTGCGGTCATTTGGGGAGTGAACCAACGGAAGTGGAAGGAAGACCTTTCTCTCTGTCTCTCTCACTGTTTGTAACTCTGTCAAATAAATAAATTAAAAAAAATGTTTTCATACTATTAGTTCAATAATATTATGCAAACTGTTAGTACAACTGTATTGTTAGCTATTTACAGCACAAAAGCATAGTTATTTATGAATTCATTTTATACACTTGATAGTACTTAAGGTTTTCTAATAAGATATTTTTATTTGAAATTTGAACCATCTCAATGTATTACAAATAAAAATTTATAATCCCAAACACAAGACTAAATTTTGAAGCATAAAATGTGTATGAATTCAAAGTCCAAGACTCATATAATTATGCATATTTACTCTGACCCCATTTTATTTCCCTCAAATTTTCTTTTTTTTTTTTTTTTAAGATTTATTTATTTATTTGAAAGTCAGAGTCACACAGAGAGAGGAGAGGCAGAGAGAGAGAGAGAGAGAGAGAGAGGTCTTCCATCCGCTGGTTCACTCCCCAGCTGGCCGCAACGGCCAGAGCTGCACAGATACAAAGCCAGGAGCCAGGAGCCTCCTCCAGGTCCTCACGTGGTTGCAGGGGCCCGAGGACCTGGGCCATCCTCCACCGCTATCCAGGTCATAGCAGAGAGCTGGATCAGAAGGGCAGCCGGGACCAGAACCGGCGCCCACACGGGACGCTGATGCCTCAGGCCAGGGCGCCAGCCCACTGTGCCACAGCGCCAGCCCCAAATTTTCTTTTCACCTCCAAATATTCCTTCTAGATTGCTCACACTTAATATTTTTTGTTGTCATTGTTCCTCTCTGTTAGGCCCTCTTTTCTTCCTATGCATCTCCCCTATAAGTTTTCATATGTTCCCTCATTTGTTAGCCCCACATGCAAAGCCAACCAAGACATGGAAAGGAGAAAGAGGTATAGCATTAAAATTTGTCAAGTACTTAAATATTCCAAAGAACAACAATCATTTATACTTTTGCTCATTCCCATAACTGTATGCACTGTCACTTTTCCTATGTACCATTTCCTTCCCCAGATGCATTGCTAATTCATGAAGGTTGCATCCAGTGCCTTTTATTTGGTTTCTGACCTTTTAAAAAAAAAATCTCTGAAAACACAGTGACAAATGGGTTCCTAATAGACACAAGCTGACTAAACAAACACAAGTTCAAGAATCACTGTGTTCCTAAAATTGTGACGTGCATGAAGTTTATATTCCTTAAATAAAAGATTTCTGAAGAAAAAATAAAATAAAGTATTAGCAAATAGGAAAAAAAATCTTACCCATTGTGTCCATGAGCAGACCATTTTGGAAGCTTCTGAAAAGACAGACTAGAATCAGAAACTATAGTCTTCCCTACGGGGAGCTAATGTGAGGGCATTAATTATGTGGCTGTGTCATTTTATTAAACAAATGTCACTGACCTATTGATGTACAAATCAAGGCATCTCCTTTTCTCCAACTTTTAAACCGAGCAAAATGGTCTGCATCCAAGTTGTGGTGCCAACAATTCCTGAGTTCAGGTATTTACTCAGCCATTTAATGGCACTGAGACATTTGACAAGTCACCTGTCTGATCCTCAATTTTCTCCCAGACATCATTATCTAGGAAAATAACATATTCTCACAAGGCGGCATAAAAATGAGGCTCAATATTACTAAGCACTCAGATGTCAGACTAGTCTAGAATGGGTGATCTATAAATGGAATGAGAAGTGGCAGCAGCAGCAATAGTCAAAGCTCCTGCCTTTCTATCTGCTATCTGGACTTCTAATGAAAAGAAATTTGTGCAGCAATACAAAACGTATTGATAAGTAGTCTATTATCTTATTTTCAATCTGAGTCACTTATTATATTTAGAAGTAATTCATTACAGTATTCCATATTAGTTGCCTTGGTTCCAATCCATGAATTCCTTATAAAGGATTGCATTGCCATATCCAAGCAGAATTTATTTCTAGACCACCTGAAAATTCTACTCAAAATCAAGCAAGAATAATACATCATTACATATCTATAGCTCTCTTCATAATGTTCCAAAGAAAGGACCTAACAGTAGCACTGATCTTCTTAAGACTAGGCCACATCTCTTATTTCTTCCATGCAGAACACCCACTTCACGGATTTATTTCCTTAAGATTTAATACAACTGGTTCTTTCCTTCCATTTTTCTGTAAGTTGGAAGGTAAATCCAGACAGGTTTGGTAGACTCGGGTTAAACATTCTAGCAACAACATTTCACAAATGGTATTGTGCGTACCTAGCAGCATTTCACAAATGGACTTCCATGGCATTATAATCAGGAGGTTCATGACATCACATTGTGTTGCAGGTTTGATCATTCAATTAATTAAGATGACTACAAGATGCAATAAAGAAGTAATACTTGAACACCATGAAAACACACTGTGTCTCAAAGTACTTTCCTAAATTTATTTATTTTCCTTTTATTTGAAAGGTACGGTGGGGGGGGGGGGGAGAGACAGAGAGAGAGAGAGCGCGCTCCAAATGCTCACAATATGCAGGCATGGGCCAGGCTGAAGTTAGGGGCCTGGAACTCAACCTTCATCTCCCATGTGGATGGCAGAGACCCAACTACTTGAGCCATCAACTGCTTCCTCATGGGGGCATACCAGCAGGAAGCTGGACCTGAAACACTGGAACCAGGCACTTCAATACGCTATATGGACATCCCAAGTGGCATCTTAATCCTGGCACTAAATTCCTAGGGTTTTAATTTTTATGACTGATGCTTTTATCACTCTTTGATGATCCTTGCCTGATTCATTTATTTCACTGGCAATTACCAACAACAATTTTCTAATCCTAGAAATTTATTACATTTAACTCATATTATTTTGTGAAGTGCTGTCTCTCATGAACTAATGCAAATTCATCCCAAAAGGTAGTTTTACCATATAATTCTTTCAATTATTTATTGTATTGTCTGATTTTTTTCTTTTTTATTTACAGTATCACTGTGGACTCAGGGATTGTAGTTTATTCAATGCTTTACAGTAGGTTACAGTCTCTCTCAATTTTAAACTGATTCAGATTTGCCAGCTGGCATACCCTTGATGTTGGCTCCTGTTTACACTCAAGCAGCCTCATTTGAGTGTTTCCTTTTTTCATGTTTTAATTTTTTAAAATTTTAATTAGTTTTTTAACTAATGCATGTGCTTTGTAGATACAATTCTAAGAGCATAATGATATTCTCCCCCCCCCCCCCCACTTCTCTCTCTCCTACCTTCCCTTCTTTCTCCCTTACTTTCTGGCACAGTGAAATATCCCACGCGCATCATGCATTTTTTCTGACCAAATCTAGAATCAGCCAAATCTAAAGCATTCTGGTCCCACTGAGTGAGGAATGATATACAGATACCATGATTTCTGTACTAGGTATGTTCATTACAGTGTGACAGACATTGTTTTGAAAATTTTTCCATGGACAGGACTAGCAAATATATTTGTTTGCAAAAAAGTTATTATCTTTTAATATCTGACAGATTGAACTACTGTGTTTTCTTTCTAGGAATATCTGGGATATTCATACTTTTAAAATTTTTCTACATGTAATTTAAATTATGTAGTTCCAAAAAAAACTTTCTACTGATCTTCCTATTGGTATTGTGTAATTTATACATGTGCACACACACACACACACACACACCAGGGGATGTATACAGTTTTGGGAACATCAGACTGGTTTATGATGCTGTCATATCACATCTGGAATCATAGATCACTTTTTCCTTTCCTCAAGTCAAACATATTTCATTTGTTGAGTTTCTTCTTAACATTAAAGGATTGTAATCACAGATTCAAAGGTCTGTTTGTCAGGACTCACCCTTCTTTATTCCTATACAGTATTAGCTCTGTGGAACACTTCTTTTTATTTGCACACACACACACACACACACACACACAATGTTCCTGAGCTTCAGTGTCTCTCAATGCTGTTAGCTGTATTTCTGCATTTTATCATTCTTTTTTATCCACTCAGAAAAATAGATATTTTCCAAGTTTCTGCACTAGGAAGACATACCCCCTTCTGGAGTTTCAATGTAGATGATTTCATAATATCTCCTTTCTAGCTTTGACTGTGTTTCCTGGCTTCAGACCTCAATTTCAATTACACATTTGTCATTTCATCCAGAAGTCAATGACAGAACTTCGAATTAGTGATCATTACAAAACTCAAACATTCTCTGAATTCAGCAAAATCAGACTCTCCTCTAGATACTATTTTCTATTGCTTTGCTTGGTACTGCTAGTTTTCAAAATATCCAAATTCCAAAATTAGATGGCAGCTTTTAATCCTTGCCCTCTAAACCCACAGATTTTGTGGACTTGTAGACTGACCACCAAATCTCTTTGAAATACATTTCAGTTTTACTCAATCACACTGCTTTTATTCGAGTGTAGGTTTCCCCTTATTTATTGAAAATAGTCACTTTTCAAGTTCTAATAAAACTATTTAATAATGGAAGACTTTTTTTGCACTTTTGAAGAGGCAATTAAATAGTATCTTAAAATATCCTGCAGTTATGTTTTATGTTATTAACAAACAGATAAAATGAGCTTGAAAAAACATCATGTCATGTCCAAGGCTGCAACAGTGAAATTCTGAGGTGGAGATGATATTAATGGTGTGATGTTGGCAGACAGAGGAGACACCTATATTTATAGACTCTCTGTGTTATGAAAGAATTAGCCATTTGGTTTTCCTTGTGCAAAAACTAATTTTACACGATTTGTTTAAAAACCTTCAAGAGTAGAAATTGCATTTTGCACACAATGAATACTGAATACTGTTCCAAAGGCCTCTACAAAGCCACTGTAGAGAGAAAGAACAATCTATTTTCTCTGATCCACAGAACATCAAGACTAATTCAAAAACAATGCACTGGGCTCTATGCAGAAAACTCAAAGTCCTAGAAAGACAGTGTGTTCATTCGAAGGTTCTTTCAGGACTAACAATCTCTACATAAGTCATAGTATTCTCTGTTAAGCATGGCCAGAGAACTCGCCACGGAAAATCTGCCAAGCTACAGTCATTTTAAATCATGTATCAAGAACAAATATATAGAAGTTGTTCTGTATCAGGGAAAACAAACCAAAAAATCATCTCCACAAATGAAGCATCCTGGTACAAAGGGAGAGACATGAGGTGTCAATTCAGATCCCACCAGCCACTTGCTCCATCATCAACAGTACAGCTCTGAGCAAGGTAAGCATCACTACAAGTCTCAGGTTTCTCCCAGATGTAAAATGATGTTACCAACCTGCGGCAGAGAAGAACAAATGGAAGTGCATTCATCTGGCACATCCATAAATGTTAGTCCTTTTCTCTCCCTTTCTGGATTGAATGAAAAAATACTTTCCCTACTCCCACTTCTTAACAATTCCAGACTGATTGCAAATATGTGTCTCCTGTTATAACGTAGCATACGGCTATGGAAATGTGTATAAACATCTTCTCTAAACGTACAGATGACATATAAATTCAATTAATTTCCACTGTTAAATCTGGGGAAAAGTCACCTGTATTATTTTAAACCAAGTCAAAATAGTATTGATGAGCTACATGGAATTTTACCAAACGTATTTATACTCATAAAATTTTAAGTTTTTCATTAATGAAGGTGCAGTGTCTCATTCCACTTCATATTTCAGAAAAGCAGGATGGGATTCCTACATTCTCCTTCACGATTCTCTTCTGCACTTAAATGGATCCTCAACCCAAGAACTAACCCTTGCAGTCTTGCCCCAGCTGAGGAATCTCTAAGAACAGCCAAGAAGATATGTATGTCACACGCTAGCAAGTTCTCCCACTGCCATCTCTGTGGCTATAAATGGGTGGGAAAAGAGATATCAACATACCCCCTCAGGAAAACTGAGCAGACAAAAAAAAAAAAAAAAAGGCAAGCTAATGAGAAACAAATAAAAACCTTTCTAAATGGGTAGAAGAATTAGAAAGAAAAAAAGCACAACTAAATTTAATACCTAACATAAGTGTAACAAAAGAAAGGACAAAAAAAAAAAGATTCCTAAATATGTTCTTGAAAATTTAAAAGTTTTAAGAATAAACAAAATTACTAAAAGTTGGCAAAATCTAGGTGAGATCTAAGTATTATGCAGTTCAATATTTAACAATAAAAGGGAGGATTATGGCAAACATTAAATTTATACAACACTTTCTTTTTTTTTTTTTTTTTTTTTTTTGACAGGCAGAGTGGACAGTGAGAGAGAGAGAGACAGAGAGAGAAAGGTCTTCCTTTTGCCGTTGGTTCACCCTCCAATGGCCGCCGCTGCAGCCGGCGCACCGCGCTGATCCGATGGCAGGAGCCAGGAGCCAGGTGCTTTTCCTGGTCTCCCATGGGGTGCAGGGCCCAAGCACCTGGGCCATCCTCCACTGCACTCCCTGGCCATAGCAGAGAGCTGGCCTGGAAGAGGGGCAACCGGGACAGAATCCGGCACCCCGACCGGGACTAGAACCCGGCGCCGCAAGGTGGAGGATTAGCCTATTGAGCTACGGCGCCGGCTATACAACACTTTCAAAGGTAAACTCAGCTTTTGGTACACTCAGAAACCACCTACTACTTACATTATATTTAATAATTGTTCTCAAAATCACAGTGCAATAAAAATAAGTGTTCTCACTGACACAAATGTGAAAGTTCACATTGTCACAATACTACTGAAAAGAAATGTATTAAAACAAATTATCTCACCGAATTTTGAAAACAGGATTTTAAAGGCAATTGTACAAATCACTAAAAATAGCAAAAATAATGATATAACCAGTGAATAACAATGCAGTTCAGTGAGGACTTTTTTAAAAAATAAGCTTTTATTTACTTTCAGGAGAACCATAAATAGTTTGAAGAATTAAATTTATCAACTCAGTTTCTCAAAGCACAGCACAGTTTTTTTAATGGTAATGTGATAAAAGAAGGGAAGAAACAACTATTTTTTAAAAGTCACAGCTAATCACTAGTTTAAGTTTTCAAAAATCCAATAGCAGGATAAATTAAATCCTAAATAAACTACTTTCCACAATTTTTCTTATTATGCAAATGACTCTAAATATTCACTTAACTTCGTTTCTGTCTTCATAATGGAGGACTTGCATTGTAGAGTTTTATCTTATTGGATGCACTGTGTAATTAGTTGCTTATAATGTTAGCAAACAGTACACAAAGCATGACCATACCCTTACTAGAAGCTTTTAGAAATGTAACACACATACTTATTACTGGTATTTTCATAGACTTCTTATTGGCTTATTAAACATAACGATTTTATTTTAGAAATAGCTATCTAAATAGCACTCCTTTTAACTAGGAATAGCTATAATTTTGGTATATAAAGCTATTTTATTTCCTTGTTTTTATACTCTGGAGGCATCATTTATACAGTTATAGTAACTCTTCTAACCACTAGACTTTCATAAAAATTAAATAAAATAAATTGGCTATAAGTTTTTAAAAGGTAATCTATCTTTTGTAGTTAAGAATATGAAAGATTGTCTTTGAAAATGTGTGTTTAGACTCTCTTGCCTTTATGTATTACATCATCAAAGTATGGCTACTGGATATGCACTAAGTAAAGCGTTACAATGCTTCATGATCACTTATGACCACATAAATTTTAAGAAACAACTGTTAATCATTAATGATGAAAATTTATTCATTTAAATATTCTTGGACAGATCACACAACCAAGACATAGGTCCAACTAGGACTTCCATTCTGTACAACATTCAAGACTGGGAAGAGCAAGTGCTCAGCTTATTCATTAGGAGGTTTCCATTTCATACCAGAATGTCTGTGTTTGATTTCTGGCCCCAGCTCCTGACTCCAGCTGCTTGCTAATGCAAACCATTGGAGGCAGCAGTGATGACTCAAATAATTGGGTTTCTGCTATGCATGTGACTGATGTGGATTGAATTCACAGCTCCTGGCTTTTGCTCAGCCCAGCCCTGCCATAGCAAGTACACAGTGAGTGAACCAGCAGATAAGAGTTTTCTGTCCATCTTTCTGTGTGTCTATTTCTTTGCTTCTCAAATAAAAGACTGAGACATAAACCAAACAACTAATTAAAAAATCTAGGATTTTTAGCAATTCACCTTTTAGTATATCACAGAAAAGCTCTAAGAAATTTAACAGGTTGTGTTGAGTTTTGATGAGCAATTTAGATAGAAAATGTCTGAGGTTAGTTAGCGATCTAATAAACAATTTGTCTTCTTTCCCTCACCACCCACCCCCTCACCTGGGAAACCCTCTCTGTCTGCAAAATAAATCAGATTTTTATTTTCTCTCAGTAAACAGATAAAAAACATTTCCATGATTACATTGATCAGGCTGGAGTGAGCTGCTCCATAAAAGAACATTTTTTTCCCTAAGAAACCAGTAGGCGGTGCTAACTCTAGGATATTATCTCCAACTATTTTAAACCCCGAAACTCATAAAACAGGTAGCCAGTATAAACAGTTGTAGAATTCCAATATAATTTATGGATAATGAAATGTGAAAAGCAAATATGAATGCCATAGTTACAAATTTAATGTAAATATGTTTATACAGAAAATAAAAAAATAATTGCAAACTTGAGATGAACAAGAGTTCTCTGCATGATTTTCATTTACAGAGTTTGAAGTGCAACTACCTCTCTGTTGCCATATTAAAATCACATGAATGTCTTATTTGGTAACATTATAATTTAAATCTTATTTGGAAACATCCTACAGTAAGCTAGAGCTTTGCTCAAACTTAAGATACAAACTGCCCTGACCTTAGAGCAGCAACTGTTTCTCTTAATTAAAATTCAGGTTTGAGCACACTCAAGTTATTTCTTTCTTGCTTGTTCTGTCTTTTAAAAGAACAAAATGACTTACAATACACACAACCTACGAAAACATTATACACAAAAATTAGCTTGCATTTTCAAATATATGAGCATTTCTACTTATACACATCATTAACGTTTTTAAAAACACATACTATGGCAAATAGCTTTCTAAAATGTTTTATGTTTAACCATTTGAAAGAGTAGGTGAGCTCTTAGCCATGAGTTCTCTAAACAAAACAAGAAAACTCAAATTTAAGGCTTCCTAACATAATACTGGCCTCAGATCTTGAACTAAGCATTTCAAGATATCAAGTGACCAAAATGACCACAGAAAGTATATTAACTATCTTCCTTCTATAAATGCAACAGGACTTCCTTTACATAGAAAAGCTACCTTGCATACAAAAATAACTCACATATCATGCAACTTTCAAAGACCTCGGAGACACCTGAGTACAGTGTGAATTAAAAACAACACATTTTCTAGAAATGAAAATAAATTTAAATTATCTCCAGATCAATGACCTTTTGCACTCCTTACTCCATCACAAAGAGTAAAATATAAGGTGGAAACTTTTCATTCCACAAATTGAAGTTAGAGGCTCAGTGAAATATTTTCTTGCAAAAAGCACAATGCTGTTAACCATTTGGTTATGGGCCCTTGTGAATGCTGGCGTTAGTTTTAACTTCTGTAGATAATCTGTAAGAAAATTTAACCCAAGCAGTAAAAAAGTTATTTAATTCTCTTTATGCTTTTTATAAGAATTCGAAAATATAGACAGGATATGTTTAAGGCTGAACTTTTCATTTGGGGGCTGAGAGGGAGAAAAATTAGAGCGTCAAAGGAAATTCATTTAAATAATAGTTCCTCTCCCGATTTTCAGATTTAAAGTATGACTTTACTAACCATATCCTGACTGTAAATTTTTCAGCAGATTCTGTCGCTGTGTTAAACACAGAAAAGGCATTTCATTGCCAACTGGTACATCTCTGAAAAGTAGCGCTAGACCATAATGAAACCATGTGACAGGACAATCACAAAATATCAGAAAACACGTCCAACACGGAGTCCTTCAAAGCTGCCAACACACCGAAATGGATCACCACCATGGTCAACTTCTCACCCCCACCCTGTTCCCGGTTCTCAGGGGAAACCTTAACAGTTAGGTTAGGGTTTTGACAAGGGGAAAATACTGTTTCTTTACAACTTAAATCAAAGGCGATCTTGTATGTTGGGGTGCAGTCTCATTCACGTAAACGAACAGTTTCGCCCTCAATATTAAACCCAAGTGGCCATGCTTTAAGAGAGTATTTCCCCATCTCCTGAAGACGCCAGCAAGCCCTTAAAACCAACGCCACACAACAGGGAAAGAAAGGCTGCACCAGAACCGCTAAGAAAGCAAAGCCCTAGGAAACAGCAAACCAGGCTGGGAAAGACCTACTGCGTTGTTTACTCATCGCGAAGAGGAGGAGCAGGAGTTGAGCAGGCGGGGACTGGTGCCATCCTCCAGGCTCCGGCGACGTCTGGAGCTCCGGCCCGCGTGGCCAGGAGCCAGCCGCGCCCCCGCCCCGGACCCGGCAGCCCCTCCCCAGCAGCCGGGCGCTCTAAGGAGTCGGCCCGGCCCGCTCGACGGCCACCGGCGCCGCACACGCGGCCCTGGCCCCTGCCGCTCCGCAAGTGGCCCTCGGAGAACTTACAGGGCCCGCGGGCCACCGCGTTCCGGGCCGGCACCGCCCGTGGCGCCCACGCCTCCCGCCGCGGAGACGACCTAGGCGCAACCAGACAGGGGACTGTGTTTTGCGCACATCCAACAACAACAACAACAAAAAAGAGGATCCCGAGGCGGGGAAAGGACTTTGGTGCTCCCTGGCTCCCGGTGCGGATTTCCCCAGCACAGGCACAGGCTCGGCCGCTGCCCGGAGACGCGCGCGTACACACACACACACACACACACACATACACACTCGAACATTTCTTTGCCAGGACCAGCGTTGCCATTGCACACCCGGGAAACGCCTCCAAGGGGACGAAGTACCTGCTCTCTGCAAGCTGCTCAGCTGTTCACTTCATCCTCCGTTGACAAGGAAACCAAACCGCACTTCATTTTTTTTTCCAGAAAAACCTTCCACTGCCATCATTTGAAAATTGATTTACGGAGAGGGGAGGGGGAGGAAGAAGGGATAATATAGATATAGATATCAGGATATCTATCTTCAAATTATCTCGGATTTCTTTTTTAAAAAAAAGTGAAATATGCAAAAGTCATAGTTAATTTAAAGGAGGAAAAAAGTGTTTTGTTTAAAAATGATCCCGATAACCAGCTGCAAGAAAAGTTTCACGTTATCAATGGGTATCAAAAGCAGGAGGGAAAAAAAACGAATGTGTTCTCACCGGCTTCCAAAAAGGGCACAAAAATATAAAATTAATGTATTTGCCCACTGGTTTGCAGCAGTAGTGCAAGCCCACAAACTTGTCAACACTGCCGTAAAATCCCACCTCTACAAAAATGTTATCAGAAAAAGAGTATGCCAAAAAAGAGTTAGAAACATGCTTTTCTCATTTTTTTTTTACAAAGGGGAAAAAATAGGCACCATACTTCACATTGCTTTTTTCCATAAAACCAGTTGCATTTCGTGCTGGACTTGGGAGTCGCTCCCGGCGGGCACGGTCGCCGCGGACTCCCAGCGCCTTGTCTACAGACCGATCGCATGCTAGAAAAACTTGGATTCAGGAAAAGGCTCAAAACCATGCTCCTCCAGCTTTCCCAAATAGAAACAATAATCAAAGAAGTGGAAAAAAAAGAAGAAAAAAAACAAAAACAAAAACCCAAAAAAAAAGAGGGACAAAAAAAAAAAAAAAGAATAGGACAAGAATGCCACTGAGAAGGTACTCACCGAGCGGGAGTAAAATGTTGGAATAAAAATGAGATTTAGTATAAAATACAGTATGGCGGTGGAAGAAGGAATGAAGCGCGTTTTTTTCTCTCAGTCTCTGCCTCAGGCACTGACACGTGACTCGGAGCCAGGCTGACTTGCAGGCAGCGCGGAAGGACCGGGGCCGCGAGGGGGGAAGCCCCACGGAGCCCAACTCCGGCTGGCGAGGCGGCGGCGACTGCGAGCGGCGGCGGCGGCGGCGGCTCACGGTGTGAGCCCGGACGAGCAGGTGCCCCTCACGCTGAGGCTGAGCACACGCACACGCACACGCAAGACGGGCAGGGCGCCGGCGAGAGGGGGAGCGGAGCGGGGCTGGGCCGGAGGCGCGCAGCTGCCGCCGCCTCTGCCGCTGCCGCGGCGGCCGCTGTAGCTGCTGCTGCTGCTGCTGCTGCTGCTCCCGTATCCGACTCGGGGACGGGGTCCTGGGGGCCGCTCCGGGTGGGCAGAAGCAGGGGTGCTGATCCAAAGCCCGAGGGCAGGTGCACAACTTGCTGCTCAGCTCAAAGTTGTTGCTTGCCACTTCTTTATGTAGTCACCTATTTTTCATCTCAGGGTAGTTACCTGGGGGAGCGATCCCACCCCCTTCTCTCTCGAAGTTTCACTATTCAAGCTCTGCTGAGCTCCTCTTGTATTTTTTTTCCCTTCCTGGTCACCCCTTTCCCGTGTCTCCTGAGCTGTCTTTGCCTCTCTTGTTCTTCCTTCCCCCCTCTCTCCCCTACATCTGTGTCCAACCCCCCTCCTTGATTCTCAAGGAATCTGGCTCAGGGCGATACTGGGTTGGGGGCGTTGTCACGGGCAAAGCCACCGTCAATCTTTCCGGCCATCGGAACACACAGCGTCTCTTGGGCGGTCTTAGGGAGGGAGGGAGGTTTGCAGTTTGAAAGAACAACAACAACAAAAATCTTTTATTTAGGAAACCCCGCTCCGGGTTCGTTTCTGCAGGTTGCAGAGCTGCGGGTGGGGGCGCGGGTGTCGTTATTCTCTGCGTTCGCGGACCAGGCATTGTTTGTTTTGTCTGCGTGCGCGCGCGTGCTTCCGAGCTCGTCTGGAAGGCTCCGCGGGGCCATGCTCCCACGACAGACTCCTGCCTGACTCTTGCTCAAGTTGTTGGCGCAGGCTGGAAGTCAAAGGAGAGGTGCACGGGAAACAAGTGAGTCCATTGTGTGAGTGCCCGCCGGGAGGGAGCCAGCACTTGCGGTCGAGAGGGGGAGACGTGCACCAGCGGAGAGGAGGCGGCGCAGCCCGCGGGAGACCAGGTGGCGGAGCGCTGGCTGCGAAGGTGAGGGTGAGAGAGAAGGGTTTCTCCACCCAGCATCTGCCTTAGGATGCCTTTCGCCGGAACAAAGATGCCATCAGCCAATCGCTGGATACCTTGGGATTCTTCCGTCGCTGCCTGTTGAAGAATCCGCTTTCTGAGCGCTGGAACGCATCAATTTTTCTTCATTTTTGTGCGCTACTCACATCAGGACCATTTCCCTGTGCTACTTTGAATCTGGGTTGTGTAGAAATAATTGCCTTCTCTGTGTTTGAAGATGAACAATTAACACAGTCCTGCAGGTCACGGATTCCTGCTCCAGATCTCTATCTCAATGTTTCCAGTGTTGACATTTAAGATCAAATGCCTCCATCAGAGATGATCCAACCTGGATAATTCTGAAAATTAAGTACACATCCATTATGGAGAGTTTCTCAAACATTCTGGTCAGAATTCAATGGCCAAATAAAATTTTAATCTATAATTTAAATAAAACATTTGAAATAGCCATTAAAATATCATTAAATATTTATTTTGGTGAGTCACCAACTGTATCCCCACTTATTATCATATTCTCTCGAGTGAGGCTTGCTAATTAGAAATACTGACTGAGAGACATGAATTCATCAAAGTGGAGCTGGTGAATTTGGAAGCCTACAGTTCCAATCAAAAATCACAGGATTTAAGCTGGATAATGAAGATATTACTCTTTTCATTGAAAAATGTGTTGGACTTCATTTTTTTATAATATTTGTTCAGTGTGACCTTTTTCTTCCGCGACTCATGAATGAATCATAACTTTCATTTAAACCTAGATTTGGCAATTTTTTTTCCGATTTTCCTTTCCATGTCACAAATATATGATTCCAGTAATATTTAAGAAGTTAATCATATATTTTCTCATCAATTGTAGCACAATAATGTGGAGTGTGAGGAACTTCACTTTAAAAATGAGTTTGGAACCTTTCAGCCAGGCTGGGCAATGTCTGGATTTTAAAGAATTATTCAAGAAGAACTTTGAAAAACAAGCTGTTTAGAATTACACTGCAGTAATGGCTGTCAGCCAATCACAGTGATTGTCAGGCTTTTATTATTCAATAAAATGACTCCCCTTTATGTTAAATGCAGTTCTGCCGAGGAAAAGCAAGACATCAATATCCTCCCTGCACTTTTTCCATTTACTTACATAATTGCAGTGTACTTCTGCAAATATTCCACTACCATTTATTTCCAATATCCCATTCTTTTTTTTTAAGTTTCATCATCACATTAAAAATCAAGGTAAACAGAGTAAAAAATAGCTTCTCATTTATTTAATTCTTGTAATGGTTCTATAATGTTGATATACTCATTTTTCAGATTACACAAGTTTATGTCAGAAAGATTAAATAATATTGCAGAGGGCCGTATTACTACTACATGGAAGGAATGGAATAAAGGCAAAGTTATATGTAGTTCTATATCTACTGTTACCGATGTCGATTGACAAAAGCATGACTTTCTGAAATTCAGCACATCTAAAATAATTTTGTGAGAATTAATGTTTCTATATAGCCACAAATCACAATTGTACTTCACATAATTTTATTCAGTGTTTTGATTCCATAAAACACACAGAGAAGAGAATAAATCTCTGAAATACAGAGATGAAGTGGTTAACTTTTTCTTAACAACACAGTCTGTTCAGAAGATGTAGTCACCTCATGTCCTCAGAAGTTAACTACAGAAACTTAGATAAACAAAGATTCAGCTGTAAACTGCTCCTTTAGCTTCGCCTTTTGAAGTCTTGGAGAAACTATAATTGAAAAGTGTTCTAAATTTGAGACACAACATTTATCACTTATCATAATCAATGACATTAATTTATTAATGATGATGACTGAAGAAAATGTAGTTTGAAATATATGCTAGATAATGTCAAAACTTTTCCACTACAAAATGTGAAAGATACATGAACTCGTGTGTGTGTGTGTGTGTGTGTGTGTGTATCTCTATGTATATCTACACATGAATATATACTTAGAAATTATGTGCTATAACATCATGGTGCAGATAGACATGTGTAGAACCAGTATCTTCTAGTCATTTTCTTGTATTTTGTGTAATCATTGCTTTTCATAGCATAGTGGTTTTTAGTTTTAATTCAGTTAAACTTTTTCTTCACTATTTGTCCTATCTCTGTCTTTGAACAAGCTTGTACGTCTAAGTTTTGAAAATTCTTTGTACTTTTTCAATATTCCTGTTGGAAATAACAAACTACATCAAATAATGTGTACCAATTATGAAAGAAATGACTAGAAGATATAAAAATAAATAAAACAAAATAATGTCATGAGTAAAATAAGATAGGAAACACTATCAACATTTCTGGATAATTTTAAAAATATTCTTATCTCCATGTAATATACTTTGTGGAATAAAAATACTTAGGTACATTGAATAAAATGCATATCAAAATTTATTATTTATGTACACTCATTTGTATATAAAATTAGTGATGTAACTATTAAGAAAGAAAATTTAAAGCAAATTCATGTTCTACTATTATTACACCAATGTGTTTATTTTGAATTAAATAAAATATAGCTCCATGATAAAGCAAACCCTCAAAAGTCGTGGAGAGTGTACACAGAAAGCAGCAATGAGTTTCCTAATACACACACTTCAGGCAGAGAGAGAAAACAGCATGACATGTTCAGCGTTCTGCACCATTTGTGATTATTCATTGATTACTGATCTGACAATCATCCATTCTAAAGAGGATATAAGTGTCTGTTTATAAATCTAGAAAGCAATGAGTTTATCCAAGATTTTTTTTTTTTTGATTTAAAGAGTAAAGATGAAAATATGATAATCCTAAGGCCAGAGACAGATATCTGAAAAGATTTTAAAAGTTAAAAACATTAAGTCAATATAAAAATACTTTAGCATATATTAATAGAGCATAAATATGTAAGAAACCTGGAGAGATAAAAAGAAAGGGAATTTATGCAAAATAAAACAAAATGCAGTTGGGAAGCACCATAAAAGGAAAATATCTTGTAGTTAGTAACTATTTACTGTATCATAAAATCCTTGTAATCAGAATTCAAAGTTCTAAAGATTATCAGACTGATAAATAGAGCTTTCATCTCCAGGGAAATATCTAAAGCACAGGTAATGAGAAAGCTAATTTGAAAGTTACATGCTGCCAGGCTGGCATAGTGGCTGGTGTGGTGGGTAGAGCCATGACCTGCAAAGCCAACTGCCCCACTTCCCATCCAGCTCCCCACTAATGGCCTGGGGAAAGCAGAAGAGGCCCCAGGCACTTGGGTCCTATGTGGAAGACGGAGGAAGCTCTTGGCTCCTGGCTTCAGTTTGGCTCAGCCCTGGCCCTTTTGGCTATCTGGGGAGTAAGCCAACAGATGGAAGATTCTCTTTCTTTCTCTCTCTCTCTCTCTCTCTCTCTCTCTCTCTCTCTCTCTTCCTCCTCCTCTTCCTTCTTCCTCTTCTTCTTTCTTGATAACTTTGACTTTCAAGTAAATAAATATATCTAAAAAAATGCCTGCCATCATTACAGCTAAGACTTTGAGAAAATAAACGTGGATAAACAGGGAACGAGAATGAAAGGAATGAAAGGAGATGGATGAGAGCACAAAGGGATTTTTTTTTAAACTGAAAACACTGGGGACCTGGAAAATCTCCAACTCTTGGGAAATGTAAGACAAGTGCAAGCGCTGGACAGATTTGGGTCATACAGATGAGCCCTAAGAGACATGTGACAACAGTACATTAGAAAATTATTGCAGATACAACAATATACTTCTTTAGTGAGACAATATTGTCTGAAAACTCTAGAAAACAATCTTGCTGAGATTAACAAAACTCTACACCAAAGGAAATGGCTTTTTTAAAAAGAGAAAATCCAAAAGAGTTTTATCTTCATTTGTGTCTAAAAAAATTAAGAAAGTTGTTTATCTGTATGATCCAAATTGATTTCATTTGAAAATTAATTTTAAGATGAAGAATCATTAAAATGTATGCCAGAGAGCTGACATTTTACTGACCACTAAAAAGAACTTAAACTCAGGGGTAGGAAAGTGATTTTTTTTATATACCATGATTTAGTTATAAAGTTAAAGATATTTTCCTGGTTTCTTTTTCATACTTATTTACTTGTTTTGATTTTTAAAGCATTGGATTTAGAGACTGCTTGGATTTTAAGTATCAATAATTTAATTAAACTCTGGTATTGTGTTTTCTCTTAATTAAGTGTTGCTTGCTTATTTAAAGATTATAGCATTCAAGAGATGCATGAATGGAACCCCTTGGTTAGTATCAAAGTCTTGGATTCCTGTGACTAAGAGACACTCATGGGCAGAACTTTGGCATATGGCACAGTGGATAAACTACTATTTGGGACACTTCCATCCCCTAAGGGAGTGCTTGGCTTTAAGTCTCAGCTCTGCTTCTGTTTCCAACTTTCCCTTAATGTGCACCCTGGGAGGCAGTAGGGAGTGGCTCAGGGTGGGTCTCTGCCACTCACACAGAAGATCTAGGAGACCAGGAGTGAAATCCTAGCTTCTGGCTTTAGCCTGACCAGCCCCCTACCCCATCCCCACACACTGTTGAGGGCATTTGGGAAGTGAGCCAGCAGATGGAAGACTTCTCTATCTCTGGTTTTCAAATAAAGAAAAGTAAAAGAAGAGACAGTTGAAATTCCATGAAATGTAGTGAATTATTTTTACCAATATAAAACTTATATTTTAAAAATAACATTTCCTTTTCTAGGAATGAAATTAAGAGGTTTTTGTTTTTTGTTCAGTGGGTTAAGCCATTGCTTGGAACACTGGCATGCATTCTGAAACGAATCAGCAACGAATATACTACTCTTGCTCTCTCTCTTTCTCTGTTACTCTACCTTCAAATAAATAAAATACACTTTTTTGAAAAGCCAGATCGGCATAGTTGAAAATTTTATAATGACAAATCATATGACAATATACTTTGCAAACATCTTATGACAGAATTGAAGATTTAAATAATAAATATTTCCATATTTGTGTCTTTCGTACTAACAAATGTATGATGGGACATTTAGAAAAACAATTATAGCATATTAAGTTTAAGCTGTGGTACGTACAAACCTGTATTCCTGGATTCCTTTTTTGATCTCAGTGAAACCATAAGTAAGTTGTTATAATGTTTTATATTCTTAATTTTCTCTGGTAGTCACTGCTCTTCTTTTTACTCTCTCTCAGAGCTCAAATCTCTTTCAATCTTTCTATACATATTCAGAGTATATATCTGGATGAGATAGTAAGTCCTATGATGTATGTATGTCTTTATTCCACAAATTCTTTCCTTTTTCCTCATAGATGTTTCCCTCCTCAGTGTAGGGAGGGGTTAAACTTGTTTAGATCTGAAAATGTCACCGCTCTTGGCTGTTTGGCTTTAGGGTAGTAAATTATTTGTTGTTTTATTCATTTAATGCTCCAGAGAAAACAGGAGCAAAGATCAAACACAGACTTTCTAAATAAAAGTATAATGAACTACTAGTAGGCCACTAGGCAAAATATGAATATTTCAAATTACCAACTTATAAATACACAAACACTGTAGTTAGGCTTCATATCACAGAAAAGTAGCAAATCCTCATCACAGTATCACACACATCTTTGCTTCAGTGCTAGTTTTATAAGCATCTAACTTTTCCAATTACAGAAAATCAAATGAACTTCTCTAACCTCATATAATGTATATTTCTTTAAAATTTCATGAAACATTTACTTTTTACTTTGTTTCAAAAAGAATTAAATACTTTAAAAAATTTAAGCATCATATTTTATTGGTAGTCCCCAAACCGTGTTCAGTGCCGAGGAGTAAAAAAAATGCATAAATGATTGGTAAAATTCTATTTTTAATTTTGAAATGTGATACTTTTTCTTACAAATAAATTTGATCTATAATTTTTGTCATTTTTAACACAAAAAAGATAAAACATTTTATTTTAAGGCCCCATAAGAAGAAACAAGTAAACATTCTTCAAAAATATATTGGAGGTAAAATTAATTTTAAAAATCATGATCAAAATAATCTAGTACACTAAATGAAAATTCATAGTGAAAACAAGAATAAAATAATTAAAATTTAAATGCCTGATATAAGATTTGCTACTTTTGGTGGAATTATTTTGGAGATAAAGTTTTATCAAAAACTTATTTTCTGCCATATCATGTTGGTAAAGACAAAGCACTATTGATTCATGAAAATGTTTTTGGAATTGAATACAGTTATTGAGAAGCTAGAATTTTTTTCCTACTCAGGATAAAGATTTTTATAGAATCTCAAAACATAATGTGTTATAATTTCATGATGATTTAAATGTTACTAATCATGTACTTCTCATCAACAATAAAAGTTTAGTGAATATGAAATGAATTGACAAGTATAACACTCAGATAGATGGATTAAATTAGAAAAAACACATTATTAAAAGATACAATTTACCTGTTTATAGGCTATCCAGTTTGTGCAATTTGAATAATTATTAGCAAGATAATAATTTGCTGACTTGGAAGTATTTATTCTGTTACACAAAAGTGCTACTTTACCCTAAGGTGCTTAAATATTTGACAATTACATATCCAACCTATTAAAAGATGATAGCAGAATGCGTAATAGGTAAAAAGTAGTGAAATGATTTCATAGCTGAAACTTTCTTACTCAAAAATATACTCAAAGGGTCCTTCTGCTTTCATTTGCTTCTCCAGGAATCAACGTTACATACCCCATAAAAGACATGCAAAAACTAAGCCTTGCATGTCTTTATTCAACTATTAAATTTAATTACAATTGAATTTTCACATACCACAAGTAAAGATCCTCAATATCTCAATTCACAATAAAATATAAACAGATTCTTTATTGATCCTATTTCATTCTTTTGTTTTTAAAAAAATAGTTTTAAAAAGCTCTTTTTAAAAAATATGATTTATTTGTTTATTATCTGGAAGGTGAAGTTACAGAGAGAGAGAGAAGATCTTCCACTCATTGGTTTACCCCCAAATGACTACAACAGCCAGAGTTGGGCCAGGCTGAAGTCAGGAGCCTGGAATTCCATCCAGGTCTCCCTCCTGGATGCAGGGGCCAAGCCTTTGGGTTATCTTCCACTGTTTCCCTAGGTGCATTAGCAGGGAGCTGGAACTGGAACTGGTGCCTATATGGGATGCTGGTGTTGAGGGTGGCATCTTATCCTGCTGTGACACAACGCCAAGCCACAAAAACTGCTATTTATAATAAAGTAACAATTTATTTAACAGTTGCAACGAAATCAATATAGTAGGTGTGGGGAGCAATCCGGACTAGACTAAGTTACTCGAATTAGGACTTATTCTATGCATCTGCTCTCCCACAATGTGGCGCTGGGAGAGAGGTAAACAGCTTCCGCACAGCTGCCTCCAGTTCAACTAATAAACTGTAGGACTTGCTCCTGATTGGAGGAGAGCAGCGTACTCGGCGTGTGGGCAGCCGAGTTGGGATTGGCGGAGGAGGACTATAAAGGAGGAGAGAGACGGCATGCACCAGGAACATCTATGGGGAACATCTAAGGGAACCCGTGCAGCCCCCGAGAAAGCCGGCCGGCGGTGTGCCGCTCCCCTGCGGAAGTGGGGAATGCGGCCAGGGGGAACTGCCCTTCCATGGAGGTGGAAGGGATAGTAGCCAACCCGGGAAGAACCAGCAGAAAACCCGGGGAGGGCCGAGCAGACGAAAGAACAGCGCAGGGTCCTGTGTCGTTCCTCCACGAAGAGGGGGAGCGACATAATGGTGCCGTGACTCGGATATGAAGCCTAGGCAGGGTTTAGTGTCGTTCCTCCATGAAGAGGGGGAGCGACAGTAGGCACATGGTATGAGTTAGTTTCCTCAAAAAAAGATTAGATTTACCTGTGAACCTTTTTTTTTTTTTTTTTTTTTTGACAGGCAGAGTTAGTGAGGGAGAGATAGAGAGAATGGTCTTCCTTCCGTTGGTTCACCCCCCAAATGGCCACTATGGCCGATGCACTGCGTCGATCCAAAGCCAGGAGCCAGGTGCTTCCTCTTGGTCTCCCATGCAGATGCAGGGCCCAAGCACTTGGGCCATCCTCCACTGCCCTCCCAGGCCATAGCAGAGAGCTGGACTGGAAGAGGAGCAACCGGGACAAAATCCGGCACCCCAACTGGGACTAGAACCCGGGGTGCCGGCGCTGCAGGTAGAGGATTAGCCAAGTGAGCCACAGCGCCGGCCTGAACCCTTCTTCTTAACTGGTCAGGGAAACATACAAGTTCACTAAGAAATATTACCTTTACTGTTCAGAGCACAAAGGAATTTATTTCTTAGATCTTTGCAATAATTCTTTCATAATCAAAATGGATTACAAAAAGTTTTAAATCATCTTTCTAATAAAATTGAGAAGCTAACATTAAATATCAATACAGTGAAAGCATTCAAGCATGATTTTGGTTTCTTTCTGTGTACTAACTACCCAGGATTCGGTGTTTGAGAACCTGGCATCACAGACAGTTAATGTGTCACCTATATATTTGTAAATATCAGATTTCCAAGCAAGTTTTCCAAAGCATTGGAGCAGAGTCAAATGATGGTTGAATTCTCTGACAAGCTCCCGAAGTGCTGATAGAGGGTGTTGCTGTCTAGACATGCATATGCTTTAGGTGGTAGTCATTCAGGCAGTAGAAATGTTAGTCTTTGTGAAGACTCAGGACCTGGTTTGTATGTATCAATCAGGTGTAGATCCCCGCCAATTCCTCAAGGCAGTGTGATTCAGGGTGGGTATTAACAGCCATATAGAACTCTTTGTATTGAAAACAGTGCTGGGTAATTTGGCTGTGATTTCTATGAATGCATAGAATCCTAATAGGAAAAAAAAGACCAACAAGGACATGAATGATTTTAAGTTCAATTATTTCAATTAGCAGCTCCCAAAATAAAAACAGTTCTGATTTTTGTTTTATTTTTACTTGACAAATAGCAAGTATACATATTTATGGGGTACAATCTCATGTTTTGATACATGTATACATTATAGAATGATCAAATCAGAGAAAATGGTACAGATTTTGGATAGAACTGCTTTCTTAAGGATCTGTTTGGACGTCAAACTTAAAAATACTCTCAAAAGTATTCAAATCCATGTGCCTACTAAATGAAATCATTGTCCTCTTAAAAGTGCAAGAATCCTACCTCAAATAATAATTCAATCATATTGTAAAACTTTGTTTAAAGATTTACTTATTTAGCTGAAAAGCAAAGCATCATGGGGAGAGAGAGAGACAGAGAAGGGGGGGGTAGAAATTTTTCCATCCACTGGTTCACTCCTAGAATGGCCACAACAGCCAGGAGCTTGGAACTCCATCATAGTCTCCCATATGTGTAACAGAAGCCCATACTCTTAGGCCACTCCAGATTCATTAGCAAGAAGCTGAATCAGAAATGCAGCACTTGGGACTTGAATTGGTACTGGGAAATCGGATGGCAACATTGTAAACAGTGTCTTAGCCTGCTACACCGCAACACCATCTTATATTTTATATCTGATAATAGTTACCCAAGACTAGATGTCTTTATTGTTGTCACTCATTTTTGCTGCCTCTGAAATGCCAGTGAGCAAATCTTTTCAAGGATCATAGTTATCATCATGTATTTACTTATTTGTTTGCTCATCTAAGTGCTTTGGTTTCTTTTGTTTTTTTTTTTTTACTCATGGAAGTGAACTTTATTTCAAATGTGCATTATCCCCTAGGCTACTCAATGGATGCTGGGAAAGAAAAATAAGGAAACCAGTTGCTAAATTTCAGATCCTGCCTGTAGATAAATGATCTCCAATAGTAGCTGTGCGACCTTATACAAATCATGCCTATTCCCTACGCCATTTTCCATATAAAAAACTGCTTTGTTCATTCCTTTATACATCCATTGTTCTCTTCTCTCTTAGCACATAATCTTATATTCTACCTTTTGACTTCAGCCAATGTCAGGTTTAGAGGATAATTTGAATTTTAAAAGCAAACAGGAAGTATAGGAGAAAAGAGGTGAGGGTGTAAACAACAGAATGGAAATTGAAGCAAAAATAAAGCTATGAAGAATCCTAAGGGAGGTGTCCATTGGATAAATGGAAATACTTATCTGGAGTTCCAGAGAGTGGTCTAGACTAGCGCTAATGAATATGGATAAAATCAGTTCACGTTATAACAACCATATGGCATAGATGCTATTCTTATCCTCATTCTACAGATGAGGAGAGTGATGCACCAAGAGGTGAGATGATTTGCATGTGATTGCACACCATCTGCAGTGAGACTCTGCGTTCCTAACAAGCTCCCCAGGAACCCAACATTAAGAAGACTGCAAAGGAGCTGTCAGAATATAATAGGAACTAGGAGAATTTCCAGAAGGCAGGAGCGGTCAAGAAAGGAAATGTTGCTGAGTTCAAGGGAGAAGCAGATGATACAGAAGAAAACTGTTAGGAAGATTCTAAAAATATCTCACTGGTGAGAGCTGTGTAATCCCAATACCCTTCAGTGCAGAGGAGTTTGTTACCTCTATTCACACTTAAGAGGAAAATGTCAGCAGTGTGGAGACAAGGTGCCAAAAAGGTGTTAAGGGAGACCTGAAATTGCTTTGGGAGTAGAGTTTTTAATATTGAGAAGATAATTTGGTATCACCTGTTTCCTGGAAGGATGATGGTATCCTTGTTAAAAGAGAGAAAAGGGAGTTGGGGATATATTGGTGTTGGAATCTGGGAAAAGTTAAGACAGTTTGGGGAAACAATGACAGTAAGGTACACAAACAGAATTACCTAGAAGCTAATAAGAAAAAAAGAAACAACGTGTTTCTTGTAACTTAAATTTCCCAGTTGTCTCTACAGAGTCTTGAAATCTATAGTCATAGATTTTGAAAGTTGAAACTCTTTTAATGGAGGAGCTTTGCCAAAGGAAATACTTGGAGAGATCACAAATGCTAAAGTTACAAGAGTTTAAAAGACAAAATTGAGAGAAGGAAGCAAATGGAAAAAAAGAGCTATCAGGTAGTTTAAGTAAAAAGCATAGATATGCTAAAAATGTTTTTCATATGTTACAAAGATGCTATTACCATTCTCTTTGATTGTAAAGAGTATGTTTTCATATATTAACATATTGTAATTGTATTATATTTCACACCAGATGTGGATACTTATAATATTTTCCCCATTCTTGAGAAGCTTTTGCAAAATAGACGTTGCATCTTTATTTGATGTTAAAAATCCTTTACTGGCACTTATAGACTTTTCATTTATGATTTGTACATATTTTATGACTGTAAAGAAGTGAGAACATTTATTATCCTTTATGTTAACTCAGTTTATGTCAGGGATAAGAGGAGGTAATATACTTTGGAGTGTAAGATAGATGCTGAGGGTCAGAGGAATAAGCTTATTCTTTTAATGCCCCCAATTTCCTGCTCTACAAATATCTAGGGGCATTAAAAGATGACACACCGATAACTACTACATATACTGTTAATACTGTCTACATTTATAATGTGGGCAAGTGATGAGGAATAATAATTATAATGAAGCATTTTAAACAGGTTCAGGAAGAATTAGCCATAAGGAAGATACTGCTGAGATGCTCATGAAAGCTACGGAGTTGTCCCTTGTGATGTGCTTTGTCAGGCAGAACTAATTATCTGTGGATGATAAGAGAAAATATGGTGAAAAACAGCAGCCATTTCCCTTAGCGGGAGTATCCATTTAAAACCCAACATCTCCCTGAACCATGAGTTAATTGAAACAGTACCAAAGCTGGCATGAATAACAAGCCTCGTACAGTCTTTCTTGGAAAGTGGTGGGGATGGACAATAGAGATAGCTCCAAAAGCATCTTAGAAAAATTAAATTTTATTTCAGCTGGTTGACATTATTCAATTAGAATAAGAAGGTAATTATTAAATATACCCAAACTAAGAATTATGTACCCAAATTAGCCAGAAAAAATTAACTTAGCTTACCAAAGTTTGCACACTGTATAATCTGTGTCTCTCTGATGTTTTATTTAGCAGTTTTAATGTGAAATAGCATTTAAACATTTTTTTTAAGTATCAATCATGTATATGCTCAATGATCAATTAAGATCTGAAGATGTGGGGCTGAGTGTTTGGCACAGCACTTTAGACACTGCTTGGGATGCCCACATCTCATATCAGAGTGGATGGGTTCAAGTCTCAGCCCCACTCCCAATTCCAGCTGGTGGCTGGGAGAAATTAACAACGGCTCTAATCGTTGAGTCCTTACCTCCCATGAGGAATACTCTGATTCCATTTCCAGATCCTAGCTTTGGTCTGTCCCACCTTGGGCTGTTGCAGGCATTCGAGGAGTGAATCAGCAGAAGGGAGATATCTCTGTCAGTCTGCCTACCTACCTACCTCTACCTCTCTGCTTTACACAGAAATGAAATAAAATAAACATGAAGTTAAAAAATATTGAAGACTCCAATGAATGTAGAAAGACTACTTAAGAGAACTTAAATATTCTTCAAAATGTTCAGTATCTCTATCAAAAAACAAGTTATTTTTATTTCCATATTTAGCTAGTAGCAACAAGAATGATTTGTACTTTTAAAAATATATTAAATAAAGAGAACGGGCTTCACGTATTGATTTGTTTTCAGCCAATTCCCTCTCACACTATCCTGCCCCTGAATCCTGATATCCTGGACTGGGGTATTTTCTAAAGTTATCAAGGACCAATTCTCTTCTATGTTTTTTTTCTGTTATGCTCGACTCTATAATTCACTATCCTAATACCAAAATTTCTGCTTCTGCTCAGGAAGGAGAAGAACCAGTTAAAAGGTGAAGGAAACCAGGAAAATGATTATGGGTAGCTATCACTTTAATTAAATTAGAATTTGATTAACAAAAAGGAAGGGAATAATAAGAATTAAAGCAACTAGGAGTGTTTGCCGGATATGCACATCAGTTATCTGATATTAAGAGAAATAAAAGAGGGGTTGGCACTGTGGCTTAGTAGGCTAAGTCACCACCCGCAACACTGGCTCGCTCCTGTATGAGCGTTGGTTCAAGTCCTGGATGCTCCTCTTCTGCTCCAGCTCTGTGCTTGTGGCCTAGGAAAGCAGGAGAAGATGGCCCAAATGTTTAGGCCTCGGCTCCTATAGGGGAGACCCGGAAGATACTTTGGGCTTCAGATCAGATCACCTCTGGCAGTTACAGCCATCTGGGGAGTGAACCAGTGCGTGGAAGACCTTTCTCTCTTTCTCTCCCTGTTACTGTCTGTAACTCTACCTCCCAAATAAATAAATGAAATCTTTAAAAAAGAGAGAGAGAAATGAAAGAACAAGGATAGGGTGAGTTTATGGTGCTGGGAGTTAGTCCCCCTTTTGGGATGCACACATGGCATATTGGAGTACCAATTCTAGTCCTGGCTACTCTGCTTCCATTCTAGCTCCTATGCATACATCCTAGGAGGTAGTGGATGATGGCTCAAGTACTTGGACCCCTGTCACCCACATGGGAGACCTGTCAGGTTCTTGGCTTCAACCTGGTCCAGCCCTGGCTATTGTAGGCATCTGAAGATTGACCCAGTAGATGGAAGATTTATCTTTGTCTCTCCCTCTCTTTCTCTCACTCTGCCTTTTAAGTAGATAAAAATAAATGAATAAACATTAAAAAGAAAAAGCAGAGTTTCCTTTTAGAATTCTAAATTATGGTGTGTAACACAGAAACTATAATATTAGCACTTGATAATTGTTTTTTCTTTTTTTAAAAGATTTATTTGTTTATTTGAAAGGGAGATATACAGAGGTAGAGAGAGAAAGAAGTCTTCCATCTGCTGGTTCATTCCCCAGATGGCTGCAATGGCCGGAGCTGGGCTGATCCAAAGCCAGGAGCCAGAAGCTTCTTTCAGGTCTCCCTCACGGATGCCAGGGCCCAAGGACTTGGGCCATCTTCTACTGCTTTCCCAGGCCACAGCAGAGAGCTGGATCAGAAGACCCGCTGGGACCTGAACCAGCTTTCATACGGGATGTCGGCACTGCAGGCAGCATGTGGGTGATACTGTATCTGGGAGGTGACTGCCTACTTGGCCTATGCAGAAGGTAAGTAGGGCATGGTGCATTATGCCCACAGGGAAAAACCCTGGTTGGTGACTCTGCACACTGAGACCCACATATGACCTAACTGTTGGCAGATAGTAGGGGCCCCAAGTGCACTTCCCCCACCTCCAGCTCCTGCTGAGGGACCTTGCAAGTAAACAAGTCCTGGATGTGGTTAGGTTAGATAGAAGGCTAAGTTACCTTCAAAATGATAAGAGGAACGCAAGGCATCAGGGTTGTTTTTACCCAATAGAATCAATGTGACTATCCCATGCTATTTTTTCCCTTTGCCTACCCTATGAAAGCTTATGCCTGATTGCTAATAAATGGACATGTTCACCGAAACTGTTTCTGGTGCTTGTGGAAGACCAGGATCGCCCCACCATCCCAACAGGTTGGGTGCCTCACAGGTCAAGCCCTACAACAATGGCTTTACCCACTACGCCACAGTGCCGGCCCCAATAATTATTTTTCAATAAAGAAAGGATTTGAATGTGAAGAAAATTTGAAAAGAAGATATACATATATAAAAAGTGCTTAGCAGGGTGGGCATTTGGCATGCATGGCAGTTAAGATGCTGGATGGAACATCCACACCTGATATTGGAGTGCCTGGGTTTGAGTCCTGGCTCTGCTTCCTGCTGATACATGTTCTGGAGGCAGCAAGTTAGGGCTCAAGTAGTTGAGTCTCTGCCACTCACCCAGAAGAGCCTGGTTGTGTTTAAGGCTCTTGGCTTCAGGCTGGCTCAGCCCTGGATGTCGTGAGTATTTGGGCTATGAACCAGTGGAGGAAGAGCTCTGTATCTATAATTAGGCAGGTGTACTCTAGTAGACCAGACCTACGAGATGAGCCCCTGAAAAATCCAGATGCTGAATGGTTTACTGATGGCAGCAGCTATCTGAAGGAAGGAGTTAGAAAGGCAGACGATAGAAGCCCAAGCACTACCACACAATACTTTAGCCCAAAAAGACAGAGCTTATTGCATTGACTAAGGCTTTACAACTGGGAAAAGGTCAGCGAGTTTATATATATATATATATATATATATATATATATATATATTATATAGATATCATATATATTATATATATATTCCAGATATGCTTTCCTTGTGTTACATGCACACGCAGCAATCTGGAAAGAGAGGGGCTTAGTGACTGCAAAGAGTTACCCTGTTAAATATGGTAAAGAGATACTGGCTCTCCTTCAGGCAGTACTGGAGCCTTTAGAAGTGGCCATATCCACTGCAAGGGATATCAAAAGGGAGATAATTATATTAACCAGGGAAATGCGTTAGCAGATAGAGCAGGTACACAGGAAGGTTTGGAAATGGCCCTTATATGTCAATCTGTGGAAGTAGCTAAGGAATCTCACTATACGGAGCCTGAAAATGAATGGGACCATCAGTGAGGCCATACTAAAAACCCAAGTGGATAGTGGATGCTAAACCACAGGATTATGCTACCAATGGCCACTTGATGGAAAATTACACAACTCTACCCACTTGGGAAGAGATGCCTTAGCACAACTGGTCTCCCGAGCTTTTTTGGAGGAAAGGGACCAAATATGGTCATAAAGGAAGTGACTCACTCTTGCCCACTATGTTTACAGAATAACCCTCACCATGTAAGGCCACCTCCCCCGTTGACTCCTGTGCAGAGGAGGGGAACATAAACATGTATAGATTGGCAGGTTGATTTTACCAATATGCTCCCAACAAGCAATTATAGGTGCCTTCTAGTCTTTACTGATACTTTTACAGGATGTTACAGGATGGATAGAGGCCTTTCCGACCCGAATGGAGAAAGCACATGAGGTGTTTAAAGCCATGTTGAAAGACATCGCGCCATGCTTTGGACTCCCACGGTCACTCCAGAGTGACAATGGACATTCATTTATATCTAAAACAACCCAGCAGAACCCAGCAGCTTCTGAGAATAATGATGACCATGCAGGAGACACTGAGGATGGCGGTGACTGAACGAGATCCAGCTCGTGAAACAAACTCATTAGATGAGATAGACAGAGACTTCTAGACCGAGAACAGGCAGGGTCTGTGCCCCTAATAAGCAGGAAGTAGCTACAGAAGATGGAGACTCGACGCCCATCAACATCCCCTTAAGATTAAGGTCTGGAGTCTCTGAGGGGGGGATGAAGTAGGCAGGCATACAGGTTAAAATTGATCAGATTTGTGAACTGGAAAACCACGCCTTCACCACGCCCCTGTGTGGCCTCATTCCCCTACCTGGCCACACCTGGGTGCCCACCAGCCAATCAGGTTAATTAACCACTCCCCTTTGGAAGTGGGTTAAAAGCCAGACACAGTGTGGCCCGGCCTGCTGTTCTTCCCTGGCCTCTTGTCAGGAGGGGGCGTGGCAAAGGCGTGGTCTTCCAGTTCACAAATCTGATCAATTTTAACCTGTATGCCTTTCTACTTCATCTATCCCTCTATCATTTAAATAAAAATGAAAATAAATAATAAATTAAAACATTTTCCAGAAATGTTTTTCAGAGATGTTTATTTTCAGAAATAAAAAGAGTGAATAAATTGGATATTTGAAGTTTCTCTGTTTTCTCTATGCTTTATATTAATTCATATTTTAAGGATAATTATAAGTTAATTATAATTTGAAGTATGTAATTATGATATTTTTCTTGTCAATTTAAAATAATGGTGACAACTGAGCAAAGTGGCTTTGTTTTTTAATGCTCATTTTTTGTTCTCATTGGATTCCTTTTTAAAGAAAAGATTTACTATTTATTTGAAAGACAGAGTCACAGAGAGGGAAGAGAAGAGAGAGAGAGATACCATCTGTTGGTTCACTCTCCAAATCATTACAATGGCCAAGGCTGTGCCAAGCCAAAGCTTCCTCCTGGTTTCCCATGTGGGTGCAGGAGCCCAACCACTTGAATTGTTTTCTGCTGCTTTCCCAAGTGCATTAGCAGGGAGCTGAATGGAATGTGGAGCAGCCAGATCTGGAACCAAGGCTCATATGGGACGCCAGGATCCCTCGTTGAATTCTTTAAGAGGAATATAAGATGTGAACTGCAATGCTGTTCAGGAATTCTTACTTTTGGATCTCCAATCTCCTCATCTCTTCAAAAAAGCAGCATATTCTGAGATTAGAGTAATATAGGTAGTTTAAATGCCACCTTCAGGAAACAACATAAAAATCAATTTAAAATCCGTAGGTTTCAGGGGCCGGCACAATGCTGTAGCAGGTTAAGCCTCTGCCTTTGGTGCCAGCATCCCATATGAGTGCCAGTTTGTGTCTTGGCTGCTTTACTTCCAATCTGGTTCTCTGCTTATGGCCTGGGAAGGCAGTGCAGGATGGCCCAAGTGCTTGAGTCCCTAGGGAGAACTGGCAAAAGTTCCTGGCACCTGGCTTGGTATTGATTCAGCTCCAGCTCTTGTGGCTGTTTGGGGAGTGAACCAGTGGGATGGAAGACATTTCTCTCTGCCTCTCCCTCTCTTTATAACTCAGCCTCTCAAATAAATAAATAAATCTCAAGGAAATCAGTAGATTTCATGAATTACTTCTTTAAATTGAGTTTTGAAAAAGAATGTGCATGTTATGGGAAGATCGAGCCTAGAATATTTACAAAAAGTAATAATATTGACATATTAAGAAAGTATAGAAAAGTATAAAATGGTTGATGCTAATTAGAATATAACTGCTCACATAATTTTCTACTGAAACATTTTCTGAAACAAATAAATGTGTTTATTGTAAATATGATGTCTATGTATCAAAAGGGAAAAATATTCTCATCCTCTGTCAGCAGAAACTATTTGTCAACACACATAAGGTGAAATATATGAATGTAAAAAGATAATTACAAATTATCCTGTAAAATCATTTTCTAAATCAAGTAAAAGTTTCAGCCAGTCATGAAAAATAGCATCAGTTTTATCACTTAAATATTGTAAATTATAATGGCCAGTTTGTAGCTGTAAATGAAATGTGTTTATATTACAATAGGCTAATATTTATAATTTACATTTGTTATGGCATTTTCATTTTGATGCTCAAAATTAGTGAGTAAAAAGTTACAAAAATTTGTGGCATATGTAAAACTGACACAATGTAAAAAATAGCTTACGCTCAAATTGGGCCTGTAAGGGCATTACAAAACAGTAATAATAAGGAATCATTTTTGTGTGTGTGCTGGCCTACATTAGAGCTAGGGTATTACTGTGAAAAGAGGTACGTCAGGTGAACTGAAGACTGAAACTTACTGAGTAGTTAAAAAGAAAGTGAGAATAGCAAGAAAGGGTTCCTTCCTGTGAGGCTAGGAAAGAGTTTAAAGTTAAAGAAAGAAAGTTCCTACATGAGGGGAAGAACAGCTACTGAAATGAGATAGCTATTTCACTTTGATTGTTGAATTGATTGATGATCCATTCATTCAGTTAGTGTGCCTGATTAGAAAAATAGTGTGATATAGAATGGATTTGGAGTGACCTGGGCTGGCGCTGTGGCTCACTAGGCTAATCCTCCGCGTGCGGCGCTGTCACCCCAGGTTCTAGTCCCAGTTGGGGCTCCGGATTCTGTCCCCGTTGCTCCTCTTCAGTCCAGCTCTCTGCTGTGGCTCGGGAGTGCAGTGGAGGATGGCCCAAGTCCTTGGGCCCTGCACCCTCATGGGAGACCAGGAGGAAGCACCTGGCTCCTGGCTTTGGATCCGCGCAGTGCACCGGCCACAACACGCCAACCGTAACTGCCACTTGTGGGGTGAACCAACGGAAAATGGAAGACCTTTCTCTGTCTCTGTCACTATCTAACTCTGCCTGTCAAAAAAGAAAAAAAAAAAAAGACATGAAAGACATGGCTGGATTTGGAGTGACTTGAGAAAAAAAAAATTGTCTGCCATGATCTTATTGAAACAGTTAAGTACATTTTGTGCTTTTGTAGAGAAGAATGTGGCAGAGTTCTTAGAGAAATTACCTCTAGGAAGCTGCTTGGCTGACAGTTGGGAGGAGAAGAGAACTGGAGTATGGCCAAAGATGTCACAGACGTGGCAGTGTAGAAACTCAACAAGATGGGCTCACTTGGAAGTTGCACTTAAACAGCTTACTTCTTACTTCCCTAAGTATCTTTCCTTAAGAAGCTCTACTCATTGTTTCTAATATGAAATGTAGGCATTTATAAAGAGTAAAATTCAATTAAAACAACGCTCTAAACAGTCCCTCTTATCGTTAGAAAATACCACTTTTTCCATACACTGAATCCCCTGCTCTTAGAGTCTAATTGATTTTCAAGGTATTGTTTTGAAACACATAAATAAACAACTATAATTGTAAATATGCATATAAATAAATCCCTGTTTCTCTTTAGTTTGGAGCATGTCTCATAGAATTTCCTACATAAAGTGCAAATTAATTACCGATTAGCGTTTATGAAGTGAAGCACCTGCATTTGTGACTTTTTATCTGGGCCTCCTGTTTCAAAACAGTGTTGTCTGTGTCCAGATTGGCTAATCACTGTGCTATGTCTGTTACAGTTAGCATAAGCATCGATGCATGACTAAAGTTTCAGCTACTTTTGGCATTATTGTGATCTCGTTAAGTTGCCATCTAGCACTGCAAATATGAATTCCAAGAATGTCACATGATTGGAACTCTGAAACTTGAAATTTCAAATCCATTAGTGCATTTTCACATGATATAAAGAGGCATTCACAAAGTTTTATTTTATGTGTCTCAGTTACTTAAATATCCACTGTGTTGTTTTGCTTCCATATCTGTGTGTGTGTGTGTGTGTGTGTGTGTGGAGGTGAAGAGTTTAGCTTTTTAACTAAATTATTTCTAACTAGATTGTAAAGTTGTCAATCATTGTACACCCTCCATAAAAATATCTGAATATAATAAAACAATTCAGTATGTTAGCTGATAATAAGCTAAGTAATGGGACTGGGAACAGATCATGGGATACCGGAACTATTACATGGTGTTGTCATTTCTGTACTCTTTAAACTTTTGTCAAACATACACTTGTGCAAACACACAGGCATACACATACACACTTTAGACACAGAACAACTTGCTAAGGCATAATTCATACTCACTGTTGGAAAGCACTGTTGAGTCACACGTGTATATGTCCACCTTTTTTTTTTATCTTTTATTTAATGAATATAAATTTCCAAAGTACGACTCATGTGTTACAATGGCTTCCCCCCCCATACCGTCCCTCCCACCCACAACCCTCCCCTTTCCCACTCCCTCTCCCCTTCCATTCACATCAAGATTCATTTTCGATTATCTTAATATACAGAAGATCAGCTTAGTATACCTTAAGTAAGTATTTCAACAGTTTGCTCCCACACAGAAACATAAAGTGAAAAATAATAGATGATTTTTTTTAAATGATGATGAAATCAGATCAGACCTATTGTCATGTTTAATCCCAGTGAGAGTCAAGTTGGGAATTGATAATTTCTTTTTTTTTTTTTTTTTTTTTACAGAAGATCAGTTTAGTGTACATTAAGTAAAGATTTCAGTCGTTTGCACCCCCATAGAAACACAAAGTGAAATATACTGTTTGAGTACTCATTATAGCATTAAGCCTCAGTGTACAGCACGTTAAGGACAGAGATCCTACATGAGGAGTAAGTGCACAGTGACTCCTGTTGTTGACTTTACCAATTGACACTCCTGTTTATGGCATCAGTAATCTCCCTATGCACCAGTTATGAGTTTCCAAGGCTATGGAAGCCCCTTGAGTTCTCCGACTCTTATCTTGTTTAGACACAGTCATAGTCAAAGTGGAGGTTCTCTCCTCCCTTCAGAGAAAGGCACCTCCCTCTTTGAAGACCTGTTCTTTCCACTGGGATCTCACTCACAGAGATCTTTTTGCCAGAGTGTCTTGGCTTTCCATGCCTGAAATACTCTCATGGGCTTTTCAGCCAGATCCGAGTGCCTTTAGGGCTGATTCTGAGGCCAGAGTGCTGTTTAGGACATCCGCCATTCTATGAGTCTGCTGAGTATCTCACTTCCCATGTTGGATCACTCTCCCCTTTATTTATTCTATCGGTTGGTGTTAGCAGATACTAGACTTGTTTATGTGCTCCCTTTGACTCTTAGTCCTTTCATTATGATCAATTGTGAACTGAAATTGATCACTTGGAGTAGTGAGATGGCATTGGCACATGCCACCTTGATGGGATTGAATTGGAATCCCCTGGTATGTTTCCAACTCTACCAATTGGGGCAAGTCAGCCCGAGCATGTCCCAAATTATACATCTCTTCCCTCTCTTATTCCCACTCTTATGTTTAACAGGGATCACATTTCAGTTAATTTTCAACACTTAAGAATAACTGTGTGATAATTACAGAATTAAACCAGTCATATTAAGTAGAACAGACAAAAAAAGATACTATGAGGGATAATGTATTAAGTTGTCCATTAGCAGTCAGGGCTATGCTGATATGTCCACCTTTAAATAGGATGGCTTTATGTTGGCTACCAGCATTGCAATTCTGTCAGTCTTGTGCTTTGCACATCAGTACATGCTTTTTAGATAAATATTTTGCATAGGTGAATGGTAACTTCAAGGAAAGGTGTGAGTCATCACGTTGAATTGACCTAGTGTTGGTGAAGCCATTCAGAATTGTAAAGACATTAGCAGCAGATAAGCTTTGATGAGAAGAAGGCCTTCTCATTTTTGACTTCCATTGGATAGATCTGTTCAAATGTATGCGACACTCCCCAGTGTTACCACATTACTAGATGTAAGCACAGCCTTACCCTTCCTACCAAAAAACACATTGCCATACAAATAAATGAAACAGCATATAAATAACTTACATATTTAAAGTCTTTATTGGTAGTTGCAAATAATCTGTAATCTTAAAAAATGAATGCATTTTATTACATAAATTGCTATTTATTTTTTCCCAAGAAATCTTTTATTTAAGGAATATAAACTTCATGCATTTCATAAGTACAACTGTAAGAGTATAGTGATTCCTCCCACTATACCTGCCTTCACACCCACTCTCCCACCCCTCCCCCTCCTCCCTCTACCATTCCCAGTCCCAGTTTCCAATAAGATCCATTTTCCACTAACTTTATACACAGAAGACCAACTCTATACTAAATAAAGAGTTTAAAAAGGCTGTTCAAAGTCATTGCATCTTGTAGCAATTTCACTTTTTTTTTTTTTTTAAGAAACTGAATTAACTTTAAGAAGCACCCAAGAATAATACATCTTTTGCCAGCACTTAGAACGAATTATATTACAACTCTGAAGACAGAAGTCCTGTATGGGAAGTTAGTGCACAGTGATTCCTGTTGTTAGTTTAACAATTAACACTTTTACACATGATGTCAGTGATCACCTGAGGCTCTTCACATGAGCTCCCTAGTATATGGAAGTCTTTTGAATTCACAGACTCAGTCAATAAAACGAATATATTACATCAAATCCTGACTATACAGCAATTAAGGACAACTACATAAATAAAACATATTGCATTTTGATTTTTAGTTTTCCTTAAACTGCTACTCTATTGATTCTATGATCATTCTTCTCTCGTGATAATCATGATGCTTTCTAATTAATGATTACTTTGGAATTCATTTTTTAATAGTTTCAGTAGATCTTGCGAAGTCTTTTTTGGGTGTTTTTGTGGTTCTAGCACTTGCCACTGTGCTAATAAAATTTAGAATGTTGGTATTCTCAAGATGTATTATTTGGATACATTTTTACTCTGTTTTAAACTTGTATCAAGTGCTCAAACTATGCTAATGTAAAAAGAAGACTTTTTTTCCTTCTATTTCTTTTACTATTTGATAGGACAATGTGTTTGTGTTTTGTAGAGTATTTATAGCTCTTAAGAGCATTTATAACCAATCTTTAGGACGTTAGATTACAGGATAGTTTTGATGAGCCAAATATGAAAACAGTAAGATTTTGTATAGTTAGAGTGAGAGCTAATTAAAGCTGGAATTAGCCTAGAGGTAAGGGAGGTAAAAGAGAAAAAAGTAGGGAGATGATTTGATAATCTCTTAGGAGTTAAAATGAACAAGACTTCATTACTGAGTGGGAGGCAGAATGAGAGACATAAAAGAGATTAGATGGGCTGGTGCTGTGGCGTAGCTGGTTAAGCCACTGTCTGCAGTGCTAGCATCCCATATGGGTGCTGATTCAAGTCCTGGCTGTTACACTTCAGATCCAGCTTCCTGCTAATGCTCCTGGGAAAGCAGCAGAGGATGGCCCAATGTACAATTTGGGATATGCTCCATCTGACTTGTCCCAAATGGTAGAGTTAGAAACATACCAGGAGATTCCAATTCAATCCCATCAAGGTGGCATGTACCAATGCCATCTCACTAGTCCAAGTGATCAATTTCAATTCACAATTGATCATAATGATAGGTCTAAGAGTCAAAGAGATCACATAAACAAGACTAGTATCTGCTAATACCAACTGATGGAATTAAAAAGGGAGAGAACGATCCACCATGGGAAGCGGGATACACAGCAGACTTACAGAATGGCAGATGTCCTAAACAGAACTCTGGCCTCAGAATCAGCCCGTACGGCATTCAGATCTGGCTGAAGAGCCCATGAGAGTATTTTAGGCATGGAAAGCCAAGATACTCTGGCAAAACAAACAAACAAAAAAACAAAAAAACCTAAATGAAAGATCTCTGTGAGTGAGATCCCAGTTGAAAGAATGGGCCATCAAAGAAGGAGGTACCTTTCTTTGAAGGGAGGAGAGAACTTCCACTTTGACTATGACCTTGTCTAAATAAGATCAGAGTTGGTGAACTCAAAAGGCTTTCATAGCCTTGGCAACTCATGACAAGAGCCTAGGGAGATTACTGGTGCCATAAACAAGAGTGTCAAATTGTTAAGTCAACAACAGGCGTCACTGTGCACTTACTCCTCATGTAGGATCTCTGTCCTTAATGTGTTGTTCAATGCGAATTAATGCTATAACTAGTATTCAAACAGTACTTTGCACTTTGTGTTTCTGTGTGGGTGCAAACTGTTGAAATCTTAATATATATTAAATTGATCTTCTGTATATAAAGATAATTGAAAAAGAATTTTGATGTGAATGGAATGGAGAGGGAGCAGGAGCTGGGAGGGTTATGGGTGGGAGGGAAGTTATGGGGAGAAAAAAACCATTGTAATTCATAAGCTGTACTTTGGAAATTTATATTTATTAAATAAAAGTTAAAAAAAAAAACAAAAATAACAAAGTGGCACTGTACCTGCAACCATCACTCCATAAACCTTTATCTGTTGTCTGACACAAGATAAACCACAATCGAGTCTGCATTCTGTATACTTCTGATGATATTCCTCAAAATTCTTAAAACCATCGAATTCAAGATAGCAACAAAGAAAGATTTAACAATGCTTATACATTTAATGGAATTTAAAGGGTACACGGCAAGAAAACACTCAGTAAATGTATTTTATCTCTCCTCTCCATGATTTTCTCTCTTCTGCTTACAAAATAATAATAATAATAACAATAATAATAGTAGTAGCCGATGTAGTGGCACAGCGGCTAAAGCTACCAGTTCATGTCCAGGCTGCTCCACTTCTGATCCAGCTCCTTGCTAATGTCCTGGGAAAAGCAGCAGAAATAGCCCAAGTGCTATATCGGAGACCACATGGGAGACCGGAAAGAACCTCCTGACTCAGCCCCAGCCTCTTTCTGTCTCTCTCTCACTCAATCTATCTTTCCTTCTTTCTCTGTAACTCTTTCAAATAAATAAGTAAATAAATATTAAAAAAAAAACAATAAAAACCTCTCTTGTGTAATTAGTATTTTCTCATTTACTTGTTTGATGATTTACATCTGATGTCTTCCAAAATATTTTTCTAGCTTCATCTTTATATAGTATTCTCCTGGGATATTCTGATATATTCTTTACTTATTCAGGAATGCTAGAAAATTAGATCTCATCTATAACAAGTCTGAAATCCTAATAGAATAATTTCTTATAACTTTCAAGGAGCAGAGATAAATCAAAGAGGTTGAGAATGGTTATAACCTTAGAATTCGTCAACCCATGAGAATTGGTATGCAGCAAAGATTAACTATGAACCTTATATAGAGAATTATTCTTCCTGAATTTCCTGGCCAAGATCTTTTTAGCTATAATCTCTCTCTAAGATCACCCCCCCCCCACTTTGAAGAAGTGATTAATCCACACCAATAAATGCAGGGAGCTGAGGTCAGCTACATAGCTTGCAAGATACTTGTACAAATCAAAGAGCTTGGTTTAATGTGATGTGGAAACCTTGAGAAGCAGGAAAACTGTAATTTGAGCATCCCTTTACCTCCTTGATTTTCCTTCCTTGTGATTTTGAAGAGCAATTTCTGTTCATGTCTATAATCAAAGCCTTTCATTGTATCTTAGCACTCAGATCTGCTTTTTTCAGCTGGCCCAATATATTCTATCCTCTTAACTTGTCAACAACAAAAGTATCTTTCTTTGGTCCTGTTCCTTCATGAATTTCACTTTTCTATTGTGTTGCTAGTTCTCCTGCATCATAATCTAAAAGGATACTTCTAAATGCAGTAATTTGGATGGGTGATAATTAGCCATTGGTTAAGAATGATAATTTCAAGTATAAGTCTTATTTTCAACTCTAAGAGCAAAAAAAAAAAAAAAAAAAGAAAAGAAAAGAAAAGAAAAGGCAAAAAGGCTTCTAGGTAGGTTTCTGGGATGCCCATGTAGACCATGCACATAAAACATACATTGTGAAAAATTCTGTCTAGAGTATCTACCATCTATAGCTTCTACCAATCAGCTATCTATCTATGTATCTCTCTACCTATAATTTATCTATCTCTATGCGAGTGTGTGAAAAATTCCTACTTGCTAAACAAACTTTTTTTTTTTTTTTTTTTTTTTTTTGACAGGCAGAGTGGACAGTGAGAGAGAGAGACAGAGAGAAAGGTCTTCCTTTGCCGTTGGTTCACCCTCCAATGGCCGCCGCGGCCGGCGCACCGCGCTGATCCGATGGCAGGAGCCAGGAGCCAGGTGCTTTTTCCTGGTCTCCCATGGGGTGCAGGGCCCAAGCACCTGGGCCATCCTCCACTGCACTCCCGGGCCACAGCAGAGGGCTGGCCTGGAAGAGGGGCAACCGGGACAGAATCCGGCGCCCCGACCGGGACTAGAACCCGGTGTGCCGGCGCCGCTAGGCGGAGGATTAGCCTAGTGAGCCGCGGCGCCGGCTCTAAACAAACTTTTTAAATGACTTAAAGAAGAATGTCAAAAAAACAAAAGAAATGGGGCTCAAATCTTAGCATGTTTATGATCATACACAAATGCCTTGATGCTTTTGGTAATGGTTTCTATAAATTATATAGATCACTTAAATAATTTATGATGATGATTCCTTCTATTCTCAAGGTTTCCTCATGTATTATAAATCAACAAAATAAGATATGCAGCATGTTATGGACATAAAATCCAACTTGTAGATTATTTAGTCAAACAAAGCACAAACAATAAGCATAAAATACATACTATATCCTGTGTATTTGAACTCACAAGTGCAAAATTAACTTCAGTTGACTAGGTGATTGATGATGAAAGGCAATTGTATTAATTAGCAAGTTAAAAGATAAATGGCTGTAACAAAGTCTGATAAAATACAGTGCATTGTGATGGATCAGGTTAAGCTGCTGCTTGGGCACCCACATCCCATTTTGGAGTTCCTGGCTGGAGTCCCGATTACTCTGTTTCTGATCCTGCTTCCTGCTAATGTACCTGGAAGGCAGTGGATGACAGTCAAAGTACGAGAATTTCTTTCTTCCAAGTGGAAGACCTACATATAGTTCTGGACTCCTGGCCTCAGCTTGGCCCAGAGCTGACTGCTGTGGGCCATTGGATGGAAGATCTCTACCTATCTCTTCCTGTCTCTCCATCACTCTGTCTTTAAATAAGTAAATAAATCTTAAAAACAATAAAATGTTTTAAATAAGATGAAAGTTTGCTCTCCTTTCATATAAGTGTCAGATTTACCTGGGCTGGTGTGCATGTATATATTAGGAGGTGATTGTGAGAACCAAATAATCTTTCTCCATTTGATCTGCCCTTTTATTGGCATTGTCTGTCCCCTGGGTCTCAGGTCCATCTCTGACACATTGTGTTCCCATGATCCAGCTCAGAAGAGAAAGAGACAGGGAGATGTCTTGGGAAGGCAGTTTCCTTTTAAGTACATACAGTAGAAATCCCACACATGCCTTGTGCTCATATCCGTTTTGTGACAATATCATCACATGGCTATAGTATAGGTGCTGATTTTATTTTGCTTTATGAAATGAAAAGCTGAGACACAGCCTTGGGCTTCAGGAATTGAATGTAATAAGTATTTATTATACCTAATTCATTACAGTGTTTGAGAGCTGAATTGAACAAAAGCATTTTTTCTTATTTCAGGACTATAGTGGTCGTTCGCTAAATACCAGGTTTCTTCCTGTCTCCGTGACATGGTCAGAACTTCTGACCTAAAATTTGTTTGGCAAATTGATAATCAGTGATAGCTGCTGGAGATAAGAAAAAGAAAAGCACTCAAACTCTCTTTTCAGCACCAAGACAACAATGTTGGTTAAGTCAGTCAAGACTGATAAGTGGTCTTGATCAGTACTATCATTTTCTAGTTTTAGAAAATCACTCCAATCTATGTGGGACTCAGTTCTTGTCAGTAAATTGGGATTTGAACATCATGGATTGTGACAGATTACTGATAGATGATATCTTCCACAAGGCATGATGCTAATACTTAGTAAATATATTTGCACAGAATTCAGGCAAAACACGACAGTTAGGGAGTGCCCTTTCTGCCCAGGTGGAATGGCTAGGCTGATTTCTTATAGAGCCTCTTAGACCAAAACTAACATAGCATTTTTACAAGCATCAGTTGTACTTAAGGCTTTGTAAAAATATCTGGTGCTTTTCTTTGAGGTATTTTACATACCTGTGATGATATGCAAGAATATTCTTTATTGAATTGCTGAAGAACATTCATTTTCTGGTCTTATTTTCCCTTTTATATGCTAAATTGTTAAGCCAGGGAATCAGAGACTGATTATTCAAAATATGAATCTGTCTGCACAGGAATCTGCAATATCTAAATATTTTCACATTTTGTCCAAAGTATAATTCAGTATAAAAGGCGTATTCAATGCACAGATGGAATCCTGACAAGAATTTATCTACTATCACATCATCATGGTATTTCTCTTTTATTCTTTAACTCTGGCACAAATCTTTTCCTATATCATTCATGTGAAAGGTATCACATATAACCATGGTCCTACAGAATTTATTTATGACTTCTCTCCTCATCTAAATGATGGACTAGTTGACAAACAGGTATGTTTCTTTAAAAAATTATTTATTTATTTGAAAGGCAGTCACAGAGGCAGAGAGATAGAGAGAGGCCTTATATCTGCTGGTTCATTCTCCAGATGGGCCCAATGGCTGGAACTGCAACGATCCGAAGCCAGGAGCCAGGAGCCAGGAGCCAGGAGCCTCTTCTGGGTCTCCCATATAAGTGCAGGGGCCCAAGGACTTGGGCCATCTTCTGCTGCTTTCCCAGGCCATAGCGGAGAGCTGGATCAGAAGTTGAACAGCTAGAACTCGATCTGCCACCCATATGGGATGCCAGCACTACAGGTGGTAGCTTTACCCCTTACGCCACAGCACCAGCTCCAGGTACATTTCTTATATTCCTTTCCAGGACAGCATGTGGGGATTGTCAAGGCCTCAATATCATATAAATCATGAATAAAATTTTCAAACTGTTTTAATTTCCATGCTATAATTTTTCTACTCTTAGACAGATACACATTACTATGTATTTAGTGAAATAAACTACCTAAAAAGCATAATATTAATAATGTTTATATTTAGACATAAAATGAGTTAAATTACTTAGGAGTTAAAATATCTACCTGCAGAAGCCACCCATCCAGAAATGTTCTAAAAAGTGTTGATAGGGCTGGCGCCATAGCTCACTTGGTTAATCCTCCACCTGCGGCGCCAGCATCCCACGTGGGCACCGAGTTCTAGTCCTGGTTGCATGGACTGGAAGGCAGTGGAGGATGGCCCAAGTGCTTGGGACCCTGCACCCGCAAGGGAGACCAGGAAGAAGCACCCGGCTCCTGGCTTCAGATTGGTGCAGCGCTGGCTGTGGCGGCCATTTGGGGAGTGAACCAATGGAAGGAAGATGTTTCTCTCTGTCTCTCTCTCTCTCACTGTCTATAACTCTACCTGTCAAATAAAAAAAAATAAAAAAATAAAAAGTGTTGATAATCACGCAATGGACTCCATCAACCTCTTTAAAGTATAATCAAATGGAAAGCAGGGAAGGGTAAGTGATATCTGTCATTATGTTTTTAACAATGGAAACAAGAAAAATAATAAACATTAATATTTACCATATATTGATGATGAACAGCATTAATGTAATGCTTTCTATGTCTAAGTACTGCCCCTAAAATATATATCAAAATGCTATGCTAAATAGACCCACTTTGGAGATGAGGAAATAGAGGTATAGGAAAGTCAAATCACTTCTCCAAGTTATAAAACCAAAGTTGGAACTCAGTCATTCAGGCTCCAGACTTTGTTGATAACTTTTATGCTAGCCTACTTTTCGTTTAAATTCTAACTGTGCTACGATTAGTCAAGAATCTATTCTGGCCAGCCTCCGTATATGACATGTATAATGTTTTGGTATTAGCGCTAACTACTATTTGCTGAGCCCTGTTATCCTGTGACAGGAACACTGAAGTCATACTTGAGGATTCTTGGCTTCAGTCCATTTATCATGTTTCTGGGGCTTCCCCTAACTACAAGAACTTTCATTGTGTAGACAGGGTTAAACAATGAAGTTGGCAATAGGACAAAAAATGAAAAAAAAAAAAAAGGATAAAGTAAAACTGATTAATTTGACAAGGCTGAGAGTAACTCCAAGGTGGGAAGAATAAATCCAGAAAGCAAGGAAGAGAAGTGGGAGGTTGTGTAGGGCAAGGAGCCAGGAGAAGCTAGAAAGCAGTTTGTAACTGAAATCTGAGATTATTCCATGAGTAAGATGAAAGGCAAAGCTACCACACTCTTCTTCTAAGGCTCCAAGATCCAAAAACGACCTCTGCTCCTAAACTCCATATCTCAGGAAACCCTGTAATTCATTTTTTTGAAGATTTACTTATTTATTTGAAAGGCAGAGTTTACAAAGAGGCAGAGGCAGACAGAGAAAGAGAGGCCTTCCATCCATTGGTTCACTTCCCAAATGGCCACAATGGCTAGAGCTGGGCTGATCTGAAGACAGGAGTCAGGAGCTTCCTCTGGGTCTCCAATATCTGTGCATGGGCCTAAGGGCTTGCGCCATCTTCTACTGGTTTCCCAAAGTATAAGAGAGAGCTGGAATGGAGGTGGAGCAGCTGGGATTCAAGCCATTGTTCATATGGGATGCCAGAACTGCAGGTGGCGACTTTACTTGCTATGCCACAGTACTGGTCCCCAAAACCTGTAATTTGAAAAATTCCACTCATCAGAGCCCCAAAATATCATTGAGATAAAGTGAAGTATATAGAATAAAACGGAATACTTATGTGCTGCCTATGCAACAACCTAACTTTTCCTTGTTGGTGTGGGAACTATTGTATAGGATGTTGTAAAGATTGACTGTATTCATATTATTTCAGCTGATCATTTTCTGTTAGGATAGTTTCAGAATCCAAGAGCAGAGATCAGCATATGGTAAAACGTCCTGGAAACTGTTACACATTCTCCTGGTACTTGCCTGACATTTTCCTCTAATATTAATGTATCGCTGATCATACATAAAAGAAATGATCTGTTTCCTAACTCAAATTTCAGTCTCACTTATTTCATGTTTTATATCTTTGCATTTGTTTCAGTGTGACATATTACAATAAGCTCATTGCAAATAAAATAGATACTTTTCCACTATGATTCTGCAAACGTGGAAAATCCCCTCTTTTCCACATTTGTTTCATTGTTGAATATGATTGAAGATGCCTGTGGATCTGGATCATATGTAAATCTTTAGGGGATCATGTTCATCATAGAAAGAGATCAAATTCTATAAATACAATTATTGCTGCTTAAAGATTTAAAAAGAAGTGACTGGAAGATATGTTCTATGTTTAGTCAATAAAATTATAAATTTTCACAGTATCAGGAAATGAATTACCTCTCACATCCATTTTTATTTTGTAGTTAAGAGTTGCATTTGGGGACCTGAATCACAATAATGACCTCTGAGAGACTCATTAGAAGCCAATATGCTTAGACACCATGATGGATGATGCAGAATCATGAGTAAAGATACAAGCAGCATTCTGTGAATGGTGTCAGGGAGTTGTAGAGAAAAGATCTGTACCATTTCAGTATGAGTAGGTTCCAAAGAGCCATGGCATTGTGTGTGATAATAGCATTGCCATCTCTTTCCCATGACAGGAATAAATATAATATCCTCCAGTGATAACACATTTTAGAATAAAGAATAGGAAGAGATGGCTTCTGGATGTAACCAAGTATCTGGACAACACAAAGGATCGTCACATGCGCTGACTGAACGGAGGCAAATGTAAGATCTCCTCTTGTGTATCAACCCATTTAAATTGTCATAGAGGTGTAGTGATGCCTCAGATGCATACCTTTGGCATGACAGACTTTAATTAAAATCTGTCTATTGTCAGAGACTCACAAGAAGTTTTTTCTAGGTCCCTTCACACCCCTTGTGAGGCATTGCACTGTGAAATATTGCGAAAGATAAAGGATTTTAAGTAGCTTGTAGTGTATAAGAAAGAAGTTCCCATTTGGTACTTCTTCAAGAAACTTCAGTCATTATTTGAATTATTTTCTGCATGTCAGATTGACACTAATATTTCTCATACAAACACTGATTTCACAAATAAGAAAATGCAGAGAATTTTGAAATATGATTTTCCAGTGATTGCTCAGTAGTAAATAATGGAACCGAGGTGTGGATTAAGAAGTGAATGACTTACAAGTCATTCTCTCCATCATCATTACATCACTCAGTTTGCTCCTCTTCTGCCAGGGGAGCCCTTCTGCCCTCCAGTTTTGGAGCTGGCAGTCTTTGTTTTATCATGAGATCAAAACAACGTCACATAAAGCTTGTTGCTTTAGTATTCCTCACTAATAAAGAATGAAATCATCGGGATAATTAGATCACCTATTCTGAGCAGTTATTCTTGTCAATAAGCATTTGCTTTTTGTAGGTTTAATTGTGTACACATGTTCTCTAGAATTGGTGCATCTCTTTGCGATGGCACAACTGCGTTCTCCATGTGGATATTGAGAACTAGACACATTTTTCTTCTGTTAGGTTTCTTTTTAAAGTTGTGAGTCATTTATTTCTGTGTAGAGAAACAAGGAGATGGAGAGACAGAGAAAGGGAAGGATTGCTCCCATTCACTGGCTCACTTTCCAAATGCCTTTGGTAGCCAGATCTGAACGGGAACCAAGGACTGGAGCTGGCAACTCTATGCAAGTCTCTCATGTGGGTGGCAACAACCCAATTATTTGAGTCATCACCCATTTCCTCCCAGGGTCAACCTTAGCAGGAGACTGGAGTCAGGAACCAGAGCTGTGAATGCAGTACTGTAATGTCTGCAGGTGAAAAGCTCTGCCCTTGTTAGGATGCTGATTGCTCACACAACTCTGACCATAAAGGAATATATCATCTTTTTTATCACCTTAATTTCAACATAGGCAGGAGCTGCCAGTCTCACGCCCCCATGTAATAATCAATCGACTTTGAATGAGTGAATGAATAGATTGATCAATCAAGCTACTTTACTTTATGAATAATTTTAGATCAATAATCTGATGAAAGATGTGGTGAAACTGAGTGATTTTCATATCCTAAACATATGTATTAGATATTATTATATAAAAAGTTAAATATGTTTTTGAAGTTAATATTCTTATAGAGCTGCAAAGAGTTCATCAAAAATAAGTTAGTAAAAGATATTATTATGGCATATAAAATCACAAAAACATTACTCATAAGGAAATATAAAGCTTAGACATATGGAAAAATTTTATGAGGCAGAAATATTCAGAATCCTCGGATATAACTATAACACTACTCAAGGGTAAAATAAAAATTTATTCTGAGGAGAAACATAACAAAAGAATATCTCATAGATTGGTAGTATCTTTCATTTATGAAAATATCTACATTTTTTCCTCATCCTGATCAACATTTAAAGATTGATAAAATAGAGCAAAAAAAAAATCCTGCACTCTATTAGTAATTCTACTAGAAAAATATAGAATTTCTTTAAATCAAATTGGGTTTATTCCAGAACTATCAGATTTGGGGAGTCATGGGATCTAACTCTCATATGTTAATGAATCATTTTACTTTTCAAAGATGTTAATGGGTAAACATGGAAGCACAGCAAAAGCCATAGTTAATCCAGTGAAGGCTGATCAATGAGAAAACAAAATGAGCTTTCAGCAATGCGCACCTTGTTTTTAGTGGTATTGATGATCTAATTTGTAATTAAACATATTTTGCTATTATGAAAGATTACATTTATCCTATAAGGAGGAAGGGAGAGGAGTAAATGTTTGATCTAGCCATTAAGATGTGACTTGGTACGCCTCCATCCCATATGGGTCTGCCTAGTTTTGCATACTTGCTCTGCTTCCAATTCCATCTTCCTCCTAATGTGCACACTGGGAGGCAGCTGCTGCTGATTCAAATAATTGGGTCGCTGCCTTCCACAGGAGAGAGTCAGATTGAGCTCCAGAACCCTCAATTTGTCTTGACATAGCCCTGGTTGTTGCAGAAATTTGGAGAGCCAATGAATGGAAGGTCTCTCTCTCTCTCTCTCTCTTTCTCTCTCTTTTCTGCTTTTCAAATAAAATGAAACTAAATACATAAATACTTAATTTAAAAAGAAATGAGGGTTGCAGTGGGGGTATAATGAGTCAGCTCTATACAACAAGTTTATACATAGAAGTTATTTTAATTTGGATTTCTGTAAATCTATTCCTACTCATCCTGGTGAAGTTGAGAGGAAACTCAACTGAGTTAATATTCCATTTGTTCCAACATATGTTAATATTTCAGAACAACTGCCCAAACCAGTAATGAGGTGTTCCTATAGACCCTCTAAACTTGTTCACCTGACACTCAGAAAGCCCATCACTGACATTAGGATGATGCAAGGAAGTAGGTATTTATTGCAAAGCACAGAGCAAGGAGAAGGGCAGCTACTGTTTAATTTCCAGACTCCCTGAGGCGATAAGGATTGAAAATTTTTATAGATTGAATTTGGGGCTGAGAGGTGCATGTTCAGCTCATGTCCAAGTTTCTGATTGGTCAGTGGGGCTGAGTGATTTTCTTTTGGCCAGCAATGCCATGACCTTTAGTTTTTGGATGGCCAAGTGAAATTCATTTGTTGTTGATGGTGGTGGCGGTGGTGGTGATGGTGGGTGTTTACATGTAAGTGGTGGCTACTTTCTGCCCCACACCTGGAATTTGCCTTCCTGGATCTAGAATTCCCCTAAACAAAACCCTCTGGACCATACTGGCCAACAGAGATTCATCTACTGGAGAAGCAAATGACTTCTTGAGTCATTTAGAACTTTATAGTACCAGCTGTATCTCAAGCCATTGAATTCCTTTTGATAAAAGACAGGCAAGGACATCTTGGTCTGAGAGACAAATTAGAGAGAGGCTGGATCCTGCCTTTATAATATAGGGGTTCAGTTTCACTATAGAGTATTCATCATTGTGATTATTATTCATGAATCATCATATAAGTATATTCAATTAATGAATTAAGTGATATATATAATGCATTTCACAACAGACTTCGTAATCATCACTTTATTGCGTTTTTGTATTATACAACCTTTAGAATATTAATTATCTAGGATGCTTAGGTAAGTGCCTAATTGAAATGGAGAAAATAGTCTATCATTTTGCTTTTTAATTACTTGAAATTATTTTTGTATACTTCTGATCTCACTTGGTATTTTTCTTCATAATTTTTGAAGTTTAATTATTTTCTAGTTGAAAATAATTTCTGACTGATAACTAGAGAAAGTCTTCCTGTTACGCCAAATATGTTTCAAATGAATTAATTCTATCATCTTATTTAATGACATTTTGATAACAGATATGTGTTTCTCAATTAACTGGTGTTGGGAAAATATAATTAAAAACAAAATTTTTCCCAACCTAGAAAAGTTCTCTTCAAAAGTAGTGGAGGAAAAACATAGTTTATTATTAAATAATTAAACACAAATGTGGTGCATATTACAGTCTAATAAGAGGCCGTGAAGACAGAAAGAAATCTTACCCTTCTATCTATAGATGCAACCATTCCATATATATTTTCAAGATAAACAATAACTAGTCCTCGTGTAAAAGGACCTGAAAGCATCCTTTGTCACATATAGCTCATCCTAGATTCACCTGATAATTTTGTTGATCATCTGTTTTCTAATTAGCTTTATCCTGGGGAAAAGCAAACTTCTCAAACTTCTCAAATCTCAGAGCAATGTGTCCACTGAAGTCACATTCCTATCTTTCCTTGGAAACTGGAAAGATAGGGATGCCATCTGCCTTGATGTATACATTTTAAAGCAATGGCTCTCAGGTCCTTGAAAAAGACATTCCTGGGTCATAAAGCTGAGAAAAGGCCTATCTGGTTTCAAAAGGATTTATGCACATTTCAAAGAGAGGAGAAGGTACTTACAAGTTCTGTAAAGTAAATGCTCTAAGAAAAAAGAGGGGAGAGAATATCCACCCTTGGTTTCAATAGGGAAAAAAAACAGCTGAGTATATTTTAAAATAATCAGCTTTATTGAGTTATCATTTGCATCCAACAAAGTTCATTGATTTGAAATGCATGGTTCAATACGTTTTGACAATGCGTATTGTTGTCTAAAGCTTACCAAAACCAAGATGTTGACTATTTCTGACATTCCAAAAATTCCCTTTGCAGTTAGCCCTGCCCAGCACCTCCCACCTATCATCCCTGATGGTTTTACCTATTTGAAATCTTTTTTGTCAACTTAATGAGATATAATTGACAAAAAAGTTTTATGTTAGGTGTTCAATTCATGTTCTGATATATGTTTCAATTGTGAAATCACTCTCACAATCAAATTAATATATTCATCAGCTCACAATGCTAACTTAGTCAGCATTAAGTTTTTTATGCTTTAAGTTTTATATTTAGAATTTTTGAATGACAGATAATATGTGTATGTATTCATTGGGCACATTGCAGTATTTCCACACATGTATACAATATATACCAATCAAATCAACCTCCTTACCTCCCTATCTTTCCTCCATGTTTGAGAATCTACCAGTTCCTCTCCTAGAGTTCTTATACTCAAAATTAGTTGAAGTAAAGAAATCACAAATGTCTTATTTTTAAAAAATTAATCATTTTTTTGCAAATTGTGTTTGTCCTTATACTAGCATATGTTGATTTCTTTCAGAATTATTTCACTGATGACAATACTTTTAGACAATAATGAGCACTGCCATCTTGTTTTTGGAATTTTGTCATTTCTGTGTTTTTTTCCTTACTCAATATCATACTAGTGAGATGGGAAAGAGAGTAAGAGAGCAATTGAAGCATCTGGGAACAGTTCCTGCTATCTCAAAGCTCACACGGATGTTGGCCTGGTTCTTCTTATGCATAAAGAGATAAGCAGACCCCTCTACCTGGTCCAGGTTATAGTGGTTCAGAGAGCCAAGGCTGACCTAGTTTGATTTACAGTTCATCATAAACTCACTGTATTATATTAGCAAGCTAGATGACACACCTACTAGCCTCTGTGACAGTGAAAGTCAGATCATACAAAAAACATAAAGAGCAGTAGCTAGATTCCAGGAATTTTCACCTACTTAAAAGAAAAAAAAAAAGAGTTTTCCTCTCCTTTATCAGAATATACCTCCTCTTATATTTAACAACCCATGTAAAGTTGAACACAGTTCAGAAGCATGGCCACTCTCCTCTGAGGCCACACTTTGAATGTGGAGGATATACTTTCACTTTCTCAATAAAACTCTTGCTACTTTCTGTTTGCTGTAATCCAAATTGCTCCAGAATGCTTTCTTGGGGCAAAGTCAGAGCACTGTGCAGCATGACTAGTATTGAATTGGAATGACTTCTAGCTTTGATGCCATTAAGCTACTGATTTGGGGGCAACTTGACAACTCTCTTAATGACATTTTTAAAGCTTAGTATAGTTATGCTATACTAAGTGAGAATATTTGTGTGTATATGTGTATGTGTATATGAGTGTGTATACAGTTTCCTTAGATAACGATTAAGTAAGCTAATGCTAGAAGCTGTCACTACTTTAGGGTCTGTGGTATGGATTGTCTTAATCACCACGGTAGTCAGTATCTTTACTCCCAGTATTATTTCTGATAAATGGTAGTATTTTACAATATAATTGGTGATAACATCCAAAGCCTAGAATAGGGACAGCTGACTGAGCCTCAATTTCTTTAATATTAAAATATTAATTTGCTGTATTTTATTTATTTTTATTATTTTAATAGTTTAAATTATATGTTTTATGGAGTACAAAATTATATTTTAAATTAGGTAACCAACTCAAGCTAATTTACATATGCATATTTATGTCTTTTTTGTGGAGAGAAGAAACAATTGTAAACTATATCTCTTGGACTTGTTATTTTAATATTTTATACCCTTTGATCAATATCTTCTCAACCCATCCACCTCATCTATTCCAGCTCCTGATAAAAATCACTGTACTCTCAACACCTTTTACATCCCATATATAGGTGAGATCATGTGGTATTTTTGTCTGTCAGTTTTATTTCATTTTTCCTTAATGTTCTCCAGGTTCATCCATGTTGTCACAGATGACAGGATTTCCTTCATTTTTATGACAGAATGTCATTCCATTGTGTATAAGTACCATATATTTTCTATTCAGTCATCATTGATTCCATGTCAGGCTAATGTGAATAATGTGTTAATACAAATGGGAGTCCAGATAATTCTTTGACATACTGATTTCATTTCTTTTGGATACCCAGTAGTGGGCATGCTGGGTCATATGGTAATTCTCTTTTCAATTTTTTTGAGGAACTTACATACTGTTTTCCATAATGACTAAGCTAGTTTATGTTCCCATCAACTTTGTGCAATGGTTCCCTTTTCTCCACATCCATACCAACATTGACTATCTTTTGTTTTTCTTTTTTTTTTTTTAACTTTTATTTAGTAAATATAAATTTCCAAAGTACAGTTTATGGATTACAATGGCTTTCCCCCCCATAACTTCCCTCTTGCTTGCACCCCTCCCATCTCCCGCTCCCTCTCCCATTCCATTCACATCAAGATTTATTTTCTTTTTTTTACAGGCAGAGTGGACAGTGAGAGAGAGAGACAGAGAGAAAGGTCTTCCTTTTGCTGTTGGTTCACCCTCCAATGGCCACCGCGGCTGGCGCGCTGCGGCGGGCGTACCACGCTGATCCAATGGCAGGAGCCAGGTACTTATCCTGGTCTCCCATGGGGTGCAGGGCCCAAGCACTTGGGCCATCCTCCACTGCACTCCCTGGCCACAGCAGAGAGCTGGCCTGGAAGAGGGGCAACCGGGACAGAATCCGGTGCCCCGACCGGGACTAGAACCTGGTGTGCCGGCGCCGCAAGGCGGAGGATTAGCCTAGTGAGCTGCAGCACCGGCCTGTTTCCTCACTATTGAATTAAATGAGTCCCTTATTTATTCTATATATTGACCTCTTCACAAATGCGTAGTTTATATTTTTACCTTTCTATAGGTAGTATCTTCTCTCTATTGATTATGTCTGCAATGCAGTAATTTGTAAATTTGATGTATCTCGTGTATTTGTCATGCTTGTTTCCTGTGATTTAGTGTCATCAAAAAAAATCATTGCCCATACCAATGTCAATCATAGAGACAGACATTTAAATAACTAATATGAAGACTGTTTAGGCACAATTTTAAGCACATTACATTACTAACATATCTACTATATAAAGTAAACACTACTATTGTTCTATTTTACAGAAAGGAAACAGACACAGGATTTAATCCACTTTTTCAAACACACCTAGCTAAGTAGAAGCAACACTTGAAATTTTACTCTGAGCCTCATTCTTTATCAGTTACTATAGCTACCTTATAGTGTAGTGAACAAGAGGTATATCAGATCATCCATTCAGTACAATTCTCAGCATATAGAAAGCATTCAAGGAATATTGTTGTTTTGTGGTTGTTACTCTCAGTGTCATTTTAAAGTTCCTTCTTCAGGCTGCCAGAGTGATCATCAACATTTTTGCCTACACATTTTAAAAAGATTTCTATTGAATCTACTGAATAGGTAATATCAACACGGAAATATGAAATTTTAGTGTTTTCGGGAATTATGATTGGAAGAAAATTTTAAAAGGATTGTATATCAAACCTCTTTCTCATGTGGATACTGAGCATAGATGAGAATTTTCTGATTCTAATAGCATATTTGTTCATTGATTAATAGTTAATTAATTATGTCAACTCTTATCTAATGACTGTCTCCTAAAGGCTACATTCTATTTTATGTGTAATATATAGGCCACGCTTAGAATATTTGAGGGAATTTATGAGTACTAATGGTTCAAGGCCTAATGAGACCAAAATCTATTATCAGAGCTTAATTTTTAAACAAAATTGTTGTGAACTACACAGAAGACTCACAGCCTTATGATTCGATTCCTGTCATCTTCTCTAAGTGATTTATCCAAAGATCTTTTGCTACTTCCTTGGGGCAAAATAGAGTTGAATGATTCCAGGTTTTCACTAATGGCTTTTTAAATCTCACCTAATTGCTTTAGAATTCCTCTCCACCTGTAATCCTCTTATACCTGTAGTTAGCATTTCAAGACTCTGATAAAAACTTCCTCTTAGGAAACTCAAGTGCAGAATCCAAAGAGTGGCATAGTAAAAATGTCAACATTTTGCATTGCTAGTCAAAAACATGATGGTGCCTAGCAATGATATTCTTCCAGTTTCTCATAATACTGCTCACCAAACCATCAATTTTTGTAGTGGAGACTGGCTGTGTGGGTGAGTTGTTGAGTAATAGGATTTGGATGGTATGGTTTCTGATTCTAACTCTGTCTTTTAGTTATGCTGTGATTTCGGAGAATGGACCCATCCTCTCTTAACCTTCATTTCCAAGACTGGATATGGGGTGATATTTTTATGTATTTCAAAATTTAGTTTCATTAGAAGTATAATAAATATAAATAAATAAATAAACATAAACTATTAAACAAGACAATTAATTTGCCAGTATTAAGTAAATCCCAAGTTCAAGTAAATTCAGCTGAAATTCTGTAAGCCAACACTTTTGTCTGTTTACTTACTTCCATGTAGTGAGCAGAAACATCCTGTTGAATTAAGTCAGACCCAAACAAACACTCCCTCATAATCTGGTGTTCACAGCCTTACCTGGTCTGTGAGGCTTTTTTTCTGATTCTAACCTTATTTCTTACCACTCTCCTGATTTCTTCACTCGGCACACATGAACTTGGGATTTTCCTTGAATAAGAGAGGCACACTCCTCCCCCCAATATCTCTCTTGATATTGTTTTTATGGACCTATTCTCTGTGTAGCTTGCTCCTCATGTTCTTGAAATCTTTATTCCTGCATATTCTCTTTGATAACCATTCTATTAAAAATGAGGTTTTACGGAGGCCAGCATTTTGCATATCAGGTCAAGATACTGCCTGCAGCGCCAGCATCCCATATGGGCACAGGTTCCAGTCCAGGGTGCTTCACTTCCAATTCAGCTCCCTGTTAATGCTCCTGGGAAAGCAGCAGAATATGGCCTAAGTCCTTGAACTCCTGCACCCAGGTGGGAGACTCAGATGAAGCTCCTGATTCCTGTCTTGGCCTGGCCCAGCCCCTGCTGTTGCAGCCATTTGGTGAGTGAAACAGTAGGTGGAAGATCTCTGTCTCCCTATCTCTCCCTCTCTCTCTCTATAGCTCTACCTTTCAAATAAATAAAATAAATCTTTTAAAAATATAAAGTTTTGTTTCCTAACATTTCCTAGTCCTCTTGAAGCCTTTGATTTTTCTCTATTACACGACTGTCAATTAATATATGTTATAGATAAAGCACTTGATTGTTTATTGTTTGTCTCTCCCACTAGAACATAAATATCATAAGGCCAGGAGTTGTGTCTGTTTTGCTCAGTCCTGTGACTCTTCTTCCAAGGAGAGTCCCTTATACAAAGGTATTCAGTAAATGCATAACAACATAAATTATCTATGCAAAAAAATCCATAGTTACTGGAGTGCAGTAAAAAGAAGTATGGTGAGTCAGTGTATAGAGAGAGGCACTGTGGTGAAGGAGATACGAATTGGCCCTTAAGAAGATTAGTGCAAGTCAAACAATAGGAGAGAAACCACTTGGCAAGAATATGAAGTTATTTTATATCATACTCGGCTATCTTAGTAATTTACCACTTAATACAGGTGATCAATAACTAGCAAACCCAATACTATTCTTGGTCTCAGCTAGTTTACAATATCATGCTTATTATCCCACATTTCATACTTTCTATATCCCATGATTTACTAAGTTAATAATAAATTATAAGCTAATAGTATTCTCAAAAGCTGAAGGGATGGCTCAATCTGAAAAACATTTCAAGAAACTGTTTGTCCTTAAAGATGAGTTTTAATTTTGAATTAAGTAGAGACTACATGATTTCAAAATCCTATAGATTGTCTCTACATCTATTGATATCCAAAACAATAAACATTTAATTATATTTATCTTAAAAGTCCATGTTTCTCTTTGTTCCATATTTGGATGCTCAAAAACTTTACAGGAAGTAAAATTCAAAGACAAGTTTATGTTAGTATAAAATATTTTAAGCCGGCGCCGCTGCTCACTAGGCTAATCCTTTGCCTGCAGCGCCGCACCCCGTGTTCTAGTCCCGCTTGGGGCTCCTGTTCTGTCCTGGTTGCTCCTCTTCCAGTCCAGTTCTCTGCTGTGGCCCAGGAGTGCAGTGGAGGATGGCCCAGGGCCTCGGGCCCTGCACCTGCATGGGAGACCAGGAGGAAGCACCTGGCTCCTGGCCACTTTGGGGGTGAGCCAACGGAAAAAGGAAGACCTTTCTCTCTGTCTCTCTCTCTCTCACTGTCTAACTCTGCCTGTCAAAAAAAAATTAAAAAAAAATTTTAAATCCATGCATATAACGGGTCTTCAAAAAGTTTGTGCTGAACATATATTATGGTCTAAAAAAAGAATTACATCAAAGCAAATTTACCTTTTAATTCAATTTTTCACCAACTTTTTGAAGTACCCTTATAAAATTTGAATCTAATTGAGTAACAGAAGTGTATTTTAATTTGTGATGCCTCAATTGATTAAAACATTGCTTGAGTGCCATTCTGTTCTGCACTGTACTACATGGTAGAATTATCAGTTTGTGCCATCCCCCATCTCACTCTCAAAAGTGTTTCTCTAAAGGAAAATTATGGCCTATAAAAATGATCTTCCTTGAACAAATGCATGGTGCAGCATAGGTAAAAAAAAAAAAAAAGCACTGCACATTTTACTTGACTTAATTTCATTCTCTTGCTTACATCTTAGGTATTGGATGCATCAAATGAAATACTGTTATTGGTCTTTGACAGTTTCATTGCTGTTAGCTATACTCTGAATATTTAGTGATATGTTTTCTGTGACATTGCCAACTGATTTCTTATCTTTGATAAAGTGTATTATGTATTATAGTCTTCTTAAATTAAAACTAATTGCAAATATTTAAATTACTGAAGCTACATTTTCAATCATTTGTGTTTTGTTTTTATTGTAAACTCAAGATTTTAGCTAATTAAATTAGTGATAAGTCAAGAAATGTTTATAAAGAGTTTATACCATTAAATAGATTTAAAGGGCGATTAACAAATTAGTTTTGATGCTAGTTTTTTGCAATTTTTCATATTAACATGCAACCTGAAAAATTGATCATTTTGTGAATTAATCAGCTTTATGGAGTGCCCCAAAATTGCATATTCTTAATCTAAAATGCATTAAATTCTTCTTCTTTATAGAACTAATTACACTTTTTTGCCCTTGTCTGTTCAGACAGGAATTATACCTAACTCATTCTGTCATTACAGATAACATTTGGCAATGCTAAGCCTACAGTATGCTTTCAGTAAATATTTTTAAGATCTATTGATCTATTTGAAATGCAGTACTGTATATATATAGAGGGAAACACACACATACACACACATATATATATTATATATTACATATATATTTTATATATATATACATATATATATATATATATAGAGAGAGAGAGAGAGAGAGAGAGAGAAAGAATCTCCCACTCTCTGGTTCACTCCCTAAATGCCCACAATGGCTAGGGCTGGGCCAGACTGAAGCCAGAAGCCAGGAGCTTCATCATCTCCCATGTGGGTGAGGCCCCAAATCTTCTGTTGCTTTCCCGGGTTCTTTAGTAGGGAGTTGGATAGGAAATGGAGCAGATGGGACTCTATCTGGTTTCCTTATGGGAGACTGGTATCACAGAAAACAGCTTTACTCACTACACCACAATACTAGCCCCAATACATACCTTTAATTAAATAATTACTAATTGACAACCAAAATTTTCTCTAATTGCAATTTTTAAAGAAATTGCAGTATTTCACAATACATAAAAATCATGATAAGGACTGAAAATATCTTTGAAATCTATTAATGCTTTTTGAAGGTGCAAAATGGTTGAAGAGTGAGTCAGAGATCATGTTCCCTAAAGACTAAGGGATAAATGGTCCATGACAAACCCAGTGTAAGACTGTCTAATGTGGAGTGGGCATTGTGGTGCAGTGGGTTATGCTACCACTGTAATCTTTTTTTTTTTTTTTTTGACAGGCAGAGTTAGACAGTGAGAGAGAGAGAGAGAGAGAGAGAGAGAAAGGTCTTCCTTTTTCCATTGGTTCACCCCCCAAGTGGCCGCTACAGCTGGTGTGTTGTGGCCTGCGCGCTGCACGGATCCGAAGCCAGGAGCCAGGTGCTTACTCCTGGCCTCCCATGCGGGTGCAGGACCCAAGGACCTGGGCCATCCTCCACTGCACTCCTGGGCCACAGCAGAGAACTGGACTGGAAGAGGAGCAACCGGGACAGAATCCAGCGCCCCGACTGGAACTAGAACCCGGGGTGCTGGCACCGCAGGCAGAGGATTAGCCTAGTGAGCCGTGGCACTGGCCTATGCTATCACTCTAGATGCGTGCAGCATCTTACCCTGCCATGCCACAACATGGGCCTATGGCAAGCATTTTAAATGCAAATGAAGTAAATAAATTTTTGAAAAAAAAATGACAAGAAAGTTGATTCAATAAAGAATAGAATATTAACCAGAAGCTTATAATATCTTATCCAACAGTCTTGGCTGTACAGTTTCTGTTTTGAAATTATAGAACTGAAGCTAAAAAAATACAGAAGATCAACAGAAGGGCTTTCATATTTCAGTAGATAAGGCTCTGTATACATTTTACAATATATAAAATGACAACATGGAAACATTTTACATTCTGAATTTCAAGATTTCAGTTCCGTACATTTGGACTATGTAATCATTAAGGAAATCAAATCAATATTTCAAAATTATCCACAAAGAAAACAGTAGGATGAGTTTAAGACCAGCTTTAAACGCATATTGCAGAAACAAGTGCTACCTTGTACCTGCTCATGAAAGAATTAAAAAGAAACTTAGCACTGAAGTAACAGAACTTCATTAATGTAAAAAATTGGAGAAAAAAATAACATTTATTGGAATATTAAATGCATCTATCTTTTAAATAAAAAATGAGAAAAGAACACTCACAGTCCTAACATCTATCCAATATTGTTCTAAAGAGATTAGCAACACAAGAGGAAAGGAAAAGATGTATAGTTTTTAAAAGGAAACAAAGCTATCAGCATACACAGATGTGTTATTTCCAACACAGAGGTCCCCAAAGAAGACTATTCAGGCAGAATTAATGAGAGACTAGCATGGCTGATAGATATCATTTGAATTTTATAGCATTTATTTAAACCAGAAAAAAGAGACATGTACTTAAAAATATATTATCTATGAGTGTAGCCAAAAAACATTAGTATCCCCATAAGATATATAAAGGATGTTTTTCAGAAAATCATAACCTTTATTGAAAAACATTAAAAGACCTAAATAACTTGCATTATATACAAGGATAGGAAGATTCAGGAATGTAAAGATGTAAATTCTCCAGAAAAATAATGTAAAATTTCAATTCTTTTCTAATTAAAATTTCTACCAGTTATTTTCACTGCACTTGACAAGAAAAGTCTTAGATAGATATGAACAATTAAAGAGCAATATTAGGGCCTAAGCTGTGGCATGGTGGGTAAAGCTACTGCCTGCAGTGCCAGCATCCCATAGGGCCACCAGTTCAAGTTCTGGCTGCTCCACTTCTGATCCAGCTCTCTGCTATGGCCTGGGAAAGCAGTAGAAGATGGCCCAAGTTGTTGGGCCCCTGCACCCACATGAGAGCCCCGGAAAAAGCTCCTGGCTCCTGGCTTCAGATCTGCTTATGCTCTGGATATTGCGGTCATTTGGGGAGTAAACCAGCGGAAGGAAGACCTCTCTCTCCCCCTTTCTCTCGCCCCCTGCCTCTCTGTAACTCTACCTTTCAAACAAACAAATAAATAAAAGATCAGTATTAGACAATCAATTGTGAAGAGCAAGTGTGACACTTCATCTAAATCTCTGGAAATGAAGGCACTGTGATATTGTCACCAGCAGCAAAATATGCAAATCACATACATGGGAACTTAACATGGGACAAATGAGAAATGAAAAATCAGTTTTCAATAATGAAGGTAGAAAAATTAGTTCACAATATGAACAACCATAACAAAAAAATTAAATGAAGAGGGAGTGAGAGCCAAGAATGAGAGACATAGAACAGAAAAGAAAAATGGAGAATAATAGAAAGGAAAGGGGAGGAAAGAAAGGCAAGGAGAAATCAGATTTTTACTTTTCGTTGCTTCTGAAAATATAAAACAGATAAATTAAGTAGTTAAGTGTGAAAGAGAAACTTTACACTTTTTAAAAAATATTAGGAAAACATTCTAAATTGCTAATAAACAAGCATTTCCTAAACAATACATAAAAAATTCAAACCATTGAAGTGTAATGTAATCAAAAACTTGTATTCATCAACATGCATTAAAAGAGGGCATGGAAAACCCTAGAAAGGATAAAAAATATCTGCAACAAATGGAAAAATGAGATTTCTTGTGATAATGCTGTGTAAAAAATAATGATTAGATGATTGAGATGTATAGGCAATTGAAAAATTTCCGTAGGGTCACATGAAGCCTTTGCAAAATCTTGGAAAAAACTGCTTAATCCCACAAAAAAAATTAACACATAAATAACAAAGATCTTTATATTGAGTTGGTAAAAAAAAAATCTTACTAGTAAATTACTAAAATAAGTTTGGTAGTTTCCTGTAGCAAGTATTAATTCGCACTCATATTTCTTAGACTGGCTAAGGGATGTGGGATGGCTGAGCTGAGCTGGACTGAGAATGGTTTAGATCAGCTTCCTATGTCTTCTCATTCTGTGAGACACAGGCAAAGGATTATGGCAGATGATGAGATTGCAAGCACTCTTTTAGCTATTTAGTATGCCTCCTACAGCTTTAGTTTAGAATAGAGACATTGCGACTTCTATTCGCATTCCAAAGCAAGACAAAGGGCCAAACCCAACATATGTTGTTCCAAAAGAGTGAGGAGAGTAAGTATTTGTTAAACAATGATGCAATCTATCACAGACATAGCCAACAACAAGTCCCATTTTCAACGCATATAAACAATTACAGCAAAATGATAAGGGGAAAAAGAGAGTAATTGGCATAAGACATGAATAGACAATTCACAGACAAGGAAACAAAAATGTTCCAATCTCATTGGTAAGTAAGAAAATGCAAACTAAAGCTAGAAAGGAATACCATTTTAATATTATATTCACAAAAATGAAAAAAAAAGTTTGACAAAATTGTGTTTACATGGGAAAGAGAAACATTTCTAGTGTATGAACATATATAATCTCTTTGAAAGTTACTTTGGCTTAAAATAACAAAGATTTTTAAAAAAGATTATTTATTTATTTGAAAGTGAGAATTACAGAAAGAGGGAGAGACACAAAGAGAGAGGTTTTCCAGCCACTGGTTTACTCCCCCGATGCTGCAATGGCCAGGGCTGGGCCAGGGTAGAGCTAGGAGCCAGGAGCTTCATCCAGGTCTCCCACGTGGGTGGCAGGGACCCAAACACTTGGGTCATCTTCAGATGCTTTTCCCAGGCCATTAGCAGGAACTAGATCTGTAGTGGAACAGCCGGGATATAAACCACCACCCATATGGGATGCTGACATTGCAGATGGTGGCTTTACCTACTATGCCACAATGCTGGCCTCGAACTTATGATGTTTTTATTCCAGGACCTTTTAATATACACCATAGAAATTTTTGTGCATTTATAATAGAAGACTTGCAAGAATGTTGATAACTATATATAATTATAATAAGTGAAATAAAATATCCATAACTCTAACGTGATTTGAGACCAAAAAATATTGAAGTTCCAGAAAAATAAATATAGCTAGTATGGTTTATTTAATATAAAAATAGATATATTATACAAGTTAAATTAAATACTATGCTTTCAAGGTCATGAGCAGGCAATAAAATCTTGTTTGAAGATAGGAATTGGGGCCAGCACTGCGGCATAGCAGGTAAAGCTGCTGCCTGCAGTGCCGGATCCCATATGGGCACCAGATCAAGACCTGGCTGCTCCATTTCTAATCCAGCTCTCTGCTATGGCCTGGAAAAGCAGTAGAAGATGGCTCAAGTCCTGGGGCCCCTGCAGCCATGTGGGAGACCTAGAAGTAGCTCCTGGCTTAAAATTGGCGCAGCTGTGGCCATTGCAGCCATTTGGGAAGTGAACCAGCGGATGGAAGACCTCTCTCTCTCTGCCTCTGCTTCTGTGTAACTCTCTGCCTTTAAAAAAAAAGAAAAAAAAAAAAAGAAAAGATAGGAATTATCTTTAGGTCACTAGGGAAATGTGACATGTGAGGAGCACATGAAGATTCAATGCTCTACTTTTCAAGGGGATTTGTAAACACGTGTGGGTACGATTACTTGTTAAACTACTTTACATGTACAATGTATAAAGTGTAAAAAAGTTGTCTTAATAAATCCTGGTTAAAAGTCAGGATACTTCAAAAGGTTCATGGAAAATGTGTACTATGAAGAAACTACACATGGATCTCAAAAACGTTTTTCCACCAAAACAAACTTACCTTTTAACTCCATTTCTCTACAAACTTTTAAAAGTCCCTTCTCATGATGTTTTATTCCAGCATCTCAGAATCCTGAGTTCATGGGATTTAGTAAACCAACACCATTGTTGGTATTAATCACTCAATCAAAACATCTTCTAAAATTTTGTAATTGGAGAAGGAAGAAGAGAAAAAACAGCAGTTGGATCCTGAAACAGATGTCATCAGGTGAAAGGAAAGGAATCCTTGGAGTAGCAGCCTTAGAGTCACCTCTAAATATATAGAATTCACTACTTCGATGACCCTTTTTTAAAAAAAATTTATTTGATAGGTAGAGTTATAGACAGTGAGAGAGAGAGAGAGACAGAGAGAAAGGTCTTCCTTCCATTGGTTCACTCCCCAAATGGCCGCTATGGACTGTGCCATGCCAATCCGAAGCCAGGAGCCAGGTGCTTCCTCCTGGTCTCCCATGTGGGTGCAGGGGCCCAAGCACTCGGGCCATCCTCCACTGCACTCCCGGGCCATAGCAGAGAGCTGGACTGGAAGAGGAGCAACCAGGACTAGAACCCGGCGCCCACATGGGATGCCGGTGCCGCAGGCGGAGGATTAACCAAGTGAACCACGGCACCGGCCCCTACTTCGATGACTCTTAAAAATTTATATTTTGATCAATTAGATCTGTATATATTTATGGGGTACAAAGTTATGATTGTGTGATATAATGTAGAATGATAAAATCAAATCAGGGATCTAGCCATAACCTAAAACCTTTGCCATATTGTGTGATGTGAATATTGATTCACTTTACCATTATATGTATAATATAGATTATATGGATGACAGAGAGACTTTATTTGTTGATTTATTTATTTATTTTAAATATTTTATTTTATTTGAGAGGTAGAGTTACAGAGACAGATAGAGAGAGAGAGAGAGGTCTTCCATCCGCAGGTTCACTCTTCAGATGACGGCAATGGCTGGGGCTGAGCTGATCTGAAGCCAGGAGCCAGGAGCTTCCTCTGGGTCTCTCATGCAGATGTAGGGACCCAGCACCTGGATCATCCTTCACTGCTTTCCTAGGCCACAGCAGAGAGCTGGTCTAGAAGAGGAGCAGCCAGGACTTCAACTGGCTCTCATATGGGATTCCAGTGCCACAGGTAGAGGCCCAGCCCACTATGCCACATTGTGCCCCCTGCCCCCAAACTTTATTTATTAACACTTGAGCCAATATATCTCTTCATGGTGGACTAAAGCTAAACAAGAGGAAAATTGAACAAAACTAAATATTGTATATTAAGTGAGAGTAATGGTTAGGAAGTAAAATAAATAACAAGGGATTATAGAGTGATGAGGGCACATTTTAGATAAGGTAATTGGGGACTGCTTCTCTGAGCAGCAAACTAAAATCAGCAATGAGTCTTGTGAAAATCTCAGGAAAAGTCAAGTGTGGAGGATTGAAGGGAGAACCATTTTTGAGGAGTTCAAACAAAGGTGGGGAAAAGTGGTAGAATGAGACAGACTACATAGTACAAGATGAAGTAAGAAATGTGTAGTTCACAGTGGGGGGCTTTGTGCAGATTGTATAAGGCCTCGTAGGTTCTGCAAAGATTTCTAAACTTTATTCTAAGAGACAAGAAAAGGTATGGGTGGGCTTAAAGATCAGTCTTTTTTTTTTTTTTTTTGACTCCAAAAATAGTGTTCTTTTTTTTTAAACTTTTATTTAATGAATATAAATTTCCAAAGTACAGCTTATGCATTAAAATGGCTTCCCCCCCATAACTTCCCTCCCACCCGCAACCCTCCCCCTTTTGTGAACAGAAATTGATCACTGGGAGTAGTGAGATGGCACTGGTACATGCCACCTTGATGGGATTGAATTGCAATCCCCTGGTATGTTTCTAACTCTACTGTTTGAGGTAAGTCAGCTTGAGCATGTCCCGAATTGCACATCTCTTCCCTCTCTTATTCCCACTCTTATATTTAACAGTGATCACTTTTCAGTTAAGTTTCAGCACTTAAGAATAGCTGTGTATTGATTACAGTGTTCAACCAAAAGTACTAAGTGGAACAAACAAACAAACAAAATACTAAGAGGGATAACATATTAAGTTGTTCATCAACAGGGCAAGGGCTGATCAAGTCACTGTTTCTCATAGTGTTCATTTCACTTTAACAGGTTTCCTTTTTGGTGCTCAGTTAGTTGTCTCTGATCGGGGAGAACAAGTGGTATTTGTCTCTTTGGGACTGGCTTATTTCACTCAGCATAATGTTTTCCAAATTCCTAACAGGGATCACTTTTCAGTTAAAATTTAAAAACCTAAGAATAACTGTGCGTTAATTACAGAGTTCAACCAATAGTACTAGAACAAAAAAAAATACTAAAATGGATAAAGTGTTACATTGTACATCAACAGTCAGGACAAGAGCTGATCAAGTCACTGTTTCTCATAGTCTCCATTTCACTTCTTGTTTGAGACCCTGCCACCCACATGGGAGACCTGGATAAAGCTACAGACTCCTGGCTTTGGCCCGGCCCAGCCCTGGCCATTGCAGTTCTCTGGGGAGTGGACCAATGGATGGAAGATTCTCTCTCTCTCCTCTCTCTGCAACTCTTTCAAAATAAATAAATCTTTAAAAAAAGAAATAGAAAAGGCGTGCCTAATGACTCTAAGGAGTTTGACATTAGCAGATTTAGGAAAGGAAACCGGATGATGGAGTATAATAAATGAGGCTCACTTTAAGGTGTAGTGGTCATCAAGAGTATGGTTTAATAGTGAAGTGGACATATCAAATGGTTGGCTGTGTATTTTATAAAATTTAGGGAAAAGTCGGCATGTAATCATATAAATCTGAGCATTATCGTCAGTACATGGACGGTATTTTAAACCATGAGACTAGATGAAATTCACTATTGAGCAAGTACAGATGAAGAAGGAAAATGTTCAAAGACTGGGCCCTGGAGCTCCTTGACATTTAGACATTGAGAGAAGAAGAATAATATTGCATAGGGATGAGAGAGAAAAGGGCACTGGGAGGAGATGGGCCGGGTGAGTTGTGTCCTGGGAATCAAATGCAGAATATTTTATTGAAGAGATAGTGACCAGATGTTTCAAAAGCTGATGACATCAAAGATAGTTAACAAAGAAAGAAATAAAAAGATGGTCTTTAAGCACTTGAAAACAGGTTAATTGTGCTTGATTGAAATAAATGAAAATTCAAACTCTGTTAAGACATCACTCAATATCAGTTTGGAAAGCAGGTGAAATTTTGACAAAATGTCATGGTAGGGAAGCTGTGGAGGAAATAAATGCTCTCATGTATTGCTGGCAGGAATTGAAAAATATAACTACTGTGGAGAGAATTTGAATAATAATATGAAAAAATGTATTATCTCTGACCTAGTCTTTTGGAATCATTCCAAAAACATTCTAGGAGAAAAAGTACAGAAAATGCATGATGACTCATTAAAAGTCAATGCTGGAAAAGCAAAATTGAACAAAATAAAAGCACCAGCATCACCACCAACAAAAAACCTAGACGTAGCTAGTCTAGAGACATAAAATTATGACTGTCTAGGTATAGCAGGTTCAGGTGCCCCTTGGGACACCTGCTTAACATATCTGAGTGCTTGGTTCAAATCCTGGCTATTACATCCTTCCAATCCAGCTTCCTGCTAATAATGCACCTGGGAGGCAGCAGATGATGGATGGTCCAGACATTTGGGTCCCTGCCATCCATGTGGGAGCAGGCTGGAGTTCTTGGCTCCTGGGTTTAGCCTGGTCTAACCCTGGCTGCCTGGCTGTTGTGGACATTTGGGTAGTAAACTATAGAATGAAAGTTTTCTCTCTCTCTCTCTCTCTCTCTCTCTGTCTCTCTCTCTTGCTCTGCCTTTCAAATAAATAAGTAAATTTGAAAAATAAAAAGAGACCTAAAAATAACTTTTTCTGGGCTGTACTTTTTGTTTCTGGGATGGTCTTTATAATAAATCAGTGATGTAAGCGTAATTTTGAGGCAATATGAGAAATTTGGTTAGAGCCTAGGTATTATTTTATTTTATTGTTAATTTTGTATTTGTTCCGCTAGTTGTGATACTGTCTTTTTAAATTGCTGTAGGAAACATTTACATTAAAAAAAAATGTATATTGAAATGTATATAGATATGTATATTGTGTAATACCAACATATTGTGGATTTTCTTTAAAATATTTCAGCCTCAAGAACTTTAAATAATTCAACAAAGGAAATAGTGACAAGATTTTGATAGTGATCGAATCAAAGTGGTAGGTGAGGGAGAGGTGTTGTTTGAATATATAAGGACTTAGCATAACATGGCCTAGAGTCATCCACGCTGTTGCATAAAATAAGATTTTTTAAAAGAATGAATTTCTATTGCTTGCATAAACTTCACAATATCGTTATCCAATCATCCCTGATGGACATTTTGGTTGTTTCTGTACCTTGCTTATTGTGACTAGTACTACAATAAGCATGGGAGTGCAAATATTCTCTTCACCATAGTGACCTCATTCATTTGGGTATAGTCTCAGAAGTGGCATTGTTGGATCGTATGGTAGTTAATTGTATTTTTACTTTTTTTTTGAGGAAAATCCATAGTGTTTTCTGTAACGGCTATTCTATTTTGTATTCCCACCAACAGTGTACAAGGTACAGAAGGATAAATACTGTCCTATTCCATTTATATGAAATACCCGATATAGCCATACTTACAGAAACAGAGTAGAATGGTTTTTGGCAGGGCTGAGGGAAGAGGAAATGGGCAGTTGCTCTCTTCAATGGATATACAGTTTCAGTTATACAAGATGAACCAATTTTTGAGATCTGGTATACAACACAGTGTCGGTAGGTAGGTGACAATTCTATCCTGTGCTCTCAAAAATTTTGGAGTAGATCTGATGATAATGTTTTTACCATAATAATAGAAGACTACATAGAGTTTCCTTGTGTGTTTTTTTTTTTTTTCTTTTTTGGACAGACAGAGTTAGACAGTGAGAGAGACAGACAGAGAGAGAAGTCAGTAAGATCTTCCTTCCATTGGTTCACCCCCCAAAGTGGCCGTTATGGCTGACGTGCTGCACTGATCCAAAGCCAGGAACCAGGTGTGTCCTCCTAGTCTCCCATGCAAGTACAGGCCCCAAGCACTTGGGCCATCCTCCACTGCTGTCCTGGGCCACAGCAGAGAGCTGGACTGGAAGAGGAGCAACCAAGACAGAACCGGCGCCCCAACCAGGACTAGAACCTGGAGTACCGGCGCCACAGGCAGAGGATTAGCATAATGAGCCACAGCACCAACCAGTTTCCTTGTTTTAATCTTTATGGATTTTTAATCTTTTTTTTTTATTCTTTCTGTATCCCTGCCCCTCCTTCAGAAACTGCAGTTACACACATATTAGAGAATTAAATGTTGACTCTTGCTTTTATAATTCTTTTTTTTTGTTATTTTTTAAACTTTTATTTAGTAAATATAAATTTCCAAAGTACAGTTTATGGATTACAATGGCTCCCCCCCATAATTTCCCTCCCACTCCCACCCCTCCATCTCCCGCTCCCTCTCCCATTCCATTCCGATTGAGCATGTCCCAAATTGTACATCTCCTCCCTCTCTTATTCCCACTCTTATATTTAACAGGGATCAATTTTCAGTTTAAATTTAAACACCTAGGAATAATTGTGTGTTAATTACAGAGTTCAACCAATAGTACTAGAAGAAAAAAATACTATAAGGGTAAAGTATTACATTGTACATCAACAGTCAGGACAAGGGCTGATCAAGTCACTGTTTCTCATAGTGTCCATTTCACTTCAACAGGTTTCCCCTTTGGTGCTCAGTTAGTTGTCACCGATCAGGGAGAACATACCATATTTGTCCCTTTGGATCTGGCTTAATTCACTCAGCCTAATGTTTTCCAGATTCCTCTACCTGGTTGCAAATGACTGGATTTCATTGTTTTTGACTGCTGTATAGTATTCTATAGAGTACATGTCCCATAATTTCTTTATCCAGTCTACTGTTGATGGCATTTGCATTGGTTCCAGGTCTTAGTTATTGTGAATTGAGCTGCAATAAACATTAAGGTGCAGACAGATTTTTTGTTTGCCAATTTAAGTTACTTTGGGTAAATTCCAAGGAGTGGGATGGCTGGGTTGTATGGTAGGGTTATATTCAGGTTTCTGAGGAATCTCCAGACTGACTTCCATAGTGGCTTAACCAGTTTGCATTCCCACCAACAGTGGGTTAGTGTCCCATTTTCCCCACATCCTCTCCAGCATCTATTGTTGGTAGATTTCTGAATGTGAGCCATTCTAACTGGGGTATGGTGAAACCTCATTGTGGTTTTGATTTGCATTTCCCTGATTGCTAGTGATCTTGAACATTTTTTCATGTGTCTGTTGGCCATCTGGATTTCCTCTTTTAAAAAATGTCTATTGAGGTCCTTGGCCCATCACTTAAGTGGATTGTTTGTTTTGATGTGTGGAGTTTCTTGATTTCTTTGTAGTTTCTGGTTATCAACCCTTTATCAGTTGCATAGTTTGCAAATATTTTTTCCCATTCTGTTGGTTGCCTCTTCCCTTTCCTGACTGTTTCTTTTACAGTACAGAAACTTCTCAATTTGATGCAATCCCAAATGTTAATTTTTGCTTTGACTGCCTATGCTTCTGGGGTCTTTTCCAAGAAGTCTTTGCTGGTACCTATATGTTGCAGGGTTTCTCCAATGCTCTCTAATAATTTGATGGTGTCGGGTCATAGATTTAAGACTTCAATCCATGTTGAGTGAATTTTTGTGTAAGGTGAAAGGTAGGGGTCTTGCTTCATGATTCTGCACATGGAAATCCAATTTTTCCAGCACCATTTATTGAATAGACTGTCCTTACTCCAGGGATTGGTTTTGGATCCTTGATCAAATATAAGTTGGCTGTAGATGTTTGGATTGATTTCTGGTGTTTCTATTCTGTTCCATTGGTCTACCCATCTGTTTCTGTACCAGTACCATGCTGTTTTGATAACAACTGCCCTGTAGTATGTCCTGAAATCTGGTATTGTGATGCTTCTGGCCTTGTTTTTGTTGTACAAGATTGCTTTAACTATTCGAGGTCTCCTATGTCTCCATATCAATTTCAGCATCATTTTTTCCAGATCTGAGAAGAATGTCTTCGGTATTTTGATTGGTATTGCATTGAATGTATAAATTGCTTTTGGGAGAATGGACATTTTGATTATGTTGATTCTTCCAATCCATTTCTTGGTATCCTCTTCTATTTCTTTCTTTAAGTTTTTGTAATTTTCATCGTAGAGATCTTGAACATCCTTGGTTAAATTTATTCCAAGGTATTTGATTGTTTTTGTAGCTATTGTGAATGGGATTGATCTTAGCAGTTGTTTCTCATCTGTGGCATTGTCTGTGTATACAAAGGCTGTTGATTTTTTGTGTATTGATTTTATATCCTGCTACTTTACCAAAGTCTTCTATGAGTTCCAATGATCTCTTAGTAGAGTTCTTTGGGTACCCTAAATTAAGAATCATATCATCTGCAAAGAGGGATAGTTTGAGTTCTTCCTTCCCAATTTGTAGCCCTTTAATATCTTTTTCTTCCCTGATAGCTTTAGCTAAAACTTCCAGAACTATATTGAATAGCAGTGGCGTGAGTGGGCATCCCTGTCTGGTACCAGATCTCAGTGGAAATGCTTCCAATTTTTCCCCATTCAATAGGATGTTGGCCGTGGTTTTTCATAAATTGCTTTGATTGTATTGAGGAATGTTCCTTCCATACCCAGTTTGCTTAGAGTTTTCATCATGAAAGGGTGTTGTATTTTATCAAATGCATTCACTGCGTCTATTGAGATAATCATATGGTTTTTCTTCTGCAGTCTGACAAATGGGTATCAAATACTAAGAGGGAAATCTGACTTTGCGTATTGACATAATACCTGCCACCTCAAGAAGCTTTTCAGTGGCCAGACTTGAATTCAAGCCTGGTTTGAGTTTTTTCTGTTTTTTTTTTTTTTTTTTAATTGTGTTCTTGGTTATTTCAACATATTTTGCCAAATCGAGCTTATTCTTACCCCATAAGAAACCATAATTAGAAATTCTCTTGAAAAATACATTGCAAGGATGAATGGCACTATATAAAAGAAAGACAATGCTTTCCATTTTATTTCATAATAGGCTTATTTTATCAAAATAATATACTGAAGCCCTTTATATAAAATCCTTTCTCCTTGGACAGGAGGCTATGGCCAGTGCCTCTACTGCTATTTTTTCTTAATTTTCCATAAGTTGGCAATCCCTTTTTGTTCCACACATCTTTTCTTTAACTACATTAATCCATTCAATTTTGTCACAGAATATCTTGAACTCATCAGTATTGTTCAAAGTGAGACTTTACAAAACTCTACTTTTTTTTCTTTATTTATTTGACAGGTAGAATTACAGATAGCGAGAGAGAGAGAGAGAGAGAGAGAGAGAAAGCCACAATGGCTTGAGCTTCCCCGATCCGAAGCCAGGAGCCAGGTGCTTCCTCCTGGTTTCCCATGTCGGTGCAGGGGCCCAAGCACTTGGACCATCTTCCACTGCCCTCCTGGGCCACAGCAGAGAGTTGGACTGGAAGAGGAGCAACTGGGACTAGAACCAGGGCCCCATATGGGAAGCTGGCGCCACAAGTGGAGGATTTGCCTAGTGCTCCAGGGCACCAGCCCCCACATAGCTCTACTTTTGAACATTATGAGTTAATTTCAAAGTTTGCTCTTTAATAAAGATATTTACTTCTTTAAAAATAATGACTGCTACTTTATCCACTGCATACTTATACTGTGTGACAGTTGGGAACACTCTTGATGAAGCAACTAGTTCAAAAAGTACATGAGTAGGAAATGAATGTTACCAGACTATTAATTTTTATTAACTTGTTAAAAATAACTGCTATTTAAACTTGCATTAAATATAGTATTTTTTATGATACTTGCCTTGTCAAGAAAGTGTTATTAACTGGATTAGATTTGGTAGTTTTTAAATATCGTTTCCCTATTTGTTATAAAGATAGTTATCTACCTTATTTATAGTTATTTACTGGTTGTAAATATAATTATCTTCCTGAAATTCCAGTTTAATAAAAAAGCTTAAATATTTTATTAGTAACTTAGGAAAGCGGTAATGAATTTACAGACTGAAATATGCAAAGATTTTTAAAACATCTGGGTCAGAAAATAATGGTTGGTTTTTGAGTGTATATCACTTGGCTTTTTTTTACTTTCTCTCCAAAAATGTATCATTCTGAAAATATTATGATTACTTTTAAAAAGCTTATTTCATTTATTTGAAAGTCAGAGTAACAGAGAGAGGTATCGTCCATCTGCTAGTTCACTCCTCAGATGGCCCCAATGGCCAGGGCTGGGCCAGGCCGAAACCAAGAGCCAACAGATTTATCTGAGACTTTTATGCAGGTGGCAGCAGCCCAAACACTGGGGCCATCTTCCTCTGCTTTTCCCAGGTAATTAGCAGGGAGATGGATCAGAAGTGGAGCTGCCAGAACAAAAACTGGTGCCATATAGCATGCTGGCATCGTAGGTGGCAGGTTTACATGCTATGCCACAACACTATTCCCTATTCTGGAAATAGAACAGATTTGCAGGCTTGTTCTTATAATAATTCTTATATTAAAAGATATTTCCATAATAATTTTACTTTAAACATGAGAATACTGTTTTTGTAAGACACTTTCTTCTAAATGACCTCAATCAGAATCAGCTTTCATTTTGAGTGATATCATCAGTTTCAATCAGATAGTAACAAGGGCATGAAAAATATGAATAATTTTTAAAAAAGTCAATATCTCGGCCGGTGCTGCGGCTCACTAGGCTAATCCTCCACCTAGCGGCGCCGGCACACCGGGTTCTAGTCCCGGTTGGGGCGCTGGATTCTGTCCCGGTTGCCCCTCTTCCAGGCCAGCTCTCTGCTGTGGCCCGGGAGTGCAGTGGAGGATGGCCCAGGTGCTTGGGCCCTGCACCCCATGGGAGACCAGGAAAAGCACCTGGCTCCTGGCTCCTGCCATCGGATCAGCGCCGGCCGCGGCGGCCATTGGAGGGTGAACCAACGGCAAAGGAAGACCTTTCTCTCTGTCTCTCTCTCTCACTGTCCACTCTGCCTGTCAAAAAAAAAAAAAAAAAAAAAAAAGTCAATATCTCCATTACAAATAATGTGTGGCATTTTAATCCAGTACTTTAAGGAACATTTTGTGGACTCTATAGGAATTTATTATGGTATAATAAATGTTTTATATTTTGAGGTCACATATTCCCACTTACACGATTTTTTTAAAGACTCAATATTATGCAAATGTATCAACTCTCTAGGGACAATATCACATTTAACTTGAAAAGGCACTCTTTGCCCCCACAACTCAGATGGAAGTGAAAATGTTGCACTCTTAAAACAGTGTTAAATAGGCGGGTGCCACGGCTCACGAGGCTAATCCTCCGCCTGCGGTGCCGGCAACCCAGGTTCTAGTCCCTGTTTGGGGCTTGGGTTCTGTCCTGGTTGCTCCTCTTCCGATCCAGCTCTCTGCTGTGGCCCAGGAGGGCAGTGGAGGACGGCCCAAGTGCTTGGGCCCTACACCCGCATGGGAGACCAGGAGGAGGCACTGGCACTGGCTCCTGGCTTCGGATTGGCGCGGTGCGCAGCGGCCATTTGGTGGGTGAACCAACAGAAGGAAAACCTTTCTCTCTGTTGTGTCTGTCTCTCACTGTCCAACTCTGCCTGCCAAAAAAAAAAAAAAAAAAAAGCCTGTGCCATGGCTCACTAGGCTAATCCTCCACCTGTGGCACCAGTACTCTCTGTTCTGTGTTCTGTGTTCTAGTCCCAGTTGGGGCACCGGTTCTGTCCTGGTTGCTCCTCTTCCAGTACAGCTCTCTGCTGTGGCCCAGGAAGGCAGTGGAGGATGGCCCAAGTGCTTGGGCCCTACACCCACGTGGGAGACCAGGAGGAGGCACCTGGCTCCTGGCTTCAGATCTGCTGCTGTCCATAGCGGCCATTTGGGGGGTGAACCAACAGAAGGAAGACCTTTCTCTCTGTCTCTCTCACACTAACTCTGCATGTCAAAAAAAAAAAAAAAAAAAAAAGAAAGAAAGAAAGAAAGAAAGCTGTGTTAAATGACCAAAAATTGCCCTTAATTTGACAAAGCTTCTGACATCACAGATTGATTTGCAAATATCGACAATAATTGCTAATGTAGTGCATCAGTGGGAAAGAAGCAATATATTTAAAGGGTACCTTTTACACAGTTTTAGTAGTCACACAATGGGGGACAACTAGTAAATATTGCTGGGCCAGTACTGTGTGGTAGAGGGTGAAGCTGGTTGCTTGCAATGTTGGCATCTCACAGGAGAGCATGGGTTCGAGCTCTGGTATCTCCATTTCTGATCTAGCTTCCTGATAATGTGCATGGGATAAAAGAGAGGATAGCCCAAGTGCTTGGGCTGCTGCCACCCTTGAGGGAGACCTGGACAGAGTTCCAGGCTCCTGCATTTTGCCTGGGCCAGCCCTGGCCATTGCAAACATTTGAGGAGTGAACCAATAGATGGAAGATCTCTTTCTCTCTGTGTCTTTCCCTCTTTATGTCACTCTTTTAAATAGATAAAATAAATATTCAGAAAAAATTCAGGTATGAGTTTGACTTCTCCTCTCAAAATTTATATGTTTTAAAGTCCTTATTGTCTCAGGAAATACTTAACTCAGATCTGAGATTTTGGTATTGCCTTCAATTTTCACTTTCTTTCACACCTTACATCCAACTGTTGCCTGACTCCACTGATTTTAACTTCAACTGGTCCTGTAATTCCAGTACTTTTTCTCACCACCACTCTCTCATGCCAGTCTATGCCTCCAAAAAGGCTTTATCAGACAACTCCAATATCTTCTCAACTGGTCTACTATCACAATTATTTCATAGCATCTAAAATAATTCTTTTGAAACAGGAGGCAGATCATGCTAGTTATTTGCTCAAAATACTCTATGAACTATTTCCCTCAGTGCTTAATACTCTTGCAAGGCCCTTAAATTTCTGTGCACCTCCAAATCACCAGCCCCTTTGACAACCGTGCTTTTTCTCACCTAGTTAGTATGGCCAAGGAAATCTCCGTACTTTTTTTGGGTACAAAACACACAATTCCACATATTGATTTATTGCTTCTGCCTATAAGGGGCTTTCACAAAAATGTTATTCTTGCTGTTGTCAATTATATTTCTAGTCTGATGTCTTGATGACAGAATAAGTTTCTTTCCCAAAGTTTTAGGAAACTGGGGCATTGTATATTACAGACCTGGTTTTAGTCAATTATCCAAGTATCCCAGGATCCTTTTGGTGGTGGATGCTATTGAGAGACCACAGTATGGATAAAGTAGTATCATTCATAGAAGGTTTCTCATTATTTCTAGGATTTGTATTTTTTTAAATTCTGTTTATCTGTCTATCATGTATTTATTTATTTCACCTAGGTAAACATAGATACACAAGAAATACAAGTTTTATGTAAAATGAATTTTGATTGTACATGACATTTGTACTTTTGTGTAGTTATAATTAGCCCCCTCATTTTTACATGTGAGTCTATTTTAATCAAATGAATATCTTGAACTATAAGAATATTACGGATTGCAACAAGATGGAGGAATTTGGAAAACATCATGCTGAGTGAATTAAGCCAGTCCCAAAGGGACAAATATCATATGTTCTCCCTGATCGGCGACAACTAACTGAGCACCAAAGGGGAAATTTGTTGAAGTGAAATGGACACTATGAGAAACAGTGACTTGATCAGTTCTTGTCCTGACGGTTGATGTACAATGTAATACTTTATCCATTTTAGTATTTTTTTTCTTCTAGCACTATTGGTTGAACTCCGTAATTAACACACAATTATTCTTAGGTGTTTAAATTTTAACTGAAAAGTGATCCCTGTTAGGAATTTGGAAAACATTATGCTGAGTAAAATAAGCCAATCCCAAAGGGACAAATACCATATGTTCTCCCTGATAGGTGACAACTAACTGAGCACCAAAAAGGAAACCTGTTAAAGTGAAATGAACACTATGAGAAACAGTGACTTGATCAGCCCTTGCCCTGACTGTTGATGAACAACTTCATATGTTATCCCTCTTAGTATTTTTTTTGTTTGTTTGTTCCACTTAGTACTTTTGGTTGAACACTGTAATCAATACACAGTTATTCTTAAGTGTTGAAACTTAACTGAAAAGTGATCACTGTTAAATATAAGAGTGGGAATAAGAGAGGGAAGAGATGTGCAATTCGGGACATGCTCAAGCTGACTTACCTCAAACAGTAGAGTTAGAAACATACCAGGGGATTCCAATTCAATCCCATCAAGGTGGCATGTACCAATGCCATCTCACTAGTCCAGGTGATCAATTTCTGTTCACAATTGATCATAATGATAGGACTAAGAACCAAAGGGATCGCATAAACAAGACTAGTGTCTGCAAATACTAGCTGATAGAATCAAAAAAGGAGAGAACGATATAACATGGGAAGTGAGATACACAGCAGACCCATAGAATGGCAGATGTCCTAAACAGCACTCTGGCCTCAGAATCAGCCCTTTAGGCACGCAGATCCGGCTGAAAAGCCCATGAGAGTATTTCAGGCATGGAAAGCCAAGACACTCTGAAAAAAAAAAAAAAAAAACCTAAATGAAAGATCTCTCTGATCTCTCTGTGAGTGAGATCCCAGTGGAAAGAACGGGTCATCAAAGGAGGTACCTTTCTCTGAAGGGAGGAGAGAACTTCCACTTTACCATGGCCTTGTCTAAATATGATCAGAGTCAGTGAACTCAGGGGGCTTCTATAGCCTTGGCAGCTCATGACAAGAGCCTAGGGAGATTGCTGATGCCATAAACAAGAGTGTCAATTTGTTAAGTCAACAACAGGAGTCACTTGCACTTACTCCTCATGTAGGATCTTTGTCCTTAGTGTGCTGTACATTGAGATTTAATGCTATAACTAGTACTCAAACAGTATTTTTCACTTTATGTGTCTGTGTGGGAGCAAACTGTTGAAATCTTTACTTAATGTATGCTAAACTGATCTTCTGTATATAAAGAGAATTGAAAATGAATCTTGATGCGAATGGAAGAGGAGAGGGAGTGGATAAGTGGAGGGTTGCGGGTGGAGGGACGTTATGGTGGGGAAGCCATTGTAATCCATAAGCTGTACTTTGGAAATTTATATTCATTAAATAAAAGTTAAAAATAAAAAAATACATTAATAGAAAAAAAAACCAACATGGGGACTAGGAAGGGGGGGATGTTGAATTCAGTTCATATACTGTGCTTAAAAACTCTGCTGGAACCCTGTTTTCAAATGTCTTGCAGGCTATTGTTGAATTCATTCATTTATATGTGAACTATTTTTTGAAAGCATCTTTATATTAGAACTGAATACAAAATCGTTTGTGCCCTCAAAAATAATACCGTGTAATAAAAGAGGCAAGCAATTGAAAGAATGGAAGAGAATATTACGGATTATGAAGTTATAATTAATTTTTTACTTTAGACTACATACACATGATCTTTATAGTAATAATTCCAATATTACCACTAATTTAATTTATAATTTTTAACAAATGTTCTATACATTCTCTCCTATCAAAACCATCATCAGAACCTATAGCCATTACAAATTTTACCTTATCCTTTATATCTTCCATTAAGTTTAATTCTTTAGAAAAGTGACTCTACATGTAATGTGCATCAGTTTTATATGTCATTTTTTCTTATCAAGTTGGTTGTCAGAAGCTGTTTCTATGGCAGATTATAAGGAAATACTCTCATTGGAACAAAATTCCTTGAGAACTTGCATATAGATGACACATTTTCTGCAACCTTTAAATTTAAAAGTAATGTTCAATACATATAAAATCCTTATTTTTGGTCTACTTTCATTGTCTGTATGGATACCATTCGTTTTGTTTCTTAGTCTCTCTCTTCCCTCTCTTGTAATAATAACTTTGTATGAGAATCATCCTATTACTTTTATTTTGTAAAATAATTTTGTTTTGTTTAAAATAGAATTTCTAATGTCATGGATCTAAATTTATCTCATCTGTTGCTTCTGTGAAGAATTAGAAAATATAGTAATTTACTTATAAAAACTCCTAGCTGTTTCTTTCTATTAATTTTTTAAAACTTTTTTCTTTGTTTTCATTGTTTATATTTTATAGAAGTTCCAGCCACCAAATTTTTTTCCTCCATAAGTAATGTTATTACGGTGAGAGGCAAGGGTGATTCTATGAGTACAAAAGATGCAGAAACTTTACATTTTTGGATATTATCATAGACCCCTTGTTGTCATCCTCTACTGGTGTGCATATTCTGATTTCACCTATCGGTTTCTTCTTTTTAAAGATTTATTTATTTATTTGAATGTCAGAGTTACACACAGAGAGAAGGAGAGGCAGAGACAGAAAAGAGAGGTCTTCCATCTGCTGGTTCACTCCCCAGTTGGCTGCAATGCCCAGAGCTGCACTGACCCAAAACCAGGAGCCAGGAGCTTCCTCTGGATCTCACACGAGCGTTCAGGGGTCCAAGGACTTGGGCCGTCTTGTACTGCTTTCCCAGGCCATAGCAGAGAGCTGGATCAGAAGTGGGGCAGCTGGGCCTCAAACCGGCACCCACTTGGGATGCTAGCACTGCAGGTGGCGGCCCAACTAGCTATGCCACAGCACCGGCCCCTTACCTGTCATTTTAAAAATAAATTTCTGAGTTTTCGATTAAGTTCATGTAGGTTATATTGGGGATAGATTTATCAGGTTCCATTTTGCTTACTTCTAATCTCACACAAAGATTCTGTCAAAATTCTGTCCCTACTTGATTGTATGTATATGTTAACTTTTTTTTTCTGTAGATTTTGTTCATATCTCTTTATTTTACTATCCTAGTTGCTCTCTATATATTAACTAGTCTATTTACAGAATCCTTTTCTCAGTTTAATAAGTTGAAATGACTTTACATGGTATAAAAACATGTGATGAAACTAAAGACAATAAAAATTTAGGAAAAAATATGATGACCTCTTCAAAAGTTGTCAAATTATGTATAATTTTGTCTTGCTTATTGTTTAGTAAGACAAGGAGTTGTTTTCATCCTAACTTAGTTGACCTACAGTCTCCAGAAAAATTATGGTACAGTGGGATTTCATGAAAGGAATGCAGGAACTGATATGAAATAATACAGTTACTCTATTCCTCTCACTTTAGAAAAAGCTGTGGCAAAAACAAATGGTACTAGGGCCTGCCCTATGGTATTGTGGGTAAAGCTGCTGCCTGTGGCAATGGAATCCCATACTGGGGCTGGTTTTAGTCCTAGTTGCTCCACTTCCAATCCAGCTCCCTACTAATGCATCTGGAAAAGCAGTGGAATGTGGCCCAAGTACATGGAAACCTGTACCCAAGTGGGAGACTGGGAGGAAGCTCCTGGCTTCTGGCTGTGGATCATCCTAGCTCCTGCTGTTGAGGTCATCTGGGGAGTGAGGCAGTGGTTGGAAGATACTCTCTCTCTTCCTCTCTCTCTCTCTTTTTTTCTCACTGTAAATTTGACTTTCAAACAAATTTTTTAAAAGAAGTACATGGCTATGTTCCTGCTCTGGTTTAAATGTTATTCAGATCCTGTACTCCTACAGGGGTTTAAACCCCAAAGTCATAATGACACTTAAAGTGTGGAGACGTAATCCAATTATACTGTTTACAGATGGAGCCTTTGAGAAATGATTAAGTCTAGAATAGGTCGTTTGGGTGCAGCCTGGTGATTAAGTTCTTAAGGAGAGGCCCTACAAACACTCACGCTCCCTGTGTCTTGATATGTGATGTCCTGTATATCTCTGCCAACAGAAGCTGACACAATAGGGCTGTCAAATCTTGGACTAGGAATCACCACAAATATTAGCAAAAACAGATTTCTTTAAAGAGTTAGGCTACAAAGGATATCTTACTGTAGTAATGAATAGTTGAATAATACAGTGTATCCTAGGATTCTACATGCACTGGATTCTGATTGAAAAAAGCAACCTCAGATCAAGACTCTTTAGCGAAGATGACTGTCCAAAGAAAATACTTGGGAAGAGAGATGTAAAATCACCTTCAAAGCTGCAGAGTGCCAACAAATAGGAAATGATTTTAACTCCTATAGCACAAGAATAAAAATGGCCACAGTGACAGTTCCTTGCTGCTACCTTTCATGTAGTGCAAGGGATCCATGAACACGAGGTTCAGAGGGCAAATGATTGAAAGTTTTTATTGCAAGACTGGTACAATAAAGAAGACAAGCCTGGGGCTAGTGTCCTGGTGCAGTGGATTAAGCAGTTGCTTGGCACTCTGCCATCCTGTACAAGCACGGGTTTAAGTCTCCTTTGCTCCACTTCAAATTCAGCTTCCTGATAATGTGCCTGGGAAAGCAGATGAAGGTGGCCTGAGTACTTAGATCCCTGCAACCCTCATGGAAACTAGGATGGAGTTCTAGGTTCCTTGCTAAACCAGGCCTAGTCCTGTAAATTTCATTTGGCCATCGCAATCATTTAGGGTGTGAACCAGCAGATGGAAGATCTCTCTTCTTCACTCTTTATCTCTCTCACCTTACCTTTCAAAGAAAATAAATAAATCCATTTTTTTAAAGATTTATTTTCTTTGAAAGGAAGAGTTGCAGAGAGGCAGAGGCAGAGAGAAGTTTTCCATCTACTGGTTCACTCCCCAAATGGCTGCAGTGGCTGAATCTGCACCAATCCAAAGCCGGGGGCCAGAAGCTTCCTCTAGGTCTCCCATGAGGGTGCAAGGCCTCAAGCACTTAGGCTGTCTTCTACTGCTTTCCCAGTTCATAGCACAAAGCTGGATCAGAAGTGGAGCAGCCAGGTCTCAAACCAGCACCCTTATGGGATGCTGGCATTGCAGGTGGGTGGTAGCTTCCCCTGCCACTATGCCACAGTGCCAGCCCCAATAAAAAAAAAATCTGAGGTAGAGGGAGGGAGGGAGAGAGAGAGAGAGAATGAGTGAGAGAGACCATTGAGGTGCATTGACTGAAATTTCAGAAGTACCAGGTAGAAGGCTTGTTTCAAATACCTTGACCCGGAGACCCTGAGTCAGTTTCAGACAGCTTCACTCTCCTACTTTTCCAGCTTCTATTTACTTCTTTCTCCTCTGATAAAGATAAGAGACTTAGAGATTTTTTTGGGAGATAAACCTACATTCTTCCCAGCTCTTTTCTCTTCTACTTTGTTAGTTGACTGACTGTAGGAAGTATATGTTCTAAATACTCTACCTCTCCATATTTGTGTGTGTGCGTGTGTGCGTGTGTGATACAGTCCCAGGCTTCTGCATGGAAAGAATCTTTTGGACACAAGGCTGCTTATGACTGGGTAGTATCACAAAGCTCCCTTATCTGAAGACATGGGTCACATATCCTATCATCTGCTTTGCCAATAATCAATACACTCTATTTTGCCTTTAGCTATATTACATTTGTATCTTGTTTAAGCTGAATCTAAATTAACAACTAAAAGAGGGGCAGTAAATATTTACCTCATCAAAATTCCAGCCTTTACATTTCCTATTCTATCGTACATTATGCACTTCTTCATTGTCTGCTCTTACTCTTTGCCCCTTGCGTACATGCATCGCACAGAGTCGTCACCACTAGTGAGCTGTAATCGACCTCCCTCAGCATGTAGTTCTTATTTTGTGCCCTTATTCAAATTCATCTAATTGGATGAGTCATCCCATTGAAGAATCACCCCTTCTTTAAGACTCAATACCAAGGCATCTTTTTTCTTCCAAACTGTCACAAAGTCAGAATTAATATCTCCCAGACATGTGGGACTTTTGGTTTTATAATGTAACAATGAATATATTACTTCAGGAAGAAAAGAAGTAACATTTTTCTTCAAAGTACTAATGCTTCCTAGCTAAGTCTATAAAGGCATTTCAATATGTTCAGTTGATTTCCAAAATTAATTTCTTTGTATATTCTCCTCTGAGATCTTACTACTACTTAGAGACAGCATTCATGGTAATTTTAATACTTCAAGACATTTAAAATGATGCAAGTAAAAATTTTTTATGAAATCTGATGTGAAAATGTGTGGTTGGCTTCACATTTTAACAAGCAAACATTGCCAGATATCTTTGGTATTTAGCTTTGGTAGAGTTCATTAGTTATTTTAATTACTTTGATCTATTGTAATATAAACGTCTGGGTAACTTTTCTTCCTTCTTCCTTCCATCAAATCTGCATATCCAGCAAGTACTTCTATGTTAATTGTTGTAGTGTCTCAGGTAACTCAGGAAATTTGGAAGTGGAGTCATTCTTGAGCCCTCATTTTCCTCATATATTATGTTCAATCAATAGATAAAAACAGCATTGTGGAACTTTCAAATAATATGTGTTTTGATTTTTCTCACTATCCTCATAGCCATTGTGTACATTCATGAACATTGTATTTTATCTGAATTACCAAAAGGAATTTGCATTATTCTCACCAGTTTTTCTACTCTATATTTTTCCTCAATCCATTCTCCTCCCATCCTGTTGATAGAGTAATCGTTTAAAAATATAAATGACATGTTAATACTTTAAGTGACCAGTGGATCCTCTTCACTGGTAACATGAAATTGTATTCATCAGCACGACATAAAATGCTCTCCAAAATACACATCCATTTATCTTTTTCTTCTCTTCCATTCCCTCCAAATGCACTTTATTAATAATACACTTGACTGCACTTTTTTCCTTATATTGCATTTACATCCATTCACATTTTAATATTGATATCAAACATTTTCTTAATAGACTTGCCCTACCATCCCAACCAGTGCTGGATAGTTTGTAGTATTATTCATATAGTTTGGTTGTTTTATTCCCATTCTTCTGAGTTCCACCCAGTCATGCGTTATTTCTGTTGTCTTGCTGTATTACCTCAGGATTCTTGGATCTCTACTGCAGTATGCTGCTTTATCAGTCTAACTATGTAAAAATATTTATTATGTATTTGAAAGGCAGAGCTACAGAAATGGGGGGGGGGGAGAGAGATCTTCTACCCCTCCTCTTCCCCCTCCCTTTCCCTCTCCTCCTCCTCCTTCTTCTTTTTCTCCTCTTCTTCCTCCTCCTCCTTCAGGTTATTTTATTTATTTTGAGAGAGTTACAGAAACAAAGATATTCCATCTGCTGGTTCTCTATCCAGATGACCACAGCAGTCAGCGCTGGACCGGGCTAAAGCCAGGAGCCAGGAGCCAGGAGCCAGGAGCCTCATCTGGGTCTCCCATCTGGTAGAAGAGATCTAAACACTTGGGTCACCTTTTGTTACTTTTCCCGGGTCGTTAGGGAGCTGGATTAGAAGTAGAGCAGCATGGACATGAATCAGGGCCCATATGGGGCAATGGTGTTGAAAGGGGTGGCCTCACCTGTTATGCTACAATGCTGGCCTCTTCATTTTTAAATTTTGATTATTCCTGTGGTTTGGAAATATAGATATCTGTTAATTTCATAGAAGGTATTTGAGTTTTTCATTCTTTTTTTTTTTTTTTTTTTGGCAGGCAGAGTTAGACAGTGAGAGAGAGAGACAGAGAGAAAAGTCTTCCTTCTGTTGGTTCACTCCCCAAATGGCTGCTACGGACGGCACTGCACTGATCCGAATCCAGGAGCCAGGCCATTCCCGCTCATCTCCCACACAGGTGCAGGGCCCAAGCACTTGGGCCATCCTCCACTGCACTCCCGGACCACAGCAGAGAGCTGGACTGGAAGAGGAGCAATCGGGACAGAATCCAGCACCCCAATTGGGACTAGAACCCTGCGGTGCCGGTGCCACAGGCAAAGGATTAGCCTAATGAGCTGCGGCACCTGCATTTTTCATTCTTAATCTTCTAATCATTTAAGTGATTTCTGAGAAGAGAAGAATGTCACCTTTCTTCTGCTATATTAAAACTGATTATACTATATTCAAATTATTAAAATGTATTTGATTTTACAGATTGAGAACATCTTGAGGATAGGAAATGATATTATGTAGTTTTAAAACCACATTCACAGTCTAGACCTTGCTGCTTTGCAAATATTTAATGTATCCTAAGTGATGAAGCTTAGATGAGTTAAATAGCGAGCATGGTAGCACTGTAAGTTCCAGTCATTGCAAGAGGCAAATTGCTCCAGTGCAGGCATAAATGAAAATATGCATGGCATCTGGGAAATGGTTTATTTTGTGGAAGCTATTCAACAATAAATTTGGATTTTTTAACATGATCAACTTTTGTAATTACTGTTTCTTGTTTCAAGTTATTAGCCTTTTTTTTTTTTTTTAAGAATAGCTTTTAAGGCATGTTTCCTTTGCTAGGTAGACTCCCTTAAGTAAAGACTCGGGGAAACACTTGCCAGGTGTTGGCGACAGTCCTATCCAGAGCTTTAGGAGCAAAATGTAGTTTTTCACCTGCAATTTGCGATATACAAATTCCTCTGTTGTGCTGAGTTTTAGCAACCATTTAATGAACTGATAAGAAATGATATTTTTAGGTTCGAAAGTGTCTTTAACACATCTTTCAAATTGGCTGTTATGATTTTTTGCAGGCAGTATAGCTTGGTGACTAAAAACAGAGGCTCTAAAAATAGACTCTTTTTAACTCAGACTTCTCCATATTCCACTCATCTTAAATGCAATAGCTAATCATTCATTTTCTTAGTTATTTTATTTTTAAAATGATAATACTTACTTCATAAGATTATCTATATTATTCTTACATGTAAATATTAAGTGCCAGGTAAAATTATGTTTTCTGAACATAATTACTTGAAATTTATTTTACTTTTGACGCTGTAATGTTTCATTCAGTAGTAATTTTTAAAATCCAGGTTCAGTTAATTATAGGACATATAATCAAGTCCGAAGATATCTGATGGTTGGAATAATGCTTCATTTTTTCCTCCTCAAAATCTTTGAGGGTTGTATTCACTCCAACCTTCTGTCACAGCTTCTCAGTTCCAAAGTTTCTGGGCTACACCAACCTCACTTTGGGCCATTTCACTGAAGAACAAAGTAGTTTTTATATTTGAGTTTGAATTATGTAGATGAGAAAGATGGAATAAGTGAATATATAATTAAAAACAGAGTTCTGTTTTCATAATCAGACATCTTTCAAACTTTAAAGGGTGAACCTTGAATCTTATTAAAAATAAATGAAAGAGGTTAAGTACTTCATGTAATAAGTTTACTTAAATATAATTTTATTTTCTTGGGGCTGGCATGTGGAGCAGTGCTTTAAGCCACTTTCTATGATGCCAGCATCCCAGATGAGTGCCAGTTCCAGTCTTGGCTGCTCCACTTCCAATCCAGCTCCCTGCTAATGCCCCTGGGAAAACAGCAGAGGATGAATCAAATGCTTGGGCCCCTGCCACTCATGTGGGAGACCAAAATGGAGTTCCAAGCTCTGGCTTAGGCCTCTCCCAGTCCTGGCCATTGTAGCCATTTGGGGAGTGAAGCAGCAGATGGTGGATCTCTCTTTTTCTTTCCTTCTCATTTTTTTTCCCTCTCTGTAACTCTGCCTTTCAAATAAATAAATAAATCTTTAAAAATTGTTTATCTTGCTTTTAGTAAAGAGTAATTATATCTGAGAAATAAATATACATTTTATTTAATAAACTTTCAAAAACATTTAATATTATACATATGTACACATAACATATATGAACACCTTTTGTATTCAGATGATCTGTGACTTATGCTTTCTAAATTATATTATTTCTAACAAATTATATGTAAATTTAAAAATGCATATAACTGCATAATACCCTTATCCATTTGAAATCACTTCACAATGTTATATTTTATAATTTTATATTAAATTATGACAAACACACAATTCATATGCATCATAACTATATGGCTAAAGGAATTTTTACAAACTCTATCATACCATGTATCTAGCACCCAGACCAAGAAAAGGAGCATGAATAGCATGCCTGAAATCTCCTTTATGCCTCCCTCTAGCTGTTAACCCCACTCACGGTTTATTGTATACCAATATGTAACCACATAGATCAGATAAAATTCTTTTTGAAATTTGAGTGCAAAGATTTCTTGTAGTATAGATTATTTTGTTCTTAGTTTTATTCATTCAATATTATGTGTTTTGTGAGACTAACCATATTTTGCATATAATTGCTCATTTTCATTGCCATGAATATACTGTTTATAGACATTTGGGTGGTTTCCATCTAAGAATATTACAAATTGGGTTGCTGTGAATATTTTAGCACAAGTGTTTTGGCTACCATATGAATCAACATCTCTTTGAATATAAACTAGAAGTGAAATTGCAAAATTATAAGGAAAACACATATCCAGCCTTAGTAGACATTACCAGATAGCATTTCCTATGTGGATGTACCACAAAAATGTTCCTCAGTGGGTTCTTATACCCTCTGAATTAAGAAGTTAGTGCCATGACAAAGAGGATTTGATATCATTGAACTTTAAAGGGAAAAAGTTGGTTTCTTGTCATTTCTCTCCTGTGCTTATGCAAAATTTTCTTCCATCCATGTCTAAAAATATATCACAGGGATTACTGGAAAGGAAATCTTTTGCTGTAAATACCTTTGTTTTATATTTCCAGATTTTTTAAAATATTTATTTGAAAGGCAGAGCTACATAGAGAAAGAGGAGACACACACACACACACGCACAGATAGAGAGAGAGAGAGAGAGAGAGAAAGAGAATGAGAGATCTCCCATTCACTGGTTCACTCCCCAAATGGCTGCAAGGGCCAGAACTAGGCGGGTCCAAAGTCAGGAGCCAGGAACTTCTTCTGGGTCTCCAACATGGGAGCAGGGGCTCCACTGCTCTCCTAGGCATGTTAGCAGGGGCCTGGATCAGAAGTGGAGAAGCCAGGACTCGAACCAGCACCCATATGTATACTGGAGCCAAAGGTGACGACTTTACCCGCTATGCCATAGTGCTGGCATTCTTGAAAGGGGTCATAATCTGTTTCCTTATATTTTTCTTCAAGTCAATAGATGCATCCTTTATTTGCATCTTCACATTACCTAGAAGATATGATTACTGATAACTGTATGTACATATATATCAAAGTATGTAAAGAAGCATCTGATAACTTTTCGTTGGCATCATTACAAAAGTTCTGCCTAGCCAGGCACCCAGATGTAGCTGAAAACATCTGATATGGTGGAATCTTCCATGTGTATTTATGCTTGCCACATTCAGCAGATATCCAGGAACAGTATTCAATGTGTCTCCATAGAATGTGCCAGTTTGACATATTTATTAATTTCAAAAGTTCAAAACAATGATATGGCCAAAGCAAAAAAAAAATGCTTAAAAGTTTCCATGCACAAATGCCCCAAATTGCTGCAGGCACAAATTACTGTTATTCTATGCCAATAAAATACTTGCTCTCCAGTAAAGTTTCCTCAAAGCTAAATTACATCCTGTTTTATTTAAAAATATAAGCAGAAGAGAAAGAAGAGTGAACAATACAAAATGTTCATAGATTTATAACAATTATTTATATTTGAGTTTAGAAGATTTTTTGTTCTTTCACTGGCAGATAGATGTGTTTCTGCTTTGACATTTCAGCTCACACTAAGCAAGAGAATTATACTCCCATTTCTCAGAAGGGATTAATGAGATTTTCAACTTCCTTTATGTACTTCAATATGACATTCATTCTGTAATAAAAACACCCTTTCTTCCTCTCTATCCTGCCCCTGTTGGTCATCTTTAGAAACACTGAGTAGTTAAGAGGTTGGACTTTCTGGCTGTTTCCAAGTAAAGACTTATGGTTTCATGCTATTTAAATGAATGTCTCTATGGACAATCTTTTTTCATATTTTTGATAAATATATGAATACACTAACATTGACTACATGCTCAGGTGTAGAACTGCTCAGTCATAAGGAATTGATTTTTGTGTATGGCATGGGCATGAATTGAGATTCATTGGTTTCTGTACCTACCTGCAACTGACAGCATTGGTAACGAAATGAGCATGCTTTTCCCAATACACTTTAGTCTTGCTTTTTTCCTGAATTAAATGACTATATGTTTGCTGGTCTGTTTCAAGGTTTCATTTTGTTTTTATTATGCCTTTTTATTTTACATTTTATTTAAGGTATGCAAATTTCATGCATTTCATATAAACCAATTTAGGAACATAGTGATTCTTCCCACCATACCCTTCCTCCAGCCTGCGCTCCCACCCTTCTTCTTCCTCTCTAGTTTATTCCCACTCTCAATTTTTACAAAGATCTATTTTCAGTTTAGTTTATTCTTAACCTTATAGTATGTAAAGAGTTCAATAGTATGAAGAAAAAAAATACACTGTTCCTCAATAATAGAGACAAGAGCTGTAAACAATCATCAAATCTGAAAATGTCAATATCGCAACTACACATTACATTCTAGATACTCTATTAGTTACCACAGATCAGGGAAAACATATGGTTTTGTCTTTTTGGGAAGTGTTACTCCTCTATTAATGGATCCATGGTTTGTAGTAGCCATTAATGCAATTTCTCAGACAGTTTACAGCACTTGTTAGAATTATATTTCAAGTCTGCTACATTATAAACTCCCCACTAGAGTAGCTTGCCACTACCATTATTAAGTTGCCATTATTAACTTGCCATTGTTAACCATTATACCTCTTTTATCCCAAACACTTATTGGTTGAAGATCACAGTCTCTTTGTAACAGTGGTTAGGTTCCTCTCAAGGATAAGAAACAGATGGTTGGACTTAACAAAATTACTCTGCAATTATTGATATCTGTTACCAAATTGCTGGAGCATTTTATCAGGACTGCTAATTACTTTCTAGAAGGGGCAATAGATTATATCAGCTCTAAAATACTATCAAAGACTGACTTTAGAATGATTTTTTTACATCTAGGTATTTTTCAGCAAGTATCTATAAATGCTCAATTCTCAACCCCTGGATAGAAATGTTCTCCTATGTGCTGACATTGAAGACAGGCTACCTTCTTCACTCATTTTATTCTAACTTTAGCCTTTGGCTCAACCATATAAAATAGGCTTTAAAAAGATTTCTGTTGCTTTTGCTTCTCATAGAAGTAACTGCAAAACTCAGCAAAAGCAGTAAGAATGATATTGAAGGATTCCAAATTATCCATATGCTGAAAAGCACTACTTTGTCAAAGAAAAAGTAACAATTGGCATCTGAATTTTCAAAATTGAAACTAATTTATATGTGGAAAATAATTATTAATTTGAAATTATTTTGCCTATTTCACTTTTTATTTCGTGGTCCCATCAATAAAAGATATTTTATGAAACTAAAACAATTCAGAAGGAATGGAGGAAAATGATTCATGAATATACTTTCTCTACTTGTTCAATGAAAACTATATTGTGAATATTGAAAATTTTTATTCTACATAAGGATTATTTTAAGATGCTACTGAAAACAATTGTTTTAAGATGCTATGAGAAAATAATTGTTCATATATTCATTTATTTTAAAAGCTACATTTTATGGAGGAGTTATATTCTCTATCTCTCTCAAATATAAAGTAAAAGCACATTAAACAAAGTCATGAGTTAACCTTCAAGTCTTCCAGAAAATTTGCCATGATAGAATAGGTGAAATTTGATATACAGTACATTTCTTCCATAATTCAGAAGTCACGATACACGTGCTATTAGTATGATTTTTATAAAAAGAACTAGTGCAAGCAGAGAGTAAATCATTCCTATAATCTTCAAACATGCTCCCCAGGCCTTGCATCTAAAACCATCTGGACACTATGACAGTGTTCAATTTATTACATACAAAAGCCTGGATCCTGCCAATGCATAAACAGTAATTAAACATACAAGCCAGCCATGCATGTCAGATCTGCAAGAACTATCCTTTGAGTATCTTACAGTTTCCATGTCAATGAGCTTATTGAGAAATTGGCTGGTGATTAAAGATTAATGATTTATTGTTTCAAGTGAGGTTCATTTGCTGCTTACTGAAATATGTTTGACAGCAGCTTTGTGATTTTTCTAGAATCCAGTCATAGAGTTAATTATTTTTAAAACAATATTTCATTTAAGTTAAAATATAAGTCGAAAATTACCACATACAGCATCTTTAGTCTTTTAATAACTAGGTATTATAGAATATTCCTTTTTCCTATGCTTTCTTTGATAATCAAATTCTACATTCTTAAGTATAACTAATAAATTTTACATAGTGGAAGGAACAGCCAGTAAAGATGTTTTTCTTTGTTTCTGTAACTCATATCTTCTCTTATTGGTCACAGCCTGTGCTTAGAGCCAGGACACATGATGGATGATAAAGAAAAATAATGGAGGCACTTACACAGAAGCTTGTCACACATTTGGTTAATCAGTCTTTTATTTTTAAAGGTGTTTAGATTTTTCAGAATTTATGGGTTCCCATGAGAAGCCAGGTGTTGGGAACAATTACTCAGTTAAGTGCAAAAATCAACCAATAGCTGGAGGTGGGAGTGAGGGTAACATGCTATGATTCAGAATTCTTTCTTGAGTGTTTTGTTCTTAGAACTACTGGATCTGTAAATTAACTCTTCTCAACATAACACACACTTTCCTTTACAAATGTAGTAAAGTATAACTGAAAATATGGCTGACCCTTTCATAACCTTAATGGTTCCATAAATACAGAACTAAAGTAATTTATAAAGCTGTTAAAATTAATTCTACCATTAAAATAAACTCCATAGTACATTACATTATTGCTGTAGTAACCTAACTATGAACTTCTCTGAGTCAGCAAAGTGAATCCATGGTGATGAATGATGATTACTGCTGAGCAGTGCATGGATTAAATGCTTGCCTGGGCAGGAACACACTTTCTCTGAGGGAAGCAGGCTTGTCTTCATTGGTTGATGACTCCTAGCCTATGGTCCTCTTCCATGAAGTTCTTTGACTTGGGGAGTGAAGCCTTGACAGACATATATTTAGTTAAAATTGCCTGTCTTATTAAATTCTTAAATTTCTCACATTAACTTTCTATTATGATTATATGTTATACAGAGCTTTATGATAATGTTTTTAACAAGTTCCTGAGTTTCCACCTAGTTGAGTTTTTTTGCAAGAAGTATTTGCTGAGAATGTCCTCAATAAACATGTCAATCTGTTTTAAACTTTCTTTAGTTTTACCTCTTTTTGGATGCAACATTTTGTAAAGGACCTTGCTAAAATGCGGCAAGAATTGCTTTGGTCTCTACTCAGCATGAAATAAATGTAAAAATAGCTTAGATAAGATTCACAACGAAATTAGAATTTCTGCCAAGACTTTCATTTTCTGAACAATATCTATAACCTTTGAAACTTCATTGTTTTTTCTATTGTTTCTGCTCCAACTCTATTAGGCAATTTTTTTCTGAGCTCCATTTCTCACAGTAAGAAAGAATTAATGCCTCCCTAGAGATAGCAAGGAGAAATCTGCCGGCAAATAAAATGTGCAGAGACGTAGACGCATTAACTAAATGACTCACTCCCCATTCAAACTCAACATTGCCATTATCCAAATATCTGCTTTGGCAAAATAATCAATAATTACGTGACCTGGACCTGCATGGTTACTGTCCAATTGTTAAAAGCATAAATACTAAATATCAGAATCACAGGCATGCTGTGCATTGTGTAATAGTAATTGAAAGCTTTTCCAGAAGAAAAGAGAGAAAAATGTACAAAGAAAGCAGTGACAAATACAAAAGGGCATGATGTTTTCCCTAACAGTGGGAACTACTTAAGCTGCTGAATTTAACTATTTCAGACAGTTTTACATTAAGAATCAATAAAATGAAAAATGGGCAACAACGACCTATTGTCCACATTGAGAATTAACTACTAGAAACTGTACAATGGACTGTGTCAGTCCATGATCAAGCTAACAATTTGGGTGGAAAGAACTGAGAAATAAGAAGTAAAAATATTTTAGTAAGCAAGAAAATAAAAATAAACAAATGTTTCAGAAGTGTTCAGTAATATTTGCTGATACTTTCTTAAAATTGCTCATGTACTTTGACCCAAAATTTATTTTATAATTGTAAAATAATTTTTCATGAGTAATAATGAGTTATAAAGTAATTTATATCAAAGTTGTAGACAACACAAATGCTGAGATAATAATTTCAATGACATTATTGTAAAATATTTAATAACATGAGAAAATAACAATTGAAAAATGTGTTAAAATATGAATTGCGTGATTTTTTTCCTGTTAACCGTGAGTGATGGGGCAAAACACTAAGTCATAAGAATGAAGCACTCTGAAATAATTGGTTGGAAACAGAATTAAAATAAATTTTGGTATAAAAAATTTTGAGATCCACAAATATTATCTTGTAATACACATTTTTATGAACTCTTCAAAGACTCTTCATATGCATATATTCAAAAGTTTTACACCAAAATAAAAGTATTTTTATTCCATTTCCACAAACTTTTTGAAATATCCACCTATTATTAATTATTTCCGCCATCATCATTCGTAAAGGTGAATCCATAGAAGGGTGGTTTAAATTTTGCAGACTTGCCCAGGAGTGGAAGTGGAAGATAATGAAGGAATAGGGAGATCAAGTTCCTTTAAAAGGTGATGTATTTACCTTGAGCAAGTGTGTGCATATTGTTAGGTGTTTTAAGGAGAGGAAGGGAAGTCTTATATGTTAAGATAAGGAAAGAGATAAATAGGCTTGATGGCAGTTATGTGGTATGAAGAAAAAGGAAGAATAAAATTAAACAGAATAAAACTTTATTGATAAGAAAAGATAAGTAAAGGCCTCTAGGAAAGGCCCAAAGTTATTTGATTTGAACTTCATTTTTCAGCAGCTGTAGCAAAATGCTGAACTTAGTCATGGATTACCCAGCTTTATTTAAAGCAATCAACTATTTCTACGTACGTTATGAATGTTGGTAAATCCCTGGATGATATTTTATTGTCTACTTGTGTAGTTTGTGTTCTTAAATATACAATGCAAGATCTTCTTAGAACTGTTAATTGTGTTAATCTTTAAGACGTAGCTAAAGAAAATGATATTGAATGATCATAATATAAGATTAAAATAAAGTGCTTAGTGGATTCCTGAAAAGTCAGATTCATTCTCTATGTTAGCTTTCTATTTATGAATTAAATATGCTCTATATTCTTATACAACTTTATGCACTCTGAGGTGGGTATTGGGATACAGGGTTAATAACACATACTAGAAAATTATATTTTCTTATTGACACTTTGTATACTTATTTTAATATAAAATATGACATAAAATTGAACTGCTTGAAGAACTGTTTGAAATATTTTGTTATTTATTCATTATAATCTTGACAATTTGACATGAAATCAATGAGAAAGAGATATATTTTTTGATATCTCGAGTGGCATATTTTTTAAAGATATATTTATTTATTTGAAAGTCAGAGCTACAGAGAAAGAGAGACAGAAGCAGAGAGAGAGGGAGAGGGAGAGGGAGAGGGAGAGGGAGAAGGAGAAGGAGGCAGGATAGGGAGAAAGAGAAAAAGGAAGATAGAGAAGGGGAGAGGGAGAGAGAGAGGTGGAGAGGAGAGGAGAGGAATGGAAAGGAGAGGAGAGGAGAAGAGAGGAGAGAGGAGAGGAGGAGAGATAAATAGAAATATTCCACCCTCTGATTCACTCCCCAGATGACAGCAATGACTGGGGCTGAGCCCAGCAGAAACCAGGAGCCAGGAGCTTCATCTGGGTCTCCTATGTGGGTACAGGGGCCCCAATACTTGGACTGTCTTATATTGCTTTCCCAGGTGCATTAGCAGGAAGCTGGATCAGCAGTGGAGCAGCCGGGAGTCCGTATGGGATGCTGGAGCTGCAGGCAGCATCTGTACAAGCTATATCACAGTGCTGACCCCAAGAGACATGTACTTATAGAACACATGGACTGACTTACTGAACTGACGTCCCAGTGCTTGGCCCAGATTTCCTTTACTAGGTGGTGGTGACAAAAACATTTAGAACAGACTAATTTATTCAGAATATGGAATAAAAAAAAGAATCAAGTTCAGCAGTGTCCCTAACTTTATCATTATTGTTTCATTTCTGACTTTATTCTCTTAACCCATGATCCACTGTGAGAAAAGTATAAAACTCAACACACACATCTTTTGAATTAAAGTATCCATTTTCTGGGTATAAACGATAGCTGCAAGATTAGAGAGAGCTTCATACTCTCCTGAACACTGACTATCCCTGTTGATGCATCAAAGATTAGTACACAGGCAAGGATTTGAAGCAATTTGGATTTCTGCTCCCAACATCCAGCTTTAAGCAAATGAGTTTTTTTAATATCTGAGTATTTCTCTTCCTAGTAGGATATTGCTTGCTCAATGGATCCAATGACTTAAAATTTAAATCCAAAACAAAAGCAAAACCCCAAGTACTGTGTTCCTGCACCAACATTGGAATTAATAACTTAGCACAGTGGGTGAGAAGTTTTATTGCATGAATTAGTCTTGCAATATGGATTCTTGCAGAGTTTAATAATTTTTAATTTTTGTACATACTGTACAGTTTTGTATTTTTCCAGTCTCTGTAATATGTGTGTATATTTATAATCATACTATTAAACTTTTTAAAAGTTCCTCAATTTGAGAAGTATAAAAATATTTCCTGTTTGTAAGGAAAACATTATGAAAGGGGCTACAAATGTTTTTTTCTTGGTTCTTCTACTCCCTACTACATTGATATAATATGGATTTTCCTGTACCCTCACTCTTTGTTTTCCCCCATGTAGTCGGACTAGTGTACCTGTTTTTACGTCCAAACTGGTTTTCTTCCCTCTATATTTTGACATCACACTCTATTCGTCACTCAGCGTCAAGACTGATCTTCTTAAACAAGAAATCAGGTTATGACAGTCAATTCTACTAAAATGCCAATAGTTCCCCTCTTAATCTTTATAATATCTAAAGTCTACATAACATTTTCCTTTCACCCCATACAAGGTTTCTTTTAAAAATTTGTGGAAAATGAAACTAAAAGATAAATTTGTTTTGGTGTAGGAAAAATTTGAAACCTATAATCAGTTTTTTTCATAATAGACATTTTGTGCTTTTTTTGGAAGATCTTTTATATTCAAGGATGTCAAAATTATAAATTTCTTTTCATTTCCTTTTCCATTGGCATTTTGAAATATCCTTGTAATTACAGGCTCATAGTCTTCATCATACTGGGGATGCTCCCACAGGAGTACTTAACTTTTGAAAAATGATTTTATTTTTGGGGCCGGCGCTGTGGCTCACTTTGTTAATCCTCTGCCTGTGGCGCCATCATCCAATATGGGTGCCAGGTTCTAGTCCCGGTTGCTCCTCTTCCAATCCAGCTCTCTGCTGTGGCCCGGGAGGACAGTGGAAGATGGCCCAAGTACTTGGGCCCCTGCACCTGCGTGGGAGACCAGGGGGAACAGCCTGGCTCCTGGCTTCAGATTAGTGCTGTACCGTCCGTAGCGGCCATTTGGGAAGTGAACCAACAGAAGGAAGACTTGTCTCTCTCTCTCTCACTGTCTAACTCTGTCAAATAAATAATAAAAAAAAAGATTTTATTTGAAAAGCGTAGAGATGGAGGAGCGGAGGAAGGGAGGCAGGGAAGGAAGAAAGGAAAGAGAGACAGAGTGGGAGAGAGAGAGAGAGAGAAACTTTCCTTTTCACTGATTCACTCCACAGATGCAAACAACAGCCAGGGCTGGGAGGAAATATTGTTAACTTAGGAAAAAAAAAAAAAAAAACCTTCAATTTAGGTATCCCATGGGGATGGCAGTGACCCAAGTATTTGAGACATTGTCTGCTATCTCCCATTGGGTGCATGAACAGAAAGCTGAATCAGAAGTGGTGCCAAGACTCTAATGCCTGAACTCTGATTGGGATGCAGATGTCCCAAGAAGCAAATTAATCTCTTTACCAAATGCTTGCCCATCTCTGGAGGACTTTTGACCATACTGTTTCCTGCTTTGAGTAGTTTTCCTGCAAATTCCCATGACTGATTCCCTCACTTCCTCCAAATATATTTTTTTTTCAAATATCACTTCTATACAGAGACCATGTCTTAACAGTCTATTTCAATTTCAATTTCTACTCCTATTTCTTGTCTCAGTTTCTCACCTTATTTCCATATACAATCATTGTCAAATTCTAACATTCTTTCTTGTCATACAGATATATATATATATATAGAGAGAGAGAGATAGAGAGATAGATAGATATATTTTTCGGTATTGTTTCTATCCCACCATAGTATAACTTAGAAATCCACAAAGTTTAACTATTTTGCTCACTAACCCATAATTATTCCAAACTAAAATGATTGCAGTATGGCATTGAATTAATATATATTTAAGATTTATCACCATCTTTAATGAGTGGACCATCAAGGTGGCAAAACTTGTAAAATACTTTGAGAAACTGAGTATATTTGGCATTAAAGAAGGAATCATATTGACAGCTTAGATGAAAAGTTATTAATGCCTTATAGAGTGACAAAATAATAAATTTGGAGTTAACATCTCAGTCAATTGAAAAAACTTTGAATCTCTTCTAGAAAAAATTCAGCTAATAAACAACTAATTTCAAGAGATCTGAGCATTAGACAATAGTAAATAGCAAGTGCTATGATTTGGAAAATAGTTTGGTTGTTGGATGACCCCAGAGATTCATGTGTTGGAGGTTTGGTCTGCAATGTCTTATATTAATACCACCATGAGGTTAGGACTTTCATCGAATTATGCTGTTGGGAAGTGATAGGGTGGCACCAATGACTAAATCCCAGTAGCATTATAAGATATTATGTAAGCACAGACATTGACACAACCCTCTTGCAAGTTATGCATTGTGACACCTCAGGATTCTGTCAGCAAAAGCACCATTACCAAAGGCCAAACCACTGGGACTCATCTCACTGTGGACTATGAACCTCTGAAAATGTGAGCCAAAATAAGTCTCTTCCTGATATACAGTTAAACTTCCTCAGGTATTTCATTATGATGATGAAAATTTGGGGCTGGCAATAGCTCAGCAGTTCCTTTGGCACAGCAGCTATCTGATAATGAAAATTTGACTCATGCAGCAAGTCAAACAGTGGCACATTCACTCAAAGATAGGAACTGGTCGTTTAAGTCCTGTGAAATCATTCGGTCTGGCCTGGCCAATGCAACCATAGGCAAGATTCAAAATGCAATAAATCTGTAGAAGCCTAATTTTTAAGTTGATAATTTTGTATGGCCCATGAATGATGTCATCCAAATGGCCCTTGACAGAAGAAATTTTCTACTCCCCTCGCTGGATGTGCCTATTGAACAATGCTCTGACATCACCTTGAAAAGACAGGTAATTTTTTTCTGAAAACTCAAATATCTAGAAGAGTAACTCATATAACTATAACTCAATAAATGTATGTGTTTTTGTGGATTATAGAAGTGAATGTTATTATGTTCAGTTAAATTGCAAAAAAAATTCATGTGTACTTGTGTTTTGAAGAAATTCTACTGTATTATATTTAAGTTCATTTTTTTTCAGTCACCAATGTTTCTTCTACATTCCTGGCAATACTAGTATCATTCTATATGTGCTAATAATATAGTTTGATTGATGGAACATGGTCATTGGGAAAATTTATCTTGGCAAGGGAAATCCCATGCCCAATATATGCAGCATGTTTCTAAAAGTATAAACTTGAAATATCCTTCCAGTTATTTATGACAAATTGATACATGGTTTGGAAAATATGCTGGCTTTTATATTACCTATAAAAGAAACGGGCACTCACTTACGGCAAGATAAAATGTAAATTGGTACAGTCTTTCTGAAAGCCTTCTTGAATAAAAAGATTTATAAATGTACATAGTTAATGACCAGGCAATTACAATTGTCTGTATTTAAATCCTAAAAAATTTAAATAAACTATATGTTTCCTTAATATCCTGCTGTTTTATAGGTGTTAATAAATGATACTCAATTCAAGAAAAAATTTAAAGGCTATTTTTAAATATTTGGATAAATTGTAAGTATATTCAGCTCTTAAGATCATATACATACTGCCAAAGAACTGTCAAATGTTAGAATTCATGCATTTGTAAATGTATTCTATTTCCTCTCAATTTACCTTGGTGTTATGTCATGTACATACACTAATCAATAAAAGGGCAAAAATTTTTGGACTGGAACATCATGAAAAGCTGCAAGGATTTACTTTGTTTGCTCTCAAAATATGATACAGATAAACTTACATATTTTGTACTCTGTGGAAGAATAAGATACAAGATTGCTCCAAAGGACAAATAAGCAATTTAGAATGTTTGTGTCCCTCACTTCTGAGTGTTGGCTATCCTTAGTGACTTGCTCCCAATGAGTGGAATGTGAAAAGAGAAAAATGAAATTAATTTACAGTGGAGCAATCTGGCAAATACTTTCATGGCAAGGTGATCAAGGTTGACATTATTAGTGGTAGATCAGGATGGGAACATGTTCTATTGTAATGCTTTGAGAAAAACACTAACTCCTTGATGTGCCTTCTAAAAACCTATAACCGTGGCAGAACCATAAGGAAAATGGCAGACAAACCCAAATGAGTAGTCATTGTACAAAACACATACTGGTACTCAAAATTTATTAAGATCATGAAAAAATGAAAAAGAACAACATCTGAAGAACTGTCATGGACTAAAGAAGACTGAGAAGACAGGATGAGCATTTATCATACATTGTCCTGGATGGGTCACGTAATACCAAAAAAAAAAAAAAAATAGTGGAAAATCTAACAAAAATCGAAGTTGAGTGAATACTAATATGCAAGTGTCCACTTTTTATTTGTTTTAAACTGAGTGATGGATACAGAGGAACTACTATTCACCTTTTATGGAAATCTAAAAGTATTTTAAAATTTGTTTAAAAATGTATTTAAAAATATGTCCCAATATTCTTGTATGTTTACATCAACTCATTAAAAACGAAGGAAGGAATAAGAGAGGGAGGGATGGAGGCAGCAGAGAGGGATGGAGGAAAACTGGGAGGGAGGGAAGAAATAAAAAAAAAACATTGGTAGGAAAAAATAAGAAAATTTATAAAAATTCAAAAATTAAGAAAATTATGAATATCTTTGCACTGTCAAGTAGTAAAGCAGACATTACGTTTTCCTTGTCTTCAGCTACTTCCAGTGGACTTCACCTCTTTTCGCCTGTGTTCATCAGTGTTTCTCCCTGCTGGAAGAGATCTGCCTTTGATCATGATATATTAAAACATAAAGTTAAATCTCTCCCCACCCCCCAGAGAGTGACAGATATCTTTGTTTCTCTTGCCAAAACTGAATACTTCATTGCCAAACAGAGGGCTGTTTTGAGATGACTTCTCTCTCTAGACACTCTCAATTCACAGCCTCTAATTGTTATAATCTGGATATTTTAGGGATTATTTCTGCAAATTAGGCATGAATGCTCAAGATAATTATTTCAATTATCCACTTCACTTTTGTTTCTATACATATATTGCGTTTGCTTTTGTTTTACTGTAGTATCCTAAGCGCCAAAGGCATTATAAAACCTTTAGAAACACCTGCTCTAATCTACTTACAAGTCACCAGAAAAAATGATCAGCTTAATCAGTGCACTGCATGTGATCTATTATGGGTATCAAATTAACATTATGATTCAATTTGTGGAAGACAAATGCTTAACTTAATTTTTTTTTTCCATTTGTATTAATTGGCTTGTGTGGAAAGTGTAAATAAGATACTACCAATTATTATACCAGGATCATATGTATGAATATAGTCACTCTTGAATATGAGGGATAGATTAGTCCAAATCAGAGTTTTATCTATTCTTTTTTTCTTTTTTAATTGATTTTTAAATTTTTTTAAAGAATACAAATTTCTTTTTTTTTTTTTTTTTAGGATTTATTTTATTTTTTGAAAGAGTTACAGAGACAGGTAGAGACAGAAAGAGAGAAGTCCTCCATCTGCTGGTTCACTTCCCAGATGGCTGCAACAGCGCTGATCTGAAGCCAGGAGTCAGGAGCTTATTCCAGGTCTTCCACATAGGTGCAGGGACCACAGTAGAGAGCTGGATTGGAAGTGGAGCGGCTGGGACTAGAACCAGCGCCCCTATGGGATGCTTGTGCTTCAGGCCATGCTTTGATCTGCTGTGCCACACTGCCAGCCCCAAGCATACTGTCCCCTTGTAAGTCTCATTCTTCATTAAGATTCATTTTAAATTAATTTTGTACACAGAAGACCAACTCAATACTAGTAAAGATTTCAACAGTTTATACACACACACACACACACACACACACAACTCTGAGAACTGGTTTTACAGTTAACTTTCAATACAACTCATTGAGGACAGAGGTCCTGCATGGGGAGTTAGTGCACAGTGGCTCCTGTTGCTAGTTTAACAATTAATACTCTAGGTATGACGTCAGTGCCCATCTGAGGCTGTTGAAATGAACTGCCTAGGCAATGGAAGCCTTTTGAGTTCACAAACTGTCAGTATTTGGATAAGGCCATAAGCAAAGTGGAAGTTCTCTCCTTACTTTAGAAAAAAGTACATCCTTCAAGCATAGGGAGATTACTGATGCCATAAACAGGAGTGTCAATTTGTAAAGTCAACAACAGGAGTCACTGTGCACTTACTCCTCATGTAGGATCTCTGTCCTTAATGTGCTGTTCATTGAGATTTAATGCTATAACGAGTATTCAAATAGTATTTTTCACTTTGTGTTTCTATGGGGGTGCAAACTGTTGAAATCTTTACTTAATGTATACTAAACTGATCTTCTGTATATAAAGAAAATTGAAAATGAATCATGATAAGAATGGAAGGGGAGAGAGAGCTGGAAAGGGGAGGGTTGCGGGTGGGAGGGAAGTCATGGGGGTGGGGAGCCAATGTAATCCATAAGCTGTACTTTGGAAATCTATATTCATTAAATAAAAGTTAAAAAAATGTTAAAAAAAAAAGTACATCCTTCTCTGATGACCACTTCTTTCCACTGGGGTCTCACTCACAGATCCTTCATGTAGAACATTTTTGCCACAGTGTCTTGGCTTTTCATGCCTGAAATGCTCTCATGGGCATTTTGGCCATACCAGGAAGACTTAAGACTGATTCTGAGGTCAAAATGTTACTTAAAGCAATTGTCATAATATGAGTCTGCTGTGTGGACTGCTTTCCATGTTGGAACATTCTCTCCTTTTTAATTCTATCTATTGCTATTACCAGGCACTTGATCTTATTTATGTGATCTCTCTTTCTCTTTTTTTTTTTTTTTTTTTTGACAGGCAGAGTGGACAGTGAGAGAGAGAGAGACAGAGAGAAAGGTCTTCCTTTTGCCGTTGGTTCACCCTCCAATGGTCGCCAAGGTCAGCGCGCTGCGGCCGGCGCACTGTGCTGATCCGATGGCAGGAGCCAGGTGCTTCTCCTGGTCTCCTATGGGGTGCAGGGCCCAAGCACCTGGGCCATCCTCCACTGTACTCCCTTGGCCACAGCAGAGAGCTGGCCTGGAAGAGGGGCAACCGGGACAGAATCCGGTGCCCCGACCGGGACTAGAACCCGGTATGCCGGCGCCGCAAGGCAGAGGATTAGCCTAGTGAGCCACAGAGCCGGCCTTATGTGATCTCTTTAACAATTATATCCATATGTTCACTTTACACTTAAAATGATCACTTTAACAATTTAGATGACATTTTTACCACCAAATTTAATGGGATTTGGAGTCCCACGACAAGTTTTTAAACTGTACCCTTAGAAATGTCTGAAGTAATGTATGCAGAACTATACAGCTTTACAGTTACAAACTTCCTCCTCCCTCTCTTATTTCCACTCTTATTTTTTACTAAGATCTACTTTGACAGGGAGAGTTAGACAGTGAGAGAGAGAGAGATAGAGAGAAAGGTCTTCCTTCCATTGGTTCACCCCCCAAATGGCCGCTACAGCCGGCGCACTGCGGCCAGTGCTCAGCGGCTGGTGCACCGTGTTGATCCAAAGCCAGGAGCCAGGTGCATCTCCTGGTCTCCCATGTGGGTGCAGGGCCCAAGCACTTGGGCTATCCTCCACTGCCCTCCCAGGCCACAGCAGAGAGCTGGACTGGAAGAGGAGCAACTAGAACAGTACCGGTGCCCCAACTGGGACTAGAGCCTGGGGTGCCAGTGCTGCAGGCGGAGGATTAGCCTCGTGAGCCGCAGCGCTGGCCTTTACTAAGATCTATTTTCAATTTACTTTATACACATATGATTAACTCTATGTTAAGTAAAGAGATCAACAGCTAGTATGAAAAAAAAAAAAAGAAAGAAAAAGTGAAGAAAACAAAAGTCTTCCTGGACAGCCAGGACAAGAGCAGCTCAAGTTATCTTTTCAAAGTGTCAATTTCACTTCTACAGATTTTCTTTTAGGTTCTCATGGATCAGGGAGAACATATGGTTATTTCACTGGCTTGTTTCACTAAGTATAATGTTTTCTAGATTCATTGATTTTGTTGCAAATGACTGGATTACTTGTTTTTAACTGCTTTGTAGTATTCAATAGTGTGCATATCCCATAATTTCCTTGTCCAGTGTTAGGTTGATGGGCATTTAAGCTGACTCCATGTCAAAACTATTGTGAATTGAGCTGCAATAAACATGGAGGTGCAGATAATTCTTTTTTTTACTGATTTCATTTTTCTTGGGTAAATTCCCAGGAGTGAGATGGCTGGGTCATATGGTAGGTGTATATTCAAATTTTTGAGGTATCTCCATACTGTCTTCCATAGTGGCTTAACCAGTTTACATTTCCACCAACAGTGGATTAGAGTACCTTTTTCCCAGCATCCTCTCCAGCATTTGTTGTTTGTTGATTTCTGTATGAAAGTATTTCAAACTGGGGTGAGGTGAAACCGCATTGTGGTTTTGATTTGCAATTCTCTGACAGCTAGTGATCCTGAACATTTTTTCATGTGTCTGTTAGACATTCAAATTTCCTCTTTTGAAAAATGACTGTTTAAGTCTTTGCCTATCTCTTAACTGGGTGGTTTGTTTTATTGTGGAGTCTTGATTCTTTGCAGATTCTGGTTATTAATCTTTATGATTTGCATAGTTTGCAAATAATTTCTCCCATTCTGTTGGTTGCCTCTTCACTTTCCTGAATGTTTCTTTTGCAGTATAGAAACTTCTCAATTTGAAGTAATCCCATTTGTTGACTTTGGCTTTGACTGCTTATACTTCTGGGGTCTTTTCCAAGAATTATTTGCCTGTGCCAATGTCTTGCAGGGTTTCCCCAATATTCTCTATACATTTGATGGTTTCAGGTCATACATTTAGATCTTTAATCCATGTTGAGTGGATTTTTGAGTAAGGTGTAAGGTAGGGGTCTTGATTCATACTTCTGCATGTGAAAATCCAGTTTTCCCAGAACCATTTGTTGAAAAGATTGTCCTTGTTCCAGGGATTTGGTCAAATGTAAGTTGGTTATAGATGTTTGGATTGATTTCTGGGCTTTCTATTCTTTTCCACTGGTATATCCAGCTATTTTTGTACCAGTACCAGGGTGTTTTGAATATAACTGCCCTGTAGTATGTCTTGAAATCTGGTATTGTGAAACCTCCAGCTTGGTTTTTGTTGTATTAGATTGCATTAGCTTTTGATGTCTCCTGTGCTTCCGTATGAATGAAGTCCCGCAGTACTATTGTATTGGAGTCTAAGTCTCCCTTTAAATCCATTAAAATTTATTTTAAATAGCCAGGTGCAGTGTTATTAGGTGCATATATATTTATAATAGTTACATCTTCCTGTTGAATTGATCCCTTAATCATTACTTAGTGCCAAGAAGAAAGGATATTGGACTTACAAGACAAAGCACAGGAAATTATACAATCAAACAAATATAAGAAGAGGAAATTAGAAAACTGAAAAACACTGTTGGGGATTGACAGGATACTATCAAATGAGTTCCTCAAGGAGTGGAGTTCCTCGAGGAGTGGAGTTCCTCGAGGTGTGGAAATAGAGAAAGGATTAGAAGACATTTTAGTGCAATAATAACAGAAAACTTCCTTAATTTGGAGAAAGAAAGGGACATCTGAGTACAGGAAGCACAGTGAGCTCCTAACAGACATGACCAGATAAGATTTTCACCATGACACATTGTAATCAAACTCACCACTGTAAAACATAAAGAAAAGATTCTAAAATGTGCACTAGCCAGATTACTTTCATAGGATCTCCCATTCGACTCATAGCAGACTTCTCATCAGAAACCCTGCAGGCGAGGAGAGAATGGCAAGATAGATTCCAAGTTTTAAGAGAAAAGTACTGTGGGCCGGCGCCGGGGCTCACTAGGCTAATCCTAATCCTCCTCCTTGTGGTGCCGGCACACCGGGTTCTAGTCCCGGTCGGGGCGCTGGATTCTGTCCCGGTTGCCTCTCTTCCAGGCCAGCTCTCGGCTGTGGCCAGGGAGTGCAGTGGAGGATGGCCCAAGTGCTTGGGCCCTGCACCCCATGGGAGACCAGGAGAAGCACCTGACTCCTGCCATCAGATCAGTGTGGTGTGCCAGCTGCAGCGCGCCGGCTGCGGCAGCCATTAGAGGGTGAACCAACGGCAAAAGGAAGACCTTTCTCTGTCTCTCTCTCTCTCACTATCCACTCTGCCTGGCAAAAAAAAAAAAAAAAAAAAAAAAAAAAAAGTATTGTCACCCAGAATACTATGCCCTGCAAAGCTCTCATTTATGAATGAAGGTGAAATAAAGACTTTCCAGAACAAAGAGAAATTGAAAGAATTTGTCACCACCTGTTTAGCCCTATAGAAGATGCTTAAGGATGTGCTACACACAGAAATACAGAAACATGATCATCACTACAAAAGAAGGTAAAGGAAGGAAATCTCCAAGTAAATTTCAAAGGAAATTCAAAGTAAAAAATAGGAATATATTTGGAAAGATGTCAGGACAAAGTCGTTACTTATCCATAATCACCTTGATTGTAAATGGCCTTAATTCTCCAGTTAAAAGACAGACTGGCTGAATGGATTAAAAAAAAAAAAGTCATCTATTTGCTGTCTACAAGAATCATATCTCACCAATAATGATGCACACTGATTGAAAGTGAGAGGATGAAAAAAGATATCTCATTCCAACAGAAACCAAAGAAGAGCTGGTATTACCATCCTAATATCGGATAAATCGACTTTAACACAAAAATCATTAAAAGTTTTCCTGTTGTTATATCTGGTTTTAATTTCAGTAAGGTTCCTGGCACCGCTGAGAGAGTTGTATTTCATGTACACAAAAACAAAATCATCACTGGCCTATTAGTTTTTATTATAGGATGTCAAAATGGTGCTATTTTTGTTTTTCTTTTTTGTTGAAGTTCAAAGAACAAATACGAAACTAAGGTGATAAGTATTTCCAGAATGCAAATCAAGGTATAGAACCTGTGGAGGGACACAAGAAGGCTGGTTTTGCAGACATTCATCCACTTGAACTACTGAAGAATTGGAAGTAAAGTGGCCTGAAGATTAGGGAGGAGATTTCTGTAGCTGAGTTGAGGAGTGTGGTGAGATGATCCCTGCTGCTCTTGTGGGGAAGAGTAGAGTTTGCTTAATAATTACCCAAGCCTTCAGGAGTGGGGCCTTAAGAACACTTGTAAAATAGTAGACTTCTTGAAGTTTGGGAGACACAATGGAAAAATGCCTGACTTATCGACTATAAACATCCCTAACTTGATGTGAGAGCACACACTGAGCCAAGGCAGCAGAGAACATGCTTTGTAGGGGTATGAACCTACTCTTACTGATGGTGAGTCCAAGGCATATGACTCCTGGGAGCCAGATGTACATCGGTGGGTTGATCAGACAATGTGACAGATGCAGTCCCTGGTGGTGGTGGAGGCGATTTTCCGTACCAAGCCAAAGACAGGACCATCTCTTCTTTTGGCTGCTGCAATCAGAATGATCAAGAAAACAAAGGCACTAAGAGAAAAGGAGTTTATTTTAAAGATTTGCAATGGTCACCTGAAGTGGCAATCAGGTCAGATTAACATTTTCAAATATGGCACTTCCTTTACTTGTACCCCTCCCCAATTTCTCCTATTCCTATTTATCCTTGGGGAACCCAGAAAAAACCTGCTGAATAGCTAGCCAATGTGAAATACAGACGATTCTAAGGGTGCCCATTCCCAACCCACCAGCCAGAAGCAGGTCCTGAGTGAGTTGGTGGGAACTTTACCTTTAAATAAAATTCAAACTTTGCTTCTCTCTTCTTATCTGAAAATAAGTGGAACAGTTGTTAGACTTGCACTAGGTCTCATCTAGAGGAAGAAGAACTCATTGCACAAAATGTATTTGAATGGGCAAAGAGAGAGGCATTAAGTTTTCTAAATCTGATCCTGTTCATTCAGCACACTCTTTACTTCAAAGTGTGGCATGTTCTATCTGGGGTATGTTATTAGGCATGAGTTTTATCCCTCTCCAATGTTTTATAGAAATGTGATGCTTACTTTTGATCTTGTGGTCCAAATGCTTGTGTATGTGGGTATATTGTATTTTCTGTACATAATGCCATTTCCAGAGAAAGAACTAATCTTTACTGACTTATAAACCTATTGTGCCTTTCTTGTGCTTTATGCACATCATGGTTATATTATCAAATTGTGTATTCAAAATCAGAGGATTTTTTTTACTGTAAGGTGGTGATTATAAAAATATGTTCTTTTTTTCTTTACTTGCAATGCAGCATTGTTAGTCTTTTCATTTACTGCTGCCAACACAAATCTGTGCCCTTTAGCCAGAGTAAGCTTCTGGGCTTTAGACACTTTCTTTTGATTCCTCCCCACACCCAACTTCCTTTCTGTCTTTGTTCCCTGACTCATCTCAAGGCTTTGAGATATTTTAGTATCCGTGGAATTAAATTATCCTTGTATACACTTGGGCCTACTTGTTATTAATATTCACAGTTCTGATTTTATTTTCTATACTTCAGAAAAGTGACTTGTTGACTGTGTGCCAGGGGAATCACGGGAGGGGTGGTCAGCAAAGGGTCACCCCATATTCCACACGCCCGCTCATTTTTCATCTGTTTTACATTTTGGGTCTCCAGGCAGGATTCTCTTGAAGGAAGAGGTCCATGACTAAATAGGTTTTGAAAATGATTGCTTTAGAATAGCAGCCTGCGCACTTCATTGACTCATGTTTCCTTCTGCATTTCCAAAGTTTACTAATTGTAAAATCTGTTTCTTTAGTTTCCCTTCCTTCAAGATGCTTTATATCAAAACTATGCTCTTCTTTTATATTTTTCCAGGTAGCTATTAAATGACTAAATCAGCCTTTTCATTTCATGGAAGAAGAAATCCTTTTTCCTCATTTTAAATATAATGTGCTAATGACTCTTTCAAGTACCTTAATAGTATTTAAAATAAATCACCAAGTTGACTTAATTATATTCCTTTATTATGCAATTTTTGGATATCATTTAACATTTTTCTTATAAGAATAATACATTCTTATTATTGGAAAAGTGGCAAGGAGAAAACTATGAAAAAGAAAAGTCACTCACAATATTACAACTACAAAAACAGTATTAACATTTCAATATATATCTATTTAAAGTTCCATTTGAACAATTTATTATTTAAAAAACTTTATTATACTTCTCATATTGAATACTGATTCTTTTAATTTAGCATTTAAAAACTTCATTGAAATTCTTGTTGGAAACAATTGTTCTCATTTTTTACACTTTCATGCATTCGCCCATGTAAGAAAACTGTCATTCAAAGTTATTTTACAAATGCTACTATTTTTTAAAATAAAAGAATTCTCACACAATATTGGATAATAATTAAAATTTTGTTGTATTTTTATTATGTTATAAATAATGTTATAATTTGAAAAATTATAATTGAAATTTCTACATTATCCTACTACTTGAAAAATCTGTCATGTAGAGTAAAATAGAAAATAAATATACTTTTTACATAAATATAAGACTCTATAATAGGTATAGTGTACTATGCACTTGTGTATGTTGATATTTATATCTGTAACTCCTTAAGACTTTGTTGTGGCTTGAATGGCCCCTCCAAAACTCATGTTGAAATTAAATACCAAGGGGGTGTTTCCATAGTGTAATGGTTATTACTCTGGACTCTGAAATGTAACTGTCATCATAATATTGAGTTGGGACTTTTAGGAGTCTACCCTCATGAATGAATGAGTGGCACCTGATGATGCAATAGGAAATGCACAGCAATGACTGATGTCTTTATTTTATTTTTGTCTAAGGAAGTCAATTTCAATCTGTCAAACCTTTAGATCTTACTTTTTGCTTATAGGAGTTACCAGCTGTGATAGAGGAACAAATTAAATGATGCATACAATACAGAACAATAAACCAAACCCAGTGTGTGGAATAATCTGTAGCTTGAATTTGTATGTAGTTTTGGTTTCACCCCAAACTGAGTAGACTAAAAATACAAAGTGCTAATAGCTAAATAGTATTTTAGAATGAGAAAATGTTATACACATGACAAATAATAAAATGTGTGGACTTTGGTTCTTCAGTCAAATAAATCAGTTGCCAAAAGGAATCTTTAAGTCACTAAGAGAAATTGTGACTATGACCTAGGATGATGATACTTAAGCTATATGGTTGTCTAATATGAAGGTAAGTATGTGGAAGAAATGAGATAATATCTTTAATAGCATATTCATAATTACAAACATAATTACCTCATAGGTTGAGATAAAGACAAGAAACCAAGAAGATCCAAATAAATATAAACATGGAAAATTTGTAATAATAGTCTAAATATAGGTAAAGCATCTTGAAAATAAGTTAGAAAATTGAATTTGGGTTGATTAGAGGATCAATTTCAATAGATAGACATGTTTGGATTGGTTGCTAAGAAAACCAACACAATATTATTCTGCATTAATAAATGCATCTTCTTTCAATAACATATTTAGTATTTATTCCAAAATACTCTTGTCAGATCATACCAGCAAGTCCTCCCTAAACAAAAATATTTGCATCTGGCCATATTGATATTCTCACTATCTGCTAAAACTATGTTCAGTTTTTTAAAAAGCAAGATCTATTGATGTAGGACTATACAATAAAGTTTTTTGTCATGTAAAGTTCTATAAGTTTTGGTAAATGCATCTAACAGTGTTGTCATCATCACTATCAATAAAATAAAGTGTTACATTAAAAAATTTCCCACAAATCTGTTTTAGCCTATTCCAGCCTCTGGAAATTGGTGACCTATTTCTTATTCCTAAATATAATATTATAAAGTTTATAGCCCTTTCAATCTGGACTCTTCACTTAGTATAATGTGTTATTCAATCTTTTATGCATATATCATTGGTTTATTCCTTTTTATTTCTGAATAGTATTCCACTGCATGAATGAAGTTCAGTTTGTTTAGTCATTCATAACTAAAGGGGATTTGGATATTTTCCAGTTTGTGGCTATTATGAAGAAAGTCACAATAAAAACTCAGGTATATGTTTCCTGTGAATGAATATATATAATATGTATATATATTTATATTTCTTTGTATTTATTTATTTATTTGGCAGAGTTAAAGAGAGAGAGAGAAAGAGAGATACAGAGAGAGCAGAAAGATCAACCATTACCTGATTTACTCCCTAAATGGCCACAATGGTCAGGGCTTGGTTAGGATAAAGCCAGGAGCCTGGAATTCCATCTGGGTCTCCTACATGGGTACAGGGGCAAGGTCTTGAGCTATCCTCTACTGTTTTCCCAGGCACAACATCAAGGAGCTGGATTGGAAGCAGAGCAGCCAGGACTCAAATCTTTGCTCACATGGGATGGCAGCATACCAGCAGGTGGCTCAATTCACTGTGGCACATCAGTCTCATCATGATTATTTTAAAAAACATTTACTTGTCTACTTGAAAGACAGAATGACAGAGAGGTAGAGACAAAGAAAGAGACCCTTCATGTATGGTTCCCTCTTCAAATGTCAGCAGCAGCCATGGCTAGTAACCAGGAACACCGTTTGAATATTCCATGTCAGTTACTGGGACATATGTATGTGGACATCTTCTGCTATCTCCCAGGCTCCTTAGCAGGAAGGTGAATTAGAAGCAGAGCAGCCAGGACTTGAAACAGGCACTCCAATATGGTATGTGAGTGTCCCAAGTGGAAGCTTGAACTGCTGCTCCACAATACCCACCCCTAAACCTAAATTTCAATTCTCCTGATATAAATACCTAAGAGTAAGATTACTAGATCTAAGAATAAGTATATATTCAACTTTACAAATAACTGTCAAACTCTATTGCAAAGTAGATTGACCATTTTGGATTCCCACTAACAAAGTATGGAAATTCAAATTGTTCTACATCATTGTCAGTACTTGGCATTATCAGTTTCTTTGATTTTAGTCATTCTGCTAGAAGTGTAGAACTGATTGTGGTTAATTAGTCAAAAGATTAATAATGTTGAGACTATTTTAGTTGTCTATTTGCCATCTGTATATCTTATTTTGTGATGCATTTATTCAAATATTTTGTGCAATTATATATTGACTTGCATTATTCTTTAACTTTGAGAATTCTTCCAATATTCTGAATTAAACTTCATTATCAGATTATTCACACGAATCTTTTTTACTAAACAAAAAAGAAAAAAGCTTTGAGAACCTACTATATGAAAATAGTTGAAAATTTCCCAGGTCTTGAGAGAGATGTGGATATCCAGATACATGAAAGTGAAAGAACTCCAAGAACACTCGAAAGGCATCTCACCCAAGGCACACTGAGGTAAAATTGCCAAAATTTAAGGACAAGGAGAGAACCCTAAAGACAGTAAGCAAAGAATGTCAAGTTACGTAGAAAGAAAAACCAATTAGATTAACATCAGACTTAAAAAAAAAAAAAAAAAGAAAAATTCCAACCAAGGGTATTTTGTCTAGCAAAACTTTCTTTCTACAGTGAAGTAGAAATATGGTGTTTCCCAGATACGCAAAATCTGAGAGAATTCAACAGCACCAGACCAGTGTTCCAAGAAATTCTGAAGGGAGGCCTTTGTTAGAAGTAAGCATCATGAAAACACATGACATTGTCCATTTCACTAACAAAGCAGGTATAATCAGTAACCAATCAACAAAATGATAGCTGTTAGTTCTTATCTGTCAATACTAACTTTGAATGTACGTGGGTAGATTCTCCAACTCAAAGACTTAGGTTGGCTGAACTGATAAAAAACCAAGACCCCATTTTATGCTGTCTATGGAAAACTCCTTTCAAAAATAGAGATACACATAGCCTGAACTTGAAGAACAGGAAAAAGACATGTTACGCAAATGAAAACAAAAATAAGCAACAGCGGCTATCCTGATAGCAGATAAACTGACTTTAAATCAAAATATGTAAAAAGAGTTAAAGGACATTATATTTTTCATAAAAAGATTTGATTCAGCAATAGCAATTATAAATGTATATGCATCTAACATAAGAAAACTAAGATAAATACAGCAAATACTGCTAGACTTTTAGAGATAGATAGACTACAATACAATTATAAAGAATTGATTTCAATACTTCACTCTCAAATATGAGCAGAATATCCAGAAAGAAAATCAATAAAGATACATCAGAGTTGGCTGGCACCACAGCTCAATAGGCTAATCCACCTTGCGGCACCGGCATACCAGGTTCTAGTCCTGGTCGGGGCACCAGATTCTGTCCCAGTTGTCCCTCTTCCAGGCCAGCTCTCTGCTGTGGCCAGGGAGTGCAGTGGAGGATGGCCCTTGTGCTTGGGCCCTGCACCCCATGGGAGACCAGGAGAAGCACCTGGCTCCTGGCTTCAGATTAGCGAGGTGCGCTGGCCACAGCGCACTGGTTGCGGTGGCCATTGGAGTGTGAACCAACGGAAAAGGAAAACCTCTCTGTCTCCCTCTCTCACTGTCCACTCTGCCTGTCAAAAAAAAAAAAAAAAAAAAAAAAAAAGGACCTAAAAGATATTTACAGAGCATGACAGAGCATTTCACCCAACAGCTACAGAATGCAGATTTTCTCATCAGCACGTGGAGTATTTTCTAAGATAGACCACAGACCTAATATAGGTCACAAATCAATAAATTCAAAAGATTGTAATTATACCATGTATCTTCCCAGACCACAAAGAAATGCAACTAATAATCATGAACAAGAACAATAGAACACTCATAAATAATTAGAAATTACACAACATGCTATTGAATATTCAAAGGGTCACTGAAGAAATTAAAAAGGAAATCAAAACTTCTTTGAAATAAATGAAAACACAACATACCAAAATCTGTGGGATACAGCAAAAGGAGTATTAAAAGGGAATTTTATAGCATTAAGTGCTCATATTAAAAAAGAGAAATATTTCAAGGTAAAGCCTTAATGATGTATCTTGAAAACAAGAGTAAACCAATCCTGAATAGGCAGAATATGAGAAATAATAAGGATCAGAGCAGAAATAAGTGAAATTGAAACTAAAAACTTAAAAAAGTTTAACAAAACAAAAAGATGGTTTTCTGAAAAGATAAAATAGACAAAGCTCTAGCCAGACTAACAAAAAAGAAAATAAACTCAAATAAATAAAATCAAATAAGAAAAATAACAACTGACACCATTGAAATGCAAAGATCATATGAAACAACTATGAAAAACTATATGCTAATGAACTGGAAATACTTAAAGAAATATGTAAATTCTTAGATAAATAAACTAACCAAGATTAAATCAAGAAGATATAGACAACCTAAACAGACCCATAGCAAGCAATGAGATTGAAGCAGTAATCAAAAGTATTCTACCAAGGAAAAGTCCAGGACCTGATGGCTTTACTACTGCATTCCACAAAGCATTTAAAGGAAAACTGTTTTCAATACGTTTCAAAGTATTGCAAAATACTGAACAGCTTGGAACACTGCTAATCTCTTGTGTCAGTCAGCATGAGTTTGATACTGAGACCAAAGACACAACATGAAAAGAAAACTATAGGCCTATATCATTCATAAACTCAAAGATTCTCAACAAAATCTTGGCGAACTGAATTCAAAAACCACATCAATAAGATCATACAGCACAATCAAGTGTGTTTTATCCCCAAAATGCAAGGGTTGCTCAACATTTGCAAATCAGTCATCAATCACATCACAGGAATGAAGAACAAATACACTACGGTCATCTTGATAGATACCTAGAAAGCATTTGATAGGATTCAATACCCCTTCATAGAAAAAAAAACTCTCTACAAATTATGTATTGCAGAAACATATCTCAATATGTTTTATATATGAAATATATGTATTTATGTTTATATATATATATTTATATATATGTTTATATATGAAAACTGCTTTCATGCTAAATGGGAAAAAGTTGAAAGCATTTCATCTTAGATCTGGAACAAGAAATGGATGTCCATTTTCAACATTCTTTTTTTAAGGCTTTTTTAAAAATTTATTTTAAAGTCAGAGTTACACAGAGAGAAGGATAAGCAGGGAGAGAGGTCTTCTATCCACTGCTTCACTCTCCAATTGGCCACAATGTCCGGAGATGTGCTGATTTGAAGCCAGAAGCCAGGAGCCTCCTCCCGGTCTTCCCACGTGGGTGCAGGGGTCCAAGGACTTGGGCCATCTTCTACTGCTTTCCCATGCCATATCACAGAGCTGGATCAGAAGTAGAACAGACAGAACTTGAACCGGCACCCATATGGGATATTGGCACTGCAGGTGGTGGTTTTACCAGCTATGCCACAGCACCAGCCCCAACATTCTTATTCAGTATAGTATTAGAAGTTTTAGTAAGAGTAATTGGCGAGGGGCCAGCATTGTGGCACAGAAGGTTTCATCCCATATGGACTTTGGTTCAAGTCCTCACTGTTCCATTTCCAATCCAGCTTCCTCTTAATGCACCTGGGAAAGCAGCAGAGGATAGCCTAAATGTTTCAGTCCCTGCACACACATGGGAGACCTGAAGGAGCACTTGGCTTCTGGGTTTCAGCCTGTCCCAGTCCTGGCCTTTGTAGACATTTGGGGGGTGAACCAGTGGATGGAAGACCTGTCTCTCTTTCCCTCTCTTTATTTCCCACTCTTCTCCCAACTCTATCTTCCAAATAAATAAAATAAATCTTCAAAAAAAGTAATTAGAAGATGAAATAAAGGTCATCAAAATTAGAAAAGAGGAATCAAATTATTCATGTTTGCAGATGACATGATGTTATACATTGATTAAAGAAGTCACAGGATATACACACAGAATTGTTAAGATATTCCTTGCTTATGGATGAGAAAAATCAACATCATTAAAATGTCTATACTACCTAAAGCAATAAATATTCAATGCATTCCTATCAAAATACCAGTGACATTCTTTATAGAATTAGAAAAAAAAATTCTGTAATTCACATGGAACCAGAAAAGACCCAGAATAGCCAAGGTAATCCTAAGGAAAATAATCAAAATAATTGCAATACCTGAATTCAAATCATAATACAATGCTATATTAGTTAAACAGCACGATAGTGGTATAAAAGCCAACACATAGACTAATGGAACAGAGCAGAGAGCCAAAAAATTAATTCACATAAATATACCCAACTGAGTTTTGACAAAAGAGCTGAGACCATTAATTGGAGTAAAGATAATCTCTTCAACAAATGGTGCTGGCAAAACTTGGTGTATACATAGGAGAATAAAATTAGATTCCTACCTCTCACCATATACCAAAATCAACTCAAATTTACGACACGAAACTATAAAGTTACTAGCATAAAACGTAGGGGAAACATTCCAAGACATTGGTGTAGGAGATCACTTCTTGGACAAGACCCCCAAAGCAGAGGTAACAAAAGCAAAACTAACAAATTGGATTATATCAAACACAGAAGCTTCTATATGATGAAAAATTAAAAATAGAATGAAGAGACATCCAACAGAATGACAAAAAAAAATAAACTTGTGAGCTACTTATTTTGAAAAGGGATTAATATCCAGAAAATACGAGAAATTTTAAAAATTCAACAAGAAAAAAACAATGAATTTAATAAAGAAATGTGCAAAAGACTTCCATAGACAGTTCTCAAAATAAGAAAGACTAATGGTATTTTTAAAAAATGTTCAACATCACTAGTCATTAGGGAAACACAAATCGGAACAACAATGTGATATCACCTCACTCCTGTCAGAATGGGTAAAATCCAAAAGGCAGACAGGAACAAATGCTGAGAACGATGTGGAGAAAGGGAAACCCTTAAACAATGCTGATGGGAGTGTAAATCAGTGCAACCACCAGTGTGGAGATTTCTTTAAAAGCTAGAAACAGACTTGCCGTATGATACAGAAATCCCACTGACCCAAAAGACATGAACACAATGTAGCAAAGAGACACCTGCATCACCACATTTATAGCAACACTGTTAGTAATAATCAAAATATGGAATCAACATGTCCATCATCAGATGAATGAATAAATAAAATGTGATATCTATACACAATGGGATATTATTCAGCTATAAAAAAGAATGAAATTCTAACATTTGCAGCAAATGAACCCAACTGGAAGGCATCATGTTGAGTGAACTAATTCAGACACAGCAAGACATATACATACAGCATGTTCTCCCTTATATCGCGGGGCTAAAGTTAAAGAAAAGAAACAAAAGAAGTGCCTGTGTATTAGTATTGATTCAAATATTGTTTTGTGAAACTTTGATTTATACCTTTGTCAAACCAATGGTTAAAAATGTTGTACTAGTAGATTAACCATCTGTGATTACTTTAAAATTTACTGTATATGGATGAAATGGTCACTTTTCCATTCAAATATTATTTATAGCTATTGTCTATGTTCCCACTAATCTAGGGAATTTGTGTTTTTTATTTGCTAAGCTTCTTATTTCATGAAGCATTGTCTGTTTAAACTTTAATATAAGTTTAAAATATGTTATCTCAAAAACTAAAACAAATAAGGCAGAGGGAGGGAGGGTGTAACAGAGAGAAGGGAATGGAGTAAAGGAGGAAGGGGATATAATTATCGTTTTAGGATTGAATTTGTTAACTATCTAAAATTTTTAAAAATTAAAATTTAAAGATCTCAAAAAATAAAAGAATTAAATTGGATATATGAAGAAGCAAACAAACAAAAAGTATTTTCTACCAGACTGGTGTCTCTTTTTATTTTTCTTTTTAAACATTTACTTACTTGTTTAATTGAGAGGCTGAATGAGAGAGACAGAGAAAGAAAGAAATCTTATACCTTATCTTATTCAGTTCACTCCCTGAATGCCTAGAAGAGACAGATCTGGGCTAGGCTTAAGCTGGGAGCCCAAACTCCATGAAGATTTCTCTAATTAGTGCCAGAAAATCAAGTACTTGGTCTATCCTATGTTGCCTTCCAGGCACATTAGTAGAAAACTTATTAGAAGCAGAGAAACTGGAAATCAAAGCACTGTGATACAAAATGTAGGTGTCCCAAGCTGCAGCTTGATCAACTGTGCCACAGCACCTACCTCTTTTTTCATTTTCTTACCAATGCTCTTTGCAGATGAAAAGTTGTTCATTTTTGTAAAGTCTACGTTATACACTGTTTTCTACAAAGTATGCATTAGGTGTTGTATCTAAGTAATCTTACCTACCTTGAGGTTTAATTTTTCCTTGATCTTTCTAGAAATTTTGTAGTTTTATGATTTATATTTATGTCTATGATTAATTTTGTCTTAATAATTTTACATAGAGATATGAACTGATTCAAATATTTGAAATATTTGAAAGTAAGAGAGAGACGGGGTGGCACTGTGGTGCAGCAGGTTAAAGCCCCAGCCTGTAACACCAGCATCCCATTTGGGCGCAGGTTTGAGTTCAGGCTGCTCCATTTCCAATCCAGCTCTCTGCTATGGCCTAGGAAATCAATGGAAGATGACCCAAGTGCTTGGATCCCTGCACCCACATGGGAGATCTGTAAGAAGCTCCTGGATCCTGGCTTCGGATCAGCTCAGCTCTGGCCCTTGTGGCCATTTAGGGAATGAACCAGTGGATGAAAGATCTCTCTCTGCCTCTACCTCTCTCTGTAACTCTGTCTTTCAAATAAATAGAATCGAGAGAGAGAGAGAGGGAGAGGGAGAGATATCTTGTCTTCTAGTTCACTCCTCAAATGCCTGCAACATCCAGGGCTGGGTAAAGCTAGGCCAGGAGGTTTAACTCATTTCAGGTCTCCTATGAGGGTGGCACAGATACAACCACTCGCACCATCTGCTTCTGCGTCCCCTCGTATGCATTAGCAGGAAGCTGGAATCAGAAGCACATCTGGGACCCAAATCCACTTAGTCTGATATGAGATGTGGACATCCTCTGCAGTGTCCTAAATGCTAAACTAAATGGCTCCCTCCGAGTTGAATTTTCTTATTCTACTCATGGATGCCTAATTATTTCACACCATTTGTTGAAAGTTCACTTTTTCTTTATAGAATTCCCTTTGGATTCTCATTGAAAATTAATTGTGTGTGTGTGTGTGTGTGTGTGTACATTTCTGGACTCTATTTCATTGATTTGTATGTCTGTGTTTTCACCAATATCACATACTATGGATCACTGTAGTTTGTATAGTAAGTTTTGAAATTGGATAACCTGAATCTTGTAACTTTATTTTTCTTATTTATAACTTGCTATACTAGTTTTTCCAGCTTCCTTTCTTTATTTCCTGTTCTTTTAAAAAAATTTAGTTGACTGTATTGAAAGTAATTTTCTGAGATAGTAATTCTTAAAAAAATACAAGTGTAACTCTAGAGCAGTTATAAAATCTTTGCCAGTGACATAAAACTAATAAATATAATATATAAATTATGTGTTAATTATATATATGTGTGTATATATATATATACATATATATATATATATATTTGTTTTTTTCCCTCTCACTTGATACATTCCTATCAACCAGCAAGGAACTAATCTGTATCAGTCATAGTTCCAGAGAGAAAGGCATAGTCTGATGGAATTCCCAGGAGGAAAGAAGTGAAAGCAAGGTTAGAGGAATCAACAGCGGCCTCTTCCAAAGTGGTAGTACCTCGAGTGCCAAGGGGAGGAGGAGAGTGTTATCAGAGACCAGGGAGAATTCAAGTCAAGGGGGAGGACTTTCCAGTTATCATCATAGAAGGTGTCAGCTATTGTCAGAAACTTGCATTCTCTTTCTTCTTTTGTTCTATCATCTCCTGGCTCTACCTCTTATTGGCTTAAATATACCAGAAAGAAATTTGCATATTGTACTTCAAGAAGTAAGTACCCAAGGCACCCATCACTGTGGAGAAGGGCAGTCTATGGATTGAGAGAACACACGGGGAAAAGCCTCCCAGCCATCCACCCCATTCAGGATTCTGACTGCAGTTCAAGTGTGGTTCCACAGCTCACAAATTTTAAGTTCAAAACTATAAAACCTTATAATTGCATCATTTTAGAGATGGCAGAGGAAACCAATCATCCAGTTAAATAGGAATCACTTAGATCATTCTCAATCAAAAAACTGTTTTTTGTTTTCATTTTAATTTAATTTTCCCCAGCCTTTTAAAGGTATAATTGACATACAAAATGCATACATATATGGTGGACTGCATATATATATTTATAAAGTGTATAATTTATATATAAAATGAAAGAGAGAAATGATTAAATCAAGCTCATGTGTCCATTCCTTCATATCCTTAACACTTTTTTGTGATAATATTTAAGATCATTCTCCTTAGCAATTTTCAAGCATACAGTAGCACATCAATATTAACTAAAGCTACTATGCTGTACAATAGATTCCAGAATTCATTCATTCTATCTATCTGAAATATTATGTCCTTTGTCCAAAATCTTTGTCCTTCTCACTCCTAGCCTCCAATAAACACCATTCTACTCTCTGCTTCTATGTGAGTTCACTTTCTTTAGATTCCACACATACATGAAATTATGTGGTATTTGCTTTTTCTGTCTCAGACTGCAAAAACTCTATTTTTAAAATATATGTGCATTAAAATATGATCCATATTATTGCTATATTAAAATGATAAGCAGAAATTTAAGCACAAGTTTGATATTACTTTCCTATTCATATTTCTAATTTTACACATATACAATAGTTACTCTTTGCATTACTTCCATTTTTAAGTCCAGATTTGTTCTCCTTCTCAGCAAATCATTCTACAGTGATTGTTGCCCAGCTGACTTGTAGTCACCTCTCTGAATGCTAATGTGCACTTCTGGGTCTTTTTTTTTTTTTTCCTGTGATTCAGCACCACCATCATATGAGCATTTCTCCCTTTTCCTTCATATACTTCAGGATGCCAGAAGAGAAAGGGTCACTGAAAATATTTTGTTTTCAATGTGGGGTAAAAGGCCCTTTCCTCATGAAGCTTCTATTTTATAAAATCTGTTAAGATATTTTAAGTATCACACGATATCTAGTGCCTCAGATATCAAAATGTGGGTATTCAGCATGAAGGTACTTCAAAAAGTTCATAGAAAAATGAAATCAAGAGACAGGTTTATTGGTGCAAAGTTTTTTGCAATCTGTACATAGTTTTTTCATACTATGCATTTTCCATGACATTTTTGAAGACCCCTTGCAAATGTTGTACTTTGCCCTACGCCATTCATCCTCACAGTTCCTTGATCTGGGGTTGTGGCACTACCTATGTATGAATGAAGGAATCATGGTGGTGAAAAAGAGGGGAAAAGGAGAGGCAGAGGAGAATATTTTATAACTGATGCTACATTTTATTAAAAGGGAAGGAGGTGTGGAGTAAGGGTGCAAGTCATGTTTGCTTACTGGAAAAATTTAAAGATAGACTTAAAAATAAAATTTATTTATTTTTTGTAAAGATTTAATTTTATTTACTTAAAGGCAGAATTACAGAGAGAGAAAGAGAGATCTTCCATCCACTGGTTTACTCCCCAAATAGCTGCAATGGCCAGGCCAAACCCAGGAGCCAAGAGCTTCATCCAGATCTCCTACACGGAGGCAGAGGTCCAAGCACTTGGACTATCTTTCACTGGTTTCTCAGGTGTATTAGTAGGGAGCTGGATAGGAAGTGAAGCTGGGACTGGAACCTGAGCCCACATGCAATGCTGGCGTCCCAGGTGGTGGCTTTACCATCTAAGCCACAATACTGGCCTAAAAATAAGATTATAAAGTCATCTCTATTTGTGAATTTCTGCTTTTAAATTTTACCAAATGATGTCTGGTACTTATAACAACCAAATCTTTTGACATGAATTGTGGGGAGCAAACCGGACTAGACTGAGTTACTGGAATTAAGACTTATTCTATGCATCTGCTCTCCCACAATATGGCGCTGGGAGAGAAGTAAACAGCTTCCGCACAGCTGCCTCCAGTTCAGCTAATAAACTGTAGGACTTGCTCCTGATTGGAGGAGAGCAGCGTACTCGGCGTGTGGGCAGCCGAGTTAGGATTGGCGGAGGAGGACTATAAAGGAGGAGAGAGACGGCATGCACCAGGAACATCTATGGGGAACATCTAAGCGGAATGCCTAAGGGGAACGCCTGTGCAGCCCCCGAGAGAGCCGGCCGGCGGTGTGCCGCTCCCCTGCGGAAGTGGGGAATGTGGCCAGGGGGAACTGCCCTTCCACGGAGGTGGAGGGGATAGTAGCCAACCCGGGAAGAACCAGCAGCAAACCCGGGGAGGGCCGAGCAGACGAAAGAACAGCGCAGGGTCCTGTGTCGTTCCTCCACGAAGAGGGGGAGCGACAATGAATGAGCATTATTTAGGCTCTTGTGAGTAAAATCTTCGTGCACATTAATGTTATAAAATGCCCATGATCACTGCAAAGTGCAACAGTACCGATAAGTTATTATTATATTTACAGAACCAATGGGGTTTCCTTCTTCAAATTATTTTTAGTAGGAAATCGTGTAAAATTATATTAAAATTTATATTTTGTGGGCTAACCATGTAAGAACTGAGCTAGTATGTAAAGCAAGGCAATTCATCTTGTTTTAGCAGTGCTGCAACTTACTTTGTGTTCAAGAGATATTGTATTCATAAAGGCTTTATCTGTGTTTCCATGCACATGGAAGCATTGATGATGATATCATTTTGAAAATGTAACAACAAAATTAAGATTCCCTAGATGTATTATATGACCTGGGCTACATTCAACACTTTTACTTTCTTCATTGCCTAGTTTTGCAATCTGTAATTGTAAGAAAATTTTCATATTGAATATACATGGATGAACTTATGGGATGATTACCAACCAGAAAGAGTAGAAAGGAAAAAAAACAAAGAAACATGGTTCTGATTTTTAATTGATGGTTAGTTGATAATATCAATGTGAAAGAATTCATTAGGTATAACATAAATGTTTTTTTAACAAATTCTATTTTTAGCACATGTTTCATGGAAATCACATAAAAAGCTCATTTTTACTATTATTTAATTTGACATTAAAAATATATAATCCATTGTTTAACATATATGCATAGATATGGTTATTAATTTTAAGCCTTTATATTAGTCACTAAATGCATAATATTAATTCTCACATTGACAGGTAAAAATTATATTGCTATTGATTTCTGGTATGCTGCCCTAATAAATTTTTATTGCTTCCCTATGTCCATTCATGCATAACATCATTTTATTTATTACTTGGCTGGTTCTCTGTTGAGATTCTCCTTTACTCTTATCCAATAATTCATTTTAAAAACTTGCCCTTCTCTACCTGTTCTGAAATTTCACAGAGAAACAGCCACTCACTCTTATTACAATATAATTAAAGCTCTAATTATTTTCAACAGGAATTCTTGAGCAGTCATCTTGGATCTTACATCCAAGATTGTATTTCTGCCATACAGTTTTATAAGACTGAAATACTCAATATGCAACTATGTAAAAATTTCAGAATAGTTCTTTATAATTACTGCAGTTTTTACATTTTTATAAATTACAGGTAATTTTTTGATTACTTGAATAAAGCCAATAGCTGAAGTATTATTAGAAGTACTAAATAAAAGGAAAGATAGAGGAAAAGGAAAAATGAGAAAAAAGAATGATTCAAATCTGGGAAAATATAACCTGAAAATCTATTTTAAAAATCATATAACAATATTAATTTAATTAAGTTATGTGTTTAAATTTATTTCATTTGAAAAACACAGTGATGAGAGAGAGATATCTTCCATCACAGGTTCACTCCCCAAAGCCCCTGAAGTCATGTTCATTCCCCCAAAAGATCTTCAAGTCAGGATCCTGGAACTCCATTTGGGTCTCCTACAAGGGTGGCAGGAACCCAAGTACCTGAGCCATTATCTGTGGCTCCCAGTGTGTGTATCAGCAAGAAGTTGAAAGTGAGACTAGAGACAGATCTTGATCTCTGGTACTCTTATATGGGATGCCAGCATCCCAAGCAGAGTTTTAATCACTATGTTAAGTACCTAACACCAAGATATTTTTAAAATTAATATATATTTGAATGTATTTGTAACCACTGTGGATCAGATCATGTAATTAATATAAACATAGATAAATTTGAAAATCACTGTACATTCCTGTTTTCCATGTTCACATAAACACTTCAAAGTCAAACTAAAAGCATGACTTCAAGCAATTCTTCAAGCAATTAATGCTTTGGTAAATTTGTTTTATGTGATGTTTTATTCACTTACTAGTTTTTTGTTGAATACTATAGCAGAAACATTAGCTTATACATTTTTTGCTACATTTGCTTTATTTCAATCACCTGCAACTATCTGATATCTGTAACAGTTTTCTGTTACTACATGTAAAATACTACCACAAATTTAGTGACTGAAAAACAGCAATTGCAAACCACCTTTATTTCCTCCTAGTTGTGCAATTCAGAAGTGCTGGCACAATTCAGCCTAGTCAGTTCTCTGTTCTGGGTTATATAATCCCAAATTAAAATTTAGGCAGCCTGAGATCTTTTCTGGAAACTCTGGGGACGAATCCCTTTTCAAACTCGTGCTGCATACTGGCAGAATTCAGTGCCTGGAATTTAGGTTTCTGTTTCCTTGCTGCCAGTTTATTGAGACCATTTGCGTTCCTTGGCCCCTGGCCACTTTTTCCATTCTCAAGGGGAGTAATGGTGTGTTGAATCTTTCTCACATTTCAAATCTCTTTAATCTCCTTTATCGGACTCATTTTTGCTCTCTTCCAGCAGGAGAAATTCTCTGATTTCAATGCTTCATTTGATTAGGTTGCTCCAAACCATATAATCCAAGGTAATCCCTGCCCCATCTCAAGATCTCTAATCTTATTCATATCTGAAAAAAATCCCTTTTCCTTGTAGGATAACATATTCACAGATTTCAAGGATTATGGGGTAGACATCCAATAAATGGGAATTATTTTCATTATCATACCATGTTGTTCTCCAAGAAATGTCTAACTCAGTCTTACAGACTTCAGAACCATTACTTACGCTCAAGAAAAATGAAAATTCATTTCAAGTTCATAACCTCCCTTCAGCTTGAGTTCATAACCTCCCTTCAGCTTGAAGTTTCTCATTATACCCTACCCATTCTTCTATAGTTTAACTGTTTGTATCTGCTCAAAAATTAAAGTTGATACTTAATTTCCAATGCAACTATATTAAGTGATGGAGACTTTTGAAGAGGTCTAATCTCATAGATAGGATTAATCCCTTAGAAGAATTCAGAGAAAACTAGGTAAACCTCTTCCATCCTTTTCTATCATGTGAGGACACGGAGTGGAAGGCATACTTTTGGAAAAAATGACCCCTCACTAGATAGCAAATCTATTAACACCAAGAACTTTGACTTTTTAGCCTCTAGAACTGAGAACCAAATTTTTGTTGTTTATAAATTACACAGGATTAGGCATGTTGTTATGGCATCATGAATGGACTGAGACATCACTTTGTAACTTTCAAATTCAACTTCTTCCATGAGCTCTTTCCTGTTTTCAGACTTAAAAATTTTATACCTTTAAAAATATTTAGAACTAATTAAACTTCTGAATCTTTCATAGGAATACATAGACTTCTTAGGAGCTAGCATAATTTAAGCCATAAAGTCATGTTTGTGAGTTAAATTACTGATTCTGTGACTATGTTTAAGTAAAAGTACTAATTTATCTGCTTTTGAAATATGGTCAAAGTAATGATTACCTCTTACCTTTTTTGTGTTTGTGGGAGGATTATTGAAATAACAGATTTCAAGTATTTCAAACTTTGCCTGAAAAATGAAGAACCCTCAAAAACATTAATATTACTTTTATTTTATGCGTATGTTTAAATTCTCAAGAGTTAATAAAGCTATACGAACATCAGTTTGTTTCAACAGAAAATAACTATAAAATATCCAACATATTGGCTTAATTAATAAAAAGCATATTTCCTATGCAGCAGGAAATCCTGACATATGTATGGGGTAGATGGAAGGTGACTTAAAGATCAGTTTATATAGTGATTTAAGGAGAACACCTATATTAACCACCATTTCCCTTTGGCTTCCTCCCTTCCTTCCTTCCTTGTCTTTCTCTTTCCTCCTTTCTCTCTTTCTTCTTTGTTTAATTTATTCTTTGTTTCTTTGTTCCTTTCTTCTCTCTCTCTTTCCTTCTTTTCATGCTTTTAAATTTTTGAAAGAAAATGCTTTTAATTTAAATGACAGTTAAAGGCTTAATGCTCCAATAAAGAGCTCAACTCATACAAAATAAAAAACAGGAATACAGCCAAGTGTAATAAGCAAATGAAAAGATGTTCATTTTATTCATGTACAGTAAATTTTAAAATAATCACATATCCTTAAATCTATAGCAGTGTATAATTATTAAACATTGGTTTGACAGAGATATTAAACAAAGTTTGACAAAACTAAATTTTCAGCAATATTGATACATACAGGATTTTTTCTTTTTAAGGTTTGTTTTTTAATTTGTTTCTTTTTTTAATTTTAAGAGGTGAGAACATGTCAAGTTTCTTTCTGTATCTGATTTATTTCACTTGATGTGATGTCCTCCAGTTGAATCCATGCTGAATGCAAATGGTGGAATTTCATTCATTTTTTAAAAACTGAATAATATTCCAATTGTATTTATTTAGACAGACATGCACATTATCCATTTCTTTATCCAATCATCTGATGATGGACGCCTTGATTGATGCCATATTTTGTCAATTATGAACAGTTTTGCTATAAATATGGTAGTATAGATATCACTTTGACACATTGTATTCATGTTTTTTGGATTTATATCCAGGAGTGAGATTGTCGGATCAAGTGGTGTTGCTGTGGATTCGTTCTGAGAGGAGGAGCGTGGTGGGGGCAAGAGGCGCGGAGTCACCACACAGACGCCGGGAGTCTGATGAAAGTGGGCCAGAGGCGAGCAACCAGCAAACTCATTTATTTCAGGTGGTACAGAAGCTTAAATAGCCAAGGCAGCCAATCCGGTCAAGGGGCGGTTTATGCTCTAACCAATCACAGCCTCTTGCCAGGCAGTATCCGAAGCCATCCAATCACAGCCTGTTGCCAGGCAGGCTCCGTTGCCAGGTGGGTTTCGAAGCCATTCCTGAGTAACTGATGCTCTCTTGCCAGTGGCAATCTTGGCATGGCCTTCTCATTCCACTGCAAAATGGCAACTCTATTTTTACTTTCTTGAAGAAATATCCATATTTTTTCCACAGTGACTGCAATAATTTACATTGTTAACAAAAATATATTAGAGTTCTGCTTTCCCCCATTCAATGTTATTGGCTATTGGCTTGTCATATATAGCCTTTGTAATTTTGAGGTACGTTCCTTTTACTTCTAATTTGTAGACGGTTTTATCATGTAATGATGTTGGATCTTGTCAAGTGCTTTGTCCACATGTATTGAGATGACTATAGGGATTTGTTCTTCATTTCTTTGATGTGATTTATGACACTTATGGATTTGTGGATGTTGAATCACTCTTACATCTCTGGATTAAATCCCAATTGATCATTACATGTGATCTTTTTTTGACATGGTTTTAAATTCAGTTTACTAGTGTTTTGTTGAATATTTTTGCATCTGTTTGTCAAGGCTATAGGTCTTTAATTTTCTTTTTGTGCTGTATCTTTGATTTTGTTATCAGAATGATGCTAACTTCATAAAAACAGTTTGGCAGAGTTCCCTCCTTTTCAATGTTTTGACTTAATTTGAAAAGTATTAGAGATAGTTCCTCTTGCAATGTCTTGTAAAATTTCGATGTAAAGCCATCAGGTCCTGGACTTTTCTGGAAGACTTGATTGCTACTTCAATCTCATTGCTTGTTACTTTTTGTTTCAATTTTCCATATCTTCTGGGTTAAACTTGGTAGCTTATATGCATAAAGAATTTATCCATTTTTAAAGATTTATTTATTTATTTGAAAAGCAGAGAGAGAAAGTGAGAAAGAGAGAGACAGAAATATGAAGAGACAAAGGGAAAGAGAGAGAGATAGCTTCTCTCCAATGGTTCACTCCAAAAATGACTATAAGAGCTGGAGCTTGGCGGTTCAGAAGCTAGGAGCCAATAGCCCATTCTGGAGTTCCCATGTAAATGCAGGGAAGATATACTTGGGCAACCTTGTGCTGCTTTCTCAGACACATTAGCAGGGAGCTGGATATAACTTTTCATAGTGGTCCTTTATGATCCTTTGTAATTCAGTGATGTCAATTGAAATGTCTCCTCTTTTATCTCTAATTTTGTGCATTTGAGTTTTTCTTTTTTTTCCTTTGTTAGTCTCACTAAAGGTTTGTTTATTTTTTCCATCTTCTCAAAAAATCAGCTTTTTGTTTTGTTGATTTTTTTTTTTAGATTTAGTTTCAGTTATTTCTGCTCTGATATTATTTCTTGCCTCCTGATAATTCCAGGTTTGGCTTGTTCTTCTTTTTGTTAAGTCTTCAAGATGCATAATTAGATAATTTATTTGAGACCTTTCCTTTTTAAATGTAAGCATGCAATGCTGTAAACCTCTCTCTTAAAAAAAAGGTTTTTTTGTATCTCACAGGTTTTATATGTTGTGTTTTCATTTTCATTTATTTCAAAAAAATTTTATTCCTTTTTTTTAACTTTTATTTAATGAATATAAATTTCCAAAGTACAGCTTATGGATTACAATGGCTTCCCCCCCCCATAACGTCCCTCCCACCCGCAACCCTCCCCTTTCCCACTCCCTCTCCCCTTCCATTCACATCAAGATTCATTTTCGATTCTCTTTATATACAGAAGATCAGGTTAGCATACATTAAGTAAAGATTTCAACAGTTTGCTCCCACACAGACACATAAAGTGAAAATACTGTTTGAGTACTAGTTATAGCATTAAATCTCAATGTCCAGCACACTAAGGACAAAGATCCTACATGAGGAATAAGTGCACAGTGACTCCTGTTGTTGACTTAACAAATTGACACTCTTGTTTATGGCATCAGTAATCACCCTAGGCTCTTGTCATGAGCCACCAAGGCTATGGAAGCCCCCTGAGTTCACCGACTCTGATCATATTTAGACAAGGCCCTGGTCAAAGTGGAAGTTCTCTCCTCCCTTCAGAGAAAGGTACCTCCTTCTTTGATGACCCATTCTTTCCACTGGGATCTCACTCACGGAGATCTTTCATTTAGTTTTTTTTTTTTTTTTTTTTTTTTTCCCCAGAGTGTCTTGGCTTTCCATGCCTGAAATACTCTCATGGGCTTTTCAGCCGGATCTGCATGCCTTAAGGGCTGATTCTGAGGCCAGAGTGCTGTTTAGAGCATCTGCCATTCTATGAGTCTGCTGTGTATCTCACTTCCCATGTTGGATCGTTCTCTCCCTTTTATTCTATCAGTTAGTATTTGCAGACACTATTCTTGTTTATGTGCTCCCTTTGGTTCTTAGTCCTACCATTATGATCAATTGTGAACAGAAATTGATCACTGGGACTAGAGAGATGGCATTGGTACATGCCACCTTGATGGGATTGAATTGGAATCCCCTGGTATGTTTCTAACTCTACTGTTTGAGGTAAGTCAGCTTGAGCATGTCCCGAATTGCACATCTCTTCCCTCTCTTATTCCCACTCTTATATTTAACAGCGATCACTTTTCAGTTAAGTTTCAGCACTTAAGAAGAATTGTGTATTGATTGCAGTATTCAAGCAAAAGTATTAAGTAGAACAAACAAAAAAATACTAAGAGGGACAACATATTAACTTGTTCATCAAAAGTCAGGGCAAGGACTGATCAACTCACCATTTCTCATAGTGTTCATTTCACTTTAATAGGTTTCCTTTTTGGTGCTCAGTTAGTTGTCACCTATCAGGGAAATTGTATATTTGGCTGGCGCCACGGCTCACTAGGGTAATCCTCCACCTGTGGCGCCAGCACACTGGGTTCTAGTCCTTGTTAGGGCGCTGGATTCTGTCCCGGTTGCCCCTCTTCCAGGCCAGCTCTCTGCTGTGGCCCCGGAGTGCAGTGGAGGATGTCCCAAGTGCTTGGGCCCTGCACCGCATGGGGGACCAGGGTAAGTATCCGGCTCCTGCCATCGGATCAGCACAGTGCGCCGGCCACTGCGCGCCGGCCGCAGTGTGCCAGCCGCGCTGGCCATTGGAGGGTGAACCAACGGCAAAGGAAGACCTTTCTCTCTGTCTCTCTCTCTCTTACTGTCCACTCTGCTTGTCAAAAAATAAAAATAAAATAAAAAAAATTATTCCTTTTTAACTTCCTCAATGTCTCTTTGGTTGTTCAGTACCATTTTACTTAATTTCTATGTGTTTGTAAATGTTTTATTGTTCTCCTTATTGGTGAATTATAGTTTTATTCCTTTGTGATTTAAGAAGATATTTAGGCCGGTTCTTCCCTAGGTCCCGCGAAGTGGATTCCAGTGGGTTTGAAGAAATAAATACTGGTTGTTACAGGATACAGTGGGGTCATTTCTCATATCTTCTAGGGTAGAAGCCAGGTGTTGGAAGAATGGCGGTAGCCACCTGAGTGACAGAGCAATGCATATCAGGTAATGTGAACAATTGCAAATTGCTCTAAAGGTTATCATACACACACCCAGGGGGCTGCTGGGATTTGTGCAGAGGTCTCCCAGTAGCAGGAGGTAGAGGTGCAGAAGTAGCTTCCTCAGATTGGGTCCAGATTTTTATGGACTGCTGTTGGTGCTAGTCTCAATAACCTGAGGGGAACTGCCTTGGACTGAGTGGAATGGGTAATCTCAGCTCGGAGGCTTATTGTCGCTCCCCGTCTTCATGGAGGAACGACACAGGACCCTGCGCTGTTCTTTTGTCTGCTCGGCCCTCCCCGGGTTTGCTGCTGGTTCTTCCCGGGTTGGCTACCATCCCTTCCACCTCCGTGGAAGGGCGGTTCCCCCTGCCACCTTCCCCACTTCCGCGGGGGAGCGGCACACTGCCGGCCGGCTCTCTCGGGGGCTGCTCAGGTGTTCCCCTTAGATGTTCCTGGTGCATGTTGTCTCTCTCCTCCTTTATAGTCCTTTTCCACCAATCCCAACTCTGCTACCCACACGCCGAGTATGCTGCTCTCCTCCAATCAGGAGCAGGTCCCACAGTTTATTGGTTGAACTGGAGGCAGCTGTGTAGAATCTGCTTCTCCCTTCTCAGCGCCATATTGTGGGAGAGCAGATGCATAGAATAAGTCTTAATTCCAGTAACTTAGTCTAGTCCGAGTTGCTCCCCACACTTATGCCCCAAACTCCCGCAGTTCCTGGATGCAGGCGGTCTGCTCTCTAATCCGCAAGCTGGCCTGAGTCTGCCTCTGGTTGCTTGTGCTAGGAACGGAAGAGAGATCAACTGCACACCTCTACATAGCCAATTGTGTCTGGGAATTTGCTAAGGTCAGGCAGGGGTGGGAGGCAATGTGCCTTCCCTTCTCAGAGTCAAGCACTCAGACCCCTTTCAGTTCCCTACACTGGAGTTAAAGTTAGTGGGAGACTGTGGAATTCTCCCACAACTAAAGCTGCGTGTGGCAGGGTGGACCACTTCCTGTCTTGATTTGGGAAGACAGCAGCTCCCAGCAGCTGTCCACGCAATACAGCCAACTGCAGCAGTGTGGCCATCCTCATTCCTCACTATCCCATGGAGTCTGTTCTATTTTCCATGGAAAATTTCTGACAATCAGTCCCCTGAAACATGATTCTTCCTTTGTTGTGTTTTAAATTCTTCTGTGGCTGAAATCAGTGCATCCTCTCAAAATTCAAGTGTCTAGGGTTTCTCACCAAAACACTATTGTTTTCTGTTTCTTCCTGTTTAAATGAGGAAAGTTTTTCTGATGCTACTAAGCATACTTCTGAGACTCTTGTACTATGCACGTGTTCTTTATTTAATTCCTAGCCGGGAAGGTGGTGCTAGCACTTCTAAAGCATGAGTGAGATTACTGGTTGGGAAGTGGAATTGGGATTGAATTTTAACATTAATCTATTACATATTAACTTTATAACTTAATTGTATTAAACTCCTTAAATCTTTAGAGAGCTTACTTCTTACAAGTTTATTCATTTTGCTTTAAATATTTTATTTGAAATGAGGTCACATAAAATGCATAGTAGCAAAGACTCAAGATTGTTGTTTATGGTACTGGCCCCAAGTCAATATAATTTCTTTGTGTCTGTCTTTGTCTACACATTAACAGCAAAACACATACTCTACAATCCATTGCAATACATTAATATAACTGTATTGATTTTATACCCAGACTTTGAAGTTGAATGGAGAAAATTCTTTAAGCCAACACATTCTTTTCCTTTCACATCCTAATCCAAACAAAAATGGTTGGCCCCAACTTCTTCCTTCATTTCTGTTAATGAGAAACTATCACTACTTGGGCTCAGGTAGTATCTGCTCCACCTGTTTTCCAGTGATTTCACTGTTTCAAAAGGGAAAGGTTGGGGCTGGAGCTGTGGCGCAGTGGGTTAAGCCTCCACCTGTAGTGCTGGCATCCCATATGGACACCAGTTCGAGTCCCAGTTGCTCCGCTTCTAATCCCGCTCTCTGCTATTGCCTGGGAAAGCAGTAGAAGATGGCCCAAGTGCTTGAGTCCCTGCACCCACGTGGGATACCTGGAAAGAGCTTCTGGCTCCTGTCTTCGGATCTCCGCAGCTCTAGCTGTTGCAGTCAATTGGAGAATGAACCCGCAGATGGAAGACCTCTCTTTCTCTGCTTCTCTTTCTCTCTATGCACAACTCTTGACTTCCAAGTAAAATAAATAAATCTTTAAAAAAAAAGGAAAAGGTCAGGGTGGAGTTTTCTGCCTTTTATTTATTATTTCTGGCTGAAATTTCTTGAAACTATTATGTGCCATAAAAAAAAGTGCCATTTTTTTGTGAGAAATATTAAGATGGTGTGACATATACCCTGATCACTAAGCAGATTAAAATATTTTTATGGAAGCATCATTAGTACACATATCCATAATTCTGAAATTGTTTACAACTTGTAAAAATAGTGTAAACTTTTATATTAAGTATAATGAAACTTAATGTGTATTTCATAAATTTTCAGGAAAGGTTGTATGTATTATGGTTCATGTGAATTGGAAGACTTGGGAATCAAAAATGCAGCTTTAATAATTTTATTTTGTTAATCATTTGATAAGAACTAACAAATTCTAGAATAAATTTATAATAAAATTTTACAATTTTCATAATGTATTGTTATGTAAAGGATCATATATTATATGCTAATTTCAAAAAAACAAGTGTTGTGTTTGATAGTCCAGTCTCTCATTAAATGAATAAAACTTTACAATACTTTAAAGGATGAATTCCTATGTGTTCAAGTTAAGTGATTAACAATTATCTATACAAATTAGACTTGAGGATAACATAATGCAAAAATTGAAATCAAAGTTAAATATAGACATTACTTTGAAATCATAAAATGCAGTGAAATCATCAATTATCTTTATTTGGCAAAGAGAAGGCAATAACAGTAAAATGCGTATCAGCACCAACTGTGATGTGAAATTTAAAGCTCTAAAACTCCATTAAAATCAGCCTGGTAATGATGCACCATATGCACCCATCTATGGTTGCTGGAGGATCCCAACCTGTGGCGTTTTTTCCTGTCACATCACCTTGTTAAATAAGGATTAGTTGAGAATGTTTAAGTATTCATAAGATTGTAGATAATAAAAAAGGTTGATAATTTTGGCAATGTATATTTTTCTTCTGCCTTATGATACACCCTGTATATCTGTTTTGATTTGCCATGTGTGTTTGTTTTCAAAGTAAATTTTGAATACCCCATAACAAAAGATAGTCATTTGAAATAAAATTAGTTACTCTGACTACAAATTTATATGTGCATTCTGGTAAGGAACTCCTTTAATCTGATGTTTATGAGGTCTATGAATCAAAACACCGATCAGAAGTCATAAAAAAAAGAATCCATATTTCATCACCAATTTCCCAGGTACCCAGTTCCTTCATACTGCTCCATTGCTCATCTGTATAAATAATTCAGAGCCTATTCTGTTTTCCATATAGTTACATCTCTTTCATTAACACTTGTGAAAATTGAAATATTATACTGCAGTTAGAAAAGTGTCAGCTCTAGGTGAGCTTTTTTTTAGATCAGAAGAATTATTGTTTGTAAATATTTATTTATTTGAAAGGCAGAGCAAGTTAGTGAGATGGATATGTTACATCTGCTGCTTTATTCCACAAATACCCATGACAGCCAGGACAAGACCAGGCTGAAATCAAGAGCCAGGAGCTCCAAAAGGGTGTCCAACATGGGTGGCAGTGGCCCAAGTACTTGAGCCATCATCTCCTCCTTTAAGGGTGCACGTTAACTGGAAGTTGGATTAGAATCAGAGATGCTAGGTACTCCAATATAGAATGCACACATACCATAGCTTAGCCCACTGTGCAACAATGCCTGTTCCCAGAGAAATTATTAGCAAATAAGTTCTAGTCTGTAAAATAAATAAAATGTACTTTTACATTGTTTCATGACCTTGACAATTTGATTATTTACATTATTTTCCTTCTCAATGCCTATAATTTGCCTTTGCAATATATATTTCTTGCCACTAGGATTTTTACCAAAGGATGACTATCTTTGAAATAGCTACCTAGCTGTACATGAAATATTTAAGGCTGCATGTATGAAATTTTATCTTCTACTAATCAATTGACTCATTATGTGTGTTATGAAATACATTGCATGGTGTTAGAAGTAAGTCACTACTTAGTTTAAAAACTAATTCATTTAAATGCTTTGCTATCAGGTAATAAAATCATAGAAACCTAATTTGCAATTGTTTAAAATACTTAAAATTCAAATATTTTATTTGCAAGTGACATTTCTTTTTTTAGCTTCTTTTTCTTAGATGATTTTTTTCCAGAAAACTCTAACGCATTTTGAAAGAGGGAAAGGAATTCGAATCAATACTGGCTTCCTACCACATTATATATATCCGCTGGCTTCCTTCCCCAGGTTATTTTTTACAGTGGTAAAAGGCCAAAAATATTAAGTAAACGTGTCTTCCATCTAAAATCCTGGTTGTTCGATAGTTTTTTTCAATATTAACTTAATTTTAAGCTCCACCCAAATTCTCTTTCCTTAATTTGTTTCATGAGAAACTTGTTTATTGCAATAAAATACTTCTTAAAAAAGTTGGTGGGCCATTACTTCATTGCTATTAAGTCAACAATAGACATTAAACAAGGCATCTTTAAGCATAAATGCATATAAAACAAGTTTATAAAGAAGAGAGTTCTTCAAAAATTTCATGGATAATGCACATTGTCTTTTAATTCTATTTCTCCACAAACAACTTGAAACTCATTCATATATTGACTGGTTGCCAAACATTGTGAGCAGAGGATCACAAAAGCCTATCCTTCTTTTCTTATGAACAATTGTTCCATATTTTCTAATCTAGTATTCAAACCTATTTAACATAACAAAAATCAATGGTACATGTAAAATTGGGACCGATATTAATTCTTGGGCTACATAAAAATAGTGTGCTGACATTACTGTTATAATCTGGGACTTAAATAGGAACAGACAGGAAAATGTCACAGTATATGACTTTTCAGTTTCCTTTCTTTCTTTCATTTTTATTTTTCTTTGTAAGATTGTCTTTATTTCTGTAAAGGGTAAAAGTGGCAGAGGAAACTCCACATTTTTTTTTTTACTTTTAAACATTTATACACAGGGAATGAATATCATGTGTTTCATATATATGGTTTTAAGAGCATAATACTTCCCACTCCCGTCTTCTTCCCCCTTATTTCCTTATTTTCTTTTACTTTTACAATGACATGCTTTCAGTTTACTTTATAATCACAAGCTTAACCATCCCCTAAATAAAGAATTCAACAAGCAGGGAGTAGAAAAATCACTATTCCTCAAGACTATAGACAAGGGCTGTAAACAATAATCAAATCTCAAAATGTCATTTCTCTCATATGCATTACCTTGTTTTGTACTCTGTATATTTAACAGAAAGTAAAATAATTATTTTAGCTCTGCAAGAGTCACATTTCTTCTCTTTTCAATGACTGTTTCATTAACACTAAACTTTTACTAGAATGTTTACAAATGTTCATTTAGAAACCACATATACGAAAAAAAATTTTACATGTGATTCAAATACTTGAAAGTGAAACATCTGTGCATTTTCTTTCCAGCATTATTTCCACACAGTTCTTTACCCAAACAACCTGGAGATTCCGCTCAGCTTGATTCAGCTTCTTAGTTCCTCCTCACTCTTGCCCCTTAACTTCACTATTTTTAGAACATTTACTTTAGAAAGATTGTAATTGTATATTCTTTCTGCTTTGAGATGTGAAACTTCTCCCAGTCTCTTTCCAGTTTTACAATTCCTGGAGGGTCTTTTTTTTCCTCAGGGACCCATAAATCATACCTTTCGAATGTAATCATCAAGTTAAGAGTGCCTCCATCTCCCAGTCTGCCTGAGAAGGTAGGAACCTAACTTTCTCAACACCAGTTAACAAATACTGATGGCCATATTATGCTGACCAGTCCCCTCACCAAGATCCTCCAGTACTTTTCTAAGAGCTTACTCCTACCATAAATTTCTCCTGCCTTTTGTTTCTGGAGATTTGAGTTCAGTCTTTCTCCCTTATTCAGATGGCTTTGAAGAAAGCCATCAATTTTGCTTGAAGTAATCACGAATGTTTCTGCTGGCAGACTACACACACACACACACACACACACACACACTGGAAGGAGTTATGGCACCAATGAATCATTTCAAATTAGGGGCATGGGTTCTCTATTGGAAAGAACCAATAGTATAAACAGATGGACAGATGGATGATAGATAAAAGCATAAATAAGCAAAGATATTATGAGAAGGGTAATTTGCTGAGATTTATTTCTGGAGGCTGAAAATTCCCACAAAATGCTATCTACAAGCTAGAGAACTTGGGAAGATTTTGCCACAGCTCAGTCCAAATTCAAGGGCCTGAGAACCTGGTGAGAGATGCTTGGGAAAATCCCAGAACCCACCCACCAGAACCTGGAGTTCTGATGCCCAAAGGCACCAGACAATGGATGTCCCAACACCAGAATAAAATTTGCCTTTCCCAAACCTTTTTATTTTAAGGAGGCCTTCAATCAGTTGAAGGTCTTCTCACATTGCATCAACAGCTCTTTGCTTAGTCAACTTACTCAAACGTCATTCCTTTTTGTAATAACCTCACTGCTATTTACCAGTTCTCGAGGTGTTCCTTAGCCCAGTTGAACTGACAGCTAGAAAGAACCACCACAGGTGCTGATAAAACTATTCTTTCCCTCATTTATTTATTCTTCCCCCATAGAGAACATCAATGGTTTCAAAAAACAAAGTGGATTTAAGGAATCAATCTACTATATTGGAGATATGATCTTGTGCCTATTTCTGCCTCTACCTTAAGATGCACAGCTCCTCTTTTATCTCTTGTGCTTACAGGAAAACCAGCTAGCTTCTTGAAAATATACTTACACATATGATTTCAGTCTAAATGCTACAATCCAAATGTCATCTGCTATATTATGTGGTAAAATATTGTATATTTCAAAATATTTAACAATCCTAGATTTGGAATAGTAAGTTAATTTTTGTTTGAGATGTTTTCAGTGTGTTAGAGAATCTTCCAAAAAGAAGGATGTAAAATGTTAATAAAGTTCTCCTTTCAAAGCATTTTAATTAAATTGTGAGTTGTTTTACACTTCACTTTATCCTTTTCTATTATCTCACATTTTTGGGAAGAATTCATGAAAAGGGCACATAGCATTCATGTTTTATTAAAAGGTGGAGGAAAACTCATTTGAAATACATGCTAAACTTTTTGTACTGCTATTATGTGAGCACAATAGAACAAATCCTTGAAGCAAGGTCTCCACTTTTGGTAAACTCACCCTCTCGTCTTAGGGTAGGCAGGATTCTGTGTCTTTTCTGAATTCACAAACAAAAACACTGCAGCTCTATTGTTTGTGTTGCAGCTGAAATGATGCAGATGTTTGAGTCATTGTAGTCCATGGTTTTCTTTATCATCTTGTATTCTTGTGGGGCCAGATAGAGTGTCATTCTTCTTAATTGCAATCTTCCTAGTCAGCCACCAGCAGCTGGTGAAAAAAAAATAAAAAGTGTAGCCTTTGTCTTCCCCACTTTTTTACTTTAATATTCTCAAATAATAGTAGCAGTCATGCTAATAGGAAAACTTGCATTAAACAGGCAGCTTCTCAAAGAACTTCTAATATATGAATAAAAAGAAAAAATTTACAGATTCTGAAGTTCAGAATATATAATAAATAATCCATATTTTCCTTCTCTTTAAGAGAAGGATTTACAAAACCATAATTTGCATGTTATCAAATGAAGGCTTACGTAATCATTATTCATAATTTTCAAATAATTTTAAGTTTTGGCTAAATTAGCCTTTTGGTATAATGGTTCAATAGCAATGAGTATTAAGAAGCACACAGGGAAAATAATTGCCATATCTGTTCCCTTTTGATTACAGCATTGAATTTGAGAATTAAAAACTAGTTTTCTATGTATTCTCTATAATTTACTAATTGTATGTTTTGGTGTAAGGACTAATCATCTCTGAGTCTCAGCTATTTATTTTTATCTTTTTTATTTTTTTTATTTTATTTGAAAGGCAGAGTTACAGAGAGGCAGAGGCAGAGAGAGGTTTTCCATCTGCTGGTTCACTTCCCTGAAGGCCACAACAGCAGAGCTCTGCCAATGTGAGGCCAGGGGCTAGAAGCCTCTTCTGGGTCTTCCATGTGGGAGCAGAGGACCAAGGACTTGGGCCATCTTCCACTGATTTCCTGGGCCATAGCAGAGAGCTCGATCGGAAGTGGAGCAGTTGGGACTCTTATCAGTGCCCATATGGGATGCCAGTACTACAGGCGAAAGCTTTACCTGCTATGCCACAGCACTGGTCCCAGTTATTTATCTTTGATAGGAGCTTGATATAATGTACCCTCAAGATATTATAAGAGTTATAGGCAAAGCATACACAGGCCCTACCCAGTCCAGTGTCAGGAAGACTGTTATCATAATCACCATAATTGTTAGATTCTTTGGAAATCAAGAAGATCCACACAACATTAAAATATAATTCATTTTTATAATTTATGAAGCCCTAGGTAACCTGTGTACTGGTCACCCCCAGCAGTTCTACTCCTGTTGTGAGTGTAGTTTTCTGTGTATTTTCATTAATTTGTTAACAACATGTTTTAGAAAAATAAAAAGCTAATCCTAATTAAATGCCAATTGAAAATTGATAGCTTTGACTAAAATCACTAAAATCAACAGAGACTGGCTTTGGGATGCTCCATGGAAAGGATTCTGCTGAAACTTAGTTCTCTATTGGAAAGTCCCTTAACCCCTGGAGTTTTGGCTAAGGCAATTTTGGTTACTATCAAAGTAAGGTTTCAAGATATATGAAGTTTTTATATACTCTAGTTGACTGAAAATGGCATGTTCTATTGAAAATGGAAAACACTAAATCATATTCTCTAGTCATAAATTTATTGTTCATAAGGAAAACTCTATTAAATTATATGGAATAGTGACAGAACAATCCTGGCTTCAGTTGTATTTACTGAAATGGAGGCACTGTGAGAAAATACATTTCTTATATGCATGTCTGTGGGGTATTTACAAAATCTTGTGTAATGTGGAGTTTTGTGAAATTACAGTAATATGCCAGATACAGATATAATATAATCTCTTCTATTCAGGCCGTATTATGAAACACACATCCATGTATATTATTATCTTTGATAGGTTAGCAAAGCTACTCTTTTTATTTACCAAAAACTGCTTCTATAGATAATATCTGTTGAATAGCAAGATTTTTTTGAATCAGCATGGTAGAGTAGCATACTTGCTGGGTGCATTTGTTATTATCATACAATGTAAGATGCAGCAAGTAGGAATAATTTATGCTAAATAATGAAATAGCAAAATTTGCTCTTTATTTTTAATGTATACACAATAAAATGTTAATATTACAGAAATGTAATGCTAATGCTTCTTTTTAAAAATAACAAATATAACACACATATTCATGAAATAATATTCTTTGTTGAATGTCCTAGTGAATCATTTCTTATATGTATAAAGACAATTGTAAAGCAACAAATGTAGACACAAACACTGCTGACTACCACAGAGTGAAATAGCATAAGAAAGCCCTTTAATCTCAATGAGAAGGTAAATAATAAAATAAATAATATTACAAATTACATATAATATTTGAGTAGCTTGAGTTGACTATTCCAGCTCAGTCTCCTTCATTAGATCATGGCTCTCTGCTCCCAAAATTTTGTACATGATATTTTATTCAGTTCTCATTTTACACATTCTCACTTTGATCACATTGACTCTGCTTGTGGCTGAAACTGATGGCTTTGAAATTTAGAATTTCAGTTCCAAATTCCTTGTCTAACCCATAAATCTTCATGCTTCATGATTTAAACAATTTACTCAAAATCTCTATTTCACTTTTTTCTACAAGCAACTCCAACTGATAATATTCCAGAAACTTACCAACCTTTTATATTCCCTATTTTAATTAGCAGCTTAATCAGTTACCCAATGTTGAATTCCCTTAGAAGTCCATCTGAATGCTCAAATATTAACTCTTAAGCGCCTCTATTTTTTCTCTATATATGACTAATTTCATCCTGATTTAAATCATCATCATTCTTGTAAGTTCAATACACTAAATAGTACTGAAATTCATGATGGAAGGTCATTAGTCAACTGTACTGTTTGAATCACTATATCTTTAAAATTGGATAGTAATTTGGAGAAATTGCCACAAGATGGTGTTTTCTTCACTTTAACCTATTAATTTCATAGATTTTAAACTTGAAAAAGCTTCATAAGACAGGCATTGTGTATCAATTTTATTTTCATTATTAAAAGCATCATCACGAAGTGCCCAATAAGCCAACATATTAACTATGAGAGAATATACCATTGAAGTGAAACAAAGAATATCAGATCCAGGTCTAAGCCAGAGTTCTCAATATTTTGTTATCCAACTTGTCTGGTTGGCAACCGTGAGCATGATTGATCAGATTTACTACTGAGCTTCAGAGAGATTCTGCATTCCGATAGGTGTAAAGCAATCAGTAAAAATCAGAATCTTACCTGTAGGGAGAAAGCAAAAGTGACAGATGGCAAATCAGGATAATTTTTCAATAAATTGTTTACTTTATTGAGTCCATGACCCCAAAGTTCATGGGTCTTTTGTACTAAATATGTTCATCTCATCTGTTGAAAACTCATCAATTTCCAGGCCTGTGGTTTCTGTGAAGATGACCTCAATCCAAACCTCTGGGTTGACTTTAATTTCTAGAGCCTTATACATATTAATATATACTAACCAGCTTTTCAAAACTCAATAGCTTTCTTTTTTCTTTAGTTTTAGTTTGTTTTGTTTGACATATATTAATTGTATGTATTTATGGGATATGGTATGATGTTTCAATACAAATAAACATTTTGGATGATACAATAAGGATAATTAGCACATATGTCACTTGTAGGAAGAGCATTCAAAATCTCCTTTTCTTGCCATTTTAAAATATGTAATATAATATTTTAACTACAGTAACCCTAATGTAATAGTGGACACCAAAACTTATTATTCATCTCTAACTGTAATTGAATAACCATTGATCATCCTGTCATTATTATGCCCTTACCTCCATACTTCCTAGACTCTGGTACTCTGGTAACCACTCTGTAATTCATGAGATCAGCTTTTTTAGATCTTTCTGTGCTTGGTTTATTTTTCTTAACACGATGTCCTCCAGTTTCTTCTATATTGCTGCAAATGGCAGAATTACACCCTTTGAATGGCTGAATAGTATCCTATTATGTGTGTGTGTGTATATATATATATATATATATAGCACATAAATCCATTTGTCTCTTGATGGACACTTAGGTTAAATCCAAAACTTGGCCACTGTGAATCGTGCTGAAATTAACACATGCATGCGCATATCTTTTTTTGATATACTGATTTTTTTTTAAATTTTTGACAGGCAGAGTGGACAGTGAGAAAGAGACAGAGAGAAAGGTCTTCCTTTTTGCCGTTGGTTCACCCTCCAACAGCCACCGCGGCTGGCACGCTGCGGCCGGCGCATGGCACTGATCCGAAGCCAGGAGCCAGGTGCTTCTCCTGGTCTCCCATGTGGGTGCAGGGCCCAAGGACTTGGGCAATCCTCCACTACACTCCCGGGCCATAGCAGAGGGCTGGCCTGGAAGAGGGGCAACTGGGACAGAATCCGGCGCCCCGACAGGGACTAGAACCCGGTGTGCCGGTGCTGCAAGGTGGATGATTAGCCTATAGAGTCATGGCACCTGCTGATATACTGATTTTATTTTAGGGGAGCATAGATACCCACAAGTAGGATTGATGGATGATACAGTTGTCTTAGTTTTTATTAAGAATTCCCAAACTGTTCTCCTTAATGGTTGTACTAACATACTTTCTTATTAACATTATGCAAAGGTTCCATGTCCCCACATCCACATCAGTGATGTCTTTCGGTTTTTGTGTTTTTGATAACAGTCCTTGTAATTGGAGTATCTAATTGGATATCTCATTGTGGTTTACTTTTGCACTTTTCTGATGTTTAGTAATGGTGAGCAGTTTATAATACATCTGCTGCCTGTTTATGTATGTTCTTTTGGGAAATACTTATTCATATCTTTTAAACATTTTAAAAACAGATTTTTTTTGCTATTGAGTCACTTTAATTCCTTATATATTCTGGTAGTTAATCTCATTTCTGATGCATATTTTGCAACTATTTTCTCTTATTATGTAGGTTGTCTTTTCAGTTGCTTAATTGTATCCTTTGTTGCATGAAAACATTTTATTTTATTGTAATCCTTTATGGGTCTATTTTTTCTTTAGTTGCCTATTTTTTTAAAAAATATTTATTTATTTATTTGAAAGGCAGAGTTACAGAGAGGCAGAGGGGGAGAGAGAGAGAGAGGTCTTCTATTTGCTGGTTCATTCCCAAGTGAACTACACAACTCCCACAGCACTGTCAGAGCTGTGCTGATCCGAAGCCAGGAGCTGGGAGCTTCTTTTGGGTCTCCCATGTAGGTGTAGGGGCCCAAGGACTTGGGCCATATTCTACTACTTTCCCAGACCATAGCAGAGAGCTGGACTGGAAGTGGACCAGCTGGGACTCGAACTGGCGCCCACATGGGATGCCGGTGCTGCAGGTGGCGATCCTATCTGCTACACCACAGCACCGGCCCCTTAGTAGCCTATCCTTTTGAGTTCCCCCCAAAATTCTTACATTTCTTTACAAAGATGCTTATTTCTTTAGAAATACAAACATGAAATTTCAGTATTTCTTTGATAATATACTCTGTCATTCTGTCTCTATTCACATATCCAACCAAAAAGGATGTTTTTAAGATTTTGTTTTCCTTTTCTTGTGCAGTTTCTTCTTTCCTTTTATCCTCACATTTCATATGCATTAGGGTTCCATTTCCTAATGTCCTAAATGTGGAAGACATTTTGCTTTTTTATTTATTTATTTTTATTTATTTATTTTTGACATGCATAGTGGACAGTGAGAGAGAGAGACAGAGAGAAAGGTCTTCCTTTGCTGTTGGTTCACCCTCCAATGGCCGCCGCGGCCGGCGCGCTGTGGCCGGCACACCGTGCTGATCCTAAGGCAGAAGCCAGGTGCTTCTCCTGGTCTCCCATGTGGGGGGAAGGGCCCAAGCACTTGGGCCATCCTCCACTGCACTCCCTGGCCACAGCAGAGAGCTGGCCTGGACGAGGGGCAACCGGGACAGAGGGGCGACCGGGACTAGAACCCGGTGTGCCGGCGCAGCAAGGCAGAGGATTAGCCTAGTGAGCCTTGGTGCCGGCATGACATTTTGCTTTACATTTATTAGCATCATGCACCTCTCACACATACTTACTCACACACACACACATATATATATATATATATATACTTTCAAAAATAATAAGATGATGAAATCTGTGCAATATATTTTTATATATAATATAATATAAAATGAAATGCAACATGTATCTTGATATCTATGTGTCAATCAATTATATAATTTTGTGTAAAAGTGCTCATAGTCACTTTCAAAATTTAGCATCTGGATCTGTATAATTATTATATTCATGTAATGATTCTATATTGATCTGTCAAAATTAATTTGTGAATTTTCTCTTTTTCAGACTTTTAAAAATTCATTTGAAAGGCTGAGTTACAGAGAGAGAGAGGAAGAGACAGAGAAAGCAAGTGAGAGAGAGCAAGTGAGAGAAACAGAGAGAGAGAGAGAGAAAGGTGTCTTCTACCCACTGGTTCACTACCCAGATGAACACAACAGCCCGGGGCCCAGCCAGGAACCAGCTTTTTCTGGGTCCCCTATATGGGTGCAGTAGCCTAAGGGCTTGGTCCATCTTCTGCTGCTTTTCTAGGTGCATTAGCACAGAGCTGGATTGGAGGTGGAGCAGGTAGGACCCAAACAGGTGCCCATATGGATGCTGGTGCTGTAGGTTATGGCTTAACCCACCATACCAAAGTGCTGGCCTTTAGTTTGTGATTTCTGTTATGGGCATTTAGATTGCATCCAATTTGAAATACTACAAATGTTACAGAGAACATGTATATCCAACTCTTTAAAATTGCAAAATAGAGTTTTGTATTATCAATCATTTTGTTATGCACATAAAAATTTTCGTACATAGTTAAACTCTGCCTTCAAAATAATGTATCATGTTTCCCTAGCATCAAGGGAAAGAATTGCCAATATCAACACATATCGCCAGTATCAACTGCCATATCAACAACATAATTATTTCTTATATATTTTCTGAACATACCATAAATTAGTCTGTTTAAAAAATTATTTATGTATTTGTAAGGCAGAGAGAGAGACAGAGAGAGAGAGAGAGAGATCTTCTATTTGCTGATAGATTCATAAATAGCCCCAGAAGCCAGGGATTGGCCAGTCAGAAGCAAAGAGCCAGGAACTCCATTCAGGTCTCCCACATGGGTAGTAGAGGCCCAAGCACTTGGGCCATTTTTTGCTGATTTCCCAGGCTCATTAGCAGGGAACTGGTTTGGAAGTTTGATAAAGTTACAGAATATAAAATCAACAGGCAATAATCAATAGCCTTTGTATACACAAACAATGCCATGGCTGAGAAAGAACTTGTAACATCAGTACCATTAGCGGTAGCTACCAAAAAAATTAAGTACCTTGGAATAAATGTAACCAAAGATGTGAGAGATCTCTACAATGAAAATTACAAAACATTAAAGAAAGAAATAGAAAAAGACACAAAAATATGTGAAAAATCTTCCATGTTCATGGATTGGAAGACTTAATATAATCAAAATGCCAATACTACCCAATGTAATATATAGATTCAATGTGATCCCAATCAAAATACCAAGGAAATTCTTCTCAGATCTAGAAAAAACAATGCTCAAATTCATATGGAAATACAAGAGTCCCTGAAGAGCTAAAGGAATCTTAAACAACAAAAACAAAGCTGGAGGCATCACAATACCATATTTCAAAACATACTACAGGACATTTTTAATCAAAACAGCTTGATACTGGTGCAAAATATTGGCATGTAGACCAATGTAACAGAATAGGAGACCCAGAAATTACTCTATGCATCTGCAGCCAACTGAATTTGACAAATGAGCTTAAATCAATCCCTATAGAAAGGACAACCTCTTCAACAAAGGTTGTGGGGAAAATTGGATCTACATGTGCAGAAGTATGAAACAATATTCCTACCTAGCAATTTAAAAAAAAATCAACTGTAAATGGATCAAGGATCTAAATCTAGAACCTGATACCATCGAATTACTAGAAGAAAACATCAGCGAAACTCTGTAAGACATTGGCATAGGCAAAAACATCTTAGAAAAGACTCCTGAAGCAAAGATAATTAAAGCACAAATAGAAAAATTGGTAACATCAAGCTAAGAATTTTTCTGCACTGAAAAGGAAGCACTCAACAAAGTGAAGAGGGAGCCCACAGGATGGGAGTAAATATTTGCAAACTATGTAGTTGATAAAGGATTAATATCCAGGATCTATAAAGAGCTCACTAAAATCAATGACCACAAAACAATCAAGTTAAGAAATGGACAGGGGCCGGCGCTGTGACTCACTTGGTTAATCCTCTGCCTGTGGCACCGGCATCCCATATGGGTGCCGGGTTCTAGTCCCGGTTGCTCCTTTTCCAGTGTAGCTCTCTTCTGTGGCCCGGGAAGGCAGTGGAGGATGGCCCAAGTGTTTGGACACCTGCACATGCATGGGAGACCAGGAGAAAGCACCTGGCTCCTGGCTTCGGATCCGTGCAGCTCTGGCTGTAGCGGCCATTTTGGGGGTGAACCAACAGAAGGAAGACCTTTCTCTCTCTCTCTCACTGTCTAGCTCTGTCAAATAAATTTTTTAAAAAAAGAAATATTTCTCCACTTATCTAAAAAAAAAAAAAAAAAAAAAAAAAGAAATGGGCTGGTGCCGCGGCTCAATAAGCTAATCATCCGCCTGCGGCGCCGGCACTCCAAGTTCTAGTCCTGGTTGGGGCGCCGGATTCTGTCCCGGTTGCCCCTCTTCCAGGCCAGCTCTCTGCTGTGGCCCGGGAGTGCAGTGGAGGATGGCCCAAGTCCTTGGGCCCTGCACCTTCATGGGAGACCAGGAGAAGCACCTGGCTCCTGGCTTCGGATCAGCGCGGTGTGCCGGCCGCAGCGCGCCAGCCGCAGCGGCCGTTGGAGGGTGAACCAATGGCAAAAAGGAAAACCTTTCTCCCTGTCTCTCTCTTTCATTGTCCACTCTGCCTGTCAAAAAAAAGAAAAGAAAAGAAAAGAAATGGACAAAGGATATGAACAGGAATTTTTCAAAGGCTAGAATACAAATGGCCAACAGACACATGAAAAAATTCTCAGGATCACTACTCATCAGGGAATTGCAAATAAAAACCACAATGAGTTTTCACCTAACCCCAGTTAAAATGGTTATTATACAAAAAAAAAAAAATGTATACAAGGATCTGGGGGAACAGGCACTCTGATATACTGCTGGTTGGAATGTAAACTAGTACAACCATTATGGAAATCAGGATGTAGATTCATCAGAAATCTGAAAATAGATCTACCCTCTGACCCAGCCAATCCTGAGAATTTACCCAAGTGAAATGAAATCCACATATGAAAGAATTTTTAGTAGCTCCCTGTTTATTGCAGTTCAATTCACCATTGCTATGTTATAGAATCAACTCAGATGTCCATTTACTGATGACTGGATAAAGAAAAAAAATATATATGTACTACTCAGCCATAAGAAAGAATGAAATCCTGTGTTTTGCAACAAAATGGATGCAAGTGGAAACCATTATGCGTAGTTAAATAAGTCACTCCCTAAAAGACAAATATCATGTTTTCACTGAAATGTGGTAGTTAATATAGAATGCAAAAAATGTATAGAAATCAAATGGGCATCTTGTGTTTGATTGTTGGTTTTAGCACTTGTTTATACTTCTGTAGAGATATGGTGTTTCTACTTTTTACTTGATGAATATAATGTATAGTGGTGCATTAAAGCCTATAATTATATAGTGTATTAAATTTTTTTGCAAAAATTAGAGGAATAAAATGAAGGAAGAAAAGAAGGATAGGGATTGAGATAGATAGTTATGGAGGAAGGGAAGTATGGTTATCTTTCTAGAATTGTACCTATGAAATACATGTATTCTGTTTTCTATCTTAGTAAAAATAAAGAAAAAAAACTTTTGGGAGTTGATAACATTAGGAGAATTACTGATCATGGTCGTAAGTTATAGACTGCCTTTAATCTTTTTTCTCTCTTTACTTTCCATTTCTGATATTTGCCCACTATATAGAAAATTAGGGTGTCATAAGACATGCTAGTGTGTATAAAAATTGAATTACTTAAAAATTTTTATTATTATTTTTAGTTGACAGATGAAGAGACAGAAAGAAAGAGGGAGAGGGAGAGAGAAAAAGAGGGAGAGGGAGAGAGCGGGAGAGGGAGAGATAGAGAGAGAGAGAGAGAAATATCTTCCATCTGCTGCTTTACCCCTCAAATGCCTGCAATGCCCAAGGCTGGACCAGGCTGAGGAGAGGTGATATGCATTGTCAAGAATCTATCTGAACAGGAACCTGGCATAGGGAACCAGAAACCTGGACCTAAACCCACACATGTCAATTTGAAACATGGGCATCTTAACTAGGGTATTAACTGCTAAGCCAAAATGCTACCCCATGAATCCAATTCTTTGTATCTATCCTGGTTGATTGTTGCCATATTAATTGTGCAATTTTTTTGAATGTCACTTCTTTCTTTTCCAAATTTAAACCTTAAGGTCAGTTGTGTTAAATTCAGAAATCAAATTCTAATCTACAACATGCCCCTGTTACCTTTGTCTTATTAATATAACACTGTTAGTAACTTTACAGCTTCCATAATTTACCAGGCATGGCTATGCATCTCATCTCATTATGTTTATATCTGTATGAGAAAAGGAGCAGAGTTACTTGTTTTCTCATTAATTGAGAACAAAACTGAAATGCTTCTCAATTTGGCAACATGCAACCAGGCAAGTGTTGAAATTCGTATTTGAACCTAGATCTTCTGCTGTTAGCTATAGCTCAACATTGTTTCTCTGTGCCACTCAAAAGGGGTTCTTGATTTTTGCCAGAGCAATTCCTATTCTAGCCAACCTTCTGTGCTTTATAATACATTGTGCTTTATTTGGAAAGCTCCTATTCTAGGATCACTATGTTTAGCAAATAAAAATACAGGATACCAATAAAATTCGAACTTCAAGTTAATGATGTAAAAATACTTAACTATGACCCATATTTTGGATAAAGCAAATTTATGTTAAAAAATATTGTTTTTCCAAAATGTACCTTTTGTTTTGTTTGACAGTGCTCTCTCTGCTTCTCTTTGTTTTCAGAATCATATGCATTCCTCAGGGTTATCTTAATAATGCTTCCTTCCTTAAACATTTCCTCCTTTAGAGTATTCTAAGCTTCCAAATTCAACCAATCCTTTTTTATGATTCATCAAGATGTTTTCACCTTTTTGTTCAGTACTATTTTGTCTTAGAATTTTCCTACCTGTCACTAGAGTGCAATGATTTTGACAGCTACAGCTTATTTCTTCTTGTAACATGTCTGAATACATAACGTCCTACATACGATATTCGAACTTTTCACTAAATTGTGTTAGTTTAAGATAAACTCTATGCACCATTTTAGTTTAATTTAATGTATATCTATAATAAATGCATATGCTATCAAGAAAATGAGGTCATGATAGCACATTATAAAAGAGAAATTTCCTGAAATGTAAATTATAAGGAATTCTGTGTACTTGGGATAATCTTCCTTTTCAGAACAACTTATTCCTCAAGCTGTTAAATAGCTAAGATCACATCTTATCTGATTTTCTTATTAGGATCTTGAATAAAATTCAACTTTTCTTTATCTCAAAAATTCTTTAAATAATTGATCAAAAAACTAATATATAACATAGCATTTATGTGATGTTTTGATACATGTATGCATTGTGTAATATTCAGCTCAAGGTAAACATATCCATCTCCTCAAACATTTATCATTTATGATAGAAACATTCAAACTCCTCTTTTTTATCTTTTGCAAAACTATACAGTAAATATTGATCAGAATGGTTGTAGGAGAGGTAAAAATCTCTTTTTTCTTATCTTTATAATTCATCGTTTTTCTTGTGACCAGAGTGATTCTTTGCAGATGCTATAAGTGATATTTAAAATACAATTGTCACTTATTTTGTACCAGGTGACATGAATTCACATTTGAAAGAGAAATGCTCATTTTCAAATATATATACTCTATCTGCATTTATATCTGTACCTATAAAGCATGAATAAATTTAAAAAATTTAAAAAAACCTTAAAAATAAAGAATCATGTAAATATGGACAGACTGTTTTAGAATATTTTGGTAAAATTTGGATTTTTGAATATAAACCCAAAGTTAAGTTATATTTTAATTTATAATTCATTCATTCATTTTAAGGAAAAGATTAAATAATTTATGCAAAATTTAAAATAACATTATGTTCATATACCAAATTATAATAGCTTCATAAAGTGAAATACAGTGAAAACAATACAATATTGTTTAAGTATTGCTGTTCCTGATTGGTTGCCTTGCCTCTCATTTTCAATAAAATTCATGTGTGACTGTCACTGGTTTTTGTAATATTCTATTTTAGCTGACAAGTGCATGCAACAATATAAAATAGGTGTTGTAAAAAATAGATAATGTGTATACACAGTAAAAATTAGGAAAGCAAACATTACCACCACAAGGAAATTTACCAATATGTTCACATTTTATACACATTTTAATATAACTTTCCTGTTATATATGCATTTGATCTATTTATACAGAATACATTATATAAAATTTAAATTATTTAAAATATCTAAGAAAAACTTATAATTTATATTAATAATTATTTGGTTACCCAGATGCAGTAAGCAATCCAAAATAATGGTACAATTTTCAAGATCCCTTTTGAATAATGTGCCCAATGTTTATGAATCCATTTATCTCCAGGTCCAAAGGGATATTGGAAGAATTAGCCATAGATAAAATTCTTTCCCAGACACAACATGGACTGAATGGTGTTAGATGCATCTTAGAAAGAAACCATCATGAAATGTTAGTTTACTGTTGGTAAAGTAAACAATTTCTCCTATTTTAGGATTTATATAAAACATTTCAACTCTTCACAATTTGTGTCTGTTTTGGGCTCAGTAAGTCAGTTTGGAGTTTAGTTCACCTAGACATTAAATCCTGCCCTTCCTTGTATGGTATCCCATTCTTCTGAAAACTGAAATACCATATTACAAAAGTGCAGCCCAGCTGCTCTAGGTTTGGAGTTTATCCACTGGTTCTGATATTTTTTGTTTCTTAAAATTCTTCCTCCCTCTAGAGCTTTTCTCTACTGCTACAGAGTGACTGCTCTCTGTGTTTTGCTACTGAAATTCATTTAGCTTCAATAAATGAGCATTTACTCCTAAAATTTTAGCATGAGGTTAGCCTAGGATTTCTGGATAAATAAATTACATATACATCTTTAAGCATTTGCAGCAACATATGGACCTTTGAAAAACATTCCATATATGTTAATGGAATTTGGAAAAGTAGACAAAGCGAAGTATTTAGACACAAAGTCTATTTTAATGCAGTGAAATCAACTTTAATTTTCATTGTGTTTTTACAGAATAGAGACAGCACAGGCATAACAAAAGGGCTTTCCAGTACTCTTACAAAAAAATGTGTCAACCATGTTGTACACAGACTGCTTCTATGGATGAGATGATAGTTCAGTGAGGCTGTTGATTCAGTCTGTGGCATTGACAGAGACTGCCAACCAACGCACAACTTGCCAGTTGGCACCCGTTATGGTGGCTTTTCCCCTTGTGATAATTGCTTATCAACTGAGAATTTCATTTATTCATTGGCACTATAAATTTAACTTCTGTTTATGAGGCAAACTCTAATACCTCCAGAATTTTTGTCAATGAATTTATTTGAGAATTTTCATTAGATTGGTGTTTGGAAACATTGCATTGTTGGCTGATTTTGTTCCTCTTCATTTCACTAATTGTTTACAAAAATTACACTCCATAAGCTTTTGGAGGAAACAAGTAGTTTAATGAGCCCACCATTTCAAAAATTGAGGATAATTTAAGTGATGTGGGAGCCCAGGCACCAGGAATTTATCTCAAATGATTTTAACCATGTCATCCAGCAATCATGATTTCACTAAATGCATCATAAGTAAAAATCAGAAAGGTTTTGCTTTTATTTATGACTATGCAAGTATAATGGAAATCACATACCAAAGGAGGGGCCAGAAACTTGTTTGTACATGACAGCCCTTGCCCCTTGCACATTGTTGGCTAGATTGTGAAGCACCTGGAGCTCTCATACATTATTAGTATGAATGGAAACTGGTACAGTCACGTTGGAAAATAACTTAGTAGTTTTTGCTACTAAACAATTTGATACCATATGATAGAACAATTCTACAACTAGGTACTTAACCAAGAGAAATGGAAATAATCACGCTAAGATGTAACAGATGTGAAAAGGGGCGGGAGAATATAGAAATGGTCTATGTTGTGATAAGTGGTACTGGTTGTTACTTTCTACATCAGTCTGAAGTTATTGAATTGTACATGTAGAGGGGAAAGTATTGTGTTTTGCAAACTTATTTTGATAAATTTTAATTCAATAACTTTATAGGAAACTTTGCATATGGATGGGATGTCTTGGTGATTATGCAGTGAACAAATTGCAAGCAGGCCTTGTGCATGACAATACTTTACTGGGAAACAGCTGATATCAATATGATTGGGTATTTTATATTGGACTGGTCAGGTTCTCCAGAGGTGATTTCCCCCTCTTCCTGCCCCTCCTGATCTTATTGTAAGGAAAAAGCTTGACTGCAGGGTTGTAAAGAAAGTGCTGAGGCCTCAACGTTCTCTTTACAAGTCTGTACCTGTCGCTCTTGTTTTCAGTACAGTGTCGTGGTATTTGACATGCTTGGTGTCTTCCAGTCCATAGATCTCCTAATTTATCCTTGACAGAGAGCTGCCTTTCAATATTTTATGAGGCTGGATTGGTGCCATCATTCATTTGCATGGTATTAATGAGAGATCTGTGGCATGGCCTAACTGCGTCTAACATTTTCAGCCAGCCTTCCTGCAGTCAATGCAGTTTTCATTCCTATTTCATTCTAATTTCAACTATTTCTAGACCTATTATAAGTTCTGGAAGTGGACATTTGGCACAATGGTTAGGACAACACTAGGGATGCCCATACGTCATATTGGAAAGCTTGGGTTAGGGTCCTGGATCTACTCCCGATTCTGGTGTCCTGCTAATGTGCTCTTTGGGAAACAGCAGATGATGGCTCAAAAGCTTAGGCCCCTGACACCTACAGGGGAGACTTGAATTCAGTTCTTGGCTCCTAGCTTTGACCTGACCTAGCCCTAGCCGTTGTGGATATTTGGGGAGTGAACCAGCAGATGGGAGATGCCACTATCTGTCTCCCTCCCAGTGTCTGTTTGCCTTTCAAATAAAAATAAATAAATAAATAAATAAAGATTTCAATGTTGTACAGGTTGCTGGTATTGTGGTACAGTAGGTGATGCTGCTGCTTTTGATGCCAGCATCCCGCATAGGAGTGCCAGATCTAGCCCTGGCTGTCTCTCTCTCTCTCTCTCTCTCTCTCTCTCTCTCTCTCTTTCGAATCTCGGGCTTTATTAGAGTTTGTCAGGCTATCAGCAGTACTGGTCATACCCAAGCAATGTTGGCATTGGCTTTTAAAGGAACATTTAATGCCAGCCAAAAGAATTGCTTCAAATGCAGTAAATTAGAACATTTTTGAAAGGATTGTAGATAGAATCGAAAAGGTAAAATGAGTTACCTGCCTTTTGCAACTCCAAGGTTATGCCCTGCACGTAAAAGAGGTAATCATTGGGCAAATGAATGTAAACCTAAATTTTTTAGAACTTACTCTTTTAAAATTTTTCACCAGACAGCTTTTATTTAATGTATACAAAATTCATTAATTTGATAAATACAACTTCAGGAACACCACACCAGCTCTCCTACCCACTCTCCAACCCATCCTCCTCTTCCCTCTCCCATTCCCATTCTTGTTTTATTCTTGTTTTTTTTTTAATTAAAATCTATTTCAGTTAACTTTATACAGAGAGATAACTCTATATGAAGTAAATATTTCAACAAATAGTATTAAAAAATTCCCTCAAGAGTTTTTTGATTTCTCTTCTGATTTCTTCTATGACCTCCTGCTCATTCAGGAGAATGTTGTTCAGTCTCCATGTGTTTGCCTATGTTCTAGAGATTCTTGAGTTGATGATTTCCAGCTTCATTCCATTGTGGTCAGAGAAGATGCATGCTATCATTTCAAATTTTTTGAATTTGCTGAGACTTGCTTTATGGTGTAGCCTGTGGTCTGTCCTACAGAAAGTTCCATGCACTGGTGAGAAGGGTGTGTATTCTGCAACTGTTGGATGAAAAGTTCTGTAGATATCTGTTAGGTCCATTTGGTCCTTAGTGTCGAATTACTCTATTGTTTCCTTCTTGCTGATATTCTGTGGAGTTGGTCTGTCCATTGCCATAAGTTGGGTATTGAAGTCCCTCATTACTGCTGCATGGGGGCCTTGTTTGGTTGTTTGCTAGCATCCCACAAATCTCCAACATTGTTTTTTAATTTTCTAATTTCTTCTTTTTTAGTCTCACTGAAGAAATTTCCAGAGATCTGTCTTTGAACTTGGATATTCTTTCTTCCATCTCACTGAGTCCATTGTTAAGGTTTTCCACAACATTTTTATTTGATACATTAAATTCTGCATTTCCAATATTTCATTTTGATTTCTCTTTTTTTAAAGATTTATTTATTATTTGAAAGTCACACAGAGAGAGAAGAGGAGGCAGAGAGAGAGAGAGAGAGAGAGAGAGAGAAACAAAGGGAGAGAGAGAGGTCTTCTATCCAATGGTTCACTCCCAATTGGCTGCAATGGCTGGTTCTGTGCAGCTCCAAAACCAGGAACCAGGAGCCTCTTCCAGGTCTAATGTGTAGGTGCAGGAGCCCCAGGACTTGGGCCATCTTCTACGGTTGGCTTTCCCAGCCCACAGCAGAGAGCTAGATCAGAAGTGGAGCAGCTCTGTTCAGTGCTTCAGGGTGAGGGGAGTATCCAAGGTAATACTCAAATTGAGAGTAGTAAATCTCTCTCTTTTTTTTAATCCAAGAGGATGTTGATTTAAATATTTATTTTTTGTAATTATTGTTTTTTCAGCTTTTATTTATTTTTTTTTTTTTTTTTTTTTTTTTTTTTTTTTTTTTTTTTTTTTTTTTTGACAGGCAGAGTGGACAGTGAGAGAGAGAGACAGAGAGAGAAAGGTCTTCCTTTTGCCGCTGGTTTACCCTCCAATGGCCGCCGCTGCAGCCGGCGCACCGCGCTGATCCTGGCAGGAGCCAGGAGCCAGGTGCTTTTCCTGGTCTCCCATGGGGTGCAGGGCCCAAGCACCTGGGCCATCCTCCACTGCACTCCCTGGCCATAGCAGAGAGCTGGCCTGGAAGAGGGGCAACCGGGACAGAATCCGGCGCCCCAACCGGGACTAGAACCCGGTGTGCCGGCGCCGCAAGGTGGAGGATTAGCCTATTGAGCCACGGCGCCGGCTCTCAGCTTTTATTTATAAATATAAATTTCCAAATTAAAATTTTTGAATTATAGTGTCTTTTGCCCCCAAAACCTCCCTCCCACCCACAACCATCCCATCTCCCACTCCCTCTCCCATCCCATTCTCATCACAATTCATTTTCAATTACCTTTATATACAGAAGATCAACTTAGTATATACTATGTAAAGATTCCAACAGACTACACCCACAAAGACACACAAAGTATAGAGTACTGTTTGAGTAGTAGTTTTACCATTAATTCTCATAGTACAACACATTAAGGAGAGATGTCCTACACGGGGAGCAGGTGCACAGTGACTCCCATTGTTGATTTAACAATTGAAATTTTTATTTATGATGTCAATACTCACCCAAGGCTCTTGTCATGAGCTGCCAAGGCTATGGGAGCCTCTTGAGTTCACCAACACTGATCTTATGTAGACAAGGCCATATTCAAAGTGGAAGTTCTCTCCTCCCTTCAGGGAAAGGTACTGCCTTCTTTGATGGCCCGTTCTTTCCACTGGGATCTCAGAGATCTTTCATTTAGGTTTTTTTTTTTTTTTTTTTTTTTTTTTTTTTTTTTTTTTTTTTTTTTTTTTGCCACTGTGTCTTGGCTTTCCATGCCTGAGAAACTCTCATGGGATTTTTAGCCAGATCCGAATGCCTTAAAGGCTGATTCTGAGGACAGAGTGCTCTTTAGAGCATTTGCCATTCTATGAGTCTGCTGTGTATCCTGCCTCCCATGTAGGGTCATTCTCTCCTTTTTAATTCTATCAATCATTCTTTGCAGACACTGGTCTTATTTATGTAATCCCTTTGATACTTAATCCTATCATCGTGATCAATTATGAAAACAAACTGATCACTTTAGCAAGTAAGATGGCATTGATACATGCCACCTAGATAGGATTGAATTGGAATCCCCTGGCATGTTTCTTGGACTACCATTAGGGGTAAGTCTGAGTGAGCATGTGCCGAACTGTACATCTCTTCCCTCTCTTATTCACACTCTTATATTTAACAGGGATCACTTTTCAGTTAAGTTTAAATGACTAAGAATAATTGTATGTTAATTAAAGAGTTCAACCAATGGTATTAAGAAGAACAAAAAAATAATAAGTTGTTCCTCAACAGTCAGAACAAGGTCTGGTCAAGACATTGTTTCTCACAGTGTCCATTTCACTTCAACAGGTTTCCTTTTTAGTCCTCGGTTAATTGTCACCGATCAGGGAGAACATACAATATTTGTCCCGTTGGGAATGGCTCATTTCACTCATCATGATGTTTTCCAGATTCCTCCATTTTGTTGCAAATGACCAGATTTCATTGTGTTTTGTTTGTTTGTTTGTTTGTTTGTTTATTTTTTACTGCTGTATATTATTCCATAGAGTACATGTCCCATAATTTCTTTATCCAGTCTACTGTTGATGGGCATTTAGGTTGGTTCCAGGTCTTAGCTATTGTGAATTGAGCTGCAATAAACATTAAGGTGCAGACAGCTTTTTGTTTGACAATTTAATTTCCTTTGGGTAAATTCCAAGGAGTGGGATGGCTGAGTTGTATGGTTGGGCTATATTTAGGTTTCTGAGGAATCTCCAGACTGACTTCCATAGCAGCTTAACCAGTTTGCATTCTCACCAAGAGAGGGTTAGTGTCTCTTTTTCCCCACATCCTCTCCAGCATCTATTGTTGGTAGATTTCTGAATGTGAGCCATTATAACCAGGGTGAGGTGAAACCTCATTGTGGTTTTGATTTGCATTTCCGTGATTGCTAGTGATCTTGAACATTTTTTCATGTGTCTGTTGGCCATTTGGATTTCCTCTTTTGAAAAATGTCTATTGAGGTCCTTGGCCCATCTCTTAAGTGGGTTGTTTGCATTGTTGTTGTGGAGTTTCTTGATTTCTTTGTAGATTCTGGTTATCAGCCCTTTATCTGTTGCAGATTACTGACGCCAAAAACAAGAGTGTCAAATTGTTAAGTCAACAACAGGCGTCACTGTGTACTTACTTCTCATGTGGGATCTGTCCTTACTGTGTTTTCCAATGTGAAGTAATGCTATAGCTAGTACTGAAACAGTATTTTACACTTTGTGTTTCTGTGTGGTGCACTCTGATGAAATCTTTACTTAATATATCCTAAATTGATCTTCTGTATATAAAGAGAATTGAAAATTAATCTTGATGTGAATGGAATGGGAGAGAGAGAGGGAGATGGGAGGGGTGCGTGTGGGAGGGAAATTATGGGGGGGAAAGCCATTGTAATCCATAAACTGTACTTTGGAAATTTATATTTACTAAATAAAAAAATTGTGCATAATAAATTTATACTATGCTGTCTTTATATTACCAGTTTTAATACAATGGTTTATTTTGGGAGGAATGTATTTTTGTTGTGCTAAATAAGTCTCTTTTTCTTCTGCCTTCAAATTCTAAAATCCTGTTTTACTTACTTTATATTGTGGTCTTTTGCTATTTGACCTTGTAGATTTTTTTCATCACTTTAAAAATACCTTTAATTATGTATTTTGGAAGAGAGAATACTAAATAAAATGTGAACTTTCAATCTATCATATTTAACTTTTTTTAGAGTAGGTGTTGTTCTCTCTTTATTTATGGAAAAGCACGGAGGTATTTTTATCGCTCTCAGGGACAGTGATACAATCTGTTAAATTTTAAAGGAAAAACACAGGGTGAGCTATTTGTGCCTCCAGGAAAAGACAGTCATCAGCGTGCCAAGAGGCCTCATCTGTTATCTTATATCATGAAATATTCACTTGGTCTGGCCCTCATCTTGACAGCTTCACAGTATTTATCTTATTAGCAAAATACGTGTGGATCTATCTGTTATTTATTCAATGATGTAGGCACAGAGTGACTTTTGGCCCTTACCATGCACAGAATATGTACTCAAATTACAGAAGAAGAAATGTAATACCAGGATACAATTTTGCTAATTTCCAAAAAGAAATAAAGCTATCATGTGTACATGCATACTAATGGGAGCAGAATCTTTAAGCAGGTCTACCTTGGAAGCCAAATTCTATGTAGAAGTTTGCTGAAGCAGGGCAGGAAAGTCTTATGATCCAGATATTTATTGGCATAAGAATATGAGGGTTACATTTGCCAGAGGACCTGGTATGATTGTCACTGGCAAAGAAGCCATCTCCTTTGGATAGAGTTTCAGTGGGACCTGCCAAAATATGTCTTTTTAATTCTCATTTTGTATGTACTTCCAATGCTGACAGATCTCTTTGAAAGGAATATTTCACATTGACCTTAGGCCATTTCTATAGTTTAATATGACTCCATTTCATTTTCCTGTGATGTTTTATGCTATTTCTGCTTAAAACTTTAGATCCCAGCTTTATATCTGTCAGCATAGCTATACCAAGCATACACTTCATACTTAACAGTAATTATTGAGCATTATTAAGTGACTCTATTCTAAGAAGGATAGCCTGACTTTATTTATTACACAATTTAAATTTAACTGCTACACAAAAAGTAAACACAATATTTGCTTACAATATTTGCATATTTTAATAGACTGATGTAAATTTATTTTATATTTAATAATGTAAAGTATGAACTACAGGCAACTAAAAATATGCCATAGTATATTGGCATATATATAGAGCTGTGCAGATCCAAAGCCAGGAGCCAGGAGCCTCCTCCGGGTCTCCCACGTGGGTACAGAGGCCTGAGGACCTGGCCCACCTTCCACTGCTTTCCCAGGCCATAGCAGAGAACTGGATTGGAAGAGGAGCAGCTGGGACTAGAACCAGCACCCATATGGGATGCAGGCGCTTCAGGCCAGGGTGTTAACCCACTGCGCCACAGCGCCGGCCCCAAATTAATAAAACTTTTAAAATCACATATATTCTTTTTTTGAATGTTCCTTTTATACTTTTCTAAAGCTTTTATTTGATGAATACAGTTTTCATAGGTACAGCTTTAGGAATATAGTGGTTCCCCCCCCCATATACACCCTCCCTCCCCCAATCCCATCCCACCTCCTACTCCCTCTCCCATTCATTCTTCTTTAAGATTCATTTTTAATTAACTTTATATACCACATATATTCTATTAAACCCATAATCTTAAGAAATAGAAAACAAAGTAAGAATTATAAAGCAAAGTATCATCAAGGGAAATCCATTTTTTTTAAGTGTAAGAAAAATTAACTTAATGATGCCTGACATAGATGTAATATTATGACAGTAAATCTCTGGTCTTGAGACAATATGTTTTAAACAAAAATGCTCTTTACTGAAATTAGGAAAAAGTAAATCTGATTATTAAAAGTTTCTACTCCTTATAGGCCTTAATTTCATATGTGTTAATATATAGAACAAAACATATATTAAAAATAATCCCTATGTATTTATACTAGCATTAGTTTTATTATTTTTATTAGTTTTATTAGTCAGCTTATCTTGTCTCCTTTAATAAAGGTCATGTATAGGTCACCAGGAGACTACAAATATATAGGCTCAGAATTTTCACATGTGGCTAGTATGGTCAAATTAGTTTAAGGTCAACCCATTTTAAATGAGGAATCAAGAGCAACAGAAGCCAAGAGATTTCTACTATACTTGCATTTTGTCCAAAAAAGAAATAAGAAAAAATCTAAAGGTAGTGAGACAGAGAGACAGAGAAAGAGTTCTTATATCTGCTGGTTCACCACTTAAATGTCCACAAGACCTGGGGTTGGACCAAACAGTAGTTGGGAACTTGGGCTCAGTCTGGTCCACCTCATAGGTATCAGGGATCCAGCTATTTGAACCATCACCTGCTATCTCCCAGGATATGCATCAGCAGTAAATTGGAATTGGAAATGGAGGAAGGACTTGAATCCCGGCATTCCAATATGAGTTATGGGTATTCAGTGTTCTGTCTTTTATTTTATTTTATTTTATTTTATTTTATTTTATTTTTTTGACAGGCAGAGTGGACAGTGGGAGAGAGAGACAGAGAGAAAGGTCTTCCTTTGCCATTGGTTCATCCTCCAATGGCCGCCGTGGCAGGTGCGCTGCGGCCGGCACACCGCGCTGATCCGAAGGCAGGAGACAGGTGCTTCTCCTGGTCTCCCATGTGGGTGCAGGGTCCAAGGACTTGGGCCATCCTCCACTGCCTTCCTGGGCCACAGCAGAGAGCTGGCCTGGAAGAGGGGCAACCGGGAAAGAATCCGGCACCCCGACCGGGACTAGAACCCGGTGTGCCGGCGCCGCAAGGTGGAGGATTTGCCTAGTGAACCGTGGCACTGGCCTCAACGTTCTGTCTTAACCACTGTGCCCAAAGCCCTCCCCACTGTTATAGACAGTACCTAATAAGAAAAGTGGTGAGGTCACCAGCCTTTCCCTACAACCACTCCTTCTCCACTCAAACCTCTCCCAACCTGTGCTGTGGGAAACTACTATTTCCATTAAATTGCTGCCCAGAACCAGCCCTGGCTGAAAGTATTCAACATGGCTACTGACTACATCACTATAATGACCTGTAGCTAACTATAATAGTATTATAATAAAATTTACGATGGCTGGCTCTCCACTCCACTCACACATGACACCATGACACATCGAACATTTGCATAAAAATGCAAGAAAAGAATGAGTAGTAGTCAAACACTGCACAAACAATGAGTGTTCAGTTCCTCAAGAGCATGTAAAGGGATTCCTGAATCTTGTTGGGCAAAGCTCACTCTCCAGCATGCCTATACTCCCCCTCAAGTTCCTAGTTTTACTCTGCTATTAATAAATTTTATTCCTTTGCTAACATTTACCCATGACTCAGCTTTGAATTCTTTCTCACATTGAAGGCAAACACCTGGACACAGCCATCTGATACATCTCTGTTTCAATTTTGATTCACCAAGTTAGGAGTCTAGAGGAAGATAAGTATTAGCTTTTTGATAATTAGAGGGTTTCCCTGGGGACAAAAATTAGGAATGATTATAAAATTATATTGTTTGAACATGTAAAAGAGAGAATCTAGTGTGAAACACATGCTGTAAATTATAACTGAAACAAAACAAGAAAGAATTAATGGACCAAACAAGCTTTTAAGTATAAGACAAGGAGAAAACATTGGCAAAAGTTGGGAGGTGGAGATAAAAAGGCATTGAAGTTAGAGAATAAAACTGTATCATTCTAACTGTGAGAAAATATTTAGTATTCATTTGGAAGAGTTAGGTGATGGTATTTTCCAACATGGGAAGTGAGATACTCAGCAGACTCATAGAATGGCAGATGTCCTAAAGAGCACTCTGGCCTCAGAATCAGCCCTAAAGGCATTTGGATCTGGCTGAAAAGTCCATGAGAGTATTTCAGGCATGGAAAGCCAAGACACTCTGGCAAAAGATCTCTGTGAGTGAGATCCCAGTGGAAAGAACAGGTCTTCAAAGAAGGAGGTACCTTTCTCTGAAGGGAGGAGAGAACCTCCACTTTGACTATGACTTTGTCTAAACAAGATAAGAGTCAGAGAACTTAGAGGGCTTCCATAGCCTTGGAAACTCATGACTGGAGCATAGGGAGATTACTGATGCCATAGACAGGAGTGTCTATTGGTAAAGTCAACAACAGGAGTCACTGTGCACTTACTCCTCATGTAGGATCTCTGTCCTTAATGTGCTGTGCATTGAGATTTAATGCCATAACGAGTACTCAAACAATATATTTCACTTTGTGTTTCTATGGGGGTGCAAACTGTTGAAATCTTTACTTAATGTATACTAAACTGATCTCCTGTAAAAAAAAAAAAAGAAATTATCAACTCCCAACTTGACTCTCACTGGGATTAAATATGACAATAGGTCTGATCTGATTTCATCATCATTTAAAAAAAATCATCTATTATTTTTCACTTTATGTTTCTGTGTGGGAGCAAACTGTTGAAATCCTTACTTAATGTATACTAAGCTGATCTTCTGTATATTAAGATAATCGAAAATGAATCTTGATGTGAATGGAAGGGGAGAGGGAATGGGAAAGGGGAGGGTTGTGGGTGGGAGGGACGGTATGGGGGGGAAGCCATTGTAATCCATAAGTCGTACTTTGGAAATTTATATTCATTAAATAGAAGTTAAAAAAAAATCACCATCGCTTAAGGCTTACAAACCGATAGTCACAATCTAGGAAAAGGAGTATTTTTACAGTTGAATCCAAGATGTCTGATCACATGCACTTTGATAATACAGTTCCTTTTCACAGTCTATGTTTTTTGAAGAATAATAATCAGAGAGGTCAAAGGGTTTTGATTTCCTTTCTTAGCATTTGTTTTAGCCCTGGTCATCTACATATTCTCATCTTATTTTCACATAGTAGTTAATTTACTGATTCAGCAAACGTATTTACATGCTTATTTGATTTAAGAGAAACAGAACGAATAGATGAACAAAATGCTTCTTTTATCAAAGTGCTTTCTCAGAGTAGTTTGCACTAGAGATTCTTACCCAAGCGTCGTGTGTGTGTGTTGGGGGAGGAAGGTAAGGGGTGCTGGTGTGGGAGGTAGGACATAATAAAAGTAATTCACCCCTGTCTGATTTAACTGAAACCAAGATATTTTAAAATGAACTAGCCAACTCCAGTCATAATTATATTGCATAAATTGTTCTCTCTAGTCATTTTCTAAAGCTTTAAAATTTATGACATACTCATACTTTACGGGGTCTTGAAGAAGGAAACAGATCTTATGTTTCATCCTAACACCAAATTCCATGATTTTTTTGTAATTTTGGACAACAGATTTAGAAACATTTCTAAATATTTCCTAGTAGGTCAGATCATTCTTTGTATTTGCAATCCTTTGGGGAGGGAGGATGAGTTCTCAATGACTTTGAGAATGAAATCGCCATTGTCCCCCTCTCTTATTTCACCCAGAATGGGTTCCTATTAAGTTCTTGGCACATCATTTTATTTGTCCTGATAGCAATGGTGGGGAGGCACTGCTTCAGAAAAGAGTGAGAAGGTCACCAAACTTTTTTGCACAGCTCCAGGAACACAGCTTTAAATATTTCATTGATTTCTTGGCTCTGAAAGAAAATAAAATTAAAAACTAGAACAGAAATCGGAAAATAACAATACAAGAGAACTTGCTGGAGGGATTGAGTTAAGAAGAAAAATTAAAATAACTGAATATGTATAGTTTCCTGAAACATCAGCTCAGCAGGCAACAGCTGTTGATTACAAATATCTGTATTCTTAGAGGAGACAATGGTTTATAAGGCATTATGCATTATGAAATAGAGTGGAATATGAGATAGAGTAGAAGTGGACATCTAATAAAGCAAATTTAAACTCAGTGTGATTAAACTTTTGTATCACTTTGAGGAAAGAATATTTCCTTGGGGAATGTTTTGTGTTACCGAATATGAAAGAGGAGCTAAACAGAATATTTTGTTGACTGTTTTCAGTGAAGAATGATGAGAATAAGCACCGAAAGAATTCTCTTTTTTATTGTTGATTATTCACAAATTTAAATAAGTGTCAATTAGGGACGACATTTGGATACCTTGATACAAAAAGGTAATATGTAAAAATTTATAGAGTGACAGAACTTTAAAAATGATCTTTGTGAAAACATCTATGATAAGCAAAACCCAATATAAGCAAAAAATCAAATTACAATTCAGTACAACTTAAACTTGCTTATGTGTTGTAATTCACTTACATACAGAAAGTGTTATGTCATAGTTTATTCTTGAACCTCATTTTAAGTACATTCACACTCCTTAAAACATTTCTAAAACATTTCTAAAACACTCCTTAAAACATTGCTTTTAAAAATGAGCCTGTTAATTGGCGGGCATTTCATCTCTTTTTTATTTCTCTGCTTGCCCACTGGAGTAGTCCTGGTTGTATAGCGAAATTGCCAAAATGGAAGATATCTTGAGAAATGAGAAGAAACAACAGGTCAAATACTTCACAGAATATACAATTAAACTTAATAACTTTGAGGTGAGTGTAGTTCATTACTATTCCAAGAGGCATTTTCTGAAAAAAGAGAAACTATTGATATTTTTAGCACAGAAAATTAAAGCACAACTTTCTTTTTAAGAAGTAAAACTACATAGTATTATGGTGTATTAATGGTATTACAGCTATTTGGGAATTACATTAACATTTGAAGAAATCCTTATTTTCAAAGAACAAATTAGGCACTAGAAATTCACTTCATGGTGAGTTTCTATTCTCTAGTAACTGAAAATCTGATAAAATTTCAAAGAGCAAATTTGAATTGGATATATATTTCTTTCAAAAATCTTTAGCTCCTTTTGATATATTTTTATGATTATAGAAAGTAGAACATTATCTGCTTCTAGAAGAAATTTTAATATTATTTATTTATTATTTGTAAGGGAGAAGCAGGGATATATATATGTGTGTATATATATATATATATATATATACACCATACATGGATTCACTCCCCAAATGCCTGCAGCATACAGGTAGGGCTGGGCCAGGCCTAAGTCTGGGGACAGGAACTGATTCTGGGTCTCCCACAGGACTGTGGCAAGGATCCAAGTACTTGAGCCATCATCTGCTGCCTTCTAGAGTATTCAGCGCTGGAAGACTGGAATTGGAAACACAGCCAGAACAAGCACCCACGCATCAAGAACCCAGGCACTCTGGTATGGGATGCAGGTGTCCCAAGAGACATCTTAACTGCTGCAACCAAATATCTGCCCCTCTGTACAAATTGTAACATACTCCAGTGTTGCTCCTGAAGTGCAGCCATGGAGTCATCAAAACGCAGACTGAGAGATGGACAGCTGAGGGTGGGTGGTCGATTCCTCTATGCACAGCAGGATTTTGCTTAGGCTAATCTAGATGAGGAGGAGGCTGAACTTGTGGAGATTTCCTTCTTCCAGTGACCTTTTCCAATGTTACCAAGCAGACCTTTTTTGCTCTTGGTCTGCTTTGTGTTAAGGGGCAAGAACTATTAGCTATTCTCTGGGTACTAATTACTCATGTGCATGGGGTCAGTCTATCATCCAACATTTTATTTGATGGTGAAAAAAGGGTACCTCTTTAAGATATAAAAGTATTTCTGTTGTACCTAATTCTTTCCATTTCAGTTCACTATTAAGCTTGGAATGACATTACTGAGCTTCATTTAGTCTAGTCATTTTGACAAGGGTTATCCAGAGACTTTTCTCTTGGAAATGGCTTTAGATATAATACAAGGGATGGTCTGAGAATTCTATAATCCTTTAAGGGAGACACTTACAGTTGAAACCATACTATAATGCCTCAGGAAAGCAGATCAAATACCAAATACACTCAGATTTAATTCCCCCGTGATTAATTTGAGTATGTCTACAAAAGAAATTAGCAAAAATCATCAAAAAGAGCTATCTTTATAATTTCTTTTAAAAAAGATGTATCTATTTATTTGAAAGAGAGAGAGAGAGAGAGAGAGAGAGAGAGAGAGAGAGAGATGAGAGAAATCTATCTATTGGTTCATTCCCCAAATGACCAAAACAGTTGTGTCTGGGCCAGGCTGAAGCCAGGAACCAGAAACTCCATCTGGGTCTGCCCATGTGGGTTCCAGAGGCCCAAGTAGTTGGGCTGTGCTCTGCTGCCTTCCCAGGCACATTAGCTGGAAATTGTATTAGAAGTGGAGCAGCAGACACTCAACAAGCACTCATATGGGATGCTGTTGTCACTGGTGGCAGCATAACCCATTGCACCACAATATAGGCCCCTTTATAAATTTTAATCGTATATTAGACAATGCCTAAACTTTATGTGCTTTATTTTATTTCTCACTGTACTACTTTGAGGAAGATAATTTTATTATTCCTGTTTTTAAAAGATTTATTTATTTGAATGTCAGAGTTACAGAGCGAGAGGAAAGAGAGAGAGAGGGAGAAAGAAATCTTCCATCCACTGTTTCTCTCTCCAGGTAGATGCTATGGCCAGGGCTGGGCCAAGCCGAAGTCAGAAGCCAGGAGCTTCTTTCAGGTCTCCCATGTGGGTGGCAGGATGTGGGTGATCCTGTGCTTGGCTGGGAGACTGCCTGCCTAGCCCATGCAGGAGGTTAAACCTGGTCTGGGGGCTCAGCACCCTGAGACTCCCCACATATGACCTGACTGCTGAAAGGTGGCAGGGGTCCCAGGCACGTTTCCCCCACCCTCACTTCCTATTAAGGGGCCTTGTAATTGTCAACTAGGTAAACAGCTCCCAGGTGTGGCCTACACCTGGGCTACATGAACTTCAAGCTGGGCAAATTCCTTAATATGTCCAAGTCTACATGGGCTACATGAACTTCAAGCTGATTGGAGAAGCATAGCAGCACCAGTATCAGCTTTATCCTATAGAATTAGTGTGCTACCCTGAGCTAGCTACTCCCCTTTGCCTGCCCTGTAAAAGCTTGTGCCTGGGCCGGCGCCGTGGCTCACTTGGTTAATCCTCCACCTGCGGTGCTGGCATCCCATATGGGTGCCGGGTTCTAGTCCCGGTTGCTCCTATTCCAGTCTAGCTCTCTGCTGTGGCCTGGAAAGGCAGTGGAGGATGGCCCAAGTGCTTGGGCACCTGCACCCACATGGGAGACCAGGAGGAAGCTCCTTGCTTCGGATCTGCTCAGCTCCAGCCGTGGCGGCCATTTGGGGGGTGAACCAACGGAAGGAAGACCTTTCTCTCTGTCTCTCTCTCACTGTCTAACACTATCTGTCCAAAAAAAAAAAAAAAAAAAAAAAAAAAAAGCTTGTGCCTAACTGCTAATAAATGGACATGTTCACCGAATCTGTATCTGGTGCTTCTTGTCGAAAATTGCCATTGCCCCACCATGCTGACCATATGGACCTTGCAGGACAAGCCCACAGCAGGAGTCAAAACATTTGGGCCCCTTTTGCTTCTTTCTCAAGCAATCAGAAGGGAGCTGGGTTTTAAGTGGAGCAACTGGGACTCTAACCAGTGCCCGTATGGGATCAGGTGTGACAGGCAGCAGGTTAAACAGCTACACCACAATGCCTGCCCCCATTTTTCTTCTTTTTATATAGGAAGAAATCTGGACTTGGACATATTAAGGAATTTGCCCAAGAGGGCCCAGCTGGTTGCGTGTTAGAAGTGGCTGTCAAAATTCTATCTGATTGGTTCCATGTGGTCATTGTCACTTAACTAAGGAGACAGAATTCAACATTCTAATTCATAGAAATGGCAAAGCAGAAAATATCCATTCACAAGTGAATGAAGAAGCAAGCATTACCTGAGAGTGAATTGTAGTGTGGAGGCCAACTCACAAAGCCATCAACAGGCAAAAATGCACTGCAGGAAATTTATTTAAGCTTGTGATTGATCAGTGAAAATAAGGGCCTTGGTAAACATTTGAGATCAGTGTTATTATGGGACAATTCAGTAAGATGAGCAGCAGAAATAGCAGCCCGTTAATGCAGGTCTAATTCCTCAGTTAATTAGGCATCCATTAGCAGGCTCACCGATATGACTTGTATTATCAGTTAAACATAAATATGTGTCCAAGTTAACTCTGCAGAACTGTGTGTAGTTCCCATCTCAATTAATCTTTTTGATGATTCCATATTGTGTAAAGTAGAACGATGCTCTGAATGAGATATAAAGATAGATAAGTATGATAGACACTGTACTTGGAAGGACTCTGACAATTTTTGTAAAAATCCTTGTCTGTGATAAAATCACAACCCTTGCCTGATGCTCTATTATCAAGACTAATATACTTCTCTATGCTCGACATACTCAAGTACAAAGACACTTCAAAAATATGGGAATAAGAGTTCAAAGATAAGTTTGTTTTGTTGCAAAATTTTTGTAGTCCATGCATGTAAGGGGTCTTCAGGAATTTAATGGAAAATGTATATTACAAAAAAAAACTGTGTGGATTTCTATATTTTTGAATTTCAGTTTTATTTTTCCACAAATGTTTCTAATACTCTCATATGTAAACAATATTTCAGAATCATGAAAAAATTTCGCTAGCCATCCTCCAGCCCTACTTCTTTCATTAATTATCCAAAATTATATGAAAACATTCTTGGAAGTCTTTTCTCAAAATTTAACTTCTCAGTGATGGCTACCTTAACAATCTCATTTAAACTGTGACCTCACTACCAGCCTCTTTACCTCCTTACTCTACTGTCTTTTAAATTTTATTACTTAATTCATTTATTTGAGGAGCAGAGAGTACGTGTACACCCACACTTGAAAGAGAGACAGAAATCTCATACATTATTTTGTTTCATTATGGTTATAAGTTTGAATCTCTTATACAATATATCATTCACTAATAAGCAAGTGAAATGGATTATAACTGTAGTTGCTTGACTTCAGAGTCATATTCCAAGATCTACTACAGTGTGTTTTAATTCACTCTTTTTCTAAAGAAGGAGAGAATGTTCAGTGGCGAGGGTTGATGGATGGATAGGGGAAATCTGCTGCCTGTTTTAGTCCTTTGTGGGAGAATTTTAATCAATGTTCTTTGAGAATACTGAGTTCCAGTTCAAAACTAGAGAAGAAACACTGTCGTCAGTACACTCTCTGATGTCCGTCCTTAGGACAATTCAATTACTCAGATTTCCTGAGTTGTGGAAACTATCAGTTTTGTTTTAGAAAAATCTAGAGTAATTGATTTTGGTCCATCTATCTATCTATCTATCTATATATATATATATATAATTTGCTCGGCAATATAAACAAGAGATTGAAAACAAAAAACCAAATATGCCAGTGTCAGTGCTGAGGATCACACATGTCAAAATTTCCTGTGTGCTACAAAGTCCCAGATAGTTATAGACCCAGCCAGTTTTTAATGATGAAAATTTATAAATAAATGTGTGAGACATGTTTTGCTATGAATTTAAAAGGCCACAGGCAATCTGCAGATTTGCTACGTATGTCTTTAAAAAGTCACTGAGATTTTTAAAGTAACATAAAACAGTAGGCATTCACTTGGACTATTATTGATTGGTGAGCGAGTTGTGCTGAAACATCAACACAGTAATTAGTATGTCCTCTAATTAGTTCAACCTCAATTTGCCTCTTGTCTTCCTTTGAGCATTCTTTGGCAATGCAGGAAGCCAAAAGGTTATAAGCTTAGAACCTCATATAATTTTGTTATCATTAAGTGTGTTTGATTCAATTACCACTTATAAAGAAATGGCGACTTCCTTGGATCTTTCTCCATTATTTGAAGGCTGAATTATGTTTGTATATTTCAGACTCAAAATTATATGTTATTATGTACCTCATTTATCAAGAATAGATTATTTTTATTGTATTAGAAAGAATTAAGAGAGAGATATATCTAATAAAATATCTTCTTGGCAGCTTCTTAGCCCAAGCCAGCTATCTGCTAACATATTGATGAGGATAGAAAAATGGTAAGAACAATACTGCTCATTAATTTTTAAAAAGATTTATTTGTTTATGATCATTAAGTTTTTTGAGAGTGACAGATTTGCAACATATGATGTGCTTTTTGACTATAAATCTTGTGTGCAAAACTGACATCTGAAATTGATAATGTGTATATTCTCTGTTATCTGAAATGCAACAAACAGAAATATACTGTCCCCAAAATAAGTTAGAATTAAGTAAAGTTTATTGTAAGCTGAATTGACCGTTTCAAACATGCCTTCAGGAAAATAGTTTTGAGTAGTCAATCACTAAATGGAAGTATTGTGTGGATTCCCAGAATTCGGAACCAAGTTATCTACCCTCACTTGAGAGAGGTGACGCTCCAGAGATGCCGTGTGGGCATACAGCCTTGACCTAACGAATCAAGGAAGTCCCCCACTAAGCATAGGACATACTTATGATCTGATACACCACTGTCTGTTTGTCTAACGTAGGGAAACCCCTGCATAATGCCATCAGCCACTAAGATGCTAGGAATTTGTTTTGTTATGGCAGCAGTGCTGTGGGTGTCTTTCCTTGGCTAGAATTGACGTGTGGCACCGCTCTTAAGTGCTCAAACATGGGAAAGATACCCCTCTCTCAGAAACCCACACAGATTATCAAACATAATGAAACTGTGAGTGATAAGAGCCTGTCACTCTAGGCCAGCTTTGGTCAGCCACTTGAATGGCCCACAGCCTGCTGGCAAGCGAGTGTCAGTTACTCAGGAATGGCTTCGGAACTCACCTGGCAAAGGAGCCTGCCTGGCAACGGGCAGTGATTGGTTACGGCATAAACCGCCCCTTGCCCGTATTGGTTGCCTTGGCTATATAAGCTGCTGTACCAACTGAAATAAACAAGTCTGTGAGCTGCTCGCCTCTGGCCCGCTTTCACCAAACTCCCGGTGTCTGTGTCGTGACTCTGGGCCTCTGGCCCTCACCGTGCTCCTCCTCTCAGAACGAATCCACCTCAAGATCATTGCTTAAACAAGGACCCAAAGTACGGTTTTCCTGACATCAACCCTGTTAGCACCCTGTTTTGAAGTACACATGGAAAACTGTGAAACAGTAGCATCTGAGTGTAGCCACTGCATCTTACCTGTAGAGTAAAATTCTGGACCTGCAGATTTTGGGTGACTGGTTGTGTCATGGAGGGCAGGCAAGGGGGAAATCCTGGTGTCAGTATGCATCGCAATTTCTACCAATTGACCATGTCAGAGATTCTACTATGGAGTGAGTGGGCATTCTGCTCTAATCTAGCAAACCTCTATTAACAGCATGCCTATAGGCACACCAAAATAGACAGGCAGACATTTAAACAACCTACCCTCTGGTTGCAGACTTCAAAGGAATATTTTCATCCACATTTAAGTGAGTCTAGAGTGGGACAAATGAAAAGTCATATTATGTTTATTAGTAAACACCATAACTGGACAAATGTCAGAAAGGAGGAAAATGGACAAATACAATAATGCTGCTTATGACTGGGTGCTAGAATGAAATGAAGAGCTTATCCTGAGGATTTTTAGCACATATAGCCTCTGCAAAACAGAAGCAAAAAGTCAAAGCTTTGTGGAAAGTGTAAGCCAGAGAGAATGAATCTCCACACCTGTATCTAAGACAAAAATGGAGATGGATCAAATTAAAAGTGAAGAGTTAATGAAAACAACAAAGTTAGCATAATGATAAAAAAACCAACATTAGAAGATTAATTCAGTATTGAGATGACAAACTTTAAAACATTTTCCAAGTTTAAGAGAAAAGGATATAGAAATAAATAATAAGACACACAGAGATTCAAATTTTAAATGAATATAAAAAGCATCCAAAGTAAGGATAAGAAACAATTGTGTTTTTTTAAAGGAAGTTGAAAAAAAATCTGTAGATTTATAAGCATCTAATCAAAATACATTAACTAAAACAATTTTTAAAGACTTGTTTATTTTATTTTTAAATATTTAATATTTATTTGAAAAGCAGTGTTACAGAGAGGCAGAGGCAGAGAGAAGTCTTCCATACAGTGGTTCACTCCCCAAATGTCCACAGTGACCAGAACTGGACCCATCCAAAGACAGTAACCAGGAGATTCTTCCAGGTCTCCCACATGGTGCCGGGGCCCAAGCACTTGGGGCATCTTCCACTGCTTTCTCAGGACATAGAAAGAGCTGGATCGGAAGTGAAGCAGCTGTGTCTTGAACCGATGCCCATATGGGATGCCGGTGCTGCAGGCAACAGCTTTACCTGCTATGCCACAGTGCCGGCCCCTAAAACGTAATTTTAATTCTCTTTCCTGCTACATTAAATGCCTGAAGCAATGGAATTTTATACTACAACTTTTAGAAGAAAAATGTTGCTAACCAAATATGTTATAAATAGATAAATAGGCAATTTCATTCTTAACAAGTATAAAAAGTATATTAGTATATGTTAAACATAAAATATATGCCTACCTAATATTGATTTTTGGATCAAAAGATAGGCTGACACTAAATAATTTAAAGCAAAAATTTTAAATATGAAATGCAACTTTTATTTATTTATTTATTTTAAGGATTTATTTATTCTGAGAGAGTTATGGAGCGAGAGGAAGGAGAGAGGGAGAGACAGAGAGAGAGATGTCCATCTGTTGGTTCACTACCCAGATGGCTGCAATGGCCAGCGCTGGGCCAGGTCTAAGCCAGGTCTAAGCCAGGAAACAGGAGCTTCATTCTGATCTCCCACCTAGGTGGCAGGGGCCCAAAGACTTGAGCCATCTTCTGCTGCTTTCCCAGGCCAATAGCAGGGAACTGGATCTGAAGTGGAACAGCCACGACTCAAACCAGCATTCATATGGGATGCTAGCATCACAGGTGGTAACTTTGCTATGCCACAACACTGGCCCCAAAATAAAATTTTTCATTATTTGTATTCTAACTTCACCTCTGTTATTTGAACTCCAACAAAGATAACAAAAGTCTGGAATTATTTTTGTTTCATAAATAAACATATCAAAGTATAATTAAGTTATAGAAAAAGCTAAATTTGAGCTAAGAGTAAGGATCAAAGTCAGGCAGTGTTGCACCAGGATCTCCATTTCCATTTGCTGTCTCAAGAACTGTTATTCTACAGAAATGGTAGTGGCACTGGCTCTGCCATCAGATGAACATACAATTTTGTAGATAATTTGCCACACATAAATCTTTCTCCAGTTTCATCCATTCTGTGGCAAAACACAGGATTTCAAAGACAAATATCATATGCTTTATTTGACTTGTAGTAGCTAATATAGTCCAAAAATGTAATGTACATGAGTGAAATTGACATCTGGAGATTTGCTTATTAACCCTTATCTATACTGTGGAACAGTGGTCTTCCTACTTTTTACTTGTTGAAATCTTTATTTAGTGGAGGATTAAGCTTGTGACTATAAAGTAAATTTAAATGTGTCATCACAAAAATTAAAAGGAAAAAAAGAAAGAAAGGAGGAAGGAAGGGGAGGTGGAGGTAAAGTACCATTATAGGCTTAAAACTCTATATATGAAATGTATGAATACTATTCTCTTCATATAACTAAATTAAAAAGTTGATCTCACAAAAAATTGGAAAAAATAATCTCAAAAACAATATTTTGATCCAAGGTTAACTTTTGCTTGAAATCTTTTCTATGCACGCATATAGTTTTCACATACACACACACACACACACACACACAGACACTGAGGTGGCCCTAATGTAATATTTTTAAATGTTTTAAACAAAGGTACAGACAAATACACACATTATATCAATACAGGCTTAGTGTAAAAACAGGCTATAGTTGGGAAGATCAGTCAATGATTTGCTAGCAGGAATCTCATAATTCAGTAAAAGCATTTGACTCATGGATATAGTTTATAAGGTATAAGAATACCATCTAAAAGAAGAATAGGAAAAAAAACACATATGGCAACATCTAGGAGAACCCCAGAATAAGCTTCCTTGGTCCTATGAAGAAAGTATTCCAAACCAGGGAAGTCCCATTCTCTCAATCAGGTGAAGCTGAGTGCCACAGGTACCCATGTATCACAGTTAGCATAGTCCATTTGGCATGGCTCAGATCCCCCATATAAATGAACACATTCAATGATAAGTTGTGGGGAGCAACCCGGACTAGACTAAGTTACTGGAATTAAGACTTATTCTATGCATCTGCTCTTCCACAATATGGCGCTGAGAAGGGAAACAGCTTCTACACAGCTGCCTCCAGTTCAACCAATAAACTGTAGGACCTGCTCCTGATTGGAGGAGAGCAGCGTACTCGGCGTGTGGGTAGCAGAGTTGGGATTGGTGGAAGAGGACTATAAGGAGGAAAGAGACGGCATGCACCAGGAACATCAAGGGGAACATCTATCTGAAGGAACACCTGTGCAGCCCCCGAGAGAGCCGGCCGGCGGTGTGCCGCTCCCCCGCGGAAGTGGGGAATGTGGCAGGGGGAACCGCCCTTCCACGGAGGTGGAAGGGACGGTAGCCAACCCAGGAAGAACCAGCAGCAAACCCGGGAAGGGCCGAGCAGACAGAAGAACAGCGCAGGGTCCTGTGTCGCTCCTCCACGAAGACGGGGAGCGACAATAAGTGATTTTCCAGAGGTTTGGAGATCACCTTTCAGGAGAAGGCACAATTGTCATACTTCTCTATGATGTATAGCGTGTAGGCAATCCACTTACTGAATTAATCCTTTCCTGCACGTATAACAACAATACATTAATGCTTTAAATACTGAAAATTCATGATTGTCATTTCTTTGTTGATGTCATTGAATTATTTCTATTTATTATTCAATCTTTTAATAATACAAGCAGTCATTGCATGTCCTGGTATGTAGATGTGGAAATTTTGTTTTGTTAAGTTTAAAATTAATGAACTGGAGCAAAAAATGCATGTTTTACATATTGGTTGACATTTTAGCATGATTTGGGTTTGGTCTGTTAAATTGAGTCTTCTCAAGCAGGAACAAAATATTCCTATTTCTTTACATATTCTTTAGCCTAATGCTTAATATTTTTAATAAATAAGGGATAGTCTACTTTCTTATTCCCATTTCTTAATACAAATTTGACTCTTTTACATTGCATTTTATAGGCATGTCTATTTTACTGATATAAGAACTTGAGAGGGAAAGAAAATGGGAGAGATATTTCCCATCAGTTTCTGGTAGGGAACCCTAAACAAGATAAGGAACTTTGCTCATTTCTCAAACTTGCTGAATTTTCTGCTACTAAGCACAGTTGTTAAATTTTTGTTCAAGGCATTTATTGTAGCATCAAGATGTCTGTACTTTTTCCTGAAAACTATAAAATGATGACATATGATATTGATTTCTGAAAACAGATCTCTCCTTCTTTCTCCTGTGATACAGTCTAGATTTAATATGCTGTAGTGTGGTTTGATGCTGGCTTCTATTTGTGGTTATCTATTACTTAAAAGATTATTATTTAAATAATATTTTCAGTGTTTCAGAAATTTTTGTTTATTGTTTTCAATTCTTTGAACTGCAGAGAGAGAGAAATAGAGAGATCCCAACGCTACTGGTTCACTACTCAAATTCACAATAGCTAGAACTGGGTTAGGCTGAAGTCAGAAGCCCAGAACTCAATCAGGCGGGCACTGAAGTCCTTGAGTAATTACCTGCTGCCTCCCAAGGTGCATATTTGCAGGAAGTTGGAATCAGAAGTAGAGGAACCAGGACTTTAACCCAGTCACTCTGATAAGCAATGTAGGCATCCCAAGCAATGTTTTAACCACTGTATCAAATGCTTGCCCCTAAATAGTGCTTTTGAAAACCGAGTAATAATGAAAAGTGATTTAAAGTAAAAGGAATTTAGAGTACTTAGAAAAAAGGTAAAGAAATCATAATGCACTTTAAAAATCATGTTTAATAAAATCGAAATTTATTTTTGTAATTAATAAAGTAGAAGGTGTTGAGCTAACTAGAATAGTAATGTTAAGAATTTTAAGTCATAAATCTCCATTGTTGGAAGACAGACAAATTAATATTGATTTCTTAAAAATCCAACCAAATTTGCTTCGATGGGGCCAATATTGTGACATGGCATGTTCAGCAACCATTTGCAATGCTGACATCTCATATGAAAGCACTGATTATTGTCCTTACTGCTCTTCTGATCCAGCTCCCTGACAACGTGCCTGAGAAAGCAGCAGCAGATGACCCAAGCCCTTGGGCCTCTGCCACCACATGGAAGACCCAGATGGACTTCCAGGCTGCTGGTTTCAGCTTGACCCAGTCCTGACTGTTGAATCCAGATGAAGAGTGAACCAGTGGCTGGAAGATCTCCCTCTCTGTCCCTGTCTCTGTCCCTGTTTCTCTCTCTCTTTCTCCGTGTGTGTGTGTGTGTGTTTGTGTCTCTCTGTCTTTGTCTCTTCCTCTTTCTCTGCCATCCTGCCTTTCAAATAAATAAATCCATAAGAAAGTTGCTTAGAGAGTGTCGCTCCCCCTCTTCACGGAGGAACGACACAGGACCCTGGGCTGTTCTTTTGTCTGCTCGGCCCTTCCCGGGTTTGCTGCTGGTTCTTCCCGGGTTGGCTATCGATCCTTCCACCTCCGTGGAAGGGCGGTTCCCCCTGCCACTTTCCCCACTTCCACAGGGGAGCGGCACACCGCTGGCCAGCTCTCTCGGGGGCTGCTCAGATGTTATCCAGATTTTCCCTTTAGATGTTCCTGGTGCATGCCGTCTCTTTCCTCCTTTATAGTCCTCTTCCACCAATCCCAACTCTGCTACCCACACGCTGAGTACGCTGCTCTCCTCCAATCAGGAGCAGGATCAGCTCCTGCAGGTTATTGGTCCAACTGGAGGCAGCTGTGTAGAAGTTGTTTACTCCTCTCCCAGCGCCATATTGTGGGAGAGCAGATGCATAGAATAAGTCTTAATTCCAGTAACTTAGTCTAGTCCGAGTTGCTCCCCACAAGAGGGTGTCCTCAAAAATTAAAACACAGATAATTATAAGTAAAAGATAGGTTAAAAATATTAGGGAAAGAAAAATTAATAAAATCACACTAAGGGCACATGACCCACATTGAAATATTTCATAGATATATGGTGGTGCACAACCATTGCTAATCTGATTTTCACAACAATCTAGAAACTAGGGATTAATTATTATTATTTTACAAATAAAGAAATTGAAGTTTGTCAGAATAGAGAAAATTGTTAATGGGATAAGAGTACCTGGCATAGCTAAGATTAAAGCCTGAGTCTCTTTCACCCAAAGCTGAAGTTCTTACTGTGTTAAATTAATAGTGTCTCTGCTTAGAAACACAAGATTTGGCTTGAGGGAACAAGGTAAAATACTGAAGAGTAATCCCAACTTAATGTAGATACTAAGACATTTTGGGGCACTAGTATGGGAGAGAAAAAGTTATGTAAGGGACGCACTTTAGTGAATTTTTAGGCACCTGATATTGTATGGAATTCATTATGTATCTGCGTAATTAAAATGACTGGATCCAAGTCACACACATGAATAATAAAAGGAAAACTTATTTTAATACACATGATTTATGTACAGACACTGTAACCTCAAAAACCTCTCCATTTTCTCTGTAACTCCATTTACTTCTGAGAGAGTAGACTCCTGTATACTTATGTGGCACAGTCAATTACTAGAATAACTAGAATAACCACCTAGGTCATGGTTATTCTAACCATGGTTACGGCTAACCCTAACCTGCACCTTGCTTGGTCCCAATGGCTCAGAAGACCCTGGAGACAGTTATCTTGCTTCACTGTAATCACAAACAAAACAAAACAAAACAAAAAACCCTTCATATTTCTGTCCCTTTAAGGTGCTTATAAATCTGCTCCCTCATCATTTCAGACCAACACTGCCTATAGTGTCTGTATTCTTTTCCTCCTTTTGGCAGCAATTAAAACCTATCTGATAATTCCTTGGATTTTGTTAAATCTTTCTTTCTTTTTTTAAAGATTTATTTATTTATTTGAAAGTCAGAGTTATACAGAGAGAGAAAGAGAGGCAGAGAGAGAGAGAGAGAGAGAGAGAGAGAGAGAGAGAGGAGTTCTTACATCTGCTGGTTCACTCCCCAATTGGCCACAATGGATGGAGCTGTGCCAATCTGAAACCAGGAGCCAGGAGCTTCTTCTGGGTCTCCCACATGGGTGCAGGGGCCCAAGCACTTGGGCCATCTTCTACTGCTTTCCCAGGCCATAGCAGAGAGCTGGATCAGAAGTGGAGCAGCTGAGACTGGAACAGGTGCCCATATGGGATGCTGGCATAGCAGGTGGTGGCTTTACCTGCCATGCCACAGTGCCAGCCCTGGATCTTGTGAAACCTTTCACAACCATTCACTGACCATTAAAACTAGACTTTCAGTCACCATGACTAGATATTTTAAACCATGGCCTAGTATCATAAACTGGATACAGCATGTTCTCAGAAGTAAATACAGCTTTCATATACTTATTATATGATCTCTATTTCTGTATTCCTGGAAGTTATACACCTCAGTTTTCAAGTATTCTAATATCAGAATAAATTTATGAATTGCTGTTTTGCTATTTAAATCATTTTAGCAAATTCATTCCTAAAGGAATATTCTAAAATATTCTCCAACAGGTTTTTCAATTTAGATACTGGCCTTTTAAAGTATGTCATATGTTTGTCATTAAAAATTATATGCTTCAACTTCACATTACAACTTTTAAAAAATAGATATTTATGGTATAAAATGTGGACTGAGAAACACTAAAAGGATTCAGATGCATCTGATTCAGCATAATCAGAATTCTCTTTGTTTATATTGGCAGCCCCCCCCCCCTTAAAGTAATATTGGAATCTCATTTTGTTCTGATGAGAAATCATTGCAATATCAGAATGTTTATACAGTATATGTTATTCCTTTCTTGAGGTGCAAAGGAAAAATGACAATATTTTTATTGCATCAGTATGGAGCACGGAACTAGTTGTCATGAAGGCTATTGAAGAAATGCTCCTATTTCAAATCCATTTAAATTGACTTTGTAAAGGCTGAGCTATAAAAATGAAATGACCAGAACGCAGTAAAGCCAACATGACTATTTCAGTCATCTCAATAATCGATTCCAATGGCTGCCGCTGATGCAATTGTACAATCATCAACATCTATCACTAGGATAGCCCATATGATTGAATTGAGAACACCACATCAGATAATCACATGTGTGGGTGGATGTGTGTGTATTTGTATGTGTATTCACACATTTTATAGCTTATTTGCCATCTTAAAATATGGAGGTAGTTGGAGATAATCTGAGATTTCGCCAGGCAGCAGCCTCATGTAGTTCCCTGGGAATGAACACAAAGGGGTTCTTTAGCTGTGCAGACTTCCTATTATGGAACTTTAACCTACCTTTTCATAATTTGGTGCTTTTGTTAAAATACTGATTTCAATTCACTGGTTTATGGTTGGATCTAAGATGTTGAATTTCTGGTACTCACTTTGATAAGTAAAGTTCTGATATCTGACTTATACTGGCTAAGGGAGTGAGGATCAATTTAATTGGGTTACTTATTCCATTAAGGTATTCTAGCCAAATATCATAAAACTGCATAGCTTATAAACAACAGAAATTTATTTCTCACAGTTGTAGAGTATGGAAAGTCCAAGATCAGTGTGCCAGAAAATTTGGTGTCTGGCGAGGGCCTGATTTCTAGTTCATAGGGAAGCACTTCTTCATGTCCCCACATAGTTGGAGGTGTAGGATCTCTGTATTTGTGTCTTTTCTAAGGGCGCAATCCTAAGCATGAGGCACCATTTTAATGACCCAATCACTACTGAAAAGTCCACCTCCTAACACCATCACTATGGGAATTAGATGTCATCACATAAATTTGGAAAAAACACAAATCCACATTGCATAGAACTAGTTAGTGCAGAATTTCTCACTTTCTTTATCTCAGAAATCACCTCGGGATGCTTATAAAGGTGATTCCTATGTCTGATTTTGTATGTACCAAACAACTCTTTAGAAGGAAAGGCCCAGGAATTTTGAAAAAAAAAATATTTAGTATTAGTAATTACTTCAGGTGGTATTTATGATTAGAAGTTTGTAAAACATGGAATTAATGGGAATTAATGCTGTAGTTTCTCAAGTAGATCTGATTGCATAAATATGTGCTCTCCTGGGGAGGTTATTGGAAGTAAGCTTAGATGTCCTCATTAATGTTAGAATTCAAATCTCCCCAAGACCCTGATGCACACCACACTTGTGAATCACTGATTATTCATGATATTCTTTGATGTAAGTTAACAGATATTCCCCAGATTTTACAGAAGATATTTAAATATTCTAGCTTGCCTGTATTTACTCAAGTGAGAATGCTAAAAGCAGTGCCTCCCCGAGGTCACTGTGGTTAGGACGGAGGTAATTAGTGAAAAGGCAGAGGGAGAGGGGTCTCTGGAGAAAGCTGGGTTTTTCCTATTCTCCATTGATCTGAGAGGTTTGTTTCTAAGATTTTTTAATGACATAGAAACAGTGACTCTAGCCAACTTTGAGTTTAGAGTAGAATTTTATTCTCCACATAGAACTAGCGGGGAACTGGGAAATAGTCATAAGGTAGGAAAGGACACTTCTTGGTGCATTTTAAAAAACTCATATTTTTGATTTCCATGGGTTTAGTGTTGTTTCTGTTTCTTAATAATAATGATAATAATAATAATATCAGTGTACTAACAACTAATGGTTATTCAGTGCTTCTTATGAAGTAAATCAAGATCTATGTTTGATACGTATTTCTTTGTGTGACCATAAGTAAGTTACTTAGCTCATCTATAGTCTTGTGGTTTCCTGTTTCTTTGATTTCCATCCCATTATTGCTCTGCTTCATGAAACTCATAATATTTGTGTATAAAAACTATCCTCAGTGTCAATGACCTGTGTATCACACATGTGTACAGTTCTTTAATCTCATTCATTTATCACACATAAATCTCATTTCATGTTATCTACATATTCCATACCCTGGACCCAGAGTTGTCCCATTTTGGATGTCTTGAAACACATAACCCATTGTTCTGCTTCTGCTTCTCTACATTTATCTCAAATATGACCTTGCTACAACTGTCCTCTGATTTCATACCTGTGCTGTCATGATGCCTCTATTTTCTTTCAGTCTCTGTGGCTTCCTTTCCTAACAAATGAGGATTCTTGCTTTTCTCAAGGACTAATTTTCAATGTTCCTAGGAATGCCTAAAATTTCTTCCAGTCTGTTTTTCTTGGGTAGCTGAATACTAAAACAGATGCCTATATGGGTGGAATGTTGCCATTATCTACTGAGAGGATCTATTATAAGGCTGTCAATAAACCCATTACACAGTCACTCTTTCATACTCTGATGCCTGGAAATTATTGGCAGGAATGATCCCAAAAATTAATTGTTATCCTTTAGATTCTAATAGTTGTGGTTATTAAGCTAGCATGAAGTTTTGAGTGACCCAGGGAGATTTACTTTTTGATGTTCAGATTCACAACAGAACCATTCTATGAGAATTTCTGTCAAGCAATGTTATTTAAAAAAAAAAAAGTCAACTGTAACACAGAGCTAGGATTGACCACAATTGTTTTGATGCATCATCCAGTGTCCCTTTTCAAGAGGAAGAATTTTCTTAATCTTGCAAAAGATATTGAGACCACCACACTTGCATTTCTTCGTTGTCACCTTCTAATTTTTATAATTTATATTTTTTAAAGATTTATTTATCTGTTTGAAAGGCAGAGTTACAGAGAGGCAAAGGCAGAGAGAAAAGGAGAGAGGTCTTCCATCTACTGGTTCAGTCCCTAAGTGGTCACAACAACTGGAGCTGGACAGATTCGAAGCCAGGAGCCAGGAGCTTCCTCTGGATCTCCCACACAGGTGCAGGGGACCAAGGCTCTTCCACTTCTTTCCCAGGTCACAGCAGAGATCTGGATCGGAAGTGGAGCAGCCAGGACCCCAACTGGTACCATTATGGGATGCCAGCACCACAGGCAGCAGCTTTACCTGTACACCACAGCACTGGCCCCAACATAATTTATAATTTTTATCACCAATTCCAATCTTTCTCTAGTCTTAGAAATGAAATCCTTGGTTCTGCCCTCACCCAATTCCTCTAACTTTGCTTTTCAATGATTTATTCTTTTTCTATGTGTGGTTTTGTTCTGTCTGTGCCTCTGACTCTCATTGTCAGTCTGTCAACCCCTGACTTCCTCTGTGTTTGTGATTCTGTGTGTGACTTTCTCTCCACGTCTCATTGTGCCTCTCCATGCCTATGTGCCTGGATCTGTGGCACTATGTGTGTGTATTTGCTTTCTGTTTCTTTAGTCTGTTCATCTTTTTCAGCTTTTCTTTCTCTCAGAATTTGTTTCTGCCTCTATGTGTATCTGCCCAACTGGGTGTCTCTTCCTCGCTATCTCTGTTTCTGTCTTTTATTCTTATCTCTCTCTCCTTCTCCAACTTTAATCTTAGCTCCACTCCCTGTTTCTCATCTGGTCTTTTTGTTCATTTATCTCTCTTTATTCTTTTTTTTTAAATTTTTTTAAACTTTTATTTAATGAATATAAATTTCCAAAGTACAGCTTATGGATTACAATGGCTTTCCCCCCATAACGTCCCTCCCACCCGCAACCCTCCCCTCTCCCACTCCCTCTCCCCTTCCATTCACATCAAGATTCATTTTTGATACTCTTTGTATACAGATTCAGTTTAGCATACATTAAGTAAAGATTTCAACAGTTTGCTCCCACACAGAAACATAAAGTGAAAAATAATAGATGATTTTTTAAATGATGATGAAATCAGATCAGACCTATTGTCATGTTTAATCCCAGTGAGAGTCAAGTTGGGAATTGATAATTTCTTCTTCTTCTTCTTTTTTTTTTTTTTTTTTTTTTTACAGAAGATCAGTTTAGTATACATTAAGTAATGCTTTCAATAGTTTGCACCCCCATAGAAACACAGAGTGAAATATATTGTTTGAGTACTCATTATAGCATTAAGTCTCAATGTATAGCATGCTAAGGACAGAGATCCTACATGAGGAGTAAGTGCACAGTGACTCCTGATGTTAACTTTACCAATTGACACTCTTGTTTATGGCCTCAGTAATCTCCCCATGCTCCAGTCATGAGTTTCCAAGGCTATGGAAGCCCTCTGAGTTCTCCGATTCTTATCTTGTTTAGACAAGGTCATAGTCAAAGTGGAGGTTCTCTCCTCCCTTCAGAGAAAGGTACCTCCTTCTTTGAAGACCTGTTCTTTCCACTGGGATCTCACTCACAGAGATCTTTTGCCAGAGTGTCTTGGCTTTCCATGCCTGAAATACTCTCATGGGCTTTTCAGCCAGATCGGAATGCCTTTAGGGCTGATTCTGAGGCCAGAGTGCTGTTTAGGACATCCGCCATTCTATGAGTCTGCTGAGTATCTCGCTTCCCATGTTGGATCACTCTCCCCTTTATTTATTCTATCAGTTAGTATTAGCAGGTACTAGACTTGTTTATGTAATCCCTTTGACTCTTAGTCCTTTCATTATGATCAATTGTGAACTGAAATTGATCACTTGGAATAGTGAGATGGCATTGGTACATGCCACCTTGATGGGATTGAATTGGAGTCCCCTGGTATGTTTCTAACTCTACCATTTGGGGCAAGTCAGCCTGAGCATGTCCCAAACTGTACATCTCTTCCCTCTCTTATTCCCACTCTTATGTTCAACAGGGATCACATTTCAGTTAAATTTCAACACTTAAGAATAACTGTGTATTAATTACAGAATTAAACCAGTCATATTAAGTAGAGCAGACAAAAAAAAAAAAAAAAAACTACTAAGAGGGATAATGTATTAAGTTGTTCATTAACAGTCAGGGCTATGCTGATCAAGTCACCGTTTCTCATAGTGTCCATTTCACTTCAACAGGTTTCCTTTTTGGTGTTCAGTCAGTTGTCACCAATCAGGGAGAACATATGGTATTTGTCCCTTTGGGACTGGCTTACTTCACTCAGCATGATGTGTTCCAGATTCCTCCATTTTGTTGCAAATGACTGGATTTCATTGTTTCTTACTGCGGTATAGTATTCTAAAGAGTACATATCCCATAATTTCTTTATCCAGTCTACCGTTGATGGGCATTTAGGTTGGTTCCAGGTCTTGGCTATTGTGAATTGTGCTGCAATAAACATTAGGGTGCAGACCACATTTTTGTTTGCCAATTTAAATTCCTTTGGGTAAATTCCGAGGAGTGGGATGGCTGGGTCGAACGGTAGGGTTATCTTCAGGTTTCTGAGGAATCTCCAGACTGACTTCCATAGTGGCTTGACCAGTTTGCATTCCCACCAACAGTGGGTTAGTGTCCCTTTTTCCCCACATCCTCGCCAGCATCTGTTGTTGGTAGATTTCTGAATGTGAGCCATTCTAACGGGGGTGAGGTGAAACCTCATTGTGGTTTTGATTTGCATTTCCCTGATTGCTAGCGACCTTGAACATTTTTTCATGTGTCTGTTGGCCATTTGGATGTCCTCTTTTGAAAAATGTCTATTGAGGTCCTTGGCCCATCTCTTAAGTGGGTTGTTGGTTTTGTTTTTGTGGAGTTTCTTGATCTCTTTGTAGATTCTGGTTATTAACCCTTTATCTGTTGCATAGTTTGCAAATATATTTTCCCATTCTGTCGGTTGTCTCTTCACTTTCCTGACTGTTTCTTTTGCAGTACAGAAACTTCTCAATTTGATGCAATCCCAATAGTTGACTTTGGCTTTGACTGCCTGTGCCTCCTGGGTCTTTTCCAGAAATTCTTTGCCTGTGCCAATATCTTGAAGGGTTTCTCCAATGTTCTCTAATAACTTGATGGTGTCAGGTCATAGATTTAGCTCTTTAATCCACGTTGAGTGGATTTTTGTGTAAGGTGTAAGGTAGGGGTCTTGCTTCATGCTTCTGCACGTGGAAATCCAGTTTTCCCAGCACCATTTATTGAATAGACTGTCCTTACTCCAGGGATTGGTTTTCGATCTTTGATCAAATATAAGTTGGCTGTAGATGTTTGGGTTGATTTCTGGTGTTTCAATTCTGGTCCATTGGTCTATCCATCTGTTTCTGTACCAGTACCATGCTGTTTTGATTACAACTGCCCTGTAGTATGTCCTGAAATCTGGTATTGTGATGCCTCCGGCTTTGTTTTTGTTGTACAAGATTGCTTTAGCTATTCAAGGTCTCTTGTGCCTCCATATGAATTTCAGCATCATTTTTTCCAGATATGAGAAGAATGTCTTTGGTATCTTGATTGGGATTGTATTGAATCTATAAATTGCTTTTGGGAGAATGGACATTTTGATGATATTGATTCTTCCAATCCATGAGCATGGAAGATTTTTCCATTTCTTGGTATCCTCTTCTATTTCTTTCTTTAAGATTTTGTAATTCTCATTGAAGAGATCTTTAACGTCCTTGGTTAAGTTTATTCCAAGGTATTTGATTGTTTTTATAGCTATTGTGAATGGGATTGATCTTAGCAGTTCTTTCTCAGCCATGGCATTGCTTGTGTATACAAAGGCTGTTGATTTTTGTGCATTGATTTTATATCCTGCCACTTTGCCAAACTCCTCTATGAGTTCCAATAGTCTCTTAGTAGAGTTCTTTGGATCCCCTAAGTAAAGAATCATATCATCTGCAAAGAGGGATAGTTTGACTTCTTCCTTCTCAATTTGTATTCCTTTAATTTCTTTTTCTTGTCTGATGGCTCTGGCTAAAACTTCCAGAACTATTAAATAGCAGTGGTGAGAGTGGGCATCCCTGTCTGGTGCCAGATCTCAGTGGAAATGCTTCCAACTTTTCCCCATTCAATAGGATGCTGGCTGTGGGCTTTTCATAAATTGCTTTGATTATATTGAGGAATGTTCCTTCTATACCCAATTTGCTTAGAGTTTTCATCATGAAAGGGTGTTGAATCTTATCGAATGCTTTCTCTGCATCTATTGAGATAATCATATGGTTTTTCTTCTGCAGTCTGTTGATGTGGTGAATCACATTGATGATTTGCGAATGTTGAACCATCCCTGCATACCAGGGATGAATCCCACCTGGTCTGGGTGGATGATTTTCCTGATGTGTTGTTGTATTCTATTGGCCAGAATTTTATTGAGGATTTTTGCGTCTATGTTCATCAGGGATATTGGTCTACAATTTTCTTTCAGTGCTGCATCTTTCTCTGGCTTAGGGATTAAGGTGATGCTGGCTTCATAGAAAGAATTTGGGAGGATTCCCTCTTTTTCGATTGTTCTGAATAGTTTGAGAAGAAATGGGATTAGTTCTTCTTTAAATGTCTGGTAGAATTCAGCAGTGAATCCATCTGGTCCTGGGCTTTTCTTTGTTGGGAGGGCCTTTATTACGGTTTCAATTTCTGTTTCAGTTATGGGTCTATTTAGGTTTTCTATGTCTTCCTGGTTCAATTTAGGTAGATTGCATGTGTCCAGGAATCTATCCATTTCTGACAGATTTTCTTGTTTGCTGGCATACAAGTCCTTGTAGTAATTTCTGATGATTCTTTTTATTTCTGTGGTGTCGTTATGTTTTCTTTTTCATCTCTGATTTTATTGATTTGGGTCTTTTCTCTTCTTTTTTTTAGTTAGTTGGGCCAATGGGGTGTCAATTTTGTTTATTTTTTCAAAAAACCAGCTCTTCGCTTGGCTGATTTTTTGTAATGTTTTTCTTGATTCAATCCTGTTAATTTCTTCTCTGATTTTAATTATTTCTCTTCTCCTACTAGATTTGGGTCTGGTTTGCTGCAAATTTTCTAGGTCCTTTGAGATGCGCTGAAAGCTCATTTATTTGGTGCTTTTCCAATTTCTTGATATAGGACCCTATTGCTATAAACTTGCCTCTCAATACTGCTTTTGCCGTATCCCATAAGTTTTGATATGTTGTGTCGTTATCCTCATTTACTTCCAGAAAGTTTCTGATTTCTCTTTTGATTTCTTGAATGACCCAGTGTTCATTCAGGAGCATTTTGTTCAGTCTCCTTGTGTTTGCATACTTTCTGGGTTGCCTAGGCTACTGAATTGTAGTCTTAACTCTCCCCTTTTATTATGTATATCCTAGCTCTTTGTCTCTTGCTTGCCTTTGCAAGGTTGTTGGAGAGTGGAACTTGTCCGTACCAGTATGCCCCCACCTTTTTATTTATTTATTTATTCATTTATTTTTCCTTCTCTCCTGTAGTCTGTTGGACTTTCCCACTTCAAAACCCGCGTCCCTCTAAAATTCTGTCTGCCGTTTCCCCGCCAATGTCTCCGGTTACTAAGCTCACCTCCGCTTCCATCGCCGATGTGTGGACTTGGAGCCCTGGGCGTCTCTCCTCTCCATTTATCTCTCTTTATTCTTAATGTCTGCTTTGGCTCTTTTTATCTCCTGCTGAAAAAAATGTGTGATTTTTAATCTCACTCTCAATGAATAAAAATGACTATTTCCACTTTTATTTCCATTTACTTTTCATTATACTTCAATGTTGATATTATTCCTGTTCCACCAATAAAACTATTCTGCTCACTATTGAGCTTTAATTGTGAAAAGTAATAGAAAACATTCATTTAGACAGTTGCTGCTTTCACTCTCCAGGAAACTTGATCTTTTTATCTAACTTTTTAAAAAATTCTCTTCTTTTTTTAAGCTCCAAGACATAATTCTTCCTTATAGTCTTTCTATACTTACTATAGTTGCTATATTTTTATAGGGGTCTGTTTTCTATATATATAGAAATATGTATATATATTGCCTTATATATATAACATATATATCTATATATATATTATATATATATATATACACATAGCCTTACTTATTGGTGTTTCCTAGATGTGGTCTATCAAATAGTGTGGTAACAATATTTATTTTTTTTATTTTATTTTTTGACAGGCAGAGTGGACAGTGAGAGAGAGAGACAGAGAGAAAGGTCTTCCTTTGCCGTTGGTTCACCCTCCAATGGCCGGCGCGGCCTGTGCACTGCGGCCGGCGCATTGCGCTGCTTCGATGGCAGGAGACAGGTGATTCTCCTGGTCTCCCATGGGGTACAGGGCCCAAGCACTTGGGCCATATTCCACTGCACTCCCGGGCCATAGCAGAGAGCTGGCCTGGAAGAGGGGCAACCGGGACAGAATCCGGCGCCCCGACCGGGACTAGAACCCGTTGTGCTGACGCCGCCGGCCAACAATATTTCTAAATTCCTTCCCAGAGGAGGTGGAGTGCATTTCACAACCCCTAACATCTAGGGAAACTTGATGTTTTGTTTTATCAACAGAATGTGGTGGAAGTGAGACTGTTGTGATGTGGAACCTCAGCTACAAGAGGCTTTGGTAGGTCAACTTTTCCTCTCTTGAAGTGTTGACATGAGATCTCTGTATTGGGAAGAAGCCTGTGATAAAAGACTGCATAGAAAGGGGACCCAAGGCCTGGCATTGGGATACAATGGGTTATGCCAGCATCCCATTATGATCACCAGTTATGGTCCCAGCTACCTCTGATCTACCTCCCTACTTGGGCCCTGCTACCCACATCAGAAACTCAGATGAAATTCCTGGTTTTAGCCCGGCCCAGTTCCAGCACCAATGGATGGAGGCTCTCACTCCCTGTGTTTCCTTCTCTCTGTAACTCTTCCTTTCAAATAAATAAAGTTAAATCTTAAAATGGGGAGAGGTAGTAAACTTAGGTGTCTTGCCTGAGATCATTCTGCAGGTGATCTTACAGTTAAATGTAGTCACACGAATGAGACTAATTACTTAACCCACAGAATATTGAAAATTATATTATTGCTATTTAATCAATTAAATTATGGGGTGCTTGTATATTTGGTAATTTAAAAATGATATAACTCCAGAATTCCTGTTGTTACTAATCTCTTTTCACATTCTCAAACTATTCCAGAATAACATTTTTAATAGTATTCTTTGTGTTAATGAATCACAAATTTATTTTTCAGCTCTCACTCGGGAGGATCCCCAAACCATAAATCCAAGTTTTAATCAATATCAGTAATTGAATGATCACAATTACCTCTGACCCAAAAACTGCAAAAATCTGAACAAAATCATATGCTTTCTGATTCATTTGCTGGTACAATTATCTCCAGAGTTTTCCAACTCTAAAACCTATTTTATTCTTACCCCATGTATTTCTTCAAAATACTCATCCAATCAATCTCTCAATATATGACTAGGCTATTGAATATTTCTTTAACATTTTATTTCCATACATCACTTTTATTTCATATTAGTCATTTGCCATCTCTTGCCTGGTCTGTTCTGATTTGCTGACTTTTTTCTCTGGCTTCTTTCTCAGGTCCATAAGGTGATGACTAAATTAAATATTTGACCATGCCTCTGATTTTCAATTAGTGTATAAAATAAAATAAAATCTGTTAACATGACACACTGAACTTCTCAGATTTATCCCTAACAAACTAAACAGGCTTGCCATCTCTCGTTCATGTCTCGACATTCATCTCCATGACACTTTCCGTATGAAAACTATTGAACTTTTTTTTTTTTTTTTTGACAGGCAGAGTGGACAGTGAGAGAGAGAGACAGAGAGAAAGGTCTTCCTTTGCCGTTGGTTCACCCTCCAATGGCCACTGCGGCCATTTTGCTATTATATTCTGTGTATCATTCTGTCATAACAGTGGTTATGGTATAGTAAGTTGCTGTAACAAATATAAGAAAACTTATCAAGGTATATGACATCCCAGTGATGAGTTAAGTGCTATTTATTTATCTGTTATCTCCACTCAATAATCCCCTTAGAATAAAAGTAAAAGTGGTTTTGTCTAGCAGAGCACTTCACTCATTCATACATTCATTCATTAAATTGATGTTGAATATCCGTTATTTGTTTTCCACTGTGGTAGATACTGACTATATAAAAAATGAAGTCCTTGCCTTCAAATAGTTTACATAGTGCTAAATTTAATACAGAGAAAGTTTCTGAGAAAAGCATTCTAAATTTAAAAATAAATTCTAAGTTTAAAAATGAATTCATTTGTGACAACATGGATGAAATTTGAGAAAATTATTAATTGAAATAAGCCAGGAACAGAAAGACAAATTCTCAAGATCTCACTTATGCATGGAGTCTAAAAAAGTTGATCTCATAAGAAAGAGATAGTACAATATTGGTTACCAGAGGCTAGAGTAGAGGCGAGGAGGAAAGATAGGGAAAAGAAAGACGTTGATCGAGGGATACAGTCTTTCTTTGATTGAAGCATTAAGTTTGAGTCATTATTGTACTGTATGGTAACCATAGTTAATAATGTATATTTCAAAATTGCTTAAGTGGATTTTGAATATTCTCACCAAAATAATATGATAAAAAGATGTGGTGAAGTGAGGGATATGTTATTATCTTTCATGTGTACATAAACCAAAGCATTACATCATGCCCAATAGAAATCATTATTTATCAATAAAAATTAAGAAAAATAGACCATTTCTCCCTTCATTACAAATTAAGAAAGTTCAGGCAGTTAGATTATTTAAGTTAATCCAGGAAAATTAAAATCTAAGTGACAATTCTTAACATCGATACAAAGGTAGTATATATGTCAGAATCTATAAAGGACACCCAACTAGGCCTATTTGTACACCCAAACTCCAGTATACTAATATTAGATGTTAATAGTAGGGAAATCTGGGTGTGGTGTTCAAAGGGACTCTTTATGCTGCTCTATAATTCTTCTTTTGTTAAATTTAAGACTATTCTTAGATAGTTAAAAAACAAGCATAGTTTTATAAATTCATGGAAAATGGAACTAAAATATACATTTAGAGGGAAGTGTGCAACAAAAACTAAATCATCTCTTGGGATGCCCTCATCTCATATCTGAGTGTCTAGTTCAAGTTCCAGTTACTCTGCTTCCAGTCTAGCCAGCTGTTAGTGAGCACCCAGAGCATGAAAGATCTGGATTGAGTTCTGTGCTCCCGGTTTATTGAAACAGTGAATAGAATATCTCTCTCTGTCCTTGCTCTGTTTCTCTGCCTTTCAAACAAAATGAAGATAAATAAAACATTTGAAAGATGAGTTTTTTATAAAAATAAATTTTATTTAAAAATAAAATTCATGCATATTTTTGGGAATATGCACTGTCCATGAACTTTTTGAATATCCTACTAATGCATAAATTTCAAAAATGCTTTTGTAACCAAACAAACTAATATTTTAGTTTCATTTATATATGAACTTTTTCAAGTAACTTTGTCCTATTGCATATGTGTAAGCACACTGGATAAGAAGTGTGATTGGTGGAGAATAAGCTGTCAGTTAGGGAAGTGTAGTGATGGGTAGAGAATCTATCTTAGGATTCCCTTTTTAATTACAGTGCATTAATAATTGAGTGCCATCTTTTCCATGATTATGAACCATTAAAAAACAAAAAGGAAATTAGGGGACTGGAATTTAGCCTAGTATTTAAGATGTTTGCTAAGATGTCTATGTCCCATATCAGAGTGTCTGTGTTTAATAGTAGTCTCTGGTGCCAGTCTCCAGTTTCTTACTAATGCAGACCTTGGGAGGCAGCAGAGATAACTTGGGTCCTCCCACCTATGTAGGAGACTTAGATTGAGTTCCTATCACTTGGTTTCATGCATTTGCAGAGTGAATCAGTGAATAGAAGCACTTTTTCTGTATTTGTCTCTGCCACATAAATAAATAAAACTTAAAAGATATCAGTGGTGTGGCTTAACATATTAAAGATTTCATTAAAGGCAAAGTGACAAAGAGGGGAAGAGATAGACAGACAGATAGATACACCATATACAGAAATATTTCATCTGCTGGTTCATTTGCCAAATGGCTGCCACAGCCAAGTGTGGGCCAGGCTGAAGCCAAGACCCAGGAGCTGGGAACTCCATCCTGGTCTCCTAAGTGGGTAGCAGGGACCCGAGAACTTGGGCTCATCTTCCAGGCTCATTAGCAGGGAGCTGGATCAGAAGCAGAGCAGCCAATTGTTGAACCAACGCACCAATATGGGATATCAGTCCTAAGCGATGGCTTAAACTACTGCATCAGAATACCTGCTAGTCTTTATAATATTAAAATATTATAGTTTCATAATTTCATCAATTCAGTAATAATAAATGTTTGGACTTGGCACGGGATATTGAGATCTAGATAAAATCAACTAGAGAAATGGAGAAACATAATTTATTGTTCTAATAAAACCCTAAATGATATTATCCACACACATCATTTTATGAAGACTACAGAGAAGGAAACACAGCTACTGCCTTTGAACCATCAAAGAACACAAATGTGATTAACATTCAATTTTTATTGCTTTAATAACATATACATTTATTTGTATGTTGTACATAAGAATTTACTCTCCAAATTTACTCTAAAATTATAAGATCATATCATTGTAACCATTAAATTGCCATCAATTTTCTTTACTATAGAAAATCATATTAGATATTTTGGGCAAGTCAACAAGAAAATCTGAAGTTCAGGAAGATTACTGCTAAATAAGTAATTCAGCTATCTTACATTAAATTTGTGTTTTAATTAGTTTTCTATTTAGTGGATCTTTTAAACTATAAAACCTTTTTCTTTTTATAATTACATTTCAATTTTGTTTTTATAGAAAATTTAAGTACATCGTTTGTGCATCTTTCTGCTTAATGCTTCCTTAGTTACAAATGTTACCAAACCATTGCCCTTTAAGCAACCATGGAAAAGTTGGCAACTTGCCAAGCTAATTTTCAACATTTTAATTATTTTCTAATAAAGCAAGAGAGCTGTAGTCTCAAAGTATGAGGATAAGGCAATTTGGGTTCCACATCTAGAATATGCTCCAGTGAGGCAGTGAGGCATTCCAATTTCCTGTCAGGGAAACCAGGAGCAGTACGAAAAAGCTACCACGGGCAGCAGAAACTGGGATGAAGAAGGAAAGCAGCTTCTCCCTGGGAGGCAGAACTCATTATCAATTTGCTTTACATAGAAGCCGAAAATATACATTTTTAAGTGTGGTCTAGATTGCCATCTGATTGCTCCCTCCCCTTTAATTTGTAAACTGATTTAATCTGGACTCTCAAGAGACAAAAGGATTTTCTGAGCCTTCAGTGTAATTACCTATCAAAGTATGAAATTGCTTATAAAAGGACATCATTTGGGGTTCTTTTAAAAAGAAAAATCTTCTTAAAGTTAAACAAGCTCAGGGTAGTAATCATACCGATTAAATAATGACACAACTTAAAGTCTATTACTTGTAACTCCTAGATAAAGTAACATCAGGCTCAGAAGGTACAGTGTTGATTAATTTTGTCTGTAAACAAAAACACTGTTGAGAATAGTAAATTGTTTTCTTTTTTTCAAATAGTCTTTGTCAGATAATAAAAAACAACAATTTGATGATAATGGCTTTTTTGAAATATTTATTTATTTGAAATTCAGAGTTACAGAGAGAGAAGGAGATACACACACACATACACACAAATAGAGAGAGAGAGAGATTTTCTATCTGTTGATTCAGTTCCTAGATGTTCTCAATGGCCAGGGTGGAACCAGGCCAAAACCAGGAGCCAGAAACTTCATCCGGGTTTTCCCACCTGGGTGCAAGGACCCAAGTACATGGGCCATCTTTGGATGTTTTTCCCAGGCCAGTGCCCCATCCCTTTAATGTGTAGGTATATGTGCATTCTTTAGTTAGTTTTACCAGGAAACACTATTTAATATTAGTAATCAGATATTATAGATAGTGATTTTCCAAAAACTCCCAGAACTTCATTAATTCAATGTTTATAATACAGTTGCTTTTAAAATATAAAAAGCAGAAGAGAGGGAGAGAAAGGGAGAGAGAGAGAGAGACTAGAAAGGCAGGGAGATAGAGCCAAAGAGAGCTCTCCCACTGGCTGGGTTACTCCACAAATCCGTGAAACGGATGGGGTTGGGAATGACTGAAGCTAAGAGCCTGAAACTCAGTTTGATTCTCTCTAGTGAGTGGCAGACATCCAAGTACTTGAGCCATTACCCACTGTTTCCCAGGTTGTTCATTAGCAGGAAGCTGTAATTGGGAGCAGAGCAAGGACTTGAACCCAGACAATCCATTATAGGATGTGGACATCATAACCACTAAGCCAAATATTCACTCTACTTGGTCTTTAACTAGGCAATTTCACAGCATTTTTACACACAGTAGGAAAAAATTAATATTGTAGAATATGTAATATTTTGTCATCATAATTATAATCTTTTAATAATTTTGATTTTTATAATCTTTAATTGAACAAGATACTTTTTACCTTCTGTGTCCTAAATATTCTTTTTGCTTCTAAATTAGTTTTTGATTAGTTTTTGGCCTCCTTGAAGAAGACAGGCAAAGTTTCTTCTGCGTATATTGTTTTGTTTATCCCATTAAGTTCTAAATAACTTTAGTCAGCACAGAAAGAATTGCAATCCATTCTACTCCTCATAATTTATGAATTTGGTTGTTGCAGAAAACATTTGGAAATGTTTTGGATTTGATTGCAGGGCTGAATTATCTTCTAGTTCATGATGCTTTCCTCTTCTCAGTAATACCAGGAAGATTTGGGTTCTGTAGTAAAAAGCATTATACTTACCAAAAGGAAAGCCTCAGTGATCAGATGACCAAAGCAACTAAAAGAAATCAGTTTAAGAATCTTGCATGAGTTTTGGAGAGACTCATTCTATTCAACTCATAACAACACATATGCAAAATAAGTGAATAAGTATTTAGGTAATTAAAAACAAAATTATAAACCGATAAAGCTCATTCATTCCAACTTTACATAGGGCAAGAAGTGCTTCTTTGCAATGAAATCATACAATTAGCACAAAATATTTTTTGCTATTGAAGACATTCATATTACTGCTGTGTATTATATCATGTCCAGGTTTCTATTTGTCAATGAAAGAAAAATAGAATAGCAATGGATGAAAGTATAGCATTTAGAGGATATATAGATTGAGGATGATGTTGTGGTCAGTTCTCTCCACATAAAAGGCATTCTATCTCACATGTCCTTATTACTACAACTTACATCTTCCTTATCACATGGCGATCTCTTTCTCACCCAATACAATTTTTTCAGTTGGCCAAACACTCTTTAATGAAAATCTAGCTTCATCTTGTAGCTCTATGCTCCTTGTTAAGATTTCAAAAAAACATAAGATGATTTTCAGTAGAAAATCTGAACTGGATATAGGACTTCTTAGAATTATAGTATCATCGTTTCATAGTATTATCATATATTCAAAACACAGATAACACTTTTGAAAAAATAGAAGAATACTATTCTTGGGGCACAAAATGAATTCTAGTAATATTTACACAATAATTAATTTTATATTAGCAAAACCACCATTTGATTAGATTAAAGGGGACAAAGAATATTCAAGTGGAAAGAGCTCTCAACTTTTAAAAAATGAATTTATTTGACAGGCTGAAAAAGTGAGACAGAAAGAAACAGATAGAACTCCATTTGTTTGTTCCCTCTTCAAATGAGTATAGCAGTTGAGACTGGACAAGGACTGAAGCCAAGAATTGAGAACTCAATCCAGGTCTCTCCATGAGTCACAGGAACCCAATTAATTACTTTACACAAAATCAAACCCAGGTATTCTGATGTGGGATGGAGTCTTAATCACTAGGCTAACAATGTGCTCCATAGAACACACTTTTAAGGATAAGAGAGATGAGAGAGAAACTTAACTGCAAATTCATCTTCTTTCTTCTAGAGTAGGAAGGATAATCCCAAGAAAAATCCAAGGTCTGAAAATAAATGGATTTTGAGGCCTTCCATGGGACCAGAACCATGTCCAACTTGGGAAAATTTGCCTGTCCATATAGCAAGGGAGTGCTGAAACATATACCAGGTTGGGTTGAGAGTTGTCTTGGACAAATGACAACTGCTTTCTGTTCTTCTCCTTTCTAAATGCAGTGTCCATTGCATTTATTTTATCAATTTTACTTAAATATATTGGGTGTGTAAAAGGCATACGTTCTGCCTTTTTATATCACATGTCTTTGGATGAAAAATCGAGCCTTGGCAACTGTATACAGCCAAAAGTGTCAATACACAGACATGATTTAGATAAAGACATTATCGATTTTGAGGCAATGCCTTAATGATAGGAGCTGTATTTTGCATGTGAGAAGCCTGTATATTGTTGTGGCCAAAGGTGGACAATGGTTGAGTGTTTCCAAAATGTGCAAACTAGTCCCAAATGTGCACAAATGTTTGTGTCTTATTATGAAGTAGAATATACTTCCCCTCTTTTTGAATTTATGCAGGTCCTGTGATTTCTTACTACCCAAAGAATGAAGAGGAAATGACACTAATTTTCTGCTTCTCTCATTTAAGAGATCTTATAGCAATTATCACCCTTCCATTTTCAGTCAGCTAGCATATAAAGAAGCTTAAGCTAGCCTAGTTACCAAAGAGGAGAGAGTTTGTGTGTGTGTGTGTGTGTGTGTGTATGTGTTGGGGGAGAGAGAGAGAGAGAGAGAGAGAGAGAGAATGATTTATATTGTTTAGGAGACCCTTGAAGAACCTTGAATCCAGTTCCCAGGTGAATGCAGCCTTATGGGTAACTTTAGTTGGCACAAAGTGAAACAGACAGCAGAATTCAATGACTAAATGTAGCTAGGTTTTGGAGTGATTCTCTTTTATAGCAAGAGATAATTGAAAAGATTTTTCTGCCTTAAATCTTTGAAAGAGACTGTAGGGGCAGGAGAAACTTGTTTCTTTTTGTTTATGGCTTATCTTTTCCCAAATAGAAATATTTCCATTGCCAAACAACAGTAGACATTTTATGGACTGTATTATAGAGGATCTAAAAGCACTCTTATGCTATACCATCTCTAACTTTCCTTCCTATTGTTTTTTAGAAACAAATTACCAATACTGTTTTGACTACTAAGTGATTATTTCAGTAATTTCTTTGGCAGAGAACCTACATCCTGTTCTTTATTAGCATGCTGGATGATTGTTCCCCTTATACTGCTTAGCTTGGTTCTTTGATCCCAAACTAATTATTTCATTTTATCTTTATTTGCCATCTGCTGGCCCGAGCACCAAGCAATTCAACTTCTTCAGAGCCAAGCTTAAATATTTTTGGTTTTCTTTTTCTGCTTTCAGTTTTACATTAGAAAACTTTTAAATGTTCTAACATAATGAATGGCTGTGTCATCTTATAGACCTAACCTGTAAATTTCTCATAGCTACTTGTTCCTGAAGTAACACTTAAAGAATCACAAGATTTCTATTGGAAAAGGAATTCAATTAGATGCTGTAGCATTTCCAAACCATATTAAACCCAGTTGTTTGGTTGGAAATGCATCAAACTTATGCTTCAGGATAAAAATGAAATTTAAGACAACTTGTGAGAATCAAAATAACTATACTCTATCTGCATCAGAACATCTTTTTGCTTAACCAAGATAGAATTAACTTCATGGGGCTAGAGTTGTGGCATAGCCAATAAAGCCGCTGCCTGCAGTGCCAGCATCCTATATGAGCAACCTTTTGAGTCTCAGCTGCCCCACTTCTGATCTGACTCCTGCTAATGTGCATGGAAAAGCAGTGGAAGATGGCAAAGTACTTGGGACCCTGAACCCACATGCAGACCTAGAAAAAGCTCCTGGCTCATGACTTGGGGCCAGTCAAGCCCCAGCTCTTATGACCATTTGCAGATTCAATCATTGGATGAAAAATCTCTCTCTCTCTTTTCCTCTCTCTCTCTCTCTTTCCATTCCTTTGTAACTCTACCTTTCAAATAAATAAATTTTTAGAATTAACTTCAATATCTTTTTTTAAAAATTTGGTCACTTATTAACTTAATGTTTATGATCAAAAGGTAGGTACATATAAGTAATTTTACAGAAAATTCAGATGTCACTTTAGAATACTTTCTCTTAAATGATAACAATTAAAGCAAATCACATATCAAATTATTACAAAATTACAATTTTAAAATGTTTAAAATTTTCATAGATATTCTGAAAATGGAAGGGGAATAGATTATTAACTTGGGGAAAATATTCAGTGAAAATATATATTTGGATATCTGTCATTTGTTAAGTGTCTGAGTCTTTGAACATGGAAAGATTAACCCACAAATGTGTCACATGATTTTGTTATACTCTTGAATCTAACAGTGAATGCCTAGAGAGTAGTTGAGGAATTAAATTATTGCTGCTTGCAGAAGACATAATCCTATATATAGGGGAACCAAAATCTCCACTAAGAGACTATTTAAGTTCGTAAGAGAGCTTGGTTAAGTTGCAGGATGTAAAATCAACACACAAAAATAATTAGCATTTTTGTACAGAAATAATGCCAGGATTTCAAAAAAATTTGTAAGATCAGTGTTATTCACAATACCTTCAAAAATGTAAATTCCTTGGGATAAATTTAACTAAGGATATAAAAGACCTTTACAATGAAAAGTATAAAACACTAAGGAAATAAATAGAAGAAGGCACACACAAAAATAGGAAAATCTTCCATGTTCATGGATTGGAAGAATTACTATAAAAATTTCCATACTACCTAAAGCACTTTACAGATTCAATGTGATCTCAATCAAAATACCATGGGAATTCTTCTTAGATCTAGAAAAAAATGACCCTAAAATTCATATGGAAACACATGAGACTCTGAACAGCTAAATCAATCTTAACCAATAAAAATAAAGCCAGGGGCATCAAAATGCCAGATTTCAAGACACGTTACAAACAATTATAAACTAAACAGCCTGTTACTGGCATAAAAATAGATTTAGATCAATTGAACAGATTAGAAAGCCCAGAAATTAATCCACACCTCCACTACCAACAGATTTTTGACAAACAAGCTAAAATAATTTCCTAAAAAAGACCAGTCTCTTCCACAGACAGTGTTGGGAAAATTGGTTCTCCACAAGCACAAGTATGAAGCAAGATCACCACTTAACACATTATAAAGAATAAGCTCACAATGGATCAAAGATCTAAACCCAAGACCTGAAAGCTTCAAATTACTAGAGTAAAACATTGAAGAAACTCTGCAAGATGTTGGCCTAGGCAAAATCTTTCTGGATAAGCTCCCAGAAGAATATGCAACAAAATAAAAAATTGACAAATGGGATTATATCAAGCCAAGAAGCTTCTGTACATCAAAGGAGACACTTAATAAAGTGAAGAGGTAACTAATATAATGGGAGAAAATATTTGCAAATTATACATTTGATAAAGGATTAACATCTTAAATAGATAAGGAGCTAAATAGACTAAACAACAACAAAGCAAATAATCATGTTAAGAAATGGGACAAAGAAATGTACAGGTATTTTTCAAAGGATGGAATACAAATGCCAAACAGACACATGAAAAAATGCTCAGGATCACTAGGCATCAAAAAAATGCAAATAAAAGCTTCAAAGAGGTTTCACCTCACCCTAGTCAGAATGGCTATTATATAAGAAAATAATAATAACAAATTCTGACAATGATATGGAGAAAAAGGTATTCTTATATACTGTTGGTGGGAATATAAACTAGTACAGCTCTTATTGAAGAGAATATGGAGATTCCTCAAAAGTCTGAAAATTGATCTACTGTATGATTCGACCATCCAACTCCTGGGAATTTACACAAAGGAAATGAAATCAGCATATGGAAGAATTATCTGTACCCCCATGTTTATAGCACCTCAATTTACAATAACTAAGATATTGAATCAACTCAGATGTCCATCAACTGATGATTGGATAAAGAAATTATGATATATATATATATATATACACACACACACACACATAATGGAATACTACTTAGTCTTAAAAAATAACAGAATCCTGTCTTTTGCAACAAAATGGATGCAACTGGAGAACATTATGATTAGTGAAATAAAACAGAATCTAAAAGACAAATAAAATAAGTTTTCTTTGATTTTCAGTAGGTAACATATATAATATAAAAAAGTAATATATATATATGAGTGAATTTAATATCATTAGCTTGATTACTGTTTATAGCCCTGTATATATTCCTGTGGAACAGTGATTTTTCTACTTGTTTAATTATTTATTAAATGGAGTATTAAGCCTGTGTCTGTAAAGTAAATTGAAAGTATGTTATCACAAATAGTAGAAGGAAAATAATGAAAAAAAGAAATGTAGGTAGAGGGAGCAAGAGAGGGAGAGTAGGAAGTATACTATAGGCTTAAAATAGTATAAATGAAATAAATAAATTCTGTTCTTTATATAAATAAAATAAAAAATTAAAAGGAAAGAAAAGGAAGAAATTTATCTAGATGAGAATACTAACTATAACTATAAATAAAGATGTAACTAAATATAACTACAGCTAAATGCAACTAAACTGGGTGCTGAAAGAAAATATCAAAAATGATGTAGGAAAAATAAAGGAGCAGGTTAGAAAGGTGAGGAGTAATCCTGTCTCTTAAACCAAAGCAAAAAATATGGTAGTTTGAAAATTATTGGAATAAAGAAAATTTTCATTTCAAGTGCAAGGGTAAAAAGGAATATTTCTGCAAGAAACAAAATTTTTTTTGGTTGATAGGGACTCCTGATACTCCTTGGAGTTCACCACCAAAATGAATTTATATTCCAGCACATGAAAAAAATGGGATGATTTCACCTTTAATAAGTATGAATATATTAAATACATTCAAGCAAAATCACAACCAAGAGAATATATTCAAGAAAAAAGCTAGCTTTCTTCTAAGCATGGTGAATAGTTCCAATTTTTCTATGAATATTGGAATGCTTCTTGCTCATTCCTTCTACCATCTGCTAGAACTTGCTATCAGGAATGGGGCAGATGTTGCCAATGCTTAGCATTAAAAATTTAAGCAGAAATAAACTAGAGATACACTCTTCATTAAATACAATTCTTGTGACTTGCAAATGGTTATTATTATGGATTATATTGATAAAATTAATTTAAATATTCTATTTTTCATTCTACATAAAATTTGGTTTATAATCACTATAGATAACACAAGAATTATTTCTTAATTAATATTTATGATTCAACAAGTACTTAAATTAATGTTCAACAACTCCTCTAACTATATTTTTATATTGCATTTAGATATTTGACATTTAATGGAAATTCTATAAGTAGTATAGGGAAACTGAGTTGTGTTTGTATGTTAGATCTTTCATTGCTATCTTAGTTCACTGACAATTATTTGACAGTACTGAGCTTGTTTCCTTATCTGTACAATTACAACAGTGCAACTTATGCAATTTGTCATAATCAAGTGAGTTCAAATAGTGCTGGCCTTGGTGTTTATAATTTAATCTCATTGTCATTACATTTTCCTTCTTTCTCTGCATTTATTTTGTGAGTCTTTCACATTCATATGAATTAGATTTACAGAGAAATCTATTTATCTATCCATCTATCTATCTATCTACTCAACATAAAGCATATGTTTCTGGTGAAATAAAGAAGCCACATTTTAATACATTGGATTTATCACAGAGGGTCTACAAGAAGCCCAGTTCACCAAGAGGCTTTACAGGAGAGTCACTATAACTCAATCAGAGCAATCACTTTATACAAGAGAAATGCCTACTGAGTCTGATGAAAAAACACACGGATGTCCAAACCACCACTCAATCAAATCAGAATCACTTTGTGTTGAGGCAGCCTGGGCAATAGAACTTTGTAAATTTACCCAGTGAATATTATATATAGATAAAAAAAGAATCACTATATTAGACAGATTCTCATGAATACATAAGGAGACATGTACAAAATAATTATTGAAACATTATTTACAATTCCAACAAATGAATGAGCTAAATATCCACCAATAAGTATATGAAAAATTATAGATAGAAATTTTGTGCTCCAAATATCCTGCAAACTCAAGTGCTTTTATATGTTTGGTATGTGCTACATATGTGGTAAGTAAATTTGTGTCCGAAAAGATTGACAGCACTTACAAGCCTGCAATGGCCAAGGCTAGGCCAGGCTGAAGCCAGGAGCCAGGGACTTCATTTGGTTTTCCCACATGGGTGCAGGAACCCAAGAACTGGGACCATCTTCTGCTGTTTCCGAGGCACATTATCAGGGAGCTGGATCAGAAGCGGAGCAGCCAAAACTTGAACCAGGGCTTATATGGGATACTGGCGCTGCAGGTGGTGGCCCAACCCACCACACCACAGCACCAGACCTTGTAAGTGTATTTTCAGATAATTTATTCATGAAAAATTGTTATTTACAAAATTTAATTTTATTAATTTCAGGGGCAGATAAGTGGGGGTGTTAGAGAGAGAATGAACACTTGCATTTGTTGGTTCACTCCCCATATGCCTGAAGTAAGAAAAGAGATTCCATTTGGGTCTCTTACATAGTTAACTGTCATCAAATGACTTTAGTCATCTTTGCTAATGAAAGTTCAGAACTTTACAGAAATCATCATATGAAATGGGTCCCATTCAAATCCCCATGTTCATACATTGTAGGATTTTTATAAAATTCCTACAAAATTTTCAAAAATACCACTTTTTATTCCTTTTCACACTTAGAATTTTTAAACAATGCTACAGCTTTAGAACTAACAATATTTTTTTTAATATTTCATAATATTATATTTTATATTTTGTCAATCTACATATATAAAATGATATCTTGTGGTTGTTCATCCTTCCCAAAACTTGTGATTTTTCATCTTTTGAAATTTAAATGTTGTGTTGAATATTTACTGTTATCGTATTTTGGTTTCAATTTTCAATTCTCAGGGGTCAAGTAAAATAGGCCAAATTTTTATATGTTTATTGACTATTTTGTATCTTCTGTGTAACAATTATGATTATGTGCTTTGCTTTTGGAAACTATGTTGTCTCCCTTTTTTCTTTTTTTGAATATTTATTGATTTTAAAAGCAGAGCAACAGAGAGGGAAAAATATATAGAGAGATAGATCTTCTACCCCCTGGTTTACTCCCCAAATGGCCACAACAACCAGGGATGGTCTCCCCCAAAGCAAGGAACTAGGAACACCATGCTGGCTTCCTACATGTTTGGCAGGAACCCACATACTTGGGCCACCTTTCATTGCAATTCCAGGTGCATTACCAAGATGCTGGATTGGAAATCGAGCAGCCAGGATTGGCACTGTGATATAGGATACCAGTGATACAAGTGGAAACTTAACCCACTGTGCCAGCATGTCTCTTTTTCTAACTGATGATTAAGGTTATATTTTGTGAATGGGCTTATATCTTTGCTATTTTTTTTAACTTTTATTTAATGAATATAAATTTCCAAAGTACAGCTTATGGATTACAATGGATTCCCCCCCATAACGTCCCTCCCACACACAACCCTCCCCTCTCCCATTCCCTCTCCCCTTCCATTCACATCAAGATTCATTTTCGATTCTCTTTATATACAGAAGATCAGTTTAGCATACATTAAGTAAAGATTTCAACAGTTTGCTCCCACACAGAAACATAAAGTGAAAAATAATAGATGATTTTTTAAATGATGATGAAATCAGATCAGACCTATTGTCGTGTTTATTCTCAGTGAGAGTCAAGTTGGGAATTGATAATTTCTTCTTCTTCTTTTTTTTTTTTTTTACAGAAGATCAGTTTAGTATACATTAAGTAAAGCTTTCAACAGTTTGCACCCCCATAGAAACACAGAGTGAAATATACTGTTTGAGTACTCGTTATAGCATTAAGTCTCAATGTACAGCACACTAAGGACAGAGATCCTACATGAGGAGTAAGTGCACAGTGACTCCTGTTGTTGACTTAACAAATTGACACTCTTGTTTATGGCCTCAGTAATCTCCCCATGCTCCAGTCATGAGTTTCCAAGGCTATGGAAGCCCCTTGAGTTCTCCGACTCTTATCTTGTTTAGACAAGGTCATAGTCAAAGTGGAGGTTCTCTCTTCCCTTCAGAGAAAGGTACCTCCTTCTTTGAAGACCTGTTCTTTCCACTGGGATCTCACTCACAGAGATCTTTCATTTAGGTTTTGTGGTTTTTTTTTTTTTTTTTTTTCATTCATACTACATTTATTTTTTTTCTTTTTTTTTAACTTTTATTTAATGAATATAAATTTCCAAAGTACAGCTTATGGTTTACAATGGATTCCCCCCCAATAACGTCCCTCCCACCCAGAACCCTCCCCTTTCCCACTCCCTTTCCCCTTCCAATCACATCAAGATTCATTTTCGATTCTCTTTATATACAGAAGATCAGTTTAGCATACATTAAGCAAAGATTTCAACAGTTTGCTCCCACACAGAAACATAAAGTGAAAAATACTGTTTGAGTACTAGTTATAGCACTAAATCTCAATGTACAGCACACTAAGGACAGAGATCCTACATGAGGAGTAAGTGCACAGTGACTCCTGTTGTTGACTTAACAAATTGACACTCTTGTTTATGGCATCAGTAATCACACTAGGCTCTTGTCATGAGCTGCCAAGGCTATGGAAGCCCCCTGAGTTCACCAACTCTGATCATATTTAGACAAGGCCATGGTCAAAGTGGAAGTTCTCTCCTCCCTTCAGAGAAAGGTACCTCCTTCTTTGATGACCCGTTCTTTCCACTGGGATCTCACTCGCAGAGATCTTTCATTTAGGTTATTTTTTTTTCCCCAGAGTGTCTTGGCTTTCCATGCCTGAAATACTCTCATGGGCTTTTCAGCCGGATCTGCATGCCTTAAGGGCTGATTCTGAGGCCAGAGTGCTGTTTAGGGCATCTGCCATTCTATGAGTCTGTTGTGTATCTCACTTCCCATGTAGGATCGTTCTCTCCCTTTTTGATTCTGTCAGCTAGTATTTGCAGACACTATTCTTGTTTATGTGATCCCTTTGGTTCTTAGTCCTATCATTATGATCAATTGTGAACAGAAATTGATCACTGGGACTAGTGATATGGCATTGGTACATGGCCCCTTGATGGGATTGAATTGGAATCCCCTGGGATGTTTCTAACTCTACCGTTTGAGGTAAATCAGCTTGAGCATGTCCCGATTGCACATCTCTTACCTCTCTTATTCCCACTCTTTGTATTTTTTCTTTTTTTTTTAACTTTTATTTAATTTTTTTTATTTAATTTTTTTTTTTTTTTTTTTTTTTTTGCCTGAGTGTCTTGGCTTTCCATGCCTGAAATACTCTCATGGGCTTTTCAGCCAGATCGGAATGCCTTTAGGGCTGATTCTGAGGCCAGAGTGCTGTTTAGGACATCCGCCATTCTATGAGTCTGCTGAGTATCTCGCTTCCCATGTTGGATCACTCCCCCCTTTATTTATTCTATCGGTTAGCATTAGCAGGTACTAGACTTGTTTATGTGCTCCCTTTGACTCTTAGTCCTTTCATTATGATCAATTGTGAACTGAAATTGATCACTTGGAATAGTGAGATGGCATTGGTACATGCCACCTTGATGGGATTGAATTGGAGTCCCCTGGTATGTTTCTAACTCTACCATTTGGGGCAAGTCAGCTTGAGCATGTCCCAAATTGTACATCTCTTCCCTCTTTTATTCCCACTCTTATGTTTAACAGGGATCACATTTCAGTTAAATTTCAACACTTAAGAATAACTGTGCATTAATTACAGAATTAAACCAGTCATATTAAGTAGAACAGACAAAAAAAACTACTAAGAGGGATAATGTATTAAGTTGTTCATTAACAGTCAGGGCTATGCTAATCAAGTCACCGTTTCTCATAGTGTCCATTTCACTTCAACAGGTTTCCTTTTTGGTGTTCAGTCAGTTGTCACCAATCAGGGAGAACATATGGTATTTGTCCCTTTGGGACTGGCTTACTTCACTCAGCATGATGTGTTCCAGATTCCTCCATTTTGTTGCAAATGACTGGATTTCGTTGTTTCTTACTGCGGTATAGTATTCTAAAGAGTACATATCCCATAATTTCTTTATCCAGTCTACCGTTGATGGGCATTTAGGTTGGTTCCAGGTCTTGGCTATTGTGAATTGAGCTGCAGTGAACATTAGGGTGCAGACCGCTTTTTTGTTTGCCAATTTAAATTCCTTTGGGTAAATTCCGAGGAGTGGGATGGCTGGGTCGAACGGTAGGGTTATCTTCAGGTTTCTGAGGAATCTCCAGACTGATTTCCATAGTGGCTTGACCAGTTTGCATTCCCACCAACAGTGGGTTAGTGTCCCTTTTTCCCCACATCCTCGCCAGCATCTGTTGTTGGTAGATTTCTGTATGTGAGCCATTCTAACCGGGGTGAGGTGAAACCTCATTGAGGTTTTGATTTGCATTTCCCTGATTGCTAGTGACCTTGAACATTTTTTCATGTGCCTGTTTGCCATTTGGATGTCCTCTTTTGAAAAATGTCTATTGAGGTCCTTGGCCCATCTCTTAAGTGGGTTGTTGGTTTTGTTTTTGTGGAGTTTCTTGATCTCTTTGTAGATTCTGGTTATCAACCCTTTATCTGTTGCATAGTTTGCAAATATTTTTTCCCATTCTGTCGGTTGTCTCTTCACTCTCCTGACTGTTTCTTTTACAGTACAGAAACTTCTCAATTTGATGCAATCCCAATAGTTGATTTTGGCTTTGACTGCCTGTGCCTCCCGGGTCTTTTCCAGAAATTCTTTGCCTGTGCCAATATCTTGAAGGGTTTCTCCAATGTTCTCTAGTAACTTGATGGTGTCAGGTCGTAGATTTAGGTCTTTAATCCATGTTGAGTGGATTTTTGTGTAAGGCGTAAGGTAGGGGTCTTGCTTCATGCTTCTGCATGTAGAAATCCAGTTTTCCCAGCACCATTTATTGAATAGACTGTCCTTGCTCCAGGAATTGGTTTTAGATCCTTAATCAAATAAAAGTTGGCTGTAGATGTTTGGGTTGATTTCTGGTGTTTCAATTCTGTTCCATTGGTCTATCCATCTGTTTCTGTACCAGTACCATGCTGTTTTGATTACAACTGCCCTGTAGTATGTCCTGAAATCTGGTATTGTGATGCCTCCAGCTTTGTTTTTGTTGTACAAGAAGATTGCTTTAGCTATTCGAGGTCTCTTGTGCCTCCATATGAATTTCAGCATCATTTTTTCTAGATCTGAGAAGAATGTCTTTGGTATCTTGATTGGGATTGCATTGAATCTATAAATTGCTTTTGGGAGAATGGACATTTTGATGATGTTGATTCTTCCAATCCATGAGCATGGAAGATTTTTCCATTTTTTGGTATCCTCTTCTATTTCTTTCTTTAAGATTTTGTAATTCTCATCGTAGAGATCTTTAATATCCTTGGTTAAGTTTATTCCAAGGTATTTGATTGCTTTTGTAGCTATTTTGAATGGGATTGATCTTAGCAGTTCTTTCTCAGCCATGGCATTGCTTGTGTATACAAAGGCTGTTGATTTTTGTGCATTGATTTTATACCCTGCCACTTTGCCAAACTCCTCTATGAGTTCCAATAGTCTCTTAGTAGAGTTCTTTGGATCCCCTAAGTAAAGAATCATATCGTCTGCAAAGAGGGATAGTTTGACTTCTTCCTTCTCAATTTGTATTCCTTTAATTTCTTTTTCTTTTCTGATGGCTCTGGCTAAAACTTCCAGAACTATGTTAAATGGAAGTGGTGAGAGTGGGCATCTCTGTCTGGTGCCAGATCTCAGTGGAAATGCTTCCAACTTTTCCCCATTCAATAGGATGCTGGCTGTGGGCTTTTCATAAATTGCTTTGATTATATTGAGGAATGTTCCTTCTATACCCACTTTGCTTAGAGTTTTCATCATGAAAGGGTGTTGAATTTTATCGAATGCTTTCTCTGCATCTATTGAGATAATCATATGGTTTTTCTTCTGCAGTCTGTTGATGTGGTGAATCACATTGATTGATTTGCGAATGTTGAACCATCCCTGCATACCAGGGATGAATCCCACTTGGTCTGGGTGGATGATTTTCCTGATCTGTTGTTGTATTCTGTTGGCAAGAATTTTATTGAGGATTTTTGCATCTATGTTCATCAGGGATATTGGTCTATAATTTTCTTTCAGTGCTGCATCTTTCTCTGGCTTAGGGATTAAGGTGATGCTGGCTTCATAGAAAGAATTTGGGAGGATTTCCTCTTTTTTGATTGTTCTGAATAGTTTGAGAAGAAATGGGATTAGTTCTTCTTTAAATGTCTGGTAGAATTCAGCAGTGAATCCATCTGGTCCTGGGCTTTTTTTTATTGGGAAGGCCTTTATTACAGTTTCAATTTCTGTTTCAGTTATGGGTCTGTTTAGGTTTCCTATGTCTTCATGGTTCAATTTAGGTAGATTGCATGTGTCCAGGAATCTATCCATTTCTGATAGATTTTCCTGTTTGCTGGCATACAAGTCCTTGTAGTAATTTCTGATGATTCTTTTTATTTCTGTGGTGTCTGTTGTTATGTTTCCTTTTTCATCTCTGATTTTATTGATTTGGGTCTTTTCTCATCTTTTTTTAGTTAGTTGGGCCAATGGGGTGTCAATTTTGTTTATTTTTTCAAAAAACCAGCTCTTCGCTTGGCTGATTTTTTGTAATGTTTTTCTTGATTCAATCCTGTTAATTTCTTCTCTGATTTTAATTATTTCTCTTCTCCTACTAGATTTGGGTCTGGTTTGCTGCAAATTTTCTAGGTCCTTGAGGTGCGCTGAAAGCTCATTTATTTGGTGCCTTTCCAATTTCTTGATATAGGCCCCTATTGCTATAAACTTGCCTCTCAATACTGCTTTTGCCGTATCCCATAAGTTTTGATATGTTGTGTTGTTATCCTCATTTACTTCCAGAAAGTTTCTGATTTCTCTTTTGATTTCTTCTATGACCCATTGTTCATTCAGGAGCATGTTGTTCAATCTCCATGTGTTTGCATACTTTCTGGGGTTTCCTGAGTTGCTAATTTCCAGCTTCATTCCACTGTGGTCTGAGAAGCTGCATGGTATGATTCTAATTCTTTTGAATTTGCTGAGACTTTTTTATGACCTAGTATGTGATCAATCCTAGAGAAGGTTCCATGCGCTGCTGAGAAGAATGTAAAGTCTTTAGATGTAGGATTGAAAGTTCTGTAGATATCTGTTAGATCCATTTGGGCAATAGTGTCGATTAAATCTGCTGTTTCCTTGTTGATCTTCTGTCCTATTGATCTGTCTATTTCTGAGAGTGGAGTATTGAAGTCCCCCAGTACTATTGTATTGGAATCTAAGTCTCCCTTTAAGTCCTTTAACATGTCTTTTAAATAGACTGGTGCCCTGTAATTAGGTGCATATACATTGATAATTGTTATATCTTACTGTTGAATTGAACCCTTAATCATTATATAGTGTCCCTCTTTGTCTCTCTTAACAGTTTTTGTATTAAAGTTTATTTTGTCTGATATTAATATGGCTACACCTGCTTTTTTTTGTTTTTTGTTGGCATGGAATATCTTTTTCCAACCTTTCACTTTCAGGCTGCATGCATCTTTGTTAGAGAGATGTGTTTCTTGTAGGCAACAAATAGTTGGGTGTTGTTCCTTAAGCCAGTAAGCCAGTCTGTGTCTTTTAACTGGACAGTTCAGGCCATTCAAGTTTAATGTGACTATTGATACATAGTGACTTTGCCCTGCCATTTTCCTGGAGATATTTTCTAGTATATGCTTTGAGCTTCCCATGCTTTTTTACTGGTAGGTGTTCTTCCTTTCCCTTCTTTCATATTGATGGCCGTGTTTCTGTGTTTCTGAGTGAAGCACATCTTTAAGTATCTTTTGCAGGGCCGGACGAGTGGCCACAAAGTCTTTCAATTTCTGTTTGCTATGAAAGGTCTTTATTTCACCTTCATTCAGAAATGAGAGCTTAGCAGGATATAATATTCTGGGCTGGCAATTTTTCTCTCTTAGCACTTGTGCTATGTCTCGCCATTCCCTCCTAGCCTGTAGTGTTTCTGATGAGAAGCTGCTGTGAGTCTGATTGGAGATCCTCTGAGAGTAATCTGACTTTCTCTCTTCCACATTTTAGGATCTTTTCTTTATGTTTCACTGTGGTGAGTTTAATTACAACGTGTTGTGGTGAGGCTCTCTTTTGGTCATGTTTACTGGGGGTTTTATGAGCTTCCTGTACTAGGATGTCTCTGTCCTTCTCCAGACCCAGAAAGTTCTCTGCTAGTATCTCACTAAAAAGGCCTTCTAATCCTTTCTCTCTCTCCATGCCTTCAGGAACTCCTAGAACCCGAATGTTGTTTTTTTTTTTAATAGTATCCTGTAGATTCCCAACAATATTTTTTTAGATTTCTAATTTCCTCTTCTTTTCTTTGGTTTGACTGTTCCTTTCCTGTTCTCTGTCTTCTAAGTCTGATATTCTCTCTTCTGCTTCACCCATTCTGTTTTTAAGGCTCTCTAATGTGTTTGTCATTTGATCTATTGAGCTCTTCATTTCATTTTGATTTCTCTTTACTATCACACTTTCCTGCTCTACTAGTTTCTGTGTTTCATTTTGATTCTTCCTTAAAATTTCATTTTCATGAGAGAGATTTTCAATCCTGTCCAATAAGGATTTCTGTAGTTCAAGGATTTGCTTTTGAAAACTTCTAAATGTTCTTATCATAAATTTTTTGAAATCCGTATCTTGCATTTCTTCTATCTCATCATCTTCATAATCTTGGCTTGGGGTGTTTTGTTTATTTGGAGGCATCATAATGTCATCGTTGATCTTGTTCCCTGGATTTCTGTGTTTATTGCTTGGCATGGTTAATTCTGTTTCCCTCACTGTGAGTTTTTTATTATTATTATTATTATTATACTATGTCCTTGTTAAGTGTACTGCCTGCTGATGGAGGAGCCTTGGAGGCTTGAGATGGGTGTGGCCTGAGAGCTCTGCTTGGTTCTTCAGGGTTACAGGTGTGCAAAGGTGACACCCTCAGGTTATGCGTGGTAAATCTTTCTTTCTTTATTTATTCATTTATTTTATTTTATTTTATTTTATTTTTTGTTCAGTAGGTAAGTAATACTGCAAGGCTGAGCAGAATGGATGGTATTTAGCTTAGGTGGCTTCTACCCAAAGAGTCCTGGGACTCCCACTGGGTTGCCTAGGCTACTAAATTGTAGTCTTAACTCTCCCCTTTTATTATGTATATCCCAGCTCTTTGTCTCTTGCTTGCTTTTGCAAGGTTGGCGGAGAGTGGAACTTGTCTGTACCAGTATGCCCCCACCTATTTATTTATTTATTTATTTATTTATTTATTTATTTTTCCTTCTCTCCTGTAGTCTGTTGGACTTTCCCACTTCAAAACCGTGTCCCTCTAAAATTCTGTCCGCAGTTTCCTCGCCAATGTCTCCGGTTACTAAGCTCACCTCCGCTTCCAGCGCCAATGTGTGAACTCGAGCCCTGGGCGTCCCTCCTCTCCCTGCTGGTTTCTTTGTCACATAGACTCCCCTTCCTGCACTGGCGCTCAGACTCTGTGGCTCCTGCGGTTTGGCTTCCGCGTGGTGGGCGACCCTGCTGTCCCAGTAGGTCCTTTGAGTGACAGCAAATAGCTCCGGAAGAGTTTCCTCTGCAGTTTTTTGCTGATCCTTTTTCTGAGGCTACCGTAACTCCGCTTTTATTAAACTAAATTTTCCCGGACTAGCGGTGCGCGCCCTCACTATTCCGCCATCTTGGCTCCGCCCCTTTGTTTTGTGTTTGCTTGTTTTTTGAATACTTAGTAGCTTTTTAAAACTGATAAATCATGAATTGCATATTTATGGCTTCTGATGTGTTATTCTGATTTGTGTACACATGGTGTGGCTGAAATGCTGTTTCTATACATCTGGAATCAGTTTTTCTTTCATGCTAACTTTACAATAATTTATAGGAAATAGCTTTGGAAAATAGAGATAATGCTTCCCTTTGAGGCATTCAGAATATTTGTTTCCTGAGAAGGATAATAATAAGTATAGCATCATTTTCTGGGGGAAAAGTGGGCCACATTTTCTAGTAGCCTTCTTATAAGAGTAGAGTTTTCCTTAGACTGGTTCTATTCCTGTAATATGTCCTACTGATTGTACAAACTTCATAGATGAGACACCTCTTCCTAAAAGAATTAGGGATCAGGGAACTACTTCAAGTGACATTTTCCTGTGTCTTCCTATTATAGTGAGTAATAAATTGCCATTTATCTTTGATCCAGGAGCATTTTTTCAATATTTTATAGTTGTATTTTTTACTTTATGTATTTTTGTGACCATGTTATTTAGTATTTTCATATTTTACATTGGATAGATTGGCTGACCCCTTTATTGTTGTAAAATGTTCATTTATATTTCTTATAATGTTTCATGTCTTGTTTATTTTGCTTAATGTTAATATCAGCATAGAGTTAATTCTTATTTTCATCAAGTTTGATCATTTTGTTTTAGAATATTCCTTTTGTTTACACTGAGCAATTATTATTATTATTATTATTTACACTGAACTATTATTACTTAATTTCTACTGAAATTCATCACTAACTCTTTGGTTTTTTGATTGAACAAAAACTGCCTATTTGTTTTTTCAGTTTATCAAGTTTCTAATTTTGTCTTTATCTTACAAATCCACTCTGACAATTCTTTACAAAAAGTTTTAAGAATTTATTTATATATTTGAAGGGGAGAATCACACACAGAGACACACACACACACACACACACAGAGAGAGAGAGAGAGAGAGAGAGAGAGAGGGATTTTCCATCCACTGGTTCACTCCCCAAATGGCTGCAATGGTCAGGATTGAGTCAGGATAATTCAGGAGCCTGGAACTTCATCCCAGGATCCCATGTGGATGGCAGGGGCCTAGGCATTCAGGTCATCTTCCCATGTCTACCCTGTTACTTTAAAAGAGAGCTATATAGGAAGTGGAACAGCCAGGACTCAAACTGGCACTCATGGGATACTGGCATTGCAGGAAGTGGCTTAAGTTACTAGGCCACAATGTCAGTCCCTGACAAGTTTTTATATAATTTCTCTCTCTCTCTCTCTCTCTCTCTCTGTCTCTTACACAGAGTAACAGAGAGAGACTGAACAAGAGATCTTCCATCTACTGGTTTACTTGCCAAATGGTCACAACAGCCTGGGCAGGGCCAGGTCAAAGCTAGGTGGCCATAATTCTATCACAGTGTTCCATGTGGGTGGCAGAGGCTTAGGCACCTGGGCGCAAGGAGCCACAACATCTAGGTCTGGTCCAGGCTGATGCCTGGACTTCTAGGAACTCTATCCTGGTCTCTCACATGCATGTTAGAGGCTCAAGTAATTGGACCATCCTCTGCTGGCTTCTCAGACAGAAATAGCAAGGTAGACAGGAAACGGATAGCCGGACTCAAACTGGCACTCTGATAGGAATGCTGTCTTCACAAATAGAGGTAGCTTAAACCTCTGTGCCACAGCACCAGTCCCCAGTGTGAAAAATTTTATCATTTATCTGATATATTGTATATAATTCCTCCTCAGTTTGAGTTTAGATATGCCATATAATTATTTGCTTTGTATTTTTCCACTTGTTTTATTGCCTATTTTTGAATTCTTTATATTAATTAAGCACTTTAATATTCATTTTCTCATCTATCATGTTTTAAAAATAATGTACAATTTGGGACATGCTCAATCGGACTTGCCCCAAATGGTGGAGTTAGAAACATGCCAGGGGATTCCAATACAATCTCATCAAGGTGGCATGTACTAGTGCCATCTCACTAGTCCAGGTGATCAATTTCAGTTCACAATTGATCACACTGATAGGTCTAAAAGTCAAAGGGATCACACAAACAAGACTAGTGTCTGCTAATACTAACTGATAGAACCAAAAAGGGAGAGAACAATCCATCATGGGAAGCAGAATACACAGCAGACTCATAGAATGGCAAATGTCCTAAATAGCACTCTGGCCTCAGAATCAGCCCTTAAGGCACTCGGATCTGGCTGAAGAGCACATGAGAGTATTTCAGGCATGGAAAACCAAGACACTCCGGAAAAAAAAAAAAAAAAAAAAAACCTAAATGAAAGATCTCTGCAAGTGAGATCCCAGTGGAAAGAACGGGGCCATCAAAGAAGGAGGTACCTTTCTCTTAAGGGAGGAGAGAACTTCCACTTTGACTATGACCCTTTCAGAAAAAGATCAAAGTTGGCGAACTCAAAAGACTTCCATAGCCTTGGCAACTAATGACAAGAGCCTAGGGAGATTACTGACGCCACAAACAAAAATGTCAAATTGTTAAGTCAACAACAGGAGTCACTGTGTACTTACTTCTCATGTGGGATCTGTCCTTAATGTTTGTCCAATGTGAAGTAATGCTATAACTAGTACTGAAACAGTATTTTACACTTTGTGTTTCTGTGTGGGTGCAAACTGATGAAATCTTTACTTAATGTATACTAAATCGATCTTCTGTATATACAGGTAATTGAAAATGAATCTTGATGTGAATGGAATGGGAGAGGGAGCGGTAGATGGGAGGGGTGCGAGTGGGAGGGAAATTATGGTGGGGGGAAGCCATTGTAATCCATAAACTGTACTTTGGAAATTTATATTTACTAAATAAAAAATAAATAAATAAAAATATTCATTCTCTCATCTATCATGTTTTAAAAATAATGCTTGATTTTGCACAGGAGTAATTATTATATGTATTATTGATTTGTTGATGTTTGATTTAACTTATTGCTTTCACCATACTACCCTGTCATTTCAGGGACCTTAAAATGATTGAATTCATCTTTTTATCTCTTTTTCTGTTGTGGTTGTCATTTAGTTTATATTATTAACTTTTAAATTCAAACAAGAGATTAGTATTTTTGTTTTGTATATCTGAAAATTCCTTGCTTTTCCTTCCCTTATGAAGCACACTTTTTCTGGCTGTAACATTCTGTATCAGTGCCCTTTTTTCACTTTTTTGAAAATTCATTTATCTTATTTGCTTCCATCATTTCTAAAAACAAGGCACCTGTCAGTTCTTTTGCTATTACAGATAATGGTTCATTTTTAAATTCCCACTTGCTTTTAAAATTGTGTTCTTATCTTTGATGATCTTATAATGTATCTATGAGTTGTATTCTTTCTATTCATGAGTTTCATTTTTGGCTGTGTTTAATGTATTTAATGTTTTGTAAAATTACTGCCATTTTTCTTCAAATATATATTATAAATTATATTTTTGCTCTTTCCTTTTGAGGTTCTACTTATAGGTTATGTTTAACATTTTTAACATTTTGTATATGCCTAAGTGCTTTAGAGTATTTCTACCACCATCACTACCCCTTCTGGGTTAAATTTGGATTTAATAAATTAGCTTCCATTGCCCTATGAATCATTTGCTTTTCTGTTGCTGTTCCCCCAACCCCTCAGGGAAGTCACTCTATCTAATCTGGTCTTGAACTCATCCATTGATTTAATTTATTATATTTTCTGATCTTAAATTTCTGCTGCTATTTATTTTCTATACTTCCACTGTTTACTGAAGTTTTATATTTTTCCATTTTTGAGATATTGATTACTATTATTATAAGAGCATATCTGATACTACAGTATCTCAATCCACATGTGGTTATGTCTTTATGTCATTATGGTTTTCTTTTTCTATTTTATCTTTATAAGTCTTTGATACTACCCAACTGAACAAAGAGGAGCATTTAACAAGATGCTTTCTTTGGCATCCTGAAGTCCATTTTTTTGTCCTATAGACATGTGAGATTGTCATCTGTGTTCAATTTCTCAGTGACAGCTAAGGCAAAGGCAAATATCCAAAGCAAACCCATGGAATTGAGGTTATCCAAGACCAGTTTCTTTTTCTGTAAGAAGACTTTTTTGTATACACTGTCTTTGCTCTTTTGGATGACCCATTTTAAATCCAGATTTCATCACCAGATTGTCTCCTTATTGGTGGTTTCTGAACTCCAAGTTTTGTTCTACATTTCTCTTTGATGCCGGCAAGTGCTACTCAGATTCACTGATGGGCAAATGTCTCCAGAGAAACGGTAACAGCAGATCTTCATCTCACAAATCCACTCTTCAGAATCATAACTTACTTTGCACTTGGATAAATTGGTGCTTTCTGATGCCTTCAACCCTTTGGCATTAATACTGGTTCTCTTTATTTTGAATGATGCAGTGCATCAGATAAGTACTAACTCACTGCCTGGTTTGAGTCCCAGATACTCTGCTTCTGATTTAATTTCTTGCTAATATATTTCCTGGGAGGAAGCAGATGATTAAGTTCAAGTACTTGGGTCCCTTCCAGCTGTATGGTGGACTCAGATGGATTTTCTAGCCTGATCTAGTGTCAACTGTTGCCAACATTTAGGGAATGAACCAGCATATGGGCAATTTCTCTATGTTTGTCTCCTTTTTTTTTCTCTTTCTCCGTCTCTCTGCCTTTAAAATAAAATGACACAATAAGCTACTTCTCCTTAGCTAAAAGTCCTTATAGTTAGCATTAATGATATCACAATGGGTATATATTTATTTCTTCTAGAAATTGTGTTTTCTCTACGGAGATTTAAAAATTAAATCTAGAGTTTATATTTTATAAGGTATAGATAAAGATATATTTTAACCAATTTTCATGTGGGCTGCCAATCAAACAAGCCCAAGTTATTGGCTATTATTATTTCCAATTGATTTTCAAAGTTTCTGTTTATGTGCAAAGTTTTAATTGAAGTGTAGGTTTGTGTCTATTTTCTTTATTCAATTTCATTACCATAATTATCTCTTCCACACTGTTTGAAACACTGTGTCTTTTGTCTTGAAGCACAATATAGACAATTTTGTTCCTAAAAATATCTTGGTTATTATTGGCTTTATGTCATGTAAATTTAGAAAGATCTTTTCAAATTATTTTCAAAAACAATTCTTGTGTTGCAGTGAATTAATGGAATAATTTTGAGAAAACTTAAGAGGTTGAATACTTTTATCCATCACCAGTGTAGTAAATTAACCATTTATTTAACTCCTGGCTTAACCCACTGCTTTGTAGCACCAGCCCCTGTAGTTTTAGCTTTTTATATTCAAGTCTATGATTCATTTTCAGTTAATTTGTTTTGTGTATTGCATAAGGAAAGTATACTTTGCATGTGGATAGCCAGTTGTCCCATCATAGTCACTGAAGTGATTATTCTATTAGTTTGTCTTGACACTTATCAAAATTCAATGACAAATTAATCTAAGAGTTTATCTCTCAACTCCCAATTCTATTTTAATGACAAATATCTTTGTGACAGTATCTTTACCTCACTCTGATACTGCAGCTTGATTGTAATGTTTCAAATTGAGTAGTATTTGTCTTAGAATTTTGTTTTGTTCCTTCAATATTGTTTTGATTTTAAAAACTTTTTGTATTTCAATTTAAGTTTTTATGGAGCATTTCTGGAGAAGATTCTGCTTGGATTTTGATTGAGATTACATTTTTAAACATGAATCAGCTTGGAGAATATTGCCATTTTTAACAGCATTAAGTTTCCTGATCAAAAAACATGGGTTTTATTTATTTATTTATCTTTAACATATTTTTCCAATGTTTTGTAATTTTCAGTTTATGAGTTTTACACTTATGTTAAGTTTATTCCTAAGTATTGTTGATGCTACTTTATATGGAATTGTTTGCTGATTTCATTTTTTGTTATTCATTGATAATTTATAGAATTGCAATTGACTTTGTACATTAACTTGTGTCCTGCATTGCCAATTAACTTGTTTTACTGGGTACAAAAATGTTTTATTGAATCATTAGGATATTTTATATGATCATGTCATCTATTAATCTAGCTTTATCTAACTCTATTCTACAAAGGCATTACTACCTAATTATAAAGAAGGTAGACAAAAATCAGAACAGGACTTAAATGAAGGATTAATAAGCAGCACATCTGAATTTCAACGTATCTCTTTGAGATCAGTGTTTTTCTTCCTTATGAATCTTCTAGCATGTACCAAGACAAAGAATTATTACCATATGTTAAGATCTTTGAAAGCAGCCTCTCTCTTCGAAAATAATGCAAGGATTCTGCATTGTATGCTCCTGCTTCAGTAGTTCACATTTTGGTTAATGTCGCAACATCTTTATGATGCTAAGAGTGGGAAGTAAATATCACTCAGATTGATTTCTCCTTCTGTTTAGGTTGTGATTCATGCAATTACCATTGCATTATTGAGTTTATGCCTTCTTCCTCCCGCCTTGTAATAACATGCTCTCTCCATCCTAGCTCCCTCCTCCTTCTTCCCTTCCTCTCCTCTCCTCTGTCTCTCTAATCTTCACCTTATTTTTAATGTAGACATTTAAATGGACCTGAATCTGGTTTTAGAAAATAAAGTACAATAAAACTCCACAACAAATGGTTCTTGAGCCTTTAATGAGAATTTTATCTAAACAGTGAGGTTATTTTGTACACACAAAAATGTTATTTTATACACACAAAAAACAGTAATTTGTTAGAAGTACAGAACCTCAAGTTCAAGAAAATTTCTACTAACAACAAAACCAACAAAGCAAGATAAAATAACAAATATTGTCCAGGATGTGGGTAAATTGTAAATTTTATGCACTGTTGGAATTGTCAAGTGTTGTGGCCACCAACAAAAACAGTATGATAATTTCTCAGAAAATTAAAAATACAATTATAATCTCTGTATAAATATTCAAAACAATAGAAAACAGGATCTCAAAGTGATATTTGTATGCTCATGTCCACAGTAACTTTATTCACACTGGCCAAAATATAGAAGTAACTCAGGTGTCCCTCAAAGACTAAGTCAATCAAGATATATAGTATATACATAATATGAAATATTATTCAAATTTAAACATGGAAGGAAATTCTGACCTAAGGAAATCATGCCAAGTGAAATAAACCAGCAACAAAAAGTCAAATACTTGATGATTGCACTTATTAATACCAAGAAACATGAAGTTAGTAGAGACAGAATGTAAAAAGGTGATTGCTGCAGCCTGAGAGGAGAAAGAACTGGGGGTTTGTTGAATAATGGGGAGAGAATTTCAAATTTGCAAAATAAATGATTTCTGGAGATTGTTTTCCAAAATGATGTGAATGCACTTGACACAAGTGAACTGGAAACTTAAGTACAGTTAAGATGGTAAATTTTGTTAAATTTTTAAAAAAGCAAAAAGAATATTTTAACAAAACATGTGAAGCAAATGTTCACCATGACCAAATGTAGGGGATACAAATCTTAAAAGTATTGCCTTACAAATGTGTAATATTTTCTAGATAAGAGTGACCGTTGGAAGTTGACATTTGGCATAGCGGTTATGTTGCTGCTTAGCATAACTGCTTTCCATATTGTAGTACTTGGATTAACTCTTGACTTTTGGGTTTCTGTTTCATATTCCTGCTAATGCACAGCCTGGTAAGTAGTAGAAAATGGCTCAAGTACTGATTCAATTTCTGCCTCCTGGCTTTGGCCTGGCCCAGCTTAGCTGTTGTAAGCATCTGATGAATTTGCCAGAAGACAGGAGATCTCTAAGTCTTAGTCTCTTTCCCTCTCTCTCCCACTGTTTGTGTGTGTGTGTGTGTGTATACATACAAATATACATTTAAAATAGTGGATAGTAAGAGATTCACTACCAGTATTATACAATGGCCTTTTTCTTGCTCATGAAATCCTTTTTTCCCTCAGAAAGAAGAAATATTCCCATTTTAAGAATTCTAATATTTCTATCTCATTTTAAAAAGTGTCTTAGCATTCACTTCCTATTTTTGCTATTCTATTTTTGATTTTTTATAAGACAATTTTCGGATAGATGTTAAAGTCATTCATTGCCAGACATTTTTCATGCGTATTGTGATTTTAAAAACAGGCTTTTAGCACTAAGGGAAATATCTTGGGGCTGGCATTGTAGTGTAGTGTATTAGGCCACTGCCTGCAACCCTGGCATCTATATCAGAGCACTTGTCAAGTCCTGACTGCTCTGCTGCCAATACATTTCCCTGCTAATGTGCCAGGGAGGGCAGCAGAAGATGGCCCATGTACTTGGGCTGCCTGCCACCCATGTGGAGTTTCTGGCTTCTGGCTTTGGCTTGACCAAGCCCTGGCTATTGCAGCCATTTGGAGACTTGGGGAATGAAACAGCAGATAAATGATTCATTCCATCTCTCTCTCTCTCTCTCGGTTTCTCTCTGTCTCACCCTTTCCTCCTTCCATCCCTTTCTTTTTTTTTCTTTTAGTTTTAGAGATAACATATTTTAAATTTACATTACAATAAGAAGGTATGATACTTCAATGCAAAAGTAGTTTAATAAGTAAAAAGCAAAAGAAATAGTTTATTGGGCATAGAGAAAATGGCTATAAACAATAATTGAGTGGAAAAGTGAGCATTTCACCCATATACAGTAGATTTTACAGTAAGCACAGATCATGCAAACTATAATAGTATAACATTCTTAACCATTGGTTTGATAAAATTATAAAAAAGTTTTGTAAATCTATATTTTCAGCAGTACGGTTATACACAAATATTTTTTCTTTTTTTTAAATTCACCTCATAAATATAAGGGAGAGCATGTGGCATTTGTCATTCTGGGTCTGGCTTTTTTCACTCAACAAGAAGTCCTCATGTTGCATCCATTTTGCTGCAAATGGTAGAATTTCATTTTTTAAAATAGCTGACTGATATCCATCGTGTATATACATCATATTTTCTTTATCCATTCATCTGATGGACACTTTGATTCCGAATTTTGTCTACTGTGAACAGTGCTGCTATGAAAGTGGTGTTACATCCAGCTCTTTGATATATTGTGTTCAAAACTGTTGAATATATACCATGTAGTGGGATTGCTGGATCATATGGCAAGACCATTTCCACTTTTTAAATGAAACGTTAGTGTCAAGCATCGAACAAAATCAATGCCATATGCAAATGCTGATGGATGAAAATATATTAAGGAAAAACAAAGCTTTCTTTGTATTAATTAACAAAATACATCTGATGGGATAAACCACTAACAAAAAGCACTAAAGAAACTTTTGTGCAATCTGAAGTATGCTTTTGGGCCACATGGCAGACCCGAGGTCATGGCTGAAGAGTCTGTAGTGCATTTGGATGACAGATATACTCAAACCAGATAGACACCAAACTAAATACACTTTGGTTTGATTTTGTTGATAGAGTGGCCTTACTAGCATTTTATAATTCCACATGGAAAGTCAAGTCAATAGCTTTGCAATCTTCATGAACAGAAAAATATATATGCCCTACCTACAAAGATTTCAAAGCATTTATCTTTTGAAACCTGGAATACAGCATAAGAAAATACATTGTCTTTGAGCAGAGGTAGTTTCTCTGAGTCCTGCCTATAAAGGTTAGGAGTGAACTGTACTGGGAAACACAAAGGAAGTCTGTCTCAAGACCAGTGTGAATCTACCCCATCCTCAAAACAGCTTGAGAATGAAGAAACTCTCAGAAGGAAGAATAAAACCATTTTATAAATTTAAAATTTCAATGGTCTCTTTTTGTTATTCAGTCTGAATCTTTATTCAAATTTTGTTATTTTTGTGCCATACCGCAATTAGATTTACTAATAATCACTATAGAACAGCACACAATACATAAGAATTGGTAAACAATCATGTTTTATGCTGAAAGTCAATATTGGTGCACACCCTTCTAGCCTTGCTTTTACTCTGCCTTTCAGTTTTGCCATATCAAGTTTCCTTTTTTTCTCACCTTCAAGAAAAACATAAGGTTAGCACTATGACATTCAGAAAAGACCAGAAAAATGCAAAGTGTCACTGCTTGATATTAAACACTGCTTCAATACCGTTCCAAAAACTCTGTAGATATTTGATAAAAAAATCTTTGCATTACATAAAACATAGCACACTAAAAACAACAACAAAGAGTGGATCTAGATATAGTCATAGCAGTTAACAGCATGGTATATTGTTAATTTGGGGTAATATACCACAAACTTTGTTAAAATAGTAATTTTATTTTAAAAAATCATGATATTGGTTACATTTCAATTCTGAGAAATCATAAGCAGTATTAATAATAGAAATATAGAATATATATATGAAACAATAAAACACTTTCATCACACTTACAAATAGACTAGCTTATTTTTCTCAAGTTCTTGTCTTGGCCAGAGGCTTAGCTATAAGCAACACTATAATTGTTGCGTATATGAGTGCTACTGGGTTTCTTTATTTTTTCTTTTTTTTTTTAATGAGGGAAGTGAGGAGTAAGAGAAGTAGTTACTTTTACTATTTGAATAATGATAAAACTCCAGAAAATATTTTCTAATTTAAAAAAAAATCAAGGTACATATTAGCCTGTTAATCCAATAAAAAGCAAAACATATATGGAAAAACAAGATTGTCATTGTTATTGACAGCACTGTCCTACAGATATTATTTAACTCACATAACTATTTGCAGCCTTATCATACACAATAACTTTGTAGCTTAGCAATTGATATTGATCATGGGAAGACCAATTTAGCTATGGTGATTGGTACTTACTGTGAAAACAGATGAAATGCATGTATTGGTCCTGAATCTGGGGCATTTGTTCTCTCTGTAGGAATTAAAGTAATGCCTCATCATCCTTTTGAAATAATAGAAAATCAACAACAGCTGTATAATTTGGAATAAAATTAATATTTAAAATACAACAATTTAATTTTAGTCATCCGTTTCCACCTTAGAATACATCTATTTTTTAAACCACAATGTATAGTACCTAATGGCATAGTGTCTATTAGTATAGTTTTGCATGAAGATACTGACATGGGAGAATATTAATATAAGAAGATCTTGGTATAAACGTGCATTTCTTGGAGCATGCATGGCTGGAGACTGTTAATTCTTTCAGGACTTTCCAGGAAGAAGAAAAGTTCTTCTATTTGTGAATCTGTGATTGTAATTGGTGGTAGAGATTCAAAAAGTCAAGTTTTCCTGAAGCTGAGGCTTATTTAAATGGAAATATTCATTCTTTTGTCCTGTCTATTCCAGGAGTCCTATCAGCTATGATAGAATTCTTAAGGAAATGAGAAGACAAACTTACTTGGGAGGCATGAAATAAGAATGTCTATAATCCCACAGAAATCAGGGGCTGAAGACACCACATGATCTTATCAACATGATTGTAGATACACAATAACCATCATTTCTTTAACATTTTGGTATCAGTCTGAAACTTTTTTTATTTTTATTTTTATTTTTTTTGACAGGCAGTTAGACAGTGAGATAGAGAGAGAGAGAAAAGTCTTCCTTTCCATTGGTTCACCCCTGACCCCCAAATGGTCGCTGTGGTCGGCACGCTGCATCCAGCACATTGCAGTGATCCGAAACCAGGAGGCAGGTGCTTCCTCCTGGTCTCCCATGCAGGTGCAGGGCCCAAGCACTTGGGCCATCCTCCACTGCCTTCCCAGACCACAGCAGAGAGCTGGACTGGAAGAGGAGCAACTGGGACAGAATCCGGCACCCCAATCAGGACTAGAACCCCGGGGTACCGGCGTCGCAGGTTGAGGATTAGCCAAGTGAGCTGTGGTGCCGGCCATCAGTCTGAATCATTAATAAGGCTACATTCACATGCCCTTTCCATTTGCAATAATGGTGGGACCTAAGAAACTTTGAAACACTACGGTGCTGCTGGAAGTTACCTGGGAATTACATACAGCTTAACAGTCTTCCTTAGGGAAGGACAGGGAAATACTAAGAGTCTATAGTTTTAAGGGATGACAGAGAGAATGTAGAAAAATCACCTGATTTTCCTATCCCAAACACCAGCAAATCTAAAAAGTAGAGGAGGGACATAACAAAATAAGAATGAACAGAAAACAAAGAATTCATAGCAGTGAAACTGCAAATTGGAAAGGTAACAAATCACAACCTCAAGAAAATACTATGTTGGAAAAAGGAAATAGCTAATTGGATGATCCATTTGGAACTCAGGTACACTGCTGCTTCCTTGGAAGGCACTCTGTTTTTTTCAGGAAGGAAATGAAAGACAGTGTGGCATATTGCATCAACAATTTGTGGTTTGACATAATAGGGAATATTGTCTGTGAAGATCATAGAATAAATGGTATATGTTACATTTTTAGTTTCTTTCTCCAACCATGGATGAACAGCATTTAATAATGCAACATAGTTGTAATGTAAGACATAAAATTGTTTCTTGCCATTCTTTTTTCTAAGCCAGATTTTAAAGTGGCAAAGACTGATTCCAACATGAGGCAGTACCATCAACTCTAGAGGAGTTGGATCTGGAGACAAAAGCACACCTCTGAGAAATGGTCTCTTAATTTTTTCATGGGGGAGGAGACAAACATATGCAATTTCATCAAAGATGACTTTAGATCATGGAATTTTCTCTAAGTAGTGTTATTTTCAGATATCGTAATCATGTACATTAAAAATCCAGGTTCTACAGATGATTATTAAAACTAATAAAATTATTAAAACTAATAAAATAGTTCTGGGTTGTGATCAGTGGCAAAAGGAAAGTATAGACATCAAGATGTTTAAAATATTACCAACATTTTTATAAAAAAGATTGAAATATCCACTTTCCATAATATTATATATGTAATATATAGCCTGTATATAATTATGACAGAGCTGAGGATATATTCTTAAAATATGCCTGATTTGTTGAAAAGAAAATATACTTAATTCTACCAAGGAAGAAAAGAAGAGTAAATATAAAGACAGAGTAAATATAAAGACATGTGTAAAATTGGTTGATATAACATTCTAAAAAAGATGTACCTTCCTAAGTTAATGTAAAAGATCTTGTATAATTTGAAATTATACAAATTGTTTTTTATTATTGAACTTGGGAAACATGTCACAGGCATCACCTACAAAAAGAAGTGTTTGAAAATACCTAGAATATTGAAGACAATGAGTTACAGAAGGAGAATAGCCCTGCTAAATTTTCAGCCATAATTTAAACTCTATTTGTATATCTTAAAGGAGAGAGACAAAGACACACACACACACACACACACACACACACGAGAGAGAGAGAGAGAGAGAGAGAATGAATCTCCCATCTGTTGATTGACTTTCCACTTGCTCACAGCAGGTGAGGCTGAGCCAAGCTGAATCCAGGAGCCTAGAATTCAGAGTCTCCCACATGCAGCAGGGACCTAACTACCTGAGTCATCACCTAGGTCTCCAGGGATGTACATTCGCAGGAAGCTGGAATCAGAAGAGCCAGGACTTGAACCAGCACTGATAGAGAACATAAGCATTGTAAGAGGTGGTGAACTACTGTGCTGAATGCCTAAGCTGTGTAACTGAACACATATTAACAAAGTCAGAAAGGTACAAAATAGAAAATATTAGCTAAAAATTTAAGTTTCCACCTGATTTTATTTCCAAGTGTTTTCTTTTTATTCCCTTTTTCATTTAAAAATACAATTTCTGTGGTGATGACAAATATCTATACTGGGAAATTCAATTATACAGAAAGAACTTCATGGAGTCTGGGATAAGAATTTTTTTTTTTTTTTGGTAACATACATTGAGTGGCACTAATTACATGATAACTGTAGGATAACTAACATGAATTTTTGATGATACCTCATATAAGCATCCAGAATCAAACATGGGTATATTTAAAATTTTATGAAATTATATTGGTAGTTTTCAGAATAGTAGATACATGAAAAATTAGTCAATATGTATTAGATACACTTCATTTTCCATATACAAGTAAAAAAAGTAGAACCTACCTCATATATAACATGAACTATTTCCATATCTACCAAAACATTTTATAAACTAAATTTATAATTTTGATTTATGACAATATTGGTATGTAAGATAAGTATGATAAAAACCTCAGAATAAAAGGAAATCTTTTTATTTTTTAAATTTTTCTTCTTTTTTCATTTTCTTTTTAAACACCCTCTTTCACAGTTATCATATTCACCAAGCAGCAACAATGTTAATTTCACAATTGAAAATAAAATCACCATTTAAAGATATAAATTCATCTCTCTGATATCTCATCAGTATTTCTTCAAATGTAAAGTACTACCAATAACAATTCAATTTCAGCCCAAAAAAAACAAAAGTTACTTTTTTTAAAAGATTTATTTTATTTATTTAAAAGACAGAGTCACACAGAGAGGTAGAGACAGAGAGAGAAGTCTTCCATCTGCTGGTTCATTCCCCAGTTGACTGCATCTGCTGGAGTTGTGGAGATCTGAAGCCAGGAGCTTTTTCTGTGTCTCCCACGTGGGTGCAGGGGTCCAAACTTGGGCCATCTTCTGTTTTCCCAGGCCATAGCAGAGAGCTGCACCAGACAAGGAGCAGCCCTCTGGTGCCCATATGGGATGCCAGCGCTTCAGGCCAGGGCTTTAACCCACTGCGCCACAGCACCAGCTTTGACATTTTCCTGCTTGTCATAAAATTAAAGAAAATTTTAATTCAAAATACTCTATAGCTAATTTTTACTTACTAGGCAATTCAGTTATGGAGTTTTAACCAAATTTCAGGCTTTCTCACAAATCATTAATATTTAAACATATAATTTTTGATAAATCTTGTCATATATGTTAAAATCTTCCAAGTATACTCTCCTTGACCTAGAAATTGTACATCTAATTTTTCATTGTAAAAAATAGCATGGTAAATAATAAATCTGTCTATATGTATATGTATATACATATATATCTGAATACTTAGGAATTGGAAAACTGGAAGATTATAAAAATGTCTAAATATAGAAAAATGTAAATAGATTTGCTTCACCAAGTCATAATAACTTCCAGAATGCATAATTTCTGTGTTGCTTCTGTGTTGTGGTCTGTATCCTCCTAAGCTTTACATACAATAAGATGTATTAATTAAGAAGCTGACACCCTGGGTTCTAGTCTTGGTTGGGGCGCCGGGTTCTGTCCCTGTTGCTCCTCTTCCAGTAAAGATCTCTGCTGTGGCCTGGGAAGGCAGTGGAGGATGGCCCAAGTGCTTGGGCCCTGCACCTGCATGGGAGACCAGGAGGAAGCACCAGCCTCCTGGCTTCAAATCAGCACAGTGCGCCGGCCACAGTGCACAGGCCATACCGGCCATTTGGTGGGTGAACCAACGGAAGGAAGACTTTTCTCTCTGTCTCTCTCACTTCTAACTCTGCCTGTCAAAAAATAAAAAAATAGAAAAGAAGCAGTTTAAATAAGATTCCTTGTATCATACTGGAAACTATTCTGTTAGTACTAACTTCCCAGCCATTCTGTTTGAATGGTTCATCATACTCTTTGCTCATTTAAAGCTTAGTAATTACTAACCCTCTACAGTATTACATGTGTCAATAAAGAGTTGACTTGATTAGCCCTTGTCCTGACTGTGGAGGAACAAGTTAATACTTTATCCCTTTTAGTATTTTTTTGTTCTACTTAATACTATTGGTTGAACTCTTTAATTATATAAACAAAATTATTCTTAGGTGTTTAACTGAAATGTTATCCCTGTTAAATACAAGAGAGGGAATAAGAGAGGGAGGAGATGTACAGTTCGGCACATGCTCAATCTGACTTGCCCCAAACGGTAGAGTTAGAAATGTGCCTGGGGATTCCAATTCAATTCCATCAAGGTGGCATCCAACCAATGCCATCTCACTAGTCAAAGTGATCAGTTTTAGTTCATAATTGATCATAATGATAGGATTAAGAGTCAAAGGGATCACATAAACAAGACTAGACTAATACTAACTGATAGAATCAAAAAGAGAGAGAACAATCCAACATGGGAAACAGGATACACAGCAGACTCATAGAATGGCAGATGTCCTAAACAGCACTCTGGACTCAGAATCAGCCCTTAAGGCACTCGGATCCGGCTAAAAATCCCATGAGAGTATTTCAGGCATGGAAAGCCAAGACACTCTGGCAAAACAAAACAAAAGAAAACTAAAAACACAAAACAAAACAAAACAAAACAAAACAAAACAAAAAACGAAACCCTACATGAAAGATCTCTGTGAGTGAGATCCCAGCAAAAAGAATGGACCATCAAAGGAGGAGATTACTTTCTCTGAAGGAAGGAGAGAACTTTCACTTTGACTATGACCTTGTCTAAATAAGATCAGAGTTGGCAAACTCAAAAGGCTTCCATAGCTTTGGCAACTAATGACAAGAGCCTAGGGTGATTACCGATGCCATAAACAAGAGTGTTAATTGTTAAATCAACAACAAGAGTCACTGTGCACTTACTCCCCATGTAGGATTTCTGTCCTTAATGTGTTGTACTATGTGAATCAGTGGTATAACTAGTACTCAAACAGTACTTTGTACTTTGTGTTTCTGTATGGGTGCAAACTGATGAAATCTTTACTTAATGTATACTAAATCGATCTTCTGTATATAAAGATAATTGAAAATGAATCTTGATACAAATGGAATGGGAGAGGGAGTGGGAGATGGGAGGAGTGCGAGTGGGAGGGAAGTTATGGGGGGGGAAAGCCATTGTAATCCATAAACTGTACTTTGGAAATTATATTTACTAAATAAAAGTTTATATTCATCTTTATAAAAACAGAAATGATATATTTCCTTACAGATCTTCCCATTATTTAAGTGGTAATTCCATTTCTGGTGTGAACATTCATACACTTATGACCAAGTAATTACTGGAAGATTTTCAAATATGGGTTAGTGGTAAATTCAAATATCTTGATCCAACAAATGCCAAACTGTGAATCATGGTGAATATGTCCAACTACCTGGCATCAACCTACTGGCATTTTGTTTTATTAAGACAATTAAAAGAACATAAATTATTCAAAAACAAATAAGTTGAGCTTTATGTAGGATTCATTAAAATTGTAAGGTTTGATTTGCTATCCTGTTAATTTACTAGTAATTAATTGTACATTTTATTGGTTAAGACATAAATCACTCTATCAAATTTTATTACTAGATGCTTAAATTATAAATCACATGTTTATTAAATCAAGTAATAATGTATCTCTTACAAGGTTTTTATTTCTTCTTTGGAACTGTTTATAGGAAACTAGGTTAATTTTAAATGAAAGAATATTTTTCTTCTTCTATCAAATGATATTTTAACAGCACTGACATCATATTTGTAAGAACACCCAATTCATCAGGAAAATATGCCATGCTTTGCAGGCAGAAAAGGAGACAAAACAAAATTAAAATATAAGAAATACGAAAAAGAGAGCACATGAATTATTTTAGAACAGCTGCCACACAAGGATGAATACAGAAAGCGTCCTCAGAGGAAGATTTGGACCGTTTATTTCATCTCCTTTTTTACTTTCTTTGTGTGTATTTTTCAACAACAGATGGATGAGGACTAGCTGTGTCCCTGTGCATACATGTTTTATATTGCTAGGTGACGCACATTTTGGCTCAGTACAAATGAGCCATCCAGGTGTTCCTTAAACTGACATTTAAGATGGGTTTTTAAGTTGTCATGTTCTTGCCTATAATCGGAATCTGGTGTTATGAAAGGAAAAAAATCTCATCCTTTAAAATTCAGTCTTGCTCCTGAATGCAGTGTCTGAAGATTTGTAGTAACCAAAAAATTGGGCATTGGGGATCTTTCTTCCAAGTTTAAAATGTTAACTCTGAAAAGACCCAGTATTGCCTTTGTGTAAAAAGGAAGTTGCTGAGGGAACTATCCATTGTTTTTTCTTTCTAAATGGATATTTTTATGGTTGCAAATGTAATAAAAATTTGATATTTCCACAACAACAAAAAATACATAGTTGAAGGCCAATCCTTTCCAAATAGTCTTAAAAAAAGATTATAAATAAATACATTTATTTGAGAGGTAGCGTTACAGACAGTGAGAGGGAGAGACAGAGAGAAAGGTCTTCCTTCCGTTGGTTCATTCTCCAAATGGCCACAACGGCCAGAGCTGTGCTGATCCGAATCCAGGAGCCAAGATGCAGGGGCCCAAGCACTTGGGCCATCTTCCATTGCTTTCCCAGGCCAAAGTAGAGAGCTGAATCAGAAGAGAAGCCACTGGGACTAGAACTGGCACCCATATGGGATGTCAGGCGTAGGATTACCCTGTTGTGCCACAGTGCAGGCACCTCCAAATAGTCTTTATAATATTTTCCATACTTATTATTTTGAAGGTTGATGGTGACTTTTATTTTCTGTGACTGCCATTCATCATACTGTTTTTTTTTTTAATGTAATGTAACCTAATCTGCTCCAAATAGGTATCTTAGCTCCTACTTTTGGAAACAGTTATCAAAACAAACAAACAAACAACAACAACAAAAAACAATTAGAGTGGGTACTTAACCAAATGGCTAAGACTCGCGTGTTTTAACGTGGGACTCAGCAGTGATGGCTGAAGTAATAGCGTTCTTGCCCCCCATGCATGTAGTAAACTTAGATTGAGTTCGCACCTCCAGCTCCACCCCCAGTCCAGACTTAACACTTACAGGTATTTGGGGACTGAATCAGTGCATGGGCTCCCTGTCTGTGTCTCTCTCTGACTATAATAATAATAATAATAATAATGGCTTTGAGTTTTGCCCTTCAGAACCTAGAAAGTTTGTAGAACTTAGAAGGAATATATGGGAACTACAACTGAAATGAGTTCATTGAAAAACATAGATGACAAATCCTTCTGTTGTTTTTCTGGGGAAATGTAACAACAGAATGACAATATTATGGGAAAAATTTTTTTGTGACTAAAAAAATATATTTTCTTCCTCTTCTCACCCCTACTATATTCAAAATTCATTTTTTATTAACTTTACCTTTTTCAAGTTTTAAAATTTGCTTTTTATATCATATATGCCTTTTATATTTCTTTTTGGCAGATCATTTTAAAGCTCTTTAAATCTTTTATACTTTTTGCTTCCATTTTTTACAAATGTGATATTCTAAAGGAATTATCAATGATTTCACGAATGATAATTTTTATCACTTCGGCAATTGGTTTTATCATAATTTTAACAAAATCAGAGGTAAAATTACGAAAAATAAGAAAAGAATGAAGAGGGGGGTGAGTATGGTGGGAAGGATCACTATGCTCTTAAAACAGTATATAGGAAGTAAACAAAGATGTTATTGCAAAAAGGAAAAGAAAGGAAAGAAGGAGGGGAATTTGAGGGAGGCAGCAAAGGAGTCAAGTAAGGTTATCTTCTTAGAACTGTTATCTATGAAACAGATTTCATAATCTGTTCTCTTTATATTAACACAATTTTTTAAGAATTTATTTATTTATTTGGAAGACAGAGTGACAGAGATGCAGAGGCAGAGACAGAGGGAGAGGTCTTCCATCCACCGGTTCACTCCCCAGATGACCACAATAGCCAGGGCTACGCTGATCCAAAGCCAGGAGCCAGGAGCTTCTTCCGGGTCTCCCACATGGGCACAGGGGCCCAAGGACTCGGGCCTTCTCCAGTGCTTTCCAAGGCCATAACAGTGAGCTGGATCGGAAGTAGAGTAGCAGGGACTTGAACTGGTACCCAAATGGGATGCCAGCACTACAGGCAGCGGCTCGTCCCTGTACACGGTGCCAGCTCCAAAACATTTTTTTTAAACTTAAGACAATGCCTATGTGACTTATTTTTGGAAAAAAGTTTGCCACTCCAGAATATTCTACTAACCTGTGGAATGGGGTTACACCTTGCTTAAAGGAGCTACATCTTTCAAATTGAGACCCACAAGACTCAGCAAGTACGTCAGTTACACTCACACAATAACCCTCCTGATAGTTCTAACCCTCCTAACAGTTCTTTTTCACTATTTCCAAAATAATTAGTCTACTTACCATTCACCTGGCCTGATCAGCACAGTCTGTTCTCACTTTCTGTCCTGGGGTGACTGGTGAGTTTCTTTTCACTGTCAAAGCCATCCAAATTTGGATTGTGTTATTTTGGGCAAAGGCAAATCTCCATTTTGTTAACCTCTAGGTTATCAAAACCTACTAGAAAGGAGTGACAGGGTTTTATTCTGTTTTTCTTTTCTAGTTGATTTTCTATTTTTTTTCCTCCCCAGAACTTCTGAGATAATGTCAGTTTTATGTCTCACCACAATCCAGCCTGCCTACTTTGCAGAGTGCTCTTCCTTCTTATCCTCCAGAAAACAACATCAGCATTCCAAGTCCAGCTTCACAGATATACACATATTTTTAAATACATTCAGAAATGCTGGAAATAGCTGGCCCTGGTTTGGACAGTGTTAAATTATTGTAATATTGCTAAAATAGTCTTCCAAACTTACCTCCTTGGATACAAATAATCTGGATTTAATGGTATCACTTCACAACTTTTATATTTTCAGCACAGGTGTGTACCTAAGAATTTAGAAATTAGAATTGCTTCTACTTGATACTTTATTTGCTTATATATGTATACAAATTACTTTTAATTATGATCTGAATAACGTTTTTAAGATGAAATAGATTCATCATACTAGGATCAACATTTTATTTTTGGTATTAGCATAGAAAATATTAAAAACATGTTTTGGTATGTTTGTGGGTGGGAGGGAGGTTAAGGGGAAAAAGCCACTGTAATCCAAAAGCTGTACTTTGGAAATTTATATTTATTAAATAAAAGTTTAAAAATATGTCTTGGGAAAACAGAACTCAATGATCACAAAAATGGAAGATACTTTGGTGAAAGGTGAACCAGGTCAGAAGCTTATTTAGTAAAAGAAATGTGGCTTATGGTAATTTATTTTAGTATTTAAATAAGTGAAGAATGATATCTAAAGGAATATTGAAAAAACGTCATCGAAAGAAATACAAAATCTTAACAAAGCTGAAAATTAAAAAAATATACTAGGTCTATGAGGAAAGAATGGTAAATACATTTCCATGTCGTAGTTAATGATTGTGCATTTGTAAAAGTGGTTTCAGAGGAAAGATTGCCTTTTTATGCTACCTTGTAGTTTGAAATGACTTCACCACTAAGCTATGGATGATTTTTCTTTCATAAGATGCATTCTAAAACAATAACTCTAACAAACATTTCAAAACCAACAATGTAATATGTTGTCTGAATGTCACAATGGTATGGAATATATGGATTTAAATTGCTAAATATTGATTAGTGTGCATCTAAGATTTAGGGACGAATTGAAGATAAGGTAACAAATAGAAAGTGAAATAATTAAACATTAGAAAGTTGCAATTAAAGAATGTAAGAATGATTATTTTATATCAGTAATAGTTATAAATATAGCATGAAATAAATACAATGTTCTGCACTTATTATTCGTTCCGAATAGATAAGATTCAAAATGACAGAAGGAAGCAGAATCTATATTTGAACCTAAAACATACAGCCCAGGAGAACACCCTGTCAAATATAAGATGACAGATAATTTCTCTTCCACCAAGTGAATATAGTAATGAGTTTCAATCTGACTGAAATAGGACCACATCCCAAAATAGTTATAAATAGGGCAGCAGTAATATTTTATGTCTGCTATGTAAGGGAAAATTATATCTACAGTGTTACTCTAATGAACTACTAAATTTCTCCCACTTCTAAATTATTCATTTTATAGGAATGTATTATGTATATAACACAGATAATTCTAAAAACAAATACCAATAACCTAAAGTATTTGAAACTCTCACCCATTGTTTCTAATATGTCTATCATAAGATGATATGCTCAATTAAGATAGGCTTTTTAGGTACCATCTTTATGTGACTCCTCTTCAAAATCAAATATGGCCATGTATTTAGTGGAATTATTATTTCAATTATCATTTGGACTGATTACAGATAATCATGGTTCATGTTTTTCACTAAATCTTTTTAAGGACAAATGTATTATTTTGTTTTTCCAGAAGAAAAGAGTCCATGTTATTAAATTAACTACATTACATTAGACATAATGTCTCTATACCAGTACTTCCCAGGGATTTTAGTCTGGCATTAATTCAATTTATCTCCATTAGACACCTAGTTGAGCTCCTATCCAGGAAGGACAGAGGCCTTGACTTTCTTGTGCTTCTGTGCAGATCTTGTCTCTCTGTCAAGTTAGTTTGATCTCATCCTTGTCATTTTCTTTGCCCCATATTGATCTGTATCCATCATTAATCTTAGAGCAATCCTCTCTCTCTTTTTAAAATATACATATTTTTAAGGATTTATTTTATTTATCTGAGAGGCAGAGGCAGAGAGAGAGAGATCTTCCATCCACTAGTTCACTCCCCAGAGGGCTGCAATGGCCGGAGCTGCACTGATCCGAAGCCAGGAGCCAGGAAATTCTTCTGGGTCTGCCACAAGGGTGCAGGAGCCCAAGGACTTGGGCCATCTTCTAGTGCTTTCCCAGGCCATAGCAGAGAGCTGGATCAGAAGAGGAGCAGCTGGGACTAGAATCAGTGCCCATATGGGATGCCAGCATTGCAGGAGGTGGCTTTACCTGCTACTCCATAGCGCCGGCCCTAAAATAATCCTGTCTTTATATTAGATTTCATAGGTTAGCTATGGAGTTTTGGATGTCTTCAACTATAATTGCTCAATATTTCAAAAAAAAAATAATGCTATTGAGTGTTTATCAGTTGTTGTAGTTCTGTTTTAAGCAACAGCTCATTCTTTTTACTTTCTTTGTAAAACTGATCCAAGAAAAATTCAGGATGTTAGCAAGATGCAGGCTGATTGTCAACATGTGCATTTTAATTATGTGTGTTGCAGCTGCTTGGGAGTGTATTCATCTACTGGCTTGTGTGAGAGCTAACTCTTTTGGCATGTTCTGCAGAGAAGACACATTTTTGACCTGAGCGGTATTTAAAGGGTCTTCACGCAGTATGAAAAATAAAACAAACAGCAATAAAATCCAATTTATATTATGGCGGCTTCCTTGTGTCAGATCATAAGTATATCTTTAATACTGCAACATATAGCATTAGCAAATTCTTTCATACTTAGGCGTAAAATAAGGTAGGGTTTCTGTTTTTTATTTTTATATTTAATATGCTCATCACAATTAATTCCTGAAAGCAAATTTGCTCAATAAAGATCAGAGTGAACAGAGTGAATCAACTGCCACTTTTCTTAACATATGCTCATTAATAATAATCACTTAGTTGTTTATCTATTATATGACAGGACTTATTAATGTATGATCTCCAATCCTAATGACAATTTTTCAAGATTTCCATTTGTTTTGATTTTTGGATAAGGGTACTGAGGACCAAAATCATTAAGCTATTTCAATTCCATCTTTCATGCATTTTAACTAGCTTGTACCAAGCATGTTACTGGGTGCTGGGTTTATGTTAATGAAATGGACAGGCATGTCTCCTGCCTTTGCATAACACAAAGGATGAACTAGAACCTAGCAGCACCACCCAAACTGAATTTACAATCTAGCCTTACCCTTTTCTAAATCAATGTCATCTGTTAGTTATATGCCATTCTCTAGTTTGACTTAATTTATTAAGCAGACAAGCTTCTTAAGTTTGATAACCATCAATTTATGTCATCTGTAATTTGAGTATTGTGTCATGAAGGTTATGTGAAAGTTGATTAAGTTAATGAGTGGCATCTTTTTTTAGCAAGTGACTATGCACTGTAGTGTTCAATAAAAAAGAAAATAATGTAATGTAGCAGATAAAATACTATATAGTTTCAGAGACCGTGTAGCCTATGTTGTCATGGTTTGAATTCCTGAATGGTATTACATTCCAAGATGAATTCTGAAGACTCAAAATTTCCATCAGCGTTTTATCCAGTAGAAATGAATATAAGAAGGTCATGATTTCCAGTTATAAGGACTTATTAAAGTAATAAAACACTTCCACTCAAACATCATTAGTGAGAAGTTAGTATTGTGCCCATTTCACAAAATAAGATAGACTGATAAATATAGTCTTTATTTTATCCCAAACTGGAAAATGTCTGATGTTTGACCCTACTTGAAAGCTAACCACTTAGTCTGTCATCATTTAATAGAATATATGTGGGGCTGATAATAAGGCAAAGGGCTTCATTACTCACAGCAGAGCAAATAGCAAGAGTTTTATGTGTGCATCGGTTCCTCTTGCTCCCTTGTGGAACCCTTAGATGTGGCTCAGCATGGATCCCATTTGCAAAGTGGACCTGTGGAACAGCATAGAAATTTGAGGTTAGGATACTCTCAGCCTCAGAAAACTCCTACAAAGACTGCTCTACCTTTGCACTAGAGGAAGACATTATTGTTAGTATCTGGTGGAACAACAAATCTGTCCTTTGCCTTAAGGGGAGAGCCTATATCTTTGTCTTCCAAAGCAATTTGCTGCATGAACACCTTTGAAATACAACTTGAGAACAAAAATGTGCAGAAACTTGGAACAGGAAAGACCCATGGAAAATTGTCTCATAACATGTTCTGGGGAATTATGTGCTCAACTGAAAATAAGAAAGTTCTCAATAATACTAAGGAATAATAGGAAACCAGCTACTGGGGAACTGTTATACCAAGAGTTTTTAAAAGATTTATTTATATATATTTTTTTTGTTTTTGTTTTTGTTTTTTTTTTTGTTTTTTTTTTTTTTTTTATCTTTTATTTAATGAATATAAATTTCCAAAGTACGACTCATGGGTTACAATGGCTTCCCCCCCCATACCGTCCCTCCCACCAACAACCCTCCCCTTTCCCACTCCCTCTCCCCTTCCATTCACATCAAGATTCATTTTCGATTATCTTAATATACAGAAGATCAGCTTAGTATACCTTAAGTAAGTATTTCAACAGTTTGCTCCCACACAGAAACATAAAGTGAAAAATAATAGATGATTTTTTTAAAATGATGATGAAATCAGATCAGACCTATTGTCATGTTTAATCCCAGTGAGAGTCAAGTTGGGAATTGAAAATTTCTTTCTTTTTTTTTTTTTTTTTTTTTTTTTTTTACAGAAGATCAGTTTAGTGTACATTAAGTAAAGATTTCAGTCGTTTGCACCCCCATAGAAACACAAAGTGAAATATACTGTTTGAGTACTCGTTATAGCATTAAGCCTCAGTGTACAGCACGTTAAGGACCGAGATCCTACATGAGGAGTAAGTGCACAGTGACTCCTGTTGTTGACTTTACCAATTGACACTCCTGTTTATGGCATCAGTAATCTCCCTATGCACCAGTTATGAGTTTCCAAGGCTATGGAAGCCTCTTGAGTTCTCCGACTCTTATCTTGTTTAGACACGGTCATAGTCAAAGTGGAGGTTCTCTCCTCCCTTCAGAGAAAGGCACCTCCCTCTTTGAAGACCTGTTCTTTCCACTGGGATCTCACTCACAGAGATCTTTTTTCCAGAGTGTCTTGGCTTTCCATGCCTGAAATACTCTCATGGGCTTTTCAGCCAGATCCGAGTGCCTTTAGGGCTGATTCTGAGGCCAGAGTGCTATTTAGGACATCCGCCATTCTATGAGTCTGCTGAGTATCTCACTTCCCATGTTGGATCACTCTCCCCTTTATTTATTCTATCGGTTGGTGTTAGCAGATACTAGACTTGTTTATGTGCTCCCTTTGACTCTTAGTCCTTTCATTATGATCAATTGTGAACTGAAATTGATCACTTGGAGTAGTGAGATGGCATTGGCACATGCCACCTTGATGGGATTGAATTGGAATCCCCTGGTATGTTTCCAACTCTACCAATTGGGGCAAGTCAGCCCGAGCATGTCCCAAATTATACATCTCTTCCCTCTCTTATTCCCACTCTTATGTTTAACAGGGATCACATTTCGGTTAATTTTCAACACTTAAGAATAACTGTGTGATAATTACAGAATTAAACCAGTCATATTAAGTAGAACAGACAAAAAAAAATACTATGAGGGATAATGTATTAAGTTGTCCATTAACAGTCAGGGCTATGCTGATCAAGTCACCATTTCTCATAGTGTCCATTTCACTTCAGGAGGTTTCCTTTTTGGTGTTGAGTCAGTTGTCACCGATCAGGGAGAACATATGGTATTTGTCCCTTTGGGACTGGCTTACTTCACTCAGCATGATGTGTTCCAGATTCCTCCATTTTGTTGCAAATGACTGGATTTCGTTGTTTCTTACTGCGGTATAGTACTCTAAAGAATACATATCCCATAATTTCTTTATCCAGTCTACCGTTGATGGGCATTTAGGTTGGTTCCAGGTCTTGGCTATTGTGAATTGTGCTGCAATAAACATTAGGGTGCAGACCGCTTTTTTGTTTATCAATTTAAACTCCTTTGGGTAAATTCCAAGGAGTGGGATGGCTGGGTCGAATGGTAGGGTTATATTCAGGTTTCTGAGGAATCTCCAGACTGATTTCCATAGTGGCTTGACCAGTTTGCATTCCCACCAACAGTGGGTTAGTGTCCCTTTTTCCCCACATCCTCGCCAGCATCTGTTGTTGGTAGATTTCTGTATGTGAGCCATTCTAACCGGGGTGAGGTGAAACCTCATTGTGGTTTTGATTTGCATTTCCCTGATTGCTAGTGACCTTGAACATTTTTTCATGTGCCTGTTGGCCATTTGGATTTCCTCTTTTGAAAAATGTCTATTGAAGTCCTTGGCCCATCTCTTAAGTGGGTTGTTGGTTTTGTTTTTGTGGAGTTTCTTGATCTCTTTGTAGATTCTGGTTATTAACCCTTTATCTGTTGCATAGTTTGCAAATATTTTTTCCCATTCTGTCGGTTGTCTCTTCACTCTCCTGACTGTTTCTTTTGCAGTACAGAAACTTCTCAATTTGATGCAATCCCAATAGTTGATTTTGGCTTTGACTGTCTGTGCCTCCCGGGTCTTTTCCAGAAATTCTTTGCCTGTGCCAATATCTTGAAGGGTTTCTCCAATGTTCTCTAATAACTTAATGGTGTCAGGACGAAGATTTAGGTCTTTAATCCACGTTGAGTGGATTTTTGTGTAAGGTGTAAGGTAGGGGTCTTGCTTCATGATTCTGCACGTGGAAATCCAGTTTTCCCAGCACCATTTATTGAATAGACTGTCCTTGCTCCAGGAATTAGTTTTAGATCCTTGATCAAATATAAGTTGGCTGTAGATGTTTGGGTTGATTTCTGGTGTTTCAATTCTGTTCCATTGGTCTATCCATCTGTTTCTGTACCAGTACCATGCTGTTTTGATTACAACTGCCCTGTAGTATGTCCTGAAGTCTGGTATTGTGATGCCTCCGGCTTTGTTTTTGTTGTACAAGATTGCTTTAGCTATTCGAGGTCTCTTGTGCCTCCATATGAATTTCAGCATCATTTTTTCTAGATCTGCGAAGAATACCTTAAAGAAAGAAATAGAAGAGGATACCAAAAAATGGAAAAATCTTCCATGCTCATGGATTGGAAGAATCAACATCATCAAAATGTCCATTCTCCCAAAAGCAATTTATAGATTTATTTATATATTTATTTAAAAGGCAAGGCATCAGAGGGATGAGAGAGAGGAGGGAAACAGAAAGAGAAAGAGAGAGAGGGAGTGAGAGGTGTCTTCCATCTGCTAGTTCACTCCCCAAATGACTGCAACAATTGGGGATGTGAGAGGCTGAGGTCAGGAGCCAGAACTCCGTCTGGGTTCCCTGGCACATTGCCTTCCCTGGCACACTGGCAGGGAGCTGTATCAAAAGTATAGCAACTGGGACTTGAATTGCTGCTCCTAAATGGGATGCCAGTGTAGCAAGTAGAGGCTGAACTCATGGCCCAACACTTGCCTCATACATTTAGATCATACCCCTACCACTGTGTTTCAGAGAAACATCCATGAAACACTTTCATGGATCTTGTCATTCCAAGTACTCCCAGTCTTTCATGTATTCCTACTTCTGCATCAATCTTTACTCCATTTTTCTAATTTGGAATTTCAATCTAAAGGGCATATATTGAACAATTGTCGAATCTGGGCATTATATTTAATTCCAGGACAATCATAATAAATGAAACAAGCTCATTTTGTTTCAGTGGAAGTAGAACTTGGTCAACAGAATTTGCTCAATTATAAATTATCTTAACTGTAGTCTCTGTTTTTGGCCTATTCAAGGATCTGCTTGACTTTGTCTTCTGGTTGCTGGTCATTTTTACAATTATAGTTTACATATCTCATTTATTTTTATTATTATTATTATTATTATTATTATTATTATTTGACAGGTAGAATTACAGATAGTGAGAGAGACAGAGAAATAGGTCTTACTTCCATTGCTTCACTCCTCAAATGCCTGCTATGGATGGCACTGCACCGATCCGAAGCCAGGAGCCAGGTGCTTCTTCCTGGTCTCCCGTGTGGGTGCAAGCACCCAAGCACTTGGGCACCCCCCCCCCGCCCTCCTGGGCCACACCAGAGAGCTGGACTGGAAGAGGAGCAACTGGGACTAGTACCGGAGCCCCAACCGGGACTAGAACCTGGGGTGTCAGCGCCGCAGGCGGAGGATTAGCCAAGCTAGCCATGGCGCCAGCCCTGTATCTCATTTCTAATTTTGTTTGGAAACTTTATTGGACATTCACCCTCCAACTGAAATCTATTCTTATCTCTATCTGATCCTTACCAAGCTTGGACAAATATAACCATGCATAGCAGAAGTTAAGTGCCTGTTTGGCATCATAGTAAGATGGCTTCAGGCTCCGTTTGGACATTACTTGAATGCCAAATTCTGTTATTTTCCATACATTTCTAGAATTATCATATTTAATATTTGGGATTCAATGTATTTACAAAAATGTCTTTCTTTCCATTGGAATTGTACAATCTGATTTCCTTGTATTTTTTTTTCACTTCATCCCTTTCTGCTGGCTGAGCTACTTGCTGCTGTGTTTTTTCTTCTTTTACCTATGAGCATGGTACAGTTTCTCAACTGCTCTCTCACTTTCATCAACTCGTAACTTTTTGATACTTTGAATAATATATAAATGCTCAATACATGAAACTTGCAATCATATTTTACCACATTTCAAAGGAAAACATTCTCTTGTAAACATTTTGGACAAAGCTGGTATATGAAAAATATTCAAGAAAAAATAAGCATAAAGTTATGGCCTGAATAGGTAAAGTCCAAGTAGGAGTATTAGTTTCCTAGGCCTATACATAAGCATATAAAATTTCATTAGGTGGCAAGTGAAATTCCCCTTTCCACCCTTTTTTACTATTAGGCTCTGCAAACATTCTTCTGCAGAAACCTCAGAGTGAGGTTAAGTGTTAATGCTTTAGAAGAGGGAATGGAGTGGTGAAAGATATGCAAGTCATAAATTACTGAAGTTAGAAAAACATGTCTAAAATTTCCAAAGTAATTTGATGTAGTTTTTATATGAAAATAAAATTAAATAGACATGCTCATTATTAAGCATTTAAATAAAGATAATGGGATTCTGCTGGGATTTGCATATTACTCATTGAAGGAACAACAATGTATTTTCAAATTAAGGCAAGTTATCAACAAGCTTCTTATTAATGAAGAAAGCATAAGAATTAGAACTGTTTATGACCAGCCAGCTAAAAGTGTTTCTTGGGTTTAATCAATGGGAGACAAGTTATTCTGAAATTTTGTAGTGGTTGGTTGTCACTTGTAGATAGGAAGAAGTAAGTCACCAAACATGGCTCACTCAGAGTTTGTTTATTTATTAATCACCTGTACTTTATTTTTTAAAGGATTTATTTATTTATTTGAAAGAGTTACAGAGAGAGGAGGAGATCAGAGAGAGAGAGAGAGATCTTCTATCCACTAGTTCACTCCCCAGGTGGCCGCAATGGCCAGGGCTGGGCCAGTCTGAAGCCAGAAGCCAGGAACTTCTTCCAGGTGTCCCAGATGGGTAGCAGGGACCCAAACACATGGGCCATCCTCCTCTGCTTTTACTAGACCATTAGCAGAGAGCTGGATCAGAAATGGAGCATCCAGGACTTGAATTGGCACCCATATGGGATTCTGGAATTATAGGCGCCAGCTTTACCCTCAACACCAGTTTCTTTTGCCTGTACTTTAAAATCAGTTGGATGAGAAGAAAATAGTGGGAGTGAGATTGTTCTAGTGTTACAAGATCTATAAATAAATGTTTGAAGAAGAGATATTTTCAAAATTGATTCCCAATTACTTCACATTTTAAATAGAAACTTTTTCTTTAAAACTAGCATTTTTTCCTTCCTCTCGATTGCCTGATACCTGTTTATATCTTTCATAAACATCCTGCATTATATTTCTCCTTCTAACATTACACTAGTAGGGCAATGTCTTGTAGACTACCTTGTGGCTTTCAATCACACATATTTTTTATTTTTGTTCCATTTGGCTCATAACCAGTTTCAGTTAATTTTTTTAGGATTAAGTAAAAACTTGCATATCTTACCATTTGGCAGATTATTATTTTGCTTTTTAAAATTTGTAATTATTTTTAAAAGAACAAATATATTAATATACCAGAAAAACCAAATAAACTCAAACTTCTTTATTCTTAGAAGTTGAAGTATGTTTTGAAATAAAAAGGGTCAGAGAATTGTTTAAACATTAAGTATTAACTTTATAGCAGTTAAATAGAAAGTATAACTTTCAGACAGCTTTACCTAAAATTTATAAGACATTTATGATGCCCTGGCATATTGAAAATTGGGGGCACTATCCAAGTTAACAATAATTCCTAAGATTTAAAACAAAATTTCAGTATATTTTTCTCTAATGTCTATGCATTTAGACTCTGTGTATATTTATCCTACTCTAGATAACTCATGACATGTTGGTTAATTTCCGAATAGTCTTATAAATTCAATGGATGTTACTTTAAATTCTAAATTTCTACATGATTAAAATTGGACCTAATCTTCTCAATCTGTAATTCATCCATGGCACCATCGTAGCACAGGACTCCATTAATGAGCTAATTATTTTATTCCTCGTGGCTGGTTAAGTGTATACACACACACACACACACACACACATATTCTCAGCCGGAGAATGAGAAATTAGCTTGCTCATTTTGTTTACTTATATCAACTTTTTGAACAAGTCCTTTATTTGAAAGCCTTTCCGGACACACATACAACAAACATATTCACTCTAAATGACTATTCATCTACAGATTAATTTAAAATCTGCCACTTAGTAGAGAGGTTGTGATGGAAACATAGATCCCAAACTCTTTTCATTTATCCTATACACGTTTGCTCATGTTAACGGTGCACTAATGCAGGCGTTTTGGATGGTGAGCATACTTCCTTGTGACTCCTTAAGTATTCCTGCTTTCTCACTACTACTTAACCCTTTGATATGAACTCCAAGTCTCTGATTTATTTATTTATTTATTTGAAGGCAAAGTTACAGGGAGAGAAGGGAAGAGAAGGACAGAGAGAGAGAGAGAGATCTTCTATCACTGGTTCAACCCTCAATGGCTGCAATGGCAGGGGCTGGGTCAGATCGAATCCAGGAGCCAGGAGCTTCCTTCAGGTTTCCCACATGGGTGGCAGGGACCCAAAAACTTAGGCAATCTTCTGATGTCTTCCCAGGTGCACTAGCAAGGAGCTGGACCTGAAGTGGAGCAGCCAGGACCTGAACCGATGCCCATATGGAATATAGGCCTTGAAGGCAGTGGCTCAACCTACTGAGACACAATGCCAGCCCAAATTCTCTGATTTATTAACTGTCCCTGCTGCTTGATCTATCCTTGTCAGACTCTTGCTTTAAAGGTGCCCCAATGCCTCTCTTAAACAGTTGTGAATATTTCAGTTCACTACCTACTAGTCATATCTATACCTCTCTGAACATCTCCACTACAAAGAAATTAACTCTCTCCTCTAAGAGATGTATCTATAGTCAGAAACATTTTTGTATCACACTTGTCCATTCAAGTAAGCTTTATTGGCACAATATACTAGTAATTTTGAGAGTAATTGTACTTTCTTTTCCTGCCTTCCTTTCTTCTTCCTTTTCTTCTTTTGTTTTCCTTTGTCATATGAATTACACAGTCTTTGCTGGAAATTGTTATGTTTTTTGGACAGGCAGAGTTAGAGAGAAAGAGAGATAGAGAGAGAGTTATAGATAATGAGAAAGAGACAGAGAGAAAGATCTTCCTTCTGTTGGTTCACTCCTCTAATGGCTGCCACAGCCAGCGCTGCGCCGATCCAAAGCCAGAAGCTGGGTGCTTCCTCCTGGTCTCCCATGCAGGTGCAAGGACCCAAGCACTTGGGCCATCCTCCACTGCCCTCCTGAGCCACAGCAAAGAGCTGGACTGGAAGAGGAGCAACCAGGACAGAATCTGGCACCCCAACCGGGACTAGAACCCGGGGTGCCAGTGGCGCAGGCAGAGGGTTAGCCAAATGAGCCATGGCGCTGTCCAAAAATTATTATTAAACATATATTATGTACAATGCTAGGCACTAGAAATACTCCGATAACTACAATATAGCATTTCCTCAATCCATTGCAACTGGGAATAGAAACAAGTTAGTTATAGTGTATCAGCTTCTCCCATCTATCATCAGGTGACAATTAATGTAGTGGAGGTGTGGTGGTGCTGAGGGTGAAGCTGCCACTTGAGAGTCAGTGTATTACTTCTGAGTGACAGTTCCAGTCCTGGCTGCTCTGCTTCCTATCCAGTTCCTTGATCATGCACTGGAAAGGCAATGGAAGTACTTAGGCCCCTGCCACCCACATAGGAAACTGGGATGGAGTTCTTGGCTCCTGGATTTTATCTGGCACAATCTTGGCTGTTGCGGACATCTGTGGAGTAAAGAGGAAGGGAGATTTCTCTCTCTCCTCTCTCTCTCCTCTCCTCTCTCTCTCTCTCTCTCTCTCTCTCTCTCTCTCTTCCCCCTTCCTGTTTCTCTTTATTCTCTCTGTCACTCTGCCTTTTGAATGGAAAAATAAAAAAGCACCTACAAAAAAGCCTTTCTACTGCTGAAACACAACTGATAAGTCTGCTTTCAGGATTTGATAAAAAACTGGTCACTATTATCGTATTAATTTAATGAGATGTTTATATTAAACATAGTTAGAATAAAACGCTATTTACAGATGTGATGTTTACGAGAGACACTTGAACACTGCAGATATTCAACCTGAATCATTGATTTTGAAATGTTCGCGTTTATCTATAATGAAGAAGAAATTTTTTGCTTAATTTAGGTAGATTAATATTCTTAACTTTCAGTTTCACTGCACTTGGATATAGTGATGCTTCCAATACCCTGACAAGTTGGGTATATATATATCCCATCATATATCCCTCTTATTAATTTTCTACATTGATTCTTTCATAGATTTCTTCTAACAGCCATTTTCACAAGAAGAATATTTAATAAAAATATGTTTTTCCAAATCCAAAACCTAGGAAATCAAGTGTGGCAAAAGGTAAAGAGTCAGCTGTTCCAGACTTCTTACTAATTTGTGTTGTCAATGGCTCCTACACTAGCAAGACATAAAACATCACAGCATCTGGGCATTCAACCAAAGCTCTCATGCTGTCATTAAAACTGAACCACTTTGTGAAAAAGATTCGCTTAAATGGTTTTTTTCTCAACCCAGGTGCTTAAATTTGTCAAGCTGTCTTTTTACTTTGGTTGGTTATTTAGGCTCTTGCAATTATATGTAACAATATATACAGTCATAACCAGTGCGATGTGACTTGCTGGTTTTTTGTTTTGTTTTGTTTTGTTTTCAAAATAGAAACAAGCTAGACATATTGAGTGCAGGGATCTTGTTTTTCTAGTGAATTGACCTCTTTACTATAACTTATTTAGTACTCTAATAATTACTGTATTACTGTTGACCTTTAAGTATATCCATTAACCAGTCTTAGGACAAAAAAAAAAAAAAAGTAAAACTGTTCACCTGACAACTATGTATGAGCTAAATTTCTTTTCTAATTGAAATACAATGTTTCATGCATTTCTTCAGATGAGAAAATGTGTGGGAATCAGCTCCGTTTAAAACTAAAATCGAGAAAAATGTCTTAATTATTATTAACACATTTTTCACCTTAGGAATTCTTACAGTGTCAGAAACTTCTACTGAGGTGATTTAGTATTCATTTTATGTTGGTATAAATATTAAATTGATCATTCAGGTCTTCTCGGGATGTTAACCTAAGTGGAAGAGAGAGAGAAGTGAAACTCCTTTTAAATTATAGTTGTTTGCCTAGCACTACACCCATGCAGTTCCCAAAGCCACTCATTGTAGTCAGTCTTAACTTCTAATGTCATTGCCTGCTTACCTGGAACAAATAATCTGTCACATTGCAGTAATACCAAAAAATATATTCTGTTTCTCAAAAGTCTTATCTTGAAGTCTTACTGGCTTTAGGTAATTTCTGAAAACATTGATTTTAAAACAAATGTTTTTGACTGATTTACACATCATTTGCCTCTATAGGCCACAGATCCCTTAATAAAGTTTATGCTGGTCATGACTCGGAGAACCGTTCTGCCTTTTTAGTGTGTGGTATGCATCATTTTTTGGTCTATTCAGAAATGACTGACTGCCAAAAGCAAGTTCATCGCCTGAGTGGGTGTTTGCTATTGTGGTACCTTACCTATTTGTAGTAGTGCTCCAGGAGACATATGTATATTTCTGTTTTCATATACTTTTTATCCCATTCTTCTACCATGTAAATCTTACTAAAGAAAATAACCAGAATTTTTTCTTATAAATTATCTTGTAGCACAATCATTCAGTGGGTCTACTATGTGCTAGCTTCTCCTTTTCATCCTCATAAATTATTGATTAATTCTTTAAGATCTAATTGGCTTCTTCTTAATTTGCTTATAGAGAGACATTACTATTACCTGCACAAATAATTTATCTTTTCATAGACTTAAACACAACAAATAATTGTGTTTGTATTGTTTTTATGCAGACAAATTTCTATTACACTTTCCATTTAATACATAATTACCTCATTCTTAGAGTTCTTTTTTGAAACACAAAACATACCTGTCATTTATGATTTATAGAAGAAGTGCTTATTTGAGAAGAGAATTAAAATTAATCAATAAAATTTGAAAATTCAGTCTGTTCCCAATAATAAATAGGTCACAAAGTAGAAAAGCCATAATCTTAATTACTCTGTGAGTTGTCTTAGATTTTTTTTTTTTTTTTGACAGGCAGAGTGGACAGTGAGAGAGAGAGAGACAGAGAGAAAGGTCTTCCTTTGCCGTTGGTTCACCCTCCAATGGCCGCCGAGGCCAGCGTGCTGCGGCCGGAGCACCGCACTGATCCAATGGCAGGAGCCAGGTACTTATCCTGGTCTCCCTTGGGTTGCAGGGCCCAAGCACTTGGGTCATCCTCCACTGCACTCCCTTGGCCACAGCAGAGAGCTGGCCTGGAAGAAGGGCAACCGGGACAGAATCCAGCGCCCCAACCGGGACTAGAACCCGGTGTGCCGGTGCTGCAAGGTGGAGGATCAGCCTAGTGAGCTGCGGCGCAGGCCTTAGATATTTTTAAACTTTTTACAAATGGTTATCTGTGGATCCAAAATAAGATAATTTTAAATATTAAAAATATAAAATGTGTTTTGTTATTACTCTTTGTTTACTGTACTGTGGTTACTTTTTAAAGGTTTCTTTTTATTTAAAATACAGAGAGAGAGGAAGAGAGAGAGAGAGATTATCTAACCACTGGTTCACTCCCCAAATGCCCACAATAGCCAGAGCTGGGCAAGGCGGAAAGCTGGAGTTCATTTGGTGTCCTACGCGAGCGGTCAGCATCTGCTGCCCTCCCAGCTGAATTAACAGGAAGCTGACTAACAAGCTGGGTAGCTGGACTTGAACTGATACTCTTATATGGAATTCAGGCATACCAACTAGCAACTTAACACACTGGACCACAACACCCCTCCCAATATGTGATTCTTAATAGAGCATGGAGACACCTTCTTACCGTGTTCCTCTTAAATGCAAGTAAAAGGAAGAAGACTTTTTGTATTACTTTATCAGTGGACATTGCCTTGATACCTATGACTGAAAGAGAGCCTATAGTATGTCTCAAAGAAGACAAAGAAAGCAAAGGCATATATATCCCTTTATTACCTGTGAATGATATTCATGGAATTGATTTGATAAGTGAATGTTCTTTTGCATGCTATCATTTCAGAAAACCAAGATTCTCACATTATTTTAAAGAATTTCAAATAACAGTTATTTTATTTGGAATTTCCACTACACTAGCTTCCCAATGCTAATGAATTGGCTAAGCTATAATGCTTTTCTATAAGACTCCTAGTCAGGCGTGTACTCGAATCTCTGCCACCTGCATATTTTTTCCCCTTAATGTTGTTACAAAATCTAGGCTTCTACTAAACAATGATATGCTTTACTGAATTTCTTTGGGGAATGAGTAAAACAATAAGTACATCACTTTTAGCTTATAGAAGGCATCTGAATTATTCTTTTTGTTACTTAATATGGGTTCAATTAGAAATGGGTGATTTCGTTTGTGATTTTCTATTTTAAAGAAAGAAATAATTAAATTTTCTCCATGTCATATGCTAATTCTGTTGGCTCAAAATTTCTATTTCACTTGTCCTGGTTTTATTTATTTAGTATGCTTATATTTGCTTCTTTTATAATGTGTCTTTAATGATACTTTGTAACAAATATAGTACCATTGTTAAGAAACATAAATAATATTCTTTATTATTCTACTTTATTTTGGTCTGGATAAGCTAAATGTATTTTATAAAAACTTGTAAGACATGCTTATAAAAGATATGTCTATAAGATACACTGATAAAACTTGTAATGTATGCTTATTTATAGTTAAAAAAAGAATTGAAAATAAAGAGAAAAGTAGAGATATAATTACTTTGAAAATTGGTTGTCATCTAATTAAATAATTCAAGTGAAAAAGAAAAATTCCTCAGAAAAATGCAAACTGAGAAATCTTATTCAAGGAAAAGTAGAACATCTGAATAAACATATAAAAGTAAAGAGATTAAATTAGAAATTAGAAAAGCTTGGGGCCGGCACCGCAGCTCACTAGGCTAATCCTCCACCTTGCGGCACCAGCACACCGGGTTCTAGTTCCGGTCTGGGCGCCAGATTCTGTCGCGGTTGACCCTCTTCCAGGCCAGCTCTCTGCTGTGGCCAGGGAGTGCAGTGGAGGATGGCCCAAGTGCTTGGGTCCTGCACCCCATGGGAGACCAGGATAAGCATCTGGCTCCTGCCATCGGATCAGTGTGGTGGGCCGGCTGCAGCGCGCTGGCCTCGGCGGCCATTGGAGGGTGAACCAACTGCAAAGGAAGACCTTTCTCTCTGTCTCACTCACTGTCCAGAATAAGGAATACTTCCTAACTCATTCTGTGAAACTAATATTACTGACAATGAACTGTTTCATAACTTACTACAAAGATGTAGTAACCAAGGCAATGTTATTATTCCATATGACTACACAAGCAACATTGAAACATTAAAATATCCAAAGTAAACATTAACAGATATAAATAGAGAAACATACAATAAAATTATACTAGAGTACTTCAGTAGTCCACTTTCAATAATGGATAGGTCATTCAGACAGAAAATCAATACTGCAGCAGTGACCTTCAATAACACTACAGAAAAAAATAGACCTGGCAGATTTACACAGAACATTCCATCCTACGGTAGCAGAATATATATTCTTCACAATGTCAGGGTTAATTCTCCAGAATAGATCTCGTGTGGGATCACAAAGCAAATACTAACAAATTTAATAAGACAAAAATAATATCCAGTGGTGCCGGATTCTGTCCCAGTTGATCCTCTTCCAGTCCAGCTCTGCTGTGGCCCAGGAGTGCAGTGGAGGATGGCCCAAGTGCTTGGGCCCTGCAGCCTCATGGGAGACCAGGAGAAGCACCTAGATCCTGGCTTTGGATCAGCGCAGTGCGGTGCGCTGGTCTTGGTGCACCAGTTGCAGCGCGCTGGCTGCAGCAGCCATTGGAGGGGGTGAACCAACCGAAAAAGAAGACCTTTCTCTCTGTCTCTCTCAACTTTCTACTCTGCCTGTCAAATAATAATAATAATAATAATAATAATAATATCAAATATCCTTTCTGATCAAAATAGCAAGGAAACAGATGACAATAACAACAAAAATTTTGGAAAAGTCACAAATAAACAGAAAACAATATGCTCCCCAGAAATCAATTGATCAAAGAAATTGAGAACATTTAAAAAATTTCTTGAGACAAATGAATATGGAAATACAACATATCAAAACTCATGGGATGTGGAAAAACTGATATATCTAATAACCAATTCTTGCAAAGGTTACAAAATCAACATAAAATCAGTTGCATTTCTTTACATTATAAAAGAACTCATTGAAAAAATTAGGAAAATAATTCTTCTTATAATAGCATAATTTAATGTCAGTTTATCTAAGGAACTCTCTCTGCTTCCTATCTCTGGATGTGATGATTCCAAAACAAATGCACCACAATTGAAATGTTCTGATGTCATTACTTGGCCAAACGAATGTGATCACTTAGTTTTGAACTGTAATCCTCCAAAGCCTTGGCTAGCATATCCAATCTGAAATTTTGAATGTTACTGCACAGGCATTGCCATGCCAGATGATTCAACAATTCATCCTGTGATAGGAGGAGGGGTTAATCTTAATCCAATTTTAGACTATTCTCTGGATATCTCTCTGATTTTGATCAGTAAAACTTCAGCAATGGTAAAAATCTGGATATCATCTGCTCTTGGAAAAGTAGGGGACTGAGAAAAAGAAAAGTAGTTGCCATTGTCCAGAGGTGGTCTGGCGTTATCACCAAACCATCATGTTGTTAGGTGCTTATCTGACTCACTCAGCTAAGCTGTAGCATACCTCTGTGGAATGTAAGCCCTTTCATAGGCCGCCATTAACACTAGTAAAGGTCATTCTGTGGTCACAATGGATCAAAACAAGAGTCAAACCCACTACATATGCATGTCCATGAATACTGTCCAAATCACAAAAATGGTTGAACACCCCCTTACTCTGGTTAATGTAAGTCGCTATTGCTTCTTAATCACTTACAGCATTAACTTCACTCTTCTCCTCTCCTGAAGAAATTTATTAAAATACTCAGATAGAATGCTTCTGTTTCCTGAAAACATCCAATCCAAAGCAAAGCCCTCCATTATTAATTGTCCCCATCAGTCATCTAAGATAAGTTCAAAATCTACATTTTTAATACCTTCCTACTTAGACATCACAGTTCCCATTGGTGTGTGTTCCCCCTCATTTCAATAGGCAATAAACAAAATTTGCTTAGCTAAAAAGTAATTTAACTAAGCAGGTGAAAAATCTTTACACTGAGTACTGTGACAGAGATGAAAGCTTTAGAAAACATAAATAAATGGAACTATATCCCACATACATGAATTAGAATAATAAAAATTGTTAAAATGACCAAACTACACAAATAATGCACAAATTCAATGGAATCTCTATCAAAATTTCAATGTAATCTCATTGTCAGTGCTTCTAGGGTCTTATCCAAGGAGTTTTTGCCTGGGCCAGTGTCTTGCAGTGTTTCTCTTATGTTTTCATCTAACAATCTGATGGTTTCAGATCTTAGGTTTAGATCTTGGATCCATGGTAAGTTGATTTTTAAATAGGGTGTAAACTAAGGGTCTTGGTTCATACTTCTGCATGCAGTGATTTAATTTCCCCAATACCATTTATTGAAGTGGCTTCCTTTCTCCAGGAAGTGATTTTAGAACATTTGTTAAGGAATAGTGATCATAGATGTGTGGATTAATTTCTGCGGTTTCTAATATGTTCCCTGGGACCACATTTCTATTTTTATGTCAGTACCAAGCTGTTTAGTTTATAACTGCCCCGTAATACATCTTGGAATTGGGTATTGTGATGCCTTTGTATAAGATTGCTTTAGTTATTCAGGTCTCTTGTGTTTCTATATGAGCTTCAGGCTATTTTTTCTGGCTCTGAAAAGAATGCCTTTGGTATTTTCATTGGCACAGGATTTAATCTGTACATTGCTTTGGGTAGTATGGATATGCTGATATTAATTCTTCTAATTCATGAACTTAGAAAATTTTTCCATTTTTTGAATATCCTATTTACTTCCTTAATGCTTTGTAATTTTAATTGTAGAGATATTTCAAGTCCTTGGTTAAATTTAGCACACAATATTTACATTTTTTTGTAGCTATTGTGAATGAGACTTATTTACAAGTTCTTTCCCAGGCAGTGCATTGTTTGTGTATACAAAGTCTATTCGTTTTTGTGTGTTGATTTTTTATCCTGCCACTTAGCCAAACTCTCTTAAGAGTTCCAAAAGTCTCTTAGTGGAGTCTTTTGACATTGACTAAAAACTTTAACATAAGATCTGAAACCCTAAGACTCCTAAAAATTAGAGAACAAACTCATTGACATAAGGGCAAAGTCTTTACTTATGAGTAGTCACACTGAATTTAAATGGCTTCAACATTCCAGTTAAAAAACAGACTGGCTGAACACATTAAAAAACAAAACCCATCTATCTATTTGCTGCCTACAAGAAGCACATCTCACCAACAAAGATGCACACAGAATGAAAGTGAAGGGATGGAAAAAGATATTCCATGCCAACAAAAACAAAAAAAGAGCTGGTGTAGGCATCCTAATATCAGATAAAAATAATAACACAAAAACTGTTAAAAGAGATAAAGAATGGCTTAGGGAAGGATTAAGGGATCAATTCAACAGGAAGATGTAACTCTTATAAATGTATAAGCACTTACTAACAAGGCAACTGGCTAGTTAAAAGAAACATTAAGGGATCTAACAGGAGATGTAGACTCCAACACCATAGTAATGGGAGACTTCAATACCCCACTTTCAGATGGACAGATCAAGCAGACAAAAAAATCACCAAGGAAACAGCTGAGTTAGTTGAAACTGTAGACCAAATAGAACTAGCAGATATCTACAGAACTTTTCATCCTACAGTTGGAGAAAACACATTCTTCTCACCAGTACACAGAATTTTCTCTAGGACTTAACACATACTAGGCCATAAAGTAAGTCTCAGCAAATATATATATAAAAAAATTGAAATCATACCATGTATCCTCTCTGATCACAATGGAATGAAGCTGGAAATCAACAACTCAGGAATCTCTAGAACATACGCAAACACTTGGAGACTGAACAACATGCTCCGGAATGAAGAGTGGGTCATAGAAGAAAATCAAAAGAGAAATCAAAAAATTTTTGGAAACAAATGAAGGTGACAATACAACATATCAAAACCTAAGGGATACAGCAAAAGCAATATTAAGAGGAAAATTTATAGCAATAGGTGCCTACATCAAGACATTGGAAAGGTACCAAATAAATGAGATCTAGAAAAACAACAGCAAAACAAGTCCAGAATACTAAGAGAAAAAATAATTAAAATTAGTAAAGAAATCAACAAAACTGAAACCAAAAAATGATGCAAAAATTAGCAAAATGAAGAGCTGTTTTTTAAAAAAATAAACAAAGTTGCCACATAATTAGCCCCCCCAAAAAAAGCAAAAAAGGGGGAGATAAGACCCAAATCAATAAAATTTGAGATGGAAAACGATGTAATAACGCCATAGAGATAAAAAGAATCATCAGAAACTACTACAAAGAGCTGTGTGTCAACAAAGTGGGAAACCTAGAAGAAATAGATAAATTCCTGGACACACACAATCTACCTAAATTGAACCATGAAGACATAGAAAATATAAACACTCATAACCAAGACAGAAATTGAATCAGTAATAAATAGCCTCCCAACAAAGCAAAGCCCATGACCAGATTGCTTCACTGCTGAATTCTACCAGACAATTAAAGAACAGCTAACCTCCAATTAATCTCAAGTTATTCAAAACATTTGGAAGGGTGGGAATCCTCTCAAATTCTTTCCATGAAGCCAGCATCACCTTAATTCCTAAACCTGAAAAAGATGCAACAGAGAAAGAGAATTATAGACTAATTTCCCTGATGAACATAGACATAAAAATCCTCAATAAAGTTCTAGCCAACTGAATCTGACAACACATCAGAAAGATCATTCACCCAGACCAAGTGGGATTCATCACTGGTATGTAGGGATGATTCAACATTCACAAATCAATTAATGTGATACATCACATTAACATACTTCAGAAGAAAAACCATATTGATATCTTAATAGATGCAGAGAAAGCATTTGATAAAATACAACACGGTCTCATGATGAAAACTCTAAGCAAATTGGGTATAGAAGGAACATTCCTCAATACAATCAAGACAATTTATGACAAACCCATAGCCAGCATCTTATTAAATGGGGAAAAGTTGGAAGCATTCCCACTGAGATCCAGTACCAGACAAGGATGCCCATTCTCACCAATGTTATTCAATATAGTTCTGGAAGTTTTAGCTAGAGCCATTAGTCAAGAAAAAGAAATCAAAGAAATACAAATTGAGAAAGAAGAAGTCAGACTATCCCTATTTTCAGATGACATGATTCTATATAGGGGATCCAAAAGACTCCACCAAGAGACTACTGGAACTCATAGAAGGATATAGTATCAATACATAAAAATCAACAGCCTTTGTATACAAACAATACAAAGGCTGAGACTGAACATCTAAGAACAATCCCATTCACAATAGCTACAAAAAATAACATACCTTGAATAAAGTTAACCAAGGATGTTAAAGATCTCTACCATAAGAATTACAAAACATTTAAGAAAGAAATAGAAAAAGATACAAAGAAATGGAAAAATCTTTCATGTTCATGGGTTGGAAGAATCAACATTATCAAAATGCCCATTCTTCCAAAAGCAATTTACAGATTCAATGTCATATTAGTTAAAATACCAAAGACATTCTTCTCAGATCTAGAAAAAATTATGCTAAATTTCATATGGTATCAAAGGAGCAACAAAAACAAAACTGAAAGCATCACAATATCAGATTTAAAGATATACTACAGGGCAGTCATAATCAAAACAGCCTTCTCCTGGTACAAAAACAGATGGGTAGACAAACGGAACAGAATAGAATCACCAGAAATGAATCCAAGCATCTACAACCTATTTTTATTTAACTAAGGAGTGAAAACCAATCCCTGGAGCAAAGACAATCTTCAACAAATGGTGCTGGCAAAACTGGATTTCCACTTGCAGAAGTATGAAGCAAGACCCCTACCTTACACCATACACAAAAATCCACTCAACATGGATTAAAAATCTAAATCTATGTCACAACACAATCAAATTATTAAAGAACATTGGGGGAACCCTGCAAGACATTGGCATAGGCAAAGAATTATTGGAAAAGACCCCAGAAGCACAGGTAGTCAAAGCCAAAATTAACAAATGGTACTACATCAAATTGAGAAGTTTCTGTACTGCAAAATAAACACTAAGGAAAGTGAAGAGACAGCTGACAGAATGGGAGAAATTATACACAAACTATGCAACTAATAAAGGATTAATAACCAGAATCTAAAGAGAGATCCACAACAACAAGACAAACAACCCAATTAAGAGAAGAGCCAAGGACTTAAACAGACATTTTTCAAAATAGGAAATCCAAATGGCCAACAGACCCATGAAAAAAATGTTCAGGATGACTAGTCATCAGGGAAAAGCAAATCAAAACCACAATGAGGTTTCACCTCACTCCTGTTAGAATGGCTTTCATACAGAAATCAACAGAAAACAAATGCTGGTGAGGACATGGGAATAAAGGTTCCCTGATCCACTATTGGTGGGATTGTAGACTGGTAAAGCTAATATGGAGGACAGTATGTAGATACCTCAGAAATGTGAATATAGACCTACCATATGACTCAGCCATCCCACTCCTGGGAATTTACTCCAGGGGAATGAAATCAGTAATAGAAGAGTAGTCTGCACCCTCATGTTTATTGCAGCTCAATTCACCATAGCTATGACACGGTATCAACAAAATTTAGTCAGCTGAAGACTAGCTAAAGAAATTATGGGATATATACACTATGAAATACTAAATGGCACTAAAAAATGAAATCTGACCATTTGCAGCAAAATGGATAAATCTGGAAAATATCATATTTAGAGAAATAAGCCAGATCAAAGGGACAGATAACATATGTTCTTCCTGATCCTGAGAATGAATAGAGCACCTAAAACAAAATCTGCAGAAGTGAAATTGACACTTTGAGAAGGTATGAATTGAGCTGCCCTTATCTTGACTGTCAAGGAATTGTTTGTTTTGTTTTTTCATTTTTTTCTCTTCATACTATTTGTTGAACTCTTTACTTAACATACAGTTAATCATAGGTATATAAAGTCAATTGAGGATGGATCTCAGAATAAATAATAATGGGAATAAGAGAGGGAGGAGGAAGTTTATAACTGTAAAGCTGCATAGTTCTGCATACATTCCTAAGAACTAACTTCTAACGGTACAGTTTAAAAACTTCTCATAGGACCCCCAAATCTCATTAAAACAGGTAATAACAATGTCATCTTAAGAGTTAAAGTTCTCATAGTAAGTGTTAAAGTGAACATATAGAAAGAATTAAGTGTTAAAGTGACCATATAAATAGGATCAAGTGTTGAGTACTTATAATGGAATTAAAAAGGTCAAAATGTTCCAATATGAGAGGCAGTCCACTCAGCAGGCTCATAGAATGACAATTGCTTTAAGTAACACTCTGACCTCAGAATCAGCCCTTAAGACTTCTTGATCTGGCTGAAAAGCCTATGAGAGCATTTCAGGCATGGAAAGAGTAGACACTGTGGCAAAAAAGAAATTCTACATGAAGGATCTCTATGAATGAGACCCCAGTGGAAAGAAGTGGCCATCAAAAAGGATATACTTTTCTCTAAAGGCAGGAGAAAACTTCTACTTTGCTAAATATTGATGGAGTTTGTGGATTCAAAAAGCTTCCATAGCCTAGGCTGCTCATGTCAAGAGCAGTGTGTGGTCACTGATGTCATACATAGGACTGTTAATTGTTAAGTTAACAGCAGTAGTCATTGTGTACTAACTCCCCATGTAAGACCTCTATCCTCAATAGTTGTATTAGGAGAGTTAAATGTGATATTTGTTCTCAGTTTGTGTGTGTTTGCATGTGTGTGTGTGTGTGTGTGCAAATTGTTGAAATCTTTACTTAGGATAGAGTTGGTCTTCTGTGTACAAAGTTAATTGAAATGAATCTTAATGTAAATGGGAGTGGAAAAGGAGAGTGAGGACGAGGGGTGGGAGTGCAGAAGGAAGAATGGGTATGGTGAGAAGAATAACTATATTCCTAAAGTTGCATTCCTTAAAAATAAATTAATTAGCTAGAAAAAGTTAAGATCACAATGAGAGACTATCTCAAATTGGATTCGGTGAGGTAAGATGTAAATGTTGATGAAGTTGTAGAGAATGGGAAACCTTTGTGTATTGTTTGTGGGAACTTAAATTTGTAGTAGTCCTTAGAGAAATCAGTTTGTAAATCCTGTAAAAGTTTGAAAATAGGTTACCTTCTGATCCAGAAATGTGACTTCTGGGTAACACAAAGGAAATTATATCAGTATGTCAAGAGATATCTTCATTTCCATGTTCATTTCAGAATTATTCACAATAGTTAAGATATACAATCAATGTAAGTATTCATCAAAAAATGGACTGAGAAAATATGACACCCATACATATATGAATACATACATATATGAATAATATTCAGCCATAAAAATGTTGAGCATTCTATCATTTCAAACAGTATTGATGAAATTGGAAGACATTGGATTTGGTGCAATTAGCCCAATATGGAAAGACAAATGCTGTTTGATCAACACAGAAAGACAAATGCTTTTTTATCTCAATTACATGTGGATTCAAAAATAGTTGAATTCAAAGAGGTAGAGAGTAGAATCTACCAGGGGTTTGGAGGCTATGTAAGTGGACAGATGGTCAAAGGGTACAAGCATTAAGTTAACAAGAACAAGTTCAAAGAATCTAATATACACCATAAGAGGCAAATGACCTGTTAATTAATGTGACTGTGGTAAACACTACTCATTTTATAGCCTATCAAATTGCCACATGGAACACTTTATTTATTTATTCTTAAGATTTATTCATTTATTTGAAAGAATTACAAAAACAGAGAGGGTGGAAAGAGAGAGGGAGGGAAAAGGAGAGGGAGAGAGAGAGAGAGAGAAAGATGGAGGGAGAGAGAAAGGAGATCTTCCATCCACTGCTTCACTTTCTAGGTGGTTGCCATGAAAAGAGTTGACCCAGGATGAAGTCGGAAGCCAGGAGCTTCATCTGGGTCTCCCACATGATGGCAGGAGCCCAAGCACTTTGGTTATCTTCCGCTGCTTTTCCTAGGCCATTATTAGGAGGCTCTATCATAAGTGGAGCAACCAAGAGAAAAACCAGCATCCATATGGGATGTTGGCATTGCAGGTGGTGGCTTTACTGACTTCACCATAATGCCAGTTAATACATTTTTTATTTTTCAATTAAAATATTTTAAAATAAAAAATTGAATAGGGATATAGGTCATTGAAATAGAATGGAGAAATAGGAAGAGAATCTTTATATTCAATTAATTCTTCCTTTTCCCAGCCTCAGCTTTATTGAGTTACATAATTGACATACTAAATTAATTTTTAACAGGGATGCACATCCTCCAATAAGGAAATAATGCAACAAATGTTGTTAGAACAACTGATTATATGCATGCAAAATAATTAAGTTGGATTTTCCTTAAAGTGTGTACAAAATTACTGAAGCATGAATTAGAAACATAAGTGTTAAAATCTTAACACTCAATATAAGAAAATTCTTATAAGAAAGCATGAGTCAATTGATGTGACTTTTGGTAAAATAAAGCTTTTCCAGTTAAAAAAAGATCAATTGGTCTTCATCAAAATGTTAAAGTTCCATATATCTATCTAAGGAACACATCAAGAAAATATTAAAAGGGTCCAACATTGTGGCATAGTAGGATACATCACCAACTGTAATGTCAGTATGCCATATCTGAGCTCCAGTATGTATCCCAGTTACTCTGCTTCCAGTGCACCTTCCTGCTTATGTGCCTGGGAAAGCAGCAAAAGATGGTCAAGTATTTGGTTGAGAACATGGGTGAGCTCTGGCTCCTGGCTTTGTTATCATCCAGACCTGACCATTGTACCAATTTGGAGAAATGCACCCGTAGATGGAAGCTCTCTCTCTCTCTGTCTCATTCTCTCCCTCCCTCTCTCTCTCTTTCTCTCTCTCTTTCTGTTTCTCCCTCTCTCTCTGTTGTGCTGCCTTCTAAATCAATCAACCAGTTAATCAACAATAGTTTTTTTTTTAAATAGGAAACATAAAGATAACTTAAAGAAGAAAAGAAAATATTTTGAAATCATATGTGTTTTGAAGAATTTATGTCAATAATATGTACAGAACAATAATTAAATGACAAAATACATATAATGCAGTTAATAAATAGCTATAGGACTTGTATAGACATTTCTCCAGAGAATATATGCAAATGTTCAATAAGCATATAAAATTCTCATCAACTTTAGTTATCCACAAATACAGATAAAAACTATAAGAAGATACCAATTATTACTCTCTATGATTATTGTTGTTGTAACAAAAATATCAAATAAATGTTGATGAGGATGTAAAGAAATCTGAATCTTCATACATTGTCTATGGGAGGGTAAATGTGAGCAGCTGCTTCGGAAAATTTTTCTGACAATTCTACAAGAAGTTAATCAGAGTTATCATTTGAACCAATAATCCTAACAAGTTCAAGAGAAATGAGAATACATATCTATGCAACAACTTATGCATGAATGTCAAGTAGCATCATTCTTTGCAGCAAAAAAAAGAAACACCATTTTCATTTTATTGATAAAACAAAATGTAGTCTATCTATAGAAAGAAGAGAGAAAGAAAGTACTAATGAATGCTTCGATAAGAATGAATCTTGAAAAAAATACACACAGTGAGTAGTAACTACTAATAGGTATAGAATTTCTTCTCTGGAAAACAGAAATGTTCTAGAATTGCACTGTAATAATGCTTGTCCAATTCTGTAGATATACCAAAAATGTAAAATTGTAATTTTCAGATGTCTGATTTATATAGTGCATGAACTATACCTTAATGAAGCTGTTTTTACACAGACAAATAGAATGATTAAGGTTCCAGAAAATGTTCTTGATATTTTCCCCCTCTCTGTGAAACCATTAAGTGCAATATGAAAAGATTGTGGTCTAATATCACTGCTATGTTTTAACTCAAATCCAACTCAAGAAATATATTGCACCAAGTAGAGTAAAAAATGAACATTGCATTATGCCCCACAAGGAGTTTCTCCATGGTTTATTTTTATGCTCTCCATTAGTAACTACTCTGTAAAACTACCTCACTCTCCCACATTGAAATAAATTCATTTAGAATGTTCAAAAAATCCAGGCCAGCGCCGTGGCTCACTAGGCTAATCCTCTGCCTTGCGGCACCGGCACACCGGCTTCTAGTCCCGGTCGGGGTGCCAGATTCTGTCCCGGTTGCCCCTCTTCCAGGCCAGCTCTCTGCTGTGGCCTGGGAGTGCAGTGGAGGATGGCCCAAGTGCTTGGGCCCTGCATCCCATGGGAGACCAGGAGAAGCACCTGGCTCCTGCCATCGGATCAGCGCGGTGCGCCGGCCACAGTGTGCCAGCCGCAGCGGCCATTGGAGGGTGAACCAACGGCAAAGGAAGACTTTTCTCTCTGTCTCTCTCTCTCACTATCCACTCTGCCTGTCAAAAAAAAAAAAAAAAAAAAAAAAAAAAAAAAAAAAAAAAAGAATGTTCAAAAAATCCAGAAAATTGTGTGAAGATATTTTCACTTAGAAATTTGATATATAACTTCTTGCCCAATTATTGAAATGAATTATTGAATGTTTTGGTCTTTCAAAAGGAAAATACAGGGGCAAGTGTTGTGGAACAACAGGTTAAGCCACCATCAGGGATGCCCCCGCCCCATACATGAGTGCCTGTTTGGGACCTGGCAGCTCCACTTCCAATTCAGCTCCCTGCTAATCACCTTAAAAGGCAACAGAAGGTGACCTGGGTTTTCAATTCCCCTCTATCCAAGGGGGTTTCCTAGTTGAATTTCCTGGTTCTTGGATTTGACCTGGTCCAGCCTTAGCTGTTGAAGCCATTGGAGAATGAACAAGTGAATGCAGATCTCTCTCTCTCTCTCTCTCTCTCTCTCTCTCTGCTTTTCAAATGAATACATTGTTAAAAAGAAAAGAGAAGGGGAGAGAACAGTAGAGAAGGGGAGCTACGTGATCTCTAGTTGATGGATTCCTGGGAAGGGAGAAAGGGAAATGGTACTATACTACCTCACTGGATGATGGCATTATGGGACCTAAAAAAAAAGCTTCTCATGAAAACGTTTACTTTGGGAAGCCAGTCATGTACTCTAGACTAAGTTTAATGTTGAAGAGAGGGAGTTTTCCTTCCTAGAAAACACAAGTCCCATGTGCACTCCATTCAGGAGGATTAGGTTCCACAGTGGCAGGAAAAGCAGGGTCCATTGGTGAGCTGCTCACTTTGAAACTTAGGCACATGGGGCTGGCACCATGGCTCACTTGGTTAATCCTCTGCCTGCAGTGCCGGCATCCAATACGGGCGCCAGGTTCTAGTCCCGGTTGTTCCTCTTCCAGTCCAGCTCTCTGCTGTGGCCCGGGAAGGCAGTGGAGGATGGCCCAAGTGCTTGGGCTCTGCACCCGCATGGGAGACCAGGAGGAAGCACCTGGCTCCTGGCTTCAGATCGGCGTAGTGCCAGCCGTAGCAGCCATTTAGGGAGAGAACCAATGGAAGGAAGACTTTTCTCTCTGTCTCTCTCTCTCTCTCTCACTCTCTCACTCTCTAACTCTATCTGTCAAATAAATAAATAAATAAGTAAATAAAAAGAAGAAGAAGAAGAAACTTGGCGCTGCAGCAGAACTGCCCTTCCTGGTTCCTTGGGCAGTCTCAGCACTACCTGAGAATAGAAGACCTGAATTTACTGCTCTGTAAGTGTGCAGGACCTCACTGGCTAACTGAAAAAAAAAAAAAAAATGAAGTGACCACTGGCTTTATACCCCAAGTTTATGGAGGTAGTCACACTGGTCATATGAATAAAGTGTGTTTTTATAAATTTTGATTCAAATAAAATAATAGATGTAAACTAAGTTATAAGAAGTAGCTTTATCTCAAGAGGGAAATTGAAAGATATATTCTTTCTTTATTTGACACAAACCCTATTTGAAATTTTGCTCCTACTATTAATCATCTTCGTTCTCATCTTTTTCATCCAGTATAAAGTGTAGACAATGACTTACTTTCACCTTGAAGAATAATAAAATGAAATTGGCTTCATCTTACAGTGATTGTAGCTTATATTTACAGGTGCTAAAGCACTGTTTCTTGTTCTCAGGAGATATGCTGAACAAGAAAGAGGGCAATATATTTGACTTTTAGATTTTCTTTCTCACGACTTTGTGTTGTTTTATTCTGCAAGTGATACCTTATGCAAGGAAATCTAATCTTTCGCCTGGGCATTTCAGAAGTTCTAAAAGGATGACAACCTTGAAAATCTTACCATGAAAAGCAGTCTAATAAAAATATGGGAAACGTGATGTGGGCTAATGTTTGAAACCCTTGTAGGTTTCTAGGGAAAAATAATGGTTTGTAAAAGTTATTTATAGTTATAAGTGAGTCTTTATAAAAAGGAACTAATTATTTTGTCTGCATTTTTTCAAAGAGGTTAATTTGTTTCTGCTATTACTCTTGAGATCTTCAAATGTAGTATTTTTAAAATACATATTTATTTTATTTGAAAGACAAAGAGAAGGATAGACAGTCACACAGAGAGATCTCCCATCTTCTGATTCTCTTCAAATGCCTGCAACAGCCAGGACTGGGCCAGAACACAGCCAGGAACCAGGGATCTCTCTCTCTGTCTCTCCATTTCTTTCTGCAATCTGACTTTTAAATAAATAAACAAGTCTTAAGTTAGAATATTTTTAATGTATTTGACACCAAATATAATACCCCACATTTTACTAACATATTTGTAAGCTATGTCCCAGAATATTCTCTATTTCCCTCACTAAAACATAAGCTTATATTTTCAGCTCTCAGCCTTGAGTTTGCAAGGGTCTCTAAAACTTGGATACTTTTTCCCCAGAAAACCACTTCCTAAATACAGCCATTTCAGCTGCAAATTACTCATTATGAATAAATGAATGCACCCTTTTAAGCAAATGATGAGCACCATAGAAATTGATGTTTCTGAGTAAGAACATTTGCTTTATACAGCATGGAAGCACTGCTATCAAATTACATGTGTCTATATAATGTTTTTGTATCTAATTTATTTTCCATACTTAACATTTTAAACTCATTAGAGGTCAAAGCCTTTTTGCTTTGTATGTGAGTTCCAACAGAGTCGAGTGTCTAAGGCATTTCTATGTCAAAGAAAATTGAATTATTTATTTCATAGTCTACAGACTTATTAATTTTATGTTATATCACAATAAACCATAATTTCATTTAGGTACTAACATTAGCTTCCCTGTTGCTCAGGCTTTCCAGATATTTCAAATTCTTCAACTACTGTTCTATAATTTGATGAGATTCATGGAATATTAACCTATTATTTGCAATATTAATTATATTTTGATATATACTAAATATTACTGAAATTATAATACCCCTTTTAATTTTGAAAAACTGAAGTAGAATGTAAAATATATTAGGAATCATACAAGAGAGAAAACTTTTAATTTAATATTTTCATTGTCAAAGTTTAACAATATTGTAGACATCCACCTAAAAATGAATTGCTGTAGTAATTGTGTTGCCTTTGCTTTAAAATTTATTTATGTATTTATTTTAAAGACAGAGTGACAAACAAATGGGCAAGAAAGAGAGATTTTTCCATCTACTGGTTCAAATCAGGAGAGCCCTCTTTAGAGGGGGCTGGGTTACATTGAAGCCGGGAGACAGGACCTATGTGGGTGGCAGGGGCTCAAGTACGCTGACAAGAATAATATAAAGAAACAGAGTAGCTAGGATTTGAGCCAGGAACTCTAATATGGAATGCGGGTGTCCCAAGCAGCTGTGGCACACCACCTGTCCCTGTGTGTGTGGTTCTATTAAGGAAGCAGTTTGGGAAATTACATCAAACATAAACAGGCAATTTTCATAAATATTGATTTAACCATCTCTGCATTTCTGAAATTTTCTCAATGAAAGGATCTCAAAATGTTAGAAACTGTGGACAATGTAATGTTCAGCACTGAAAAGAACGAAACTATCAGGAGCTGGTGTTGTGGCTTAGTAGGTTAAGCCTCTGCCTGCAGTGTCAGCATTCCACAGGGGCACTGGTTGGAGTGCCATCTGCTCCACTTCTGATCCAGCTCCCCGTTGGTGACCTGGGGAAACATTGGAAGATGGCCAAAGTGCCTGGGCTCCTGCACCCATGTGGGGGATCCGTATGGAATTCCTGGCTCCTGGCTTCTGGCTTCTGCCTGGCCCAGTCCCTGCCAGTGTGGACACTGAGGAATAAACCAGCAGGAGGAAGATCTCTCTCTCTGTCTGTAACATAAAAAATACACACACACACAAACAAAAACAAACAAACAAAACAAATAAGCAGAAAAAAAAAAAATGAAGGAAACTCAGATCTGCCAAAGAAACATTCCTTCCCTTTTCCTCCAATTGCTACTGCCTGATTTAAGGCTGTCCTGGGCTGGGGGTTATCTTTTTCACAAGTTGTTAACATGTCCTTCTGCCTTCAATATTTCACTTATTTGTAAGGGAAAGAAAGCCCGATTACTGGTTACTTGTCCTTTACAAGACAGACTGTAATTATTTTTTCTTAATCTTGAGCAGACTATCTCTAATTACCAATACATGTTTCCTGGCCAGCGCCGCGGCTCAATAGGCTAATCCTCCGCCTGTGGCACTGGCACACCGGGTTCTAGTCCCGGTCAGGGCGCTGGATTCTGTCCCGGTTGCCCCCTTCCTGTCTAGCTCTCTGCTGTGGCCCGGGAGTGCAGTGGAGGATGGCCCACGTCCTTGGGCCCTGCACCCACATGGGAGACCAGGAGAAGCACCTGGCTCCTGGCTTCGGATCAGCGCGATGCGCTGGCTGCAGCGCGCTGGCCGCAGCGACCATTGGAGGGTGAACCAACGGCTTTTGGAAGACCTTTCTCTCTGTCTCTGTCTCTCTCTCACTGTCCAATCTGCCTGTCAATAAATTAAAAAAAAAATACATGTTTCCTTAGTGATCTGGGAACAGCCCGTGTTTCCAACTTTATTTCTCTCTTCCTTACCTCATATATCTCATGTACCATCCTAAACTGAAGCAGTTTCCTTCTTCCCTTATATACCGTGTAACTTCTTAAGTCTGTCTCATATTAATAAATTTACGGTAATTTGCAGTGATTCCCCAACACTCAGTCTACCAAGCCAAGTCATACCTACGGAATTTCTTAAAACTCTCTCAGCAATAATTAATTCCAAAGTCATATGCCTTCTTACTCAGGGCCTAATGAATGCTGCTTCTATTATCTGCAGCTTCCTCCTCTATGTTAATGTTCTCTGCTCCCTGAGGCAAATGGTGCTCATTGGTCCATTGCCTTGTTCTGTATGAAGTCTTGTCCACTGCCAAAGTATACGTGGATCTCCTAAAGCAGCCTATGCATTACACTATCTTGTCATAAAGAAATTTCCCACCCAGCTCCCTCAGTTGGCTAAACGGTCTTTGATTGCAAAGTTATTATTTATTTCCTATGTCAATGGATCATGATGCCTGGCCTACAGTAGAAACTCAAGAAATCATGGTTGAATTCGTTAATTTAACTATTCATTTTTAATTTTTTAAATCCCCCCTTTTTAAAGTTATTATTTATTTCTTTGAGAGGCAGAGTTACAGAGAGAGGGAGAGACAGAGAGAAAGATCTTCCATCTGCGGGGTTCACCCTCCAATGGCTGCAACAGCTGGAGCTGGGTTGAGCCAAAGCCAGAAACCAGGAGCCAGGAGCTTCTTCAGGGTCTCCCACTTGGGTGCAGGGGCCCAAGCACTTGGGCCATCTTCCACTGCTTTCTCAGAGCATAAACAGAGAGCTCAATCAGAAGAGGAGCAACTGGAACACAAACCAGTGCCCATATGGGCTGCCAGCACCATAGGAAGAGGCTTAGCCTACTAAGCCATAGCACTGGCTCCTTAATAATATCTAAATTGCAATTATTTTGTAAAAACATATTCCTCTGAATAAGTGTCCTCGAATATTTCCCTGTTGGTCTTTGGATGAAATCTAGAAAACTCCTCATGAACTATAAGGTGATATTCCACCTGATGTCGTACCTGATTATCTATTCAGTATAAATTCCTAATACTTCTAACACCTCCTATGAGTCACACTTACTTGTCCTTCCTTGCCTCCAGATATTTACAGTCACTGTTCCTCCTGTCAAGGCAGTAGTTCCTATCTGGGAACTCTTTTCTTTTTTCTTTTTTTAAAGATTTATTTATTTATTTGAAAGTCAGAGTTACACAGAGAGAGAGGAGAGGCAGAGAGAGAGGGAGAGGTCTTCCATCTGTTAGTTCACTCCCCAGTTGGCTGCAACAGCCAGACCTGTGCCAATCCGGAGTGAGGAGCCAGGAGCTTCTTCTGGGTCTCCCACATGGGTGCAGGGGCCCAAGGTCTTGGGCCATCTTCTACTGCTTTCCCAGGCCATAGCAGAGAGCTGGGTAGGAAGTAGAGCAGCTGGGACTAGAACTGGTGCCCATATGGGATGCCGGCACCCCAGGCCAGGGCGTTAACCCGCTGTGCCACAGCGCTGGCCCTGGGAAGTCTCTTCTAATACTCCATCATCTCTATTTCAATTATGTGTTTCATTTCAAATGTTGCTAAAGCATCCTATGTTTATCCTAATATAGCACTTTCTATAATCTTGTAAACATTTGCTTCTGGGATCATCATTTGTCCTAGAGACTAACATGTCAGTTTGGACATGTGCATCCTACATTGAAGTACCAAGGTTCCATCCTCATCTCTATTCCAGCTTCCTGCTAATGCAGATGCTGGGAGGCAGTGGTGATGACTCAAGTAATTGGAATTCTGCTGCCCACATGGCAAGCCTAGACTGGGTTCCCAGCTCCCGGCTTTGGCATGGCCCAGCCTTGACTGTTGATGGTCTCTATGGAACATGGAAGACCTCTCTCTCTCTCTCTCTCTCTCTCTCTGTGTGTGTGTGTGTGTGTTTATGTGTCTGCCTTTCAAATAGAAATGAAAATTATTAAGTTAAAATATTAAAAAATACAGCGATGTGTGTTTTGTCAGAGAAAAGTCTAGAAATAGTTTTATATTTTCCTCTAAACAGTCAAACAAATATATATCTCTAAAGACAACATGTAATATTTTAATTCATTTATTTGATGATCTTTCTTATTACATTGCAAATTACTTGAGGATAGGTAGATTTTCTGTCCATGAAACAGGGGCCAGTACTAAGCCTAGTGGTTAAGATTCTGGTTAAGATGCCTTGTTCCATATCAGAGCCTAGGCTTGATTCCTGGCTCTAGCCCCCCTCATCCCAGATTCCCACCAATACAGACTTTGGGAAGCAGCTGTGATGGCGAAGGCTGTTGTGTCTATGCCACCCAGTGGCAAACTTGGGTTGAGTTTCCACCTCCTGGCTTTGGTCTGCCCTAGACTTAGCTGTTGTGGGCATTTGGGGAGTAAACTGGTGAATGGGAATGTATTCTCTTGCTCCTTCTAAACTAAGTTTTAAAAACCGAATTATTGGGGCCGGCACTGTGGTGCAGTGGGTTAAAGCCCTGGCCTGAAGCACCAGCATCCCATATGGGTGCTGGTTCTGGTCCCAGCTGCATCTCTTCTGATTCAGCTCTCTGCTATGGCCTGGGAAAGTAGTAGAGGATGGCCCAAGTCCTTGGGCCCCTGCACCTGCGTGGGAAACCTGGAAGAAGCTCCCGGCTCCTGGCTTTGGATTGGCGCAACTCCAGCTGTTGCGACCATCTGGGGAGTGAACCATCAGATGGAAGACTTTCTCTCTCTCTCTCTCTCTCCCTCTCTCTGTCTCTCTCTCTCTCTCTGTGTTACTCTGACTTTCAAATAAATAAAATAAATCTTAAAAAATAGTTAAAAAACAAATTATTTTTAAAACATTATTAACTTCCGTATATCCTTTTTAGATCATCAGTTCCTTGGTATTCAGTCCTGGATTATGATGTATGTATTACCAGTGGTTTCACAGCGACCAACTTAATATTCCATTTCCAGGTTCTAGCATAGTGTCCGATAAACAGAAGGTACAGAATAATTATTTATTGAATGAGTAGAAGTAGCCCCCAAACACTACCTTATTGGAGAGAAAAGAGAAATCCAAAGAGAAAGAGAGAGCAAAGAAAAGTTAATAAGCTCCCTGAGTGCAGCACCTATTCAATTATTCAATATATCTTATTCATCTGTATTTTCTCAGAGCACCTAGGAAACAGGAGATTCTTGGTGATTATTATAAAACAGAATCAGAATGATTATGCAACCATAGAGAAAAATTCAAGAAAACCTTGGAAATACAGGAGGTTTCTGTGTTTCCCTTGGAGCTTGACTTTGGACTTGATCAACTATCTGAGGGGAGTGCAGTCAAAAGAACATCACAATTTAGAATCTCTAAAGGCGAAGAGTCAAGGCTCACTGATTCTTGAACCTACAATGGTAATGGCTTACATTTCATGGTTTCATGTTCTAGGACAACAGAGTCATACATGGGGTCGAAGTCAGAGACCTTACAACACTCCAACTGAATATGTTTCCAGAAAACCTGAACCTGGAAAACGTAGCCCATGTGTTCCTTACATAATATTCTTATTTTTTCTTTTTATGTTTTAATATTTTTTTCTGAAGATCAGACACTCAGGAGTCCTGGCATTCTATTTTCTGATCCACACATTTACATGCATGATACACTACATTTTTAATCTTAAATTTGCTGTTTCTCTTCCCTGGTTGTCTTCTCTTGGATTATTTTGTCTTTAACTTTACAAAAGACAAGAGAGTTATTCTATCTTGGCTTCCACATCTCTTGGCTTTAATGTGTTCCTATAAAAACTTTCATTAGCATATTCTGTTTTTAACTCTATTGCTTTTAAGCTTTTTTCAAAAGCTGATGAATAGCTAGAGGTCCTGAAGAAGAAGACCAATTATTTAATGACATCAGTCATGAATGTAGAAATTTACTACAAGATAAAAAAAACATACACTCGTCAGGGACTGGGTTGTAGCACAACAGATTAAACCACCACTTACCACACTGGCATGCTATGTCAGAGTGCGGTTCCAGTCCTAGCTGTTCAGCTTCCAATTCATCTTCCTACCATGTGCCTGGGAAGACAGAAGACAATGACCCAAGTGGTTGGGCCTTCGCCACCCATGTGGGAGATCAGGTCGGAGGTCTATGTTCCTGGCTTCAATCTGGTCCTGAAGGGGCTGTTGAGCCCAACTGGAGAGTGAACCAGTAAATGGAATGCCTCTCTTTCTTTTTCTATATCTCCCTCCCTAGTGTTGCTCTGCTTTTTCAAGTAAATAAATAGATGTTTAAATAAGATATACATCCTTATGCATGTGTGTGTATACATATTTGAGGGGGATTCATAAAGTTTTTGGAAAATAAAATTAAATGCTTATTTGATGCAAAAATTTGAAATCCAGGCATAGTTTGTTTTCAGACTATTTGTTTTCCATGAACTTTTTGAAGATCTCTTATATGCCTGGGTTTCAAAATTTCTTTTGCACCAAAACAAATATATCTTTAATTCCATTTTCCATGAACATTAAAAAAATTATTTATTTGAAAGGCAGAAACACAGACACACACACACACACACACACACACCCAGAGAGTTTCCATTTTCTGATTTAATGCCCAGAATGGCTAGGACAGAGCCAGCCTGAAGTCAAGAGTTAGAAATTCAACCCATGCATCCCATGTGAAAGTCAGAGACTCAACTACTTGAGCTATCACCTGTTGCATTCCAGCATCTGCATTACCAAGTAGCTGAAATCAAAAGAAGAGCTGGGAATTGGATCCAGACATTCCAATAGGGTATGTGGGCATACCAAGTGACATTTTCTATGTCAAACAGCCTAACTTCATGAATTTTTGAGGTACCCTCATATATGAGATAGAGACAATATGTTTATTATTGTTCTATGTAGGATATTTACTTGCTAGTCTTTCTTTGATACGTACTTCCAATCACAGAATTTAATAATTTGGGTCCCCTGTATGCAGAAGTTTATATAAGTACTACAGTGGAGTATAGATCTTCTCTTCAGAGAACATTCGATTGAGTTATGGGCCCACTTGTGATCATTTTGTTAGGTGAGTATCATTAAATTAGAATCACCAGAGTTTGGCAAAATGTAGTTATATATAGAGAGAATACATAGAACAATCCATCAGATGAAATCAGCAAGTAGTCTTTCCTCTTGAAATCTTTGTAAAAATGACATGCCCTCTTTCCTGAAAATATTGCCTTGTTATTTATTTATTTTTTATTATTCGTTTGAGAGGTAGAGTTTTAGACAGAGAGATGGAGAGATGGAGAAAAATGTCTTCCACCCAATGGTTCACTCCCCAAATGGCCACAATGGCCGGAGCTGAGTGGATATGAAACTAGGAGATAGGAGCTTCTTCAGGGTCTCCTACGTGGATGCAGGTGCCCAAGCACTTGGACCATCTTTCACCTCTTTCCCAGGCCATCAGCAGAGAGTTCGATTGGAAGAGGAACATCTGGGACACAAAGCAACACCCAAATGCCCATATAGGATGCTGGCACCTCAGGCAGAGGCTTGGCCTACTATACCACAGTGCCAGCCCTGAAATGGTTGCCTTTTAAATTATCTAAGTGGTAAATTTTGTGTGGCAAAACTATGATTTTGCACTCATTTCTATGGTCAGCAAACTATCCAAATTAGTATCATCTCTTTTCAAATGAGAGGGCTTTCTGAAGATTCAAGATGTCTCAAACTGAGTTCTCAAGAAAACAGAATTATCTGCAATAGTATATTAATCTATATTTTCTTTAGAGAAAAAATCCATAGCTTGCAGTTTCCCTTAAAACAAAGTTAATCAAATGTATATGTACCAAAAGACAGTATATGCCTTTTTCTCATTTTTGATAATCTTTCATAGTATATTGCAGATTATTTGAAGATAGATATTATGTATATTATGTCTGTTCATTAAATATAGCTAGTTCTCAATAATTGAATGGATAAAACATTGCATATGATGATGGCATATATCTATCTATAGCTACAGGGGCTTTGGTATAATTCTACATATGCAAATCCTTAGTTTTGGTGATTAATTGAGGGATATACTTATTTATATAATAACTGCACAAAAACTGAGAGCATGGAATCTATTACTTGTAATGGGTGACATTGAATACTGTGTTTGTAGCTACAAAAGTTTGTTTATATCACTTACTCATTGTGTATTATTAGAATTCAAATTTTATTGACACTTATAGAAGTATACAAAAACACCATTTTCATTATTTTACTTGAAGAACTTAAATTCACATTCTTATTAACAATTGCATTAATTGATCTTACTGTTTTTCTATTTCTTATTAATTTTCCTATTTTCCTTATTTTAGCTAATAATAATAATAGGTTATCAAAATTGAGCATGGGACACCTACATTATTTTTTTTGTTTTCAATCTACATTACTTTTTTAAACATATGAATTCATCTTGTCTGGTAGATTCTTGATATTTTCTCTATATGAACAATGCCAACTGCCTGTCTTTTCAGTGTTGACTTTCAGGAAATATTTAGTTTTACAGCTTAAACTGCTCATTTTTGAATTCTTATCCTCCTGAATCCAGTATCCAGAGGGTGCTAATGTCTGCAGGGCACCTGTGCAATACAAATTCCTGCTTCTGCTGAATTCTCCTTCTTTTTTCTATTGCATAATAGAACAGTTTTTTATTTCTACTTCACTGGTTTCTCTGTAACATCACTCTCACAAGCTGGTTGTATATAGTTTGCTTGTTTCTTTTTCAGGGGTAGTGAGACAGAGAGACAGGCAAGGGTTGGAGGGGAAGTTATTTCTCATCTGATGGTTCACTCATCCTATCTCTGTAATGCCCCAGTTTAAGACTGAAGCCATGAGCTGAGAACTCAATCCAGGTCCCCGACATGGGTGGGAGAAACCTGGTTGTCTGAATCATCATCTGCTCCTCCCAATCTGCATTAGCAGAAAGTTGGAGTTTTGAGCTGAAGCAGAGCATCGAACCTAGGTACTCTGATACTTTTAATCCCTAGATTAATAAATGACCAATAGCCAAGTTTTTTTTTTTTTTTTGAACGTCAGAATTTGAAAGGAAGAAACAGAGAGAGAAAGATCTTGCTCCCTCCCCAGAAGGCCAAAATAGCAAGCACCGGGCCAGAAGTCAGGAGCTTCATCTGAGTCTCCCACATGGGTGGCAAAGGTCCAAGCACTTAGGCCATCCTCTGCTGCTTTTCCCAAGCCATTAACAGGGAGGTGGATCAGAAGTGGAGCAGCTGGGACAGGAACTGGCACCCATATGGGATGCTGGTGTCGCTCCCCCTCTTCATGGAGGAACGACACTAAACCCTGCCTAGGCTTCATATCCGAGTCACGGCACCATTATGTCGCTCCCCCTCTTCGTGGAGGAACAACACAGGACCCTGCGTTGTTCTTCTGTCTGCTCGGCCCTCCCCGGGTTTGCTGCTGGTTCTTCCCAGGTTGGCTACCGTCCCTCCACCTCCGTGGAAGGGCGGTTCCCCCTGCCACATTCCCCACTTCCGCAGGGGAGCGGCACACCGCCGGCCGGCTCTCTCGGGGGCTGCACAGATGTTCCTCAGGTGTTTCTGGTGCATGTTGTCTCTCTCCTCCTTTATAGTCCTCTTCCACCAATCCCAACTCTGCTACCCACACGCCGAGTACGCTGCTCTCCTCCAATCAGGAGCAGGTCCTGCTGTTTATTGGTTGAACTGGAGGCAGCTGTGTAGAAGCTGTTTCCTCCTCTCCCAGCGCCATGTTGTGGGAGAGCAGATGCATAGAATAAGTCTTAATTCCAGTAACTTAGTCTAGTCTGAGTTGCTCCCAGTTGCTCCCCACATGCTGGCATCACAGGCAGTGGTGGCATTACACGTTGTGCCACCACAACAACCTCTTTAAAGCCGGTTTTCAATGAGAGGCTAGGGAGAGGCTAAGCTGAGGCTTCTTCCCAGAATTGTGACAATTTATAATTGAGTGAGAATCATGCCTGCTCTGCGAAGATCTTCTGGCCTTCCTGCTGCTCCTCGCTGACCACTGTCCTCTTTGGATGCATGCTTGTTAGGGATCTGGTCCTCCCCAATCTTCTAATTTTAATTCTGTCTTCTTTTTAAGGACTATCCTCCCGTCATATATTCATTTTATTATGCAAACGATTTTTACTTTGCTTTGACTCTTTCCATAGCTTGCCCAAACCAGCCCTGGAGTTTTGTCCATAATCCAGATGACCCATGAAGATGTTTTAATCAAAAAAAACAAATTTCTTATTTTGAAAAAAAAAGTTTCTATTTTTCTTTCATTGTTTTCTTCTAATATCTACAAAAAAATTTTATCATAATAGATATGAGTGGTAAAACTGGGATCTGAGCTCAAACAGTTCTCACCTAGTGGCTGCACTATGGAATCACTCATCCTTTAGTGACAGATCCTTTAGCACTTTGAGATTTAATCTTTTTGTTTTGTTATCAAAGAAAGCTTAAATGTTCCATTCAGCTTGACTAAACATTGGACAGATTTCTTATTAACTATAGGTCTCTGATCTCCTTTTCTTTGTGCATTTAGATTAGAACAGTTTCCATTGTATGCTCTTTTCTGCTCCTTTATGATGTAGATCTTCCCCTAGCCTCTTGCCAGTTTCACAACCAAGGAAGATCCTTTTTCAAGAAGCCACTGCTTTAAAATGTAATTATGGATAGAGCCCCATCTCCCAGTCTCAGTGGGAGAATGGGAGCCTGACTTAGATAAGTGCAATTAGTAAACACAGATGGCCTAATCAATTAACCAACTTCCTTCCTACCTTTCTCCAGTAGTTTTCTGCTTGCTCATTTCAGTGCTTACCAAACCTTCCACTCTTTCTTTCTCAGAGTCCTGTCTCTTCCCCTATGATAACAGTCTTGAATGAAGCTTTCCTTCCCTATGTAACTCTGAACAGTGCAATTTTTCTTTGACAAGTCTCATGGTCAAACATTACTGCATCACTGAAAACTAGAATGTACGTGTTATACAAACATTATCAAACACTTTGGTTCTAGAAAATTGCACTGTCATTATAAAACTCTGCTATTCATTAACCAGACAAAGCTACTTTCTCCTTCCTAACATGGACAAGACACTCTGAGAATTTTTTAATGGCAGAATGTATGTTTCTACCACATAACAAGTTGTCATTAGTAATACTTGACTGAGGACAAACATCCTTTCTTTTTAAAAAAAGGGCTCAAATGTAGGATGCTTTGATTATTTCACAAACTATTTCACAAACTGCTGGCATAGTTTTCCTTATTTGTTTTGCATTTTCAAGTAATTCACACTGTATTTACCAAATATAATATTTTGACTTATTTCTTAAATGAAATCTGTGATTTAGTGTGGGATAAATTAACTTTTACAAGATATTTTATACTTTAGGGTCTCCCAGATAAAGGTACTGAATGTTTTCTTTATAATCTAAAATATTTTAGAACAATATTACCCAGACAGTTTTGAGGTCGCTGCTAACAACAAGAACAAAATAAAGCAAAATAGTTTCCTATTCTTTTGAATTAGAATCTATCTGGAGACCTGTTTTCTGTGAGAAATAAAGCTATCAATCCATCAGTTTATCCATATGTATTTTTCCTTTCAGCCAGTGTCAGACAATAGAAATCCAAAGCTTTCTGCTAATGGTTTCTTTAGCAAAACCTTTGTCTACCTGCAGTGCTAATCTCTAGCTTTAAATTCAGTATGAGATCTATTTTATTTGGTATTTGTTTCCTTCACTTCCATCTCCTTTCTCTCCTATTTTAACTTTAACAATGTGATGGAAAAATATAACTAATCCCGTTATGACAGCATGCTTTAATATCTACTTACTTTCTATCAGCCTCTTTTACATCACATTTCACAGCGGTCTTATTTAATTTCTGAAAACTGTTTTAGCTCCCTGATTAGTGAGAAGCCAAAATATCTGGATTTAATATAAAATCTAGCTAGTGCAGTGTGAGTGCTTGAGTGTGCATTTCCTTGCTTTTTATATGACTGTTTATCTGTAGAGAAATATGCCTATAGAGGAACAGGTATATTTATTCTCATATAATGTTTTCTCCATGGATTGAATTGTGTGGATCATTATTTCATACTCTTTAAAATCATTTTCCAAATATGTATCTGAATTACTTAATAGAAGACAATTTTCAAGGTTTAAAGTGTACACTTGAAATTATTTAATTTTGTTTAGGGAAATGTGCTGATATTGAGTCCTCTTAAAACATTAGGCCTTCTGTATTCGGCACTATATCAGAGACTAAGTATCAAAGACAAGTGAGACATGTCCCTCCTCTTGTCTCTCCACTCTGCACGTTAAAATCAGAGCTTTGCAATTGCATGAAGCCCACCCCAGAAGATGACTTAATTTCTAAAAGCTTACCAACTGATTTTAATGTGTTTCCATTATTAAATCCACCATCTGTAATTTACAAAGGGAGATGGGGCTAGCCATGAACAGTGTACTAGGAATCTCCAAGCTGTGAGGGGACTTTGGGAGGTAGTACAGTCAATGAAGAGAAGAACAAGTAAAGAGGAGAAATGATGTTTAAGCTGATTTGTGAAGAAGTGGGTTTTCAAAGGCAGTAAAAGGGGAGTAGGGTTGTGGTGCACTGAGAGAAAGAAATCCAGAAAGAAAGGTAGAAGAAGATATTACCAAAAGGAGTTATTAGAAAGCTTGCTTTGTGCAAGGAACTATCATGCTTACAACCCTAAGGTGTGCCTTTGGGAGAGATAGGGGACTAGGTTAGAGAAGACAGTGGAGAACCGTTAAGAATTATATTATTCTATAATGCATCTTCAAATCCACATTTGCTAGAGAAATAGGATAATGGAGTAAAGACGAAAGACACTACCCAAGCACTCAATTCTGAGACTTGCATATGGAGATATCAATATCCTGGTGTGGCAAGGCCAAGGCAACTTTGGCTGGCAGACAAGGTCACAGCAGGTCTGTCTCAGCAAGGCATGAGAACGACAGCTGTGGTCCTTTTGGTGATTATAGGTTTGTTAGGAACTACACTCTGCATAAGAAAGCCAGAGCTTCCTGGTAGTCCTGCTAATGATAGCTGTATTCTTAATTTTAGGGAAGAGCGCTTATTCTCATGATACACAAAATGTCCATTATTAAAGCTTTAACTCAATATGTGCCACAAACACAACAATGATTAGGATGTCAAAACTGTGGAATAGACCTAAGTGAACATTTAGGTAAGTACAATAAAAAAAGTAAAGAGTCACAGAAAGAACTGCAAACGAAAGGATACATTTAATAAAGGGTCTGCTTTGAACTTGGGGCTTCTAGTAAAGATTAGATTAGGAAGGTAATAGTCTACCTTGTGTAGCCAAATTCTGCATAGCCAGCAGCACTCCAGGCCTTGGCTTGTGTGGGCAGCCCGGTATCTTGCACCTGTCTGTGATAGTATCCCATGTTTTGAATATGTCCTTGAAAATCAAGGAAATTGTCACTAGATGAAAGTGGACAACAGACTTATTGTAAGAAGAAAGAATCATATGTGACTTATGATATAAAAATAAAGTCTGGTGCTCAAGGCCAGAGCCATGCCATCAGCCTTGCTCTAAGCGTGTCTCTCATTTCTTCGAGTGCCAACACCTCTCACACGTTGGGAACCTTGGACTAGCTGGAGCTGTACTCCGGCACTGGTGATCATCAATGGAACGAAAATGCTACAGGCTGATTACAGGCTCATAGGGAAATACTGTTATTGACATGCCAGAGCAGATATGATGTCTAGATCAGGCAAGATGAAAAGAAATTCCTTCCTTGCTAGTTTGGTATTCTAATTCCAAAGGAAGGCTAAAAGAAATATTAACTGTCTTAGCAAATAAAATGTTTTTTTTTTTTTGTTTGAGGACATGTAATATTCTAGGTATTCATAATCAATTTTGGTGTGCAAGATTGAGTCATATATTCTAGCCAAAGTATCTTTTAATCACCCATTAAGATGAATAAAATATCATTGTTTTTACTATTATCTTTTAAAAAATTATTAATGGAAATTGTGCATTTCTAGATCACAGTTAGAGACTGGATACAAATTTCAATTTTCTGTCCTCCAGATTTGCCAATGAGATAACATTAATGGAATAAAAAAGAAGTTTACAGTCACTTTGAGGAAGAAAATGGATTGATGACTAAGGGGGAGAGAAGATCAATATTGGTTAGATTACTTCTGTTAGAGGTAGATTTACTAAATGGAAATTTAGGAATGGTTTCTAGGAAAATCAGAACATCAGGCTAGGATAAGTGATATATTTTGTGGTAGATATATTTTGTAATAGATATATTTTGTGAATCTTGGCATGGAGTTGTTGTTTGATAAGCAAACTAAATATGGGAATGCAAGCAGGAGGATTAATTATAAATCAATAGGTCGATTCTTTTCATTCCAGATATTCAAAACCATTCACATATCAGTAAAGCAATCTGGATATATTCTCTGATAAAAACTAAGGTAATTACTATGGATAAGAGGAGTCTCAGAGCTCTCTCAATTTATGGGTTTCAAAATGTTAGGTCCCCATATTGTTGAGAACAATAATTGATAAGCAATATATACTACTAAGAAGTTACATTCAATTTTTCATTGTCTCCTTCTCGGAGACAATTTAATTACCAGGATTTTGACAAATATTTACAGTATGAGAAAATCCAGTATATTCAAGACACAAAATGGCTTCAGTGTGGAGAAGCAGTGATAATTTAGCAATCAAAGAAAAATCTAAAATTCGAATTTGTAGCATTAGATAGATACAAGAAGATGTATCTCTGCTGGGAGGGGGAAACAAGAAGAAGGTACCTTAAAAGACACTTCTCTAAAATAAGAGATGAACAAAAATCAAAATGTTAATTTAAGCTAGTAAATCAATGAAGGTAGCCCAGGGTGAAATGAGATTTTATATGTCAAGAAAGGGACAAGACAGACTGCTCTGTGAGGAAGATCTCTGAGATTTTGATGGTATAATAGTGGAGTACAATATAGAGATATTGAGTGAAGCTAAGAGATTACATTTTTCGTAAAGATAATTAGTAACTGCAAGAAAGAAAAATGCAACTCAAAAAACTGATTCATAATAGTATAATGCTCAATGTTGTAATTTCAATGTGATATGAATTTCTGTTTTTCCCACCTGTCCAGTTTCATCAAACTATCACTCTTCCTAAGATATTTCAATCATTTGTGGATTTTTACCACTGTTTATGAAAAATAACAGTCTGGTGTGATAACTGAGCATACCTTTTTCACTGATTATTCTTTAAGACATCAGACTGTGTTAATCTTTCTTCTGTAATCATTTCAAAATAAAAATTCTCAATTCTTTTGATCTAATTTGCATATCATTTGATATCAGCCTATTTCTAAAAATGCTTTTGAAAGTTTCGTTCTTTCTCTTCTGAAATGAGATATCCAGCCTAAAATAGATGTTGTGTTCCTCTAATAAGCTGATGGTCATTTATGTTAATTTTTGCTTTTTCCATAAAATTGTTATCTCTTTACCCCACTTGTTTATGCTTTACTCACCCTTCAGATAAAACTGAACTGTGTTCCTTCCATAAAACTGTTACCTGTGGGGCTAGTGCTGTGGTGCAGTGGGTTGAAGTCCGGGTCTGCAGTGCCAGCATCCCATATGGGTTCCTGTTCCTGTCCTGACTGATCCATTTCCAATATAGCTCACTGCTTATGCATCTGGGAAAACAGTGGATGATGGCCCAAGTCCTTGAGTCCTTGAACACATGTAGGAGACCCAGAAGAAGCTCCTGGCTTTGGATCAGCTCAGCCCAGGCCATTGCAGCCATTTGGGGAGTGAACCAGTAGATGGAAGACCTCTCTCCCTAGCTCTGTCTCTGCCTTTCTCTGTAATTTTTTTTTCAAATAAATAAGATAAATCGTAAAAAACAAAAAACAGAAAAACCTTTTACTTGCTAAGCTTGTATTTGGATATCACTCACTCTTTTGAAACTTATGGAATTTAATACCATACCAATTACTAAAGCTGTCTTATATGCTAAACTGTAATTGTTTTTCCTTAAAAAGAAAAAAAATGTTTTAGCCAATATACCTCAAAGATTCCTTAAAAGCAAAATACATCTTCAGCTTCAGCCAGCTCTCAGTAGCTAACAGTATGTCTTGCAAATATTAGGTTTTCACAATATATTCTTTAATGAACTAAATAAAATCAGTGAATATATCTTTCTTGATTCTTTCACTGATAAATAGCCTCTACATTTAGGTACTACAGTAAAGCCCTTCTTTCTTATTATAACATTACTTTATTATATTCTCTGTTACCACATATTAGGATAAATAATGATAACATGAATACATTATTGATCATTAGAAGTTTAAAATAAATGAAATGATGAAAATCTTCCAAAAATTTCTATGAACTATGGTATCATATATCAATGGTTTATATTTTTAGTCTAGAAAACAACATATATTATGCAAGAATATATATTTTATATCCCTGCAAAGACAACTAAATGCTCATTATCTAGAAATTCATTTTTAGGTTTCTGTAAATATTATACTAATTATCTGTTCTACAAGATGCATGAATTTTGTTTATTAAAAGTAGTGTTACCTTGGGAATATGTGGGTAAAGTTCAACTGAAATTCCTAAAGGTGAAAAAAATCAATGCAGCAACTCAGAAGATGATAGAGGAAAGCATTCATCTGAATATTTCTCTGACTGAAATCATCTGCATGATCAAAATCTGTTGAGCACCAAAGATAAGAGACCTGTATAAAATGGAGAGACAGTGATACCAGTATATGCAGCTTAATATTCTTATCTGCATTGCTCTGAAAACCGAGTCTCCAGTTACCAGCTGGAAGGGGTATTTCTCTCTCAGAATATTGGTTTTGTAATTAAGATCAGCTTAAAATATACTGCAATTAATAAATGACCCCAGCTTGTTAATGGCTTGGAGCAATAAATACCCTAATTCATGTTAACATACTGGTAACATGCTACCTGCACTGCTGCTACACATTTTTTTTTCTAGGTCTTCACCTCATAGAACATTCTGTAAATGGATCATTGCTTTTATTGTGATAGAAGGAAAAGAAATCGTGGTAGCACTCTATGGTATCTGCTTTAGTTTAGAGTATGAATTAACCTGATCTGGAAATTTCTGAAATAAAATAAAAAATTGTATTGCCTACATACTCACCTCACAACTTTGGAAAAAGGAAAAGCTAACTGCAATAAGTATTCCTACTGGAAAAAGGAAGCATGGCTGGTATCTCACTAGTCACCAGTTTGTTACAACCCATTGAGGTCTGGCTCTTCTCCAGCTCAGCTCTACGTGTTCAACCCTGGGAATCATATAGCTTAATCCATATCTGAGACTCTAGCAAGAAAAAGTAAAGAACAGATTGGAAATACAATGACTCATAAAACTTTTTCTTAGGAGTGTAGTCAATTGTCTCTCACATTTTATTTTCCAAGGAAGTCACATAGCCCAAACTGACTTTTAGAGCTCAGGAATAGGCAGAACAATTTTTGAAAAATAATACAATTTGGCACATTAAGTTAGCATCAGACTCATACAAGTGCAAATGCATGGGGAGCATGGTGTGTATGAATTTTGTTAAATATGCAAAACATACAGAAAGAACACCTCTTAATAAAGCATATTATATAAAGTATTTTTATTTACATGTGGGAAATTCTTAAAAACAGCAAATTTTTTCTGATATGTTAATGTGTGAATTTCCTGGCTTTTTTTGCTATATAGTATGACTATAAGAATAATATCTTTGCTCAAGATGATATACCTTCATTATTCATAATTACTGAATATTATCAAATTTATAGACAGCTAATCGAAATCCAGTTTCATCTTCATTAGCTTCCCCCATTGACAGCCTTACTTATATAGCATGAAAAGTTAATGGAAAATGTGATTATGCAAAAATCATATGGATATAGGGTCCAGCATTGTTGTGTGTTGTGTAGCAGATAAAACTGCCACTTGCAATATTGGTATCCCACATGGGTGCCAATTCGTGTCTGGACGGCTTCTTTTTTTTTTTTTTTTTTTTTCTGTGACAGGCAGATTTAGACAGTGAGAGAGAGAAAGGCCTTCCTTTCTGTTGATTCACCCCACTCTGTGGCCAGTGCTCTGCACCTATCAGAAGCCAGGGGCCAGGTGCCTCCTCCTGGTCTCCCATAAGCACTTGGGCCATCCTCCACTGCCTTCCCGGGCCACAGCAGAGAGCTGGACTGGACTGGAAGAGGAGCAATGGGATAGAATCTGGCGCCCCAACTGGGACTATAACCCGGAATGCCGGCGCCGCAGGCGGAGGATTAGCCAAGTGAGCTGTGGCATCAGCTGGACTGCTCCTCTTTCAATCCAGCTATTTGCTAATGACCTGGGAAAGCACTGGAGGATGGCCCAAGTGCTTGGGACCCTGCATCCACGTGGGAGACCAGGAAGAAGCTTCTGGCTCCTGGCTTCTGCCTAGTTCACCCCTAGCCATTGTAATCATTTCAGAGGTGAACTAGCAGGTGAAGATTCCCTTTCTCTCTCTCTCTCTCTCTCCCTCTCTCTCCCTCTCTCTCTCATATAAGATTTAAATATTTCTTGCCAAAATAAGTTACTTTGTTCAAACAAATCCAAGTTATTACTTATGCAGATTCCACTCACAAATTTTGTGATAATGCCAAGTATAAGCCCATATAGAAATGAAAATTTGAAGTGAATTTTCTTGAAATTCAGTAGGTTCCTATGCAGTGACCAAGGACTCCTCTGGATTCTTCTGACCACAATTTTCTGTCATACTGATCAATAATCTGCTGAACAGCAATGTGGTCAGAATAATGAACAGTTACTGAGTACGCAATAGTTCAAATAACACAAAGAATTGCTAAGCTCACCAACAACTGACATGGTCATGATTCGTAGCTGGTTTGGATTCCTTATTTGTAGTTTCATTTTTGATTCTTAACGATTAAATTTACTTAAACTAGCATGAAATAGTTTTAATAGTAATCATATTCCAAATATGTATGTAAGTTTAGCTGACAAAATATGCTTTGATAGCAAATTAATTTATAAAAATTATTTGATTTTCCTATACATGCAAGACATGACTTAGGATATTGTGATAATTTTAAAAATAAGTCAACAGTAATTGCTAAAGACATTGGCGTAGAAATAGAAAAATATTTTGAGAAGAATTTATTGAGCTGAGGCTCAATAGGCTAATCCTCCACCTTGCAACGCTGGCACACCAGGTTCTAGTCCCTGTCAGGGCGCCGGACTCTGTCCCAGTTGCCCCTCTTCCAGGCCAGCTCTCTGCTGTGGCCCGGGAGTTCAGTGGACTTGGGCCCTGCACCCCATGGGAAACCAGGAGAAGCACCTGACTCCTGCCTTCTGATCAGCGCGATGCACCAGCCACAGCGGCCATTGGAGGGTGAACCAACGGCAAAGGAAGACCTTTCTCTCTGTCTCTCTCTTTCTCACTGTCCACTCTGCATGTCAAAAAAAAAAAATTCTATTTCACTTACCTTGACATATGGTTGCTATTTTAGAGCAAAGGGAACAACAAAAGCATTTTTTAAAATTTATTTGAAAGAATTACAGAGAAAGGGAGAGAAATGAAGAGAGATCTTCTATCTGCTGGTTTACTCCCCAGACAGCTGCAATGGTCAGGGATGGGCCAATCTGAAGCCACTATAGCCAGGAGCCAGGAGTTTCTTCCCAGTCACCCATGTAGGTGCAGGGGCCCAAGGACTTGGGCCATCTCCCACTGCTTTTCCAGGTCACAGCAGAGAGCTGGATTGGAAGAGGAGCAGCCAGGACTAGAACCAGCATCCATATGGGATCCTGGCACCACAGGTGGAGGATTAACCACTGCACCAGGACGCCGGTCCTATCCATGCAGTTTTCTATAGTGGTTATATATAAAGGTTTTATTGCAGTCCATTTATTATTTTTGATAATTAGTTTTGTGCAGAAAATACGAAAGTTAATGGAGCTATATTAATGGCTTTGGATCTGGTCAGTTTTTATGAAAGATGTCTTGTGTTTAGAACAACTGAAATTGTACTAATTTTGGCTACAGTGTTATTTATGTGATATTATAAACAGAAAAAAGTATACAATAAAAGAGATGTAAACATGAAGTGATGAAAATGGGCAAAAAAAGCAAAATAATACCTATTTTCCTCTGTGATGCACACACCATACTTAATGACCAAGGTTCTTGAGCACCTGCACCTGTATGGGAGACCAGCAAGAGGCACCTGGTTCCTGGCTTTGGATCATTGTAGCTCCAGCCATTGTGGCCATTTGGGAGATAAAACCTTTCTGTCTGTCTCTCTCACTGTCTGTAACTCTACCTCTGAGATAAATAAGTAAAATCTTAAAAAAAAAGAAAACTGCATGGAGATTTCTTAAACTAGAAGTAGATTTGCCTTATGATCTAGCAGTCCCACTACTGGGTGTATACTCAAAAGACGTGAACTTATTGCATCAAAGATACACCCGGTGTATCATGTTTATAGCAGCATTGTTCATAATAGCAGAAACATGGAATCAGTCAAGGTGTCCATCATACGATGAATAGATAAAGAAAGTGTGGCATAAAGATACAATGGAATGCTATTCAGTTAAAAAAAAAAAAGAATGAAATTTTATCACTTGTAGAAAACATGGTTGGAACTGAAGGACATCATACTGAGGGAAATAAGCCAGAAACAGAGAAAAAAATATTTTAAAAATTTTAAAAAAGAAAGACTGCCTATGCGTATCAAATACAGTGTTTTGTTAAACTTTGTTTTAAATCTTTGTCAAACAGAATTCAGTGTTGTGGTACAATGGGCTAAACTGCCACCTTCAATCTGGCATCCCATACTGGAGCGTCAGTTAGAGTACTGGCTGATCCGCTTCTGATGCAGCGCCCTGCTAACATAGCTGAGGAGACAGCAGAAGAGAATATTTTTAAGATAAATGCTTCTCAAGTACCTGGGCCCCTGCCACCCATGTTGGAGAACTGGATGGAGTTCTTGGCTCCTGGATTCAGCCTTCATCAGCCCCAGCCATTCTGGCCATTTGGGGAGTGAACAAGTGGATAAAAGATTTTTTCTCTCTAGATTCTCTCTCTAAATTCTCTGTGTGTATGTGTCTCTTAAAATTAAAAAAAATGTTAAAAATAAATATTTATAAAACAAATTTATAGGAATAATATACTATTATAGTTTTATTGATGCTGTGACTTTTTTTTTGGACAGGCAGAGTCAGACAGTGAGAGAGAGAGACAGAGAGAAAGGTCTTCCTTTGCCGTTAATTCACCCCCCAAATGGCCACCACGGCTGGCGCGCTGTGCCAATCTGAAGCCAGGAGCCAGGTGCTTCTCTTGGTGTCCCATGCGGGTGCAGGGCCCAAGGTCATGGGCCATCCTCCACTGCACTCCCGGGCCACAGCAGAGAGCTGGACTGGAAGAAGAGTGACCCGGACAGAATCCAGCACCCTGACCAGGACTAGAACCCCAGGGTGCCGGCGCAAAAGGCGGAGGATTAGCCTATTGAGCTGTGCAGGCCGATGCTGTGACTTTTAAAACTTGCTTTATGTTAGTGAAAGTAATATCTCTTCATTTGTTTATTGTTTATAGCCCTTGTCTATTTTCCTATTGAACTATAGACTTTTTGCTTTTTATTTGTTGAACTCTGTTTAGTGGAGTCTTCAGGCTTTTGATTATAATGTAAATTAAAATATATCTCAAAAATTTTTAAACATACTTTTTTAAAAAATCACCAAGAAAAAATAAATAACTAATGGTTTATCAAGTATAATTGATATTAGGAAATATTTTTAAAAGTTATTAAAGTACTGCTTGTCTAAATGATTCTTAGAGGAGAAAATGTAACCTTGAATATTCATATTAAAAAGAAAAGACCATGATTTGACTATTGCTTATTGAACACTGGCATTGAAATATCACACTATGTCCCCACAATGTATGCAATTATTATACATCATTTAAGAATAAAATTTTAAAAGAAAATTAATTAAGCATTTAATTTAGGAAGTAAAAAAAAAGAACAATAGACTACCAAAAAGCAAATGAAATAATAAACATAAGAATTGAATGAGATTGAAATCAGGCAAACTATACAATGGACACTCAAACACAGAATGTTGGTTTTTTGGACCAATGCTGCAGCACAGTAGGCAGAGCCTCCACCTGTGACGCCAGCAACCCATATGGGTACCGGTTGCTGTCCTGGCTGCTCCTCTTCTGATCCAGCTTTCTGTTTATGGCCTGGGAAAGCAGTTGAAGATGACACAAGTGCTTGGGCCCCTGCAACCACATGGGAGACCCGGAAGCTGCTGACAACTGACTTCGGATTGGCCCAGCTCTGGCCATTGTGGCCATCTGGGGAATGAACCAGTAGATGGAAGACCTTTCTCTCTGTCTCTCCGTGTCTCTGTCTGTAACTCAACCTCTCAAATAAATAAATAAAATCTTAAAAAATTCAAAATATACACAAAATGCTCAGATCAATAAATGAAAGTGATAAGTAAGTTAAGCAAGTGAGAAATAAATTGGATAAAAGGAACAAAGAGGAAAATCTATAGGAGTATGAGAAACTAAACCTATCCTGAGTATGGATAATTTTATCCCAATAAACTTAACAATTTATATGCAATTGATTCATTCTCAGAAAAGATAAATTTCAAAAGTCATGTCAATGGGGCTGGCGCTGTGGTGCAGTGGGTTAAAGCCTTGGCCTGAAGCACCGGCATCCCATATGGTGCCAGTTTGAGACCCGGCTGCTCCACTTCCAATCCAGCTCCCTGCTATGGCCTGGGAAAGCAGTGGAAGATGGCCCGAGTCCTTGGGCCCCTGCACCCGAGTGGGAGGAAGCTCCTGGCTTCTGCCTTTGGATTGGCACAGCTCCGGCCGTTGCGGCCATCCGTGGAGTGAACCAGCGGATGGAAGATCTCTCTATCTGTCTCTACCTCTCTAACTCTGTCTTTCAAATAAAATAAATCTTAAAAAAAAAAAAAAAAAAAAGCCATGTCAAGAATAAATAGGAATAATGAAAGTTACATATCAATTAAATTAATTAAATAGTTAAGGATGCTTGCAACCCATATCAGAGAGCTTGGGTTCAAGTCCAAGCCACAATTTTTTTTTAGTTTCCTGCTAACACAAACCCTGTGAGGCTTCAGGTCTTAGCACAAGTAGCTGGGTCCCTGACAGCTACGTGAAACACATGGATTGAGTTCCAAGATGCTGGTCTCAGCCTGTCGCAATCCTGGCTGTACAGGCATTTGGTAAATGAACCAATGGTTAGATGCCCCTCCACCCCATCCCTCTCTGTGACTCTGAATTGAATATAAGTATGAACAGCTAAATAAATAAAATATTATGAGGCTGACGTCATGGCGCAGTAGGTTAATCCTCCACCTGTGGTGCCAGCACCCCATATGGGCGCCAGTTCTAGTCATGGCTGCTCCTCTTCTGATCCAGCTCTCTGCTATGACCGGGAAAGCAGTAGAAGATGGCAAAAGTCCTTGGGCCCCTGCACCTGCATGGGAGACTGGGAAGAATCACTTGGCTCCTGGCTTCGGATCGGCGGGGTTCTGGCCATTGCGGCCACTTGGGGAGTGAACCAATGGAAGGAAGACCTTTCTCTCTATCTCTTTCTCACTGTCTATAACTCTACCTCACAAATAAATAAATAAAATCTTTAATAAATAAATAAAATATTATAAATATACATTATATATTTCAAAAGTAAATGAAAATTTAGAAGGATTGTCTACCAGTTCATATTTTCCCTAGTTGGATCTGTTATGTCCAGGGATACATGCTGATAATGCTAACATAAATAATTGTGAACACTTCTCACTTTGCTAAAACAGCAAGAAAATCAATAAATAAATAGAATAACATGCTACAATCAACTAAGTTATTGCCAGAGTGGAAGAAAGTAATAAATATTAATTCCAAACTAAGTAGGAATAAAACTGTTATTGGTAAAAACACACCATAAATAATAACTCTTAATAAAATATATCCATGCTATTAACAAGGTATTGTGGTAAATTTTAATCCTTACATAAAGCATACATGCATAATTATTATTAAAAATTACAGTATTTTGTGTAAGTAGAACAAAAATTATTTAAAAAACCATAATAAGGAAGGATAAATCGGTAAGGATAGAAGTGAATATTTGAGGCCGGCGCCGCAGCTCACTAGGCTAATCTTCCACCTGCGGCTCCGGCACACCGGGTTCTAGTCCCGGTCGGGGTGCCGGATTCTGTCCCAGTTGCACCTCTTCCAGTCCAGCTCTCTGCTATGGCCCAGGAGTGCAGTGGAGGATGGCCCAAGTGCTTGGGTCCTGCACCCCATGGGAGACCAGGAGAAGCACCTGGCTCCTGGCTTCGGATCAGCACGGTGCACCAGCTGCAGCGACCATTGGAGGGTGAACCAACGGCAAAGGAAGACCTTTCTCTCTGTCTCTACCTGTCTCTCACTGTCCACTCTGCCTGCCAAAAAAAAAAGTAAATATTTGAAAAAAAAAAGTACATTGATAATCAGTAACTATTATGTTGCTGTTAAAAATTCATTCATTCAATATACTTTGACATAATTGTTTATTGTTCGGATTGTGTGATAAATATGTATAATTTCCCATAGTGTCCACCTCACTCCAACAGGTTTCCCTCTTGGTGTTCAGTCAGTTGTCACCGATCAGGGAGAACATATGGTATTTGTCCCTTTGGGACTGGCTTATTTCACTCAGCATGATGTGTTCCAGATTCCTCCATTTTGTTGCAAATGACTGGATTTCATTGTTTCTTACTGCGGTATAGTATTCTAAAGAATACATATCCCTAACTGTTAATGAACAACTTAATACATTATCCCTCTTAGTAGCACAGTTATTCTTAAGTGTTGAAAATTAACTGAAATGTGATCCCTGTTGAACATGGGAGTGGGAGTGGGAGAGGGAAGAGATGTATAATTTGGGACATGCTCAGGCTGACTTGCCCCAAGTGGTGGAGTTGGAAGCATACCAGGGGATTCCAATTCAATCCCATCGAGGTGGCATGTACCAATGCCATCTCACTGTTTCAGGTGATCAATTTCGGTTCACAGTTGGTCATGGTGGAGGGACTGGGAGTCAAAGGGAGCACATAGACAAGTCTAGTACCTGCTAACACTAACCGATGGAGTAAATAAAGGGGAGAGTGATCCAACATGGGAAGTGAGATACTCAGCAGACTCATAGAATGGCAGATGTCCTAAATAGCACTCTGGCCTCAGAATCAGCCCTAAAGGCATTCGGATCTGGCTGAAAAGCCCATGAGAGTATTTCAGGCATGGAAAGACAAGACACTCTGGCAAAAGATCTCTGTGAGTGAGATCCCAGTGGAAAGAACAGGTCATCAAAGAAGGAGGTACCTTTCTCTGAAGGGAGGAGAGAACCTCCACTTTGACTATGACCTTGTCTAAACAAGATAAGAGTCGGAGAACTCAGAGGGCTTCCATAGCCTTGGAAACTCATGACTGGAGCATAGGGAGATTACTGATGCCATAGACAGGAGTGTCAATTGGTAAAGTCAACAACAGGAGTCACTGTGCACTTACTCCTCATGTAGGATCTCTTCCTTAATGTACTGTGCATTGAGATTTAATGCTATAATGAGTACTCAAACAATATATTTCACTTTGTGTTTCTATGGGGGTGCAAACTGTTGAAATCCTTACTTAATGCATACTAAACTGATCCTCTGTAAAAAAAAAAAAAAAAAGAAAGAAAGAAATTATCAATTCCCAACTTGACTCTCACTGGGATTAAACATGACAATAGGTCTGCTCTGATTTCATCATCACTTAAAAAAAATCATCTATTATTTTTCACTTTATGTTTCTGTGTGGGAGCAAACTGTTGAAATCCATACTTAATGTATACTAAGCTGATCTTCTGTATATTAAGATAATCGAAAATGAATCTTGATGTGAATGGAAGGGGAGAGGGAGTGGGAAAGGGGAGGGTTGTGGGTGGGAGGGACGGTATGGGGGGAAGCCATTGTAATCCATAAGTCGTACTTTGGAAATTTATATTCATTAAATAAAAGTTAAAAAAAATATGTATAATTTAGCTTTCATCCTTACATCTAATCCTACATAACTCATCAAAATCATCACAACTCAGTGATGTCATTTGACCTTTATGTATTTGCTGTTTTCTTTCTTTTAAAAGCAGTAAATATAAAAATGTAGTGATTATGGAAGATTGTTATCTGTTAGCAGAGTTGTGGCCTGTGTTTTACCCATTCTAAAGGTCTATGCAGGCCAGCGCCGCGGCTCAATAGGCTAATCCTCCGCCTGCGGCTCCGGCACACCGGGTTCTAGTCCCGGTCGGGGAGCCAGAATCTGTCCCGGTTGCTCCTCTTCCAGTCCAGCTGTCTGCTGTGGTCTGGGAGGGCAGTGGAGGATGGCCCAAGATTGGCACAGTGCGCCAGCCATAGTGGCCATTTGGAGGGGTAAACCAACGGAAGGAAGACCTTTCTCTCTGTCTTTCTCTCTCTCTCTGTCCACTCTGCCTGTCAAAAAAAAAAAAAAAGGCTATGCAAACACTTTGTGATGAATAAAGAATAAAGAAGATCAGACTAAAGAAAAAAGTAATTATGCTAATATAATCTGGATCTATGTGGCCCTAGTTAAAGACAATGTATTGAATTCTTGAAAACTGCAAAGAGAATGGATATGTAGTCTTCTCACCATAAAATAACTAGGTGAATAATTTATTTGTTAATAAGCTTGATTGAATCATTCCACAATGTATATATACTCCAAAACCTCATATTATACATCATTAATACAATTTTATCTGTTGAAATAAATTAGTGGAGAGAGGAAAGCAAATGCTAAGGTCTATTAAGATTGCTGGTAGATTAATGCATACAGTTTTGTATTTTATTGTCTGATTTCTTGTGTATACTGGTAACACCTCATAATAAAGTGGAGTTAATTAAAATCTTTGCCTTTTGTCCTTATTTCTTTTATTAATGTGTTTTAATGGGTTTTCAATTTTATTTTCTTGGTATGCATTCACTGAAAAATTATTAAAAATAAAGGGAATTGTCAGGGTTTTAATAGTATGTATTTTAAAGTTATAAATGGAAACAAATGTAGATAATGATGAATTTAATGCTCTTTTTCTAAAGCCATATAATTCATTGTAAACATAGGAAAAAACAAAGGTAAGGTGTTTGTGGCAAACAAAAGAAAGCAAAATATATCCTATGTGGGAGATATGGATAGAATTCCAGGCTTCTGACTTTAGGCAGGTGAAGCCTGTCTGTTGCATCCATTTGAGGAGTGAACCAGTGAATGGAAAATATCTCTCTCATTCTCTCTCTCTCTTTGTCATTCTGTCTTTCAAATAAACAAATAAATCTTTTTTAAAAAAGAAATATTGAATCAAATAGATGAACTTGGTAAAATTTGTCTTATTGACCAAAATTTTCATAAGGTAGCATTGGTATGAGATTCATAGTCTTTACAACTTGATACAAGTTTAAACACAGATTCTGTACAGTTCTTGATTGCAGTTTTGGCAGTAACAATAGGGTAAATAAGATTAATATATTTTAATAGCTGTACACAGGGAAACCTAGTTAGTTTGTACTATTTTGATGAGTGATTTAGATAGAAAATAAAAATCTACTATAAAAAGTTGTTATATATATACTTAGTGAATATGATATAAATGTAAGCATCATAAATCTATTTTAGCAAAACAGTGCAAAATACTTACATGCTATAAATATTTTGAGAATAATTTTCTAGGATGAATTTATTTGTTAAATATTAAGTAGATGATTTTCCCTTAAGTTTTGTCAATTGTTTTGACATTTTGTAGATATTCTTTAATGGGAAGTACTTATTAAATTATCTGATATGAATGATTTAGTATGATAGATGATATCATAAGAGACAAAGTATGTGTTAAAGAGTTAAAATGCTTCAAATGTTTTTGCCATTATTTTTCTTTTTCATGCTGCAAATAGATATTTATCTATTCATATCACAGTTCTTCTTCCATCCCTGCTTGTCCTGTTTATCATTAAAAATCTCTTTATCTTTAAGAAATTTTCATTTATACTGTAATACTTGGGAAAAATAGCCTTCCTAAGAATAAATGATTTTTAATAAAACAACCCAGGGTTGCTTGCTTAAGTAGGAAAAATAGATACTTTCATTATTAAAATTTCGATGCTGTTAATTTTTCAAAGATGTTTCAATTTCATCTTTGCTTTTCAAAGCAAATTAACACAGGTTGGAATCCTGGGAGTTAGCCCTGATTCTGAGCTGTTGTGTGCAGTTCTCCAGCTTTGTACAACCCCCTTTGCCTTCACCACCCTCAAAACACACAACTGACGTCAGTGTGTCTGGGTTTTGACATAGTGAAAATCCAAGGTTCTAAAAATAATGTTTATTTGTTACATGGTACTTTGTATAACCTTATATTGACTTAGAGAGATTTCACACACAATCTATTTACAGCATAACAAGCAAATATCAACACAGAATTTTCATTGAGTTAATTTATATTTTGATTCAATTTGACATGTTAAGAGCCAAGTCTCAACACATGTTACCTTGTAATACATTAGACAGTGTCAATGAGACCAAAATGTAATTTTATAAAACTAGGAAAAACCTTGACTATGTATGAGAACTTAAATACTGGCACAATTATCCCATTTTGGGTTCGGTGACAAATTAAAACTGACAAAGTAGAAACGAAATTAACATACTTTGAAATGGAAACATGTTCACTCTAATGGATTAATTTCTACATTCACCTGCCATCTTTCTGTTTCAGCAATAATAGGGAAAAATTTTAATGAAGTTAGATGAACCTGTAAACTTCAATACAAAGTGAGTTCACTGATGTGATTATGGCTTCATCATCTCCTCCAGTGAAGACCCAATTTTCAAAGATATGTACATTTTCACTGAGGATTCTTTATAGTGGAGAATCCTGAAATCTCGGTTTAGCAGTTACATACAAGTCATTATTAAATTTACCCATTCTCCATTTTAATCTAAAAAATGTGTCCTCTCTTTACAGAACCCAAAATTTCTCATCTTGGATTCTATTTATGTTTCAAATCGAAACCACTTTTAGGGAAAATCTTTTAAATTGCTGTGTCTTAACATGTAGTGTTTACAGGATGGATCACATAACATTAATAATTCACAGGAGTTTTGTAACACATCCTATTTTCTACAAATGGTATTTATTATCATAAATCACTACTATATTCCAAAAATAAAACCCATTTATTAAAATACTTTAATTATTTTAACTTTTGAGTCAACTTCTTATTAAAATTCAAAATTACTCCACATTGTTCCATGATTGCAAATTATTATCATAATTCTTTAGGTGATAATTTAAGACAAAGTATAAGAATTTTTAAAATTTTATTTTCATCCTAGAAACTACAAGTAATAGAAAAAGCAGAACATGGGATATAACAGTTTTGTTATTTGTGTTTTTACTTCTTAAATTTTAGTTAGTTAATATCACATAATAATTTACCAGCATATATTTTAATATCATAATAAAATTTCTTCTATGCTTTCTGAAATAGTTGTATGATTTCAGATATTCACATCTTTGATGTACTTTTGTTTATTTTCCATATGATGTGAGGCTAAGTGTGAATGTAATTCTGTTTTATGTGAATATCTCATTGTCTCAGACTTTTGTTGAGGATACTATTCTTTCCCCATTAAATGATCTAAGATATTTTGCAAATAAATCAATTGAAGATAAATATATGGAGCCCCAATAATACTTATGCTAATGCATATGTGAAAACTGCAGAGAATGGATATGTAGTCTTTTTACTGTCACTACATAGTGAGTTTTTTCATATTTAATTACTAATTTTAAATTTTTGTTTTTTTTTAGTTTGCATGTTATTTCTTTTTTTATTTTGTTTTTACAAAGTACAACTATTGGATTATAGTGGCATTTCCCCCCATAACCTCCTGCCCACCTGCAACCATCCCATCTCCCGGTCACTCTCCCAACCCATTCACATCAAGATTCATTTTCAATTATCTTTATACACAGAAGATCAATTTAGTATCTACTAAGTAAAGATTTCAACAGTTTGCACCCACACAGAAATACAAAGTATAACATATTATTTGAGTACTAGTTATGCTGTTAATTCACATAGTATAACACATTAAGGATAGAGATCCTACATGGGGAGTAAGTGCACAGTAACTCTTGTTGTTGATTTAACAATTGACACTCTTATTTATGTCGTCAGTAATCACCTGAGGCTCTTGTCATGAGTTGCCAAGGCTATGGAAGCCTCTTGAGTTCGCCAACTCTGATTATACTTAGTCAAGGCCATAGTCAAAGTGTAAGTTCTCCCCTCCCTTTGGAGAAAGGTACCTCCTTCTTTGATGGCCCATTCTTTCCGCTGGGATTTCATTCACAGAGATCTTTCATTTAGGTCAATTTATTTATTTATTTATTTATTTATTTTTTGCCAGAGTGTCTTGGCTTTCCATGCCTGAAATACTCTCATGGGCTTTTTAGTCGGATCTGAATGCCTTAAGGGCTGATTCTGAGGCCAGAGTACTGTTTAGGGTATCTCCCATTCTATGAGTCTGCTGTGTATCCAACTTCCCATGTTGGATTGTTCTCTCCTTTTTAATTATATCAGTTAGTATTAGCAGACACTAGTCTTGTTTATGTGATCCCTTTGACTCTTAATCCTATCATTATGATCAATTATGAACTGAAGCTGATCACTTTAACAAGTAAGATGGCATTGATACATGCCACCTTGATGTTATTGAATTGGAATCCCCAGGCACGTTTCTAACTCTCCCATTAGGGGTAAGTCCGATTGAGCATGTGCTGAACTGTACATCTCCTCCCTCTCTTATTCACTCTTAACTTTTATCCACTTTAACAGGGATAACTTTTCAGTAAAATTTAAACACCTAAGAATAATTGTGTGTTAATTGAAGAGTTCAACCAATGGTATTAAGTAGAACAAAAAATACTAAAAGGAATAAAGTAGTAAGTTGTCCCTTGACAGTCAGGACAAGTGTTGATCAATTCATTGTTTCTGATAGTGTCCATTTCACTTCAACAGGTTTCCTTTTAGGAGAACATATGATATTTGTCTTTGGGACTGGCTTATTTCACTCAGCATGATGTTTTCCAGATTCCTCCATCTTGTTGCAAATGACTGGATTTCATTGTTTTTTACTGATGTATAGTATTCTATAGAGTACATATCTCGTAATTTCTTTATCCAGTCTTCTGTTGATGGGCCTTTAGGTTGATTCCATGTCTTAGCTATTGTGAATTGAGCTACAATAAACATTGAGGTGCAGACACCTCTTTTATTTTCCAATTTAATTTCCTTTGGTAAATTCCAAGGAGTGGGATGGCTGGGTTGTATGGTAAGGTTATATTCAGGCTTCTGAGGAATCTCCAGACTGACTTCCATAGTGGCTTTACCAGTTTGTATTCCCACCAACAGTGGGTTGGTGTCATACTATTTCTACTTACTTTAGATACTATATTAGCATTCAATACATGCATGCAATGTAAAATAGTCAGACAGAGTATTTGGTATTTCTGTATTCTCAAATAGTGTCATTTTTATATTGGCAACCTTCAAGCTCATCTTCTCCAGTTATATTGAAATGTATAATTAATTGTTGCAGTCAATAGTAACTCTATTGTGTTTCCTAACATTGGGAGTGTTTTCATCAAGCTGTGTTTTGCTAAAGACTGTCTGCTCTCACTTAATTCCCCTAGTGCTCCTTTTATTACCAGTGTCAAGTGACTTCTATTCTCCTCTCTACATCTATACAATAAACATTTTTATATTCAATAAATGAGTGAAAACATATGGTGTTTGTCCTTTGATGCCTGGCTTATTTCATTTAGCTTATTTTTCTTAAGTCCTATACATTTGCCATAATGGACAACATTTCACCCCTTTTTGTGGCTGACTAAAGTTCTATTGCATATATAATAGACATTTTAATCCATTCACCTATGGATTGACACCTCAGTTAAGTTCATAACTTGGCTATTGTGAATAGGTCTATAATAAACAGATACACAGGCATCCTTTTGATATAATGATTCCATTTCCTTTGGCTATATGCCTATTAGTGCTATGTCGTTTGGTAATTGCCATTTCAATTTTTTGAGGAGCCTCCATGCTGTTTCTCATAATTGTTATAATGATTTCCATTCCTGTCAACGTTGAATAAAATGTCCCCTTTCTTTGCCAACATTGGTATATTTTAACTTTTTGATAATAGCTGTTCTAACTGGATTGAAATTATATCTCAAAGTGTTTTCTTTAAATATTTATTTATTTATTTATTTATTTGAAATGCAGAGTTATAGAGAGGCAGAGACAGACAGACAGACAGACACACACACACAGAGTGAGAGAGAGAGAAATTCCATCCACTGGATCACTCCCCAAATGGCTGCTATGGCTAAAGTTGGAACGATCCAAAGCCATGAGCCAGAAGCTTCTTTGGGGTCTCCCATGTGAGTACAAGCGCCCAAACACTTGGGCCATCTTCCACAACTTTCTTAGTCCAAAGCAGAGAGCCAGATCTGAAGTGGAGCAGCTGGGTCTCAAACTGGTGCAGATATGGGATGCTGGCACTCCAAGCAACCGCTTTTTTTTTTTTTTTACACACTTCAGTGCAGGCCTCTCAATGTGGTTTTAATTTTCATTTTTCTGATGTTTAGTGAAATTGAGAATTTTCTTTCATTTACTCATTGACCATTTGTGTGGTTTTTTTCAGAGTAATATGTTTAGATCATTTCCCCATATTTTATATTGGATTATTATTTATTTTTGCTACTAAGTTGTTTGAAACCCTTATACAGTCTGAAGAGTTTGCAAATATTTTCTCCCATCCTGCAAACTGTGTTTCATATCTGTTGACAACTTTCTTTGATGTGCAAATCTTAATTTGATTCAATTCTGTTTTAGCATTTGTTATTTGTGCTTTTAGCGTCTATCCAAAAATCCTTTGCCTATACTAATGTTGTGTAGTGTGTCCCTTGTATCTTCTTACAGTAATTTCATAGTTTCATATCTTAGGATTAGTTACTTAATTCATTTTAAGTTCATCTTTATATATGGTGAAAGCTAAGGATTTGGTTTCATTGCTCTGCCATGTATATCAAATTTTCCAGCACTATTTATTGAAAACTGTTCTTTATTCAAGTTATATCATTTGTGCTCTTCCTGAAAATTAGTTGGATATAAACTCATAGTTTAGTTTCTGGAATTTCTATTCTGTTCCATTAGTCCATTTGTCTGTTTTTATACCAACACAAGGCTGTTTTGATTACTATGCCTTTGTTTTATACTTTAAATTTACATATTGTGATGCCTTCAGCTATGTTCCATTTGCTCAGTGTTGACCTGTCTAATTGTTCATTTGTATCAGTCACAAGCAGAATTGACTTGCCTTCTCAGCCCACCCCAGGTTCAGAAAGTGAACTCATGCCTACATTGCCAAGGGTCTAAGACTCTGTCCATGACCAGGCCCTGAATATGTCTCCAGTTCCACTCGAGGTCTGGCTCACATTCCCAAAGCTGCCTATGCCACCATGGAGCCTCCTTGATAAAGATTTCTGTCTGCAAGTGTGAGTGGAAAAGGAATGTGTGTGACTCTTGGGCAGCCACTGCCTGATATGGATGTTCTTCTCTGTTAGTTCTACAAATACACCTAAGAGGAAAAAACTGAAACCTGTCCATCTGAACAATTTTTGTCATCAGTATCTCACTGATATTTGCTATAGCCTCTGAATTGTGTTCCGAGATGGCATGCCTTCCATTTTTATTACAAATTTGGTGGAAGCAAATAGGTTATCCTGTGAGCCTGTTTTGGGGTCCAAATCATTTAGGTATACCTGAAAAGCACCGTCCTCACTTCTACTTTACTTTACTCATAGAATCCAGGACTGATTGAACTGTCTTTCTAGAGAAAACCTGCGATGCAGAGTTTGTCTTCTTCAACTTTGATTAAATAAAATAAATAAGCCCAACTGTCTCTCAAATTAACATTTAAAGAGATGCTTCTCTCTTTGTCCTTTGGAATCAATCTCTGGGATGGGGTATAATTAAATTTCTTAAAAAAAAAACAAACACAAGTATTCATTGAGTTCAAAGAGCTGTAGGCTAATTGAATGACTTTGGGAAGAGGTGATTTTCTTGAGTTGGGTATTCTGGAATGAATGGTAGTTCACCACACTTGGAATGGGAGCAGTGAAGAAGAGCTTAACTATTCATTCATGTTATTTGAATGAATGAATGAATAAAAACAGAAGAGCAGCATGAACTCAAGAAGTTCAAGAACTCTGCATTGCGCCGTCTTTTTATCTTTGGTATGTCATAAAGTAAAACGTATTTAATAGAGAAAATAAAAATATATCTATTATCTATCAATCACTTATCTGTCTATATACCATCTATCTACTTTTTGTTTACCAAAAAACAAGTAGTCTTCTAACAGGCAGAACTTAAAATTCAATGATTAAAATATAGGAATTCTATCTTAAACTATTAACAGAAATCTCTTTCTTAAAAAATGCCATTGTGTGCTGTGCTTTTCCTTCATGGCTCTGACAGTTGAAATAGCTTTCCATCCACGCTTCTTTCAGAGTATGAATATAGCTCAGAACAAAAAAGCCAGAGGTATTTCTGATTGGATTTTTAAAAACTCACAGCTGAGACAATAGATTTGAAATACAAAGCAGTTGTATTCACGAAGCTGTGATTTTTAAATTAGAACAAGATTTAGTGCCTAAAAATTCAGTCAAAGTTCATCCATAAAGAAGAAAGTTGGGAAGAAAAAAGAATACTATAAAAGATAGTTTTCAAGCCACACAAAGAGGAACTTGGCTTTTTTTTTTTTTTTTTTTCTGCTTCTAGGAAGAAACTTTAAGAGAATGGAGAACTCAGATAGATACCCAAGTGAAGTTTGAGATTGTGATTTAGTGAGAAAAAAAAATCCCGAAATGTTGTGCCTTCTTTAGAGGACTAGCCCAGGAAGTTGTCAGAGTATTTAGAGAGGTCCGGGTTCCAGTGTGCAGGTAGAACTATTATTATAAAGCCAAGAAAGAGAGGCCTGGGTATGAACTTGCATAACTGCAGTACCTGCAGTTTAAGGTGAATCTGAAAGTATGCTCCAAACTCAAATTTCTGCGAGAGAAAGTAAAGTGACTAAGAGTGGAACAGAAGGCCCTCAGAAGTTAGGGGCTGAAGACATGAGAACACATACATAGTCAAGAGATCTTCATGGACATGATGACTGAATCCAAGGGTTGGTCATAAGCACGTATAGGGAGAAACTGTGTCCAAAGAACACGTGGGTGTTCATAACACAACATTGGCCAAAGGAGGATGCCTTCTCAGCAAAGTCAAGATGTATCACTAACCTCTCCATCCACTGCATGCCAGGGATTATATAATGAAGTGAATGAGGGGAAAAACTTGTAAACATTCTTTTAAAGGTTTTTATTTATTTGAGAGGTAGAGTTACAGACAGAGGGAGAGACAGAAAGATCTTCCACCTGCTGGTTCACTCCCCAAATGACCGCAATGATTGGAACTTGGCCAATCTGAAGCCAGGAGTCAGAGGCTTCTTCCAGATCTCCCACAGGGGTGCAGAGGCCCAAACACTTGGGCCATCTTCCATTGCTTCCCCAAGCTATAGCAGAGAGCTGGATCGAAAGAGGAGCAACTAGGACACAAACCTAAGCCCATGTGGGAGGCCAGCACCACAGGCGGAAGCTTAGCCACAGCAATGGCCCCTTAACTTTTTTTAACATCAGAAAAAACTGAAATTCATCAGTTAAATCAATGTAGATAAACAGTTGCATTTTTTCTCACCTGAATTTTGTGGTTGTTGTGGTTAAGTTTATCACATGACCCCTAGTGTATGCCTGAAATTGTACTTAGTGCTGAACTCCATACAATAAATACTATGTTTTTATCCCTATATACAGCTCATCTCCTTATTATGGAAACATGAATTAAAAAGTGAAAATTATATTATTACCTCAAATATTTTACGAGAACCCTCCCCAAATCACAGTAATATCCACGATAAATCATCATAATTAAGAATACAGAGTATGCAGAAACTAAGATATGCAAAAGCACACATACCTTGCTTCACTACTAAAACTTCAAAATCATAAAATTCATAAGAATGCTTTTGAGATAATTTCTTGCAATTTGACACCACATGGGCTAAAAATTTAAAGAAATACATTGTCAAAATAATTACCAATAACTGCCATACATTTCCCAAATTAAAAATTGTAAATAAAAAATGCATTTTCCAATATATTATGAAATTCTTCTCATTGGAAGTTTCCATTTAATTTCTTTTTTGCATCTTAGATGAATACAAGTAATTGAAACTGTTGAAAGAGAAATTGTGGATAATGGAGATAATCGTAGTCACTATAATAATTTTAGCAAAATAATGGTTTAGTGAGTGCTTTTTATGAAAGTTTACACTTGGCTAAAAGTTTATATTCATTGTTCATTTGATCCTAATGAGATTCTTATAATTGTCAGCAATTTTTCAGAGAAGATCAGCATTCATATCTCGATCACACAATATATACGTGAAATATGTAGGTCTGATACTAAGAAACTTGATTTCAGTTCTCAATTAATATGAGACATAGTTTTAGTGATGCGTTCAGAACACAGAGAGGGGGAAGACATCAGATCAGAGTTGTCAATGTTCTTGACCATCAGGGAAAGGGAAGATACCACAATCAATTGGTTTTCTGAATCTAGATAATCCGTCATCTGAGTATATTTTAAGCATGGGTGGCTAGCTCATTTTATTTTTATACCACTGTCTTCCTCTTTGAAGATGATTGTCAAAAGTTGCAAAGGTCTCACCAAAGGTCTGACATTGTGGCACAGAGTGTTGACCTGCTGTTTGTAACATTGACACCCCATATCAGAGCTTCAATTCAAGCTCCAGTTGCTCTGCTTTCAATCCAGTCCCCGGCTGATGTGCCTGTGAAGGTAGTGGAAGATGGTCCAAGTTCTTTATTTATTTATTTATTTATTTTTGGACAGGCAGAGTTAGACAGTGAGAGAGAGAGAGACAAAGAGAAAGGTCCTCCTTCCGTTGGTTCACCCTCGAAATGGCTGTTACAGCCGGCGTGCTACAGCACTTCCTCTTGGTCTCCCATGCAGGTGCAGGGCCCAAGCACTTGACCATCCTCCTCGGCTTTCCCAGGCCATAGCAGAGAGCTGGACCAGAGGAGGAGCAACCTGGACAAAATCCGGTGGGTGTCCCAACCAGGACTAGAACCCCGGGTGCTGGCACCACAGGCAGAGGATTAGCCTAGTGAGCTGTGGCACTGGCCCATCGTGATCTCTTGTTATCCATGTGGAAGACCCGGATGGAGTTCCTGGTTCCTGGCGTCAGCCAAGACCAGCCCTCGCCATTGTGACCATTTGAGGAATGAATCAGGGGATGAAAGATCTTTCCCTCTCTGTTTATTACTCTCTCTGTGTTAAACTGCCTGTCAAATAAATACATAAATCCTTTTTTAAAATTACAAAAATGTCTTAAAAAGCTCGGAATTGTAAATCCAAGACTGGGAAAGGTGCTGAAGTGAAAAATATAAGAATAACAAAGCAAAACAAAACACAGAATCACTAATACAACAAACCAAATCCCAAATTACAAAATGTAAAAATACAACAAACAAAAAGTGAATAAAATATTTATTTTCCTGTGAAGTTAGAAATGTCAAAATAGCTTATCATTATGTAGTAATATACTTAACAAGACTCTTTGAAATTGGTTTCATGGAGTTGAGATCCATGATGAAGCAGACATATTTCATAACACAATTTTCCAGGTATTATATATTTTTCTTGTGACTCAAGAATATCCAGTGGAAAAAACCTCCTGTGGAGCTGGTGAGACACACAGCTTCTCAGGGCCCATAGGCACTGCTGAATCAGAAACTGCATTTCAACTAGATTTCCAGGTGATTTTCATGTTTATGTGCACAATGCAATTTGTCTTTAAAAAATAAGCATGCTCCTTTTTCTATTACAGAGCATTGATCTAAATTAACCTCTTTAATTTCTTATTCCTTGCATATTGTTCACAGCATTTTTTTTTGCATGCAACACAATTTTACCCCTTCTTCCATTAATGAATTTCCCTCTCGCCATCAAGGCTGGATTCACCATTTTCTCTTCTGGGAAGTCACCATGAGCTCTGATCAAAGTCAGGTGTTCTCTTGCTTATGTTGTTATAAAATTCAATATGAGTAGCTCCAGCATTGTGATTGTGCTGGAATATTATTCTGTGTTTTCATGTTTTACCACCAGGAATTGTCCCCCCTTAAAAATCTTCATGTCGTCACTGATTTTCTGGGTCTTGGTATGTATGTCACCTAATTGCTTCTAGATAAATAGCTTTTTAAAATACACCCATTTCTGAACATGATCTCATTATCTATGTTAATCATGAATGTGGATTGATTTAATTTATATGAATATTTCTGCAGCATATGATCTTTTGTAAAAAAAATTCTGATAGAAGAATAAGTTTTGTCATATTACTTAATGAATGCATATATTTGAGTTTTGCTTTGAAAGAATATGGCATGAAATAGATGAATATTCCTATGCTTTGGAGTCATTTGTTGCTAAGAACATCATTAGCACATCTTTTCCATTAAAAAGTAATGTAGACTTGAGTAAATAATTTAGAATTCACTAATATGTGTTTACAACAAAAAGGACAAAATTATTCACCTTCTACTTTCCTATTAACCTACTTCTCTGTTCCAGAAGCAGTCATCATAACAATTTGGTATGTCTTCCACAAGTTTTCTGTGTGCACTGGAGAAAAGGATGTAAATCAGCAAAAATATTATTGAATAATATTTTAAGTGCTTATTATCAACATCTCCCTTCATTACATATAACAGAAATCAAGTATTTTCATCCTTTACATTTAACATCTTTTACAATGCAGAATATCAAAAACATTAAATGGTAAATTGTGTTCATGTCTACGCTTATTACATATGTTTTTATCTGATGTTGTGTCTGTGAGTGACTCTCAGAGATTGATCTCACTAGATTAAAATAACAAGACAACACCTATATTTTTAAAAATATTTATTTTGTGGCTAGCACTGTGTCATAGAGGATAACGCCGTTGCTTGCAGAACCAGCAACCCATATGGAGCTCAAACTGCTCCACTTCCAATCCAGCTCCCTGTTGATGCACCTGGGAAAACAGTGGAAGATGACCCAAGTATTTGGGCCCCTGCACTCATATGGGAGACTCAGATGAAGCTCCTGACTCCTGGCGCTGGTTCAGCTCACCCCTGGCCGTAACAGCCATTTAGGGAGTAAATCAGCAGATAGAAAATCTCTCTCTCTCTCTCTCTCTCTCTCTCTCTCTGCCTCTCTGTATTTCAAATAAATAAATTTTTTAGTTACTAAAATGAGTCCCACTAATTGAATTAATTTCAAATTCTTTACCACATCACCTTAGAATTCTATGAAGTTATGAAGTATTAAAAACACTTGAAATGATTAAGCAGAGCCTCTATAATTAAGGTGAATTTTATTATGCATCATTTCAAAAATTATCTTAATCCATTATCAGAATAAACTTATCTCTCTGGCTTTTTAAATGTGATTTTGTTCAGAGTGAACTTATTAGCAGATTCTTAAACAAAAGGCTAGATGCTAAAGCAAGACTATTTGGAACATAACTGTCATGCTGTGAAATAAAATTATAATGTAAGAGCAATTTCACTTTCTTGCATTTGCTAATTTTTTAAAGAAACCCATATTATTTTATATATAAGAGGATTATTAGCTAATGCTGTTATTGAAACACAACAAAAACTAATAGCTATTATTTAAACATAATAGCTAGTGACTTAAATTATTGATTCTAAAATTTATAGTTAAAATATAGCTATATATCATGCTTCATTTCTAAAACTGTCCACAAATATTGAAGGTAAGTATAACTATTCAAAACTAAATGAGAATGGGATTAGGGTTTGTCTATGGATATGGGAAAACAGTCTTTACTGAATAAAATCTGCCCCAATATGTTTATTACTCTAAACTTATTATTTTCTTCCATTTTAAGTGCTTGATTAAACCATTTTCCCATTTAGTAGATTCATAGGTCTAACATTATTGAAAATCTAACACATGGCTGCGACTACACTTGGTAGTCCCCACATAGCAGCTCATTAATCTTTACAATAAACTTAAATCATAATTGTTGATATATTATTTAGTATTTGAGGAAACTGATGTTTATAGATACTAGGCAACTTGCCCAAGGTTACACTTTGAGTAAATGACCCATCTAGAAGTGCTCAGCTACACTGCAAAGCTTACATTTTTCGCCCTGTATTTCTAAGAGTTTCAGTTCTCCTTCTAGAAATAAATTTTGCATACTGCTTATATGTTCCCAATTAGTGACTGATAATTTTAGACATTTATTTTCACCTCGCTTGCTCAGATACAATGAAGCATCAGAATGAAATTAAAATAAAGATGGAAAAATGGATCAACTATAGATCTAGAATCAAAATAGGCACAGAGTTCCCAAAGATGACTACCAGTATCATAGTTTTTGTAATGGGAACAATGGTGATGAAATAATCAGCTGAATCTGATGTGGTGAATAATGTGAACTCTCCCCACCATTACTCCAAAAACCTGTAAACAAGAGACAAAATGTCAAGACATATTGGGTGGGAATGAATTTCTACTAGATATGTTTGCTCAAAACAAGTGAGTTGATCTTGACAAGATGAAAATAATCAAAGAAATTTGAGCCGATAGAGAGCAGAAGCAGAATTGAATTGTGAATGAAGCTGTTTGAAGTGCTTGGCATTCTTAGGTTTTGAAATTGTGGATTTGAGGCAAGATTATCTTAGTCCTCAAGTTCCCAGGAACCTTCAGTATGTTTTTGTGTCACTTCAACGTTATATATTTTTCCTCTAGAGAGAATAAATCAAAATAGACTAATTCTTTAAGCAGTGGTTTTTGACTATCTAACTCTTAAGTCTTAGGATTATACCAGAACTTGAGGTAGAATGATAAGTGACATGGGCACAAGTCCAGTACTCACTGTATATCTCAGGTAAGAATAAAAGACAATGGCAGCAACCTTAGCTGGCGGGCAGCGGTAGAGTCACCTCGGAATCCATGATATTTCTGCAATTTAAAGATGCCACAGATTGTCAGTTATACCACATTATTAAAAATTGGAAATGGGGGCCAGCATTGTGGTGTAGTGGGTTAAACCACTGCCCATGACACCAGCATCCCATGTGGGAGTCAATTCAAGTCCCAGGTGCTCCATTTCTGATCCAGTGTCCTGCTAATGTGCCTGGGAAAAGAAGTGAAGATGCCTCAAGGCTTGTGCCCTGTCACCTGTTTTTGAGATCTGATAGAAGCTCCAGACTCTTGATGTTGGCCTGGCCCAGCCCTGACCATTGCAGCCATTTGAAGGGAGTGAACCAGCAGATGGAAAAGGTCCTGTTCATCTCTCCTTCTTCCTCTGTAAGTCTGCCTTTCAAGTAAAACATATAAATCTTTTAAAATGTTTTTGGGAAAATGGCGGGGGAGCTACATCCAATGAGCCTATCAATTGGAACATAAGTCTGGATTTTAGAAACGTCAGACTGTGTCTCAAGAAGTAAGGAAAGATTTTCAGAAGGATTAGTATTTACTCTGAGGTCAGACGAATATGGGGGAGGGGCAGAAATACTTGAATAGAACGTGTAGTTGGTAGAAAATGATTTAGGTAATGATTCTGAGATCAAAAAGAGCAGTGAACTGATTGGTCCCAAAAGACAGAAAATCCTCGGGACTGGTCATTAACAGCAAGGCATAATCCATGGAAAGGTTGAAAATCTTGTGAGAGTTCAGTTTATGAAAGGCTTGTACATTGTAACTTAGTTTTTCTTTATAGAAAGTTTTATTTAATAAATATAAATTTCATGAGTATAACTTTTGGATTATAGCAGTTTTTCCCCCCATACCCGCCCTCCCACCCTCAAACCATCCTACCTCATACTCCCTCTCCCATCCCATTCTTCATTAAGATTCATTTTTAATTATCTTTATATACAGAAGATCAACTGTATACTAAGTAAAGAATTTAACAGTTTTCAGCCACACAAACACACAAAGTATAAAATACTGTTTGAAGACTACTTTTAACACACAACTTAGATTTAAGTCTGAACTCACTAATGAATTTTAAGCAGAGATGTAACACGATTTAATACCCATTAAAATGTCATATTTTTAAAAGATTTACTTATTTACTAGAAAAGCAGAGTTACACACACACACACACAGAGAGAAAGAGAGAGAGAGAGAGAGAGAGAGAGAGAGAGAGAGAGGAAGAGATAGAGATCTTACATCTGCTGGTTCACTCCCCAAATAGCCACGATGGCTGGAGCTGGGATGATCCAAAGCCAGGAGCCAGGGGCTTCTTCCAAGTCTCCCATATAGGTATAGGGGCCCAAGGACTTGAGCCATCTTCTGCTGCTTTCCCAGGCACATTAGCAGGGAACTGGATTGGATGAGAAGCAGCTGGGATTTGAACTGGCACCCATATGAGATGTCAGCACAGCAGGTGGTGGCTTTACCCTCTTTGCCACAGCACCAAACTCTACTAGAATATTTTAACTATGAGGCTGGCACTGTGATTTAGTGGGTAAAGCAACTGCCTGCAGTAACAGCATCCCATATAGGCTCCAGTTCGAGCCCTGGCTACTCCACTTCCAATGCAGCTCTCTGCTATGGCCTGGGGAAGCAGTAGAAGATGGCCCAGTCCTTAGGCCCCTGCAACCACATGTGAGACCTGGAAGAAGCTCCTGGCTCCTTGCTTTGGATTGGCCCATTTCTGGCCATTGCAGCCATTTGGGGAGTGAACCAGTGGATGGAAGACCTCTCTCTCTCTCTCTCTCTCTCTCTGCCTCTGCCTTTCTGTAATTCTACCTTTCAAATAAATAAATAAATCCTTAAAAAATAAAATATTTTAACTGCAATGTAAAGAATAAATTGGACTATGACAAAAGTCAATATGGTGACATATTAATTAAGATGGTGTTATATCCTCCCCAAAGAGAGGGGAATATATGCCAACTGCTTTGTAGACAAACAGGGAACTAGTCATATTTAAAATACATGAAAGATTGGCCGCGCCGTGGCTCACTAGGCTAATCCTCCACCGTGCGACGCTGGCACACCAGGTTCTAGTCCCGGTCGGGGCGCTGGATTCTGTCCCAGTTGCCCCTCTTCCAGGCCAGCTCTCTGCTGTGGTCAGGGCATGCAGTAGAGGATGGCCCAAGTGCTTGGGCCCTGCACCCCATGGGAGACCAGGAGAAGCACCTGGCTCCTGCCATCGGATCAGCGCTGCCATCGGATCAGCGCTGTGCGCCGGCTGCGGCGGCCATTGGAGGGTGAACCAACGGCAAAGGAAGACCTTTCTCTCTCTCACTGTCCACTCTGCCTGTCCAAAAAAAAAAAAAAAAAAAAAAGAAAGATTTTGAGTAGGCTAAAGAAGAAATTTATAAGTAAAAGTTCCATTAAAAATTGATTCGTCTATAGCAATGTTTCAGATAGCAATTGACCAGCAAAGTTAATTGACCTCTGTAGAGCTGTCTATCAACCAGGGAATATACCTCTTATACTTGTGCAATCAGTACTGTCTGGTTGATGGTAGGACAATGAAATTTTAGAAATAGAATCAATTATTATATTTTGCTGATTCCTATAATACAGAAACTAAGAAAAGAATCAGTTTGAAAAAGAAAGGTTGCCTGTTGAAAGAGTGAGGTATTGAACTGGGCATTGAAAAAACTGACAGGATTTAAGGAGGTTAGTGTGGGTGGTCAAACCATTCTGTAAGGAGAAAACAAACTGAGTGAGAAAGAAAACAATTTGTGTGGGAGATGTTGACTTGATGTAAGTGAAGCAAAAGTTGCCTAGCAGGACATTGATCTTGATGCTTTTCTCTCCCTTAGGTGCCACATAAAACCATTCAGGTACTCACAAAAGTCTATCAACTCTGCTTCTGAATAGCTCTCAACTCCACACTCTCTTCTCAAATAGTTTTCTAAAGTGCATAGCTGATCACACTTTTCATGTGTTTAGCATCTTTTTTTGTGGCCCCTCCTCTCTGAAGGGCAAAGTTAATACTCCATAGTTCAGTCTAAGAGACCTTGCAAGATCTGTCTCTTTATAAGCTCCCTGGTCTCATACATCACTCAAGCCTGCTTCCCTCCCTTTTTCATCATGAATGCCTTTGCTAGAAGGGGTTTCCTTCATTTTCGGAGACATGCTGTGTTTCTCACCTCAAATGCTCTACCTTATTTTTCTACCTTCTCCCTGAACTCTTCACTCCCTTGCTCTTATCTCTTCATTTACATATAACTTCCTCCAGAAATGCTTGTATTCCTGTCAATACTGAGACTGAGTTAACAGCTTCTCCACTTGTTCCTTGTTTTTATCCATATCTCATTTTTACCATCAGTTAAATTATAATACATGTTTAGGCAGTCCACTAAGCACAACATCAACATAATCAAATGCTACAGATGCCTGAGCATACACACTGCCTTATATTTCCAATATGTATAATAATACCTGGTGTTAAGCAGGTGCTGAGCATACAAGTATTAAATGGATATAATTTTGAAAAGTTAGCAGTTGGGGGCCATCTCTGTGGCGCAGTGGGTTAAAGCCTTGGCCTAAAGCGCCAGCATCCCATATGGGTGCCGATTTGAGACCTGGCTGCTCTACTTCTTTTTTTTTTTTTAAATTATTTTTATTTTATTTTATTTTTTGACAGGCAGAGTGGACAGTGAAAGAGAGAGACAGAGAGAAAGGTCTTCTTTTGCCGTTGGTTCACCCTCCAATGGCCACCGCAGCCGGCGCACCGCGCTGATCTGATGGCAGGAGCCAGGTGCTTCTCCTGGTCTCCCATGGCGTGCAGGGCCCAAGGACATGGGCCATCCTCCACTGCACTCCCAGGCCACAGCAGACAGCTGGCCTGGAAGAAGGGCAACTGGGACAGAATCCGGCGCCCCAACCGGGACTAGAACCCAGTGTGCCGGCGCCGCAAGCGGAGGATTAGCCTAGTGAGCCGCGGCGCTGGCCTGCTCTACTTCTGATCTAGCTCTCCACTGAGGCCTGGGAAAGTAGTAGAAAAGGGCCCAAGGCCTTGGGCCCCTGCACCCATGTGGGAGACCCAGAGGAAATCCTGGCTCCTGGCTTCAGACCGGCCCATTTCTGGATGTTGCAGTCAACTGGGGAGTGAACCATCTGATGGAAGACCTCACTCTCTCTGTCTCTCTTTCTGTGTGTAACTCTGACTTTCAAATAAATAAATAAATCTTTAAAAAAAAAAAGAAAAGTTAGCAGTTGGCTAGGCTACTTGGAGAGCTCCACACGAGTCTTTAACTGCCAATTCAACAGATTTCAGATTTTTAAAAATATGTGCTACAGGTTGGCAGTCACAGGCTAAATCTAGCAAATGACCAACTTTTATTTGGCCTGTGAATTAAGAATGACTCTTGTATTTTTTAAACAGATTATAATGAAGAAGAGGTCTAAGTGAGTGGGAGCTTATGTAGTCTATAAAGACTGAAATATTTACTGGTTGATTCTTTATAGTTTCTGCTTATTCTTCAAGACTGGTCTTATAAGATTCTATTTGACTTGGTAAAACATTATCTTTAAAAAAGCTTCTCTAGAATAATGATGATACTAATCGCTTTTAAAAATGATTATTTAGGGGCTGGAGCTGTGGTGTATTGCGAATGGTTGCCACCTGCAGTCCTGGTATCCCATATGGTTCATGTCCTGGCTGCATCACTTCCAATCTAGCTCTCTGCTGTGGCCTGGGAAAGCAGTAGAGGATGGCCCAAGTCCTTGGGCCCCTGCACCAGCATGGGAGATCTGGAAGCAGCTCCTGGCTCCTAGCTTCAGATCAGCTGAATTCCAGCTATTGTGGCCACTTGGGGAGTGAACTAGGGGATGGAAGACCCCCCCCCCCCCGCCTCTACCTTTCTGTAACTCTGCCTTTCAAATAAATAAATAAGTCTTTAAAAAATATTGTTTACTTATATTCAGATTGTCGTTCTTACGGTAAGTGTTATGATACAGCTATTACTTTAAAATCCTATTATGTAGAGTATTTTTTATTTATTCATATTAGCTTTTCAAAAAGTGGATTACTTATTTTACATCTTTTGTACTGATGTGATTTATAATAGGATCAGGTTTGAGGCAGGAGGCCCTGCTGTAACTAGAATGTGAAAAAGCAAAAATAGGAAGTGATTCTTCTTATTTACTTCTTCATAAATTAATCCAACTAATTAATCTCAAGATGATATATAAACCACGAAATATACTAGTTACCACTAGTTTTCTAGTTTATTTAATATACTTCCTTATATGTAATAGCTATCAAAAAATGATTAGTGAACAAATGAATACGTGGCAATTAATAAATTGTTTGTGATGCCTACATCACATATTGGAGTTCACAGGTTCAAATTTTGCCTTTTTTCTCCTTTCTAGCTTCCGGCTAATGTGCAACCAGAGGGGTAGATGTAATGGCTCAGATAGTTGAGCCTTTGCCACCCACTCAGACTGAGTTCAGGTTCCTGACTTTAGCCAGCCCAGGTATGACTTTGTAGGCATTTGGAGAGTGAACCAGAAGATGGGGGATTTCTGCCCATTGTCTCTCTCTCTCTCTCTCTCTCCCTCTCTTTCCTTCCCTCCCTCCCACCCACCCTCTCTCTGCCTTTCAAAAAAAATGTACCTGAAAAAAAGAACAGATTAATGAGTGAGTGAATGACCCACATGAATATTTTGCTTAAGAGTGATTAAGTTAGTCCAGTTAGGCCTAGTCATACAAGTAATGCAATGGTTAGTTTTCTGTTTTAGCTTGATTGGTTAGGGAACACCTAGGAAGCTGATAAAGCATTATATATAAATATTTTGTAGTTGCCTTCATAGAAGATAAGTGTGTGTGTCTGAATGGACTGATGTGTCCTTAACATGGGTGGCCCCTTCCAACTCATCAAAGGCTCAGAAAGAACATGTATACGTGACTTGGTCTCTTCTCCAAAAGCTGCGATGGTCTTCTGTTTTGGAGATCAGAACCCGGGTTCATCATCCTTTAAACTCCAGGACATAGATACCAGCAGTCTGTTAATTTTAGGCTTTTAGAATGAGACTGAGAATTATAGCATTAGCTTTCCAAGCTCCAGCGATCTTGTACATGGACTCAGTCAAGTTACTGGCATCACAAGGTCTCAAGCTTGCAGATGACTTGCTCATGGAGTTCCCCAGCTGCCATAACTGTGTGGGAAAATTTCCCTGATAAATTCCACTCACACATCCATACACATATCCCATTGGTTCTGTCTTTCTGGAGTAGCCTCACTAATAAAATTAATAGGTGATATAATTGAATGCGCTAATCTAAAACTTCTAAGGCCCAAAACCATTTTGTTTTGCTTAAATATGGGTAATGTTAGCTTTAAACCTTTGCTAACATATCAGTTATAACATGTTCAAATATTTCTAATGTTAATATTTAATACACATTGAACTGGAATTGTTATAAGAACTTTGCATGACTATAGTTATTTAAATCTCCACAAAACTTTGGGCAGCAGACATCACCACCCCCAAATATAGAAACTGCAAATGGAGGCACAAAGAAACAGGATAATGCCAAAAACCAACCATAAGGAAAGCCCTGATATGACCCAGCCCAATATTCAGAGCTCCTATGTGCAGTTTTACACACCTGAAGACTTGCTTTAGTGTGTTTACTTACTATTATGCATATGGTGCTATGCTAGGTAATGTTTACCTAATGATTACTTTTCCTTCATAACCATAGCACAGGTCAGCATAATTTTCTTCTTTTGGAAGCAGTGCAATGAGTTTATTTGTAAATCAATACAAATTCTATGGAGGATGAAATTGAAACTTAGAGGTTAAGTCATGTATTTACAAAAGGATATTAGTATGAGTGAAGTGGATTCGTGGAGTCATGATCTGTAGGCATTTTTTAAAGGAATATAGTAAATCTGCTTCTCTTACTAACCTTATTGTGGTTAGTTATCAAAATGGAGTCCTGAGAATTGGGGTTCTGCTCTTTGTTTTTTTAACTTGGCAACAAAATATCCATTTTATAAAGAGGAAAATACATAATACTTTAAAGACAGTACAGTTTCCAATTGATGAGAAAAATTTTGTGTGTTTTTTTTTTTGTGTGTGTGTGTGTAGTTATAAGTAGCCAGTCACTTTTGTTGATCATTATAATTTTTCTATGAATAATACAATTAGTCTAGCAGCTGAGACTATCTTTATTTTGACATTTTTGTTGATAACAGAGAGGTAAAGCGATGTATTAAAAGGAAACTTACAAAGAATGTTTTATTCTGTTTGTGAGTATATGTACATGAACATTTTAAATCCATACATGGATTAGAACAATCGGCAGTAAAATTCACCCAGGCTAGATTTTGGAAAAGGATCATTGTCATGTGCAGACCAAGGGCATTTATGTTACTATCTCTTGAAATTCCATAAAAGAATGGTAAAGGAATTTTGAAGAGCCGAATCAATAAGATCAAAATAACACAGATGGGAGAAAACAACAATAAAATTGTAAAAGTTGAACTTCAACTAAAATGTGGTCTATGACTTCACGAAGTAAGAGAGCAATTTTTTACAGTAGCAAACTGCAGGTTGAAAAGCGATCCAGTACATTCCACAGAATCTTTAGAAGCTTCAGGGATTGACAGCACTATATATTTTTGGAATTAAGCTTGTTGGCTGGAATTCTGATTGAGAAACAGCTAGATTCCAAAATAACTATCTTCATTACTCAATGCCAAAAAAAGCAAACTTTAATCCATCTGGTATGAATGATTGGACAGTATGTGGCTTATTTGTACAATGGAATATTACTCAATAATAAAAAGTATTAAAATATTGATGCATACGAAAGAAGATCAATACAAAAGGCTACGTATTTTATTATTTCTTTTATATCAAATGTCCAGAACAAGTGAATAGACAGATTTAGAATGTAGGATATTGGCCAAGGCTGAAGGTGGGGAACATAGAAAAACTGATTATCGGTATGGGATTTCTTTTGAGAGAGATAAAATTTTATAAATTTATATTGTGATGGAGAATAGAAAATTTTTTAAAATGGGAAAACATACTTAATTGTGGTAGATAGGTAAATAATAATGTTATTTTATCCCATCTATTCTATTACTAAAAACAAAAACAAAAACAAAAAATGTGAGCATTTGTCCTGTGGAAAAGGTAAAGCAAAAGGATTCCTAAATTAAGACAAATCAGATAGGACTGGCGTTACAGTGTGGCAGGTAAAGCCACCACCTGTGACGCTGGCATCCCATATAAATGCTGCTTCAAGTTGTGGCTGCTCCACTTCTGATCCAGTTCCCTGCTAAAGCCTGGGAAAAGCAGCAGAGGATGACCCAAGTACTTGGGCCCCTGCGACACATGTGGGATACTTGGATGAAGCTCCTGGTTCCTAGCTTTGACCTGGCTCATTCTTGGCCATTGCAGCCATCTGGGGAGTGAACCAGCAGGTGGAAGATCATTATCACTTTGTCTCTACCTCTTTCTCTGTAACTCTCTCAAATACATAATTGTCTTTTTTTTAAAAAAAGGACAAATCAGCTACAGTTGGAATGAAGGAAAAATTCCCCAAAATAAGGGGGTAAAGTGGAATTTTATAGGCTGAGGTACAACACTCACAGGAATTTTCCTAAGAACAATGTCATCCATGTTTGTACTCTCCTGCAATCTTATCTGGGGAATCTTGTGAGTCGCATAGTAAATGAGTGCAGATGGAAATAGCAGGGGGTCTCCTAACACTGATCAATCAAGCTTTTCTATAGGGAAAATTAAAATAAACACCTTTCACTTCACAATCAAAAGGTCCCAACTGGACTCCAACATTGTGGCACGTTTGGGTTAAGGAGCTGGCAACCCATATAGGACTACTGGTTGTAGTGCCAGCTGCTCTGCTTGTCATCCAGCTTCCTGCTAATGTACCTGGGTTGGTAGTGGAAGTACTTGGGCCCCTGCAACACATATGGGAAAATAGGCTGGAGTCCTTGGCTCCTGGTTTTGGGCAAGCCCAGCTCTGACTATTGTGACCATTTCAGAAGTGAACCAGTGAATGGAAGATCTCTCCTCTCTCTCTCTCTTTCTCTCCCTCTCTCTCTCTCTCTCCCCCCACTCTCTGACTCTCTGTCTCTCTCTCACACACATATCACCCCCTCTTTCTTCATCACTCTGCCTTTCAAGTAAACAAATAAATAAATCTTTTTTAAAAAAATTCTCATTATCTTTTTAGAAACATACTCTTAAATATGAATAGACAGTTAAGTGCACCAAAGAAGTAATAAAAATGTTAGTAAGTACACAGAAAAAAGAAAACTAAGCAAAGACTATGTTTGGAAAAAAGAAATGAAAATCTATTATTAATATCTTTAGAGAAATAAGATGTGTTACACCCATGAAAAATATACAGGAATTCAGAGAAAAAATTGCTTTTGGAAATTAGAAATATGAAACTGGACAAGGACAATGAATGAATGTGTTGAACAAAAGTAGAAAAAATATTCCAAAATTCTTTCCAAAAAAAAAAAAGAAAAATGTAGACGATGGACATTTTGTCTTCATGTTAAGATACCTGCATCCAGGCAGCATTGTGGCTCAGGGATACCACCTGAAATGCCAGCATGCCAGTTCACGTCCTGAATGCTCCAATTCTGATCCATGTCCCTGCTAGTGGGCTGGGAAAAGCAGTAGAAGATGGCCCAAGTGCTTGGGCCTCTGCCACCCATGTAGGAGACCTGTATAAAGCTCCTGGCTCCAGGTTTTAACCAGTCAAACCGTTGCTGTTGCAGACATTTGGACAATGAACCTGCAGATGGAAGATCTCTCTCTCATTTTCTGTGTCTCCCTCTCTCTCTGTAACTCTTTCCAAATAAGCATTAAAAAATAAAAAAGACACCCGCATCCCACATCGAAGTACCTAAGTTTGTGTCCTAGCTCCTTTTCCTAATTCTAGCTTCCTGTTTATGAAGACCCTTGGGAAGTAGCAAGTGATCGTTTAATTAGTTCAATTTCTGCTGCCCACATGGGAGATTGAATTTTCAGCTCCCATTTAGGATTGGCCAAATCCCTGACATTATAAGCATTTTGGAAGTGGTCCAGCAGATTGGGAGAGCTCTGTCTATCTCTTAAATAAAGAAAAGTGCAAATAGATAAACCACATAGAACAATTAAGACATTTAACAACTTGCCAAATGATTTAATATTTGAATAAAAGATACGGAGAAAATCACTGAAATAATTCAACAACGTATTTCAGAATTCAGAGATATGGAGGATAAATTCATAGAGACATGTCGCTACTCAAGTAAATGATATGAAAAGTAGGAGGTAGGGGTATTTTAGATAGGTTATGGGTAGGTACCATGGAATCTACACATGACAGGATGTGTCAGAGGTGGCAGATGACAAGAGAATATAGCAGGTACTGGCACGTGCTATGGTATAGTGGGTAAAGCTGCAGTCTGCAGTACCAGCATCCCATATGGGCACTGGTTTGAGTCCTGGCTGTTCTGTGAGTCCTGGCTGTTTGATCCAGCTCTCTGCTATGGCCTGGGAAAGAAGTTGAAGATGGTCTAAGTCTTTGGGTCTCTGAACCCATGTGGTAGACCCAGAAGAAGCTCCTGGATCCTGGCTTCAGATCGGTTCAGCTCTGGCCACTGGGGCCATCTGGGGGAGTGAACCAGAGGATGGGGGATTTTCTCTTTCTTTCTCTGCCTCTCTATAACTCTGCCTTCTGATTAAATAAATAATTTGTTTTTTGAAAGCTTTTATCTAATAAATATAAATTTCATAGGTCCAGCTTTAGGAATATAGCGGTTCTTGCCCCCATACCCACCCTCCCACACCCACTCCCATCCCACCTCCTACTCCCTCTCCCATCTCATTCTTCATTAAGATTCATTTTTAATTATCTTTATACACAGAAGGTCAACTCTATACTAAATAAAGATTTCAACATTTTGCACCAACACAGACACACAAAGTATAAAGTACTATTTGAAGACTAGTTTTACTGTTAATTCTCATAGTACAACTCACTAAGGGCAGAGTTCCTACGTGGGGAGAAAGTGCACAATGACTTCTGTTGTTGATTTAACAATTGACACTCTTATTTATGATGTCAGTGATCACCTGAGGCTCTTATCATGAGTTACCAAAGCTATGAAAGCCTTTTGAGTCCACAAACTCCAACATTATTTAGACAGGGCTATAATCAAAGTGGAAGTTCTCGCCTCCCTCCAGAGAAATTCTTAAAAAAAAAAAAAAAATAGGTGATGATGGTCTTGTGGTCTTGAAGAAGCACTGGAGATAAGATAAGCATATTTTGGTAGATCTGGCCCTTTAAACTTAAGAAAGGGGAAATGAGAAAAGAAATTCAAAACAAAATAAAAAGAACAGTGTCTATTTGAGACTATTGCAAGGAAAGTGTTGTTACCAAGGTATGGTCAAGTCTTTATGAAAGAGACGTAGGAGAAGGAAACTCTCAGGGCAACTTAGGAAGATTTGAGATGGGGGAAGAGGGGTAGAGGATTTTGTGAGTTTAGAGGATTTGCCAAATATCACAGAGACGTATGTTTAAAGGTGATGGATGATTTAATGGACTTCCAGTAGCACTAGAAGAAAGTAAATTCTGAGCTATATTCTTGATACTCCCTCATGGAACAATGAACAAATAATTGTTGTGGTAATATGCAGCATTTCCTTCAGTGGTTAACAGAGTGAATATTCACAGCAATTTCGCCTGGTTGAATGGCACTGAGGGGGCAATGACGTGCCAATGCAGCATGTGTAATTGTGGACGTGTGAGGAAGCATAGGCCAATAATTTTAAGTTTTCTTACTTTCCAACTACAATGTACTTTTCTGTTATATTATGAACACTCTATATTTGGACTACTTACTTCCTGCTGTGTATTTTCTTACTCTGCTCCAAGAATATTGGTATGATGCCATGTTACTAATAAGAATTTAGGAAATTACTTTTGAAAAGATGACTCATATAAAGAGATAGTATTTGGCAAAAATTTGCAATTTTATACAAAATCATAGAATCAGATGGGACTTTTGTGAAGTTTTATATTCTGAATTTTCAAATGAAGATTCTCATGTCCCTTGACATCTAAGTATTTGGTTGGCAGAGTGGGTATAATCAGTAGGAGGGAGAGGCAAGATAGAGGAAAACAAATGAGATTTATATACTAGCTTAGTAAATAACCAAAGATGATTATATGGTATGAGAATCATAGTTTATAATTCATGGGGATTGAACCAATAACTTGAATGAAATCAAGGATCAGAAAAGGGTAATTGTTTGAAATCAGAACTTGAATTTTTATGCCCATAAGAACTCAAACTGAACTATTCTAGAACATGGGTTTCGTATCCAAGAAATGTGAAATTTTAGTTGAAAGTTCTTTAATATTTAAAAAAATAGAATAACAGTATGTTCATTTAATAGGTTGGACTTATAAAATTTTGTTATTAAAACATCAAGCATGACTGTATTATTTTCCAACCAGAATGCATGCTAGTTATTTTAAATCTTGCATGCAGTTTATGGCTTGTATCTGAATCTATTTACCAGTGATTTTGCTGCTCATGATTTGTTAATTTACTAGTGACAACTGTCAAAGGTTTCCTGCACTACACAGTGGTGATAAATGAAGACAGAAATATATTCTGTGCTTATGAATCTCACAATTGAAAGTAAAATATATATGCAGTTTGAGGGTTTCTTTTTTAGGATTTATTTGAAAGGCAGAGTTACTAGGGGATGGGAGGAGAGAGAGAGAAAAAGAGAAAGAGAGAGAGGTCTTCCATCCACTGGTTCACTCCCCAAATGGCTGCAATGGCCAGGTCTGGGCCAGGCCAAAGCTAGAAGCCAGGAGTTTCTTCCAGGTCTCTCACGTGGGTGCAGGGTCCCAAGGACTTGGGCCATATTCTTCTGCAGATGGTGGCTTAACCCACTATGCCACAGCACCAGTTTCCATTTTGAGGTTTTAAAAAATGTAGAATCAGGGTGATTTTGAATACCCAATTATCTTTATTTTTTATCTTATTTTTCATTGATATGTTATTAAGTTAAACTTTGTTCTAAAATTTCCTTGTACATTAATGACTAAATTAGATCTTTTTTTTTTTTTATTTAAAACAGCATTTTGCCTTTGTAGTAAGCTGTGCATTTAATTTCACATTATCGTGGCAATTCTACCAAGGACCAAACAAAATAAATCACAATACTGTTTAGGAATATTATTCTCATATTATAAAGAAGAAGGGAAAAGCAAGTTATCTCTGTGTTTGAAATACTTAGGATAACAGAATATGAAATTAGCAAATTTGTTAGATACTGAAAATTTGAGGAAATTATTTACACACCTAAATAATAAAATTTAACATTAAATTTTAGAATCTTCAAAATATGTATGTGGCATTTCTTTTTTTGCAATAAAATTTTTGAGTCAAAAATTTTAAAAACTTGAAAAAATATCAAATAACTTTAAAACCAAAAAGTTATCTTCAATTCTTCAAATCTAGGATACATGTTGAATGCATTTTTCTGTTCTGTTGCTGTATCTTTTGGTAAATAGATATGTTAATATACATATACATATTCTATGTATGTCAACATATAGAATGCTTAATTTTTTAGCCTACAATTTTCCATGACTCCATTGTATTCCATTTTTATAGATATTCTGCGAATCTATCCTTATGGTGGAACAGGCATGGCATTCTTAGCTTTTAGATTCAAAGATGACATCATGTATTATATTTCTTATTTATAAAGATTCATTTATTTATTTGAAAATCAGAGTTACAGAGAGAGAGAGAGACAGAGAGAGACAGAGAAAGAGAGAAAGAGAGAGAGATCGATCTTCCATTTGCTGGTTCATTCTCCAGATGGCTTTAACAGCCCTGGATGGGCCAAGATAAAGCCAGGAGCTAGGAGCTTCTTACAGTTTTCCTGTGTGAGAAGCAGGGGCCCAACCACTTGGGCCATGTTCTGCCACTTTACCCAGGCTATTAGCAGGAAGCTGGATTGGAAGTGGAGCAGCCAGAACATGAACCAGTGCTTACATGGGATGCTGGCTTTGCAGATGGCAGATTTGCCCACTATGCCACAACACTGGTCCACTATATTTCCTTTTTTTTTTTACTATATTTTAAAATGATTTTATTTAATAAATATAAATTTCATGGGTACAGCTTTAGGATTATAGTGGTTCTTCCCCCCTTAGCCGCCCTCCCACCCCCACTCCCTTCCCACCTCCTACTCCCTCTCCCACCCCATTCTTCATTAAGATTCATTTTTAATTGTCTTTATATACAGAAGATCAACTCTGTATTAAGCAAAGATTTTAACAGTTTGCACCCACACAGACACGCCAAGTATAAAGTACTGTTTGAAGACTAGTTTTATCATTAATTCTCATAGTAAAACTCATTAAGAACATAGATCATACATGGGGAGCAAGTGTATAGTGACATCTGTTGTTGATTTAACAATCGACACTCTTATTTATGACATCAGTGATCACCCGAGGCTCTTGTCATGAGATGCCAAGGCTATGAAATCCTCTTGAGTCCACAAACTCCAACATTATTTAGACAGGGTCATAATCAAAGTGGAAGTTCTAGAAACACCAGAAATCAATCCAAACATCTACAACCAACTTATATTTACTCAAGGAGCTAAAACAAATTCCTGGAGCAAGGACAGTCTCTTCAACAAATGGTGCTGGGAAAATTGGATGTCCACATGCAGAAGTATGAAGCAAGACCACCCCTACCTTACACTGTACACAAAAACCCACTCAACATGGATTAAAGAACTAAATCTATGACCTGACACCATCAAATTATTAGAGAACATTAGAGAAACCCTGCAAGATAGTGGCACAGGCAGAGACTTTTTGGAAAAGACTCCAGAGGCACAGGCAGCCAAAGCCAAAATTAACAACTGGGATAACATCAGATTGAGAAGTTTCTGTACAGCAAAAGAAACAGTTAGGAAAGTGAAGAAGCAACCTACAGAATGGGAGAAATTATCTGCAAACTATGCAACCTATAAAGAATAAATAACCAGATTCTACAAAGAGATCAAGGAACTCCACAACAAAATAAACAACCCACTTAAGAGATAGGCTAAGGACTTAAACAGACATTTTTCAAAAGAGGAAACCCACTATATTTCTTATTTTGCATATTTGTGACAGATGGCCAAGAAAGGCTATGCATGTGTTCTTACTGTAACCTGTGCAGTCACTGATTACAGAATATCATACTAGCGATATTTCTTAGAATGAAGGATTTCCTGTCAGTTTCACAGAGGATAAACTGATCACTGATCCACATTTGATTATCTCCTTATCATGAGTGTATCACATATACACATTTACAACAAATATCCAGTGTTACTGTTTCAGTCAATTATTTCATTAAGTGACCATCTCTCTTAGAGCAGAAAGTTAGCTCCCCCATTGGAAAGAGTAGCACTACCTAATTCTCTCCACGAAGATAACAAACCCTTAGGCTTGACACAATGAGAAAAAAAAGTCAGAGTGTGTGGTTTCACAGATAGTCCTGAGTTTAAATCTCTGAAGAGTCACTTAGTACCTATTTGACCCTGAGCAAGTCATTTAACATCTTTAAACATCTTTAAACTGTTTCCTGCACAGTAAAATTCACATACCTACAGGTAGTTCTTGGAGGACTCTATAGGCAGTTGTCATAAGTCTTCAGATAATTGACTGGCACATGAAAGGCAAGCAACAAGTAATTATAAATACAATTAGTGTGATTAGGATCTATAGGGGTTAGGCTTACTTTCTGAAATTCAATGTCAGATCAGTTATAGGTGAGAGACCAAAAGAGGATACTGCACAAGATAATTGGTTTCCTCTGAGGACTGCGATGAAGTGTGTGATTGTGTCATTTTATACACGTATTATTCTTCTAAATCTCACTCAACAGCAAATCAAGGACACAGACCATTTTAATTATATAGCTCCCAAGAAAGGTTATAAATAAATGTTCACAAACACTCCCAGTCATTTTCATGAGCTAAAAAATAAATCTTTGGAAGTAGACTTTTGCTTTTTGAGGTGATGCTTACATATGGGCATTTCATTCTGATGCACAGTCAGTGAAGGCTGATAATCTCCATAGAAGCTGATGGGCCTCCCTTAGAGGGCAATGAAGTCCCGTGGAGAGGCTCAGAGCAGCGTGTTCCAGAAATATGCAGCACCCTCCCTTATGATGGAACATATCTGTCTAGCATCACTAAACATGAAGGGAAATCAATCCATATATGGTCACTATTGAGTTTCTTTTATATACTAAACTTTTCTATCAGAATAGGTGAAGAGTGGTCAAATGTATGTTTTCCACAAACATTAATAATTAATGAAATTGGGCAGTTTGCTTTTACTGCTGAAGCATTTTATAATAACACATGGCACCACAATAAAAATAAAATGACACATGATTTAAGTCACATACAAATATTTACATTTTTATTCTAGTTCAGCAAAATTGACCATATATATTTACATATATGTATATTTTAAAATAAATGTCAAAATATTTAAAATTAGTTAATTAGGGGCCGGCACTGTGGCGTAGTGGGTAAAGCTACCGCCTGCAGTGCCGGCATCCCATATGGGCACCGGTCCAAGTCCTGGCTGCTCCACTTTCTATCCAGTTCTCTACTATGGCCTGGGAAAGCAGTAGAAGATGGCCCAAGTGCTTGGGCCCCTGCACCCTCGTGAGAGACCCAAAAGAAGCTCCTGGCTCCTGGCTTCTGATCGGCGCAGCTCTGGCCATTGAGGCCACTGGGGAGTGAACTAGGGGATGGAAGACCTCTCTCTCTGTCTCTCTCTCTGTGTAACTCTGACTTTCAAGTAAAATAAATAAATCTTAAAAAAAAACAGTTAATTAAAATACTACTTGTTTCTAGTTAATCTTTTTTAAAGACTTACATATTTGAAAGGATGAGTTACACAGAGAGAGAGAAACAGAGAGATAGAAACAGGTAGTCCACCCACTAGTTTATGCCACAGATGGCCGCAACAGCTGGGGCCAGGCCATGGAAGACCTCTCTCTCTGTCTCTCTCTCTGTGTAACTCTGACTTTCAAGTAAAATAAATAAATCTTAAAAAAAAAAAACAGTTAATTAAAATACTACTTGTTTCTACTTAATCTTTTTTAAAGACTTGTGTATTTGAAAGGATGAGTTACACAGAGAGAGAGAGACAGAGAAATAGAAAGAGGTAGTCCACCCACTAGTTTACGCCACAGATGGCCGCAACAGCTGGGGCTAGGCCAGGCTGAAGCCAGGAGTCAGAAGCATCTTCTGGGTCCCTAACATGGGTGCAGGGGCCCAATCACTTGGGTCATCCTCAATTGCCAGGGAGCTGGATTGGAAGTGGAGCAGCCAAGACATGAAATAGTGCCCTGTACCCATGTCGGGACTACCGTTTGAGTTATTACTTCTATGTAATGCTATTTTAATTAACTAGAGGGGCCAGCACTGTTTTGTAGTAGGTGAAGCTCCCATTCAAATGATGGTAAAACCAAGAAGAAACCTTCCATGTTTTTTCTAGTTATCGTCTATGTATGAAAAGCTACATTTATCTTTAATTCCACAGTAACACTGCTGGTTCTAATAGCAAGAGACTAAACTAAAAGAGTTAAATATTCTCTTCAAGCTAATTGCATGTTGAACCAAGCGCATTGAACCAAGCAATACCATGGTATACTAGAGCAAGAAGTGAAATTTACAATAACTGTTAATGTTTTACTATAGAAGACATAAATATACGCACACACACATAAATACCACAAAATAGATTGAACATGTCAGAGCTTTTTAATTTTGAACCACTCAAGTCTAATTTATTTATTTATAAACATGTAAAAATTGAATGCAATGGATTGCTAGGTGATATCTTGATCAACATATATATTACGTATACACTATATACTGTTCAATCATGGTAAATATATATATAGATATATGTCCTCAAACACTTAATACTTTTTATGGTAAAAACATTCAAAATCTTATTTTCCAGTTTTTTTTTAAGAGAAAGATGTAGTATGTAAGCATGATAGTCACTCCACTGTGCAATAGAATCCCAGAACTTCTTATTCCTGTAACTTAGAACCCATTAATTAACATTTCCCCATCCCTAATCCCCCTTTTCTTCCCACCTGCTGGTAACCATCACAGTTCTAACTTCTAGGAGATCACCTTGTTTTAGACTCTGCATTTGAATGAGATGATGCAATACTTGTCTTTTTGTGCTGCACTTAATGTAATTGTCTCTATACAAGTTGATTGAAACTGACCTTTGCATAATATATGATAGCTATTGTCCAAGTACATCACTATTTATGATGGTATTCCAACAAAATTTCAATTACAAAGACCTAAAATGTTGTAAAATTCCTATTTTATTATGCAATCATATTTAATTATAAGCCACTAGCATTTTTCATCAGATATAATTCAAAGACAAAATATTAAAATCTTAAAATTAAGATATTAACACTAATAGCATTTTCTTGAAATGCTTTAACTCATGACTGATTCATTCTTCTGTATATTAAACATTTATAGGTGAATACAGGCTTTCCCCTTGCTAGCGATGTTAGCTTGTTTCATACTTCTCTGCCTTATACTTCTTATCTCTTTATTATTTATTGAAGACTTTTGTGCTTTTGTGCCTTTCAAAGAAAGGCAGAGTTACAGAGATATAAGGAGAGCCACAGAGAAAGAGAGAGAGAAATTTTCCATCTGCTGGTTCACTCCGAAAACAGCCACAACAGTCAGGGCTACCTATGCTGAAGCCATGAGCCTGGAACTCTATTTGGGTCTCCCATGTGGGTGGCAGAGGCTCAAGCGCTCAGGCCATCATGCACTGCTTCCTAGCTGCCTGCAGCAGGAGGAAGTCAGATTAGAAAAGAAGTAATCAGCACTCCAGTATGGGCTGCTGTCATTGCCGGTGGTGGTTTAACTTGCTGTGCCGCAAAGACTGCTCCTCCTCATATAAATTTTTATTTTAAATTTTCACTCACTAGCTTACAATCTATTAGATGCTACATTCCCAATTTTTATGAACATTTTTTTTTCCTTTTTATGCTTTAAAAAGAGCAGCAGCAACAACAAAAAAATAGGTTTTGGGAGGTGTGTGACGTGCACAGACAGGAAAGGAACACCGAATGGCTTAAAATATATATTATACACAATTATTGTGTATGTTTATCCACCATTTATTGTGGGGAGCAGCTCGGACTAGACTGTTACTGGAATTAAGACTTATTCTATGCATCTGCTCTCCCACAATATGGCGCTGGGAGAGAAGAAAACAGCTTCTGTACAGCTGCCTCCAGTTCAGCCAATAAACTGTAGGACTTGCTCCTGATTGGAGGAGAGCAGCGTACTCGGCATGTGGGCAGCCAAGTTAGGATTGGCGGAGGAGGACTATAAAGGAGGAGAGAGACGGCATGCACCAGAAACATCTAAGGGGAACATCTAAGGGGAACACCTGTGCAGCCCCCGAGAGAGCCGGCCGGCGGTGTGCCGCTCCCCTGCGGAAATGGGGAATGTGGCCAGGGGGAACTGCCCTTCCACGGAGGTGGAGGGGATAGTAGCCAACCCGGGAAGAACCAGCAGCAAACCCGGGGAGGGCCGAGCAGACGAAAGAACAGCGCAGGGTTTAGTGTCGTTCCTCCACGAAGAGGGGGAGCGACATAATGGTGCCGTGACTCGGATATGAAGCCTAGGCAGGGTTCAGTGTCGCTCCTCCACGAAGAGGGGGAGCGACATAATGGTGCCGTGACTCGGATATGAAGCCTAGGCAGGGCTTAGTGTCGTTCCTCCACAAAGAGGGGGAGCGACAATTTATCAGTGAACCTGAACTTGGCTACTTTATAGAACCCTGATTTTTCATTTAAAAGAATCATTCTCTGACTCTACTTATCTTGGTTATCTTTTCTATGAAACTCTATCACACGTTTTGCTGGTAATAATACAAAATTGTTCTTGAAGAAAATAATATTTACTAAAAAAGACTCTTGGTATGAAGTTCAAAATACAATCTAGGATTATGTTAGATTAGTTTTCTATGGAGGGGTATGTATATTTACTAATCCTAAATCTTGCTTCTTACGTCTGTCAAAGATAAAGATTTGGAGAACAGGTAGCTTACTTTTTGTACAGGTCTGCAATTTTCCAGTTTACTACATAGAAGCACTTAGGCTTCTGTTAACATATTCAGCATTCTGGATATTATGACAACAATATTTAGACTTCACAGCACTTGATAACAAGTTCTGTGTAAGCCAGCTTAATGTCGCTCGTTAGGCTGAATGATCATGGTCTCATTGTGCTTGCAATAATAAATGAAAAGTGGAAATCTTCTTATTTTCTTATTCTCTAATACTTGTAGAATAAGATATTTCAAATTTTAAAAGCACAGTATTTCTTAACTAAACTCAATTAAACCAATTGAACATCAGTAAGGAACACATATGGAATTTTTTTCTAAGCAAGAAAATGAGGTGTTTTAACCTTTTTATCTTTGTAGAATTAGAAAAACACAGCTTTTAAAAAGATTTTCAAGTTTCTTTAAATTTTCCTAACATTTAAAGGGTTCTAATATATAGGAGAACTATTTATGCATGGGTTCTCAAGATATATTTTTTTATTGAAAGGCAGGGCCACAGAAAGGGAGAGAAATGATATAGATAGATAGATATAGAGACAGAGACAAAGGAGAAGAGATAGACATAGAGACAGAGACAAAGGAGAAGAGATAGAGATAGAGATAGAGATAGAGATAGAGATAGAGATGATAAGAGATAGAGGTATCGTCCATCTGCTGCTACACTCTGGAAATGGCCAAAATGACGAGGGCTAGGCCAAACAAAAATCGAGAGCCAGGAACTCTCTCCTGGTCTCCCACAAGTGAGGCAGGGGCCCAGGTACTTGGGCAGATTTTTCTACCTTCCCAGGTGCATTAGCAGGAAGCTAGATTGGAAGAAGAGCAGCTGGGACTTGACCTTGCACACCAAGATGGATTCTGGCATCTCATGTAGCAAGTTAACCTGCTGTACTATAACTCTGGACAATTATTCATGTTTTTTTGACCCACTTTCTCTCAGTTGAAAGTTTAGAGAATATTAATATGCCACTATCCAATTACACATCATAAAGAGTATCTTTTAAAAATAATACATATTTTAATAGACATTGTAATTACTACATAAGTAAAGTAAATAAAAAGTAATATAATAGACATTGAATTACTACGTGTCATTAATATATATGTTTATATAAATATTGTTAAAATGATAAACATTGCATTCAGGAAAATGGATGATTGGTGTTGAAATTTTCCATCAATTTGTGATATTATTTTAAAATCTCATTTAATTTTTTTTGACAGGCAGAGTGGACAGTGAGAGAGAGAGATAGAGAGAAAGGTCTTCCTTTTCCATTGGTTCACCCCCACAATGGCTGCTGCAGCTGGTGCGCTGTGGCCGGCACACTGCGCTGATCCGAAGCCAGGCGTCAGGTGCTTCTCCTGGTCTCCCATGCGGGTGCAGGGCCCAAGCACTTGAGCCATCCTCCACTGCACTTTCGGGCCACAGCAGAGAGTTGGACAAGAAGAGGAGCAACTGGGACAGAATCCGGCGCCCCTACGGTGACTAGAACTCGGGGTGCCGTCGCCACAGGCAGAGGATTAGCCTAGTGAGCCGCAGCGCTGGCCTGCATCTCATTTAATTTTATAAAGTAGTTGTCTTCATCTCTCCCTGCTGCTATAACAAAGTACCTCAGAAAGGGCAATTTACAAACAATAGAGATTTACTTCTCAGTTCTGGAGGCTGGGAAGCCTCAGAACAAGGTGCTGGTGGGTTTGTTTTCTCATGAAGTTCTGGTCTCTACCTCCAAGAAAGTGGCTTGGATGCTATGTTCTTACATAACAGAGGCAGAGGACCCAACACCGGTGCTTTGTTTAAAGCATCTTTTATAAGAGCGCTCATTCCATTCATGAAGGTAGGGTTTTCACAACCTGGTGGCCTCCTAATAGTCCCAATATTAATGCTGTCACACTGACAATTAAGTTTCAACCTGAGTTTTAGGAGGATGTGGTCAAACCATAGTAGTATTTGCTTTCTTGATACCAGTTGAGTATCAGAATTTCTTCATATTTAAATGTTAAAAAATATTAGTTTCAAGTGCTTTATCTGTTGGGCATTATCCTTATCTAAAAATCTGAAATATTCCAAAATGTGAAGCTTTTTAAATTTCATTTCAGTGTTCAAAAAGTTTCAGATTTCAGATTTTGGATTTTCAGATTAGGGATGCTTAGTCTTCAAAAGTACATTGATGATGTATCAGTATATATGCCTCCAACTCAAGATGTCTCTATTGTTTCACTTTAAAACTTTAAAAGCATGTGTGCATATTATGTAACCCACATGTGTGCACAGACGCATACACATGTTTTTCTGAGGAACATAACAAAACATGTACATTCACATGGACAATAGAAAAATGACCTCCACATTCTCTAGGGACTCGGGATCAGTGAAAATGAAAAACTATGTATCAAGAGAACCCTCATATAGTACATTCCATGGGAAAATTTCATGCAGCTCTAACTTAATTGTACAATAGAACAGAAATCAAAAAGGAATCTACCTGTATTATACTTGGCTCTATTATTCTATTATTCAATCTGTTATTTAATGGTTAGGAAAAATTGCTTAAGCTCTGGAAACCTCAGTTTCCTTAGCCATGAACTAAAAGATCGATTCTTACATAATGATTTTAAGAATTGTAATGATAATATGAATTATATTAGCTGTTTACATGCACAGAATGCTTTTTTACCTCTAGGCTCTGTGGGAGCTTTCCATGTTCTTCATCTTTTCAAGAACAAAATAGTGAATTAAAAAAGCATACAAATTCTATTAGGAGGACTGTATAGAGTTTCACAAAGTGAAAACATCAGTATAATATGCACTCAGATTAAGGAACTCATCATAGACTCAGGAGCTCCAGAAGGTCTTCCATGGCACCAACCCATTACTCTATCACTAACCCTACTTCCCCAAGGATAGCTATAATCTCGACTTCAAACACCAGAGAGTAGTTCTGTTTAGTTTTGCATTCTGTATTTTAATTCTCTAAGCACTTGAGTATAAACAAATCCAACTTCCTTGCATTAATGCACTTATAAATCAGAAGAGATTAATCATCATTGGAAAACTATAGGGATACTTCCTAGGAAACTGAGTCACTGATTATCTTGGAAATAAAAAAAAGAAAAACATACTTGGGTTTTAACCTGACACCATCTCTTGCTAATGCTAAAATTCTAAGCAGTTTATATAATGTCTCTGATTTCTAGATTCCTCTTATCTTAAGAGTGTTGTAAGTTGGCAGGTACCAATGCCATCTAACTAGTTAAAATGAAGTTCATAACTGATCATAAAGATGTTTATGTGTCAAAGGGATCACATAAAAAAGACCAAGTGTCTACTAATAATAATAGATATAATTAAAAAGGTGAGAATTATCCAGCATGGGAAGCAGCCACACAGCAGACTCATAGAATGACAACTGCCCTAAACAGCACTCTGGCCTCAGAATTAGCCTTTAAAGCACTTGGATCTGGCTAAAAAGCCCATGAGAACATTTCAGGCATGGAAAGCCAAGACCTTCTGGCAAAAACTGACCTACATGAAAGATCTCTGTGAATGAGATCCTGGTGGAAAGAAGGGGCCATCAAAGAAGGAGGTACCTTTCTCTGAAAGGAGGAGAGAACTTCCACTTTGATTATGGCCTTGTCTATATAATGTAGGAGTTTGTGAACTCAAGAGGCTTCCATAGCCTTGGCAGCTCATGACAAGAGCCTCGGGTGATTGTTGATGTTATAAATAAGAGTGTCAGTTGTTAAATCAACAACAGGAGTCACTGTGCAGCTACTTCCCATGTAGGACTTCTGTCCTTCATGAGTTGTACTATGAGAATTAACAGTAAAACTGGTCTAAAAACAGTACTTTATACTTGGTATGTCTGTGTGGGTGCAAACTGTTGAAATCTTTACCCACTATAGAGTTGATCTTCTGTATAGAAAGATAATTAAAAATGAATCTTAATGAAGAATGGGATGGGAGATGGAATAGGATGTGGGATGGTTTGGGGGTGGGAGGGTGGTATGGGGGGAAGAACTGCTATAATCCAAAATTGTACTTATGAAATTTGTATTTATTAAATAAAAGCTTTCCATAAAAAATAAGAATGTTGTAAGGCTTAAAAAGATAATGTAAGCACTTAGCAAACTGTGTGGTGCTTTCCAGTGTTAGTATGAGCAACAGCAGCAGTAAGAACACAAAGAAAAGGAAGTGAGAAACTGATTTGGGCAAGGTTGGTTAGTACAAGAACTATTTGGGAAATATGTACTATATGTACTATATAGTACTAATATGTACTATAATTAGATAATGTTGCACTTTTAGTGTTGATACAGAAGTTAATTACAGGATATTAGATTGAAAATGTAGATAGGGAACATGTTGGGCATATCCTTTATAAAAATAAGTATACATTTTTTATTAACTAAAAATGTATTGGCAGCACCAGTTAGGGACTAGAAGAATTCTTGTCTCTAGTTTGGAACTACAGACTGATGCAGATAAATACTGAAATATGCAGTATGGACAGAACCAAAAATATCATTGTTTTATGATTTCCTTATTTATTTTGAAAGTCAGAGTTACAGAGAGAAAGGAAGAAACAGACAGAAATCTTCCGTCTGCTAGTTCATTCTCCAGATGGCCACAATGACCTGCTGGACCAGTCTAAAGCCAAGAGCCAGGAGTTTCATGTAGGTCTCCCATGTGGGCTTCAGGGACCCAGGCACTTGGGCCATGTTCTGCTGCCTTTCCCAGGCCATTAGCAGAGAGCTGGATCAGAAGCTAAATTAGTCAGCACTTGATCCAATGCCTATATGGGATTCCAGCATTTCAGGCATTGGCTTAACTATCTGTGCTACAACACCTGCCCTGTAAAAGTCGTAGTTTGTATTTTTTTTTTTTTTTGACAGGCAGAGTGGACAGTGAGAGAGAGAGACAGAGAGAAAGGTCTTCCTTTTCCATTAGTTCACCCTCCAATGGCCACCGCGGCCGGTGCGCTGTGGCCAGCGCATTGCGCTGATCTGAAGGCAGGAGCCAGGTGCTTCTCCTGGTCTCCCATGGGGTTTCAGGGCCCGAGCACTTGGGCCATCCTCCACTGCACTCCTGGGCCACAGCAGAGAGCTGGCCTGGAAGAGGGGCCACTGGGACAGAATCCGGTGCCCCGACCGGAACTAGAACCCGGTGTGTCGGCGCCGCAAGGCGGAGGATTAGTCTAGTGAGCCACGGAGCCGGCCGTAGTTTGTATTTAAAGTGATTCTAGTTTGTTTTTTTAAAAGCAAATTTAGGTAAGGTGAACATTTTTATGAATTTAAGACAATAATTAGTTTGATCTTCAGAATTTGAAAGAAAACACCATCTAATATTAATAGAAAGAGAGACCTCTGGAATGTTTTCCTCTCTTTGAACAGATTAGTGTGAAGAGGGAAAAGGAACCATCATCTTCACCAGTTCTGCAGCCACCAAAAAAATGTAACTTGGTGACCAGGAGATAAAGTTTGACTCTAAAGCATCATAGTTCTAAAACTTATGTGTTGCTAAGAAACACTTTAGTGGCTTGTGAAAGTACAGGCTCTGAGTCTAAATGGACATTCCAGTGTATCGTGTCCATGAATATAATAATTTTTATAATGTGCTCTAGGAACTATACTTTGATCATCATAGAATCGGCAAACTAAATATCTTGATTCTCATTTTAGAAAACAAAGCAATTGAAAAATGTTCAAATTGGATGCAAGCAGATGGGGAAGGAGGACAGATATCGGAATATAGTAGAACTAAGAAAGAAGGGAATGGGAGGAGAATGGGTATTCCAGTGAACCAGGAAAAATCACTGTCCAAGAAAAGGTGCAGAAACCCAGAAGAACAAAAAATACAATGTATTACTCAAGAGATACTTAAGGAAACTGTGGAGGTAGTCAATCTCTAGTACTGTAACAAATCATAGTTGAGAAATGTAAAAGAAATCTATCAGTCTGAGATATATACATGAGAGCAATAGAAGAATCAGATACAGTCTCAAGACACTGGATCAGCTATTAATGCCTACAGAATGAGCACTAACATTGAGGCTAACTCAGGATTTGTGGGACTGGAATGTATTCATCAACAAATAAGCAAAGCAAGATAAGAGTATAAAATTACACAAATTAAAAAAAATGCTTAATTCTTTATAGTCTGGAATTCCAGAATCCAAAAATTCTAAATTCAAAAGAACTTAAAAACCCTACATTTGGGATGGTAATATATATAGCAACTGGCATATGCCTGGCACATGTATACAATAGCTTTGCTTATTTGTCTTAGTTGTATACTTCTTGGTCATCTGTCATATGAAAATTTTCTAATAGTGCTGCAAGATTAAAAATTTAATATAGCCTTATATCCAACATTATTTATTGAATCATTATTAGTGTTATGGATCTTATTTTGATAGTTTTGAAGACTTCTTTCAGCTTCACAAGTCTTCATCATGATGCTGCCGATCTTCCTTTGCAGTTCCTTGCTCAGAGGGGTCTCTTGCTGGGAGAAGATCTCAGAATTCCAGGCCTCTGCTCTCTCTTGGGGCCTGAATCCTGATGCTGAAGCAACTCTTTTTCTGCCTGATCTTCTGTGCTATTCAGTTCAGACTTTGAGCAGAGGCTCTGTATGGGACAAAACGGCCATGAAATATTCCATACAAAATTCACGGAACACAGCTGAGACTTCAGCTCTCTTTGTTGATGTACAGTAGCATCTTGATGCTCAATGAAATCCACATAAAGCAGATTGTTGCTGGCAGTGGGTAGATGAAACGCTGCCAGTAGAACAGGGTAGCCTTTAGGCTAAAACAGCAACTGTTTTTCTCCCTGCATCCTTACAAGGTAACTATTCTGTGACCTTAGGTATTTGCTAAAGAAAGCTCTGATTTGAAACCCTGAAGGAGCAATCTGTACATCACACATTTCCAAATGTCAGTCATCCCTTGAGATCACCGATACTCAGGACTCAATGCTGGGACAGGGAAGCAATAACAGCGTTTAAATCTTCCTTGTGAACACTGCGGCTCAAAAAGGGTCATTCTAGTGCCAATAGAAATACGACTTACATGACTGTTTCCAACCATCAATTAGCACAGATTTGTGGGGTAGAAGCCTATTTATCATTATCATATAAACATCTAAACAAGAAGATATATTTGCTGCTGTTAAAAGATTACATGATTTACTTGAAATTGAAGACAGACAAAACTAAGCTGTTACTCTGAAAAGTGTGTACTGTGTCCATGTTTTCTTCAATTTCTATGGTTAGCAGACAGACAAAAGTGTCATATTTAAATATCTTTCAGCTGTATTGTATCACATTCTATTTTCTGAGAACTTTCAGAAACTTGTTCCTCAACTTTGTGTTCTAAATTGTGGGTTATAATCACCACTAATGATTTGTTCCAGTGATTGAACCACTTAAGGGACTCTGCCAGTAGAATGATGAGCATTTTAGGGGATAATCTATGGAATAATTGAAGTCTTTAGAAAAACTGATTGTGAGTAGTAATTCTAATTGTATTTGACTGACAGAAGAAATGCCTCTGATGATTTGGTGCAGGATCTAAAGCAATGCTTATCATTAATCTGATTTTTCTGTCTTTGCTAAAGTCAAAATAAAATTATAGTGTTAGAAGAATGCAGACTAGAGAAAAAATCTTGGATTTTTGAAAATTATAGTGAAGTTAAGGAATGAAAAATAATATTCTGAAATCAGGAACATAGTGGTCTTGGAATTTATGTTCCGTGGTCTCTCAGTCCATGACCTCAACAAAGAATACTTGGAATATGTATGTGTGAAGATGGCAGCAGCTGAAGGAATTGGGAAAATTTAGCTGAACAATGATCACAATGTGTATCACTGTCTCCTTTCCCAACCACATAAAGCCACCTTGAATATCCATGTGTAGTTAATGTAAACATGCCATCTAATTAAGATTCAAGTACATGCTATGCAGATTAGGATCAAGATACATTATCAAGTCCTCACTTCCAACCCTATTCCCACTCTGTTCTCTGTTAAACACCTCTGATGCACAGGTTGTTGATTCGACTTGTTCTGTGACACCATGTTTGATAGTATGCTGAGTGGGCAGGAGGGAAGAATAGCATACTGAGCAGTGTCACACAGCTAGGGAGCTCTTGTATTTTACTGATTAAATCTGGTATGATGAATTTCACTTAGTCTTTTTCAAGCATCTGCCTGTCACAAAGTGCCAACGTTCTGCAGTCAGTTAGCTAAGAAATGGAGTGAACCACACAGCTATACCTAGTGAGAAAGAAGTTCTGTCTGAGTCTGGTGTTGCGATGCAACATATTAAGCTGTTGCTTGGGATGCTGGCATCCTATATGGGAGTGATGGTTTGAGGCCTGGATACTCTGCTTCTGATTTGGCTTCCTGCTAATACATCTTGTAAGGAATGCATCAGAAGATGGCCAAAATATCGAGGTATCTGTCACCCATGGGGGAAACATGGATGAAATTCCTAGATCCTGGCATCAGCCTGGCCCAGATTGGGCTGTTGTGGCCAATTGAAGAGTGAACCAGTAATTGGAAGATATATCTCTCTCTTTCATTCTGTCTTTTAAATACATAAATAAATAAATCTTATAAAAGAAATATTATCTTATAAATTGATTTTTAAGAGTTGTGCTCAGTGCGTGGACAGAGCTTGGACTAAACATTATTTCTGTATACATACAGACACACACACATGTTGAAGTCATATATTATGTGCACACTTATACATACATAAATGTCTGTGAGATGCATGTAACTCCCCCAATTTTTCAGAAATTTTTACATTTCACCCAGTGAAATTTAATCCTGTTAAAATATTGAATTTCCTTCATAAAAACTTTATTTTTTATAAGACACATCTTCATACTTTTTTGGAAATAAAAATCATATATTTGGGAGAAATATAAAGGCTTTATTTGGTGGGTAGGAAACATTTATTTCTTTTTCATGTTGTGGCACTTAAGATAACATTCTTTTCTATGTAGATACTCATTTTCTATACTAGTTATCTCTGTTAATTGTCTATATTGGTTATCATGGGTGGCTAGAACATCCTCTACAAGTCTGGGTGGCTTACACAACACTGATTTATTTTCTCTTAGTTTTGTAGTCTGGGAGGCCAGGATGAAGGTGTCCCCGGAAATTATTTATCCTGAGGTCTCCTCTTCGATTTGCAGATGGCTGTGTTCACATGACGTCCTCACATTCTTTGTCCTTTGAGCCTGCACAGGTCTAGGTCCTACTCTCCTTCAACGGGTTACACCCATATTGGATTAGGCCCCACACACACAACCTCCTTTTGCATTGATTACATCAGTCAGAATTCTATCTTCAAATACAATCTGTGGGGGTTTGACTTCAAACTGCGGATTTTGTAGGACACCATTCAGCCTTAATACACGCTAGGTATCTTTGTAATTTTTTTCAAATGGTCTTAAAAATATTTTAATGCTATGTCATTGATAGCCAAAAGTTATATTTGCTTTTAATCACTTATAGTCAGTCATAAACTGTTTGGCAAGAGGCTCAAAGTTCTTAAGTACCTAGACTGGGTCAAGAGCTTTCTTTAGCTTCCTAAACAGCATACGTTATAACAATTCTACTATTCAGTATGTATTTTTTAATTCCATTTTTGTTCGCCCTGGGTCTGTTGCCTGTTGTGAAATCATAGCAATGGACTTCTGATGCCTGGAATGAATGCTGCAGAAGGTAGCTCTTGTTCAGCCTTTAAAGGCACTCTGGTTCTTCCCAGTGCCGCACCTGCAACACGGAATCTGGCCACTGAACTTTCTCTGGGCACATACTGCTTACATCAAATACCATCGTCCTCACTTGTCATTGTCTCTGAGTGGTATGGCCCCAATTGATTTTCTTTTTTTTTTTTTCCTTCAAAGATTTATTTATTTATTTGAAAGCCAGAGTTACACAGAGGAGAGGCAGAGAGAGAGAGAGAAAGGTCCTCTATCCAATGGTTCATTCCCCAATTGGCCACAACGGTCAGAGCTGCACCGATCTGAAGCCAGGAGCCAGGAGCTTTTTCTGGGTCTCCCAAGCAGATGCAGCAGCCCAGTGACTTGGGTCATCTTCTATTGCTTTCCCAGGCCGTAGCAGAGAGCTGGCTGGGAATTGGAGCAGCCGGAACTTGAACCAACACACAAATGGGATGCCGGAGCTTCAGGCCAGGGCGTTAACCCACTGTGCCACTGCGCCAGCCCCAACCCCAATTGATTTTCTTGCTTCTTGATCTGACTTGTTGTGGTTGGAGACCTCAGCTGACTTATCTTTCCAAATCACCCACTTGAATGTTCATTTTATTCAGCTTATAGATCTGAGGATCATTCTCTCCTAACCACTTTGCTCTCTGAGAATTTTCACCCAGATATTCAAATACCACTAGTACACTATGCATGCACATATCTCCATGTCCACATCCACAAGAGGAGCACAAACTGATATCTGGAAGGCGACCGGAGGCATAGCAACAGCGAAGCACACCTTGAACCTCCTTAGAGATGAGAAGCACTAATAGAAATACATGAATGCACAGAATAGGATTCACAAAATCTGTTTCCAACCTGGCTGAGGTCATAGAGCAGATTGAATTTGATCTCCCTACCATCATTTAATTTTTCAAATCTACTATTTGATGTCACCAACACACGGAAGAATCTTAAGATTTAACAATCAGTAAGTCTGGAGGAGGAGTGGACAATGTATGAGAACTGTCCAAGGACCCTGTAAACAGAGGCCTCTCCATCTCTTCCTGGTGGGTACATGAGGTTCACATTGTCCTTAGAAATAGCGTGGTTTTGAGACTTGCATTGCGGAGCAGCAAATTAAGCCACTACCTGCATCCTATATCAGAGTGAAGGCTCAAGTCCTGGCTGCTCTGTTTTGGAAACAGCTTCTTGCTAATGCACCTAGGAAAGCAATGGATGATGGCCCAAGTCCCTGGGTCCCTGTCACCCACATGGGAGACCATGATTGAATTCCAGGCCCTTGGCTTCTGTCCAAGAGAATTGTGAAACAAACCACCAGGTGATCTGTCTCTTTCTCTCCCTTTCATCTTTCACATAAGTAAACAAATAAATAAAGCTTTTAAAAATAAAAGAGATAGAGAAATAATATATTGTCTCCTGTACCCTGCCAACAACCAGAAGTGATTTATTTATTTATAAGGTAGAGTTACAGAGAGAAAGAAAAAGAGAAAGAAAAAGAAAAATCTGCTGCTTCACTCATCAAATGGCAGCAATGGCCAGGGCTATATTTATCCAAAGCCAAGAGATAAGAGTTTCTTCTGGTTCTCCCACATGGGTGCAGGGGCCCAAGGATTTCGTCCATCTCCCACTGCTTTCCCAGCCACATTATCAGGGAGCTGGATTGGAACTGGACCAGCTGGGACTCAAACCTGGCGCCGCAGGCAGCATCTTTACTGCCTGCAGCACTGCAGCAGCCTCCCAGAAATGACTGTTAACGTCCTGGTTTCAGAATGGAGAACCTGAGGCAAAGGGGTGGGGTAGGGTGTGTCTCAGTGATTTCCCCCAGGCTGTACATGAATCAAACAAGCACTTTTTTTAAATGCTTCTCTATATCTGCCCCCTCCCAGAAACCTGTTATTTAAGGTATACAAACTTCATACAATTCATAAAAACAAATTTTAAGAACATAGTGATACTTCTCGCCCTACCTTGCCTCCTACCTGCTCTTCCATCTTCTTCCTTCTCCCACTCCAATTCCCATTCTAATTTTTTACTAAGATCTATTTTCAATTAACTTTATGCATGTAAGATTAACCATATATGAAGTAAAGAGTTCAATAAACAGTATGGAAAAAAAAAATCTGTTCCTCAAATGTCAATACAAGGGCTGTTCAAAGTCATTGCTTCTCGAAGTGTCAATTTCACTTCTATAGGTTACCTTTTAGGTGCTGTATTAGTTACAACAGATCAGGGAGAACATATGGTATTAGTCTTTTAGGGAGTCACTTATTTCACTAAATATAATGTTTTCAAGTTGCATCCATTTTGTTGCAAATGTCAGTATTTCATTTTTTTTACCACTGTGTAGTATTCCATGGTGTACATATCCCATAATTTCTTTATCCACTGTTCAGATGACAGACATCTGCGTTGATTCCATATCTTAACTATTGTGAAGTGAGTTGCAATAAACATGGGTGTACAGATAACTTTCATACGCTGATCTCATTTTCTTTGGATAAATGCCCAGGAGTAGGATGGCTGGGTCATATGATAGGTCTATATTTGTATGTATAAAGTATTTCCATACTGTATTCTACAGTGGCTCTACCAGTTTACATTCCCACCAACAGTGGATTAGGGTATCTGTTGATTTTTGTATAAAATTTATTCTGACTAGGGTGAGGTGAACCCTCAATGTGGTTTTTTTTTTTTTCAAAGATTTATTTATTCATTTGAAAAGCAAAGTTACAGAGAGGCAGAGGCAGAGGGAGAGAGATTTCCCATCTGCTTGTTCACTCTCTAGATGGCCACAACAGCTGGAGCTGCATCAATCCAAAGCCAGGAGCCAGAAACTTCTGGGTCTCCCACATGGATGCAAGGGCCCAAGGACTGGGCCATCCTCTACTGCTTTCCCAGGTCATAGCAGAGAGCTGGATCAGAAGTGGAACAGACGGGACTCAAATCAGCAACCATATGGGTTGCTGGCAGTGCAGGTGGTGGCCTTACCAGCTATGCCACAGCACTGGGCCCTTATTGTGGTTTTGATTTGCATTTCCCTGGTAGCCAGTGATTCTGAACATTTTTCTTTATTGGTCTTTTGGATTTCCTCTTTTAAAAAATGTATGTTTAAGTCCTTTGTCCATTTCTTGACTTAATTCTTTGTTTTGTTGTTATTGAGTTTCTTGAATTATTTTTGTATTCTGGTCATCAATCCTTTATCAGTTGCATAGTTTGTAAATACTTTCTCCCATTCTGTCAGTTGCCCCTTAACTTGACTGAGTGTTTCTTTTGCAGTGTAGCAGCTTCTCAACTTGATGTAATTCCATTTGTCAATTTTGGCTTTGATTTCCTGTTTCTGGTGTTTTTTCCAAGTGGTCTTTGTCTATGCCAATGTCTTGCAGGGTTTCTCCAGTGTTGTCTAATAATTTGATGATATTGAGTCATAGATTTAAGTCTTTGATCCCTTTTTAAGTCAATTTTTGTGTATTGTGTAAGGTAGGGATCTTGTTTCATACTTCTGCATACAGAGATACAGTTTTCCTAGCACCATTTCTTGAAAAGACTATTCTTGCTCCAGGGATTGGTGTTAGCTCCTTTATCAAAGATAAGTTGGTTGTAGATGTATGGATTGATTTTTGGAGTTTTTATTCTGTTCCATTGGTCTACATGTCTATTTTTGTACCAGTCGCAGGCTGCTTTGGTTATAACTGCCTTATAGTACATCTTGAAATCTTGTATTGTGATACATCTGGTTTTGTTATTGTTGTATAGATTGCTTTAGCTATTCAGGGTATCCTGTGTTTCCATATGAATTTCAGCATCATTTTTTCTGTATCTGAGTAGAATGACTTTGGTAGGTTAATTGAGATCTCATTGAATCTGTAAATTGCTTTTGGTGTATGGACATTTTAATGATATCGATTATTCCAATCCTTGAACATGGAATATTTTTTCCATTTTTGTGTCGTCTTCTATTTCTTTCTTCAATGTTTTATAATTTTCAATGTAGAGATCTTTGAAGTTCTTGGTTAAATGTATTCCAAAGTTTTTAATTTTTTGTAGCTATTATGAATGTGGTTGATCTTAGTTGTTTTTCAATCACAGCATTTTCTGTGTATACAAAGGCTATTGATTTTTGTGTGTTAATAATATATCCTGCCAACTTACCAAACTCTTTTAAGAGTTCCAATAGTCTCTTAGTGGAGTCTTTTGGATGCCCTATGCATGGAATCATGTCATCAGCAATTGTATTCCTTTGATTTCTTTTTTTTTCCCTAATGGCTCTTTCTAAAATTTCCAGGACAATATTGATTAGAAGTAGTTAGAGTGCACATGCTTGTCTAGTTCAATAACTTAGTGGGAATGCTTTCAAATTTTCCCCATTCAATATAATGCTGACAGTGGATTTGTCATAAGGCAATACAAATGATCAACAAAATGAAGAGTTTTTTTTTAAATTAACAAAATTGATATACCATTGGTCCAGCTAACAAAAAAAAAAAAAAAAAAAAAAAAGAGGGAGAAGACCAAAATCAATAAAATTAGCGATGAAAAGGAAGTATAAAAATGTATACCACTGAAATAAAAAGAGTCATCAGGAGTTACTACAAAGAGCCATATGCCAACAAATTGGGAAACCTATAAGAAATGGATAGATTCCTGGACACAACCTACCTATTTTGAGCCAGGGAGACACAGAAAATCTAAATAGATCAATAACCAAGATGAAAATTGAATCAGTAATAAAGGCCCTCCCAACAAGGAAAAATCCAGGACCAGATAGTTTCACTACTGCATTCTACCAGACATTTAAAGAAAAACTAGCTACAATTTTTCTCAAGCTATTCAAAATAACTGAAAGAGAGGAAATCCTCCCAAACTCCTTCTATGAAGCCACCATCACCTTAATCCCAAACCTAAAAAAGACACAGCAGAGAACGAGAACTACAGACAAATTACCCTGATGAACATAGATGCAAGGAATTTAACTGAAAAGTGATCCCTGTTAAATATAAGAGTGGGAATAAGAGAGGGAGGAGATGTACAATTTGGGACATGCTCAATCAGACTTGCCCCAAATGGTGGAGTTAGAAATGTGCAACCAGGTGGTCAACCAAATGCTGCTACGGGAATATACTCCCCAACCAGGAGACAGCGGCTTGAGACATTGCCCCTTGCCAGTGAAGAGTACCTCATCACCGCGTGTCAGCAGGAAGTAGCTCTAAAGACAGATTATCGTCCCTCTACACCTCCTGGACTTTTGGGACTAATATAATCCCATGTAAACCCTGCTTTATAAAAAACAAAAGGGGGGAATGTTAGGAAACTGGCGCAGTTTTAGCCAGGTGGCTGCATGGCCCAGCTACCTGAGCCAGGCTCCACCCCCATCCTAATGGGATTCCCTGCTCCTGTTTCCCTGCCCGCCCTCAGGTGAAGTTTTAAAAGGGCCTGTTCCTGAACACGTGCTCTCTTGGCTCTTGACTCTTCTCTCTTGGCTCTGCTCTCCTCTCTCCTCTTCTCTGCTCTATCTTCTCTCCTTGCTAGCTCCTCTCCTCTCTGTCTCTCTCTTATACTCTCTTTCTCTCTCTTTCCTTCGCCACCCCTTCACTCCAGTCTGTAGGGTGTTCCCCAATAAATCCTTTCCCTTAAAAAAAAAGAAATGTGCCAGGGGATTCCAATACAATCCCATCAAGATTGCATGTACCAATGCTATCTCTCTAGTCCAAGTGATCAATTTCAGTTCACAATTGATCACACTGATAGGTCTAAGAGTCAAAGGGATCACACAAACAAGACTGGTGTCTGCAAATACTAACTGATAGAATAAAAAAGGGAGAGAACGATCCAACATGGGAAGTGGGATACACAGCAGACTCATAGAATGGCAGATGTCCTAAACAGCACTCTGGCTCAGAATCAGCCCTTAAGGCACTTGGATCTGGCTGAAGAGCCCATGAGAGTATTTTAGGCATGGAAAACCAAGACACTCTGGCAAAAAAAAAAAAAAAAAAAAAGTCTGTGCAAGTGAGATCCCGGTAGAAAGAACAGGCCATCAAAGAAGGAGGTACCTCTCTCTGAAGGGAGGAGAGAACTTCCACTTTGACTATGACCTTGTCTAAATAAGATCGAAGTCAGCGAACTCAAGAGGCTTCCATAGCCTTGGAAACTCATGACTAGAGCCTAGGGAGATTACTGACGCCATAAACAAGAGTGTCAAATTGTTAAGTCAACAACAGGAGTCACTGTGTACTTACTCCTTATGTGGGATCTGTCCTTAATGTGTTGTCCAATGTGAATTAATGCTATAACTATTACTCAAAGAGTATTTTACACTTTGTGTTTCTGTGTGGGTGCCAACTGATGAAATCTTTACTTAATTTATACTAAATTGATCTTCCGTATATAAAGATAATTGAAAATGAATCTTAATGGGAGAGGGAGTGGGAGATGGGAGAGGTGTGAGTGGGAGGGAAGTTATGGGGGGGGAAGCCATTGTAATCCATAAACTGTACTTTGGAAATTTATATTTGCTAAATAAAAGTTTAAAAAAAAAAGAATTCTCAACAAAATACCAGCTAATTGAATCCAATAACATATCAGAAAGATAATGCACTCAGACCAAGTAGAATTTATTACTGGTATGCAGGGATGGTTCAGCATTCATAAATCAATCAAAGTGATACATCACATTAACATACTGAAGAACAACAAACATATGATTATCTCAATAGAAGCAAATAAGCCATTTGATAAAATACAAAATGTTTTAATGAGAGAAACCTTAAAAAAATTGGATATTGAATAAACATTCCTCAACACAAATTAACAAGCATCTTAATTATAGCTTGTGAACCTAGCTGGGTACCTTAATTGATATCTAATGCTGAAAGGTCTTTGTTTCTTCAAGCAGACCTAAAAAGTCCGCAAGTAGCTACATTGAAGCAAAAAGTACTGTGTGGCAGGCCTTTGGCATAATGGTCAAGGCACCATTGGAGAAGCCAGTGATCAATAAGAGTGCCTGTGTATAATTACTGGTCTACTAGAAATTCCACGATCCTGCCAATGTGCAGCCAAGGAGGCAGAGGGGGATGGAGTTAGTAGCTGCGTCCTGCTACACACAAAAATGAGAGACCCAGACAGAGTTCTGGACATCTGTCTTGAGCCTGTCCCAGCATGGCTGCTGTGAAAACTTGCATAGTGAACAAGCAGATTGGAGAGCCAACACTGACTCCATCACTCAGCCTTTGACTATACCTCTGAGAGGAGATGCAGGCTATAGTAAATCATCATTGACAATTAATTCTTCGAGAGTTTGCTTCTGCTCTGCAAATTTTTGAAAGGTTTCATTTGGAAAGCAGAGTGAGAGAGACCTTTCATCTTCTGGTTCTCTCCTCAAATGGCCTTTTCTGGGTCAGGCTGAAGCCAGGAGCCAGGGACTCCATCTGGGTCTCCCATGTGGATGATAGAGGATTAAAACTTTGGTGCCACCATCCTCCGGTTTCCTAAGTGCATCAATAGGAACTTGGATGAGAAGTGAAATATTTGGGACTCAAACTGATGCTCTGATAAGTGGTGCCAGGTGTCGCATGCCATGACCATACTCCCTGTACCACAAGACTGGACCCTTGTCTGTGAACTTCATAGCAGGGTCACAGAGCCTGGCAACTCTTGCCCAGTATTAGATATTTCCTTTCTCCCTGTGGAAGGCCTAGTGTAAGGCATTTCCATGTCTGTTCTGCTAGATTATTTATGCAGTAATGAAAATGTATGTTAGGCTGTGTATAAAATAGTTTGTTTTGAGAGAAGGCTTTCTTAAGAACATTATTCTCTCTGTTCATTGAAAAATGATTCCTTTTTCCTTGCTATGGAAGTTTCTGCTCTAGCAATTATGGGATTTCATCCCCTGGTATCTATAAACTTGGGCACAGATCTTTGCCCTGTGATGTAGTAATGAAGAAATGTTAGAGTTTTCAATTCAGTGTTTAATTTCATAGGACACTGTGCTGATTTCCAAGTCCCTAAGTACCAGAATGCAATTTGGAAGGCTCTATACCCTTTTTATGTTACTTGGACTTTTGACACACTATGCTATACAATTAAAAATTCCTAGGATTCAGATTGCGAATAGATGTTGAACTGCTCTTTGGCTTAGTTTTCTTGTTTATTAAAAGAAATGAGACAAATTGGATGGTGGTTGGAGAAGGGTATGAGGTGGAGGGAATCCAGTACCTCAAAGACCATGAAAGAAGTTGGAATTTTAGGCAACCTAAGTATGGCAAGGGCCTGCGCCTTGTTGGAAAATAATGAATGATACAGCAACAAAACAGGCTTATACAGTTCCAAGGCAGGTGATAATTGTGTCCATTACCAGATAGTGATGATGAAAAATTTCATTATTCCATCAGCATTCAGGGAACAAAGTTGTCCAGATTATTCTGGAAGCACTACTAATGGCAAAGTTGCATGAGATGATAAGGAGATCTGATGGAAGATAGGAATAGTTCTGGTTAAAAACAAATTTAGAGGGCTTTAAGTCCTTTGCATTGTAAATGAGAACAATTTCCAAAGAGGGAGAAAAACCAGTATTGATGGGTTACTATTTGTATTGTGGCCAGCAGGTATGTTCTTCTGGAAGGGACTGCCTTTTAATGCATTTTGTTTTATCTTTAACATTTCTTGATTGAGGAGTGAACTGTGTCTAGTTCCATGAAATTCATCAGGCTGTTTTTCAAGTTTTTCAGTCATTGTTGAATGCTAAGCTTATGCTTAGTTTCTAAGTTTTGCTTTGCTTATTCCTTTCAACAAATGAATAAAGGCAAATGCCTATTTGCCTATATTATATTGCAGGTGGCCTTTTGAAAAATTTAACAGTAAAATTCAGTTCATGGGGTCAGGTTCAGATTATTGAGGAAATTCCCCCTTGAACATTTATTTGAATATATATATATATATTTCTCAATTATATATTTAATGATATTTTTGTCTTAACTTTCTTTGTTAGAATGATTGTGTCACATGAATAAAAAAATCTTTCCTAAAAACAGGACCAGTCATTCATCAGTATTCATGGGATTGGCTCTCTCTTGGATACCTAAATTCTGGAATGAGCAAGTCCTTTATATGAAGTGGCATTAAACCGTGCACATCCCAGGTCATCTCTAGGTTGTAATGCCACCACAATATAAGGGCTATGTTTGACCCTATGATAGAGGAAATGGTGATAAGACTAAAGTATGTATGTGTGAAATGGATGGCAGCAATTCTTCAAAATCTTTTGATCTGAAGTTGGTTGAGGCTGTGTTTAGAATGGTGGGGAGTGGAATGGTGAGTGTATTTGGTACAACAATGGATCTGGAAGAATTAAACTATTGCACGATTACTTGTGTGAGATGGAAACATGGAAGAATATATACCTGTGCATGAACAGCAGGGAATAATAATGTTTAGAAAGGCTTTTAAAGGGGGTGATGTTGTGGCAGAGCAGGTCAGCTGCAACCTGAAAAGATGGGAATCCCATACCAGAGTGCTGGTCCATCCAACATTCCTGCCTAATAGCTTTGGAGGGCAACAAGAGATGGTCCAATTATCCAGACCCCTGCCATCCATGTGGGAGAACAGAAATAAATGCTGAGGAGTATCATGGACGATGACAGCTCCCTCCCATGAAGGTCATAACCTCACTGGACAGTGCTGTGACATCGAAGCCCCTCATCTGTGGGGTCTCCGTCCTGTTACTCTCAGATGGCAAACCCCTTTGTTCTTTGGCTGCAGTGTGTGCGTTTGCCATGCCCAGAAGGATTCCAAGTGCTTGAGCTTCTGAAGCTGCTGCAAATTCCACCACCACTGCTTCTGCTCCAGGCACCTGTGCTCACATTCAAACTTTAAATGAGTGTATCCTGGGGTACCATGATTTATTCTAAGGTTTAAGGGGGTGGATACTTGGCTAAACTAGAACAGTCTTCCAGACCAAAGCATCCAATTGCTGCAACTTTCCTCCCCACCATTAGTTGGAAACAATTGTGGAGAGCAACTCGGACTAGACTAAGTTACTGGAATTAAGACTTATTCTATGCATCTGCTCTCCCACAATATGGCGCTGGGAGAGGAGAAAACAGCTTCTACGCAGCTGCCTCTTGCCAACTTGAGTGATGACCTCCAGGAGCTGATCCTGCTCCTGATTGGAGGAGAGCAGCGTACTCGGCATGTGGGCAGCCGAGTTGGGATTGGCGGAGGAGGACTATAAAGGAGGAGAGAGACGGCATGCACCAGGAACATCTAAGGGGAACATCTGAGGGAACACCTGTGCAGCCCCCGAGAGAGCCGGCCGGCGGTGTGCCGCTCCCCCGCGGAAGTGGGGAATGTGGCAGGGGGAACCGCCCTTCCACGGAGGTGGAAGGGACGGTAGCCAACCCGGGAAGAACCAGCAGCAAACCCGGGGAGGGCCGAGCAGACGAAAGAACAGCGCAGGGTCCTGTGTCGTTCCTCCACGAAGACGGGGAGCGACAATAATCACTAAAAGAACTTCTCGGAGCTAGATGATCAAGATACAGCTAATTATTATCAATTAATAACTCTTAGAGGAAATGAAATAAAGAGAGTTTACACATAATATAGTATTCCCTTCACATGGGATGTGTTCTTATAGTTTTGCATTATTGCTTATGCTTTCGTTGGTACTAATGTTATTGGTGTTGTGCTACTTGAGTGTAGCACATGCTTAACATTTCTTAGTATTTCACATTTTAATATTTCTTAATTCACATTTCTTAATATTTCACATTTCCCAAGGAAAGCTCCACGTGGATAGGGCAAATGAGCAAGATTAACAGTTTTGCAGTGATGTCTTTACTGTTGTTCCAATTCCTGTTTTCTATGTAAAACAATGAATCAGTGAAATGTATTAAATACTTATATTGTGCTTGACTGGGGCATAGCCCTAATGTCCATTACAAAAACCTGAATGATTTTGTGTTTATAGTAGTTTGGTACCATTAAATTGCAGCAATGATCTTTGATTTCTGACTTTGTATAATTCAATATTACTTGTAGCATTGTAGGAAAGATGAAATTATGTTACTATATTTCTTTTGGTAGAAAGATAAGCGAACTTTATCTCAGTAATAAGCAGCTATTTATAGAAAGAGTTGCATTGTACTATATCAACATTGGTAATATATAACATTATAAATTATCAATGCCATTCAACAATACCATGCATTGTTAAAGATTTATTTGTGTATTTGAATGGCAGAGTGACAGTGAGGGATAGAAAGAGACATAGTATGAGAGAAAGATCTTCCATCTGCTAATTCACCCCACAAATGGTTACAACAGCCAGCACTGAGTCGGGTTGAAGCCAGGAGCCAGCAGATCCATGCTGATCTTCCACCTGGGTGTCAGTGGCCCAAGCACTTGACCTTCTGCTAATGACTTCTCAAGTGAATTAGCAGGAAGCTGGATCAGAAGTGGAATAGCCGGGCCTCAAACTTGTACTCCCTCTTACCTAGTTGTACCATGCAAGCCAAAACACTGCTTTGCATTTATAAAATTTAGTAGCAAGCAACTATTTACCTTATTTGGATCTGTATTTAAGGATGATGTATTTTCATTTCATAACTGAGATGTTTCAAGGCTAGTTACCATCCTCCCTCTTCCAGTTAGATTGCCTCTGATTACTCTTCAGTTCTTGTTTTGATTTACTTTACATTTTGTTCTCCATCAATCCTCTGATATAGTTAACCTAGGGAAATAGAAATATACAATTTTGATTTCAAAGCATATCATTGGTATTATATTTGTTATGAGAGTGTTTTTTTCAAAAAAAATTTAAAAAGGAAGGAAGAGAAGGGAGGTAACAAGGAGGAAAATAAGGTTATCTTCTTAGAATTGCATTTATAAATGCTTAAAATCTGTTCTCTTTGTACTAGTAAAAAATTTTTTTAAAGGAGTGTGCAGTATTTCTTTAGGAAATTTGTTCTTCTGTGTAACAGACACTGCAGCACATTGATGCCAGGTCTTCAAGTTGCCCTTGTCTTTTCCAATGAAATTATCCCTTCCCCCTGGAGTCACGCTCTTGTTTTGCCAGCTGATTTAATGATGTTTGTATGACTGGTGTTGAAAGTGACACTGTGCCATCATGTTGGTTGCAGAGGGGTCATCAAAAATATAGATGGCAAGGAACAATCAATACATCTCTATTATACACAGATGGAAGCAAATTGTTTAAGACAGCACTTGTATCATCCAAAGGTGCTTATAAATTCTCAAAGTAGCTATCTTAAAAAGAATCAATTTTTAATGGGGTTAGGGCCTTATCACTTTAAAACTATATGGCCAGTCTATAACTTTTAGAAATGCCTTTATGTCATTTCCCATCTGTAAAGTTCTTTGTCATCGTAAGCACCTAGAATAAAATCTGTTTAAAAAAACACTAATTTTTCTTCAAAAGAAATTTGTTATATAAAAGTTCAAATTTTGTAGAATTTGTAATATTTAACTATTAAAATATTTCAGATTTAAAAAATAGTTAACATTAATTAAAGGACGTACATTTTAAAAAAAGGTCTTTAAATTGAGGAGTAAGAAAAAAAAGTCGGTCCTATGAGAGGCTTAATAATTGGATGGGAATAAGAAATGGGTTGGCAGGAATTGAGTATGAGCTCTTTCAAGCTGGATAATGGCAATACAGACATGACGCTAACTCAGGATTTTCACCCGAGTTTGACACTGTACCACTAACAGCCTCTGGGCCTCAAGTGTTCTTGCTGAGTCTTACTATAGTTATCTGCCAAATCAGAATCTCACTGGAACTTCACAACCCTTCTATTTTAATGTAGTGATATTGATGTAATAACAGTAGCTCTGTGTTGAAAGACTTATACCAACTATTACATATCAAATTGACCTGCTTTAATTTATCTATACATACTAGAAATTGTACACCTATAACTTAGTTTTTAACATTGTACTAGTGCATAATTAACATATAATAACTTATACATATTTAACGTAAAATTCTATGTTATGTCGGATGTGTGGAAACAGCTCAACATTCGAGAGAGTAGACAAATCTATCAATTCAAAAGATTTCTTATGCCCTTTTGTAATCTCTTATTCCTTAGCAATGTCTCAACTGCTTTTTGACACTGTATATTAATTTGCTTTTTCTAGATATTTACATAATGAATATCATAGAATATTTTTTCTAAAAAAGATTTAATTATTTATTTGAAAGGCAGAATTACAGAGAGAGAGAGAGTGAGAGTAAGAAATAGAGAGAGAGAGAGAGAGAGAGATCTTCGTTCTATTGGTTCACTCCCCAAATGGCCATAACAGCCAGGGTTGGGCCAGGCTAAACCCAGGAGGCAGGAACCAGGAACTTCTTATGTGTCTTCCAAATGGATTCAGGGGCCCAAGCACTTGGGATATCCTCTACTGTTTTCCCAGGCACATTAACAGGAAGCTGGATCACAGATGGAACAACTGTGACACAAACAGGCTCCTACATTGGATGTCTGTGTTGCAGACAGCCCACTATGCCATAGCATGAGCCCATAACTCTCTCCCTTGTGAGAGACCTGTGTGAAGCTCCTGGCTCCTAGCTTTGACCTTGCTCAACCTTGGCCTTTGCAGCCATCTGGAGAGTGAATCTGTGGATGGATGCCCCCTCTCTCTTCACATAAATAAATAAATATTAATAAATAAATAAAATAAAAATAAAAAGTTCATAATTCATTTATAGTTTAAGTATGTCAACATCATATTCTTTTTATTACTAATATTCCATCATATGAATTTATCACATTTTATTTATGTATTAACCTGTTGATGCATTTGGATTGTTGTCAGGTCTTTTTGTTGTTGTTGTGACATAAAAGATGCTTAGGGCATGTTCAAAACTTTGTAGGTGTGTGTAATTTTATTTTTGTTGGAACAAAATCACTGCAATATAGTCATGCCCCAGTTAATGACATTTTGGTCAACAACAGCATATATAAATATAGTTGCACAAGGTGTTATTCTCTTGTTTGTGGTGATGTTGGCATAAACAAACCTACTGTGCTGCCAGTTGGATAAAAGTACAGCATATACAATTAACTGCTACACCAACTGTCCAATTCAAATTTACCTTTTAATTCCTTTTTTTCTGCAAAGTTTTTAAAGTCCTCTCAAATTTGTTTAGCATTTTAAGAGAATGCCACATTCAGAAGTTTTTCCAAAGTATCCAAAGTAGTTGCATCACTTGATATTTCAACAAGCAGGGTATTGGTTTTATATCTTTGCCAGGAATTTTTATAGTCATTCTTTTATAAAATTATTATTACTATTAGTTTTTGATTGACCAATCAACATTGTAAATGTTTATGGGGTATATTGTGATGTTCTCATGTTACAATGTGGGATGATTTAAATGAAACTAAATTTAGACATTCTAACAATTATGTTGGTATCTTATTGTGGTATCGATTTGTATTTTCCTAATGACTAATGATGTTATGTTTTTCTTTTTTTTTTTTTTTTTAAACTTTTATTTAATGCATATAAATTTCCAAAGTACGACTTATGGATTACAATGGCTTCCCCCCCATACCGTCCCTCCCACCCACAACCCTCCCCTTTCCCACTCCCTCTCCCCTTCCATTCACATCAAGATTCATTTTCGATTATCTTAATATACAGAAGATCAGCTTAGTATACATTAAGTATGGATTTCAACAGTTTGCTCCCACACAGAAACATAAAGTGAAAAATAATAGATGATTTTTTAAAATGATGATGAAATCAGAGCAGACCTATTGTCATGTTTAATCCCAGTGAGAGTCAAGTTGGGGAAATCAGAGCAGACCTATTGTCATGTTTAATCCCAGTGAGAGTCAAGTTGGGAATTGATAATTTCTTTCTTTCTTTTTTTTTTTTTTTTTTTTTTTTTTTACAGAGGATCAGTTTATTATGCATTAAGTAAGGATTTCAACAGTTTGCACCCCCATAGAAACACAAAGTGAAATATATTGTTTGAGTACTCGTTATAGCATTAAATCTCAATGTACAGCACATTAAGGACAGAGATCCTACATGAGGAGTAAGTGCACAGTGACTCCTGTTGTTGACTTTACCAATTGACACTCCTGTCTATGGCATCAGTAATCTCCCTATGCTCCAGTCATGAGTTTCCAAGGCTATGGAAGCCCTCTGAGTTCTCCGACTCTTATCTTGTTTAGACAAGGTCATAGTCAAAGAGGAGGTTCTCTCCTCCCTTCAGAGAAAGGTACCTCCTTCTTTGAAGACCTGTTCTTTCCACTGGGATCTCACTCGCAGAGATCTTTTGCCAGAGTGTCTTGGCTTTCCATGCCTGAAATACTCTCATGAGCTTTTCAGCCAGCTCCGAATGCCTTTAGGGCTGATTCTGAGGCCAGAGTGCTAGTTAGGACATCTGCCATTCTATGAGTCTGCTGAGTATCTCACTTCCCATGTTGGATCACTCTCCCCTTTATTTACTCCATCAGTTAGCGTTAGCAGGTACTAGACTTGTCTATGTGCTCCCTTTGACTCCCAGTCCCTTCACCATGACCAACTGTGAACTGAAACTGATCACCTGGAACAGTGAGATGGCATTGGTACATGCCACCTCGATGGGATTGAATTGGAATCCCCTGGTATGCTTCCAACTCCACCACTTGGGGCAAGTCAGCCTGAGCATGTCCCAAATTATACATCTCTTCCCTCTCCCATTCCCACCACCATGTTCAACAGGGATCACATTTCAGTTAATTTTCAACACTTAAGAATAACTGTGCATCAATTACAAATCTAAACCAGTCATATTAAGTAGAACAGATAAAAAAACTACTAAGAGGGATAATGTATTTAGTTGTTCATTAACAGTCAGGGCTATGCTGATCAAGCCACCATTTCCCATAGTGTCCACCTCACTCCAACAGGTTTCCCTCTTGGTGTTCAGTCAGTCGTCACCGATCAGGGAGAACATATGGTATTTGTCCCTTTGGGACTGGCTTATTTCACTCAGCATGATGTGTTCCAGATTCCTCCATTTTGTTGCAAATGACTGGATTTCGTTGTTTCTTACTGCGGTATAGTATTCTAAAGAGTACATATCCCATAATTTCTTTATCCAGTCTATCGTTGATGGGCATTTAGGTTGGTTCCAGGTCTTAGCTATTGTGAATTGAGCTGCAATAAACATTAGGGTGCAGACCTCTTTTTTGTTTGCCAATTTAAATTCCTTTGGGTAAATTCCAAGGAGTGGGATGGCTGGGTCAAACGGTAGGGTTATCTTCAGGTTTCTGAGGAATCTCCAGACTGACTTCCATATTGGCTTGACCAGTTTGCATTCCCACCAACAGTGGGTTAGTGTCCCTTTTTCCCCACATCCTCGCCAGCATCTGTTGTTGGTAGATTTCTGCATGTGAGCCATTCTAACCGGGGTGAGGTGAAACCTCATTGTGGTTTTGATTTGCATTTCCCTGATTGCTAGTGATCTTGAACATGTTTTCATGTGCTTGTTGGCCATTTGGATTTCCTCTTTTGAAAAATGTCTGTTGAGGTCCTTGGCCCATCTCTTAAGTGGGTTGTTGGTTTTGTTTTTGTGGAGTTTCTTGATCTCTTTGTAGATTCTGGTTATTAACCCTTTGTCTGTTGCATAGTTTGCAAATATTTTTTCCCATTCTGTTGGTTGTCTTTTCACTCTCCTGACTGTTTCTTTTGCAGTACAGAAACTTCTCAATTTGATGCAATCCCAATAGTTGATTTTGGCTTTGACTGCCTGTGCCTCTCGGGTCTTTTCCAGAAATTCTTTGCCTGTGCCAATATCTTGAAGGGTTTCTCCAATGTTCTCTAGTAACTTGATGGTGTCAGGTCGTAGATTTAGGTCTTTAATCCATGTTGAGTGGATTTTTGTGTAAGGTGTAAGGTAGGGGTCTTGCTTCATGATTCTGCACGTGGAAATCCAATTTTCCCAGCACCATTTATTGAATAGACTGTCCTTGCTCCAGGAATTAGTTTTAGATCCTTGATCAAATATAAGTTGGCTGTAGATGTTTGGGTTGATTTCTGGTGTTTCTATTCTGTTCCATTGGTCTATCCATCTGTTTCTGTACCAGTACCATGCTGTTTTGATTACAACTGCCCTGTAGTATGTCCTGAAATCTGGTATTGTGATGCCTCCGGCTTTGTTTTTGTTGTACAAGATTGCTTTAGCTATTCGAGGTCTCTTGTGCCTCCATATAAATTTCAGCACCATTTTTTCCAGATCTGAGAAGAAGGTCTTTGGTATCTTGATTGGTATTGCATTGAATCTGTAAATTGCTTTTGGGAGAATGGACATTTTGATGATATTGATTCTTCCAATCCATGAGCATGGAAGATTTTTCCATTTCTTGGTATCCTCTTCTATTTCTTTCTTTAAGGTTTTGTAATTTTCATCGTAGAGATCTTTAACGTCTTTGGTTAAGTTTATTCCAAGGTATATGATTGTTTTTGTAGCTATTGTGAATGGGATTGATCTTAGAAGTTCTTCCTCAGCCATGGCATTGTCTGTGTATACAAAGGCTGTTGATTTTTGTGCATTGATTTTATACCCTGCTACTTTGCCAAACTCTTCTATGAGTTCCAATAGTCTCTTAGTACAGTTCTTTGGGTCCCCTAAATACAGAATCATGTCATCTGCAAAGAGGGATAGTTTGAGTTCTTCCTTCCCAATTTGTATCCCTTTAATTTCTTTTTCTTGCCTAATAGCTCTGGCTAGAACCTCCAGAACTATATTGAATAACAGTGGTGAGAGTGGGCATCCCTGTCTGGTTCCAGATCTCAGTGGAAATGCTTCCAACTTTTCCCCATTCAATAGGATGTTGGCTGTGGGTTTTTCATAGATTGCTTTGATTGTATTGAGGAATGTTCCTTCCAAACCCAGTTTGCTTAGAGTTTTCATCATGAACGGGTGTTGTATTTTATCAAATGCTTTCTCGGCGTCTATTGAGATAATCATATGGTTTTTCTTCTGCAGTCTGTTAATGTGGTGTATCACATTGATTGTCTTGCGCACATTAAACCATCCCTGCATACCAGGGATAAATCCCACTTGGTCTGGGTGGATGATCTTTCTGATGTGTTGTTGCATTCTATTGGCGAGAATTTTATTGAGGATTTTTGCATCTATGTTCATCAGGGATATTGGTCTGTAATTCTCTTTCAGTGCTGCATCTTTTTCCGGCTTAGGAATTAAGGTGATGCTGGCTTCATAGAAAGAATTTGGGAGGACTCCCTCTTCTTCGATTGTTCTGAATAGTTTGAGAAGAATTGGAGTTAGTTCTTCTTTAAACGTCTGGTAGAATTCAGCAGTGAATCCATCTGGTCCTGGGCTTTTCTTTGTTGGGAGGGCCTTTATTACTGTTTCAATTTCTGTCTCAGTTATGGGTCTGTTTAGGTTTTCGATGTCTTCCTGGTTCAATTTAGGCAGGTTGCATGTGTCCAGGAATCTATCCATTTCTGATAGGTTTCCCTGTTTGCTGGCATACAAGTCCTTGTAGTAATTTCTGATGATTCTTTTTATTTCTGTGGTGTCTGTTGTTACATTTCCTTTTTCATCTCTGATTTTATTGATTTGGGTCCTTTCTCTTCTTTTTTTAGTTAGTTGGGCCAATGGGGTGTCAATTTTGTTTATTTTTTCAAAAAACCAGCTCTTCGTTTGGCTGATTTTTTGTAATGTTTTTCTTGATTCAATCCTGTTGATTTCTTCTCTGATTTTAATTATTTCTCTTCTCCTACTAGATTTGGGTCTGATTTGCTGTAGGTTTTCTAGATCCTTGAGGTGAATTGAAAGCTCATCTAGTTGGTGTCTTTCCAATTTCTTGATGTAGGCACCTATTGATATAAACTTTCCTCTTAACACTGCTTTTGCTGTGTCCCATAAGTTTTGGTATGTTGTGCTGTTATCCTCATTTACCTCCAGAAAGTTTTTGATTTCTCTTTTGATTTCTTCTATGACCCATTGTTCATTCAGGAGCATGTTGTTCAATCTCCATGTGTTTGCGTATGCTCTAGGGATTCCTGAGTTGCTAATTTCCAACTTCATTCCTTTATGGTCTGAGAAGCTGCATGGTATGATTCTAATTCTTTTGAATTTGCTGAGACTTGCTTTATGGCCTAGTATGTGGTCAATCCTAGAGAAGCTTCCATGTACTGCTGAGAAGAATGTAAAATCTTTAGCTGTAGGATTGAAAGTTCTGTATATATCTGTTAGATCCATTTGAGCTATAGTGTCGTTTAAATCTACTGTATCCTTGTTGATCTTCTGACCGGATGATCTGTCTATTTCTGAGAGTGGAGTATTGAAGTCCCCCAGTACTACTGTATTGGGGTCTAAGTCTCCCTTTAAGTCCGTTAATAAATCTTTTAGATAAACTGGTGCCCTGTAGTTAGGTGCATATACATTGATAATTGTTATATCTTCCTGTTGAATTGATCCCTTAATCATGATATAGTGTCCCTCTTTGTCTCTCTTAACAGTTTTTGTGGTAAAGTTTATGTTGTCCGATATTAAGATGGCTACGCCCGCTCTTTTTTCATTTCTGTTGGCATGGTATATCTTTTTCCAGCCTTTCACTTTCAGTCTGTATGGATCTTTGTTGGAAAGATGTGTTTCTTGTAAGCAGCAAATAGATGGGTTTTGTTCCTTAACCCAATCAGCCAATCGGTGTCTTTTAACTGGACAGTTCAGGCCATTCACGTTCAAAGTGACTAATGGTTATGTTTTTCATGTGCTTATTTGACATCCATGTGTCACTGATATTCATATGTTGTTAATTTCTATATTTGAGCTATTTATTTTCTAACTAATAATGAATTTTTGTATATTCAGCATGGAACTTCCTTTTCAGATTTATAATTTGCAAGTATTCTTTTTTCAGCTTGTTGATTACCTGCGCTTCTCTCCAAAAGCAGAAGTTCTTATTTTTGCTAAATTCGAATTTTATAATATGTTATTTTAAGGAACAATTTGTATATTGAATTATTTAATTGCATTTATTTTGTGTTGCACCTAAGAAATATTTAGTCAAAATATTTATAATCTCTTGTCTTCCCAGGATTATTATAGTTTTAGTTTTTAACCCCTGGATCTAAAGTAAATTATTATTTAATTTTTGCATATGGCATGAAGTTAAATATCTACTTTTTTTCACATAGGTATCTAATGTTTGAGCACCCCTTTGAAAAAGAGGTCTTTTATCTTCAAAAATAATGTGGCTCTTTTTTCAAAAATCATTTGTTCTAGCTGATGTGGGTCTATTTTGAATTCTTTATTCTCTTTCCTTGATGTCTTTATATCAATTCCAAAGTGTCCTGATTACTGAAGCTTTGTAACAGCTTGTAAGGTTCTCTTTTAATGTTCATTTGTAATGTTCTCCCTGTGTCTGTCTGTCTCTGTTTCGTTCTTTCAAATGAATAAAAATAATTTTAACAGATACCTTATTTTGATGCAAAAACTATTTGTAGAGTATATCTTCCAATGTTCTTTCTTAAGGTTTTTTTGACTAGTACAGATTCTTTTTACTTCCATATCAATATTTTTAATCATTTTATGAGGAACTATCAAAATGTTTTCTTGAAGTTAGATTGGGACTGCATTGAATTCTGATCTACAGGTAAATTTGGAGAAGAGAATTAACATTTTAGCAATATTCTGATCCATCAATATATATTTACATTCAGTTGGGATTTTTAATTTCTAGAAAATTTCTGTACTTTTAAAAGTAAAGATCTTGGGGCTGGCACTGGGGTGTAGTAGGTTAAGTCTCCTCCTGTGGCACCAGCATCTCACATAGTCACATAGGTGCTAGTTTGTGTCCTGGCTGCTCCATTTCTGATACAGCTCCCTGCTAATGCTGGTGGGAAAGCAGAGGATGGCCCAAGTCCTTGGGCCCTTACACTTGAGGGGAGACCTGGAAGAAGCTCCTGGCTCCTGGCTTCGGATCTGTTCAGCTCCAGCCATTGTGGCCATTTGGGGAGTGAGCCAGCAGATGGAAGACCTTTCTTTCTGTCTCTCCCTCTCTTGGTCTGTAACTCTACCTTTTAAATAAATAAATAAATAGTTTTTAAAAAGTGGAGATCTTGCTCAATTTTATCAAATTTATCACCAAATATTTTCTATTTTTAGTGGGACATATTGACACATCAGTATCAGAGGAAAGTCATGTAAACTATCCATACCACCCTTATACATATTTATTAAAATGAAACATTGCACAATATCTGGTTTGGAGTCAGTGTCAACTTTGCAGTGTTCCAACATTGTCAAAGTTGCTATATTGTCAAATCTTGCAGAATTTTTGCAACATTTTATTCTAGAATTCAAATTTCTCTTAAGGCAACATACCATTGTCTGTATTAACATCATACAGGTTGCTGGTATATTTACATGTTTATATAGGCAATGCTAAGGCTTAACTGGAACTTGCTGAATAACTTGATTTCCTAGTGTGAAAACTACTTTGAAAGTGGAGTATCATACATTAAAAAAAGTAAGTATTAAATAATCAGGGATTAAAATTATACAATTATACATTAATTCTATTGTATACTATTCACTTTGTTTAAATTTCCTGCATTAGCAAGACTATAGGATAGAACCAATTGCCCTTCAGAAGTTAATTGCAAAAGTACTCAAAGATGTTAAAATTTGGAGATGAATGATCACTTAAAATGTAGAGGTGAATGCCATCTTTTAATGTTGTTAATGCTCTTTATTTAACTCACTACTAGGGTACCTGAAACAGTTAATGGCATATGGAACTGACAGATAAATATATTTCAGTACAGAAAAATTGACATCCCTGTTTTAAGGGGGGGGGGCTTTAAAAAGTTATGGAAAATATATGTTATGGAAAAAAATGTGGATTTCAAAGTGCTTGTAACAAAATGAACTTATCTTTATTCCACTTTTGGAAACTTCCTTTGTATTTCCTATTTTGACTTGGACAATTATATTCAGATAGATTTTAGGACACCTAGATGTATGAGTTTAGTCAAAATTCTATCTTTGCGAGCACAGGTGTTATATCATATGAGGAACATCTGCTGAACCAGCTGTTGTCACCATTTAAGTTCAAGCTGTTGCCAGGAAGCATTTTTCCCCAATTGTTTTATTTGTTCATTTGGGAAGAATGAACAGGGACTTAGTGCCACGGCTAGATGTCATTATTACAGTAGAGAGTGATTTGGTGGGCCTCAAGTGAGCCGTCATGGCTTGGCAAATCGAATGGTCTGAATTGCTGCCAGGACATGTTGGAGTATAGTTGATGGATATACTGAATAGCAATGTTAACAGTGATGGTGAAATATTTTACTTTAGTGAAGGTGAATGTGAACTCTGTACAGGAACCTGCTGTAAATGTAGTCATTTAACCAGTGAAAAAACTTGTTATGCACTGGATTCAGGTAATAGAGCCAAGAGGCTGACCTACACAGTCAAAATGAATTGCAAGTTGAGCATAAGACTCAATTAATTTTGGTGATGTGCAGAAACACCCATGTTATCTAGGTCAGCTGTCTACATTTTCCCTTCTCTGTATTGTTAGATTCCACTTTTTGTAAGCAACAGAAGAAATTATTTGAGCTATAATATTAGTTCAATTTAGTAGTAAACATAAATATATGTTCAAATATCAATGCAAATTCTCTCCAATTATCTAGCATGAGAATAAGTTCAGAAATATAGAATTATTTCTCTTATCCTTTATCCAATAAATATATATCTAGTTAGAAGAAAACAATGATTTGTATGTTTTTCTTTTGCATTTGCCCCAGGCAAGCACAAACCCCTGAATTGACCTACCTATCAAGAGAAAAGAGAGCTAAGATCAGATGCTAAGTGTAATATGTTCAACTTTTTAAACTATGATAGAAACAAGATTCCACCAAGGAGAAGGATAACAAAAAATGCTTTTTGCAAATGTTCTTACATTGTGCTATGAGGGAAAGAACCCACAGGATGAAATGACCTATATGTCAATGATTTTACAGAAAGATCCATATAAACATCTGCACTGAAGCATTATGGAGTTGAATGCCTTCCTTTTTAATACAAAGAAAATGAAAGCTATAATACTGGGGCCATGTCTCTAAGATATCCCAGGTGTGCAGATTTGCTCTTCTCTGGTATTAGATCAATTTCTCTGGAAAAGTTAGGAACACTGCATAATTATATTACTCTGACATTATATAAGGGAATCTGCATTTGTTTATGATGGTTTAAAGCAACTTTGCTTCACATACTTGATAAAAAATATAGGTTAAAGTGTTGATAAGTTTCAACCCTTTTAAGCTAAAAGAACATAGTGCCATTAGAGAAGCAGTACTTAAATCCATGGGCTCATTATCAAAAACTCTACCTTTACTACTATCTGTTCTTCCAAGAGGTTGTATAGTTGCGAATCAATGTTATCTTCCCTCTTCCCCATCTTTAAATCATCAAATGACCCTCATTTCACGTCACCAAATGAAAAGATCATACCTTCAATTTGGCTGAGATCAGGTTAAGAAAGTTCTTAGATGTTACACAGAGGAATTACGGGTTTACTTTTATGTTAAGGAAAACAATAAAAAGTGCTTTATTTTGTTTTGTTTTGTGTTGATGAAGGGTTAAGTAGGGAAATAGCATGCTCATGCTTTCATTTTTCATTACTTCATTAATAAAAATGAATCCTTATTTTTCATATAGCAACAGCTCCCACAGAAAATTCAACATATCTGTCAATTGGATACTAGACACTTAGTAAAGTGTGTACAAGCTGGTTTGTGGGCAGGATGACTCTCAATAAGAGCATTGTGGAGTACAATGGGGAAAATAGCAATAGGGTGTGGCACCTTTTACGTACATGAAAAGGAGACAGACAGTTAGTATGAGAGACTTACTGAATATGACCTAACGATTGAGAAGCTCTCTAAAACATATCAATAGAAGGAAAGAAAAAAAATTCTGTGAAAAGACATGGAAGTGGCTTGAATATACATTACAAAGTGAGACAAGTCAATCTGAAAATAACACATTGATTGATTACAACAATATGATGTTCTGGGAAAAAAGAAAGTGGAAAATCAACAGAGATAAAAAAATGATCAGTGGTTGCTAAGGAGTTAGGTTGGAAGGAAGAATGAAAACATGTAACCTGAAGAATTTTTAAAGCAGTGAAAATACCATGTATGATGCGATAGTGATTGATTCATACCAATACACTTACTCAAAGCTCATAGAATATATAAAACTAGGAGTGAACCTTAACGCGGACTATGGGCTTTGAGTTTAATAATGTGTCAAGTTAAGCAATTGGATTATAACAAATGTACCGCCCTAATGTGGGATGTTTATTAAGGGGGAGAATATGCCCTTGTAGATATGTCTCTCTACCTCTCCCTAATTTTGCCACGAACCTCCAACTTCTCTGTCTATTTAAACAAAAAGACCAAAGAAAAAAAAAAAGATGCAGCAAAGCACTGAAAACAATACCTTGCCAAGTGTTTTAACTCACCAAGTGAGTTCTATAACCTGATGAGAGGAAAATCACTGGAAATGGAATGGGGGTGGAATGGGTGTATGAACCATTCTGTTTTATCCTCCTCTGCTGCTTGGCAGAGAGGTTTTCTTCTCTAAGGAAAAATGCCTGGGCATTGCAGGAAAATTTAGCTTTGGCTTATGAAAAGCAGGAACTTGAGTTCTGCCGGGATATTTTAAGGCATTTTGATATGGTCAATTCTTCTAGTTCTTGCTTGCTACAAGCCTAAGATAAAAAAGGGTTTGGAGTCTTGGGGCAGGTAACTGGGTAGCAACTAGCTTGCATTCACATCAGCAGCATAAAGCATGGATACTTCGAAACAGGCATAGGTGGATTTTTGGGAGATCTCAATGCACTCATGAAAAGTAGGTTAATTACAAAATTTTCTCTATTTTCAAACCTGAGAAAATGTGTATGGAAAGACTAGGCACATAATGCCCTTTTATTTCAATCAACACAATAAATATCCCACTCTAAACTGATACACTGGGGAACTATATCCTATACTCAGTTTGAAGTCCCCTAATTTGGAGCCAAATCCAGATTGTAAAGGTACAGGACACCACTTCTGAAAAACATCATTTATATGGGTTTTATAATATTTTTTTAAATCCTGAAATATAAAAGAGGATGCTTTTATATTTTACAGAAAGTAAAATTATTTCTATCAATGGAGTAAGGTGTCAACGTTAGTTTTACTTTAAGATTTGTGAAAGAGTTGAGAAAACAGGGCATCAGTGGACTGTTTAATACAGAAATTTGTCATTTATCTGATATTTAGAAAGTGAAATCAATAAGATGTCGTGATAGGCTAGATCTTGAGGTGCTGGCTACTAGACTTTCAATCCATACTCCTGCTAATGTACATCCTGGGAAGCAGCAGATGACCGCTTAAATACTTGATTCTGTCACCCACATAGTAGATCTGGATGGAATTCCGGTCTCTTGGATTTCATCTGGCCCAGCCCTGGCTGTTATGAGCATTTGGGTAGTGAATCAGCAGATGAAAAATGTATCTCTCTCTTGTTCTAACTCTCTGTCTCTGACTCTCAAACAAAATAAAAAGAAAGAAAAATTAAAAAAAGAGGAGTGTGTCTTCACAAATATGACAAAATGAATGTTTTAAGAAGGGTATCATCGACAGTGTGAGAAGCTATTGACAGTTTATGAACAAGACTGAAAAAAATGCCTTAGGTATTTACTATTATGGAACACATTGGTGACTTCACCAAGATCTGCTGACACTTAATAAAGGATGCAAATGCCTTGTTAGCGTTGTTTGTGGGATGAGTGAAATATGAAGAAAGTAATACAATGGAGAAACTATTTTCAAGTTCATGGGATCAAGAGTACTGATCAAAAAAAAAAGTAAAAGTTGGAGAAGGACAAAGATGGGGAATTAGGAACATTTTTCACTTGTTTTGTCTTGCTTTTAAAAGATTTAATTAATTAATTAGTTAATTATTTGAAAGGCAGAATGATAAAGAGGGAGAGATGGTGATAGAGATAGAGGTAGATAGAGACAGAGATAGAGACACATAGGAGGTAGAGGGAGGTAGAGAGAAGGAGAGAGAGAGAGAGGGAGAGAGAGAGAGATCCCATCCATTGGTTCACTTCCTAAATGGGCTGCAAAATCCAGGGCTAGGTGAGACCAAAGCCATGAGCCAGGAACTCTCCAGTGTTAGTATCAGGGATCCACGTGCTTGGACCATCATCATCATCATTCACTGACTGCCCAGGCACATTAGTAAGGAGCTGGGACCCAAACCTGCACTCCCATAAGGGATACAGTGCAAGGGGCAGTTTAACCTGCTGTGCTACAACATTGGCTCATTGTTTTACTGTTATGTGAGAGATTTTAATACATTAAAATTTGAATTTTTAAAAATATAGTGAAATTAAACCACGCAAGACAAAGAATATAAACTACATAAAGTTCATGAAAATTATGGCAGTATGACATCAAAATCATAGGTTAAGGACAGAAACGGAAAAATAACATTTTTTTATAATTAGTATGGCCTTGTGTGCGTGTGTTTTAAATCTTCACACTGAAGAACGCAGGGAGGGACAGCATTGTGACATAGCAGGTTAAGTCTTCACCTGCAATGCAGACAACCCATATGGATTCCGGTTTGAGTCCTGGCTGCTCCACTTTCAATCCAGCTCCCTGCTAATGGCCTGGGAAATCAGCAGAGGATGGCCCAAGTCATTGGGCTCCTGTACCCACGTGGGAGACTCAGATGAAGATCCTGGCTCTTGCCTTCATCCTGGCCCAGTCCTGGCTATTGCAGCCATTTGGGAAATAAACTAGTGGATGGAAGATTCTCTTTCTCTCTCTCTTTCTCTTTCTCTCTCTCTCTCTCTCTCTCTCTCCCTCCCTCTTTCTCTCCCTCCCTCCCTCCCTCCCTCATTCGTCTCTGTAACTCTGGCTTTCAAATAAATAAATAAACCTTAAAAAAAAGAATGCAGGGAAACATATACGTTTTTTAAGTTCCCTAATCTTTGTGAGCCCAAATTTTCTTAAAGGTTGAAGACTAAATGATACAATGGAAATCAAACTACCTAATGATGATCTCTCATGTTGTATGCACCCAACTAATCTTAATTCCTTTGTAAATTTTGTCTGATGAAAGAACATTTTAAGAATGAAAATATAACTATTTTTTGCTCTAAAAATAAACTTAGCTTGCTGTTGGTTTGTGTCTTGTCTTAATAGCCATAAGGTCTGCTAATGCATTGTATTCTCTCATTTTGCTAAAGGAAGAACTGAAGTTTTACCAGAAATATCTTGGATATTTATATTGGTATCTAGGGATCTTCTTACAAGGCCACTACAAGGGACTCATCTGTCTGATAATTAGCAACAAAATAACCATTAGAAAATTATGAATTTAACTTTGCTTCTCAGTATTAAATTCTCTCTCACAGCAAAGCTCACCAAGCAGGGCCTAGGGTCTGGCTTCCACTACCACAATATACAGAACTCAAATAGTCATGTGTTACATATTCCATGACATTCATAGGATCCATCACACTCTAAGTGTCCTTGTCTTGATTATAGTGATTTAGTGGGGTTAAATTATCTGCTTCAGATTGCAGTTTCATCAAATACTAGCATCGAGAATATGATAAAATGCCTTAAGTTATTTGTGTTTCAGTGTTCTCATTGATAGAATGGAGATAATAGCATAGAGATTTGTTGACTAAATTATATAATATATTTGATGCCCTCAGAGCAATTTCTGTACAGGTGTTACCAGAGAATGGCAGGGTTCTTGTCTTCGTGCAAGGAAGAATTCAGGCGTGAGACAGAGAGTAAGTGGAAAGCAAATAGCAAGGTTTATTAGAGCAAGGACATCCATAAGAATGGGTGGGTACCTCTCCAGACAGAACCTGAGAGAGAGTGCCCAGTTGCTCGGACTGGGGGAGAGAGCGGGGTTACATGGCTGAGTGGTGAGAGTACAGCTGGCCAGGCCAGGCAGGCGGCTCAGCATAGAGGCAGAGAGCTGAGCGTGCAGTCCAGTTGAGGCCAGGGGTTTTTAAGGGGATGGGCCTTGCCTTCCCCCTCTCTGCTCCTCCTGGAACAAAGGGATTTTTGGATGTAAATACAAAAAATTCCCATCTGAGTTTTCCCCCTGAAGTTATCAGACAGGAGGAAGTCTGACTGGTGCTGCTCTGGTTAGAGGAAGGATGGGCAGGCCCCCTGGAAGGTCGAGATGGAGCAGGATATTTGTAATGCAGATACTGGGCTGTACCTGGAAGATTATCAGGCGGAAGGGGCGGGGACCCCCACCTGGAAGGTTATGGGGTAGAAGGGGCAGGGAAGGATGCAGATACTGGGCTGCCCCTAGAAGGTTATTGGGATGACTTTGAGATGCATATGCTGGACATAGATGTCTCCTTAGGCCTTTGTCACACACACATAAGCTCATATCTGACTTCCTGCCTAACACTGGTAAATACTTATTAAATATAAACTAGCTATTTTCTTAGCATTTCAAAGTCTCCAAGATAACTGCATTAGATTTTATCCTTCCTATTAAAACTTTCAGCTTGTTTGTTGAAAACAAAAAATAGGTGCAGCCCAAACTCCTATTCCAAACTCCTACAGCACAGAGAATACATAGTAGACACCTTCACAAGGGTGGAAGTAGGATGAAAATCATACTCCTTTATGCTCATGAATAAATGTGAAGGAAAACAGAAAGAAAATTAGAAAGAGCCAATTCAGTTTTAAATTATCTTACTCATTTTACTTTTTATAGTATAAGGATTTTAATAATTAATTGTCTTTCCCTTTATGTTAGGAGCTTGTGTGCATGTAGAATCTTTGATGAAGAAAAAAATCAATTGAACTGTCACAGACAATTTTAGAAACAAAAGAATCATGCTAATTTATTGAGTCAGTTTTGGGGAGGCCCAGAAATATTGGAAAAAATTTTCCTGGGCTACACACACAAAAGCAATGCAGGATTTCCCCATGTCCTAGAACAAATCAGCATGTGGACATTAAAATATTGCTGAAATGAGGAATATAAAATTTCAGAAATATTCTAGATAAATATTCAAGAAGAATCATAAGGAATAATTAACTTTGAATTTTCCCTTCAATACCACTGTTAGCTAAGCTAATTAAGCAAAAAACATAATTCACATTTTATTGCTTTTTTACTTCTCTTTCAGTTTTCCCTTCCTTATTTGTTAATTTTATCCCATCTAATTGTCAATATATATGCATTTAGTTTTAAGATTATTCTATGTTTATTTCCTTGTATAATATGTCAGTTAAATCATATATGTTTGTGTATCCTCTATCTACATCTATCATGTATATCATCTTAAACATTTTTCTAATTGAAACTAAACATTTTATAAATATATATAGCTTTTTACACAAAAAGAATACTACTGTTGCAAAGTTCTTTATAATATCTGTCATTTTATACATCTGAATCAATAACTTAGGTTACATAGGATCATTGAATAAAGGGGATTTCTTCATATTCAAAAGATTGGTAACTTTCTATAGATAGAGATCATTAGTTCACAATAGATCTTCTTAACTAATATATAGGAACAAAATAACTTCTGGGAATAATTTCTGGAAATGCTCAATGAAATGAAAAGAAAAATAGAATTCTTAACAACAGAAATTTACCAAGAATTTTTTCCTGCTCATGCACTATGTATATGAAACATTTACGAATGAATTTGATCAAACATTCTTTCTACACAAAACACTTTGTGGAACTGGCTTGGGAAGAAAATGGTGATCAAATATGGAAAATGATCTCTTCATCTTCTCATATTTCAAAGATTGTATGATAGTGTCATATTATTGCTTTTCTGTCAGATAGTAGTATGTGATTTTCTTGGCATATTTTCCTCATTTGTAAAGTCAGTGGTTTTATGAGATGATGTCTAAGATTTTGGTGTCCATTAGGTTATAGACATGCTACTATATAGTTGTATATTATACATCATCATACTAGAGTCATGCAGCAATGTTAGAAATCAATAGTTCATTTTTCTCAGGTAAATTGCATTTTATGAAAAAATCATGTAAGTTGCAATTTTTGTAAAATATTTATGTATTTATTTGAAAGACAGAGTTACAGAGAGGCAAAGATAGAGAGGGAGAGAGAGAGAGAGAGAGAAAGAGAGAGAAAGGTCTTCCGTCCTCTGGTTCACTCCCCAAATGGCTGCAACTGCTGGAGCTGGGCTGATCTGAAGCCAGAAGCCAGGATCTTCTTCCAGGCTTCCCATAAGGGTGCAGGGTCCCAAGGAATTCGGCCATCTTCTACTGCTTTCCCAGGCCATTGCAGAGAGCTGGATCAGAAGTGGAGCAGCCAGGACTTTAACTGGCACCTGTATGAGATGCCTCACTGCAGACCATGGGTTTACCCACTATATCACAGCGCCAGCCCCAATTTGCAATTTTTAAAAATTCATGTAACATGATTAGAATGTTGACTTCCATGAAAGATAAGTAAAACCTTCTTCTGCCAAGATGTTACTTTTACCAAGACTTGCTTCAAAATACTGGATGCTAAGTAGGTATTTGCTACTGTCAGAGATATTATAGTTTTTGTAGAGCATGTCCAGATTGCTGAACGTGGAATGGATCTAGAGAATCTTTTTATATACTCTATAATAGATATATTGTTGTACCCTAATATCCTCCAGTAAAATGTTTATGCAAACAGGAGCAAAACATTATAGTAGCAAGAGCATTGATCAGGTAGTGTTACTAAACATAATTAACTTTGAGTCTTAAATTTACCACTGTAAAATGGGATAATAATTTCTATACTTTCAATTCAACAGTAACTGACTATATAGTTTTTCATTCAAATTTGAGCTGCTGTTAATAATTAAGTTAGAAGGTACGATAGAATCTGTTCTGGGCATACTGGGATACATGATGGTCTTAACTAACAGGCAGAATCAAAAGAGGTAGTGTTTCCCAGAAGGCTGAAAGACTCAATATTCAAATATGTAGGTTGCTGCACAAATGTGCTTTTGATGAAAAGATTGAGAAATAGTTGGGTTATTTCCAATTTATAAATAGAGAAACGGCATTACAGCAGAGTTACTAATTACTCATATTTGTGCTAAGAGAGGCTGTGAGACCAGAAAGTTGCAGGATTGCTGATTATTAGATTAATGTTCTGAGTACCATAATGAGTGGCTAATTACTAGAGATAACTCCTGGTGTGGCAATGGGAATACAAATGTTATCCCAAATCTAAGGGAACTCATGTCTGGCCTTTACACCAGAGCTGAGCAAATGATTTATTAACTTTGTACTTTTCAGAGTCCTCTTCTTAGATAAAACTGTATTTAAAAATTTATAAATAGGAGCCTTTGTCTAGAACCATTTTGGTTGTTATTCTTTTATTATCTTAGAAAATATCCTAATGCTATTGGCCTAGGCAGACATGTTTACAATGTAAATATCAATATACAAGTATTCAAACACAGCATAATAATCTTTCTGATCTAAACTACTTGCAGTCTTGAATTATGAAGAATGTAGGCGATCCAGACTGCAATACTATGCAAGGTGAAAATATTAAATGTTTTATCTTCTACAGCATATCCATAGTGTTCCAAAATAGTCATTCACAGTCAATGTTATGTAGGTAACTAAGAATTACTGCTTGTGGAAAGCTTAGTCTTGTAATAAACTACTTTAACCTATTTAGCAGTATCAAATTGAAATTATAGAAACATACATTATCTTGATCAATATTCACTAACCTTGTCCTCTAAACAGGTACTATTTATTGTGCAAAGGTGAAAATAACGTGGGGACCCAGAGCAGTGCTGAGACCATGAAATCCTTTTCAACTGTTGTTTATTCTAGCAATTGACTGACATAATTTGTCACCAAGTCTTATTAGTCCAGATATGAACCTCAGCTCCTGCAGTAAGCTATCCTTGATTAATTTATGTGGCTGCTCAGTTCCATGTCCTATTAATACAGTGTTTATCATATAACTATATTCAAAGGCATAGCATTTTATCTGATTTATAAACACATTTAATGCATTTTGCTGATGCAAGTTTTAATGCATTTAATAAAATACTCTATAAACTTTATTGTTAATGTGTAAATTTTATAGATAACTGAGTAAAGACTATATCTTTTATCTAGGTCATACTGTAAACAATCTATAAAGATTTCAATGTGTTATTTAAATACCTATAGAATGTAGAAGAAAGGGTTTGAAATGAGCCTCAGGGAGCCTAGGTGACACACTTATTTCTGGGGGTCGTTTTATGATTCTAACAGAGACTTTATACATAGACAACTGCTCTTGAAAATCCATATTTTAAAATTGGCTATGAAAATTTGATTGACCATCTTTTTCTCTGAAATAAAAGCAATAAATACAACAAAATTCATCATACTTCTCCCACAACATCTAAATTACAATAGTTAAGTGCAGCAATTTTGAACTCTGCCTTAATATTAAATTTACTTTCCTGGCCTGTATTCTGGTTGTGAGAAAGATAATTTTCAGAAGACAATAATAACAGTGAGTGCCTACCTTTACGCTGCTTTGAAATCAGTGTGCAAAGGTAAATGACCACCATGGTAGAATGGTTGTTGGCAGATGCTGCCTTTGTTGAAACAAGCAGAGAAGTCCAATGAAAACTGTATTCTGACCTTATATTTCTTGGAAAGTCTTCTCTTTCATGTATTTTCTCAAGAGAAATGTCTGTTAGTGAAAATATCCAGAAAGTAGTTCTGGATAAGTTAAGTTAAGTTAAGTAGTTAAGTTTTCCATGTTTATGGTCATATTGGATTTTTTGTAGAGAGTCATCTGTGTAAATTCAGCCAGCCTAAACCCATTTTCTCAGTTCAGGTACTCTTTAGAAAAACTCATTTCTGTGAAGCAAGATCAACTCAAACAAATGACACAACTCAAAGCTGGTAGCATATTGTTGATTGTTATACACAGCCTGGTTTTCACAGTCCTTTTTCTCCTTAGAAACATGCATCTGAGGACATTCTGGCATATTTGGTATCCTATATAAATTCTTTTTTTAGAAAACTTTTATTTAATAAATATAAATTTCAAAAGTAAAACTTTTAGATTATAGTGGTTCCCCCCCCACAACCACCCTCCCACCCACAAATCATCCCATTTCCTACTCCCTCTCCCATACCATTCTTCATTAAGATTCATTTTTAATTCTATGTAAATTCTTAATTTCTTATTGCAACATACAAAAATATACAATTTTATTATCTTGAATAGCAGGCAAATAAACTAAATGCCAAGGTACATGTAGAAGATTATTTGTATGCTAAGTGATTAGATGCCTGTACTTCTGCATACATAAAAAATTGAATTGCTAAACTAAAGATTTGGAGTATCTGGGGCTGGTGCTGTGGTACAGCAGGTAAAGCCATATCCTATAGCACTGGCATCCCATATGGGTGCTGGTTTGAGTCCCAGTTGCTCCACTTCTGATCCCTGGGAAAGCAGCAGAAGATGGCCCAAGTCCTTGGACCCCTGCAACCACATGGGAGACTCAGTAGAAGCTCCTGGCTCCTGGCTTTATTCCAGCACAACTATGGCTGTTGTGGCCATTTAGGGAGTGAACCAGAGGATGGAAGATCTCTCTCTCTCTCTCTCTCTCTGTTCTCTCTCTGTGTCTCTGTCTCTCTGTCTCTCTCTCTCCCTCTGTGTGTGTGTGTGTGTGTGTCCTTTTCTCTGTCTCTCTGTATAATTGTCTTTCAAAAAAACAAAAATTTTTTTTAAAATAAGAAGATGATTTTGAGTATCCAGGCCTGCATTGTGGCATAGTGGGTTGAACCACTGTCTGAGAAGCAGGCATCCCATATGGGCGCCAGTTTCAATCTTGGCTGCTTCACTTCCAATCCAGCTCCTTCTTAATGTATCTGAAAAAGAAATAGAAAATGGCCGAGTACTTGAGTCCCTTCCAGCCACACTGGAGACCTGGATGGAGCTCCTGGATCGTGGCATCAGCCTGGGCAGGTCATTGTAGCCATTTAGGGAGTAACCAGTTGATGGAAGAGCTGGCTCTATCTCTGTCCTTCTTCCTATAACTCTATCTTTTAAATAAAATAAATAATCTTAAAAGAGATTTGAAGCATTGTCATAGAAAAATGTTTTACAATAGTTTTGACATTTCTGGCACAGAAAGTGGGCATAATTTGCTTATATAATTGCAAATCTTAATACTAACTTACTCTTTGGATTGTTGATTAATGTTTTGGGTGGTTACACTTAGGATGACGATTACAATCCCAACAAGATTACCAAGTAAATGGAGTTAGTATTTGGTTGAACAGATATTTATCATGTGTCAGACATTTTGTATACTTTGTTACACAACCTGAGTGAAGGGATTATTACTCTCTTTGCTCTTTAGATTAGAAAACTTCTCCAATTTAAAAGTTATTAAGTTGCGGAAATGAGATTGATTTGAGCTAAGATTCTGACTCTATTGCCCTAAACAGCACATTAATGTTTCCATAACAAATTGAAAATGGAATAAAGGTCTCTCAATTGTTGTGTATCATTGCTTGTACAGTGTACTTTAAGGGTGTAAGAGTTAATTTAAAAATGAAAGAAAGATTCTGGTATCCGTATACAGCCAGGCTAGCTGGAGGAAAATTACTGATGTGTGCTGAACAGGAGTTAGGCCACAAGACAGGACAGGTGAGAACAGACAGAGAGGTCCTCCATGAAATTTCTCCTTTGTTCTCAGGCCTGTTTCTCTCAGTGATGGAGATTCCTAATTTTTCTACAGGAAGTATAAGAAAGTGAGAAAAATAACTATTTGTGAGAATGTGGAAAAAGGTCATTTTTGAATACTGTTAATGGGAATAAAAACTAGTACAGACATTGTGAAAAAACTGTATGGAAGGTACTTAAGAAACCAAAAATAGAATTACAATTTTATCCAGAATTTCCAAATTCTGGGACTTTATTTGAAAGATTTGCAATCATTACGTCGAAGAAATGCCTTGATGGCCATATTCATTCACAATATACAAGGTATGGAATCAACATAATTTCCATTAAGAGATGAATGAAAATGTATAATATATACTTACTGGAAAACTATTCAGTCTTAAAAAGGAAAGAATTATGTCATTTGCAAAAACAGGGAAGGAATTGGAGAACATTATACTAGGCGAAATAAGCCAAACACAGAAAGACAAATATTTTGCACCTACTTACTCACAGGCACGGAGTCTAAAACAATTGCACTGATAGGAGGAGCAAACAGAATGGTAGTTACAGAGAGGAACTGATGGGGGAAACAGGGAGATGAAAATCAAAAGATACAAATCCGGAGGTAGCAGGAATAAGTTGGATTTATTTTTTTAGATCTGTCACACAGTGTAGGGAATATAACAAAGAGCTGAATATTCTTCATTTTGATGTCACTGTGAAAGTTACATCATGGGGTGAATACTGTGGCTCAGCAGGTTAGGCTGTCTCGGGATATCAGACTGCTGATTTGAATTCCTACTACTCCTTTTGTGATCCAAATTCCTGCTAATGCACCATAGAAGGTAGCAAATAATGGCTCAAGTTCTTTGGTTCCTGCCACCCAAGAGGGATATCTGGATGAAGTTTCTGGCTCTTGACTTTTACCTGGTCCCGTCATGGCTATTCAGGCATTTGGGGAGTGAATCAGAGAATGTATGATAGCTCTGTCTCTCTCTCTCTCTCTCTTTCTCTGTCACTAGGCCTCACAAACAGACGAAAATAAATCATTTTAAAAAATTCTCATGACAAAAGATGCCAACTGTTTGAAGTGAAGGTTGAGTTAGTTGGCTTGATTTGGTCACTCCACATTGAAATAAAAAATCATAGAATCATTTCACACATCATATATAAGTTATAAGCTGTCAATATATAATTTTAAAAGAAAGCCTGAATTAGGAAGTAGAAAACTGGAAGGATATAGAAATGTGTCTGTGTTCATTTTTCTTACTGCTTTCTAATTATTTTTTAAAGTTGAAATGTTACTTTGGTTTCTTTACATCATGACATAATTTACATATTTTCTAAAAAAATTCTAAAATAATCCTCTAGTCTTTCTAATATTAATAGCTTCATGATACTTTTAAAAACTCTTAGCCAATGTATACATCAGCTTTTATAAAAATATGATTATTAATTTGACACATATTTTACTTAAATATACAATATAGTCATCTTTCTTAGGTTATACTTCTAAGTAATTCTTTTTAATAACTTCTTTAACTCTTTCCATGTAATCATACCATAATATATTGAACTATTTCTCAATTGAAAGGTAATTTGATTATTTTCCTATCATAAATCATACTTCAATATTTCGTAAGTACCTTTGTTTTGTTTAAATGACCTAGAACTTCAAGAGTAGATTTGCTAGTAAAAGACAACATAAATTTTAAATTTAGTGAAATAAAATTATTTTTCCTGTCTGCTTAAGCAGACAGAACATAATATTAACACATTTAGCTTGTTTAAGAACTAGTTAATGAAAGGACTATTTGTAAGGGAGTAGGCGAGATTTAGGAAGATGGTAACAGGTAGTTCCGTCCTTTGATGCTAATAACACTAGAGTTACAGCTTCTGGACCAGAAAGATCTAGAGACAGACAGAACATGCAAACAGGAGTGCCCTATGGAGTGTAATCTACGTGTAGCTATGGAGCTGTAATCTTCCCTTAGCATGCAGTCAGCCAATAAAAAGTTGGCAAAATAAATACTGAGGTGTTAAACTTCTTCCTCTTTCCTTCCTCTGGGATGTCTGAATCCAAACAGACATCAGAGTCAGCAAGGGTTTTTAATACTGTTTGTATCACTATTCCTGGTAATGGTTTGTCTTCAAGATGCACTACTTCTTTTCAGGGAAAGGAAAAACAGAGTAAAAATATATATATATATAATTTGTTTTGTACAAGAAAAGACTATATTAGAGGGAAAAAGATAAAAAAGTAGGGAGAAAAATAAAATATTTTTGTACTTATACAAAATCAACTGCCCTTTCTTGGAAAATTGTTTATTTTTCATTTTACCAAGGAAATGAGTTCTGCCTTCTTATAGAAAGAAGTGGGAAGTGGGAGCTGAGTTGATGACATTTTACACTGGGCAGAAAGGAGCTTTTCTCTGCCTCAGAAGTGGGCTTGTGGCAGATCAGTAGTTAGCAATGACAATCTTATTTATTTTTATTCTCTGGAAGAGGACATAACACAATTCCAGAAAGTGAAATCATGATTCTAAGCTGAAGATTTCCTTTTATTGCACCTAGAATAGTGCTATGCACAGGGCGGGTGCTGGAGTTGCCAGAGTTTGTTGTTTGTTTTCAATATAAACTGGTAACTTTTGTGCTTACCTTCAAGGATGGCTTAAGTGTAAAACTGATTTTTAAAATACTTTGAAAAATTAAGGAATTTATTTTTTAATAAAAGAAAAAAGTCAGCAATTTGTACCTCCCCACAGATCAGTGCCCCAGGAGTCAAAGTAAGGTAGGAAAATGTGAAGAATAAATGAAGACAGAATGGCAAATATACCCTATGGGATCTTGTAGCTTGAGCAAAATGTTTGAGTTCTCACCAAAGAGATAAAAAATAGCATCAAACTTTATTCTCTGTGCAGTGAGATCAATGAATAGAGATGTCGAGGATCTTATACAAATGTTAGAGAAGTACATAATCCCAATAGTCTATGAAACTTGTAACTTTTAAAATAGATTTTATTTTGGAGCAGTTTTTAGGTTCACAGCAAAATCAAACAGAAAGAATGAATTTTCTCAAGTGACCCTGACTGCCACATATGCACAGTCTCACTCACTTTTTTTTTTTTTTTTTAGTTTTTTTTTTTGACAGGCAGAGTGGACAGTGAGAGAGAAAGGCAGAGAGAAAGGTCTTCCTTTTCCGTTGGTTCACCCTCCAATGGCCACTGCGGCTGGAGCACCGCACTAATCCGAAGCCAGAAGCCAGGTGCTTCTCCTGGTCTCCCATGCAGGTGCAGGGCCCAAGGACTTGGGCCATCCTCCACTGAACTCCCAGGCCAGAGCAGAGAGCTGGACTGGAAGAGAGGCAACCAGGACAGAAGCTGCTGTCCCAACCAGGACTAGAACCTGGTGTGTCGGCACCGCAGGCGGAGGATTAGCCTATTGAGCTGCGGCGCCAGCCAGTCTCTCCCATTATTACATCCCCCACCAGAATGGTACCTTTATGATAACTGATGGACTACATTTTCACATCATTATCACTCAAAGTCTGTAGGTCCCACTGGGGTTCACTTTTGTTGTACGTTATATGAGTTTGGGCAAATTTATAATGATATATTTTCACCATTGTAGTGTCTTAGAAAGCAGCTTCAGTTCTCTTAATATTGACCTTCTCTGCCTACTCTTCCCTCTCTCCTCCCTATGCTTGGCCACCACTGATCTTTTCGGTATCCATTTGTTTTGCCTTTTCCAGGATATCATATATCATGTAGTTCAGATCATATGCTATGCAGCCTTTTCAGATTAGCTTATTTTCTTTTTCTTTGTTTTTTGACAGGCAGAGTGAACATTGAGAGAGAGAGACAGAGAGAAAGGTCTTCCTTTGCCGTTGGTTCACCCTCCAATGGCCGCTGCGGCCGGCACGCTGCGGCTGGCGAACTGTGCTGATCCGAAGCCAGAAGCCAGGTGCTTCTCCTGGTCTCCCATGCGGGTGCAGGGCCCAAGGACTTGGGCCATCCTCCACTGCACTCCTGGGCCACAGCAGAGAGCTGGCCTGGAAGAGGGGCAACCAGGACAGAATCCAACGCCCCGATTGGGACTAGAACCTGGGTGCCGGCGCCGCAGGTGCAGGATTAGCCTATTGAGGTGCGGCGCCAGCCAGATTAGTTTATTTTCATCAGGTTCTTTCATGACCTGATAGCTCATTTTTTAGGGTTAAATAATACTCAGTTATCTGACTGTTTTCAAATTCCATTTGTCTACTGAAATACATCATGGTTGCTTTTTAAACTTTCGTAATTATGAATCAAGCTACCATTAATACCTACACACAGGGTTTCCTGTCAACATAAGGTTTTCAACTTCTTTTGATAAATAAAATGAAGAGTGATTGTTGAATATATGGTAAGAATATGTTTAGAATCCTGTGATTAACACACAGTTATTCTTAGGCATTTAAATTTTAACTGAAAAGTGATCCCTGTTAAATATAGGAGTAGGAATAAGAGAGGGAGGAGATGTACAATTTGGGACATGCTCAATTGGACTTGCCCCAAATGGTGGAGTTAGAATCATGCCAGGGGATCCCAATACAATCCCATCAAGGTGGCATGTACCAATGCCATCTCACTAGTCTAATTGATCAATTTCAGTTCACAATTGATCACACTGATAGGTCTAAGAGTCAAAGGGATCACACAAACAAGTCTAGTGTCTGCTAATACACTAGCTGATAGAATCAAAAAGGGAAAGAAGGATCCATCATGGGAAGCGGGATACACAGTAGACTCATAGAATGGCAGATGTCCTAAATAGCACTCTGGCCTCAGAATCAGCCCTTAAGGCATTCAGATATGGCAGAAGAGCCCATGAGAGTATTTTAGGCATGGAAAGCCAAGACACCCTGGGGAAAAAAAAAAAAAAAAGGAAGACCTAAATGGAAGATCTCTGCTAGTGAGATCCCAGTGGAAAAAACAGGGCCATCAAAGAAGGAGGTACCTTTCTCTGAAGGAAGGAGAGAACTTCCACTTTGACTATGACCCTGTCAGAAAAAGATCAAAGTCGGCGAACTCAAAAGGCTTCCATAGCCTTGGCAACTCATGACTAGAGCCTAGGGAGATTACTGACGCCATAAACAAGAGTGTCAAATTGTTAAGTCAACAACAGGAGTCACTGTGTACTTACTTCTCATGTGGGATCTGTCCTTACTGTGTTGTCCAATGTGAAGTAATGCTGTAACTAGTACTCAAAGAGTATTTTACACTTTGTGTTTCTGTGTGGGTGCCAACTGATGAAATCTTTACTTAATATATACTGAATTGATCTTCGGAATATAATGATAATTGAAAATAAATCTTGATGTGAATGGAATGGGAGAGGGAGTGGGAGATGGGAGGGGTGCAGGTGGGAGGGAAATTATGGGGTGGGGAAATCATTGTAATCCATTAAATGTACTTTGAAAATTTATATTTACTAAATAAGAAATAAATAAAAAAATCTAAGAGCAATTATTAATTCCTCTTGACCAAAAAAAAAAAATATGTTTAGGTTTGCAAGAAACCAACAAACTTTCACTTGCATTCCCACTGGTAATAAATGAAATTTGCTTTTGCTCTAGATCCTCACCAGCTTAAAGTGTTATCATTTCTGGACAAGGGCCATTCTGAGAGATGTGTGATGATATTTCACTGTTGCTTTAGTTTGCATTTGTATGAATACATGATATGGAACATCTTTTAAATATGCTCTTTTGTCACTTCTGTATCTTCTTTGGTGAGCTGTCTATTAAGATCTTCGACTGGCTTTTAACAGGTTGTTTCCTTATTGTTGAGTTTTAAGGGCTTGATATGTGTTTTGGATAACAATACTTTATCAGATGTGTATTTTACAAGCATTTTCTCCTACTCTGTACCCTATGCTGCTATTCTCATTCTATTGACATTGTCTTTTACAGAGCACACATTTTTAATTATAGCAAAGATAATTTTTTCATTATTTCTCTTATGAACAACATCTTTGGTTCATATCTAAAAATTCATTGCCATAATTCATAGTCATTTACATTTTCTTCTATGTGATTTTCCAAGCTTTTTATGATTCTGTGTTATACATTTAGTTCTATGGTCCAGATTGAGTTATTTTTTGTGATGGATATAAGATTTTTATCTGGATTCATTTTGATTTTGCACAGGAATGTCCCCTGTCCTGGCATAAATTATTGAAAAGACTCTCTCTATGACACTGTATTAATTTTCTCTTATGTCAAAGATTCCTTGGATATCTTTATCTTTTATTTATGAACTTTCTATTCTAGTTCATCGATATATTTGTCAATTATTTGGAATTACTATGTTGTCTTGATTAATTTACTGTTATAATAAGTCTTAAAGTCAAGAATTATCAGTCTTTCAACTCTGTTCCTCTATCAATATTGTGAAGCCTATTCTATACAAAATTTAGAATCAGTTTGTCAATATGCACAAAATACCTTTCTGAGAATTTTATTGGGATTTCATTGAATGTGTGGATTTATTTGGAAAGGATGAACATATTGAAATACTGACTCTTCCTCTGTGAACACAGAATATCCATCTTTAATTCTTCTTTTTTTCTTTTCATCAGAGTCTAGTAATTTTTCTTAAATGGATCTTACATATATTTTGCTGGATGAATATCTTTTTTTCTTATTTTGGAAGGTATATGTGTTTTGGATATAGTATATGGTATATGTGTATATATATATATAAGATAGTATATAGTAGTAATACGAATTAACAAAAAAGTTTTAATATATTTTAATGTATCACAGATAAAGATAAAGGTTTTGAGTCTTGGATTTAGCTTAGGCTTTTATTTTATTAGATTTTAACAGATTCAATATCATTCATATATAGAATTCTAAGAATATAATGATAATCCATTTCTCCATCCCTCCCTTTCTCCCCCTTCTACTTTCTCTCCCTTTGTCTTTCTCCTTTTCCCCTTCACTTTTGAGTTAAATATCTTTAACTTACATTACAGTCAAGGGCTTAATGTTCTAGTAAATAATGAGTTCGACAATTAAAAAACAAAGTGATCATATTTTAGTGGAAATATAAGCAAGGGCTACAAACAGCAATCAAATAGAAAATTGACTATTTCACACATATAAGCAAATTTCAAAGTAGTCACATATCATTAAAGCCATAGTAGTATAACATTCCTTTGTTTAATGATTTGCTTATTTATTTGAAAGAGCTATAAAGACAGGGAAAGGAAGAAAGAGAGAGAAATAGAGAGAGACAGAAACAGAGAGCTCTTCCATCTACTGGTTCACTACACAAATGGCCACAAAGCCTAGGGCTACACCAGACGGAAGCCAGGAGCTTCTTCTACGTCTCCCATCTGGGTGCAGGGGTCCAAGTACTTGAGCCATATTCCTCTGCTTTCCCATACGCATTAGCAGGGGGTTGATTAGAAGAGGAACACCATGGACTCCAGCTGGTGACCATAGCAGGTGCAGGTGTCACAGAAGCAGCTTTATCTGCTGCAACACAATGCCAGCTCCTGATATGAAATGTTTAGCCATTAGTATGACAAAAGTAAAAAACAAAGCTTAGAAAAACTATATTTTCAGCAATACCAGTACACATAGGCATTTCTTTTTTGTTTTTGTTCTATGATTTCCTTATTTTTATATGCTAATGATAAACTCATTGAAAGAGAAATCAAGAAATAGATTCCATTCGCATAGCCACAAAAATATCAAACATTTTGGTACAAATTTAACCAAAGAAGAGAAAGATCTCTACAAAGAAAATTATAATCCTTGATGAAATAAACTATCAAGGACATAAAAAAATGGCGATATTCCTTGCTCGTGGATTAGAAGAATCAATGTTATTAAAATGTCTATACTACCTAAAAGCAATCTACAGATTCAGTACATCTCTATCAAATACAAGTGGAATTATTTACAGAATTGGATAAAACAGTCCTAAAATTCATATCAAATGCAAAAGACACAGAATAGCCAAACCAATCCTTAGGAAAAAAAAATCTAGCTGGGGGTATCACCATACCTGATTTCAAAGCATACTATAAAGCTATAGTAATTAAAACAGTGTGATAGTGGTATTGGCATAAAAAGAGACATATATATTGATGGAACAGAAGAGAGAACCCAGAAATGAATCCATGTTTACACAGCCAATTGGTTTTTGAAAAAAGTGCTCAGACCATACACTGGAGTAAAGATATTTTCTCTCTCTCTCTCTTTCTTTCTTTTTTTTTTTTTTTGACAGGCAGAGTGGACAGTGAGAGAGAGAGACAGAGAGAAAGGTCTTCCTTTTGCCGTTGGTTCACCCTCCAATGGCCGCTGTGGCCAGCGCGCTGTGGCCGGTGCCCCGTGCTGATCCGATGGCAGGAGCCAGGTACTTATCCTGGTCTCCCATGGGGTGCAGGGCCCAAGGACTTGGGCCATCCTCCACTGTACTCCCTGGCCACAGCAGAGAGCTGGCCTGGAAGAGGGGCAACCGGGACAGAATCCGGCGCCCCGACCGGGACTAGAACCTGGTGTGCCGTCGCCACAGGCGGAGGATTAGCCTAGTGAGCCGCGGCGCCGACCAAGATATTCTCTTCAACAAATGGTGTAGGAAAAAAACTTGTAGTATATATGTAGAAAACTCAAGATGGATCAAAGATCTAAATTTAAGACCCAAGACTATGAAGTTGGTGGAAGAAAATGTGGGGAAATCTCAGTGTTTGTGATGATGGCTTAGATAAGAACCATAAAGCACAGGCAACAAAAGCAAAATTAGACAAATTGTGTATGTCAACATCAGTTGCCTCTGCACAGCAAAAGAAACGCTCAGGAGATTCAAGTGACATCCAACATAGTGGGAAATAATATTTGGGAGGTACACATCTGAAAAGGATTAATATGGAGAATGTATCAGCAAGTTAAAAAACTCCAAAAAATCCAACCAATCCAGTTAAAGAATAGTCTATAAAACTCAACAGACAGTCCTTAAAAGAAGAAATACAAATGACCAACAAATGTATGAAAAAAACGCTCCTCACTAGCTGACAGGGAAAAGCAGATCAAAATCACAATGAGATATCACCTTACTCTATCAGAATGGCTAAAATCCAAAAGACAGAATAACAAATGCTGGTGAGGGTGTGGAGAAAGGGGAACACTTAACATGGCTAGTGGAAATGTAAACTAGTGCAACCACTGGGAAAAACAATATGGAGATTTCTTTAAAAATTAGAAATAAGTTTGCCATATGATCCAGTAATCCCACTTCAGGTACATAAAAAAAAATACAGGAACACAGTGTATAAAAGAGATACCTGCACCACCATGTTTATAGCATTATTGTTCACAATATCCAAAATACGAAATCAGCCAAGATATCCATCATCAGATGAATAGATAAAGAAATGTACAATATAAACACAATGGAATGTTATTCAGCTATTAAAAGAAGGGAGTTAATACCATTTGCAGCAAAATGGATGCAATTGGTGGGCATCATGTTGAGTGAAATAAGCAGGACAAAGAAAGGCAAATGCTACATATTAATTTATTTGTTTTTTGAGATCTAGATAGCCTCAAACATAAATATAGTGCATAGGTCTTACCTAATGAAATAAGTCTTGTGAGGCTTTTAAGCCGCATTAACAAGGCCTTTGCCTCTAGGATCATTTGAAATTTTCCTCAGATATCAGGAAACGAAATACCATACTTCAAACATCAAGGAAAATAAACAAAGCCCACCACTTAGTATGGTTTAATTATATCTTCTCTTTAAATTAACCACTAGGGGTTAATATGTTTTAGGCTTGAGTTGTAATAAAATTTCTCAACTTTCTACTCTATCTTTTTCCTGCAAATTTCAGGGAGACCACTGAGCATATGGAGACTGCTTGTTTGAAAACCATTTGAAATACATTTCAGTTTGTAAATCCAAACACATCAATAAAGTCAGCTTACTTCATTTCTGGCTTCACATCACTTCTGCCACGAGCTGCCCTGTGTGCTATCAAATGAGTAAACACTCCTCACTGGGGGCATAACTCTGTCGCTGGATTAGACTGAGACCAAATGCTATTGAATGATAATTTAAGAGGAGACAAAATAAGCATAACTTATCTCTCCAACTTAATATAAATATGATATTCAAACATTGCTATCATCAGAGCCATATTTAAAAGATTCTCAGACTTCATCAACAATGTATCCAGAAAATGAGGCTTCGTTTACTGGCTCTCCTATTTTTGATCCAGCCAGACCACAGTTAATATTTATCCAGCTGCTTGAGCTCTCCACTTGTGTTTTGATCATAGTGACTTTAACTTTCAAGGCATTCTGAAAGGCTGGCTGATACTTTCCTACCAGATTAGCATGACTAATAATAGAACAGCTAAATAGAACAAAATAAAACAAAACAAAACAAAACAAAAACTTATTTAGTTGACTGCTTTACTTTTTTAAGCAAATTTGCCCAAGTCAAAGAAATAGAATTGGGAGTGTAGTTTTTTGATTTTTGTTGTTTCTTTAAGATTTATTTTATTGTTTTGAAAAACAGAGTTACACAGAGAGATAGAGACAGAGAGAAGGAGGTCTTCCACCCACTGGTTCACTCCCCAAATGGCTGAAACTGGAAACTGCTGAAGCTGAGCCAGTCCCAAGCCAGGAGCCAGGAGCTTCCTCTGGGTCTCCCTTATGGGTGCAGGGGCCTAAAGACTTTGGCCATTCTCTGCTTCTTTCCCATGTGCATTAGCAGGGAGCTGGATTGGAAGTGGAGCAGCAGGGACTCAAACTGGTACTTATATGGGATGCTGTGCTGCCGGCCTCGGCTTAATCCGCTGTGCTGCAGTGCTAGCCTCAGGAGTATAATTTCTAATCCACTTGACTAATAGGTAGTTATAGAACTACCCTGTCTGAAAATTACTAATGACATGTAACAATTTAAATTTAATTTTTAAAAAAATTACAATTCTACTCCTTATTCATATAAGCTTTCAGTAGCAACATATGACTGATGGTCACTTACTGGACAATGCAGATGGTAAACAATGCTAGTATTTTAATAAAATTCTATTGGACAATATTGCAACACTGGATTACTGGTATACTTACTGGAATTTGTTCCTTATCCCTCCCTCTACTGTGCAAAGCAAAGCTTTATTATAGATACTACTGAATTTAGGAGATTGCTTCAGGTTGTACTCATGACCTACTCAGCATTTCAATATAGTCTTCTGGTGCCAGAATTAAAACCTATATCTTTTATCCTATCTTCCGAAAGACTTCTCTCAAACCATTTCCTCACTAGGACATTTGTGTATACTTACAGATAGCTAAATTTTTTATTCTATTATTTGTGTGCCTTATATTAAGCTTTCATGCCCAAAATGAAAGATTTTGCTTTTTTGTACATACATTTATTTGAGATCTAAATGATTCAGAGAAATGTTGCTTTGCATATTGCCAATTATTGACTTTTGGTTTTAGAAATTCTTATCTGATTAGATATACATCAGTCTATAGTAGATTATATAAACTTTGATAATTTGAGGAGCATCACTGCTTATTGTATGGCTCAGTCCACAATTTCAAATATAGTTTTTCATTTTAAAAATTATAACCAATGTTGAGGGTGGTTTAATTGATAATTGCAAAAGCTATGTGTTCCTCCATTAGTTGTATAAGAGGAAATATAATGTTTTAATATTCTGTGTAATGTAAAATGAAAACATATATTAGTTTTCAAATATGAATCAAATCTGTAATATATGGAGAGATTTTACACTTTACACACATTGTAAAAAGAATTAGTTATCAATCTTAGGGGAACAAAGCTGGTCAAGTAATTCTTATAATATTTCTAAACATTTCAGGATATTTGTTTAATTTCATATTTAATTTTTCATAACATCATTAATTTATTTGTAAATTATATTTAAACATGTACATGATCATTATGCCAATGTCTAATCAACTAACATGGTGGAATGGATTAAGTAAATTTTAAATTTTAACAAAAGATTTATTTTATTAATTTGGATGGCAGAATTATATATTGAGAGAGTGAATAAGAGAGACAAAGAGATTACATTCCCCAAATGGTCGCAACAGCCAGGCTAGAACTCCATCTGTGTCTACCACATGGGTGGCAGGACCCTAAGCCCTTTGGCCATCTTCCATTGCTTTCTTAGGTGCATCAGTAGGGACCTGGATGGGAAGTGGAGTAAGAGGGATGCTGGTATCACAGGTGGTTTCTCAACCCTCTTCACCACAATGCCAGTCTAATTTATTATTATTTTTTAAAAGATTCTATTTATTTATTTATTTATTTGACAAGTAGAGTTACGGACAATGAGAGAGAGAGACTGAGAGAAAGGTCTTCCTTCCATTGGTTCACTCCCCAGATGGCCGCAACAGCCGGAGCTGCGCCGATCCAAAGCCAGGAGCCAGGAGCTTCATCTGGGTCTCCCACGCGGGTGCAGGGGCCCAAGGATTTGGGCCATCTTCTATTGCTATCCCAGGCCATAGCAGAAAGCTGGACTGGAAGAGGAGCAACCAGGACTAGAACCAGCACCCATTTGGGATGCCGGCGCCTCAGGTGGAGGATTAACCAAGTACGCGCCATGTTGCTGCCCCATTTATTTTTTAACAGAGAGAGGAGAGGCAAAGAGAGAGACCTCCCACCCACTGAAACACTTTTCAAATGGCCATGATGGCCAGGGCTGGGCCAGGCGGAAGCCAGGAGCCAGGAACTTCATCCAAGTCTCCTACACGTGTGCAAGACCCAAGCTCTTGGGCTATCTTCCATTGCACATTAGCAGAAGCTGGATCTGAAGTGGAACAGCCAGGACTTGGACCAGCAGCCATATGGGATGCCATCATTTCAGGTGGTGGCTTTACTTCTACTCCACTTCTACTGCAGGCCTTAAATATTTAATACAATATTTTATGGATTCAGAATATGTACCACTGTATATATGCTTGTGATAAATTATAAAAGCACTGTAAAATTTTTTCAGATCTTTCACAATGAACATATCAAAATACATGATGAAACAAATTTCACAAGCCCTAAAAGAAAACAAAATTCTGTTAGCAAATAAAGACAATCACTCTTACTTTTCGATAGGTGGCTTTACAAATATCTGTTACATATGTTTTTATGCACTTCACCATTCATGTAAACCAATTTTAATGTAAAATGAAATTATATTTTACATATTTGATTTTCATATACTTTATAATAATTTCTCATATAATATCTTATAAAAATCCTCTATGTTATGATAGCATTTAAAATAAATATATGATCTTCCATTTTATATTGTAAAAAGAAAGAAAGTAACCAAGGGCATTAGTTCACACCTTTATGAAAATATATCAATTTGAGAATAAGATTAACTTTCTGAGGAAATGAGGAGCTTAAGACTTTCATAGGGCAGACTGACCAAAGTCAGAGTTTCATCATTTGTGGGACAGGATGTCAGGGATATAAGACTGTGGTCACAATATATCAGCTGTTGACTGGTCATTTTGATTTTGGCTAATGGAAGGGGAAAGAACAGTAATAAGGTCGTGCAAGTGTGATCATGGAAAATTTGAATCCTTCAGGGTCTCTCACAATCATATGCTATAATTTACTTATTAAAATATCTGAGCCTCTATTGCAGAGATAATTTTTTTCTCATTTAATTCATCAAATCAATGTTTATATGGATTTTTTCTTAGTTTTTTTTTTAACCTCTTACATATTTCTTAGGTTTATTTGCAAAAAAAGCAATGGCTTTTTAGATAAGACCCCAAAATTACAGACAATAGTAGCGAAAATAGACAAATGGGATTATATCAAACTAAGAAGTACATAGCAAAGGAGGCAGCAAAATAAAAAGGCACTGACAGAATGGGAGAAAATATTCACAAACCATGCATCTAATAAAAGGTTAATATCCAGGATATATAAGAAGCTCAAGAAATTCTCAACAACAAAATAGACAATCAAGTTAGGAAGTGGTCAAATGACCATTTTTCAGAAGAAATACAAATGACCAACAAACACATGAAGAAATTAAGAAATTAAGTTAGCATGTGAGAGATAACCTCATATCCATGGTGTTTGCAGTCCAATTCACAATAGCAATGTGAAATCAACCTAGATATCCTTCAAATGATATTTGAACAAGGAAAATGTTGTATATGAACACCCAGACATTAAAAAAAAAAATGGAATCCTGACATTTGCAACAAAATACGTGAAACTAGAAATTTTGCGAAGTGGAAAAAGCCAGATGGAGAAAAACAAATACATGTTTTTGCTCATATGTGGAACTTAATATATATGTGTATATATATATATATATATATATATAGAAAATAGAAAGAAAATGTGTGGATAGCCTGTTGTTTGATAGCTAGATAGTTATAAATGTTTCTTCACTGAATTATATCCTCTACATAATAATGTACCCTTCTTGCTATACGTTGTGATCCTTATCATGGATCCCATGTTATATAATATTAATATCTCTGTTTTCAAGAAAAATCCAAATGCATTTAATAACTACATATGACATGAATATGGGAAAATGTTAAAATTTGTTAAATCTAAAAAAAACTTTGATTAAACACTTCAAGTAATAATAGTAATAGTAATGAAAACCTTTACTGCTTGTTTTCTGCATCATATTACGTTGGGTTACTCTGTTAGAATAATGTCATGGAGTTAAGGAGTACACTATAGTTACACAGTTAAGGTCATTTTAGAATTGGCAGCATTCAGGTCAACCACCTGTGGTCCAAATGCCCATGAGAAAGTCCAAGGAGATCAGTCCAGTCAAGATCAGTTCAGCCAAACCTCTCAGCTGATCCACAGATTCGTAAACTGAAAGGGACATTTATTGTCATTTGACATTGAAATGTTGGGTTGTTAGGTAAAATTATTATGTTTGCAAATAATTGATAAACTAGCCAGACTTAAATATAGAAAAGGCCAATCAATATATCCTATTGTTTCCACTGATGCCAAATTCCAGAGAGAAAATAAATTATGTTTTTATATAATTATTCATGTTTGCCAGAAAAACAGAGAAAGAGAGTCTTTTTATAGGAAGATATTTATTTATTTGAATGGCAGAGTTACAGAAAGAGAGAAAGATATAGAGAGAAACAGAGATCATCCATTCCCTGGTTCGCTCCCCAAACTCCTGCAAGGACAGAGGCTGGTCTGCAAAGCCAGGAGCCAGGAACTTCATCTGTCTCCCACGTGGGTGTAGGAGCCCAATGACTTGAGCAATCCTCCACAGCTTTCTCAGGACATTAGCAGTGATCGGGGTTGGAAGTAGAACAGCCAGGACTGAAAAAGGCACCCATCTAGGATGCCAGCGCTTCAAGCTTTGACTTAACCTGCTGCACCACAGAGCCAGCCCTGAGGGAGAATCTTAATGCTGAAAAACAAGAAAGTCTTAAGTCTCCCACCAAAAAAATTTTGGACTTTCTAGAAATTGGATGGAAAATGCAATTTAATTCTGCAGGAGAAATGCTGAAAGGTATTACTTATTATTACAGAACCACTCCTATTTCTGGTGGCAGTTTCATTAGGTACAACAGGGATCCAGTGGAAAACACAAGAGGGATAAGTCACATTGCTTTAGGACAAGTTGGGTAGGCCTTTTTTTATTTGGATGCTTTTAGTGAAAAGAATGTTCTGGAGAAGCTTGCCTTTTGTGTAGCGTGTTAAGTCCTGTGATGCCAGTATCCCATATGAGTGCCTATTCAAGTCCAGGATACTTCATTTTTGATCCACTCCTTGCTGATGCCTGGGCTTCGGCCCCTGCCACCCACGTGGAACTCTGAATGGAGTTCCTGGCTCCTGAATTTGGCCTGGCTCAGCTCCAGTCACTGTGGCTATTTGGGAAGTAAGCCAGTGGATGGAAGATCTCTAGATCTCTCTCTCTCACCCACCCCACACACAGTGTGACTCTGCCTTTCAAATAAATAAATAAACCTTTAAAAAATAAAATAAATGAAACATCTGGAAATAACAAAATAGAGCAGTGCTATTTATAAAAAAAAAAAAAACATTTCTGCTAACCATTGAAAAACATAGTATTGACCAGCTGAAACTCATTTTAGTGAGAAAACAGAACATTCCTATTATTTCCAGATAAATCCTAATACTAATACAGACCAAGCACAGTTTATTGAAAGTTACTGATCTTTTGATGTAGGTGTGCACAATTGATCCAGTTTTGTGGTTGATTGACAAAGTCAAAATAACTGCTTTTGAGTTTCTGAAGTCAAATTCATTTTGTTAATCTTAACACAAAGTTTGGTTTCTAGATATTTTAACTGAAAGATATCAAATAAATATTTATAAAAAATTTCTATTTAAGAAATGAAGCAAAAGTATCCTCATATGGGCAAGTAGATATTGAGAAAACATTGAAAATATTTTTATTTTATATATTAGTAATAGCCATTCTCTCATTACAAATTCAAATGTTTTTCTTCTGTAACATAAAATTTTACAATGTCCACAAAACTGTGGCTAGCACTCCATTTGGAGATGATTAAACTTTCAGTGGCTAATCACTTGAAACCTTTTACTTAAGGTACACAAAATTCATGTATTTCATAAATGCAACTTTAGGAACATAGTGGTTTTTCCCACTGTATCCATCCTCCCACCCTAAATTAGTCTTATCAAGCTGTTCCCTAAGTATTTGAAAGTTTGAACTGAAAAACACAGAGAACAAATGAACTGAAAATTGTCACATAATTAAGAAAATTCACCCATCGAACAATTGAAACATTTTTTTCAAGTCTTCATTGTATAAGAATTCCTTAAATTTTATAATTCCCCAAATTTTTGCACTTGTGTGTGTGCACACACACACATTTTGACTAAACTAATCATGATTGTTTTTCTTGTATCCAGATACATTTTTTTTTTACCTTAGAAGTAATTCTTTACCTTAATGAATGTATCATTGGCTCAATAGACTAGCACATTCTTGGAAACAAAAACAACCTTAAAATTATGAAATAAGTTATTTAAAATTACAGTTGGCCTTCTGTATGCATGGTGTCTATATCTGTGGATTAAATCACCCATGAATCAAAAATATTTGAATAAATAACTATCTGCCTTGTACATACACTGATGTAGTATAGTCCTTAAACCATATAGTGTAACAATTTTTTACGTAGCATCTACACTGTATTTGATATAAGTAATTTAGATTATTTAAAATATATGGGAGGAGGCCGTCCACCCTCCTGGCACCAAGCCAGGGCAGGCTTTTGGGATCTGCCGCCCTAGCTCCATGCCAGCACTGTTAATGAAGGGTTAGTAGGATCATGGATGGGAGGGGCAGGTGCTGTGGCCCGGCAAGTTAAAGCAGCTGCCTGTTAAGTCCTGCCCTGCTTCCAGTCCTGTTCCTACTGTGCGCCTGGGAGGCAGTGGAAGGCGGCCCCACCACCCCTGCGGGAGACACAGAATTCCAGGCTCCTGCTTGAGCTGTTACTGGTATCTGGGGAATGAATCAGTGGAACTCTCAAAAAAAAAAAAAATGGGAGGATTGCATGGCTTGTATGTTAATACTAAATAATTCATAAGAGAACCATGAGCACTCCCAGATATCGGTACCCACAGGGAGTCCTGGAATCAATCCCTCATGGATATCTACAGATGATTGTAATTGATGAATAGTAAGTAGGGATTTATCCCTGATATAGGCAGCACAGTAGATTTGTTTTTATTTTCTTATATCGCTATCAATCAATCTACTCATTTGACAAAACATATAATCAAAGCTGAGTATATATACTTGATGTACCTTCTGGTGTTATAAGGATAACTCCTTACCCAGTTCCAAATCTGTTGAACTGATTCTAAGAAGAGTTTCTGGATGAGTACTGTGGGATGCGCAGTCAATAGAGAAATGAAGCTATTGTTCTACCCTAGGTAAACATTCTTTTAGCTGAAAACTACCTTAAGAATAGCTGAAGAACATATTTGGCATTAAGGTCTTCTTGCATAGTGAGTTTTTCTCATTACTAAGCCAGTTTGACTCTGAGAAAATAAGTGAAAAAAACAAACACAACTCTGTGTAGTCAATGTAATGTAATTAGGTTGATGCAGAATTGTTTAATTGTGACTGTAGAAACACAATAGGACACCTGAAGAACCAAATTTTATCCCAGGTAAATCTCTCCTTACAAGATTAAAAAAAAGAAAAGAAGAAAAAAGAAAACAAAATAACAAAAACCAGTATTTTCATTCTTAGACTCAAATGAGTTTCAGATCATACCCACTTTTGAAACTTAACTAATATTTTAATAATTTAATATTTAATAATACTTTGAAAAAATAAATGTAGGCTGTTATTTTTATGGGGTAAAAATACAAAAGAACAGTTAAATGATGCTCAAGATTAATCCAATTATAGCAGCATCCTTACTCAGAGATTAATCCAGTAATATTAATGTAAATTCATATTCCCATCAGTTTATAGTCTCAGTACAATGGAGAAGTACACATGCTAGTAAACAGGGGTGGGCATCTGGACAGAGGTAAAGACACTGCTTGGAGTCTCTCATGTTATACTGAAGTGTCTAGATTCTGGTCCCAGCTCCACCTCTGATTCCAGCCTACAGCTGAATTCCCACAGGAGGCAATAGGTGACAGCTCATGTACTGGGGTTCCTAACCCTGATGTGATAGACTTTGATAATATTTCTGGATTCTGGTTTTAGTTTGGCCCAGCCCTGGCTAGTGTGTGTATTTGTGTAGTGAATCAGTGGATGAAAGATTGCTCTCTGTTTCTCTGTTTCCATCTCTGTATAATCTGTCTCTCTGCCTTTCAAACAAATAAAAATAAACTTTCAGAAAATAAATAAACACTAATAATAAAAATTGCATTCTCAAAAGTGCATATTAGAGTGATTTTAAAACAAAATTTCAGGGGGCTGGTTTTGTGGCATAACAGTAAAAGCCAGTGCTTACACCGCAAGTACCCCATATCAGAGAGCTGGTTTGAGTCACAGCTATTCCATTTCCTATCATGCTTCCTGCTTATGTGCCTGGGAAAGCACTGGATGATGGACCAGGTTGTTAGACCTCTGCCACCCTTGTCGGAAACCCAGATGAATTTCCTGGCTCCTGGTTTTAGACCCAGCCCTAGCCGTTGTGGCCATCTGAGGAGTGAACCAGTGTATGGAAGAGACTCTCTCTCTCCCTCTTTCTCTCTCTCTCAAGGAAATTTCACCTTTGCCATTCTAAATTGTGGAAATTTTAAATTAAAAGTGACAGTTTGAGTGGGAAAAATACAACAAATACTCCTTTACTGTGACAAAATGTAAACCTCTACTACATCTGGAGAGTTGATACTTGAGTGACTTTTTTAATGTACTCAGCTGATTAGTAAGTTTTAAAATTAAATTACCATATCTATGTGATTATAATTTGTGAGAAGTATATATGAATTTTATATAATTATTAATATTTTGTTGTTATTATATTTTCCTTAATTTACAACTCCAAACATGAATGTATATTTTAGAGAGTGTAAGCCATTCAATTTCTGAACAGGAGAAACAAGCTAAAAGAGTTAAAATAATAGAACTAATAAAATGCTGATAAATCAGGTTTAATTTGCAGTGTTCTTATTGAAAGTCATGTTAAAGAAAGAATGTTTCATTCATATAAAGTAAGAGACATGTTTTGAAGAGTGCCACTGAGAATTTATTTTCAATACGTGTAGATTCAGTTGCTTGGTCCTAAGCAGAATAGTCATAGACCAACAAAGCACATCTGAGTTCAAAGATGCAACTGAGCTTTTATGCACAAAGTTGTAATTTAATGTGACTCCTTTAGTTAATCAGGTGAGTTATTTACCCACATCAGGTCACATAAAATTATAATTTACTCAGTAATCCACACAGGGACTTTTGTCTCCCATTTAACAGATGAGGGAGCAAAAGTAAGAGGGGTTGAGATACAAGCCACAGGCCCCAATTAAATGATGGCACATTTTAGGTATGAGTGCCGTCCTCTGAGGGCCTCAAAGCACTAGTCTGAATCATTAATCTTCTTAATTTTACTGTGCAATTGGTAGGGGATAGGTATAATTATCCTTATTTTACCTTTAAGGAGAATGAACTGCTCTCACATAAATGATTTGCCCTAGGTATTTGGCAGAGTTTAATGTTAGCTTCAACTTTTTAGTTCACAAGTTATTCTTTGCCTGGTGTCAGCATAACCCACTTTTTGAAACTGAAATCTTAGAATATAGAAGCAAATAACTGTACTTCTGATACCATATCTTCATTTGAACCATTATGCATTGGTTCCGTCCAAAAAATTTCATAAAGGTGAAATTTTATGATCCATTCAAATTTCAAGTTTGAAAATAGTGCCACCTCAATATAATGATTCCTGCAAGGAAACCATAATCAGAAGATATAGAACTGATTTAATTTTATGAAGAATGTGGGCAGCCTGTATGAAACATTGATGTCAAACACTGATAATACTGCCAGCAATTTAAAAAACTCAACAACTAAAAAACAATCAATCCGGTTGGGAAATGGGCAAGTGACTTCAATAGAAAGCTTTCGAAAGAAATTGCCAAACAATATATGAAAAAATGCTCAGCATCATTAGCCATCAGGGAAATGCAAATCAAAACACAATGACATATCACCTCACCTCTGTCACAATGGTTAAAATCCAAAATACAGAGAGTAAAAAATGCTGGTTATGATGTGGAGAAAGGAGAACACCACTGTTGGCAGGAATGTAAATTAGTGCAGCCACTGTGGAAAAGAGTGTGGAAATTTCTTAAAAAAAAAAAAAAAACAAACTAGATATAGGTTTGCTGTATGATCCAACAATCCCACTACTGGCTATATAACCAAAATAATTAAACACAATGCATCAAAGAGATATCTGCACCACCATGTTTATAGCAGAATTGTTCACAAGAGCCAAAATTTAGAACCAACCGAGATGTCCATTATCAGATGAATGGATAAAGAAAATGTGGTATATATACAAAATAGAATATTATTCAGTTATCAAAAATAATGAAATTGTACCATTTTCAGTAAAATGGATGCAACTGGAGGGCATCATGTTGAGTGAAATAAGCCAGAACCAGAAAGACAAATAGTGCATGTTCTCCCTTATGTGTACAAGGTAAAATAAAAAAAAGAAAGAAATTCCTGTGTATAATTGTACAACTGCAAATATAGTTTTATAAAACTTTGTTTTATAACTTTGTTAAACCAGTGGTTAAGAATGTCACACTGCCATAGTTTTAATTATCTGTTTATTATAGAAATGATAGAAATAAAATACAAAGATGGGAATAAAATAGAAAGTTAAGGAAGACAAAATAACGGAAGTAAGGAAAAATTAAGGGGAAGGGTAGAAGTAAAAAACAGAAGAGCTTATACTATTTCTGAGTAAAAGTGTTTTCTTACCTTTCTAGATATGGGATATATGTTGTTTTACATAAATTTGTAATATATTCTCCATTATTTCTAACTTCTAATGAAAATATATGGGAAACTACTAGGACTGCCCTCATGATGTATTTAGAAGTAGGAATGAAAATGAGATTCACTCATTCCACGCTAGTGTTCCAGTGTCACTATTATTATTTTTTTTTTCTTTTTTTGACAGGCAGAGTGGACAGTGAGAGAGAGAAACAGAGAGAAAGGTCTTCCTTTGCCGTTGGTTCACCCTCCAATGGCCGCCGCGGCCGGCGCGCTGCGGCCAGCGCACCGCGCTGATCCGATGGCAGGAGCCAGGAGCCAGGTGCTTTTCCTGGTCTCCCATGGGGTGCAGGGCCCAAGCACTTGGGCCATCCTCCACTGCACTCCCTGGCCACAGCAGAGAGCTGGCCTGGAAGAGGAGCAACTGGGACAGAATCCGGTGCCCCGACCGGGACTAGAACCCGGTGTGCCAGCGCCGCTAGACGGAGGATTAGCCTAGTGAGCCGCGGCGCCGGCCACTATTACTGTTTGAAACTGCCATTCTCTTTCTGGGTGTCTATTTACTAGTGGAGTACAGCTAATATAGATAATCTTCTGTACTTTTTTTCAATTCTATACATGGCATAAATTGAAGTAACACAATGAGTACATTAGTATTGCAATTCATTCTCTCTAAGCAACAATATAAATAATTGTCTGAGACAGCAACAAAAAAATGAAATAAGTTTTTGGAACTTGTGTTATGTATGGAATGACACAGATAATAAGCTAGAGATAATTCATAAGTATGAGAGTTATAAATATAAAAAAGTCAGAAGTATAAACTATTCACTCAAACTCCTGCACCACTCAAGGTATCTGACAGAAGATGTCAAAATAAGTCAAAAACAACAAAGGTAAAAATGCCCACCACCATGCCAAGCAAACTGAGTATATCATATCAAATTGCAAATAGACAAAAATAATATTTGCCAGTTTATACACAGACTTACATACATAGTTGAGAGCAAACGTTAAAAATGTAAGAGAGGGGCCGCTGCTGTGGTGCAGCGGGTTAAAGCCCTGGCCTGAAGTGCCAGCATCCCATATGAGCACTGGTTCTGGTCCTTGCTGCTCCTCTTCTGATCCAGCTCTCTGCTGTGGCCCGGGATAGCAGTGGAGAATGGCATAGGTCCTTGGGCCCCTGCACCCACGTGGGAGACCCGGAGGAAGCTCCTGGCTTCGGATCGGCGCAGCTTCGGCTGTTGCAGTCACGTGGGGAGTGAACCATCAAATGGAAGACCTCTCTCTCCATCTCTACCTCTCTCTGTAAATCTGCTTTCCAAATAAATAATATAAATCTTTCAAAAAATGTAAGAGAACAGTAGTTAAATTAAAAATTCCCAATGCTTGATTATATTCCTATAGAGAAAAGATTAGGAGAAGCTATTTTCTCCTTCTCCTTCTTTTGTAATAACTAAACCAATTGGAGAAGATGCCCCAATTAACTCACTACATAATCTCAGATCAGAAATGTACTAAATATTAGTTTTCTACAGATAAAAATAAAAGCTAGCATACTTTAATAGTATGATTCCTCAGTGTTAAGCCCTGGGTTTATTGCTGGATGAATGAATGAATGAATGAATGTCAGATAATGAAACTAGGAGAAGGATTAACATAAAAAGGGAAAACAGCAAATTTGTTTGATGATAAAAATAAGGGTTTACTCAGTGTGATAGATGCACACAGAAGAGAATTGACTTCTTTGACATAGGGCAGATTCTGATACTATTTGTCTGAGGGAGAGACATCTGTTCTCACAACTGTCAAGAGCTGTGAATGTGTAAACTAAATGTTACATAATTAGATAAGCATCACATCAACAGAATTGATAGCACTCCATAGAAACCTGGAAGAGAATGTCTGCTTAGGAGTTTTAGGGAGATAATATTTTATCTAAATTAGGATTATCACTCAGAGTTTATGGTGTACAAAAGTGGGTGAAGCATCATAGAAACAGGAAGTAATAGTACCAGAGACACACATAAATACCTTTTTAGAACATGTCCAATAAATAGTTGGATATGGTCATAGATGATTGTAGGAGATGGTATGAATGAAAGATATTATGGAATGCTGCAGGATATTAGTTTGGGAATTAAATTGCACAAGATTGTGATGACTCTTTGGCCATGCCAAACAAGTTCAATTTAATATTGTAAACTTTGTGGTTAGAGTAAAAATACTTAAATAAGAGAATTATATTTTAAACTGCATTGGCAGTGTGGATCATTATTTAGAGGAAAAACCAATTAGAGGGCTTTTATATTATCCCAGGTGAGGGAAAATGAAATGAGATATATAGGGAGCAGGGACACTAAAATGAAAATTAATTTAGAATTGAATGTTACTGACTATAGAGATAATAAATAAACAATATCTAATACTATGCCTATATAATATTAATATTTATAAATTCTCATATATTTATGTATTATGCTGAAAGTTTTCCTTGCATTAATTCACTTAGCTCCTTGGGAGGTATTTTTAATTTCATACTCTTTTTATAATGAGAAAATGGAGGGTTGAACTTCTATGGCTAATAGATGGTGAAAACAGAGTTTATTTGATAATGCTATTTTGACAAAGATACCTTTTTCCTGTTCAGAAGAGATAATCTGGATAAAAATATGCAAAGAAGAGAGCAGTAGTAACAACTGTACTAAATACAGTATTTAGGGTTGGGTGCACACATTCATTTTTCAGATCACTAGGGTACCATTTAGTGTGGTGCAGTAAATTAGAAAAATGCAGCTTAATATCAAGAAATGTCATAAATGTTGGAAATTATGAATCTCCAAAGGATCATAAAACCCTGCTCCAGAAGAAAATGTTAAAATGTAATATCATCTATTCTCTTCAACTAAGATTGACTGAATATAAACCACCACTAAAGAAGGGGCCATCAAAGAAGGAGGCAACTTTCTCTGAAGGAAAGAGAGAACTTCCACTTTGATTATGGCCTTGTCTAAATAATGTCGGAGTTTGTGAACTCAAGAGGCTTACATAGCCTTGGCAACTCATGACAAGAGCCTCGGGTGATTACTGACGTCATAAATAAGAGTGTCAATTGTTAAATCAACAACAGGAGTCACTGTGCATTTGCTCCCCATAAAAGGCCTCTGTCCTTAATGTGTTGTACTATGAGAATTAACAGTAAAACTAATCTTCAGACAGTACTTTACACTTTGTGTGTCTGTGTGGGTACAAACTGTTGAAATCTTTACTCAGTATAGAGCTGATCTTCTGTATATAAAGATAATTAAAAATGAATCTTAACGAAGAATGGGATAGGAGAGGGAGTAGGAGATGGGATGGTTTTCAGGTGGGAGGGTGGTTATGGAGTGAAGAACCGCTATAATCTAAAAGTTGTACTTTTGAAATTTATGTTTATTTTATTTATTTATTTTTTGACAGCCAGAATTAGACAGTGAGAGAGAGACAGAGAGAAAGGTCTTCCTTCCATTGGTTCACCCCCGAAATGGCCGCTACGGCTGGCGCACCAGGAGCCAGGTGTTTCCTCTTGGTCTCCCATGTGGGTGCAGGACCCAAGCACTTAGACCATCCTCCACTGCCTTCCCAGGCCACAGCAGAGAGCTGGACTGGAAGAGGAGCAACCGGGACTAGAACCCTGGGTGCTGGCACTGCAGGCGGAGGATTAGCCTAGTGAGCTGCAGCGCCAGCCTGAAATTATGTTTATTAAATAAAGGTTTTCTATCATAAAAGGAAAAATAGAATATAAACCACCAGTAAGAGATGGATATAGTCCATGTGTTCTAAACCTAGGACTTTGAGGAAATTTGCCAGAGAGAAAAAGGACTGATTGACTTGGGACCCAGAGAATTCACCTTCCTCCTGAAAGACTTTCTGGGATTGGGGTGATTTTAGTGTGATGTGTTTAACATATTTTGTAGCTGGTGAGACAGTATGTTCAAATTTTCTGTTTCATCTCCTTTCCTTTTGCTTTTTCCCATCCTTCTAATACTATGATTATTTTATTTTCTTCTAGGAAAAACAGCATATTCCTTGCTTTTTCATCCAGAAAAAAAATGTCTTCAAGGGGATAAAGAGAGAGAGAATCTATAATGTGCATGGTGCAAACAGGAACAGATCCATACGCATTTTGTATGTAATGCTTGTAATATACCACCTGAAGAGAGCATGATGATAATAATTACAAAGAAGAAGAAAGCAATGTAATATAGTACAGTAAGATAAAACTTTTTCAGTGCCAGATTTCTCACTTCTCTTCTCTGAAACTCAACACTTACAATGCTCAATAAAACTCAGAAGATTACTCATGCCCTTTTTCTTTACAGGGTCATATTAAGTGTCAAATGAAACAACCATATAAATGAACTCTGAATAAAGAAAAGTAATAGGGTATATACACACTCATCAAGCACAGCCAATTTTTACATTATGGCCACTGCTTATTTGGTCCACCCAAAGGGATATAAAGTATTCTTGTCTTCAGCATTGCCTGTATTACAAAGTGTTAGTCAAATGATGCACAAATAAATATGGCTTACATTATTTAAAATTCTACCAGCAAGGATTGGTTAGTTGAAAATACTAACCCCAGCCACTAATATAAGCAATTACAATGGCAAAAGCAAATAACAAAGTGAAAGTGAACATATGTTATAAATTAAACTCTCTATTGATTTTAATAAGATATTGGTACAATTTTTCATAGCTCAGTGACAGGAAAAATCGACCTCTGATGAAAGTAAACAAAATAGTGGGAAAAGGGAACAGTAGAGCTTCTAAAGTGAAAGAACTATTTTATTATTTTGAACTGGTAATGGTATATTTGAATGCAAGAATTCTTTTTTTAAAAAAGATTTATTTTATTTGTTTGAAAGGCAGAGTTACAGAGAGAGGTAGAGACAGAGAGAGAGGTCTTCCATCTGCTGGTTCATCCCCTAGATGGCCGCAACGGCCGGAACTGCGCTGATCTGATGCCAGGAGCCAGGAGCTTCATCTGGGTCTCCCACGCAGGTGCAGGGGCCCAAGGACTTGGGCCATCTTCTATTGCTATCCCAGGCCATAGCAGAGAGCTGGATTGGAAGAGGAGCAGCCAGGACTAGAACCAGCACCCATATGGGATGACAGCGCTTCAGGTCAGGGCTTTAACCCACTGTACCACATCACTGGCCCCAAATACAGGAATTCTTTAAGCAGTACCTTTAAGTTATGAGATATTTATTGTATGTAAATTATATTTCTATAGCATCTTTGTCCTCCTTGTTGTATTCTTTTTTTTTAAAGATTAAATTTATTTACCTGAAAGATTTACAGAGAGAGGTAGGAACAGAGAGAGAGGTTTTCATCTGCTGGTTTATTCTTCAAATTGCCTCAAAGGCTGGAGCTGAGCTGATCCTGAGCCAGGAGCCAGGAGCTTCCTCCAGATCTCCCACATGGGTGCAGGGGCACAAGGACTTGGGCCATCTGCTGCTGCTTTCCCAAGTACATTAGTAGAGAGCTGGATTAAAATTGGAGCAGCCAGGACTCAAGCCAGTACCAACATAAGATGCCGGCACTGCAGGCCAGGGTTTTAACCCACTGTGCCACAGGACTGACCCCGCTGGTTTTATTCGTACCACTTATTTCTTGACAGCACATTCTTAATGATCAGAGATCTTCTCAATATTCCATAAGAGGTAGTCTCCAGATAGTTAACAGAATGTAGCAGACCTTCCTTAGTACCTCTTTGGAACAAACACTGACTTTAGTCACTGTCCAGATTCTTAGTAAAGAGCCTTTGTCATGTTTATTCTATTTTGAGTACTACTACATCATCATTGTTGGTAAACATAAATGTGCCATCTTACTGCTTGAGAAAGTCAATTATGCTCCAAATGAAAAGGGATTGTTGAACTTTCTTCTGACTGCTTTTGATTTGCAAATTGCTTCTATCTGCTTTGAGTTGTGAGAGTAAGAGTATTTGTATAACATTTGTGGCTGTCTCAGGTTATAGAAAAGCTTACAGCTGAATTCTAACAGAAAATCTTCCCCCAATGTACAAACTAAATTTAATGGCCACAGGCATGGATTTCATATCATTGGGTAAATGTTAGCTGTTATTATCATCAAGTTATAAAAACTACCATTATTTAAGAGCATATAACACACACTTTACATATATGATTCCTATTTCTTTGTTGAATACCAGTGAATAGTTTTAGTAAGTGTCATACACGAGGTTAAAATTAATTAATGTAGTGATTTCAGTTCCTTGTACTTGTATACGGTTCTCTGTAAATTGCCTGTTGACTTCTTATTTACACACCAGTGTAAATTGGAGAGTCGAGGGAAAGAATCAAAGTGAATGATGAGGTTGTGAGGCCTCTCCCTATATTGAATGATAATATTAATAATTTGAGGAGTTAGGTGGTCGGGTAGGCAGTTAGATCAGGTCCCTGTCATAATGAACAAAGACAGAGCTTCTTTAAAAATGAACAGAGTGCTTGCTTCTTCCCAGAGGCTGCCTTTAGCAACACTATTTTATAATGAGAATAGGCTGCATTACCAACTCTAGCCCCTGATAGGTTTTTAGTTTTATCAGGAGAACAGGCTAAACAGAGTTACAAATTCCAGCCCTCTGATGGGATTTTATCCCTACCCAATAGTTGGTTGTTACCCCAGCCCTCTGATTGGTTATTATTCTAGCCTTCTGGTTGGTTGCTATCTCTGCCTTCTGAGTAACTATTATTTTGCACCCCCCCCCACACACACACATTGGTTCAATCTAAGTATCAACTTTTGCGCATAAAAGAGACAGTACCCACAGTCTTCCCAGGGGCAACTCCTCCCTTGAAGTCTCTCTCCTGACTGATGCAAGTGTCTCCCTTCAGTAAATCTCATTTTGCTCACTATCCTTGTCCATGTGGAAATTCTTTGATGTGAAACCAGAAACAAGATCATCTTTTTGTCCCATAACAATATGAGCAGAAGTCATTGGATTACAATTTACACTCCTTGAGTCTCTAATCTGGGTCAGACACTCCCTCAGTAGACTTAGAAAGAGCAACATCTCACTGAACACTAAAGCATAAGCAAAAAAGAAACAAAAATCCTTGAGTAAATTATAATTATTAAACTTTAATTGATAAGAAAACAAAGACTAGAAATTACTTAGTTTTTCTAAGGACAAGCAAAAAGTGATAGTGCTAAGACTCCATTTGATTCTATTACTCAGGCTTTAAAAAATCTGCATGTTATAGCCCTTGTATTCTGACATGCAAAACTGAAAGCAGTTTAAATTAACTGGTGTTTTACCTCAATAGACTATTAAAAAAAAGAAAAATCATTCAGCATATATGAGAATTGAATGACTCTACTTTAAAATATGCTTTATATAAGTAATGATATAAATGAATTTCAAATATGTTGATTCTAATCCTTTGATCTATAATCTATCCCAAATTTTTTTATAATAATAATTAACTTGATCAATATTATCAGAATTTTACCCAGGAACATTTTGAGTCTCAACTCTAGGACCTCAGTATTAAAAATGCATTCACTTTGTATACAAGATTCTGGGTATGTTGCATCCATTTCTTTCTCAACCTCGTTAGATTCTGTGCATCTACCTGCAAGGGCCAGAAACTGAGAATAGCTGTACTCATCTGTGAACTGCATTGTCCGGCAATGTGGTCTATACAAAACCTATTCAATGAATATTTTATAAATGAAAATCCAAAAACATAATTTACTTTGTAAATCTCCAAACACTTATTCTATTTATTTGTTTGTTCATACCTTTTCCTCCTCAGCTAATGTCTCTGTGAACATATATCAATGAGTTACTTTTGCTCAAGTTAAATTTTTTCAATGAAACATGACACATTATGTCTCTCAAAATAGTAGTTGCCTGTGATAGAAACTCTTCCCAGGGCTTTTTATTGCCAGAGCAAAAGGGAAGAATTAGAGTGATTATATTTTTAACAACTTCACTCTACATAATGAAAAAATGTTTCTATCAGACCCTGGAATAAAATACCATTTAACCTGAAAAGAAATTAGGCAATGATTTGACAACTGACAAATCCAACTAAACACAAGCAAAACAAATATATTCTGTACATGTTAGTGAAAATTGATTTCAGCACAAGTTTAAGGAATGGAAACAGAATTCATATTTATAACCACAAATGAAGAAATGACTTTTCTACCATTGGAATTTACATAATTTCCTTTTTGATCTAGTGTCTTTAATTGTAATAATGAAGATTATTCTATTGATACATATGTTCTATTCAACTATAAAGGAGTAAATTAATTGATATTTAAAAAGTAAAAAATCAGTTTAAGTAAGTAAAGTAAAGCTTGGGTTGAAGTCATTAATTATTCACAATCATTCTCTTACATATGTGTTATTGTCCATGGCAACGAAATTTTCATAACCCCATGCCCTCATTTTCAACTATTTCTTATTTTATATTTAAGAAAATAAAAAGAAAGCAAAAGCCAGTGGAAACAGACTTTCTACAAATTCTTTCTAGATTTAAGTAAGAAGGAGTAAGATTGTGAAAGCAGAGCAAGTGGTAAAAAGTCTTTTTGATTTCAAATACTATTTCATTCTTATTGACTCCGAAACTTGTAATTTAGATTTTCGTTCATTCATTTTCCTTCAAAGAGGAAGTGATTTAAAAATAGATGACAGATAAGTTAATAGATAATTTCCAGGCATTGTAATAAGTGCTTTCATGGAGAGAAACAATTTCATATACTTTGTATATATGCTCTCACATATATCACAACCATGTTGCTGGTATCACTATAAAGTAGGTAGGGTGTATATTACCTGTGGTATCCCAATTTCCCAGTTGAAAGAATCTGAGATTTGAGTTTAAACGCGTTTCCTTGAGACCACAGAACAGCAATATGTTGCATTAGGGACGCACCAGGTCTTCTGACTTCTTATCCTGTTGCCAAACCAGTGAATATATCTGTACTAGTTAATGCTTCGTGATAATCCAGGGCTTCACATTTCTATTCAAGCAACTCAGAAATCTGAATGAAAACAGTATTTTGTGCTTGGTGGAATAAAATGTAAGTAGAAAAAGACAGTCTAAAAAACAGAAAAGGGAGGGGCCAGTAGTAGGTTAAGCTTCTGCCTAAGGCGACAGCATCCCATATGAGCACCGGTTTGAGTCCAAGATGCTCCACTTTCCATCTAGCTCCCTGCTAATGGCCTCAGAAAGCAGTGGAAGATGGTCCAAGTGCTTGGGCCCTTGCACCTGTGTGGGACATCTGGAAGAAACTTCTGGCTCCTGGCTTCAGATTGGCCAAGCTCCGACCATTGTGGTCATTTAGTGAGTGAACCAGCAGATGGAAAACCTCTCTCTCTCTCTCTCTCTCTCTCTCTCTCCCCCATCTCTGTAACTCTGCCTCTCAAATAAATTTAAAAAATCTTTTAAAAAATAGAAAAAAGGTGTAATAAAGGCAATCATGGTACAATGGATAGGAAAGAATGGATAAGGAATATTCTTCCATGGTCAACTTGATAATACAAAGATCATGGTTTAATAACACTACCAAGCAAAGTATGTAAGACAAAGCCATGTGCTTATGGAAGCTTTTTAAGTATATAGAAAGCAGAGCAAAGAAGTAATATATTTAGTTCATAAAAGATAGGAACACAAAAGTAAGTCTTACAGCCAATTTTGATTTAATCAAATATCTATTTATAGAAAGATACTTCAGAATGTCCATGAATAACAACTATTATAAAAATTTCATGAAGCTTTCACGCAAATATCCAGGTATTCTAAAAGCAAAAGGGTAATGAATTTTACTGGCAGAAAATAGAGCACAAATTTAGAGAGAAGCTCTTATTGCAGTGGGTTGAATTCTTATAAATATGGCAAGTAAGTGTCTCAATAGTATATTTCTTGCATAACTACCTTGTTTCCTCCTTGGTGACATTCAGTGAAAAGTGCCTTTGAGGAAAAGGAGTCAAGTAGAGGAATTAAGATTCCCTTTATTATATTTTTGCTCAAAATTATTTATATATTTACAGGGTTTAGAGTTTAAGATATTTTGATTATTGAAAGCACAAAAATCAAATACATTTGAAAATCCTCTGTTGAGTCTTTAGTTGATTATAGATAATATTTTTCTCACCTGGAAGAGATTTGATTATTCATCAACGATGTAAATTATTTTAAAGACGAATATTATTCATGATCATGTGATTGCTAAGTTTAAAGAAAATTCAGAATGGATTGCAACAACTGTTAATCTAAGGGAAAGAGCTCATAATTTTTCTTTACTTTGGAGCAGGCACTGCATATGTTCTTTACTTAGTTCAATTGTTCCTTCCGCAAATGCTGAAAGCAGAATTCTAGTTAGGTTTTTAGAAACCAAACACAAATTGGCTATGGCTAATTTAAACAGAAAAAGAACTTACTAAAGGAATTTAGTATATCTAAGAACATCTATGGAAAATTTGGAGAACAAGTCTCACTACACAAATCTGAACAAAGGAGGAACTGGCAGACCTTGGCCACATTCCTAACACAAATATCTGAAAGGAATCTTGGGACCCACAACTCCAACCACTGTATGATCAGCCAGGCCTCTGGGCTGATTGCTGGATTTCTTGTATTTTTCTCTGTAAATTTCATTTTTTTTCAGTGACCCTTTGGCCAAAATTAATTTTTCATCCCTTTTGCACATCTTGATATTTTGGAAAATAACTTCAAATTTAAAGTTTAGATAGTTAAAAGTTTGACTTGACATTGATTAAATGTCCATGCCTTCATAATCAAGACAAAAAAGAAAATGAGTATTTGATCTCAGCATTACTCAAAAATTGGGATACCAACTCCAGAGAGTAGAGAGGTTTACATTAAAGAAATAATTAAAATAAAAAATAAAACAAGCTCATATTTCTTCATTAATTTATATGTCGGGGCATAGATTATGTAATAGGCTTATCTGATGTCATAAACCTAAATGAAAGAAAAAGGATTTTAAATCAAGTCTCTGTTTTCAAAGATTAGATGCCATCTTCCATTTTTAAGAGAAATTTAAAAGTAATACATTTTATAAAAGATGCATTTATTTGAAAGGTAGAGTTACAGAGAGAGAGGAAGAGATTGCAACAGAGAGAGGGACAGGGAGAAAGAGTGTGTTTTCCATTGCTGGTTCACTGGCTCAAATGGCCACAGCTGAAGCCAGGAGCCTGGAACTCCTTCCAATCTCCCACCTGAGTGGTAGATGTTCAAGAACTCAGGCCACCTCCTGCTGCTTTCCCAGGCTCTGTAGCAGAATGAGTTTGAGCAACTCTGAATGTCTCATTATTGAATTCTCACAGCTTGACCTGTCTGACAACTCACACGAAAACCTCATTCACAGGGCTTGTCTTTATTTTACCTGACTAAAATTTTCCTTGGGGATGAAAGACCTTTCTCCAAAGCCTGTAATTTAACGTTGGTTGCCTGGGGTAGTAATACCAGTTGGAGTAAACAAGAGAATTGTCAAAAAACTCAAAAAGAAATCTTTAGGGTGAAATGTCCATAGGGTACTTGAAAAACTCCAGAATATTCCTGCAGATTTAGCAAACCATACACATTTGCTCAGCTTGTGCACAAGCAAGGCAGACGTTAGAAGGCCTTATCACGCCCTTCTGGCTAACACTGGAGCAAGAGATGAAAACTAAAGCAAGACTGTAATCTGCTAAGATAAAGTCATGGCTGAGCACACGAACACACACACACACAGACTTTGGCAAAAGGTGAGAGTCATTGTTCAAAAGCATTTAAGGGAATTTCTGCCAATTAATAGATGACCAATATGCTCATTGAGCAGACACTTTGGTGGTAATACACCTTAAAGAACACAGATTTTACAGAATTTCCCCAAGAAACTCAGAAACAACCACAGAGCAATAACAACTGAAAGAGCAACAGTAAAAAATTCAGAGGAGCAAATTTATTTCCAGCGTCTTCACAATATCCCTTTTTACAATATCCAGTTTTTCAACAAAAATTGAAGGTATACAAATAAACAGGAATAAATGGCCTATACCCAGGAAAAGAAAACTACTCAATAGAAACAAATCCATGCGTTTGAATAGTTCTATTCTAAAGCAGGCTGAAGCTGGAGAAATCCTGTTATCCTAAAATATATGTTTAATCAGCAAAATGTTTTTTTTTTTTTTTTTTTACTGTGTTGAGGGTTAAATTAATATTATTTTAAGTATTTGAAACTGTGTGTCCTTGTCAGGTACCTGTATAGTGCTGCTTAAAGAGTTGTTAATTAACACAAAGCTGGTTTTGGATATTTAATGATTTACTTAAGAAACAAAAATTAAATATTGAATTTTCCAAAAATGTAACTACTGAAATTGTGATATGAGGAATATAAAGCATAAGACCCTACTCAATTACAGTGGAAAGTAGAACAAAATTTCAGGTTCTATCAATAACTCCATCAAATTTTAATTACATTTCTTAAGGCTACATGTTCTTTGATGTTGAAGAAATCAATGCACCATTTCTCAAAATAATTTGATTCTTGGTTAATAATTGTGTAACAATAAATCAGATGCTTTAATTGTGTAATTTTTAAAAGCTACCAGTGCCTTTAGGTTTGTTTTCAAATATACCTGTAGACGCCAGGTAATGTCATAAAATAATGTTAGTGGACAAAAAATTCCTACCTCATGATATACCATAACAATTTCACAGAGTTCACTTTTGTTTATTTCTTTTGAAATATTTAAGGAAATATCAGTGATATAAAGAAAATAAATTGATATTTATATTGATATTCAAATCATTTTAGGTCATAAACAGTTTTTTCTACCTGTCTATTGTCTATGTGTTTATGCATTATCTTTCTATATCATCTGTCTATATATATTTGAGAGTCACAGAGAGCACTAGCATCTGTTGGTACACTATCCAAACGCCTGCAGTGAGAACTCAGTTGAGGTCAGACGGATGGCAGGAACTCAATTATTGGAGTTATCACTGCTGTCTCCTAGGATCTGCCTTAGTAGGAAGCTGGAGTTTGGAACCAGAGCCAAGATTCAAACTCAAGCACTCAGATATGAGATGTAAGTGTCTTCACTGCATCTCAACTGCATGTTATGGCAATGTCCACCTCAATGTATAGCTTTAAAAGTCTTAATTTCTATGTCACTAATTTTTCATTTAGAATTTTGTACTTAATCTTCAGTTACTTAATCTGAACATTAATCTTCAGCTATTAAAACAGTTACTTTGCAAAATCTGCATACATCTTTCTGTGATTCCCTTCACATAAAATAAGATAAATACTGCAATATAATATAAAGTGGATTAGGTGAAGATACATTTTGATATCTTGTTGTCATAAAGTTCAATAAAAATAAAGTTTTGGCTGCTTTTGTTCTTTGTTCTCTAGATTTGCTTTGTATAGATTGTGGAGTACATATGTTATCTCAAAAACTAAAAAAAAAAAGAAAGAGAGAAGGAAAGAGAGTTGGAGAGTTGTAGGGAGAGAGGAGGAGGGAGGGAGGAAAGAAGTATTGTGTTCTTAGAATTTTAGTGACAAATAACATGGATGCTGTTTAAAAACTAATTAAACATTTTTAAAAATTTTAAAAAATGCAAGACTTTGCCTTTTTGACTGCTTCTCTAGGGGATCATGAAAGACCCAGAAAAAAAATCATAGTTCCCCTTATGATAGTTTCGCTTTCCATTGTTTTAGTGACCCATGGTCAACTGTAGTTCGCAAGTACTAAGTGGAAAATTTCAGAAATAAGCACTTCATATATTTTTTGTTAATACATAGATAACAGATTTCATATAGTTCAGAGATACAATTCTATTTTAAACTGCATGCTGTTCCAAGTAGTATGATGAAATGTTTTGCTTCTCCACTCTGTCTTGCTGAGAACATTGGTCATCATTTTGTCCCTTCTATGCACTGATTACACTACCAACCTCTAAAAGTAACCATATTTTTCCCTCTCAGAAACTAACACTTTACTGACACCAAGGCAAAATAGCTGCATGTTAAAGAAAAAAAAAATTCCCCACACTATAATGTAATGAACTTAATTGCATTGTCAAGGCCCCATTCTAAGTCTTTTTTTTATCTCTTATTATTCTCTATGATCTTTTAATATATGCACTATTGGGGGCGGCACTGTGGCTTAGTAGGTTAAGTCTCTGCCTGTGGAACTGACATTCCATATGGGCACAGATTCCAGTCCTGGCTACTACACTTCCAATCCAGCTCTCTGCTGTGGCATGGGAAAGTAGTGGAAGATGGCCCAATTGCTTGGGCCCTGACATCCATGTGGGAGACCTGGAAGAAGCTCCTGGCTCCTGGCTTCAGGTCAGCCCAGCTCCAGCTGTTGCGGCCATTTGAGGAGTAAACCAGCAGATGAAAGACCTCTCTGTATCTCCCCCTCTCTCTCTGTAACTCTGTCTCTCAAATAAATACATAAATCTTTAAAAACGTTATGTACTATTTTGATTCTCATATATAAGATTAAGAAACAGAAGCATAAGTAAGTTGTTAATTGATTATTATTTTAATTTTAAAATTTATTTTAGAGTGAGAAAGAAAGAGAGTGAAAGCGCTCCCATTTGTTGGTTCACTCCCCAAATATCTGCAATGCCTGGGGCACAGCCAAGGACAAATCTGGGCGGTAGAAACTCAGTCCAGTTCCTGTCATATGGGTGACAAAAACACACTTACTGGAGCCATCACCACTACTTCTTGGGGTCTACAATTAGCCAAGAGCTCAAGTCAGGAGCTGGAACCAGTTCTCAGACCCAGGCACTCTGATATGGGATATTGATGCCTTAATCAGCACAGTAAGAGCGAGACCAAACAGCTATCCCCACAGATTACCTTAAAGACTTATTTGTTGATCCTAATAATTCTGTTCCATGTACTACAAACACAATACTGAACAAGATTTTCTTGACAATTTTCTGTAAAAATACCAGCGAATACAATTGATATGAAGAAAATAAAGATACAATAAAGTAAAAATAAAAGTAGACAAACTGGATAAATTGGTTAATTATCAGGGGACTAACCTACCCAAAATAATAAATGTTAACTAGGGTTTGAACCAGGTTCAGTAAAGCAGACTTTGTCTCTTTTTCTCTGTTGCATTGTGATGTTACCACACAGCTCACCTTAGGCATTCAAGTATTTGTTGACTGCAGTGAGTAACAGCTAATATGTATTGATGAAATGTCATATGTTGCACCTTATTGTTTGCTTAGTATTTTAATACTCACAAGATCAATACTAATATTTTCATTTTAAGAATTTTTGAAACTGAGGTTCAGAACAGTATGATAAATTGCTTGGAGTTACATTACAGTTGTGTAGGCATTGGTCTTAGAATCAATGTCTGTTGTGGACCTAAGATAGGACTCTCTGATGACATTCATTAGCATGAAACTTTTTATTGCCTCTATGTTTGGAGAGAATGCTACTGTGTGAATTATAATGAGAGGATATGGAAAAAGGCCAGATTTTTTTTTTCTCAGAACCCTGGCAGCTAGCAGGTGAATGCTTACCTAATATAGTCCTCAGAACAGGTGCTCTGAGAAGTGGAAGTACACAATATTTCTTGAACACAGTAGTCTATCAGTCAACAAAAATTTAGATTAAAACCTGTTGAATTCAGTGCCCATTTTATAGCTTAGGATAACAGTTAAAAATATCTCCATTGCTAAAGCTTACTATGTTATTTAAAAAAAAAACAAAAAACCGAGTTTGATTATGCTTAAGTGTTTCACACAAACTGAGCTGTTTTTGTTTACTGGGTCTATTCTGCCTAAAATGATATGTGATAATAATGGATAGATTGGAAAGCAATGCACTTTGACTATGAAGACAGAATGTGGATAGAAAGCTCCAATTCTTTTCTGTATTTAAAATTTTGGCATCTTTATATTAAAATTGTTATAATATGTGATTTTCCAAAACAATATGATTTTGTATCTGAATAATACAAAAATTTTCTTAATTGTACTACGAGATGACAATATGTGGCTTAATGTCTTAGTATAGATAGCTATCATAGCTTATATAATATAAGCAAAGTTGGAAAATATGTTGACACTGTAGGATGTAACCAGGAAATTTGCTGCAAGGCAAGCTGCAGATAAGACACCTGTGTGTGCAGGATCAGTTGATGGTAACAAAGTGCCTTATCTTCCACATTATTGCAAACCCCTCACCAAGCATGCTGTGAGGAAACGCTACAAATCGGGCAAGCCAGGATGGATCAGTAGGTTGTTCCACAACAACTTGAACAGTAATTTGGTTTGCTGCAACACTGAAGATATCTACCAGCTGCTTTCTTAGTGAAAATGCCTCAAATATTCTTTTGATTTTTTTTAGTTAATAAGGCACTTCTTCTCCCATAACAGAAACTTTATTTTTCTCCATATGCCAAAGATTTTCATAGAGTAGATATATTGTGAAAAGAATCTGAGCCATTCTTTTTGATATTTATAAGAACACAGCTCACAGATGGCTTCCCTAGTCTGTGAGTGATTCACCTTTTTCCCCCATGGTGGCAACTCTCAAAATAATTTAATACATACCTATTGAGTTTTTCTAAGTGACACATTCAGTAGCTGGCACTGAGAATATAGTCGTGAACAAAACTGATTACTGTCTCTGCTCTCCTGCAGACTTCCTACCAGGACAAATCTACAGCCAAACTAATATTTCTACTCACATTAAATTCTTACATACATAGTGCCTACTTTAATTTCTCAAGTGGCCTATTGATTTTTTTTCTTCTGGTCCTTAGATTCTATGTATGCAATCGCAGTCACAGGTATTGCAATTGAAATGACAAATTCAAAGTGGGAAATGCAAAGAGAGGAAATGAACAATATTACAAAAGATAGGTAGTTAATCTAGATCATTCAAACCTCCAAAGATAAACTTGAATTTATCTAAAATGTAATGTAAATTTCTGTCTTCATTTTACTTAAATAAAAATATAAATACAACTGTTCACCGGTCTGCTTACTTATAGTTCTAGAATAAGACAAGGTAGAGACAAGGTAATCTATCACCTTATTTTTTATTGCCTATGATCACTCCATTGTTTTAAAATTATGTTTCTCTTCTTTCATGCACCTTGATTTCTCCCATGTTGCAGCCTAGGAAACTGTAAATGATGAATGATAATATTCACAATTAAGCCATTAAAGCAACACAGCCTTACAATTTTATGAAGATACATTATAAAAAGTGTTCTGAATAAAGAACTTTTGCAACAACTGTGCAGATAATAGAAATTCACCTAATTTTAAGATATATTTTCCAAATTCAGTGTTTTCTGTGATTCTTGAATGTAGTCAGCGCTTCTTTAGATATTGGTATCTGCTTCTCAAATATTTGCAATTATTTTAAAACATTTCATAAATGCAAACCATGTTTCCTTTTTTAAATTATAGAAATTATAAGGTATCATTTTCCAATATTTTACAAGTAATTTAAAATTTTTAAGTAATCTATCATATAATTACTATGAGGACAAAAGGGAGCATAGTTTTATTTAATTTCCTTCATAACTGCTTTGTGTTCATGATTTTTCAGATTTTCATCAGGTTTTAACTGGTGTTACCTCATGAAGTACTCTATTATTAATTTGTCCTCAAATATTTTATGAGCATTGGGGCCAGCACTGTGGCATAGTGGGTAGAGCCACTGCCTGCTGGCATCCCATATGGGTGCTGGTTCAAGTCCCGGCTGCTCCTCTTCTGATCTAGCTCTCTGCTATGGCCTGGAAAACCAGTATAAGATGGCCCAAGTCCTTGGGCCTCTGCACCTGTGTGGGAAGCCTAGAGGAAGCTCCTGGCTCCTGGCTCCAAATCAGCACAGCTCTGACCGCTGTGGCAAACTGGGGACTGAACTAGCGAATGGAAGACCTCTCTTTCTCTGTCTTTCCTTCTTTCTCTAACTCTGAATTTCAAATTAATAAATATATCTTTAAAAAATATCTTATGAGCATCTACCTTAAGTTTGTCCATGTTCTGACTTACTAGGATATAAATATATATATATATATAAAAATAAATAAATATATATAAATATCTATATAGATAGATATCACTACATAGATGGTATATAGCTCAATATATATACTTATTCCACTATGTATGTATTTCTTTAATTTTATCTATCTATATCTATCTATCTACCTATCGTATTCTAAGCATCAAGAGCTATATAATTTGGCCGGCGCTGCGGCTCACTAGGCTAATCCTCCACCTTGCGGCGCCGGCACACTGAGTTCTAGTCCCGGTCGGGACGCCAGATTCTGTCCCGGTTGCCCCTCTTCCAGGCCAGCTCTCTGCTGTGGCCAGGGAGTGCAGCGGAGGATGGCCCAAGTACTTGGGCCCTGCACCCCATGGGAGACCAGGATAAGCACCTGGCTCCTGCCATCAGATCAGCGCGGTGCGCCGGCCGCAGGGCGCCGGCCGCGGCGGCCATTGGAGGGTGAACCAACGACAAGGGAAGACCTTTCTCTCTGTTCTCTGTCTCTCTCTCTCACTGTCTACTCTGCCTGTCAAAAAAAAAAAAAAAAAAGCTATATAATCCAATCTGTACAAAGATTTATCATTCACTTGTAAGCAGTCATGTGGATAAAATTTATGCCTCTGCTTCAGTGTCATAGTAATCAGTGTTACTCAAAAGGACAGTTTCCTACCATCTATCTATCTGCCTCTATCTACCTTCTATCTTTTTTTGATGTTGATCAAGCCCAGTGGTACTTTCAATTTTAGATGTTACTGCTTCTGATCTTCATGACTTTTCCTTTACTGTACTGAAGTTTTATCACTGTACCCTAGATTGCTTTGAGGCATATACATACACATGGTAATTTATATAAAATTTAAAATTTATTATTTACTGTAAAGGTGTTGTAAATGATATTATCATTCACTTCACATAGGCTCGACATTTACAAAACTGTAAGGATGAGGTGGGATATTGCTCTCAGGATTCATTGAAAGTAAACAACATCCTTTCCATGAACCAAAACAGTATTTATAATCATTCAAGCACAGTGGTGTCAGCCTGGATTCTGGTGGTTAAGATGCCACACATGTCCTAAAGCAGCGAGTCTCAGTTCTATTTCTTTTTTTTTTTTTTAAGATTTATTTATTTATTTGAAAGTCAGAGTTACACAGAGTGAGAAGAGGCAGAGAGAGAGAGAGAGAGAGAGAGAGGCCTTCCATCCAATGGTTCACTTCCCAATTGGCCGCAACAGCAAGAGCTGCACCTATCCAAAGCCAGGAACCAGGAGCTTCTTCCGGATCTCCCATGTGGGTGCAGGAGCCCAAGTACTTGGGTTATCTTCTACTGCTTTCCCAGGCCATAGCAGAGAGCTGGATCGGAAGAGGAGCAGCCTGGTCTTGAACCGGCGCCCATATGGGATGCCGACAATTCAGGCCAGGGTATTAACCCGCTGAGCCACAGCGTCAGCCCCTCAGCTCTATTTTTGATTTCAATTGCATACTCACGTGCACTCTGGGAGGCAACAGCTCAGTAAGGTTTCTACCAGCCACATGGAAGTTTCAAACTGAGTTTCTGCTTCCAGGTTTTGGCCTGGCCCATCCTCGGCTATTGTGGGTATCAAGGGAGTGAACCAGAAGACAGGAGCTCCATCTGTCACTGTCTGTCTGTCTCAAGTAAATAAATAAATAATTTAAAAATCAAACAAAGTGATTTATGAAATGTGTATATTTTACTCTTTTTTTAGCTACTAGGAACTTAAGGATGAAATTAATACTCCATTTTTTAAGAATATATTTATTTTATTTATTTGAAAGCAGAGTTACAGAGAGAGGTAGAGACAGAGAGAGAAAGGCCTTCCATCCACTGGTTCATTCCCCCAGATGGCCGCAACGGTCGGAGCTGAGCCAATCCAAAGCCAGGAGCCAGGAGCTTCTTCCAGGTCTCCCACATGGGTGCAGGGGCACAAGGACTTGGGCCATCTGCTGCTGCTTTCCCAAGTACATCTTCAGCTGTTTCCCCAGGCCACAGCAGAGAGCTGATTCAGAAGTGGAGCAGCTGGGACTAGAACTGGAGCCCAATTGGGATGCCGGTGCTTCACGCCAGGGGTTTAACCCTCGGCGCCCCAGCACTGGCCCCTATTCCACTTTAATTACAAAATAATGTGCATGTTTGTTTCTAACTTTAACTTTATTATTCTACCTTTTCTGTTTTCACTCTGTGCTTTCTTTCTAAAAAATGTTTTGTTTTCATATGTATTCACTTATGTATAATTTTATGTATTAGTATGTAATCCATATGTATTTTCTATATTACTATTTTCTGAAAAAATGGAATATCAACACACTAATTTTAAGTATATATTGTTTGTAATAATTTTCACATATTTATTTTGTTTACTTCTAGTTGTATTAAGGATGGATCTAAATTTTTCCTGACCTGGTTTATGTTTGTTCAGTTTTACTGTATTACCTTTACTATGATGGTATCTAGTATCCCCTCCTTATGGTATTTGATAATAAGATATTATTTTCTAATTTTTTTATTTATTAATTTTTGGTGTTTTTTGAAAGGCAGAGCGCAAAGATGGACAGGCAAACAGAGAGATATTCCACTCACTGGTTTACTCCCCCAAATCCCATAATATCCACAGCTGGCTCAGGCTGAAGCCAGGAGCCTAGAACTCAATCTGGATCTCTTACAAATGGCAAGGATCCAAGTACGGAACCATTAGCTGCCTCCCAGGGAGTGCTTTAGTAGTAAAGTTGTACTGGGAGCATAGATGATAATAATGAACCAAACACTCTGATAAGAGTGTGGGCTTCCCAAGCAGTGATGTAACAGCTGCACTAAATATCTACCTCGATATTATTATTTGTTATTTTTATTATTTGTTATTTGCTATTATTATTTGTTATTATTATTATATTGTTATTATTTTTTTTTTTCAAAGCAATTAATTTGGATTCTCCTATCTATTCTTGTTCTGCTGTTGTCCAGGTCAAACTTCCACAAGTTTAATTTATGAATGTAAAAAATAGGCTGTATTTTGTTTAAGGATATGAAGTTCTTCATGGTTCATTTCACTGTAGAATAAAACACAGAAGGAAACCATAACTATGATAGATCTATTTTTTCAGGATTTTGCATTTAGTTCACATGATTTTTAATATTGATTAACTCACGTTCTTGGTACAGTTAGAGGCACTTCGTTTCCTTTCAATTTATTTTTCCCCTGTTCAGCACTTTTAAGTGGCTGTGCAATGTTTCCCACTTATCAAAGCTGCCTTCATTGACTGATTCAATAATCCTTTGGGAGAACTGAGAATTGGGAATGGTAGCTCAGGAAAGAGTAAAGAGAAGATGTGGATAACAAGACTTTAATTGAAAAGGTTGATTTCCTTTATTCTATTTTTCCATGTGTCTGTGTGTGAACGTGTACATTAGATTTTAGCTCATAAAAATAGTATATTTGAGGTCGGTGTTGTGGCATAGCAGATAATGTAATACCAGCATCTCATATGGGTGCTGGTTCATGTTCTGGATGCTCCATTTCTGATCAAGTTCCCTGCTAATGGCCTGAGAAAAGCAGGGGAAAATCACCCTTAATTGTTTGAGTTCTTGCCACCCACTTGGGCAAACTCGATGAAGATCCTGGCTTCAGCCTGGACCAGCCCCAGTTGTTACAGCCATTTGGGGAATGAGCCAGTGGATGGAAGATCTCTTTCTCTCTCTCTCTCCCTCCCTCCCTCTCAACTCTTTCAAATAAATAAACTGATCTTTAGAAAAAAAATAGTACATTTAGGGAGCTGGGAAACTTATGAAAACAAGGGCAACTATGGAAGAGTAAGAAGAATCATAATTATTAATATCATTTTTCCCCTGTAGATAAAAGCATTTGGGGCACTAGAAAGTTTAACTCTACTGATTATTGTTTAGTAATAATGTGGTAGTCATCTATTGCTTTAAGAAATTCAGTTGTTAAAGATTCAATTATGTCCTGAATTTTGGAGGAATCATTTTCAATATAAGAAGGTTAGGCTGTATCATCTTGTAAATAATTAGCTATGGTACAGAATCAGGTTTAATTTTGTGCCTACACTACTCAAAGATACCATCATGCACCACATAAAATAGTTCAATCAATAGACTGCATATAAGTCCTATGAAATTATAATACAGAGAAATAACTCCTATCATCTATTGATGCTGCTGTAACCATCCTAATATCATAGTGAAATTCAATACTGAGGTGCTTTACTGTCACTGGTGTAAACAAAACTACTGTTCCACCTGCAGCATAAAAGTATAACAGGACAAACATGTACAGAACATAATACTTGACAATGATAATAAATATGTTATTGATTTATATAGTTATTGTATTAGTTTTTTTCATTATTTTATACTCCTATACACACACACACAAACGTTTACTGCCAAATGGTATCCAATGTTACACCCACAGGAGCTTCTTGTTAATTTCATTTCCTGATTAAGAGGCCACATCAAGTGATTGACCAAAATCATACAAATTTGTATAAAGACAATATGGATTTTCACATACAAGTCAGTTAATGATGTATTTCTGAAAGTGTATTTCTGTCGTTAAATGTGTGTGTGGCTATTTTTAATGTCTCTGCAATCAAATTCTTTAGGTATCCCTAACATCGTCAAGATTTATAATCAATTTGTGCTGCAAATGTGAAATGTCACTTGGAACTGTAAAAATAAAATATTACTTGAGCTTCAGTGACATTAGTGGCATTTTGCAGGATGTTATAGGTGATGGTATATATTAACTCATTTACTCTTTTTATTTTTTTGATAATGGGATTGGTATACATTAGTGATAGTTGGCATCCCAATGAGTATCTTTTTTTAATATTTATGTATTTATTTGAAAGTCAGAGTTACACAGAGAGAGGAGAGGCAGAGAAAGAGAAAGAGAGGTCTTCCATCTGCTGGTTCACTTCCCAATTGGCCACAACGGCCGGATTTGAGCAATTTGAAGCCATGCGGGTGCAGGAGCCCAAGGACTTGGGCTATCTTCTACTGCTTTCCCAGGCCATAGCAGAGAACTGGATCGGAAGTGGAACAGTTGGGACTCAAACCGGTGCCTGTATGGGATGCCAGCACTGCAGGCAGTGGCTTTACCCGCTATGCCACAGTGCCAGCTCCAACTCATTCACTCTTAAAGTATGGAATGCTGAAGAAATAATTGTCAGTGTGTATCTGAAATTTTACTAAACTGAAAACATGTTGGTGTTGCACTATTATTAGTGATAGAAACTGGTTTTCTTGATAGAAGCCATTTAGATCGCAAGCAATAGCAGTTTGTATCAATTTTCTAGGAAAAGTTATTAAATCAGTAAATTTGTGAAACTAAATAAACAGTGGATTACAACTACCTACAAAGCTTTTGCACAGCAAAGTAAACAACCTCCAATGAACAGTTTGTAGATATAGCCAATGGAATAAAACTATTTGAAAACCATAATCTGGTAAGGGATTAATATCCAGAGCATGTGATAAATTCATACAAATCATCAGTGAATTTCTACAAAGCAGTTAAAATAAGTAATACTTTAAAAAAATGCTGTTCAAAGGACCCAAATAGACATTTTTTAAGCTTTTTTTTTGAAAGTCAAAGTTAGAGAAAGAGAGATAGAGAGAGAGGGAGAGATATGCCCACAGAAAAATCTTTCATCCACTAGCTCCCCAGATGGCCACAACCACCAGGTCACATTCAGGAGCTAGGAGCTCCCATGTGGTGGCAGTGGCACAAGCACTTGAGTCATTTTCTGCTGCTCTTTCCAGGCCATTAGCACAGAGCCAGACCAGAAGTGGAACAGCTGGGACGTGAACACAGGATGTCAGCATCTCGGGCGATGGCTTTACCCGCTGCGCCACTATGTCAGACCCCCAAGAAGACATTTTTCCCAAATACATGCAAATGGCCAACATACAAATGGTCAACAAGAGAGTAAAAAATGTCCAACATCACTAATCGTCAAGGAAACACATACCAAAATCACTATAAAAATATCAGCTCATACCTGTTAGAATGGCATGGTAATGCTGACTCCCTGTTTTGTACGCATTAAATAGATGCAAGATTGCTTGTCAACTAAACCTCAATAAAGCTAGAAAAACAGAAGCTAACTTTTCATTACCTAAATTATCAATGATCTAATACAGCTAAAGAGTAATGAGCTCATTTGGGAGCAAGTGTGTAGTTGAGAAGGCATGCTGGAATGCTAGAAATCCACAATGGAAGGCTCTCACATCAACAGCACAAGGGAAAGACATATTGATCATGTGTGGAGAAGAAAAGAGTTGCTCGGTTCAGTTAAAAGTGAAACAGAAACAATCTAGTGTGACAGTGTGAACATTAAATGGCCGATTCTATGCTTTTCAGAATCTCAGGTCTCATAGGGAAAGAATCAGTTGCTGATTGTGAAAATATTTTTAAAAACAAGCAATTATATCATAATTAAGAGGCTTTGTTTTAGAAAGAAATCCTATATAGATAATCCTCTCATGTTTAAAATACTTTGTTTTCTTTTATTATTTTCTCTGATAAAATTATGTTCAGATACAATTGTTGATTAAATGATGTTTCAAGTAAAGGTACTAGAAAAAAAGCAATATATAGAAAGTTTCAACATAAAAACTCCTTACTTGAAATTGTATTATTTGCATTACATTGGCTTAATATGGGTTTGTTGATAATGACAGAAATCCAAAAATTCTTACTCATTTTTTGTATTACTTTGTTAAAATTCAACATAAAATATTTTCTGTTTTTTAGAAAGATGTAGGACCATAATAAATTACTATCAATGCTGAAAGCTATTTAAAAAGCCATTTAAAATATCTAATATTTATTCAAATCAAGCTTCCCAAATTCGATCACAATTAGAATTTAATTGAATATTTTGCCTTCCATCATCTGTTCAGGTCTAAATGAAGTTGCAAGTCGAAATACAGAAAACACACAATAGTGTCTGTAATAACGAGTTTTAAGCAAGATTAAATATTAGAAACTTGGAATTTAAATATGCAGATTAAAAGTTTGAATTTTTGTAGCTCTTTTCAATCAAAAGAGTTTTGAATAAGTTCTAAATCATTCGGCTACTCTTTCAAACTTCATTTTGCTCAAGAAGTGTGTCATTATATTTGAAGCTGTACTTTGTGGAAATAATTTTGATTTTTAATGAGGGGTAAAAGGGAAAGCTAAAGCAAGAAGCCATACATTCTTTAGTGTAAGATAATCAAACAAAAAGTAGCTTGGAGAGCATCTTTCCTGAGGGCTGGGAGTAGATTTTATTGTTATTTCTATATTAAACAGAAAATTCCACTTTCTATGAAGCATGAAGATCAGAAGTTTCCACATTTACTTTTAAAAGAGTTTTAGGCTTTAATAAAACATATGCTACTTCATTAAAGTTCATGATTGTCATTACTCAAGGAGTGCACATTTTCGCTCTCTGGAAATGGAAGCCATCATCAGTCAAAGTTATTTATAACTTACATAACCCTATATAATTGCATATGGCCTTTAGATGTTAAGATGATCCAATTCTGAGTACTAAACATGTAGAAATTATTCAATTCTCAACTTACAATATATTGAAGTGCAAGGAGGCAACTACCGTCCATCATTTAGATAAAGATCCAAATTAATTCTGAAATACAACTGAAACAGTTACACTTTTAAAATATGATTATTCTATAATTTATTACGATATTCTGATTCTTCATCATGTGGTATTAAACTACATGCATTGATATTGGGATGACCTCATTAATTATACTGACAAAGTGATGAATATGAGTTGTAATACACTATCCTTCGTGACTATGGTGGAAAGGTAAAGTGTCATTTTAAATCCCTTTAACATTGAGTATGGCAATATCATCAGGTTTAAAAGCTGAACACCAGTATAATTGTCACAGCTTTCAATCTAAGTCTTTTCAATTTGTGGAAGAGAATTATTAGACCTGTTATTTTACAGTGATCTACTTGAAATCATTGAATCTGAGCCATCTCCTTATGCTACAAGGAGTCAGGCCTATCTAATTATCCTTCGCAGTAGAGAAAACCATTCATTTGTGTTATGGCAAAATTCATTTTTCAGTTTATATAAAAAAATTCCAAGTCAAATTTGTACCAGATTACTATATTAAGCTATGTTGGAGAAATATGTTATTATGCCCTACATTTACTTGGCCTGTGAGTGTATAATTAAAATAATGGATAGATAGAGCTTATGATTTGGGTATTAGTTTTAATAATACCCAAAAAGGTCCATGTGTTAGGGGCCGGCACTGTGGCATAGTAGGTTAAGCCTCCACATGCAGTGCCAGCATCACATATGGGTGCTGATTTGAGTCCCAGCTTCTCCATTTCCCGATCCTGCTCTCTGCTAATGGCCTGGGAAAGCAGCAGATGGCCCAAGTGCTTGGGCTCCTGCACCCATGTGGAAGACCCAGAAGAAGCTCCTGGCTTTGGCCTGAGTCAGTTGAGGCCATCTGAGGAGTGAATCAGTGAATGGAAGATCTCTCTCTCCCCCTATTCCCATCTCTCTGTAACTCTGCCTCTCAAAAAAATAAATCATTTAAAACAATTTTAAAAAAAATTTAAATGCCCATGTGTTAAAGACTTGACTAAGCTTTAGAGACTGGGTGAAAATTTAATCCAGGTAGGATTTCTGGAAGGTGGTACCTAAGGGGAGTCATCAGGTCATCAGTGGTGTAACCACAGAAGGCAGTTTTCCTAAGGTTAGTTGTAGAAGTCAAGTTGAGCCTCGCCTCTTTACTTCCTGTGTCAACATGTGATGATCATTGATCATTCTGCAATGCTCCACCTTTACCCTCTTCCGCCCTCACCAGATGGGAAAACCAGTAGAACCTGAACAATCTTGGACTGTGCACCTCTAAAACCATAAATCAAAATAAACCTCCTTTCTTCACAAGTATTCTGTGTAAGGTATTTCATTATAGTAGTGAAAAGCTGATTAATACCATAGTGGCCAGTACCTATTCTAGAAAACGTTTTTCCAAACAGAGAAATCCATACATAGGTTAAGCAATGAGCTGACAGCTTTGTTATTTTTTACTTTTTAAAATTTTATTTATTTGAAAGTCAGAGTAGCAGAGAAAAGTAGGGAGGGAGAGGGAGAGAAAGGAGAGAGAATCTTCCATATGCTGTTTCACTTCCCAATTGATACCATTGGGACTAGTCCAGGCTGAAGCCAGGATTCTGGAACTCCATCAGGGTCTCCCACATAAGTGACATGAGCTAAGAACTAGACTCATTGCCTGCTATCTTATCAGGTGAATTAGCAAAGAGTTGGATTGGAATCGGAGCAGCTAGGACTGAAACCAGTGCTCCAACATGGGATGGTGACACCCCAAGCAACTTAGGCCCCTGTGCTACATCAAGAGCCCCATTTTTTACTTCTATTAAGTGTAGTATTTCTTTTCTTTTTACATTCTTTAAAATAAAAATAACTTGTGATAATAATTATATTTTATGCAATTGTTAAGAAAATTAAGGAGCCATTTTTAAAATAATGCCTATTTTGAAATTTTAGATTTTTTAAAAAATGTAAATCCATAGGTTCTTACAAACTTACAGGTAAGGAAAGTTTTTGAAGAGTATCTCTATTTACTTGTAATTATTATAATTATTTCTCAACTCCAATAGCATCTCAATTCTTTAAATTTTAACAAAAGTAAATCAATTGGTTTCATTCACACCTCCAGAAAGTATTAAAGTAGCAATCCTAATCTATGTCTGATTGGTCTAAAGTCTGAGCAGTGATCATAGTGCCTATTGCACAGTAGACCATCTATAAACATTAAGTGCTTTTAGTTTGTTTTCCATATTAAAAGATTTGATAATTCTCTGAGATAAAATCAAGATTAAATATATAATAAACTCCTTTAGTTAACCTTCTAAATATAGGTGTTCAAAACTGTGTAGTTATTACATTAATTCATTACCTGTGGACCATGATAATATTTAATTGCCTACCCATTTTATTGTGTAAGTGGTTATTTCTGTACAAATAACATGGCAGCTTAATACATGCTTACTGACTTAAAATTTGGCTCAACAAAATTCTCATATACCACACACATATATATACATATGCATATGTTTATGTCTGTGTTTATGTAAATGTTTATGTGCCTTTTTGTCTATCCTTCCTACTTATTTGCATGTACTTTATTTTCTATTATTGATGTCACTTTCTCCAAATATTCCTCAAAAGCACCATTTTTCATGACATACTATTTTCATTTTTTATATTTATTTTTTGTTTGCTTTAAAGACGGTGTCACAGACATTGGGGCCAGAGCTGTGGTGCATCGGGTTAATGCCCTGGCCTGAAACGCCAGCATCCCATTTAGGCACCAGTTTGAGACCCAGCTGCTCGACTTCCGATCCAACTCTCTACTATGGCCTGGGAAAGCATTAGAAGATGGCCCAAGTCCTTGGGCCCCTGCACCCGCATGGGAGACCTGGAAGAAACTCCTGGCTTCAGATCAGTGTAGCTCTGGCTGTTGTGGCCAATTGGGGAGTGAACCATGGAATGGAAGACCTCTCTTTCTCTGTTTCTCCTCTCTCTGTGTAACTGACTTTCAAATAAATAAATATTAAAAAAGAAAAGTTACAGAGAGGGAGGGAGAGAGAGAGAGAGAGAGAGAGAGAGAGAATGAGAGTGAGATCTTCCATCTGCTGGTTCAATTCCCAAATGTCCTCATCAGATAGAGCTGTGCCAGGCCAAAGCCAGGCACCCAGAGCTGCTTCTGTGCCTCCCGCGTGGCAAGGGCCCACGCGCTTGGAACATCTTCTAATGCTTTCCCAGGTGCATTGGCAGGGAGCTGGAAAGGGAGTGGAGCGTCCAGGTATTGGCATCCCAGGTGGCAACTTAACCAGCTATGCCACAGTGGCAGCCTCTTCTTTCCTTCCTCCCTCCCTCCCTTCCTTCTTTTCTTCCTTCCTTCCTTCCTTCCTTCCTTCCTTCCTTCCTTCCTTCCTTCCTTCCTTCTTCCTTCCTTCCTTCCTTCCTTCCTTCCTTCCTTCCTTCCCACCCCCTCTCTCTTTCTTTCTCTCTCTCTTTCCCACTCTTTCTCTTTCTTTCTCCCTTCCTTGCTTCTTTCCTTCCTTCTTTTCTCTAAAACTATTCTAGTGGTATCCTCTTAAAAGAAAATGTGTAATACATGAGACATAGAAATAAATGGAGAATTTAGTCCATGATGAGGAGACTGAGTGGCAGTTGATACATGTGTGTGAGGTGAAGAGGATCAGGTGTGAATTTTATAATGTCAGTTTTCTCTGTGATACACAAAGCACGATTATATACTGTGGCAAGTGAACTTGTGCTCCCCTCATAGAAGCCCTCGCTCTAATTTCTGAGACCTGTAATTATGGTACCTTATGTGACAGTGGACTTTGATGATTTCATTAATGTTACATACCTCAAAAATGAGAGATCATTTTAGATTATCAGGGTTGACTGAATCTAATGGAATAAGCACAGACTATTTCAAACTGTTAGAGAAGTGGTACACCAACAGAGGCAGGGAAGTGTTAAATGAGAAAGGATTCAAGCTACTGTTGCTGACTTTGAAGAAGGTGGTTTATGAGCTAATAAATGTGGGTTGTCTCTAATAGCTGAAAATGGCCATCAGCAGACAGACAGTAGAAAATGAAGTCTCCAATATCACAACCACAGATAATTAATTTTTGCCAGCATTACGATCATTCAAAGATATAGATGCTCCTTTGGAGCCACCAAAAAGAGTACATCCCTGCCAATGCCTTGATTTTATCCTGGTATAGTCATACTTCTGTTCCACAAAAATGTGATATGTAAATTTGTGTTTCTTTAAGTCACTAACATTGTGGTTATTTGTGACAGCAGTGATAGAAAATGGAATAAATATGTACATGCTTATGTTACAACAAAGAGGCACAAGAGAGAGTATACTATTGAGGGGAATGATGAACTAGCTTTACCGTATTGATTACTTACATCCCAGCAACATTAGGCTTCTCCTTAAATTAGAATAAAAACTATGTAATCGTATGCTTTTTTTCCTGCAGGATTCTGCTGTAGAGTCATATGTTTGGCCAACATAGAGGTTGGGTTGCCCCAGCAATAGTTGCTAAGGAGATGGTGTTGAAAATGCAAGGAACGGCCGGCGCCGCGGCTCACTAGGCTAATCCTCCACCTAGCGGTGCCGGCACACCGGGTTCTAGTCCCGGTCGGGGCGCCGGATTCTGTCCCGGTTGCCCCTCTTCCAGGCCAGCTCTCTGCTGTGGCCAGGGAGTGCAGTGGAGGATGGCCCAGGTGCTTGGGCCCTGCACCCCATGGGAGACCAGGAAAAGCACCTGGCTCCTGGCTCCTGCCATCGGATCAGTGCGGTGTGCCGGCCGCAGCGTGCCGGCCACGGCGGCCATTGGAGGGAGAACCAACGGCAAAGGAAGACCTTTCTTTCTCTCTGTCTCTCTCTCTCACTGTCCACTCTGCCTGTCAAAAAAATAAAAAAAAGAAAGAAAAAAAAGAAAGAAAATGCAAGGAACAAGTGTCTTGTGACTTGGGCAAGAATGTTTTGGAATTGATGTTTCCTGTGGTCTAGTTCTATTAGAGAAGGTGATGAAACACTAGGGAATCTCGGGTGTTAGAGAATATAATGGGAAAAAGAAAAGGAATACATGTGACAATAAGAAAGTGGGGGAAAAAAGCATAGAAGATGGTCAAAGAGGGTATTTGATTTTTTTACAGAATTATTTTATTGATTTCAAAGACAGAGTTACAGAGAGAGGTAGAAGACCACAGAGGGGGGAGAGAGAGAGAGAGAGAGAGAGAGAGAGAGATCTTTCATTCCATTGGTTTACTCCCCAAATGAATGCAAAGTTCAGAGCTGAGCTGATCCGAAGCCAGGAGCCAGGAGTTTCTTCCAGGTCTCCCATGTGGGTGCAGGAGCCCAAGGACTTGGGCCATCTTTACTGCTTTCCCAGGCCATAACAGAGAGCTGGATCAGAAGTAGAGCAGCTGGTACTAGAACCGGCACCCATATGGGATGCTGGTGCTGCAGGCTGGGGCTTTAGCCCACTGCTCCACAGTGCCAGCCCCATAGAGTATTTGATTTGAAAATATAATAAAGTCCAATTTGAAAAAGGTTTTGGTATTCCTTCATTCAAGTATCTTTTGAAATATCAATGAAAAGATACAAAATATCTTAAAAACAATGAATATATCCTGGTATCTAAAGAAATTCTTCTTAATTGCAGCAGCAAGGAAATGCTTGCATTGGCAGCTACATGTAAACTGTACCTATTTTGTTGTATGATCCAGGAGAATATTAATGACCAGGAATAAGTGAAGGTTGGATCTGAATTCTCCAAAGTTGAACCTTAATTCCAAATCCTAGGAAAGATTTCCTCTACAACATGAAAACCATACAGGAACTGGAACTAATTAAAAATAGTCATCCAATTAATTATTTTTAAAAATACATGTGTTTTTTACTAACATTTTGAAAGTAGTTTGTATACTTTCCAATGTATTCAGTTCTATTAAAAAAAGACTTTTAAAATACTTGATGTGTAATCTTTAACAAAGACCATGGTTTATTCTACTGAATATTAAAAAATACACATTTTGATTTTGGTTTGCTTAATTTCATTTCTCAATACAAATAAGGCTATGCTGATTACAATTGTAAATAACTACATGCTTCATGAAAAATGAAAATTAAAGTGTATAGCAGTTTTATTTTGCCTTGACCCATGGTACCTTTGATATTCCTTATATTTTTGTGTTGCTGATATTTTTCCTATTTATTTTATCCTTTTAGCTCAAGTGAAGACACAAAGTACAAAATGAGGAACAAATATTTCCAAAATACATACATTCATGTATTTTAAAAATAAAATGATAAACGATCAATTTTTAATTTTTCTAAGTTATTATTTTCCTGTGTGAAAATGAATTAAATTTTGGAAGGCCATTTAAATAGAACAATTAAATATGCTGATATTTTCATAGGGCTTAGACATAGTTAGGAATACTGTAAACACTTTATAAATGTTCATCATTTTATTATTATTAAACTTGACCCAGGCCTTAGAGTTACGGATTTGAAGTCCTGTCATTCCTTTTACAGCATACTATGGTTATATGGAGCTGGTGTTCTATGAAACTCTTTACATCAAAAATGTGTATAGAAAAATCCATTCATGTGAAGAAATGGACAGAGGATCCCAACTATTTTCCTTTGAAGTTAAATATTATTAAAATATAAAAAGAGAGTGGAATGATCCTCTACAATGTCATTTCCCGGGATCTGACAACAAGAGCTGAAAAGTTTGTCATGAGGGCAGGAGGGAACTGTGCTGCACGGCTGGTCGTGTCCCAGGAGTAAAGATCAGAGGGAGTGGTGGCAGATGATCAAGTAAGTGAATATGCTCGCTCTTGACTCAGATTTCCTGACTCCAGGTTAGTCTACAGAAATAAAAGACCCTAAAACGATTTAACCCTGGCCAGTACTGGCATGGGGCATCCTTGATAAATACAGCATAGTTCTGGAAGTGGAAATTTCTTACACATGTAAAGGATTTATATCATACTGTAATAAAAAAGACAAAAGATTTCATTAATAATGGCCACAGCAAAGGGAGTATAAAAAAGCAATCAAATTAATTGGCTCAATGAAACCAAAACCTCACCACCAGACTTTTTTTTAAAAACTTTTATTTAATGAATATAAATTTCCAAAGTACAGCTTACGGATTACAGTGGCTTCCCCCCACATAACTTTCCTCCCACCCGCAACCCTTCCCTTTCCTGCTCCCTTTCTCCTTCCATTCACATCAAGATTCATTTTCAATTCACTTTATATACAGAAGATCAGTTTAGTATACAATAAGAAAAGATTTCTACAGTTTGAACCCACATAGAAACACAAAGTGAAAAATACTGTTTGAGTACCAGTTATAGCATTAAATCACAATGTACAGCACATTAAGGACAGAGATCCTACATGAGGAGTAAGTGCACAGTGACTCCTGTTGTTGAATTTACAAATTGACACTCCTGTTTATGGCATCAGTAATCTCCCTATGCTCCAGTAATGTGTTTCCAAGGCTATGGAAGCCTTTTGAGTTCACCAACTCCTATCTTATTTAGAAAAGGTCATAGTCAAAGTGGAAGTTCTCTCCTCCCTTCAGAGAAAGGTACCTCCTTCTTTGAAGACCTGTACTTTCCACTGGGATCTCACTCACGGAGATATTTCATTTAGGTCATTTTTTTTTTTTTTTCCAGAGTGTCTTGTCTTTCCATGCCTGAAATACTCTCATGGGCTTTTCAGCCAGATCCGAATGTCTTCAGGGCTGATTCTGAGGCCAGAGTGCTATTTAGGACATCTGCCATTCTATGAGCCTGCTGTGTATCTCGCTTCCCATGTTGGATCGTTCTCTCCCTTTTTTATTCTATCGGTTAGTATTAACAGACACTAGTCTTGTTTATGTGATCCCTATGACTCTTAGACCTATCAGTGTGATCAATTGTGAACTGAAATTGATCACTTGGACTAGTGAGATGGCATTGGTACATGCCACCTTGATGGGATTGAATTGGAATCCCCTGCTATGTTTCTAACTCTACCATTTGGGGCAAGTCAGCTTGAGCATGTCCCAAATTGTACATCCCTTCCCTCTCTTACTCCCACTCTTATATTTAACAGGGATCACTTTTCAGTTAAGTTTCAACACTTAAAAATAACTGTGTATTGATTACAGAATTAAACCAATAGTATTAAGTAGATCAGACAAAAAAATACTAAGAAGGATAATGTATTAAGTTGTTCATCAACAGTCAGGGTGAGGGCTGATCAAGTCATCGTTTCTCATTGTGTCCATTTCACTTCAACATGTTTCCTTTTTGGTGCTTAGTGAGTTGTCACCGATCAGGGAGAACATATGATATTTGTCCCTTTGGGACTGGCTTATTTCACTCAGCATGATATGTTCCAGATTCCTCCAATTTGTTGCAAATGACTGGATTTCATTGTTTCTTACTGCGGTATAGTATTCTATGGAGTACATATCCCATAATTTCTTTATCCAGTCTACTGTTGATGGGCATTTGGGTTGGTTCCAGGTCTTAGCTATTGTGAATTGAGCTGCAATAAACATTAATGTGCAGACAGCTTTTTGTTTGCCAATTAAATTTTCTTTGGGTAAATTCCAAGGAGTGGGATGGCTGGAATGAATAGTAGGGTTATCTTCAGGTTTCTGAGGAATCTCCAGACTGACTTCCATAGTGGCTTGACCAGTTTGCATTCCCACCAACAGTGGGTTAGTGTCCCTTTTCCCCACATCCTCTCCAGCATCTGTTGTTGGTAGATTTCTGTATGTGGTTTTGATTTGCATTTCCCTGATGGCTAGTGATCTTGAACATTTTTTCATGTGCCTGTTGGCCATTTGGATTTCCTCTTTTGAAAAATGTCTATTGAGGTCCTTGGCCCATCACTTAAGTGGATTGTTTATTTTTGTTTTTGTGGAGTTTCTTGATCTCATTGTAGATTCTGGTTATTAACCCTTTATCTGTTGCATAGTTTGCAAATATTTTTTCCATTTCTGTCAGTTGTCTCTTCACTCTCCTGTTTCTTTTGCAGTACAGAAACTTCTCAATTTGATGCAATCCCAATAGTTAATTTTGGCTTTGCCTCCCTGTGCCTCCCGGGTCTTTTCCAGGAAGTGTTTGCTGGTGCCAATATCTTGAAGGGTTTCTCCAGTGTTCTCTAATAATTTGATGGTGTCGAGTCGTACACTTAGGTCTTTAATCCATGTTGAGTGGATTTTGTGTAAGGTGTAAGGTAGGGGTCTTGCTTCATGCTTCTGCACGTGGAAATCCAGTTTTCCCAGCACCATTTATTGAATAGACTGTCCTTGCTCCAAGAAATGGTTTTAGATCCTTGATCAAAAATAAGTTGGCTGTAGATGTTTGGGTTGATTTCTGGTGTTTCTATTCTGTTCCATTGGTCTATCCATTTGTTTCTGTACCAGTACCATGCTGTTTTGATTACAACTGCCCTGTAGTATGTCCTGAAATCTGGTATTGTGATGCCTCTAGCTTTGTTTTTGTTGTACATATTGCTTTAGCTATTCGAAGTCTCCTGCGTCTCCATATGAATTTCAGCATCATTTTTTCCAGATCTTAGAAGAATGTCTTTGGTATCTTGATTGGCATTGCATTGAATCTATAAATTGCTTTTGGGAGAATGGACATTTTGATGATGTTGATTCTTCCAATCCATGAGCATGGAAGATTTTTCCATTTTTGGTATCCTCTTCTATTTCTTTCTTTAAGGTTTTGTAATTTTCATCATAGAGTTCTTTAACGCCCTTGGTTAAGTGTATTCCAAGGTATTTGATTTTGTAGCTATTGTGAATGGGATTGATCTTAGCAGTTCTTTCTCAGCCGTGGCACTGCTTCTGTATACAAAGGCTGTTGATTTTTGTGCATTGATTTTATATCCTGCTACTCTACCAAACTCTTCTATGAGTTCCAATAGTCTCTTAGCAGAGTTCTTTGGATCCCCTAAATAAAGAATCATATCGCCTGCAAAGAGGGATAGTGACTTCTTCCTTCTCAATTTGTATTCCTTTAATTTCTTTTTCTTGTCTGATGGCTCTGGCTAAAACTTCCAGAATTATGTTAAATAGCAGTGGTGAGAGTGGGCATCCCTGTCTGGTACCAGATGTCAGTGGAAATGCTTCCAACTTTTCCCCATTCAATAGGATACTGGCAGTCAGTTTTTCATAAATTGCTTTGATTGTATTGAGGAATGTTCCTTCTATACCCAGTTTGCTTAGAGTTTTCATCATGAAAAGGTGTTGAATTTTATCGAATGCTTTCTCTGCATCTATTGAGATAATCATATGGTTTTTCTTCTGCAGTCTGTTAATGTGGTGAATCATGTTGGTTTTTTTTAATAGTATCCTGTAGATTCCCAAAAATATTTTTTAGATTTCTAATTTCCTCTTCTTTTCTTTGGTTTGACTGTATGTTTTCCTGTGCTCTGTCTTCTAAGTCTGATATTCTCTCTTCTGCTTCACTGACTCTGTTTTTTAGACTCTAATGTGTTTGTCATTTGATCTATTGAATTCTTCATTTCATTTTGATTTCTCTTCACTATCACAGTTTCCTGTTCTACTAGTTTATGCATTTCATTTTGATTCCTCCTTAAGAATTTATTTTCATGAGAGAGATTTTTTATCCTGTCCAATAAGGATTTCTGTAGTTCAAGAATTTGCTTTTGAAAACTTCTAAATGTTCTTATCATAAATTTTTTGAAACCCATATCTTGCATTTCTTCTATCTCATCATCTTCATAATCTTGGCTTGGGGTGTTTTGTTTATCTGAGGGGTCATAGTGTCTTCATTGATCTTGTTCCCTTTGTTTTTGTGTTTGTTGCTTGGCATTGTGAATTCTTCTTCCCTCACTGTGTGTGTGTGTGTGTGTTTTATATTATGTCTGTGTTAAGTGGACTGTCTGCTGTTGGAGGAGCCTTGGAGGCTTTAGATGGGTGTGGCCAGAGAGCTCTGCTTAGTTCTTCAGTGTTAAGGGTGTGCCAAAGGTGACACACTCAGGTTAGGTGTGGTAAATCTCTCTCTTTTTATTTATTTATTTATTTATTTATTTATTTATTTATTTATTTTATTCAGGAGTGAAGTAATACCACACAGATGAGCAGAATTGATGGTATTTAGCTTCTGATCTCTGGCTTCTATGTGTATATCATTCATCTGCTTTTTCCTACAGACTACCCAAAGAATCTGTGCAGGCTCAGTTTCTCCTGCAGTCTCCCACCTGGTTGCCTATGTTACCAAATGGTAGTGTCTCTGGAGAGTACTCACGTGACCTCCGTGAGTTCTCTCACCCACCGTCTCTTTTTTCCCCCGCCTCAGTTCATTAGCTCTACCCTTTCACTAAATGCTAACCTCCTGGTATTTCACCTCCCCCAGAGTCAGGTTTTTCTGTTTGACTGAGGGCAGGAGCAAGTCTGTCATGCTCAGCTCTGAGTTCGCGCGCAGCTCTGATGTCCCGCACTGGTCTGAGGTCGCACACCTGTTACGTATATCCAGAACGGCGCCTGTTCTTTGTCTCTTGCTCGCCTTTGCAAGGTCGGCAGAGAGAGAAACTCGTCTGTACCAGTCCCCCCCCACCTTTTTTTTTCTTCTCTCCTGTAGTCAGTCTGGTGAACTTTCCCCAGCGGGGCCTCAAGCCGGGTTCCCTCTAAGCTCTGTCTGCCGTTTCCCCGCCAATGTCTCAGGTTACTGAGCTCACCTCCCCTTCCAGCGCTGATGTGTGGACTTGGAGCCGTGGGCATCCCTGCTCTGCCCGCTGGTCGTCTGCATCACATCCACTAGATCCGGAAGAGTTTCCTCTGCATTTTTTTCTCTGAGCCGTTCCCTGTAATTACTGTAATTCCTCTTTTATCAACCTATCTTTTCCCAGACTATCAGTACGCGTCCTCACTATTCTGCCATCTTGGCTCCGCCGCCCCACCAGACTTTTAATTAAGGAAAACACCAATTCCGTTTTCCAAAGGTAGCAGTAGGGGTATGTATTGTGGCTTAAAGGGTTAATACATAACTTGGCACAACTGCATCCCATATCAGAGTGCTGGTTGGGTGTCATCCCACTTCCGATACAGCTTCCTGCTAGCGTTCCTAGAAATGCAGTAGATGATGACTCAGGTACTTGGGTTTCTCACATGGCGTTTCAGGCTTCCGATTTAGGCCTAGCGCTGCCTCAGCCCCTGTGGACATTTGGGTAGGTGAACCAGCGGGTGGAAGATATTCTCTCTCTCTCTCTCTCTCTCCCCATCTCCATAACTCTTTTATTTCAAATGAATAAACTTAATCTTTCTTTCTTTTTTTTTGTTTTTGTTTTTAGTTCTTTGTTTTCTGTTACTCACATGGGATACATGGCTGAAATTCTGGCCTTCTGGTTTGGCCTGTTCCAGCCTCAGCTGCTGTGTGCAATTTGGGAATTTGGTATTGAATTAGCAGATAGAGGGTCTCTCTCTCTCATATAAATAAATAAATAATCTTTTTTTTAAAAAGATAACATCAAGGGTAACATTTATAGATATTAAGTTTGGTGTATATTTTCGTTAAATCCTTGAAGGTCAATTAACAGGAACACTGGGATGGTGACTTCGTTAATGGTGTATGTGTGAGAGAGCCATCTAGATGAACATAAATACTTGCAATTATAGAAATTTCTGTCACCTGGCTGTGATGACAAGAGGAGCTGCTAAATCAGTAATGTGACTATGTTGCATGTCAACGTACTTTCAAAATTTGTGCTTGCTCCATTCTCTGAAGCAATATTGTATTCAATTTCTTTAAAAAAAAGATTTATTTTATTTATTTGAAAGATAGAGTTACAGAGAAGGTAGAGACAGAGAGAGAGGTCTTCAATCTGCTGGTTCACTCCCTAAATAGCTGCAACGGCCAGAGCTGAGCCAATCCGAAGTCAGGAGCCAGGAGCTTCCTCCTGGTCTCCCATGCAGGCACAGGGGCCCAAGGACTTGGGCCATCCTCCACTGCCTTCCTAGGCCACAGCAGAGAGCAGGACTGAAGAAGAGCACGAAGACCAGAACCAGCGCCCATATGGGATGCCGGCACCTCAGGCCAGGGCTTTAACCCATTGTGCCACAGCACTGGCCCTTTAAATTCAATTTCTTTAATGCACACATGAAGACAGACATTTTAGAAAACCAAAGGACCTAGAGATTGTCAAAATGTTGGCTTCATCTTTTCTATCCAAAACAGTCTTACCCAATAGGAAAACATTACCATAATTTCTTCTTTGGGAAGAGAATTTAAGGGAATAACTAACTTTTCTACTTTTTGTGTGCTTGGAGTTTTCTTTCCTACTTGGTAACTACTTGATAAAACCCATTTGTAAAAAATGATTACCAATGGAGTGGTCCAATCAAAATTCATTGTTTCCTTTTAAAAGGAGTTTATTGACAGGAATACTTAGTAGACTGAGACATTATACAGAAACTGTGGGAAAATTCAGGCAACTTACATCAATTTTTACAAATTATCTCTTTTCAAAAGCACATGTATATCTCAATGTAAAGACATTAGACAGTTTCCAGCCATTTTCTATTCTCATTTTTTCCTCACAGGAGTGCAAAGTCATTGACTGGCTCATGCTATAGAGGAGTCAGAAATATTTGGTCTAGGTAGTCTAACAAGTTTCTGTGGATGTGGTAAAACTGATTAATTGGTCTATATGCTTTTTATTGAGAAAAGAGTGAGATTATCTTTCTGGACAGATGAGGCATAGTGACTAAATTTTTGCCAAGGAACATGAACAAAATCAGGGTTACAGGAGGCAAAATCTGACCATTTTTAAAAATAAAAATAAATATTTAGTTTATATTCATTTGTTCAAAGTGCTAAAACATAAGTGCACACATGTATGTCCCCAACTTTCTTTTATATCTCCACTCCACATACACAGTGCTCTGTCCTTTTAAGTAAATGTGATAGATGTATCATTGTTTATATTTTCAGTGAGCTTTTTCCAACTACTTTTCAAAATCTTGAGAAAATATGTCCCCACTTTCAGGTACCACTGCCTGCCATTTATGGGTACCTTCTATAGGTAATTTTAAATGCCCTTTTATTTTTAGTCAAACCATATCAAATGTACTTTCTAAATTTCTACAATACCACATTTTGTTTCTTTATAATACAGTAACTTTGTGGAAAATTAATTAGATATTAAATGAAGCATTGTATACTTTTTAAGCTGTTCACCTATTTGCAATAAAGCTATTGTATTTGCAGAAAATTTAGGTAAACAACACATTCAATTAATTAAAATATCATATTATAAAAGGATATTTTATTTTAATTTGCAAAAATGAAGTAGTTGCATTATTCATTTCAACAGTGTTTTATGTTAGAAAGATTAATCGAAATAGAGTAGTTTGGAACATTTACTTGAATGAAAATTGAGTCCTAAGTGACATTTCAAAGCTCAAACTGATAGGAAACAGCTTCAGGTGACATTGTGCAGAGAATTCTGTGATTAACATGTTTAAGAGTCACTGAAAGAAAAATATATTCAAGAACAACAGCAACAAAAAATTTAAATGATGGAGAAAATGTAGGTCATTTTATAGAACAACGAAGACCTTATGGCAAGTTTGCCTTTTATTTGTTTATTTTTCATTTATTTGGTTTTGATTTACAAAACTTTGCCTCCCTAAGTAGGTAAAAATGGTCCCATCTCTTTTTATCATGTTTCTACTACAAATAAATCTTGGAAGTAAGCAGTAGAAGACATTAAGCCCCTTCTTTCTCTTACATCAACTTTGTGGAACAGGAGCCCTGAAGCGGAGCCTGTGTCAAGTAACAGTGAGAGAGACTCACCAAAGAGAGTTGACCACACTTCTGAAGGAAATGCTCTTAATATCCAGTGTCTCTGGTTAGATATCAAATTGCTCTACTTCTTTGTGCTCACCCTATTTAGCACTATCTTTGTATTTATAACCCAATGTAATTTGTTTTGGTACAAATCTTTTTTTTTTTTTTTTCATTTTTTTTTTAAACTTTTATTTAATGCATATAATTTTCCAAAGTACGACTTATGGATTACAATGGCTTCCCCCCCATACCGTCTCTCCCACCCACAACCCTCCCCTTTCCCACTCCCTCTCCCCTTCCATTCACATCAAGATTCATTTTCGATTATCTTATTATACAGAAGATCAGCTTAGTATACATTAAGTATGGATTTCAACAGTTTGCTCCCACACAGAAACATAAAGTGAAAAATAATAGATGATTTTTTAAATGATGATGAAATCAGAGCAGACCTATTGTCATGTTTAATCCCAGTGAGAGTCAAGTTGGGAATTGATAATTTCTTTTTTTTTTTTTTTTTACAGAGGATCAGTTTAGTATGCATTAAGTAAGGATTTCAACAGTTTGCACCCCCATAGAAACACAAAGTGAAATATATTGTTTGAGTACTCGTTATAGCATTAAATCTCAATGTACAGCACATTAAGGATAGAGATCCTACATGAGGAGTAAGTGCACAGTGACTCCTGTTGTTGACTTTACCAATTGACACTCCTGTCTATGGCATCAGTAATCTCCCTATGCTCCAGTCATGAGTTTCCAAGGCTATGGAAGCCCTCTGAGTTCTCCGACTCTTATCTTGTTTAGACAAGGTCATAGTCAAAGTGGAGGTTCTCTCCTCCCTTCAGAGAAAGGTACCTCCTTCTTTGATGACCTGTTCTTTCCACTGGGATCTCACTCGCAGAGATCTTTTGCCAGAGTGTCTTGGCTTTCCATGCCTGAAATACTCTCATGAGCTTTTCAGCCAGCTCCGAATGCCTTTAGGGCTGATTCTGAGGCCAGAGTGCTATTTAGGACATCTGCCATTCTATGAGTCTGCTGAGTATCTCACTTCCCATGTTGGATCACTCTCCCCTTTATTTACTCCATCAGTTAGCGTTAGCAGGTACTAGACTTGTCTATGTGCTCCCTTTGACTCCCAGTCCCTCCACCATGACCAACTGTGAACTGAAACTGATCACCTGGAACAGTGAGATGGCATTGGTACATGCCACCTCGATGGGATTGAATTGGAATCCCCTGGTATGCTTCCAACTCCACCATTTGGGGCAAGTCAGCCTGAGCATGTCCCAAATTATACATCTCTTCCCTCTCCCATTCCCACCACCATGTTCAACAGGGATCACATTTCAGTTAATTGTCAACACTTAAGAATAACTGTGCATCAATTACAGATCTAAACCAGTCATATTAAGTAGAACAGATAAAAAAACTACTAAGAGGGATAATGTATTAAGTTGTTCATTAACAGTCATAGCCCTGACTGTTTTGGTACAAATCTTGTCACTTAGTATGTACTACATTCCTGAACTTGCAAAAGGATGGGAATATTATTCTATGAATCATGATCTAGACGTGAAGTAGAGAAATTTCCCAAAGAGGTAAGGGAGAGATACAGCTTTCACACTCCCAATTCATTGTATTGAAGAAGTAAGTCTCTTCCTTTTTCAACTGCCTACTGTTGGGGACAGCCATTTATAATGTTCAGTGTAAGCTGTATAATGAGTGGGTAAGCTATATTTTACAGCTTTAGCTGACCTCACTCCAAAGGCCCAAGACAGTTTTAATGTTCTCCTCACCTTGACTAAATTCTAGATAGGCTTTTGATCTGCCTCTAGGCCCCTAACCAACCTTCTTAAAGCATTTACTTGAGAAGAATATGTAATTACAAGTTCTTATCTTAGCACCTTTGAACTGTAAATCTTTTTAAAAGCCTCTTGCCAATTTTACAACCCAGGAATGTCTTTCTCAAGGACCTGGGAGCCATCTCTTTGAAATGTAGTCATTAAGATGATAGCGCCCCTGTCTAATCCTCTCTGGGGAAAGGTAGTGGCCTAAATTTGGTGAGTTCCTTGTCTAAGTTGTAAAATGGTCTCCAATCATAAAGCTAAGAGAAAGTTTATTTTTCCTCTGGGTAATTAGCAAACACATGGCCCATGATCTTCCTCTCACTTCGGACTTGAGAAATTCTCCCACCCTTTGTTAAAGCAGAATTGGGAATTAATTCTGAACTCCCTGTACTATCACAATAGCCTTAGGAAATGGTGGTTACTTGTTTAACTTTGTATAGTGCTACTGTTGCTTTGAAATATTCATTGTACAGATTCTTCAACTGGAGAAGAGTCACAAAGAGTTTGGATTAAGCTTCCAAGAATTTGTTTAAGTGGAATTTGAACCTGTTTATCTTCATGACTCGTGGATGTTAATTAGGATTACTGGTGACAGAAGCCACAACTACTGAAGAACAGTTTTTGTGGAGGAAAACATAGACGCCTTCACTGAAACAAAACTTGGTCTCAGGTGTAAATATTCCCCAGACAATTTTGTGGCCAGCGTCCTTTTAAAAGTGGGAGTTGTTCCAGTAGTAATCACAGGATAGAGAATAAATGATGTATCTTGAAAAACAATACTTTCGGGGCTGGCGCTGTGGTGTAGCTGGTAAAGCTGCTGCCTGCAGTACCAGCATCCCATATGGGAGCTGGTTTGAGTCCCAGCTACTCCACTTCCGACCCAGCTCTCTGCTATGGCCTGGGAAAGCAATAGAAGATAGCCCAAGTCCTTGGGCCCCTGCACCTGTGTGGGAGACCCAGAAGAAGCTCCTAGCTCCTGGCTTCAGATCGGCGCAGCTCTAGCCATTGTGGCCAATGGGGAGTAAACCAGCGGATAGAAGACTTTTCTGTCTCTCTACTTCTCTGTCTCTCTCTCTGCCTCTCCTTCTCTCTGTGTAGCTCTGACTTTCAGATAAATAAATAAATAAATAAATCTTAAAAAAAAAAAAAGAACAGATGGTAGAAGTTGGATGCCATGAGTGTGAATGGCCTCTTTGCCTGGGGACCTCTCTAGATGATCAGCTTCCTCATCTTTTTTTCCTCACATAACCTGGGACCCTGCTACTCATCTCGTATCTGTGAGTCTCCTGTGTAGTTTTCCAAGGTTCTAGTCATCTTCATGATATTAAAACTCAGATCAGATGGAAACTGAGACACAATGTACTCTGTGCTCCTCTAATTATTTGGTTAATATAGTATCAAGAACAATGTTAAAGGTGGAAATGACATAATATATTAAGTTGCTCAGCTCTGGTGATGGGTATGAGGAAGTTTTAAATGAAATTTTGTCTATTATGTTTGTTTTTCAGTGAGTTCATGACATTTTGTCGTTTCCCTCTGTTGCATTTTCCACCTTTGCAGGTGCACAGTGACAGGTTCCTTAACTTTCAACATCCAGAATGCCCAGAATGTCATATGATAGACTTGGCATGTAGTTGCTACTGCAACAATTAGAAATACAGAGCACTACTTTTATAGTGGCAACTGGGCAGTAGGACTATTTGCTATGAAGCCATCCCTTTCTCTACCTTATCACTTCAAGCCAATTTAATTTGTTTTTTAAAATTTATTTGAAAGGCAGATCAATATAGAGACAGACTGATGGAGACAAGAGCGAGAGAGAGAGGAAGAAGCAGACTTCAAGCCATTTAAACACACTCACACTTAAACACCTATTTCACCAGGCAGACTCCATGCTGTCTTCAGCATTATTCCTTTTATAATAGGTTTTTTTTTTCTTGTTTTCTTCTCCCTGTTCTGAAGTCACATCCTTGGCCAAGCTATGCTGTGCATGAGGTACATTTTTGGAGGGATAAGAAAGATAACAGTGACCACCTGCTGCACGGACGCTCTACCTGCTGCTCTTCTGATTATCTGTGCTAGGATGAGGCAGCTCTTAAAAAGATCTAAGATTAGGGCTGCTCAGAGGGAAGTGAACTGGGTATCAGGAGAACACAGGAGCGAATCGATGAATTACCGACTGTACTTGCCTCACCTCAGCAGCATATTTAGAAACTCCAGTCTTTCCAAATTTGTTGTATCTGGCAAGTCTCTCTCTGAATTTACTGTAAGTAGGAGGAAAAAGCCAACTGAGATTTTTGATCCCAGGAATAATGTTTTCTTCATGGGTTTTCTATGATGTGTTCGCTGACAGCCTCCCATTGTGAAATTTCCTCTTCAAATACCTCCTTTTTTTCAGAACAGATCCAAGATTATTATTCAGGAAAAGAAAGAATTATTTCTAGAAAAATAAAAAAAAAATCCTTCACTGTTCCTGTTCAATTTCTGGCTATAGGAGAGAAAAAGAGTGCATGAAACCCACCTTTTTTAAAAAATATATACTTATTTATTTATATTTTATTTGAAAAGCAAAAATCAGAGAGAGAAAATGAGAGAGCAAGGAAGTGAGAAAGAGAGAAAGTCACTCCTCAAATGCCTGCAGCAGCCAATAATGAAGGAGACTGAAGCCAGGAGTCTGGAACTCAGCCTGGGCCTCCCACGTTGGTGGCAGAGACCCAAGCCATCTCCTGATGGCTAGAAAGCTATATCTTAAAAATTATAGAGCATTGCATCTCTCAACATATTTTCTTGCATTGTACCCACATGGAATTCCTAATCATTAATTTTCCTAAAATACACTTCTGGCCATAGGACTCCCTGTATGACACACAAATATTAAAAATGTTGTATTGTCTTAAAAACATCTGAACTCCTCAGTTTGACACCCCAAATCTAACTTGAATGCTTAATTAAAACATTTTATAATTTTTCCCTTCCCAGTTCTTTCTTTTCATCCTGTATTTCCCCTTTTCCTCTTCTTTTTGGTTGTTCTCTACACCAGAGAAAGAGGTGCTTTCTCTTCAAAACTTAGAATACATTGTTTTAATTTTGCATATATTAATTTCTTAAACCAAATAATGATATCATTAGATAGATGGCATTACAGTTCCATCTTGCATGTAAAAATTTTGTTAGGAAGTGTAAGTGCAGTAGCATAATTCCAAAGCTATGGAGAGGTGAAGTTTCAACAAATGTACTCATTATTGGTTTTTCTATGCACCTTTTAAAATCATTATAATAGATGTTATTGGAAACCAAATATTTCCAAGTGTTTTATACCTAGTAGGTAGTTAGATACACAAATATATTTGTAAATTTCAATGGAAATATTTGGAACAGGATGATATTACCTATGAATTAGAATATGAAGAAGAGATTAAATCTAGACATTACATTACCCTACTGTCAAAAGCTTGCTTTTGGGACTGGCATTATGGTGTATAGGGTAAGAGCCACTGCCTGTGATGCTGGGGTCCCAAGCGGGTACCAGTTCGTGTCCTGGCTACTCCACTCCCTGCTGATGGCATGAGAAAAGTAGTGGAAGATGGCTCAAGTGCTTTGGTCCCTTCTACTCATGTGAGAGACCTGGAGGAAGCTCCTGGCTCCCAGCTTCAGCCTGGCCCAGCCAAGCCTTTGTAGGCATTTGAAAATTGAATCAGCAAATGGAAGATGTCTCTTTCTGTTTCTCCTTCTCTCTCTGCAATTCTGACTTTCAAATTAATAATGTTGAAATAAAAGCTTGCTTATGAATCATGGCTCTATTTCAAAACCATGAGTACAATCTTAGAAGACATTTTTGCTACACAAGAAAATAAGTTGAGAAATACAGTGCCCAATATTTTTTAATAATATAGGTTTCTAGCTTTGGCACTCTGTGATGGTGAGTACCAATTTTCTCATCCACAAAAGGAAAAAAAATAATACCCACTATAGAGTTATTTTTAAATTTTTATATGAATCAACATTAACAATATTTAGTTTACTTATAGAACCCAGCATAAGTTTTTATAAAAATATTTATTTTATTTCATTGAAAGTCAGATTGATGGAGAGACAGGGAGAAATAGAGAGGAAGAGAGAGAAAGAGAAAGAGAGACAGAGACAGAGACAGAGACAGAGCAAGAGAAAGATCTGCCACCTGGTGGTCAACTTGACAAATGTCTGCAATGACCAGGGCTGTTCCAGGTATAAGACTATAAGACAAGAAACCATCGGATCTTCTGTGTGACAGGGGCCCAAGGTCTTGGGCATCTTCTGCTACCTTCCCAGATGCTTTGGCAGGGAATTGGATTGGAAGTAGAGCAACCAGGACTTGAATGAGTGCTCTGAGACGAGATGAACAAGGCCAGCCCTGAGTCTTTCTTGATAAGGTTTATTCTTCAACTTCTCTTCTGTCTAAAATATAGTCAGCAATTATAGTTACCTCATAATCTTAAGGATTAAGTGGGAAAAAGCATGGATAAATAATAGATACTAAGTATTTATAAAATATTTCATATTTCCATTATAATGCTATGCATTATCTATCTAGCCATAATGCTATGCATTATCACATTCTTTCACACAAATATATTTTACATCAATAACTTTTGAATTATTCTCTTGTCATAAGACATATCATTTTAATAACTCCTGAAAGACATATATAAGTAGTTCTGAGACAGAATTGACATTTTTAATATCCTTTCACCTTGCCATGAACTTCAGTATGTTTGCTCCCTTGATTCTTTCAACAGAATAACTTCAGACAAGGAAATTAAATTTTTTGTAGTTGACTCATAATTCATTGAAAATGCCCAATATATGAGGAAATATTGAATTTAAAACATTAAAGCTTTCATCTTTCCTTTTTATATATAATATCTACTTTAATTAATGTAACATCTTTTCCTAAAATGAGTAATCTCTGTTGCAATCATGTAGACTTGACTAGATTAAAGTAATTCACAGTCTTTAATCTTGTAAGTTTAAACAAATGTATTTCCAAATTGGAGTAATGCACATTGTCTCTTATTATTCAATATAAGTTATCAATGTGCTTACAGTGGGGGCAATATTTAAATTTGAAAGCATTCTCAGTTCAAAGGTTTTTTAATCAAAACTGTGACTAAAGTCATTCCTCTTAATGGCTCTTACTGGTCTCACTATTAGAGAACACTATCTCTTTCCAATTGAGAAGAGAAACTAGCTTAATTTTCTTGAGAAGTCTGAGCTTTTCATTACTCATTATTCACCCACATAGTCTCTAAGTAAACTTGTAGTAAAATTGATTATGTTCCTAGATAGACAAAATTATAATCAAAGATTGAGGAGACATTCTTAGCAGATTCTCTAAGAAACATCTTGAGGTAGAATATTATTAAATAGTGTAAACTCATGGTTTTAGCCCACAAGATGCATCCTTTCTGTGCAGTTTGAAAAGTAGAGCAATTCTACTTTTCTACAACTGTAACTGTCAGTGCAGGGATTGTGATTTGGAGGATAAAAGAAACCAGAGGGAAACTGAGAATATTGGAAATCTAGAGAGATAATTGTGATTGACAACTTTGTATCATTCTAGGCCTTCCATAACACTGTAAAGGGGCACATTTTTATTCTGCAAATCTACCAGGATTTCCACAGATATCTGTTGGATTCAAGACATAAAACCTCCAACTTGTCTGGCATGGTGGTCATAAGAGCTCAAAGCCCATAGTTCGTTCAAAGTTGTGAAAGAAAAATTAGATGTATATGTCCAAGACATACCTAGAATTTATCCTCTCAAATTTTGAAAATTAAAAGAAAATTTGAATAGGCTATGAAAGTCAATGATAAAACATATGATAAAATATTTGAAATGATGGAAAAGAATGAGAAGTTTAGAATATTGGTATATAAAGTTGAATGGATGCAAATGGGAACATTTGGAGAGCTACAGAGATGGGATGGAAAGAGCATGCACATGGGGAATAGAAGTTTGTGCTCTATTTTGCAACTGTGTCATTAAGCCAGCTGTGTAACAGATTTAAATTTTGTTTCATGGTAGCTTATCAAAAAATCAGGATGATGATTCAATGTGGTTCCAGCTGTGTTCCTTGAACTTTAGGGGGTTATAAAACAAGATTATGAGGGAGATCTTAGCATGTGGGAAATTGAGGATGGAGCTGTGTCATATCCTTGTTAGTGGAGAAATTCAACTTGAAAAGCTTCATTTCCAATTTTTCCTCATTTTTTCCTACATTGAGATATATGATCTACAGTCTCTTTTTTTTATCTAAAATGATAAAATTCTAGGGTGTAATTAATCAACTTCAAAAGAACAATTAATTTTCAATAATTATCTTGAAGTAGAATTGATTGTAAATACCTTATTAAATATAAAGATAATTGAAAATGAATCTTCATGAAGAATGGGATGGGAGAGGGAGTGGGAGATTGGATGGTTGTGGGTGGAAGGGAGGTTATGGGGGAAAAAGCTGCAATAATTCAAAAGTTGTACTCTGTAAATTTATATTTATTAAAAAAAGAAAAAAAGTACTTAATAATGTTGATCCAGGATGGGGTATAATATCTATAATTATACACAATACATACTATTATTATATAATTTAAGCTTATTTTGGTGCAAAATACAGAAGTCCATGCATACGAGTGGTATTTGCAAATTTCTTGAAAAATGTAGATTATGAAAATCTATCATGTGGATCTCAAAATTTTTTAACTCTATCTGGCTTTCTCATGTGGATGACAAGGACTCAAGTACTTGAGCCATCATCTGCTGATTCCCTGAAACACAAGCAGGGAGCTGGATTGGAAGCACCAGGACTTAAACTGGAACTGATAAGGGATGATGTTGTAGCAAGCTGTATCTTGACCTGCTGTGTCTCAGAACATCTGCCTGAAAGCAGTTTATGTTTTAATTTCACTTTTTCCTAAATGTTTTAATGCACCTTTATACAATCTAAGTCTCCGAATATAATTAAATTAATATCTTGGTGTTGATATACCTTATGGAGTGGTGTAAATGACTGGTAATGAAAATACTGAAATATAGCTGAGCCAGCAACAATTTTATGTTTATTTTAAATGTGTTTATAAAAATTCTCATAAACATTTCCATTTTAATACAGATGTACTTGTTGTGATATTCAATTAAGTTTTCATTATCAGTCAGCTATAAAAATAACAATCATGCATTGAAAATTTATAGTTATTCTTATCCTATTAATATTGACTATTATCTTAAAAATAAGCATGAAATATAATAACATGTATAGAAATGAAGAACCATTATGACACTGGAAATTGAATCATACTACAGGGGAATTGCTTACTTTAAAAGTTTTAAATAGACAAAAGAATCCCTGTTATGAGCCTCAAGAGACCTCAGTATGCAGAGCAAATTTAGTCTTTTTTTTTTTTTTTTTTTTTTTTGACAGGCAGAGTGGACAGTGAGAGAGAGAGACAGAGAGAGAAAGGTCTTCCTTCTGCCGCTGGTTCACCCTCCAATGGCCGCCGCTGCAGCCGGCGCACCGCGCTGATCCTGGCAGGAGCCAGGAGCCAGGTGCTTTTCCTGGTCTCCCATGGGGTGCAGGGCCCAAGCACCTGGGCCATCCTCCACTGCACTCCCTGGCCATAGCAGAGAGCTGGCCTGGAAGGGGGGCAACCGGGACAGAATCTGGCGCCCCAACCGGGACTAGAACCCGGTGTGCCGGCGCCGCAAGGTGGAGGATTAGCCTATTGAGCCACGGCGCCGGCTTAAATTTAGTCTTAGTAATTATTAAGTTGAGTAAAAGAACCTGGATAAGCATAGAGGTATATCATTTTATTTTGTTTATATTTTATTAAATATCAAAAATAAACAAATGCAGTGCATAAAGTATCAAAAATAACACAATGAACAGACTTGTACCAAAACCCAATTGAAAACAGAACATACATATCATGTTGAAAAATCCTCTGAGCAGCCTTTGAATTCTGCTACCTTCTGTCTCCTCATTAGGTAATAAGAAAATCTCAACAACACTTCTCTTTCTTTTATTTTTACAAATTTGATTTTAGCCACATAACTGGAAACATACTGCAATGTTTTTCTTTTGTAGTTTTATATTTGTATATCTGAAAATTGGCAGTTTAAAGGTAGCCACAATTCACTCATTTTCATCATTTTAAAGAAATAATTAAATTCTAAGTGCTAACCTTTTTGATCTCACAGTTTCTTTACAATATTATCAAAATCAGACAAAGGCCATCACAAGGCCTTTTTTTGTGAATTAAATCCATTGGCATTTACTCTATTTTCAATTAAAATGAAAATTTATAAATATTTATCTATTTAAAGTGTTAATAACCCACTATGTGTCAACATAGCATGCTTCTATGACAGATAGTATTTTCCAGGAAAGCACTTAATTAAAACAGAGGTTTCATCTGAAACCCCTTCCTTTTCCTAACTTAAGGTTTTAGAATGCCTTTATCATGGTTTTATCTGTGGCATTCTGTTTCCATTTTGTTCAGCTTTTCTGAAAAATATTCAGAAAGCCATTATTCTTGATATATTCATATTTAAATGTGCAAAATATACATGAAAAATGTTTTCTCTTGTTGTCAAGATGTCATTCTGCACCTTTAACAACTATCGATTCTTAAATGTAATCTACCTTTTTGTCTGACTTCTTAGAAGATTTTCCTTGTCTTTAATGGTGTAGTATGAGGTTGTCTAGACAAAGCTATGTGTCTTAGTGTGGATTTCAATCTTGAATAGCTTGAGAAGAATTGAAGTTAGTTCTTCTTTAAATGGTGGGTAGAATTCAGCAGTGAAGCTATCTGGTCCTAGACTTTTCTTTATTGAGAGGGTCTTTATTACTGATTCAATTTCAATGGCAAACCCACTACCAGCATCCTATTGAAATGAGAAAAGTTGGAAGCATTCCCACTAAGATCCAGAACCAGGCAAAGATGTCCACTCTCACCATTGCTAGTCAGTATAGTCCTAGAAGTTTTATTCAGAGTCATTAGCCAACAACAGCAACAACAACAAATCAAATAAATACAAATTGGGGAGAAGGAAGTCAAACTATCCCTAATTGCAGATGGCATGATTCTATGTATAGGGGATCCAAAAGACTCCACTAAGAGACTACTGGAACTCATAAAAGAGTTTGCTAAAGTGGCAAGATATAAAATGAGCACATGGCAAAGAAAGTCCTCCACCCCATGAGTATAAGCCATATCAGAACAGAGCCATTTATAGTTTATCATAGTATCTTAGAATTCAGGAAAATGAAGAGTATTTACCAAATTTTTGAACATAGAAAATTGAACGATGGTTTTGAAGTCCCAATGAGCCTAATTTTCTTTAAACATTTGTAATAGTTGAAGAGACTGTGGTTATATGTTGGGGATCTGATTTTAAATATCACAAGGCAATCTTTGAACACCATCAGTCTGCTTTTCTTTTGTCTTGCTTTCTTCTTTTTCATGTATATCCTTTTCCTTTGTTCTGTTTCCCCATTCCTCCCCCTTCCTTTTCTCTTATTTCCATGTAGATATGGGTTTTTCTGAGTCTGGCTCATTAAGTTCATCATTTATAATGCCTATTTCAGTAGATTTTGCATGAGGAAATTAAAACAGCACACCCAGAAGTTCAAGGTCAGATATTGATGCTCATCCAAGTGAATAGACCCTAGAAACATACACAGTGGTGCTGGGGGTTTCTGAGAGTGTGAAGCTTTTAATGTTTTGTTATTTTGAAAATATATCATTGTGAAAATCAACCTACAATGTTTTCACTTTAATAACTTTATTATTGCCTTGAAAAATATTTTAGTATAGATAGTAAGCTAGTGATCCCTAAATCTTCTATGAAGGAAATGAATGTGCCTCAATGAAATATTAATGTCTTTTCCTTTCTGCTTTAAATATGTCCTATTTTATCAGTTGTTTCTCCTTATTGTTAAAAATGAAAGAGGCTGCTTAAAATATATGCAAGTAGGGCTCTGGTAATTAGTAATATGTCATCATTGAGTTTGACATTATTTTGATTGGTAGAGAAGACATAAAATAAGATGATATAATGCAAAAAAAGAATAAAGCAAAACTGACAGAGATGCTAAGACTAATATAATGTTCAGGGCAATTCTACAGATATCGATTATATGCTTAATATAAATCTTCAATGCTAATGGGGATTGTGTACTGATATCTCTAGATTGACACAAAAACTACCTCTCTGTATGAATAAACTTCCATGAAAAAAGAGCTTCAATTTTGTATTTACTGATTGGCTTAGTTCATTTTGTTTTGCTATAACAGAATAGGTGAAACTGCGTAACTTAACAAAGAATGGAAATTTATTTCCGTGAGGTTCCGGAGGATGGGAAATCCAAGATCTAGGGTTAGCATCTGATGAGGGCCTTTGCTCTGTGACTGGTGGAAGACATTGAAAGAGTAAGAAAGAGAATGAGGAAATGGACCCATGCTTTTCTTTTTTTTTTTTTTATTCTAAATTTTTTTTGATTTCTTTTTTTTTTTAACTTTTATTTAATGAATATAAATTTCCAAAGTACAGCTTATGGATTACAATGGCTTCCCCCCAAAAACGTCCCTCCCACCCGCAACCCTCCCCTTTCCCACTCCCTCTCCCCTTCCATTCACATCAAGATTCATTTTCATTTCTCTTTATATACAGAAGATCAGTTTAGCATACATTAAGTAAAGATTTCAACAGTTTGCTCCCACACAGAAACATAAAGTGTAAAATATCATTTGAGTACTAGTTATAGCATTAAATCTCAATGTACAGCACACTAAGGACAGAGATCCTACATGAGGAGTAAGTGCACAGTGACTCCTGTTGTTGACTTAACAAATTGACACTCTTGTTTATGGCCTCAGTAATCACCCTAGGCTCTTGTCATGAGCTGCCAAGGCTATGGAAGCCCCCTGAGTTCACTGACTCTGATCATATTTAGACAAGGCCATGGTCAAAGTGGAAGTTCTCTCCTCCCTTCAGAGAAAGGTACCTCCTTCTTTCCACTGGGATCTCACTCGCGGAGATCTTTCATTCAGGTTCCCCCCCCCCCACAGTGTCTTGGCTTTCCATGCCTGAAATACTCTCATGGGCTTTTCAGCCAGATCCGAATGCCTTAAGGGCTGATTCTGAGGCCAGAGTGCTGTTTAGGACATCTGCTATTCTATGGGTCTGCTGTGTATCTCATTTCCCATGTTGAATCGTTCTCTCTCTTTTTTTATTCTATCAGCTAGTATTTGCAGACACTATTCTTGTTTATGTGATCCCTTTGGTTCTTAGTCCTATCATTATGATCAATTGTAAACAGAAATTGATCACTGGGACTAGCGAGATGGCATTGGTACATGCCACTTTGATGGGATTGAATTGGAATCCCCTGGTATGTTTCTAACTCTACCATTTGAGGTAAGTCAGCTTGAGCAGGACCCATCCTTTTCTAAAGAACCCACTCCCACACAGTGGCATTAATCTATTCATCTTGGCAGATCTCCTCCCCCTCCCCAACTTCTTCAAGACCTTACCCATACTGACTGTTGCACTCTAGATCTAGTTACTGAGGCATGAACTTTGGGAGATATAGTCAAACCATAACACTAATCATAGAGAAATTCTTATTATTGTGTTGAATGCTTCCATTAGCACATTAATCCAACAATTATCTATCAATTGAATGTTTATAGGGGACCACACTTTCAAAAATGAAAATATAGTGGGAAGGTTGGGTGTTGTGGTTCATTGGGTTCAATTATTTGAGTCCTTGCCACAAAATGAGAGATTTGGTTGGAGTTTGAATCTTATGGCTTCAGCCTGGTCCAGTCTCTTGTTGTCGGCATTTGGGGAGTAAACTAACTCCCCTCTTTTTTCCCCCTCCTTCCCCCTTTCTCATTCTGTATTTTGAATAAGTAAAAATAATGAGCAAGTAAACATTAGATAAACCTCAAAAATACAGTAAGAAACCTGTAAGTCTCCTGCCCTCATTTAAATTATTCTTTGATGAGAGGGAAAGCATAGTAAATAAAAATACAAAAATATCATCATTTCAGATTGCAATAAGATCTTCAACAAACCAGGTAACACTTTTGTGAAGATGTTAGTATTGAGGTGAAATATAAATAAGCCAAGAGGTAATATATAAGAAACACTAAATAACGTTGTCTGCGTTGAACATTCAAAGTCAATGAGGTTTCCAGAATACAGACACAAGTGACTGGAGTATATTTCTGGAAGAGAGGAAATAATAAAAAATGAGATTGAAAAAATAAGTAGTCACCAGGTTATACCAAATCTTAACTTATAAGAAGCAGAATTTTTATAGTTTCTAAGTCATGTTATTAAAATGCTTTCATAATAGGAGAGATCTCAGGTTTTGATGGTTTATCATTTTCTCTTTAAAATGTTTAATATGATTTCTCGAAAGGGAGGATAAAAAGAGATGGGCTGAGATAGGACTCTCATCCGCTGGTTCACTCCTCAAAGGTTCTACTGGATAGGGCTTGCACAGACTGAAGCTGAAGCTCAGAATTCAACCCAAGTCCCCCACTTGGGTTGCAACGCTAGTACTTGAGGCTTCATCTGCTGCCTCTCAGGGTGCACAAAACAGGAAGCTGGATAAGAGGTGAAAGACCCAGAACTCAAATCAGGCACTCTGGTATGGTATGCAAGTGTTCCAACTAGGGTCCTAATTACTGTACCAAATGCCCATCTCTATTGGTGTGTGTTAAGATAATTATTTCTATTGTTTGAGAGGCAGCAGATGAAGCCTCAAGTACTAGGGTTGCAACCCAAGTGTGAGACTTGGGTTGAATTCTGAGCTTCTAGCTTCAGCCTGTGCAAGCCCTATCCAGTAGAACCTTTGAGGAATGAACCAGCAGATGAGAGTCCTATCTCAGTCCATTTCTGATGCCTGCTCCCACGCACAGCCCATGTGCTCTCCTGCTCATGTTTTCTCTCTCCCTTGCAGCCTCCAGTCCACTCCCTGGAAAAGCCTGATAAACTTCTAAGCGCCTTCTCCCTCTTAGAAAACCCGAAATTTCCCGTGTATTTCTCTCTCTGATGTTAAACTGTACCTTCTTAGCTGTTTCATTTATGAACAGCTAATATTCAGAATTCTTATCTGAACAGACTGCAAGAACTCTCAAAATATTATTCTTAAAATAATTAATAAAATTTTGAGTAAAGGTCCCTGATATTAGTTACACATGTGAGAAATATTTTTTATCTGGAATTGTGGGGAAGAAATGGTCAGATTTGTGATACACTTTTTGTTGTTGATGAAGCCAGCAGAATTATTGACAGGTAATATTCATGGATGAAGAAAAGAAAAGTAATCAAGAATGATTGTAGAGTTTACTTTGAACAAGTGAATATATTGTGGTTCAATATAGAATAAAAACACTGAAACAAGTACATAATGATATTATGCTGCTTTATTTTAATAAAAGTATATTTGGTATATAATTTACTGTAGGCGTTACATATTTCTTATAAATGTTAATATATTAATGATTATCCAATATTTTGGTTGCAGACCGAAAGACAGACCTTAGTGAATACTAGGCTTATTTGTTTTTGAATGGAATTAGAAAATACATTGTAGCTCCAAGTACTTTAATTTGTGTTATATATATTGAATTTAGATCTTCAGTAAGAACTCAAACTGCTCATACTGAGAACTAATTAAAAATATAAAACATTCAAGAATTATCAACCTAAATAATTAACATTTTTGTAATTTCGTAAGTGATGTTCTACTTTATTTGAAAAATAACACATGAACACTGAAAATCATCAATCATAAGTATTAAGTAAAGAAAAGTGCTTGAAAATAAGCTGAGGGGCTTTTAAAAGTTCATTTATTAGAGGAGAAAAATAGAGAAAACCTTATCTTGTGTGATGACCGGTATGGAACATATTTAACAAAATCATTTAAATGGCCCTCTCGTTGTGTGTATATGTGGTTTCCCTACATGCATCCTCCATTAAGGTTTCATTGTTAAAAGTCATTAGGTTCATAAAACCATTTGCATTGACATTTTGAGCTATATGATTGTATGAATTCAAATGAAATTTATTAAATATTTCAGAGTTAAAACACTTTTTTTTTTGGTCATTGGAATAAAGTTTGTTTTTAACTCAGAAAAATTAAAAAAGGACTAACTCACTTATCAGATGAAAGCACTGTCCATAATGGTCTCACTCATTTACAATATGTGTGAATATATTCCAGATCCTAACATTTAATGATGTCATTTCACAGTTATTTTATGAGCCCAAGTGCCTGTATGTCTCCAGGTTTTTTGAAATTTACTGAGTCGGTTTTTCCAAAGCTTGTGCAACTGATATTGTCTGCTTTTCATTTTCTTTTTGAATTGTAATCATAATAATTCACTTCTCTGGCATAAGATAATATTTTGTTTTCAAGTTTGTATTTTCAAGAGAAATATTTTGATTAAAGATTCAGCGCTTTGTAGCCCATCTTCATTTTAAATTTCCATATTATTAATCTGCAATTTTCCCCAAGGCACTTTTTATAACCATTACAAAATGTTATTCAAGTCACTTTTTCTTCTATTCTGAAGACATATGATGGTTTTAATAAAATAATTTTAAAAAATGTGGCAATCTATATAATATACATTGAAACACAATTTGTATAGCTACTTTATAACTGTGCACGTGTCATTTCAGTAACAAGCATTAGAACAAATCTGTGGATATAGACCTGTAATTATTGTGTGAAAGCTATACATTTCATCATCTTGATGTAATGTCAATCGTAAGATGGAAGTAATCCATGAGTAAAAAAAAATGTAATTACTAGAGCTAAACTGACTTGCCCTTTGTCTAAGAGCAAAGCAGTATTTCAAACTACTTTTAAAAGTGAAAATTCAGATAAGATGAAATATCTTTTCACATATTTCTATGTCTTCCATCTGTAATAAAAATTGCTCCTAAGTCAAGGGAACAGGAAAGATAACTCAGGCAGTCTATACAAAGGTAGATTATGACTGTTAAATTTTCAAGGAAATGTAATAAGGAATAGAGATAATGTATAATAATAAGAATTAGGCCAGTGCCGCGGCTCACTAGGCTAATCCTCTGCCTGCGGCACTGGTATTCCGGGTTCTAGTCCTGGATGAGGCGCCGGTTCTGTCCTGGTTGCTCCTCTTCCAGTCCAGTTCTCTGCTGTGGCCCAGGAGTGCAGTGAAGGATGGCCCAAGTGCTTGGGCCCTGCACCCCATGGGAGACCAGGAGGAAGCACCTGGCTCCTGGCTTCATATTGGCACAGCGTGCCGGCCATGGTGACCATTTGGGTGGTGAACCAACAGAAGGAAGACCTTTCTCTCTGTCTCTCTCTCTCTCACTGTCTAACTCTGCCTGTCAAAAATAATAAGAATAAGAATAAGAATTAATTGGTGATTAGGTTTAGTAATTAACCAGAAACTGGAAAAATAACTTACGATGGATAGCACAGAAATGAACATAAAAATGTTTTTGTTTATTTATTTATTTTATTTGAGATGTAGAGTTATTGACAGAGAGAGGGAGAGACAGAGAGAAATGTCTTCCACCCACTGGTTCACTCTTAAATGGCCACAACAGCCAGAGCTGGGCTGATCCAAAGCCAGGAGCCAGGAGCCTCTTCTGGGTCTCCCATACGGGTGTAGGGGGCCAATCACTTGGGCCAACTTCCACTACTTTCTCAGGCCATACCAGAGAGCTAGATTGGAAGAGGAGTAGCCAGGACACGTTTCTGCACTCATTTGGGATGGGAGTACCCTAGGTAGAGGCTGAGCTACTGCACCAGTGCGCCAGACCCCAGAAGTAGGTATTCATTCAAGTATTGCTACAAAGGATTTTAAATGAGAATTTATATGAGTTTATGAAACACTCTTAGGTTTTGTTTCTTAACTACTGTGGTACAGATATGATATGCTCCAAGCAGCTTTGTTTCAAATGCTTATTGTGCAAATACTATGTTCCAAGCACAACGCTGATGTTGGCCCATAAAGACAAATTTCAGAATGTTTCTGGCCTCATAGATAGTACTTTCTAGTAGATAAAAAGGTTAATCTCATTAAGCAATTCAGATGTGTAACGTGTAAAAATTTCTGAAAAGGAATGCTAGAGATTAATTTTGGATAGAACTACTTTAGATAACTGGCCAATGAGGTTTGCTGTATGTAAATTATATTTCTGTTGAACTCTCCAGGGTAAAAGAATCCATCCATAAACTAATGAAATTAATTAAAGTGAAAATTTTCCTAGGAAAATAATAGACTTGGGTAAAATTCAGAAAAAAATAAAAACAAGTACAAATATTTAATTTGCTTACAGCGTGATGCTCTTTAAAAAGGATCATTACCAAAATTAAAGAGTTAACTTATCAAATGATTTACAGTTTGTGCCCCAAATGGGCAGTGTATGTGAAGTATTAACTGAAGGCCAAAAGTAAGCTTACTGCTTTCAGTCAATATGTAGCTAAGAAAGTCAAGTAAACCTCTGCCTTTTCAAGGAGGGGCATTACTCTGGAAATAAAACACATTCCAGTCACACAGGAATTTGATGCTATCATTTTTTATAAGGTGACATATTGTGTTATTTTAAAAAACTCAAATCATTAAATATTTCTACTTAGGTAAAATCAGAATATTTCTCTATTTATGGCTATAAAGGAGAATATAAAGACCTGCAAGCAATAAATGGTATAAAGCAATGAAACCATATTTTAGAAAAAAAAATTAACTCACTGCCTTCAATACTTTTCTGGGTATTCTCATAGATTTATATAATAATAAAATATAAACTTATTGATTTATCTTATGACATAATATTGTTCTCTTCAATTATATCATTCTACATACTTAAACTACATCATGTCTCACAGAATGTATGCATAATAACTCATTTATTTCTCAATGAATGAACAACTAGAAACTATGCAGAACTCAATCTTCTTGACATTTATTTTTGTACATATCTAAGTATGTCCTTTGATAAATTTCTGAACCAGATATTTCAATTCTAAATATCCCAAGTATATATCTATTTTGCTGAATGTGGGAATATTTTTACCCATTTACCTTAAAACCAGAAGACACATTTACTGTTTCTCAAGTTTTGCTTTGTTTTGTTGTCAGTATTCCAGGGGAATAATGTGGGTTTTAAAGTTGTATCTTTTTTATGAGTGATGTTGAACATCAATTCATTGAGTTTGATTCTATATTTTCTATTGTGAATCACATATATATTCTTAGAACATTTTTCTTTTGAAACATTTCCTTTAATAAAATGAGTGCAGTTTTATGTGATAATAAAGAAATCTCAAGATTTTAGTAGCTTAGAATAGGAGACATTGTTTCTCACTCACACTACAAATAGAAGAATGTAGGGCAGACTTCCTTGGCCCTTCTTCAAATAAAAAAAAGATGTCTCTAAGTCCCACACTTTTCCACAATGTAGGGATAATGAATGGTACCCACATTTGTTTGCTGTGTTTAGGAAAAAGGGCTGGAGTATTACAAGGCTTCTTCTTGGGGTCTTTTCTAACCACCTAGCATTTGCTGTAAGGAAGTACAAGATGCTCAAGTTAATTTTAAAGGAAGCTGAGAGAATTATGTTGAAGATACAGAGTCTCTACCAGTTTCCAGTTTGTTTTATTTTTGTTTCTTACTTACAAATTTTCCCTCTACAGATTAAACAACTATTAATACTACTAATGATGATAAAATATTATTATTTAAGATTTTATTAGTCTTTCTAAAAATCAAAATGGTTGTGTTTATTATTGTAATCATTAGTATTATTTAAAGATTTATCTATTTATTTATTTGAATGTCAGAATTATAGGGAGAGAAAGGAAGAGAGTGAAAGATATCTTCCATCTGTTGATTCACTCCCAAATGGCTGCAATGGTCAGGGCTGGGAGAGGCTGAACCCAGGAGCTGGGAGCTTCTTCCAACTCTTCCATGAGGGTAGCACAGGCCCAAGTACTTAGGCCATCTTCTTCCACTACTTTCCCAGGCCATTAGCAGGTAGCTGGATCAGAAGTGGATCAGCTGGGACACGAACTGTTGCCTTTACGAGATGCCAGCATTGCAGTGGTAGCTTTACCAGCTATGCCACAATTCTGGCCCCCAAGAGTGTTTATTATTAAATTAAAGTAAAAATGATCCTACCCATAGTTTCCTATATATTGAAGCAGTCATTTTCATGTTTTATTATAACAATTATTTTACAATATGAGTCAAGAGAGTGTTTATATATTCATACTGGTGTAAAAAAATCTAATAACATTGATGTTAGAGTCATACAAAACCAAAAGAAAATTATACTAGCTTGATTAAGTAGTAATTTGTCTTATGTTATAATTTACAGATTCAGATTTCTTATGACCTAGCTCCTTGTATTTGTGTTTGTACCATAAAGGTGTTTTTTTTGTTTTTGTTTTTGTTTTTTTGTTGTTGTTGTTTTTTTTTTTGGACAGGCAGAGTGGACAGTGAGAGAGAGACAGAGAGAAAGGTCTTTCTTTGCCATTGGTTCACCCCCCAATGGCCGCCGTGGCAGGCGCACTGCAGCTATCGCACCGCGCTGATCCGAAGGCAGGAGCCAGGTGCTTCTCCTGGTCTCCCATGGGGTGCAGGGCCCAAGCACTTGGGCCATCCTCCACTGCACTCCCGGGCCATAGCAGAGAGCTGGCCTGGAAGAGGGGCAACTGGGACAGAATCCAGCGCCCCGACCGGGACTAGAACCCGGTGTGCTGGCGCCGCAAGGTGGAGGATTAGCCTGTTGAGCCACGGCGCCGGCTCCATAAAGGTGTTTTAATTGAATAGTCACACTTCAAAAATTATTTTCAGATTCTGATCCCTAGACTTCATGCATGTAGCCATATGTCTGAAGTGAGACTTTGCTGATGTAGTAAATTAAGGATTTCTAGATGGGATCATCCTGAATAATCCAGGTGGGACAGAAATCCCACAAAAAATTGACAAAAAAAAAAAAGAGGAGAAAACAGGCACTTAGAAGAAGATTGAATATGAATAAGAGGCAGAAATCATTTATACAGCCACAAATCAAGGAATATTTGGAGTGACAAAATGGTGGGAAAGACACAGGACTCCTCATTAGAACCCTCAGAGGGAATTCAGTTCAGTGGATACCTCAATTTCATACTTCTGACACTAGAAATGTAAGAAACTTATGTTCTGATGTTTATTGCAAAGTTTGTGTAATTTCTTGTGGAAGTTCTAGGAATCTAGCACAATACCTGTTATTATAAAGCTTTGTGGAGTAAAGGAGTGAAGGGATCACATACACACACACACACACACACACAGAGAGAGAGAGAGAGAGAGTCATAAATTTCACCTTGAGGTGGTTTTGAAAGCATTTATTTGAACCAGAGAGATTTGAGTTCAAGTTTCTATTCATCAAATTTACTGTTTTCTTACCTATGTGCTATTCTTCAGTTTTCTCATCTACATAATAAAAAGCATCATTAGCAGGGTAGTTTCAGCTTGTGAATGAGATGATTTTTGAATCACCCCCATTCTCACAATTTCAGTGTGGTTGGCATTGTCCATTATTTAGCAATTTTACTATTCCATAACATATGTGGAGCAATAATATGTAAAATTGTCTTTCTGTTTGCTTGGTGGAGTGATGGCTACTCTGCTTCCAACCCATTTTCCTGCTAATGTTCACCCTGGGAAGGTACAGCTGGTGGCTCAAATGCTTGAGTCCCTGACACACAAGTGAGAGATGGGCTGAATTCTTAGCTCCTGGTTTCACCTGGACCAGATATGACTTCTGTGGGCATTTGAAAAGTAAATTAGTGCATGGGCTTTCTGTCCCTTTTTTTTCTGTTTCTCTGTGTTTCAAATAAAAACCACTTTTAAAAGGGATTTAAATACTTTTGTACAAATCGTACTGAGTGTAACAGCGAATCAGTGTGGAAATTAATCATAACTACTAGGAGACTCCTGAACCCCCACTCTCATTTCTGGGTTTTCAATGAGTGCAGATCCTTTGTGAGTGTCTTCAGATACTCTCTTTCCTCTCTGACATCCTTCTGAATTTTATTCCTTGTTCTCTTTGTCTTTTGGTCTACACCACTTGTGTACTTGTCCAAGTAAGGAAGGAGGAGCAGGGGTAACATCATCTCTCCTATCATTTTTCCTGCACCTCTGTGTTTCCCTCAGCAGTAAACTGCTAAGTCATGCTCAATACACCTTCCTAGACTGTCAGATGAGTCTTCTAGATGAAAAACTTCTATACATATACATGAAAACCATGCAGATGCACACACACACAAACACTGCAAGCAAACATATCGCACTGCCAAATGCATATGATGCAGTATCTTTTACATACCATAATCTTAAACATTAGTGTTTATTTAAGAATGTCAATGATATCATATGCACAATGTGAATATCTAGAATACAAGACATTTTTGAATTGTTATGAATTTCATTGGAAATGAATTAAATATATTTTCAACCATTAGCAAATTTGTGCATTGGATAATTAATAACTTGGATTTCTTTAGCTTAAATCTTTTGTATGCAAAATCAACAATGACTTAGTTCCCAAATGAAGAGATTTCTTTTATCAAAGTTTGAAAAACTGAATAAATTCTGAAGGTACTTGATTTTAATGCACAAACTGATGGAAAAGCACTCCACAGGAAACTCCATTTATAGATGTGAAAGTATTGATTTGAGCTGCATCTTCACCCAGGGATGCCACTTTCTTAACAAATTTCTACCTTGTTGTCTTTGTATATAGGAAAAACAGAAAATATGACAAAACTTAGTTTTCTATGGTTTATAATGTTACTTAAGTTATAGCAAGTTTTAAGTAATAAAACACTCAAGAAGATGAATAGGTAATAAAATTAATTTGAGGTTAGCTAATGGAATGGACAAATTATGTATGTAAAAAGGGGAAACAGTATTCCAATGGAATAAAACCTAATGCAAATGCAGAGTAATGCATAATGTTCTATTTTATCTATCTTTGCATGGATGACTTAACTTATGGTGGTTTAACAAACAGCATGATCATGCTCTGTTCCTGCCTGGATTTTGAGTCATAGCCTTTCAATCATTCCACAATCCATGAAGATGCTTCACCATAAGAATGTCCTTACATCCTGAGGATCTCACTCTGTAACTTAGGAGTGCAGTGAGTAAAATTTTCCTTAAAACTCGTATGTTTGAGATTAGTCAGGGCAAAATCCTATAACCAGAAGCTAGGACAGAAAGGAAAGGCCTCTCCTTCACTGTGGGCAACTAGGAATATGGATCTCATAACATTAGCTTTAATAGGAAACAAGTGACAAAGGATACAATTATCTAGAAATTGTCTTGCCAGGCATTACATTACAAGTAGAATGAAAGGAGCTTGGGGGCATAAAGAGTTATGAACAAAAATAAAATAGTCATAAAACTGAAGTAGAAGTTGATTGATTTCACTGGTCAGATAACTTTGTTTTGATCTGCCCTTATCTTAATATAAGTGACTAAAAGTCATTATCTTTATATAGTATATTAATTAATAATATTTTTGAATGTTTTATTGAATTGTAACATAAAATTGTGCATGTCTAATGAAGCATCATGTGGTTTTCCACATTTGTATATATGATGATCAGGATAAATGTATCTAACTTCTCACAGATTTAACTCTCATTTATACATGAACATTGCAAATCCTAATTTTGTTCTTTTTTATTTTTCTGCAGAAATAAACAGTATATTAATATTATCTATAGTCACCCTCCTGTGGAATAGCACCTCAGAACTTGTTACTCTCATCTAGGTAAAACAGTACCTTCTAATGAACCTTTCCTCCACCCTCTGTCCCCTCTTCAAATAGTTCATGCAATCATTCCCGTTCATTCATTCTTGCAGGAGGTATGTTTCAAGTACTCTCAATGTGACTAGAAATTGCTTGGCTGAACATTTGTGGCGCAAAGATTTCTACGTCAGTCTTCCTGCTTCAGAAGCTTTTATTCTAGAGTAAAGATACTGGTAAGTGTATGTAAACACAAATTTTAAAGGGATGCAATCATTCTTACAATAAAACCCCATTTAAATAACTAAAGTAGCAGAACTGTGAGCTAGATGTTTCTGCAGAAAGTAGAAATAAATATCAAGGTAGTTCTTCCTGATATAGTGACTTTTGTATGATATTGTAATGCTTATATAGCGATTTTTATTTTTTTTGTAAACTTAAATGAAGAAGTATTTTCATTTTAAAGGTGAATTGACAATGCACAACAGTTGCAGAGCTTAAACACTATTTAATTAGTGGAAAATAATCAACCCAAAGGGAATTAGTATAACACAATGCTGTGGGAGCTTTTAAGTGAATTACCATTAAATAAACAGTGTTTCTGAATTGTAATGAAATAGAAGGACTTAGAATTCAGAATACATATTCATTTTATTTTTTTCCTATTTCATCAGCTCAATATCCAAAGTGAGATTTTATTTATAAAAATATAAAATTTGATCAAAAAGAAATACATTAGGAAGTCTACATATGCCACAATGAAAATTTCTATCTTAAAACAAAACAGGAGTCAGAGCAGGGATGAAGACTGTGCTTGAGAAGCCTGTAGCTCACATAGAAATGCCTGCATTTTGGTCCCGGCTCCACTTCCAAGTCAAGTTTCCTGCTGATGCACACCCTGGGTGGCAACGGTGACAGCTTGAGTAGTTGGTTTCTTGACACTGATATGGGGAAATCCAGACTGAATTCCAGACTCTTGGCTTTGGCCTGGCCTGGTTACATGTTCCAGGCATTTGGAGAGCGAACAAGTGGATGGAAGATTGTCGCTCCCCCTCTTTGTGGAGGAACGACACAGGACCCTGCGCTGTTCTTTTGTCTGCTCGGCCCTCCCCGGGTTTGCTGCTGGTTCTTCCCGGGTTGGCTACCGTCCCTTCCACCTCCGTGGAAGGGCGGTTCCCCCTGCCACTTTCCCCAATTCCGCAGGAGAGCGGCAGACCGCCGGCTGGCTCCCTCGGGGGCTGCACAGGTGTTCCTTCAGATGTTCCTGGTGCATGTTGTCTCTCTCCTCCTTTATAGTCCTCTTCCACCAATCCCAACTCTGCTACCCACACGCCGAGTACGCTGATCTCCTCCAATCAGGAGCAGGTCCCACAGTCTATTGGTTGAACTGGAGGCAGCTGTGTAGAAGCTGTTTCCCCCTTCTCAGCGCCATATTGTGGGAGAGCAGATGCATAGAATAAGTCTTAATTCCAGTAACTTAGTCTAGTCCGGTTTGCTCCCCACAGAAGATCTCTGTCTCTGTGTCTCTGGCTCTGGCTCTGTTTTTCTCTATTAGCCTTTCAAACAAGTCAAAATTAATTTAAAAATTTAAAACAAAAATCCAATTAGAATAGGAAATTTTGGGGCTGGCACGTTGGTATAGCTGATAAAGCTGCTATCTGCAATGCCAACATCACAAATGGGTGCCAGTTTATGTCCCAGCTGCTCCACTTTCCATCCAGCTCCCAGCTAATAGCCTGGGTAAAATAGTAGAAAATTCCCCAAGTTCTTGGGCCCCTGCTACCCATGTGGGAGACCTGAATAATTTCCTGATTCCTGTCTTTGGCTTGGCCAAGCCCTGGCTGTTGTGGCCATCTGGGGCATGAACCAATGGACTGAAGATCTCTATCTCTCTTTATTTCTCCTTCTGTAACTCTGACTTTCAAATAAATAAATAAATCTTTTAAAAGAAAAACAGAAAAAAAATATTAGTGAGTTTTTTTAGCATTTTGAATGACCATTCTGTTATTCTTGGAGATGGAGTATATAGTGGCAAAGCTTCTTCCAAGCCATAATAATCCATTATTTTTCTACAAAGAACACAATGGAGTGAAGGTAAGTCTCTACTAGCTAAGCTAAAATTTACATTCTTGTTAAAACCCAATACTAAAAATTTTTAGTTTAACAAAAATGAATGAAATATTACAGAAAGTTTAGATTCAAAAACATTTGAAAGTGTATTTGGATAGTCTCATTTATCTAGTTTGTAGGATGGATTGATGTCAGTTATCTCAAATACTTGTGAGATATTTTTCTGAGAAATTGCTTGTGATATACCCTAGCACATAGAAGTTGCTCTGTGAATGCAGGAAACTCTTCCCATATTCCTCTAAGTTTTCTCAGAGTCACAGAATACTAGTCCTGTGTTCTCCATTGAGATAATATACATATACATATACATATATATATTTTTTGACAGGCAGAGTAGACAGTGAGAGACAGAGAGAAAGGTCTTCCTTTTGCCATTGGTTTACCCTCCAATGGCCGCCGCACTGCGCTGATCCGAAGCCAGGAGCTAGGTGCTTCTCCTGGTCTCCCATGGGGTGCAGGGCCCAAGCACTTGGGCCATCCTCCACTGCACTCCCGGGCCATAACAGAGAGCTGGCCTGGAAGAGGGGCAACCGGGACAGAATCCGGCGCCCTGACAAGGACTAGAACCCGGTGTGGCGGCGCCGCAGGCGGAGGATTAGCCTAGTGAGCTGCTGCGCCGGCCGAGATAATATATTTTTGATGGTTCCAATAAACAATGACTTTATACAATTGGTGTTTAGGACATTATGGATAATATGAATGATACTCATGTATTTGTATATATTTTACCTATAATTAAACTTCTTTTTAAATTTGCAGTGGATAGCTGGTAGTGTGCTGTGTTTGGAGGGGCAGGTGGTGTGGTGTAGCAGGTTAAGCCACTTCCTGCAATAGCAGCATACCATATGGGTGCAGGTTTGAGTCCTGGCTGCTCAGCTTCCAATCCAGCTCCCTGCTAATGTGCCGGGGAAGCATGGCCCAAGTCCTTGGGACCCTGCACCCATGTGGGAGACACGGATGAATCTCCTGGGTCCTGGCTATGGCCTGACTATTCCAGCCATTTGGTAAGTGAACTGGTGGATTGAAGATCGCTCTCTCTCTGTCTCTGTCTATCTCCCCCTATTCCTCCCCTCCTAACCTCTGCTTTTCACACAAATAAAATAAATCTTAAAAAAAAAGATTTTTTGGTCAAATTTGCATAGTGTCATGGAACAAACATCAAAATAGGGCAAGGTTAAAAACGTTTTACATCATGTTTTTTTTTTTTTCTAATATAGTTTAATGCTGGGATTGTTAGATATTACCAAATTCAGTTTTTTGCTTTTATGCAGATGAGTCAGAGTTTCATCAGTTGAGAATTAATGGGTAAATTAGAGTTCTGCCTTGGAAGTCTTTAGCTTTTACATTATAGGCATGCTTGCTTCTGAAACATGGGTCTGCTTGTGGAAAAGATCAGAGACTCAGAATTGGCTTTAGACAGTAGCTGTGACATCTATTACTCTTGTGACAGAATGTAATTCATATGTATGATTAAATTCTCTCATGTTTTGGAATTAGGATACCACTTTCTAATGCAATCTTTATTTTTAATGGTTCTCATTTATTTAAAGAATAGAAAAATACAGCTGAAATTTTGTTAAATTTTATTGTCTTAGTGGTACCTATACTGCCAACTTCTGGAATGGTTATCAGAATGGGTTATGGAATGATCAAAAAGAGGTGAATTTTATACAGGTTACTAAAATTTGCTTTTTTCCATATAGTAAATTTTGTAGGTAATGTAGTTCAATTTCCACATATAACAATACAATATAATTCTATTCAAATTTTCTCAATAAGCTAGTTTTTTTTTCATTTTCATGCCCATTAATTAATATTAATATATTAAAAAGCTACTGTAGAATCACCAAAGGTTCATGATTTTCACTTATATTAAGACTTATTTAATGCATTTATTTGAAAGACAGAGTGACAAAGGTGTGTGTGTGTGTGTGTCTGTGTGTGTGTTGGGGGGAGATAAGAGACAGAGAGAGACAGAAAGAAGAATCTTCCATCTGTTGGTTGACTACCCAAATGCCCATAAAAGCTGGGGCTGGGCCAGTCTGAAACCAAAAACCTGGAACTCCATCCAAATCTCACACACAGGTAGCAGACACTTGTACAGTTAATCCATCATCCACTCTGTCCCAGGCACATTAGCAGTGAACTAGATTGGAAGCACAAAGTAGCCAGGATTGGAAGCAGCATTCCAATATAGTGTTGTAGCCTCTCTGGCAATGGCTTACCATTGCTGTTACACCTTCTCCAAGACCTTCAGTTTAAATAACACACTGTTCCAGGTTGTGATGTAAAAAATGCAAAAATCTGCCTCATAAGAAACAGTAGAAACACATTATACATATTTATTGTCTTTTTTCTAATGTCATTGCTACATAGATATTTTACTTTAGTAAATATTTTAAATTGCTCAAAAATGAAAACTAGAATATCATGTTGTATGCATTTGTGTATGGTATTTAGAGATGCTTCAATAGCCTTGACCTTAAGTATAGCACACATATTCTGACTAGTAATGTGTTTTGCAAAAACATTTTCAAAGGCATGCACAGTGGTAAAAATTGGCTTCTACAAATATAAAGAAAATAGTGGCTCAATAGGCTAATCCTCCGCCTGCAGTGCCGACACACCAGGTTCTAGTTCCAGTTGGGGCACCAGATTCTGTCCCTGTTGCCCCTCTTCTGGTCCAGCTCTCTGCTGTGGCCCGGGAGTGCAGTGGAGGATGGCCCAAGTGCTTGGGTCCTGCACCCCCATGGGAGACCAGGGGAAGCACCTAGCACCTGGCTTTGGATTGGTGTGGTGTGCCGGCTGCAGTGCACCAGCCGCAGTGGCCATTAGAGGGTGAACCAACGGTAAAGGAAGACCTTTCTCTGTCTCTCTCTCTCTCACTGTTCACTCTGCCTGTCAAAAAAATAAAATAAAAAAAGAAAAGAAAATAGGACTTAGCATTTTATATACATCTTTTCCAGAGTTTTATCCAATTTATTAATTTTACTTTGTATTGTGAATAATTTCAAACGTGCACAGAGGCAAAAAGTACAATGAACTCCCCAGTAGCTGCCATCATGCACAACCTGCAGCATACTCCCAGGTTTTCCCTACAACCACAGATTCTACATTGAGAATCAGTTAGAAGTCCATTCTTGGGTTCTTAAATCATTTTTTTCAATCTTAAGTTTGAAACCAATCTCAGTATTCAAAGAAAAAATGAACAAGCAAAATGCAGCCACTGTTTCTGACTTTGAGTGTTAGCATATCAGCTATACAAAAACAATAATCATAGTTTTTGGACACTGAGCATGTAGGGATAGCCAAGTTATGGATTAAATGAAATTAGATTACATATCTGCTAGCAGAAATTGTGTATTTCTGATCAGCTAGGTTTTTCAAAAGATATATTTGTTTACTTGAAAGAGTTAGAGAGGGAGAGACACACAGAGAGGTCCTCCATCTGCTAGTTTTCTCCTCAAAGGGCTAAAATGGCAGTGACTGGATCAGGCTGAAATCGGGAGGAAGGACTTTATTCTGGGTCTTCCATGTGGGTACAGAAACTCAAGTATTTGGGCCATCGTCCCCTGTTTTTCCAGGCACATTAGCAGGGAGCTGGATCAGAAGTGGAGCAGCCTGGACATAAACTGGCACACATATGGGATGGTTAACCTACTACTTCAGCAGACTGGTCCCTCTGATCAACTAGCTCTGATGAACCCACTCAGGTGCATAAAAGGCATCATTGATCTTTGAATAAAAATATCTGTGGTCAGAATTTTTCATTCACTAATATAATGCAGCAATAATTCTGGATATGATTAATTTTGTTTAAAATGTAAATATTTACTGATAAGATGCATTTCCTGCCTCTTGCTGAGATTATTGTATAATGTGTAACCAACAATGGTTAATGTAAAATATCTTGGACAAAAATGTCAGAATTCTCTTGGGTGGTTAATATAAGACACAACATTGTATTTCAATAGCATTGCTATCTCAAAATATTATAGAAACACACACTTTGGAATAATTTGTGAGCTTTCTTTGGCCTTCTGTTGTGAAAGGGATGTTTGAAGTGTGATAAAGGTCATTCATGGTTAAATTCACTGCAATGTGTTTTGAATGAAAATCACATCTGTTACACTTTTATTTACAACGTTCTATTTTTCTGACTTGGTTGCCCAAGTGTAGGGGTGACAGAGTCCAGTTTCTTCCAATTTAAATAAAAGGAATTCTTTAAGGAAAATAAAAAATTCTTATAAACATTGTATATATCAAAAATGCAGTGTTATGAAAATACATAAGTAGGACAGAAAGATTCAAAATGCTGCTAAGGTATTAATTAAATGTGGTAAACACTTAAAGTCTCAATGAGACAACAACCTTTGAGTAAGAACAAAAAGAAAATGGAAGAGTCAGATATGCAAACATCTGGGAGAAAATTATTTCCAAAAGAAAACAGAAGGAGGGGGCCAGCATCCTTGTGCAGAGGGTTAAGCTGCTGCTAAGAAACTGCCATCCTGTGTCAGAGTGCTGTGAGTTCCAGCTACCCTGCTGCCAATCCGGTTTCCTGCTTGTGTGTCTGGGAAAGCTGTGGAAGCTGGCCCAAATAGACCCAGGTGGACTTGCAGCTCCCAGCTTCCACCTAGCTCAGCCCGTGCTGTTGTGCCCATATGAGGGGTGAACTGGTAAATGAAAGATTCTCTCTCTCATTCGCTCTTTCCCTTTCTCTTCCTCTGTCCCTATCTCTCCTTCTTTCTCTGTCAATCTTTCCAATAAATAAAATAAAATAAATCCTAAAAATAAAGACAGGTCAGAGTGAGATTATGAAGATTCTAGGATATTTGAGAATTTATAAAGGTACTAGTACATTGACACTAATAAAGTAGTTGAGCATGAGGATATATAGAGAATTGGACTGAGATAATGAATGTTATTTGATGACTATTATTTTTTACTGTGTATAAAAAAGAAGCTATTGGATACACTGAAAACATATCAGAGATGAAATGGAAAAACCGAATGGAAGGCTTTTAATAAAGCAGTAGAGAGATGATGTTGTTTAGATAAGTTAAAAGATGTTATTTGAGTTAAACAGAATTGAGTGTTGGGTGTGACAGAAAATATTAATTGAATGTTATGGATATAAGAAAGAAGAGTATGAGGTGGTATGGATGGGAGATTTTGGTTTAACCAGGTTTTTTTTTTTTTTTTGGTTTTTGGATGGGGAAGGGTAAAAGATCATGGGCTGAGTTTTAGTGTTTTATTAGTATTTACAGATAAATATATACAAATTTATATTTTGCACTTATTTATATAGTGATGTTTGTAGGCTATTAAAAATATGACCTTGGAAATAAGGGGAATGGTTAGGATTGCAATTGCAAAATTGAAGATCATCAGCATATTATAGCCATGAAATGACGTGGATGAGATTACCAAGGGGCTAAGAATATGTGGACAAAGAAAAACAGCAAACTCTGCTCTCCCTATATCAGTCAACTCAGGCCCTCAAGGCCCTGTTCTGCAGAAAATTGCACCCTGGAATAGGAAGACTATCTGAGACACTACTTATCTTGTATAAGGTGGGTAAGGACTTTTCTTTTTATGATAATTATCCTTGTCAGTTCTAAAATGAGACTGAAGAGAAGAGAAGGTGGGGCCCTGGGCACACAGAATGAATCCGTTTTCAAGAGAGGAGGGGATTCCTAAAGACAAATACGGAAACTGCTATGGCAGTGTATTACTGGGTCATCCTCAAAGTTGTAAAAGACAGCATGTACTTTGTGTTGAGCTCAGATCTTTATGGAGTCTCTGAAGTGTTCCCCTGACAGGTGACTCTTGCTACAAATCATAAGTGGCAGAAACTAATCACTGTGGAAGAAAGCATCTCCAAACCCCAATTCAATTTCCCTAGGTGTCTCCAATTAAGGCTAAACATAGAGCTCTCAAACAAAGAGAATTGAACTTATGAAAAAGCAAGTGACTAGATTCAATAAAAAAGCAATAACGCAAATCCCCTCTGTGTGTATTTCCTGGAAATATTAGATAAACAATACAGAGTGTATAAGTATAGGCTGCTTTGAAAATAAAATACTCTATTTCAAAAATGAATAATCAACAAAACCCATTATAATTCAACACACACACACACACATATATACATATATATGCACGGACATAAGTATGTAGTATGTATCCTATATTTACACATATGCATATAGTTTTAGCAATAAAAATTGTTGCTGAAAACCTAATTCATCAGTTTAATTTTTTTTTCTTTTTTTTATTTGACAGGTAGAGTTATAGACAGCGAGCGCGAGAGAGAGACAGAGAGAAAGGTCTTCCTTCTGTTGGTTGACTCCCCAAATGGCCACCACGGCCGGTGCTGCACTGATTCGAAGCCAGGAACCAGGAGGTGCCTCCTGGTCTCCCATACGGGTGCAGGGCCCAAGCACTTGGGCCATCCTCCACTGCCCCTCCCTGGGTCACAGCAGAGAGCTGGACTGGAAGAGGAGCAAATAGGACTAGAACCCGACCCCCATATGGGATGCGGGTGCTGCAGGCAGAGGATTAACCAAGTGAGTCATAGCGCCGGGCCCCCCATCAGTTTAATTTCAAAACAGAAACACCTCAAGAGTGTTTTAACTACTGGAAAAACCCAATAAATTAAAGAAGTACAGGAGCTCCAAAGGAGGCAATAAAGTGAAAAATAAATGATAGAAAAGTAAAAGACATTAAGGATTACATTAGAAATTTAAACATAATTTAATGCAAAATTAGATTAATAAAAATTTTCTAAATTAACAAAATTATGAATTTATAGATCTATAAAAACAATAAATTGCAGGATAAATAGAAATTAACTCAAACCTGAACACATAATCTTGAAACTGCAGTATCTCAAATAAAGTTATTTTAAAAATAGTCACACAGGATAAATTATTTAAAAATAAATGATATCACAGTGTTTCCAGACACTAAAAGAGCAACAACTTATAATAGAAGATGATGGAACATTTTCAAACAATTTAAAAGATAATTTATTGCTTAGCAATGTGGGTCCCACTCCTTTTTTTTAATTTTGTAAACTCTTTTAAAAATGTTTTGTAAGGCATTTTTTAAAAAAATTGCTATTAGCATTAAATAGCACATTTTGAAGGGTGCACTGCAATACATTAACATATATACAGAGTACACTTATCAAATCATGTTGATTAGCATAAACATGAAAAAAGTTTACAAATAAAATATTGAGAAAGTTTATTTGTCAAGAGGCATGCACTGAGAAATAATTTATTAGTGGAAACAAGAATTATCTCAGATTTTATACAGAAGAAGAAATACTGAATAAGTGAAAATGTGCATGTAAATGAAACACAACTAAATTTCAAAGCAGGATATAAATTAGAATAAAATTTAATTGGGTGAAGTGTTCAAATATTTATTGCTTAAAAGGGCTTTAAGTATAAGTACTAAAATGTGTAAATGAAATAAAAATAAGCTAAGAAAAAGATAAGATGCATAGCAATGTTGAATACAGAAAATTAAAAATATAGTAGAGAAAAATTAATTTATATATAAATTAAATATAACAGTGAGTATATTTAGCAATAATAGACTATTCTTACCAGTTATAAGAGGGGTTTTCTGAAATTGAATATGCAGTTCCAAAGTGTTTACAGAAGATGTATGTAATATTTAAGATAAAATATTGAAACTAGAGTAATAGAAATTACAAAAATATGAGTAAGAAGCAAATATAAAACATGTGTTGGAGCCAGTGCTGTGGCATAGCAGGCATAGCTGCTGCCTGCAATGCCGGCATCCCAGCTGCTCCACTTCTGATCCAGCTGTCTGCTGTGGCCTGGGAAAACAGTGGAAGAAGGCCCAAGTCCTTGGGCCTATGCACCTTCATGAGAGACCTGGAAGAAGCTCCTGGCTCCTGGCTTCAAATCAGCACAGCTGTGACTGTTGCAGCCATTTGGGGAGTGAACCAACAGAAGGAAGACCTCTCTCTCTGCCTCTCTTTCTCTCTCTGTGTAACTCTGACTTTCAAATAAATAGATAAATCTTTAAAAAATGCTGTCATACCACTACTGATATTACACTGAGTGAAATCAAATAAATTATTGATAGAGGAGAGTTATATATTGATAAATAAGTATATGTGAACAATATAAGGAGTTTAAATGATTATGACTCTAACAAAATCTCAAATAACACAACTCCGAATTGACACATCGGGTAGTTTTCAACTTAATTATAAAAAATATTTTTAGGTTGAGTGCACCCAGGAAAAAACACATGTAAATTTGACCACACAACTTAAGGTTTATTTGTGTGTTTATTTAAAAGGCAGAGTTACAAAGATAAAGAAGGAGGGAGACACACAGAGAGAGAGAGAGAGAGAGAGAGAGAGAGAGAGAAAGAGAGAGAGAGAGAAAGAGAGAGATCTTCTACTTCTATCCACTTTTCAAACACATAAGACCAGGACTGGGTCAGGCTAAAGTCAAGGGCTGGGGGCTTCTTCTAGGTCTCCCACATAGTGACAGGGGCCCAAGGACTTGGGCCATTTTCTGCTGCTTTCCCAGGTGCACTAACAGGAAGCTGGAAGCTGAATGGCAAGTGGAGTCCTTATGGGATACTGGTGCTGCAGGCAGTGACTTAACCTGCTGCACCACAGTGCCAGCCCTTGGTAACACAATTAAAAAGGATTTTTTTGGTCCCAGCCTTGTGGCATAGCTTTAAAGTCTCCACATGCAAAGCTGACATACCACATGGGCAATGGTTCCTGTCCTTTGTGCTCTGCTTCTGATCCAGCTCCCTGCTGATGGCCTGGGAAAAGCAAACGAAGATTGCCCAAGAATGTGGGCCTCTGTACCTATTTGGGAGACCCAGAAGAAGCTCCTGGATCCTGGCTTTGGCCTGGCTTATCCAGGGATAGGCAGCCATCTGGGAGGTAAAACAGCAGATAGAAGTTACCTTTCTCTGTCTCTCCATCTCTCTGTAACTCTTTCAAATAAATAAAATAAATCATAAAAAAGGAGATTAATCTAGAATGTTGCACTCAACAATAATTCAACAAAAGATGCTAAAACACACATGTGGCATAAATAAAATATTTATATATAATTAATCAAATACCTTATATTGTTTGCATTTTAATATTGGGTCAGAAACATTACATATATCTTGTGAAAAGAGCAATTATAAATGAATTTTTATATTCAATTAAATCATGTTTCCACTAATTTACAATGACTGAGGTCATTCTAACCTCCTGTTATCACATGCAGTTATGCAGAGTGTTTGGAAAGGTTTGTAAACAAAGCAAACTTCTCAACATCCAAATTGCTCATACTACAAAAGAAAATTTGACAAAAAAAGTCAGTATCTGGAAAAGGAATAATAATTAAATTCTGCATATGAAAGCATAGACAAAAGCCTATTACAAATACATTTATTTATACACTTCTAGCAATAAAATTATGATTGTTGACAACTTAATTGATGGATTAAGCTTTAAACTAAACTAGCGAATGGACCATAAATGGAACCTAGAAAAATAACCTAGGAATTCCAAAATGACAAAAAATGAAAAGTGATGAATAGCAATTAAAATATTTGAAGATATTCACGATTACATGAAAAATTTTAACATAATTTTAACTAGAATCTTCTGTTTCTATGCAAGGCTAACAGGAAGACATAATATCTAACTGTGGCATTTTTGCCGGGTCTTTTGCTCAGAATACGTCTTGATGAGGAACACTGTAGAGGAAGCTATCATCATATTATGGAATACTTAGATTGTCCTGAACAAAATGCTGTTTAAAAGGGAATAGCAGGCCGGCGCCATGGCTCACTAGGCTAATCCTCCGCCTGCGGCGCCGGCACACTGGGTTCCAATCCCGGTCGGGGCGCCGGATTCTGTCCCAGTTGCCCCTCTTCCAGGCCAGCTCTCTGCTGTGGCCCTGGAGTGCAGTGGAGGATGGCCCAAGTCCTTGCACCCTATGGGAGACCAGGAGAAGCACCTGGCTCCTGGCTTCGGATTGGCGTGGTGCGGGGTGAACCAACGGAAAAGGAAGACCTTTCTCTCTCTCTCTCTCTCTCACTGTCCACTCTGCCTGTCAAAACAAAAATAAATAAATAAATAAATAAATAAATAGAAGAGAATAGCAAAGGTTCTTCTGATGAGGTTTCAGAAAAAAAGAACATTTTACTGGTCACTGGGGGAAAGGTGATCCTTGTTATAAAGAGGCAAACAATTTGGCTGCACCACATTCTTTTGAGTAAAAAGTGGACATTGTAATCAATAAACTACTCCTAAAGAGATTTTTTAAAATAAATTGTTTTTGCTTTTTTCTGTGGGTTTACATAGTACAGGCCCCAGCCCAGTGTTTGCCTCTCCCTTCCAAATTACTGTTTCAGATCTGCCATTTGGAGACTGCCATTTGCCTTCACAGGTTGATGCTCATCTCAACACGTACAACCCAGAGAACCCAGCATTCCAGCTCTTGTACCCGGGCCCCCCAGGATGACTGCATCCCTGTCCCTCTGTGCTGGGGCTCACCCCTGAGGTGTCCTTAGGCCAGGAACGCGCACCGGGATCCCTCTTAAGGGCTGACTCCGAATCCATGCACTCCGCATTCCAGGGTGAGTTCTAAGGCTGTCTGGCTTTCATTGTGAACATTGTGATTGATTAGCAATGTCTGCCTTGGCGGTCAATACCTATTAGGCATGCGGGAAGAAGGGTGTTGCGGGGAGGGGCTGCATGCTGGTCACTCGCTCAGAGAGGGATGAGGCGCGATCTCCTGGCTCACCGGAAGTGGTGTTTTGCTGCCCAAGTTCCCTCTCCGGCCAGCGGCAGAGCAGAGAGTTGGAGGGCCCTGAAGCTGAGAGCGACTTCTCCAGAGCCCTTGTGGAACGCGCAAGCCACAGGGAGCCTGGAAGGGCGCCTATGCTGGCTATAGCTCTTTCTCCTCAGGCGTCTGTCTCACCTGGGCAGAGAAGGCTGCTGGCCTCAGTGTTCCGCGGCGCTCAAGGGGGAGCAAGGGCTTTGGCATGGCGCTCACCCAGAATGGACCTTAACCTCTGCATAAACGCGGTGCTTCTCGGGCCAGACTACAACGGTTCATCTGAATCTACATGCTGCCGAGAAACCCCATTCGCCTGAGAGGACAGCCTCTCTCATTTTAATCAATTTCTTGGACGAGGGACGCTGCTTCGAGAAGCACAGGCTGGGCACGAGACTCGAGGGCACTGGTGAGAGGGTGTCGCAGGAATACCAAAGGGAGCAAAGGCCCCTCCAGGGCTCGCCACGCGGGGTCGCGGGGTACTTTGTCTGAATTTGGGCATGCAGTGCTCCGGGAGCATTTCCACGTCGCAGTTGCAGTCGTCCACTCTTCCGTTGTGTGTTTCGGTCGCTTTCTTCAGGTTCCGAGACATTTGCCACTTCTGCATCTTCTCCCATTGCTCCTAGAAGGTTTGCCGTGTCTTTGTCCGTTTTCTTCTTCCTCTTGGTAGCGGCAGAACTCTACAATACCTTTAAGCTTCAAGGGACGCCTTTGGACCCGCTCGTAGGCCTCCATGGTGCCTGCCTGCAGTTCGGAAGGGTGAATGGCCTCTTTACAGAGATCTTGAAGAAAGTAGTTACCGTTCTTGTTGCTACTAAATCGTGAGAGAAACGGATACAATTTTGATTAGAATCTGAAGATTTGGAACATTCTCATCGTATTCACATACTTTGTGCTATAGAAACTGGGCAAAGTGTGATATTGGAAGACATTTGTTAGAGATTAGACATGTGTCCCTTGGGTCCAGTAAATAATCTTAGATGGCAGAAATAGAGAGGTGGTTATGTAGGAAAGATCTGCGGAAGAAATGCTTGTTAGATGGTTTAAACCGCTACGAATTACAAAAAGATAATAGTTTGAGAATTTTATGCTTTGAGAAAAATGGCACAACCGGCCTAGCCTGAACTGGACATAGATAAGATGGAATGACTCAGAAGGAAATGGTACAGACACAGAATCCTGCGGTGACATGGCGTCCTTGGACCAAGAGAGCAAGGTTGCTGCCCGTTGGACTGAGAACGTAAGGCCATCTCCCAGTGGACAGCCGGTAGAGAACAGAGCCACTGGATGACGGATTTTAGATGTATGTGGGGTGCAGGATCCCTTTTATCTTTCTAGCTATTTTTTCCCCTTTGGAATAGGAATGTCTATCTTATGCTTGTCCTACCACTTTATTTTGCAAAACAGTCACATTATTTCGTTTCACAGGTTCACAATTGGAGAGGCATTTATCCTCTAGGCTGATTATACTCAGAATCTTATCTATACCCAATTTAGTTGGTATGGAATATGAGATTTGACACTTATTTGGTTATATGTAGTTGAGATTTTGAATTTGAAACTGATGTTGAAATAACTTAAAAATCTGGGGGATGTTAGGATAAGGCTAACATATTTTTCCCATGAGGAGCATGTGCATTTTGGAGATTCTGAAAGACAGATTGTTACGGATAAATTTTCCCCAAAAAAGTTGATCTGAATGTAACCTTATTGGAAATAAGATCTTTAGTGATGTGATCAAGTTGAAATGAGGTTGTTAATCCATGTGAGTGCTGTCATTTTAAGAAGGGGGGCATTTGGAAATAGAAATGGTGGAAAGACACTCACAGGAAGAGAGAGAGATCGGTGTGATGTCACTACAAGCCAAGACAGGCCTGGGGCTATCAGAAATTGGAAGTGATATGGAAGAATCTTCTGCTAATTTCAGAGGGTGCATAACCCTGCTGAGGGCATGATTATTCTGGCCTCCAGAACTGTGAGTACATACAACCCTGTAATTTTAACAACCTAGCTAATGGTACTTTGTTATAGCAGTCCTAAAAAACTAATATACATGGTAAAGGGAATGTGGTTACTGTCTGCCAAAAAATAATAAAGTAGGTTGGGTATGCTAAATTCATTCCACATTTCCTGCAATCAGGTTTTTTGGAATCAATTTTATTTAAAGTTACTGCCCATTGAGGCTAGGTTTCAAACAACCATATTAATAATTAAAAGATTTTTGAGAGATTGTTGAGTATAAATTATTTGGAAAAAGAATCAAAGCCATTAATTTAATTTGATCTTAAAAAAATGCACCTTTATCCTTAGCTTTAAAGCCTTCCATACTCCTCACCACATAATTCTTCTGACTTATTTGGTAAGATTTTCCCTGTCGATTTTTCTTAATTTTACTTTTCTCTTTTGCATGGGGACTCAAACATAGTTGTAGGTCTGATGGAGCATGAAAATTAGGTAAGACTTTTAAGGTAACATTAATACCTCAGGTTATTTATAGGGTTTTTAGATAATTCAGGGTCATTCAGAATCCTGATAAAATTAACACTCGGTGATAAGGAAAGTTCATTGAGGTTGGAGATTTCAGATACTCTGATTTTTCTTTTTATTTGCAGTATCAGTGGAAAAATTCTACTATTCACTGCCCCAACTTTCTTGTGAGAGAATTGATAAGGCTATGAAACCAAGTTATGACATCAGCATTATTCAAGTTTTTTAAATAAATATGAGTCAGACTTAAAGAGATTAAATGGCCTTTGGAAGCAGTGGTGGACATTTGCTGCTTCTTTGACCAGACTGTCACTTGAGAATTAAAAACACCAAATTTTAAGCATTTGTGTTGAAAATATATATTTGAAAGACAGAGAGACAGGGAAGCACACACTGACTCACCCCCACCAAACACACACACAGAACAAGAGAAGGGGGAGAGTGCCCCACTCACTGGTTCACTGCTCTGATGCCCCCAAAGTCATTAGAATCAGTGTCAGAGCCAGAGCCAAAGTTGCAAACCAAGAACACAATCCCTTAACCTGAGAAAAGCTCCCAACTCTTGGCTTCTGCCCTCACCTTTGCAGCTATCTGGGGAGTGAACCAGCAGGTGGAAAATCTCTTTCTGTCTCTCCCTCTCTGTCTCTGTAACTCTGACTTTCAAATAATTAAATCTGAAAATAAAAGAAGAATCCTTAACTGTTAGAATGTAATCTTAATCCCTTAAACATTTATTCATTTAATCTCTTTAGTTCATTGAGACACAGTCAAAAATCTACTCTGGTCATTGCTATTTATAATAATGTATGTACTCTTGTCAACCAAAATGTCATCATCATTAGATATTTAATTCCAGAAGATGTAGGTATTAATTTTTTAAAAGATTTATTTATTTTTACTTGAAATTCACAGTTATAGACAGAAGAGGCAGATAGAGAGAGATAGAGATAGAGAGAGAGAGAGAGGTCTTTCATCTGCTGGTTCACTACCCGGATGGCTGCAACGGCCAGAGCTGTGCCAATCCAAAGCCAGGAGCCAGGAGCTTCTTCCAGATCTCCCATGTGGGTGCAGGGGCCCAAGAACTTGGGCCATTCTCTACTGCTTTCCCAGGGTTGAAAGTGGAACAGCCAAGTCTCAAAACGGCGCCCATATGAGATGTCGGCACTGCAGGCAGCGGCTTTACCCTCTACATCATAGCACTGCCAGCCCTGACTGTAGGTAATAATTTAAGTAACTGTTTCCTGGGTCCCTCACACATTGAGTAGATTTATTGCTTAAAATACTCACATGTAAGCCGGCGCCGTGGCTCAATAGGCTAATCCTCCACCTTGCGGCGCCGGCACACCGGGTTCTAGTCCTGGTCGGGGCGCCGGATTCTGTCCCGGTTGCCCCTCTTCCAGGCCAGCTCTCTGCTATGGCCAGGGAGTGCAGTGGAGGATGACCCAGGTGCTTGGGCCCTGCACCCCATGGGAGACCAGGAAAAGCACCTGGATCCTGGCTCCTGCCATCGGATCAGCGCGGTGCGCCGGCTGCAGCGGCGGCCATTGTAGGGTGAACCAACGGCAAAGGAAGACCTTTCTCTCTCTGTCTCTCTCTCTCACTGTCCACTCTGCCTGTCAAAAATAAAAAAAAATAAAAAAAAAAACTCACATGTAATAGAATGTTCACTAGATATTAAACTCACAGTATCAGCTGTTCAATCACAGATTACAGTTTCCTTAAGATTTTTTCTTTTTTTCTTTCAAAAATAATAATTATTATCATGAAAATATTATTTTATTTAGAAGAAAAATCATCTTAATTGAAATGTTATTTGACATTATGGAACCTGATCATAAAGGTACATTCACAGGTAGGTATAATATTTGACTGATTAGTCTTAGTAATAAAAATTTGATTCTGCCTATATGCCTATACTTTAAATAAATCTTAGTAATGCAACTGAGAATGAAGTAGCTACTTGTATTAGCTTTTTATTACTATAGCAAATAAGAATAAGATTTACTTTGGTTTGTGGTTTTAGATATTCATAGTCCAAGATTGTATGTGATGCTTTGGTGAAGCCCGAGGAGACTGAAGATGTAATTTGTACAGACAAATGATCACATGGTGGACCAGCAAACATGGAGAGAAACTGGGCCAGGTTCACATTTTCATAAACAACACTTTTGCAATAACTACCTTCCAAAGGCAAACAACCTCAGTATCTTCCATTATGTCTACCTCCTAAACACTGTAACTGGATTCAGTTTCCACTCTGTTAATATAATAAATGTAGCGCTTTGGGGGCCCAGCATAGTGACACAGTGGGCTAAACTACTGATTGTGAAGCCACCATGGCATATTGGACTGCTGGTTCAAGTCTCTTCTGCTCCTCTTCCAATTGGAATTTCCTGCTAATAAGGTAGGGAAGGCAATGGGATGTGGATGCCCCAACACCCACATGAGACACCAGGAAGGAGTTCCTGGCTCCTGTTTCTGTGCGGTCCATGCTTGGCTGTTGCAACAATTTGAAAAGGAGAAAACAAGGTGACAGATGTCTTTCTCTTGCACCTGTTCAAATAAATAAACACTTATGTTTTTAAATACTAAAGACTTCAGGGTTTAAACTTTAAACAACTATGTAATATTGGGAGCAATAACTTGTTCAAACCATAAAACAGCTTTTGAGTTGGAATGGGTGACGTATTCCAGGATGAAGGGATGACAATGAAAACAATATTCTACAGGGTCAAATCTTGAGATATATCATTGAAATAATCATGATAGATGCAGTTGATCATTTGCACAGGAGATAGTACATATCTGGAGAATAACTTGTAACTGCCTACTGCAGGATATTAAATGCCAGATTGAGGAATATGACTTGAATTTGAGAGGTTACAGGAGCTTGAAGGCTTTTGACCACAGGATAACATAGCCTAGTTTACTTTATAAGATTACAATATGATTCTTTTATCTAATAGTATGTGAGAGGTACAAAGAATGCATATTTCTAAAATGCTTTGATGGGTATAATCTTATTTTTATCCATCAGGACCTCCTAATATCAGATACATAAAAGGTTTTTTTTTTCCATTTTACTGGTGGGAGGTTACCAGTTTTCTAAGGTCAAAGAGTTCACCTGACACTGATCTATATTAAAAGAGAACTGTGAGATAACTTTTAAAAAATATCTTCCAAAGATCTTAAATGGGTCAGCCATATTTTCTTTTGAATAGCTTAAAGCTGCAGATCATCTTGGTTGCAACATTAATTTACAGTTCACTGAAGGGAAACAGTATCCAATATGTCAACAAAAGCTTGACAGATAAGATGAACAACAAGTAGTAAGACAGATATTCTAGTCTGAATGATTTCAAAATACATAATAAACTCTTCTTATTATAGCAGTTACTACAGCAAAGTACTTCATGTTTTCAAACACTTGTTTTAAAATAGTCTTGCTCATCCATAGTGACTCTGTTAGGTTTAAAATAGTGTATAATTATGAAATTAACTTTACTAATTGTACTTGTAGAAGATATTTTCAATGCCAAAAAGTAAGGTCAAGAGTTTAATTTATTGGCTTATATTTCAATAGTTATTACTGAAGCATCACTTGAGTCCTGTTTACCTGAATCTCCTTTCTGTGAACAAAAATTAGTTTGTAATAGAATCATTCATGGAGTTATACAGAAATCAGAAGAACATTACAGTACTGAAACTTAAGCAAGAATTTTTTTGAGTCATATTATCATATTAAAGGTCAAAAATGAATGTGACTTCAGGTATGCTGCTGTTGGTGTCAATGTATGTGTTCATTTAAATATTTGTGAAACATCAAGTGTGAATTGTAATAATCTTGACTTGTATTTATCCCTCACTATAAGTGATAAGAAGGCTTAGAACCAAAAACACTGGAAGACTACTCTGAGAACTGAACACATAAATAAAGTGTAGGAAAACTAGGATAATACTCTTAGTGATATTTAGGCCACTGCTATGCTGCTCTTTTTTTTTGAAAAAAAAAATTTTTGAATATTCAAGATGATTAAATGCCAAGAAGTCATACTGACTATACTATACACTGGTGGCGCCTGCCTGGGAATGCTGTCTTCTCAGTCAAAATGAGAGGAGGCTGCCACATCCTACACAGCAGGTCTGATTTTGAGAATGCCCTGGGGAACTGGTGGAAGTTGAGGAGTTACTTTACTCTTTCAGTGGAGACCATGCTGCTTCTCTCCCCTAGCCTGACCAAAGCACAGTCTCAATTTGCTGAGGTGAAACTTCAGTAGATCTGTGTTCTTTCAGAATGTCATGCAACTCATGCCAGGATGATTGAGCTTGCAGTGTGATCATACTCCTCTGCACCTGTGACTGTGAGAGTTCAGGGCATAGGCCATGGATCTGAGAGGAACATGGATTGTGGCTAAGTTCCTGTGCACCAGTGTAGTCTGATCCAAAAGGTCAGAGTTCCCTGCATGCTAGTGACGTATCATGTGGAAGGCTCTGTGGATACATCATGAATCAGGTTGGTGTTCTCTATGGTTCATGTGTTTGCATGGGTGGATGGTGTGCACAGACACTGTGACCTCACACTAGGCTGTGAATCAGTTGGTTCCTCTTGGCACAGAGGAAAGGTGAGATTGCAAATTCCTTAGCTGCATCCAACATCTCCTTTCCCTAATGACTGTAATTAGATGTAATACATCACATCCAACTTGAGTATTACTCTGGATAATTAATTTACCCACAAATAGTGTCCAGAATTCCCTGACTAGCACATGCACTTGGAACTCCATGCAAGTCTCAGGCAATCCACTAACCCAGAGAGGCAAATTTCCAAGAAAAAGGCATTCAATTAAAAAAAATAAATCCCCTAGAGGAGATAAAGCAACTGATCCCCCAGATGCAAAATTCCAACATAGAAATACAAGAAAGATGAACAAGGCAGGCAATATGACTCACCAAAGGAACCCCATAGCCCATTTATATTGGGCTATGAAGAAGGGGAGAGTGATTGGAAGAATTAATATCATTAAAATATCCATACTACCTAAAGCAATCAAAATACTGGCTATATTCTTCACAGATCCAGGAAAAAAAATGCTAAAATTCATATGGAAACCCAAAAGACTCACAATAGCCAAAGCAATCATAAGCAATAAAGACAAAACCAGTGGCATCACAATACCAGATTTTAAGACACACTACAGGGGTACTATCATCAAAACAGCCTGATACTGCCACAAATATAGACATGTAATCCAATAGAACAGAATAGAAACCCTAGAATTTAATCCGTGCATCTATAATCAACTAATCTTTGACAGATGAGCTAAAACCACTCTTTGGAGAAAGGACAGTCTCTTTAACAAATGATGATTGCAAAATTGGATTTCCACATGCTGAAGTTTAAAACAAGACCCCTACCTCACACTGTATACAAAAATCAACACATAATGGAGCAAAGATCTAAGCCTAAGACCTGAAACCATCAAATTGCTAGAGGAAAACATAAGGAATACATGGCAAGACATTGGTCTAGGCAAAACATCTTAGCTAACACTTCAGAAGCACAGGAAATAAAAACAAAAATTGGGGAAATGGGATTACATAAAACTAAGAATCTTTGCACAGAAAGCAATCAACAAAGTGAAGAAATAATCAACAGAATCAGAGAAAACATTTTCAAACTGTTCATCTGATGACAGATTAATATACAGAATACATAAAAAAAGAAACTCAAGAAATTCAACAACAACAAAACGAACAGCCCAGTTAACAAATAATCTTAAGTTTGTGAACAGGAATTTTGAAAAAAGAGGAAATACAAATGTCAAACAGAAATGAAAAAAAGTGCTCAGGATCATTAGCCATCAGGGAAACACAAATAAAAACCACTGTTCCAGAAACATTTGTACCAGTTTCATTCCCACAGTGTATTGGGGTTATCTTTTTCTCTACATCCTTGTCAGCATCTATTTTTTTATTTTTGAGGGAAATAGCCATTTTAACTAGGTGAGGTAACACATGAGAGCTTGTATTATCTAAAGTGGATGGTGTGGTAGACTACCTTCTAGGCAACTCAAATCTCCACATTTTCAGCAAGTTATTTTTTAGGACCAGGATTAGAATCAGAACACATTCAACTTTGTTTCATTCTAAAGTACAGCATATAATGCATTGAAAATGCTTTTATAACTGGATATAAAGTTTGGATTATTTAAATTTGAGAATAGCCAAGAAAATCACCATTGCATTTAGTTATTTGCATCTTATGTTATAGAGCAAGGTACATAGATATGTTTACTTATGTAAGGATTTATTTGTCAAAAAAGCGGAGAGAGAGAGAAGGAGAGAAAGAGAAAGAGAGAAAGAGAAAGAGAGAGAGAGAGAGAGAGAGAGAGAGAAAGAAAATCTTCCATCTGCTGGTTTACTTCTAAAGTACTGCAGCAACAACCAGTACTGGGCAAGGCTTAAACCAGGAACCAGGAACTCCATCCAGGTCTCCCATGTGGGTGACAAGGACCTTAGCACTTGGGCCATGATCCACCTCTTTTCCAGGTACATTAGCAGGAAACTGTATTGAAGACAGAGCATTTGGGACCCCAAAACCACACTCTGACATGGGGTGCCAGTGATGCAAGAAGCTGCTTAATCTATTCTGTCATCATAACATTGGCCCTTGTCAAGGTTTATGTTATTTAAGGTAAAAATAACCTTGAAGAATCATGTTGTATTTACAAGGGAGCATGAAAAACTGGGGAGAATCTGGATGTGAAGAGTCATTTCTAACTCAGAAACTTTGCTGTACATCAAAGGAGGATAATGAGAATTCGCTGGGAGCACCTGGCAGCTAGTTATCGTACTTGTTTATGAACATTGTTCTCATTTGGTGAAAAGGAAAATAAAGAAACATCAAGACATGGAATTCTGGGGAAGCAACATGTTATTCCCTGTTAATTTTCTTCAGAAAAAGTTAGAAAAGAGTAAATGAAACAAATCAAACAAAAGGAGACTTGATTTTCACTTCACTGGGAAGTCAAGTAAAGCTGGTGTGAGTTATTCCAGATACTGGCTTCACAATCATCAAAAAAATGCAAAGAACTTTGAGGTTTTTAAAATATACATAAATTGTAAGAATTTTATCTTTGTTTGATAAATGCTGTCAGTCAAATCAGTTATCCTCTGTTGTTGGAAAATCAGTCTGCGTTTTGGGTCTTCTCTCCTAAAGAAAAGGATTGAGTTCAGTGATGTTTAAAGACTTTTCTGCCTCTTTCATTTTATGATTCTGTATTTGTTTGCAAGTTTGAAAGAATTGTTCTTTTTCTTATAAAAATTAATTTTATCTATTAAAATTAAATAATTCAATAAAATTAATTCTGTTTATTTGAAGGGAAGAGTTTCAGAAAGAGAGATAGTGAGAGACCCAGAGAAAAGGAATTTCATCTGCTGATTCACTCCCAAAATGGCCAGAAAAGCCAAGGCTGGACTAGACAAAACCAGGAGCCAGGAGCTTCTTCTAGATCCCCCACATGGGTGGCAAAATAGCAAACACTTAGGCCATCTTCTGCTGCTCTAGCAGACCATAAGCAGTGAGCTGGATTTAGAAGCAGGGTAGCAGGGACTCGAACAGGCACCAATATAGGAAGCTGGTGTTGCAGGTGGTGGCTTTACCAGTTATGCCACAATGCTGGCCCATAAAGCATGGTTCTTAAGTAAATTACTCATGATTAAATAACATAGTGCATTTTTGGTGTTAAAAGTCATTGTTTTTTTAACTAAATATTATATGAAAATTGCCTTAAGTAGAACTCTGACCTCGGAATCAACCGTTAAGGCATTCTGGTTTGGCTGAAAAGCCCAGGGGAGCATTTCAGAAATGGAAAGCCAAGACACTATGGCAAAAAATGTTTTACATGAAGGATCCCTGTGGGTGAGACCCCAATGGAAAGAAGTGACCACCAAAATAGGATGTACTTTCCTCTGAACGGAGGAGAGACCTTCCACTTTGCTTATGGCCTTATCGAAATACTAAAGGAGTTTATGGATCCAGAAGGCTCCAAAGCCTGGGCAGCTAATGTGAAGAGCTTTGGTGATCACTGACATCATACATAAGAGTGCTAATTGTTAAATAAACAGTAGGAGTCACTGTGCACTAACTTCCCATACAGGACCTGTTTCCTCAAAGAGTTGTATTATGAGACTTTATAGTAAAACTTGTTCTCAAAGAATTACTTCATTTTAGTGTATTAAGTGTAGGATATTCTTAGGTCACACAAATTATAGTTATGTCTAAGTACTCACAAAAGATGTATCATTCTTGGGTTGCACTTTAAATTTTATTAAGTTTCAAGAAAACAAAGTGAAATTACTAATAAGTACTATCAAGATGCAATGACTTTGAACAGCCCTTGTCTGCAATGTTGAGGAACAACTTTTTATTTTTTTTTATGTTTTTTGTTTGTTTATTTTGTTTTTGTTTTCCATTCTCCTTTTATCTTTCTTTCTACCCCTAATGCGAAGTGCTGAACTCTTTACCTAGAATAGAGTTAATCTTCCATATATAAAGTTAAATGAAAATAGATGTTAATAAAAAACAAGACTGGGTTCAGGACAGAGGAAGAACAATAGGAATGTGGGTAAGAAAGAAGGTATTGTGGGAAGAATTACTATGTTCCTAAAGTTGTATCTATGAAATGCATGCAAATAAAATAAATAAATAAATAAATAATATTGTATGAGAACACAGCTATTTATTAATTTTAGTCTCTATTTCCCATGTTAATTTTAGGAAGCTAGGCTTATTAACTCTTTTATTATTAAGATGTTAATTCATAAGATAAACTACATGGGCAATTAGCAGAAGGAAATTTTTTTTAAAGATTCATTTTATTTATTTAAAAGTCAGAGTTACACAGAGTGAGGAGAGGCAGAGAGAGAGAGAGAGAGAGGGGTCTTCATTCTGCTGGTACGCTCCCCAATTGGCCGCAATGGCTGGAGGTGTGCCAGTCTGAAGCCAGGAGCCAGAAGCTTCCTCTGGGTCTTCCCACGTGGGTGCAGGGGCCCAAGGACTTGGGCCATCTTTTTACTGCTTTCCCATGCCATAGCAGAGAGCTGGATCGAAAGTGGAGCAGCCGAGACTCAAACCAGCACCCATATTGCTTGCTGGCACTGCAGGCAATGGCTTTACCCACTATGCCACAGTGCCAGTCCCAGGAAATCTTTTCTAACATAGACTATATGAGAAAGTTGTTAAAATGTATGTGTTTAACAGAAAGCAATTATGAATTCATTTCCCTGTAGTTACTCAGTTATAACATTTTTAGTAAGAATAGAGAGATTGAAAATATAAATTTTATTGTTGGATTTTATATCATTAAAGATAAATATCAAAGCTTTTATTATCAGTCTTCCAAAACAAATGAAAAACTAAAATAAACATATTGTGTTATGTGTTTCTTGCTTCCTATCAATTTATATAGGGTTGCTTTGGTTAGAAATCAGTTTAGTTCAACTCTTTCTATGTTCTTGGTTGAAATTTATATATATATATATATATGCTGATGCTTGATTTAAATGCATAGTTGAATCTCCTCTTAAACACGAGTTGAGACATTGACTTTACTGACATAATAACCTGTGTGAGAGCTATGCTTACCTCCACGGTTCCATTATGCAAATTAGGTAATCCATTCATTCATGCCTCTCAGAATGTGATTGAAAACTATAAAGAAATACAACACAGTGGAATGTGCCTGGAAAAAAATTTACAGAGCTTTTAATGTCCGGTTATCACATTCTATCAACTAATTATATTCATAAGTTGAGGAAAATACCCTTATTTTACACTGTATGTAGCTTCAAACAAAATAAAATGAAAGCAGAAGCATCTATTTTGTCTTATAAAATATGTAACTCCAATTTGGTTACATTTAAATTATATTAACATATATTTTTAGGAAGAATTGCATCAATCAAATTGTTGCCTATTTTAGGTCTGTGCAATTCTGTATATTTCCCATCAAATGATTATACTACTGAAATATATGACTTCAGGGATTTGGTTAAAAGGCAATTCTATTTTGGTTTCCTGCTATCCTTTACAAAGATATTCATACATTGGAGCTAATTTTCCCCTTGGTATTGGAAAAAATATAGAAGCCTTTTTTCTCCCTTCTTTTCTTGCAGTTTATTAATACTGTCCTGTCAGAATCGTAATGGAACTTTATCCAAAGCCAAAATACCTACCGTTTCTCTCCCCCATCAATTTGGACTCTCTACAGTGAAGAAGTCTGTAATGAAAGGGAGGGGCAGTCTGTTACTTCTTCTACTCCATTACATTTTGAAAATTTGTTTCTGATCTGCATTCAACACTGAGTTTGAAGTGGAGGGAAGGGAGTAGGAGGGGTGGAGCATTTTTTGTGACTGGTAATGTCAACTGGGATCGTAATCTTAGAGTAGGGGAAGTGGTAAAAACTACTTTTTTCAGATGTGTTTTATAGGGTTTTTGCATAATCATGCATATTTTTGGGCCATAATGCATCTGGGGTGCACTTGTTGGAGATTATGCTGTTTCTATCACTTCACTGGGTACTATTTCTTCCCCACTGCAATCTGATGATTCTCTTTGATCTTCTAGGTAACAGTCTTAGAAAGAAACAAAACGAACCTCAGTCAGTTCTGTAGCACACATGGATCAAGTTTGGTCTATGAAGTTCACTGGTTAATTCCTGCACATGAGAATGAATACAAAAACATAACACAATTTTGAGGGAAAGTTATGAAAACTTCAAGGTTGTGATTAACAGAATGTAATGCATGTTGGTGTAAGAGAAACATTGCTATTAATGTACTAAGAATGACATTAGTTTAATATTGCTCTATAACTAATTTCCCAAAAAGTTGATAGTTTAAATTAGTATTTATCTTGTGTAACTGAAGCATTGCATTCTTTCATCAATATCTCCTCTTTATCTAGGAAAGATGAAGCAATGGTTATGTTAATTAACCTGACATAACCATTCACCATTATAAACATATATTAAAAATCACATTCTACCTCATAAACATAGATAACAATTATTCAGTTCACCAAAAAGCCGTTAGAATTGATAAACCAACTCAGTGAAGTTGCAGGTTACAAAATAAACATACAAAACAGCAGTTTTTTGTATGCTAATGGTGAAATCACAGAAAGAGAAATCAAGAAATTCCATTCACAATAGCCACCAAAAAAATCAAACCAAATAAGTGAAAAATATCTACAAAGAAAATTATGAAACAGTGATGAAAGAAATCATCAAGGACACACACACAAAAAAAATGGAATGATAATCTTGCTCATGGATCAGAAGAAACAATATCATTAAAATATCTATACCACCTAAAGCAATCTGCAGATTCAATGTAATCCCTATCAAAATACCAATGGCATTCATTACAAAACTAGAAAAAGCAACCCTAAAATTCATATGAAATCACAAAGACCTAGAATAGCCAAGCAATCCTGAACAAGAAAATTCAAGCTGGAAGCATCACAACAGCAGACTTCAAAGCCTACTACAAAGCTATAGTAATTAAAACAGTATGATAGTGGCATAAAAACCAATACCTAGATCAGTGGAACAGAAGAGAGAGCCCACATACATGCAACCCACTGAATTTCAACAGTAGTGCTCAGATCATACAATGGAGTAAGGATAGTCTCTTCAACAAATATTTCTGGCAAAACTGGACTTAACATACATAGAAGAATGAAATTAGATCCATGCTTCTCACCATATATAAAAATTAACTCAATATGGATCAAAGACTTAACTTTAAGATGTGAGACTGTGGAGTTGATGGGAGAAAATGTAGGGGAAAAACTCCAAGACATCGGTGTAAGAGATGACTTCTTGGAGAAGACCCCCAAGGCACAGGCAACAAAAGCAAAACTAAACAAATGGGACTATTTCAAGCTCAGAAGCTTTGCTTGCAAAGGAAATGATCAAGAGAATGAAGAGACATCTAACAGAATGGAAGAAATATTCACAAATTACCTATCTGACAAAGCATTAATATCCATAATATGTTAGCAACTTAAAAAAATTCCAGCACCATTTACAATAACATAAACATGTAAAATTTGTAGGAATAATTAATGAAATATGTACCATATTTTTTGCTTAAAACTATAAAACCTCAATGAGAAAAGGAACAAAAAATAAATTGAGAAGTATTCTGTGCTCATAGATTGTATTTTTTCAATATTAAGACGTCACTTCTACGCAAATTGATCTTTAGATTTAAGACAATCCCAATAAAAATTCCCACAGGTAAAAAAATCAAATTTTTTGTTTAAATAGTTTCTGTGGAGTAGAAACTTATCTTGGTGACTTATCTTGGTGGCTCTGGCATGGAAGTGTCTCATGATATACAGTTAAGATGCCAGCAGTTCTGCAGTTATCTGAAGACTTGCCTGTGCATGGATAATATGCCTTTAAGATATTTCACTTGTACTCTGCTGAATTATTTATTTAGTGGAGGGTTAAGCTAGAGAATGAAAAGTAAATTGAAAGTATGTCATTGTAAAAATTAGAAGGGTAGGGTGGAAAGTATCATTAGGCTCTTAAAACTGTACATATGAAATAGATAAAATTTTCCTTTAAATACATTTAAGCAAGTAAAAAAAAGTTATCTCACTTCTTGAACCAGCATTGTGGTGTAGTGGGTTAAGCTGCTGGTTGTGATGCCACCAGCATCCCATATGTTTGCTGGTTTGAGAAATGGCTGCTCCAATCCAAATTCAGCTGCCTGTTAATGTACCTGGGAAAGCAGCAGAGGATGACCCAAGTGCTTGGGTCCCAGCCATCCATATGCAATATTTGGATGGAGTTCTTGGCTCCTGGCTTCTTTCTGGTCCAGTCCTGGCCACTGCTGTCATTTTTGGAGTGAAACAGAGAATAGACAATCTCTCTCTCTCTCTCTCTCTCTCCCTCTCCTACTCCCCCTGTCTCTCGTCATTTCGCCCTCTGGATCGGTTTCTCACCCCCACTCCTTCTCCCAGCCCCTCCTGTAACTCTGCCTTTCAAATAAATAAATACATTTTGAGAGTAAATTATCTCACTTGTGTGATACTGGTCATGAATATGAATGTATCTGATCATATGTTCTTGCTTTCCCTCAGAACGATGACAATTAGAACCTAGGTGTCTTTTATAGCAGTCTCAAAAAGTTACACCACCCCTTCCACAGTAATATGTTTGCTACAGTTAGCCAAATTCAGTAAGACAAACTCCAATGAGTGTGAACAGCAGGAGGCAGGAATTCACCAAGAGATTTTGAAGGCAGGTTATCACAGAAATGTCATTGAAAATACTCCATTCCATCTGAAGCAAAGAATGCATTAAAATTTTTGTTTTATGGCAAAACTTTCCATTCTTTACCCTGTCAACCAACTAATCAATCAACAAAAACCTCTACATAAACTTTTGACAACAGAAAGTATGTAGGATCATAGAGCTTCCTATCTAATGTAATTTCCTAGAATGAATCCTGAAGCTGATTCTACTCACCTAGCAGATTCTGTTAGTTGGGTGTGAAATAAACTGAAAACCTATTTGAGCCAACTCATTTTTTGGCATCCTAGCAATAGGATTTAGGATTACACTTAAATAATTTAGAAATATGGATGAGAAGGTAGGAAATCACTCACATGTGATTGATCAAAGGTAGTGACCTGATGAGAGAAAATGATAGAATTCCCAGTAGAAGTTAAAAATAACATACTTCTCTTCCACACATAATTCTCAATGTTGCTAAAAGGATGAACTTGAATAATTTTGTCTCCAATTTTATTTTAAAGAACACTATTGAGTTAATTTCCTGACTTGCTTATTTGATTCTGTCATTCATGTACTGAGAAAATGCCAGTGCATCCCCTGGAAAAGTTCAGATACCATATGCCAACAGTCCAAAACTATGAGCTGTAGCATTATTTTATCTCATCAACACTGTGTGAAAAAAAACACAAAACTAAATGTTGTAAGAGGCTGAGTCACTGTTACTACAGATTACTGCACTGGTATCCTCATCCCAGGCTTGTTTGTAGTCCCATCAAGTATCCTGTTACCCAGTAGTCACTTAGGATTACAGTCTTCTCTAGATATTCCTCAGTCAGCTCCCAAAAGACTGACAGATGAACCCTGAACCATCTCAACAGTCTTTGTTTTTCTCCTTCCCAATATTCCCAAACTTTTAGGAACAGACCAAAATTTCCTAATTCAAATGAACCTTCCTAGAAAACACCTTACAAATAATCTATTTCCTAGTGGATTCTTTGGATATTTTATTTCTCCTTATAGCACTTATTAATTATATAGCAGTTATTAACATGTCTTAATTCATTTACTCAACCATAAGGTCATGAGGAACTCATTCATTATTGTACTTCCACAGGGCTCAACAACTGCAGTCAATATATTAAATTAGTCTAATTTTATTTTATTTTTTAAGTTTTATTTAATAAATATAAATTTCCAAAGTACAACTTTTGGATTATGGTGGATTTTCCCTCCATAACCTCCCTCCCACCTGCAATCATCCCATCTCCCACTCCCCCTCCCATCCCATTTTTCATCACAATTCATTTTTAATTATCTTTATATACAGAAGATCAATTTATCTTTATATACAGAAGATCAAAGTGCGCAGTGACTCCTATTGTTGATTTAACAATGACACTCTTATTTATGATATCAGTAATCACCCGAGGCTCTTGTCATGAGCTGCCAAGGCTATGGAAGCCTCTTGAGATCACCAATTCCGATCTTATTTAGACAAGGTCATAGTCAAAGTGGAAGTTCTTTCCTCCCTTCAGAGAAAGGTACCTCCTTCTTTGATGGCCTGCTCTTTCCGCTGGGATCTCACTCGTGGAGATCTTTCATTTAGGTCATTTTGGTTTTTTGCTAGAGTGTCTTGGCTTTCCATGCCTGAAATACTCTCATGGGCTTTTTAGTTAGATACGAATGCCTTAAGGACTGATTCTGAAGCCAGAGTGCTGTTTAGGACATCTGCCATTCTATGAGTCTGCTGTCTATCCCGCTTCCCATGTTGGATTGTTCTCTCCTTTTTAATTCTATCAGTTAGTATTAGCAGACACTAGTCTTGTTTATGTGATCCCTTTGACACTTAACACTATCATTATGATCAATTGTGACCTGAAACTGATCACTTGGACTAGTGAGATGGCATTGGTACCTGTCACCTTGATGGGACTGAATTGGAATCAACTGCCATGTTTCTAACTCTACCATTAGGGGTAAGTCCAATTGAGCATGTGCTGAACTGTACATCTCCTCCCTCTCTTTTTGCCACTCTTATATTTAACAGGGATGACCTTTCAGTTAAATTTAAACACCTAAGAATAATTGTGTGTTAATTAAGTTCAACCAATGGTATTAAGTAGAACAAAAAAATACTAAAAGGAATAAAGTATTAAGTTGTTCCTTGACAGTCAGGACAAGGGCTGATCAAGACATTGTTTTTTAATAGTGTTCATTTCACATCAATATGTTTCCTTTTGATTAGGAAGAACATATGATATTTGTCCCTCTGGGACTGGCTTATTTCACTCAGCATGATGTTTTCCAGATTCTTTCCTTTTGTTGCAAATGACCGGATTTTTTTTTTTTTTTTACTTCTGTATAGTATTCTATGGAGTACATGTCCCATAATTTATTTATCTGGTCTTCTGTTGAATGGCATTTAGGTTGATTCCATGTCTTAGCTATTGTGAATTGAACTGCAGTGAACATTCACGTGCAGACGGCTCTTTTATTTGCCAATTTAATTTCCTTTGGGTAAATTCCAAGGAGTGGGATGGCTGGGTTGTATGGTAGGGTTATATTCAGGTTTCTGAGGAATCTCCAGACTGAATTCCATAGTGGCTTTACCAGTTTGCATTCCCACCAACAGTAGGTTAGTGTCCCTTTTCCCCCACATCCTCTCCAGCATCTGTTGTTGGTAGATTTCTGTATGTGAGTCATTCTAACCGGGGTGAGGTGAAACCTCATTGTGGTTTTGATTTGCATTTCCGTGATTGCTAGTGATCCTGAACATTTTTTCATGTGCCTGTTGGCCATTTGGATTTCCTCTTTTGAAAAATGTGTATTGAGGTCCTTGGCCCATCTCTTAAGTGGGTTGTTTGTTTTCATGTTCTGGAGTTTCTTGATTTCTTTGTAGATTCTGGTTATTAACCCTTTATCTGTTGCATAGTTTGCAAATATTTTTTTTCCCATTCTGTTGGCTGCCTCTTCATTTTCCTGACTGTTTATTTTGCAGTACAGAAACTTCTCAATTTGATGTAATGCCAGTTTTTAGTTTTGGCTTTGCCTGCCTGTGCCTCTGGGGTCTTTTTCAAGAAGTCGTTGCCTATGCCTATATCTTTCAGGGTTTCTCTGATGTTCTGTAATAATTTGATGGTTTCAGGTACTAGATTTGGATCTTTAATCCATGTTGAGTGGATTTTTGTGTAAGGTGTAAGGTAGGGGTCTTGCTTCATGCTTTTGCACATGGAAATCCAGTTTTCTCAACACTATTTGTTGAATAGACTGTCCTTGCTCCAGGATTTGGTTTTAGATCCTTGATCAAATATAAGTTGGCTGTGGATGTTTGGATTGATTTATGGTGTTTTTATTCTGTTCCATTGGTCTATCCATCTGTTTCTGTACCAGTACCATGCTGTTTTGATAACAACTGTCCTGTAGTATGTCCTGAAATCTGGTATTGTGATGCCTCTGGCTTTGTTTTTGTTGTACATATTGCTTTAGCTATTCAAGGTCTCCTGTGTCTCCATATGAATTTCAGCATCATTTTTTAGATCAGAGAAGAATGTCTTCAGTATTTTTATTGGTATCTCATTGAATCTATAAATTGCTTTTGGGAGAATGGACATTTTGATGATATTGATTCTTCTAATCCAGGAGCATGGAAGATTTTTCCATTTTTGGTATCCTCTTCTATTTCTTTCTTTACGATTTTGTAATTCTCATTGTAGAGTTCTTTAACATCCATGGTTAAGTGTATTCCAAGGTATTTGATTGTTTTTGTGGCTAATGTGAATGGGATTGAAATTAGCAGTTCTTTCTCACCCGTGACATTGCCTGTGTATACAAAGGCTGTTGATTTTTGTGCATTGATTTTATATCCTGCTACTTTGCCAAACTCTTCTATGAGTTCCAATAGTCTCTTAGTAGAGTTCTTGTGTCCCCTAAATAAAAAAAATCATATTGTCTGCAAAGAGGGATAGTTTGACTTCTTCCTTCCCAATTTGTATCCCTTTAATTTTTTTTTCTTCACTGATGGCTCTGGCTAAAACTTCCAGAACTATATTGAATAGCAGTGGTGAGAGTGGGTATCCCTGTCTGGTACCAGATGTCAGTGGAAATGCTTCCAACTTTTCTCCATTCAATAGGATGCTGGCCATGGGTTTTTCATAAATTGCTTTGATTGTATTGAGGAATGTTCCTTCTATACACAGTTTGCTTAGAGTTTTCATCATGAAAAGATTTGTTGCATTTTATCAAATGCTTTCTCTCTGTCTATTGAGATGATCATATGGTTTTTCTTCTGCAGTCTGTTAATGTGGTGTATTAGATTGATTGATTTGCGAACATTGAACCATCCCTGCATACCAGCGATAAATCCCACTTGGTCTGGGTGGATGATCTTTCTGATGTGTTGTTGCAGTCTATTGGCCAGAATTTTATTGGGGATTTTTGCATCTGTGTTCATCAGGGATATTGGTCTGTAATTCTCTTTCCCTGATGAATCTTTTTCAGGTTTAGGAATTAAGGTGATGCTGGCTTCATAGAAAGAATTTGGGAGGATTCCCTCTTTTTCAATTGTTCTGAATAGTTTCAGAAGAATTGGAGTTAGTTCTTCTTTAAATGTCTGGTAAAATTCAGCAGTGAATCCATGCGGTCCTGGGCTTTTCTTTGTTGGGAGGGCCTTTATTACTGATTCAATTTCTGTCTCAGTTATGGGTCTGTTTAGGTTTTCTATGTCTTCATAGTGCAATTTAGGTAGGTTATATGTTTCCTGGAATCTGTCCATTTCTGATAGAATTCCCTGTTTGCTGGCATACAACTCTTTGTAGTTATTTCTGATGACTCTTTTTATTTCTGTGGTGTCAGTTGTTACATTCCATTTTTCATCTCTGATTTTATTGATTTGGGTCTTTTCTCTCTTTTTTTTAGCTGGTTGGGCCAATGGAGATTAATTTTGTTTATTTTTTCAAAAAACCAGCTCCTCATTTGGGTGATTTTTTGTAATTTTTGATTCAATTCTATTGATTTCTTTTCTAATTCTAATTATTTCTCTTCTCCTACTAGTTTTGGATCTGGTTTGCTGCTGTTTTTCTAGATCCTTGAGATGCATTGATAGCTCATTTATTTGGTGCCTTTCTGATTTCTTGACGTAGGCACCTATTGCTAAAAACTTTCGTCTTAACACTGCTTTTGCTGTATCTCATAAGTTTTGATATGTTGTGTTGTTATCCTCATTTACTTCCAGATAGTTTTTAATTTCTCTTTTGATTTCTTATTTTACCCACTGTTCATTGAGGAGCATGTTGTTTGGTCTCCATGTGTTTTCATATGCTCTAGGGATTCCTGAGTTGCTAATTTCCAGCTTTATTCCACTGTGCTCTGAGATGATGCATGGTATGATTTCAATTATTTTTAATTTGCTGAAACTTGCTTTATGGCCTAGTATGTGGTCAATCCTAGAGTATGTTCCATGTACTACTGAGAAGAATGTAGAGTGTAGGATGAAAAGTTCTATAGATATCTGCTAGATACATTTGGGTGGACTATAGTGTCATTTAAATCTAATGTTTCCCTGTTGATCTTCTGTCCGGCTGATCTGTCTATTTCTGAAAGTGGAGTATTGAAGTATCCCAATACTATTGTATTGGAGTCCAAGTCTCCCTTTAAGTTCCTTAACATATCTTTTAAATAAACCAGTGTCCTATAATTAGGTGAATATATGTTTATAATAGTTACATCTTCCTGTTGAATTGATCCCTTAATCATTATATAGTGCCCCTCTTTGTATCTCTTAAAGGTTTTTGTGTTAAAGTTTATGTTGTCTGATACTAAGATGGCTACGCCAGCTCTTTTTTGGTTTCTGATGGCGTGGAATATTTTTTTCCAACATTTCACTTTTAGTCTGCATGTATCTTTGTTGGAAAGATGTGTTTCCTGTAAGCAGCAACTAGATGTTTTTTTTTTTTAATCCATTCAGCCAGTCTGTGCCTTTTAACTGGAGAGTTGAAGCCATTTACATTCAATGTGACTATTAATAAGTAGTGACTTTGTCCTGCCATTTTCCCAAATATATTTCTAATATATGCTTTGAACTTCCTGGGATTTTTTACTGAGAGATTTTCTTCCTTTACCTTCTTTCATATTGATGGCCATGTTTCTGTGTTTCTGTGTGTTACACAACTTTAAGCATCTGTCACAGGGCTAGATGACTGGTGACACATTCTTTCAATTTCTCTTTGCTATGAAAGGTCTTTATTTCACCTTCATTTGCAAATGAGAGCTTTGCAGGATATAAAATTCTGGGCTGGCAATCTTTTTTCTTTAATACTTGGGCCAGATCTCACCATTCCCTCCTAGCCTGTAGGGTTTCTAATGAGAAGTCAGCTGTGAGTCTAATTGGAGATCCTCTGAGAGTAATCTGATGTTTCTCTCTTGCACATTTTAGAATCTTTTCTTTATGTTTCACTGTGGTGAGCTTGATTACAACGTGTCCTGGTGAGGATTTCTTTTGGACTTGTTTATTGGGGGTTATATGAGCTTTCTGTACTTGGATGTCTCTTTTCTTTCCAAACCTGGGAAGTTTGCTGTTAGTATCTCACTTTTTTAAAAAGGCCTTCTAATCCTTTCTCTCTCTCCATGCCTTTAGAAACTCCTAGAACCCAAATGTTGTTTTTTTTTTAATAGTATCCTATAGATTCCCAGAATATTTTTTAGATTTCTAATTTCCTCTTCTTTTATTTGGTTTGACTGTATACTTTCCTGTGCTTTGTCTTCTAAGTCCAATATTCTCTCTTCTATCTCACTGATTCTGTTTTTAAGGCTCTCAAATGTGTTTTTTTCATTTGTTCTGTTGAATTCTTCATTTCATTTTGGTTTCTCTTCAATATCTTCCTGTTCTACTAAATTCCTCATTTCATTTTGATTCCTGCTTAAGATTTCATTTCCATGAGAGAGATTTTCTGTCCTGTACTGTATGGATTTCCGTAGTTCAAGAATTTATTTTTGAGAACTTCTAGATGTTCTTATCATAAATTTTTTGAATTCCATATCTTTCATTTCTTCTGTCTCATCATCTTCATAATCTTGTATTGGAATGTCATGATCATTTGGGAGAATCATGATATCTTCCTTTTTTTCTTGTTTCCTCGGTTTCTGTGCTTGTTGCTTGGCATTGTGGAGATATTCTTTGGTTTCTTCTTCTTTTTTTTCCTTGCTGTGGTGGATTTTCTCGTTATACTATGACTCTAGATTAAGTGGACTGTCTGCTTTTGGTGAATCTCTAGAGGCTTGTTGTGGGTATGGCCAGAGAGCTCTGTTCAGTACTTCAGGGTTAAGGGTGTGCCAAAGGTGACACACCCAGGTTTGGTGTGGTAAATCTTCTCTCTCTCTCTCACTCTCTCTTTTTTCATTCAGAAGGGAAGTAATTCCACCCAGCTGAGCTCTTCTCCTTGATGGCAATCAGTACCTGAGTGCTAGCCCCAGTGGGTATAATATTTGTCTGCTCTGTCCCAAGGACCTCACAAAGGATTTGTGCAGTCCTCAGTGTAAGCTCAGATTCCCCTGCAATGTCTCTCACTGGGTAACCAAAGCTGCCTGAATTTGTGGTGTCTCCCACCGAGGCTACTCATGTCTCAGGCACACTGTGGGTTCTCCCACACACCCTCAGGTTTTTTTTTTTTTCACAGTCCCAGTTCATAAGCATCACACATTCCCTAAGTCTTAGTCTCCTGTTATTTCTCCCTACCAGAGTCAGTTTTTTTTGCCTGGCTGATGGCAGGCACAGCCATGAGCTGGTGCAGCTGTTATGTATGTCCAAAATGCTGCCTGCTCTATTGTCTTGCTTGCCTTTGTAAGGTGAGTGGAGAGAGAGATTCATATCTGTACCGGTCTCTTTTATTTATTTTTTCCCTCTCCTCTTGTTAGGCTGATGTACTTTCCCCCACGGGCTTCAAGCCTCATTCCCTCTAGGCTCTTCCTGCCACTTTTCTGCCAGTGTCTTGGGCTACTGCAGTTTCACCTCATCTCCAATTCCAGCGCTGGTGTGTAGACTCAGCAGCTGGGGTCCTGAGCCGTGGGCACCCGTGCCCTCTACATAAGTCCACCCTGTCCCTATAATTCCGGAAGAGTTTCCTCTGCAGTGTTTTCCTTAGTTCTTCGCTGAGACTACAGTATTTCCACTTTTATTAAACTATCTTTTCCTGGATTATCAGTGAACTCTCTTCCTATTCTGCCATCTTGGATCCCTCCTACATTAATTTTATTAATGAAGAATGAAATATCTTTGTTGATCTGAAGTGACAAGCTTATATCAATTAAATACATTAGTTGTAAGAGCTGAAATCTGTTGTGAATGGTTAATTAAAATGATTTGTTGAATAGTATTATGAAGCTCAGAAATCACTGAGAATCTAGAGAAACAAGTCCACCCAATTGGGGTGGTGCAAAAAGAAGCAAAAGAACACTCTACACAGGTTTTCTGTTTAGGATATGTATCACTACTGCAGAGGACTGAATTTTGCAGTTTGTCCCAACACGACAGTGATGCTATTGGGAAATTAAGGTGATTACAACTGTCTCTCCAACTGAGATGATTGTTTATGGCAGAAAATATTTTTTATCATTAGTTGTCAGTTTAATATGTGACAATATTGTGTGTGTTTCAAATATCTGCTCGAGCTGAAATTTTAAGGAATTTGGTAAAGCCATCACCTGGGATTTTGATCTTCCTAGTAGAATGTGGGATCCACTTCCCTCTTAATCCCAAAAAGTGCTAAATGTCCCTCACTACAATAAGAAATGAAATGCAAAAAGAGGTTGGAAAATGTATACTTTCTACACAGTCACTTGTTGACATAGTTTTCATGAAGATTACCGAGTTTACCATGGGAAGGTTTTCACAAAAGTTCTTGGTTTATGTGTGGTAAAAGGTACCAATTTAAGATTAGTTCAGATAATAAACAGTTTTTGAATGCCTATCATGTCATACACATATCAGGATGTGTATGATTGAACAGGGGAGACCGAATGCAGAGATGTGAAGTAAGGCTCCACTGCTACTGGCCACAACTAAGTATATTTTCATAGATTCTCAGGGGTAATCTGGGTATAAAGAAACATATCATTAAATTCTCAGAAGATTTTTTGGTGCAACATAAATTTTGTAAAGTCAGGTTCAAGCACATTTTGGTTTCTCTGTGGTTTAAGCAGATAATAACCTGAAGAAACTAATGATGATCTCTGGTGTGTTATAGGGAAGCAGTGATGCTAGGGGAAGCAATTGTGTGTCTCTGGTTCTAAGGAATTAGTGACTATTTTGAAGAATTTCAATAACCTATTTCAAATACCAAAATAGTAAAAATGTTTTATTTTGTAAAGGAAGCTTAAGTTACAATTATCTTGTAATTTTTAAAGCTGCCATGGAAAACATTTACTTACAACTTAGAAAAATGATAGGATGAAGAAACAATAGCAAATAAAAAGAGATAATTTGGGGAGAAAGTCACAATTTTATATTGAGGGCTGCTAAACAGCTAATGTCTACTAAAAACAGAGTATATTTTTATCCATAGGTTCATTAATTCATTATCAATTTGACAAATATTTACTGAACAATTTTGTAAGCCAGAAACTATTGTCAGTTTGAAAATATCGCAAAAAAAAAAAAAAAATCCCCAAACACACACACACACACACACACACACACAAGAATGAGAAGAATGAGTACCTGGCTTTCCTTAAACCTTACATTCCATATGGGAAGAACAGAACAGTTTTCTCCCACACATAAACATAAAGTGAAAAATACTGTTTGAGTACTAGTTATAGCATTAAGTCTCAATGTACAGCACACTAAGGACAAAGCTCCTACATGAGGAGTAAGTGCACAGTGACTCCTGTTGTTGACTTAACAAATTGACACTCTTGTTTATGGCATTAGTAATCACCCTAGGCTCTTGTCATGAGCTGCCAAGGCTATGGAAGCCTTTTGAGTTCGCCGACTCTGATCATATTTAGACAAGGCCATGGTCAAAGTGGAAGTTCTCTCCTCCCTTCAGAGAAAGGTACCTCCTTCTTTGATGACCCGTTATTTCCACTGGGATCTCACTCGTGGAGATCTTTCATTTAGGTTTTTTTTTTCCCCAGAGTGTCTTGTCTTTCCATGCCTGAAATACTCTCGTGGGCATCTCAGCCGGATCCGCATGCCTTAAGGGCTGATTCTGAGGCCAGAGTGCTATTTAGGACATCTGCCATTCTATGGGTCTGCTGTGTATCTCACTTCCCAGACACATACTTTTTTTTTTTTCTCTTAAGATTTATTTGTTTGAAAGACCTACACAGGGAGAGACAGAGAAGCAGAGAGAGAGAGAGGTCTTCCATCTACTGGTTCACTCCCTAGTTGGCACAATAGTTGGAGCTGGGTGGATCTGAAGCCAGGATCCAGGAGCCAGGAGCTTCTTCTGGGTCTCCCATGAAGTGCAGTGCCCCAAGGACTGGGCCATCTTCTACTGCTTTCCCAGGCAATAGCAGAGAGCTGGATCAAAAGTGGAGCAGCCGGGACTTGAACCACCTCCTATATGGGATGTTGGCCCTGCAGGTGGCAGCTCTACCTACTAAGCTACAGTGCAGGCCCCAACACATACGTTTTTTATAATGTGCATTTTCATATTGAACTTTGTAAAAAGCATTGATTTATTTATTTAAAAGTCAGAGAGAGAGAGAGGAGAGAGAGGGACAGAGGGAGAGAGAGAGAGAGAGAGAGGGAGAGATATTCTTCCATTCACTGGTTGACTTCTCAGATGTGGTCAGGAGTCCATACGAGTATCCCACATGAGAATCAGGAGCCCAAGTCTGAGTCATCTTCTGCTATTATTCCCAGGCCATTATCAGGGATCTGGATCAGAAGTGAGCAGCCAAGATATGAACTGGTACCCATATGGTTTGCCAGCATCACAGGAGGTAGCTTTACCTGCTACACACAACTCTGGCCCCATATATACATAGGTATTTAAAAACAACAAAATTTCACTAAGCTTCATTTTTGTGAGGCAGATTATATAAATTTGCTTGTAAGAGATGGGATCGTCAGTTGTTTACATTCTTACTGCCAGAGTCTAATTATTTCCGTTCTAGAAAATAGGTGTAATAGATTCAAGATAGGAAAGGGAATCAAGTCGGAAAAAAATGAGATAAAATTTTATTGCATGTATACAAATGTAAACTTTGTCAAATATGCCCTTGGTTAATAAATTAGGGGATGTTCCATGAATTAGTTGTTTTTTTTTTTCTCTTTTTAATCATTATTTTTTTTCAAATTTTTATTGACATAACACTTATAAACAATTGAAGGTGTACAGTGCAGTATTTCAGTAGATGTACACAGCATGGGCTTGATCATTTGTTGGTTTAACTGTTAATGATACCCCAGTTCTTTGTATATACACTACTTTTTTTAAAAATTTTCTATTTGAATTTATCCTTTGTTAAGAAACCTGTTGTATATGTTGTCAGATTGTAAACAAGTAGAACTGTCTGAAATTCATTAGTTTAAGTACACCAAGATGCCTGACTGGAGTCTAGAATTTCATATTACAAAACTGTTATCTGATTCTTACCAGCTTACCACACCTCTCATGAGGGTGAGGACTGGCACTAATTGTCATTGACATTGGCAGATCTTGGGGACTGTCCAGTTAAAATGAGTGGACATGACATTTAGAATTCTCCTTTCCAATTAGAGAGCCTTCCCAGAAAGAAGAGTGTAACAAATATTTGTGAGTTACAGAGTAGGAGAATATTCAAGAAGTCTTCTATGGGAGAGAACTTATTCTAGAATGACAGTATAATCCATTGCTTGAATAACTAAAATTTTAACACATATGTGTAAGTCACAGTAAGAATGTAACACATTCCCTGTAAAAGTCTAAGCTCAAAAGGACACTTGAGTTTCACTACACATGTTCAAGTGAAACCAACCATGCTCAATAGGTCAACTAATAAATATTTTTGGTAAATGCAGTAAAATTCCTATTTCAATAAAATCTCAGTGTATCTGTTGCATAAGCTTTATTTTTTTGTACATTTGTGTTTGCCATGCAGGAATTAGGAAAAACAGTAGGATATGCAAAATTAAAGTGAACAGTGAATGTAATTCAGTATTTGGGATACCAGTGTTTTCCAGTGTAATAAGAAGAGATAATAGAAAAAAAGTAATTACAAATTATACTGTTTTCACTAGGACTACTCATATATTGCTATTTAATGGATTCTCTCTGTTAATTTTTTTTTTTTGACAGGCAGAGTGGACAGTGAGAGAGACAGAGAGAAAGGTCTTCCTTTTGCCGTTGGTTCACCCTCCAATGGCCGCCGCGGCCGGCGCGCTGCGGCCGGCCCACCGCGCTGATCCGATGGCAGGAGCCAGGAGCCAGGTGCTTTTCCTGGTCTCCCATGGGGTGCAGGGCCCAAGCACCTGGGCCATCCTCCACTGCACTCCCTGGCCACAGCAGAGAGCTGGCCTGGAAGAGGGGCAACCGGGACAGAATCCGGCGCCCTGACCGGGACTAGAACCCGGTGTGCCGGTACCACTAGACGGAGGATTAGCCTAGTGAGCCGCGGCGCCGGCCTAAAGTGAATACTAAAGTCTAGTTTTTTTCTTTTAAAGTTAGCATTATTTAAGATCATACTAAAGTTAGCATTATTTAAGATTATATTTACTGCTTATCTGGGAGCCAATGCAATCTAATATACCATGATGGAATAACTTCCATGTATCCATTATCATAATTAATAACCAAAAGAAGATAAAATATATGTAGAAATAAAAACTAAGGAAAGGATATATTACTATGTATGAATATTAATGATGTATTAAACCTAATCACTCATAAACTATAAATACTCCTGAGTTGGCTGTTAGCTGCCTTTCTATTTGATTTCCTGTCATTCTTGTTACTAAATAAGGAAAAGTAGGAATGAATATTTGATTTCCTGTTTTCCTAATCATTTGCAGATAGATACTTTCCAAACCTTCAATAATCTCCATTTAGATGCTGTCAATGATTATCAAAGTTCCATCAATTGTTGCACAGATATAAATGCAAGAAGTTAATAGGGCAAATAGAGTGAGCTGTATATAGTAGCTCTATATTACTACCTTATTTATTTATTTGAAAGTCAGAGTTACATAGAGAAAGAGAGGCAGAGAGAGAGAGGTCTTCCATCTGCTGGTTCACTTCCCAATTGACCACAATAGCTCGAGCTGCACCAATCCAAAGGCAGGAGCCAGGAGCTTATGTTGGGTCTCCCACGAGGGTGCAGGGGCCCAAGGACTGGGGCCATCTTCCACTTCTTTCCCAGGCCATAGCAGAGAGTTGGATGAGAAGTGCAACAGTCAGGACTGGAACCGACACCCATAAGGGATGCCAGCACTGCAAGTGGTAGCTTTACCTGCTATGCCAGAGTGGTGGCCTTATCTCACAACTTTTGTTTTGTAAACATAAAACTATTCTGAAATTAAATGTTAAAAATAATAAAATCATAAAAAAGAAAAATGATATTTAAAAATCCTTAGTCGATTATAGGTAAAACTAAATAAAGGTTTTAATGCTAGCCAATCGATTCCAACAACACATCAGAAAGATTACTCACCTTGATAAAGTGGGATTTATTCCTGATGTGCAAGGGTGGTTTAACATTCACAAATCAGTAAATGTGATACAACATGTTAACAAACTGAAGAACATAAAATATATGATTATCTCAATAGATGCAGATAAAGCATTTGATAAAATACAACACTCTTTCCTGATGAAAACTAAAAGCAAATCGGGTATAGAAGGAACATTTCTCAACGTAATCAAGGCAATTTATGACGAACCCAAGGGCAGTGTCCTCTTGAATGGGGAAAAGTTGGAAGTGTTGGAAGTATTAGCCAGAGCCATTAGACAAGAAAAATAAATCAAAGTGATACAAATTGGAAAGGAGGAGGTCAAACTATCCCTATCGGTAGATGACATGATCCTATAAACAGGAGATCCAAAAGTCTCCACAAAGAGACTATTGGAACTCATAGAAGAGTTTGGTAAAGTAGCAAGATATAAAATCAGTACACAAAAATCAACAGCCTTTTTATACATAGACAATGCCAAGGCTGAGACTGAACTTCTAAGACCAATCCCGTTCAAATAGCTGCCCCCAAAAAATCACATACATTGGAATAAATTTAACCAAGGATGTCAGAGATCACTACGATAATCAAAACAACCTGGTACTGGTACAAAAACGGATGGACAGAACAATGGAACAGAATAGAAACACCAGAAATCAATCCAAGCATCTACAACCAACTTAGATTTGACAAAGGAGCTAAAGTCAACTCCTGGACCAAGGGCAGTCTCTTCAACAAATAGTGCTGGGAAAACTGGATCTCCACATTATGAAGTATGAAACAAGACCCCTAAGTTACACCTTAAACAAAGATACACTCATAATACATTGAAGACCTAAATTTATGACCCAATACCATCAAACTATTAGAGAACTTTGGAGAAACCCTGCAAGACATTGGCACAAGCAGAGTTCTAGGAAAAGACGCCAGAGGAACAATCTAAGCCAAAATTGAAAAATGTTATTACATCAAATAGAGAAGTTTCTTACCACAAAAGAAACAATCAGCAAAGTGTAGAGGCAACTGACATAATGGAAGAAATTATTTGCAAAGTATACAACTGACAAAGATTTAATAACCAGAATATATTAAGAGATCAATAAACTCAACAACAACAAAACACACAACCCAATTAAGAAATGGGCAAAGGACTTAAACAGGCATTTCTCAAAGGGGAAAATCCAAATGGCCAATAGACACATGAAAAAATGCTCAGGATCAGTAGCCATCAGGGAAATGCAAATCAAAACCACAATGAGATTTTGCCTCACCCCCATTAGAATGGTTTCCATACAGAAATCAACAAGCAACAAATGCTGACGAGGATGTGGGGAAAACATATCCTAATCCAGTGTTAGTGCAAATGTGAACTGGGAAAGCCACTATGGAAGAAAGTATGGAGATTCCTCAGAAATCTGAATATTGACCTACCATATGACCCAGCCATTCCACTCCTAGGAATTTATCCAAGGGAAATAAAATCAGTACATGAAAGAGTTATCTGTACCACCATATTTATTGCAGCTCAATTCACAATATCTAAGACACAGAATCAACTCAAATTTCTATCAAGCGAACACTGATTAAAGAATGTATGGGATGTGTACATGACAGAATACTATACAAAGAAAGGTTTTTTGTTTTTGTTTTTGTTTTTTTTTTTTTTAAAGAGAGATTTGGTCATTTGCAACAAAATGGATGAAATGGGGAAACATCATGCTGAGTGAAATAAGCCAGTTCCAAAGGGACAAATATCATATGTTCTCCCTGACCTGTGACAACAAATAGAGCACCTAAAAGGCATCTGTAGAAGTGAATTTGAGACTTTGAGAAGCAATGACTCTGAACAGCCCTTGTCTTGACTGTTGAGGAACAGGTTTTTTTTTTTTCATACTATTTGTTGAACACTTTACTTAACAGAGTTAATCTTATGTGTATAAAGTTAATTGAAAGTAGATCTTAGTAAAAAAATAAGAGTGGGAATAAGAGAGGGAGGAGGAAGGGATGTGGGCATGTGGGAGCAAGCTCCATGGGAAGAATCATCATGTTCTGAAAGTTGTAATAATGAAATGTATGAACCTTATAACTGTAAAGTTTTATAGTTCTATATACATTCCTAAGGACTATACTTCTAAGGGTGCAGCTTAAAAACTTTCCATGGAAGTCAAATCCCCATGAGTGGGGTGTTAATAAAAGCACTTTAAGTGTTAAAATGATCAGAGGCATATGATTAAGAGTTAAAGAAATCATAGAAATAGGATTAAGTAATGATAAAAGAATTAAAAAAGCATGAACCTCCAACATGGGAAGCAGACCATACAGCAGAATCATAGAAAGACAACTGCTTAAAGTAGCACTCTGAACTGAGAATCAGCGTTTAAGGCCTTAGGGGCTGGATGAAAAGCCCATGAGAGCATTTAATTCATGGAAAGCTAAGACACTGTGGCAAAAAGTGTCACACATGAAGGACCTCTGTGGGTGAGATCCCACTGGAAAGAAGTGGTCATCAAAGAAGGATGTACTTTTCTTTGGAGGGAGGAGAGAACTTCTATTTTGCATGTGGCCTTGTCTATATACTGATGGAGTTTGTGCATTCAAAAGTCTGCTATAGCCTAGGCAGCTCATTTCAAGAGCCTCGAGTGATCACTGATGTCGTACATAAGAATGTTAATTGTTACATTAACAACAGGAGTCACTGTGCACTAACTTCCCATGCAGGACTTCTGTCCTCAAAGAGTTGTATCATGCAAATTAACAATAAAACTTACTGCAAAGATTTACTTCATATTAGTGTGTTAAATGGAGGATATTCTTAGGTGTCATAAGTTTTAGGTAGACCTAAGTGTCCAACTCCATTGCCTGTTTCCTTAGATGCTTCTTTGATTGATGATAACACTTATTCTAACTGAAAAAAGGATATTATTGCAAAAATTAAAATAAAAGTAAGAAAGGATGCAGGAGGAAAGGTAGGGTGAGGGAAAGAGGGGTTATGGGGTGGGAAGTGTCATTAAACAAATAAACCTGTATGTGTGAGATACATGAAATTTGTTCCATTTATATAAATAAAAAATATAAATAAAAAGTAAAAAACACATAGACAATAGTTTATAAATTGTGTTATTTATGTTCATACATATATTTAAAATTTTATTTTACTAAAAAACACATGAGAGAGCCCTGATTTATAGACAATAGATATTTTATACATTTTGAAATATTTTAATGAATATCCTAGGATATTTCCTCCTACTATTTACAGGACTGAAACAATAAAAGTGGAAGAAAATAGAACATCATAGGGCACTTCTATGTAAATTCCTTCTATCTCTTTATTTCTTTCTATAATTCTAAAATTTCCAATAAGCATATGAAAAAGTGCGCAATATCCCTCTACCAAGGAACTGTAAATTAAAACCACAATGTGATGTCATTTCATTCCAGTTAGAATGGCTATTATCAAAAGGACAAAAATAATACAAATTCCTTTAAAGATGTCAAGAACATGAATCCCTTGGGACTGATGTTGTGGCACAGTGGTTTAAGCTTCCCCCTTCAATGCCAGAATCTCATATGAGCACCAGTTCGAGTTACAGCTGCTCTTGCAATCTAGATTCCTGCTAATGCACCTGAGAAAGCAGCCCATGCTATCCATGTGGGGGACCCAGATAGAGTTCCTGGCTCCTGGCTTTAGCCTGGTCTATTCCTGGTCATTGTGATCAGCTGGGGAGTGAACCAGCAGGTGGAAAATCACACACCCCCAACTGCATTTCAAATAAATAAGTAAATAAATAAATCTTTAAAAAATAGAAGGAAATCCTTATTCATTGTAGGTGGGTACACAAATTAATACAACCATTATGGAGAACAGTATGGAGGTTGCTAAAAAATTAAAAATAACTCTAACCTATGACCCAGCTCTCCCACTTCTGGATATACATTCAAAATAAATGCACCCAGCATATGAATCCAGCACAATTCACAGCATCTAAAATATAGGATCAACTAGGTGTTAATCAATGGCTCAATACAGAAAGACATGTGAGGGTGGATATTTATCATAAGAGTTAAAACATCATAGGTGACAACTATGGCCGGCGCCGCGGCTCACTAGGCTAATCATCCGCCTTGCGGCGCCGGCACACCGGGTTCTAGTCCCTGTCGGGGCGCCGGATTTTGTCCCGGTTGCCCCTCTTCCAGGCCAGCTCTCTGCTGTGACCAGGGAGTGCAGTGGAGGATGGCCCAAGTCCTTGGGCCCTGCACTCCATGGGAGACCAGGATAAGTACCTGGCTCCTGCCATCGGATCAGCGCGATGCGTAGGCCGCAGCGCACCGGCCGCGACGGCAATTGGAGGCTGAACCAACGGCAAAGGAAGACCTTTCTCTCTGTCTCTCTCTCTCACTGTCCACTCTGCCTGTCAAAAAATTAAAAAAAAAATCATATGTGACAACTAACTGAGCACCTAAAAGGAAATCCGTTGAAGTGAAATGGACACTATGAGAAACAATGACTTGATTAGCTCTTGTCCTGACTGTCGAGGAACAACTTAATACTTTATTCCTTTTAGTACTTTTTGTTCTACTTAATACCATTGGTTAAACTCTTTAATTAACACACAATTATTCTTAGGTATTTAAATTTAACTGAAAAGTGATCCCTATTAAATATAAGAGTGGGAATAAGAGAGGGCAGAGATGTACAGTTTGGCACATGCTCAATCGATCTTACCCCAAATGGGAGAGTTAGAAACAAGCCAGGGGACTCCAATTCAATCCCATCAAGGTGACAGGTACCAATGACATCTCACTAGTCCAAGTGATCAGTTTCAATTCATAATTGATCATTATGTTAGGATTAAGTGTCAAAGGGTTCACATAAACAAGACTAGTGTCTGCTAATACTGATAGAATTAAAAGGGAGAGAACAATCCAACATGGGAAGTGGGATAGACAGCAGACTCATAGAATGGCGGATGTCCTAAACAGAACTCTGGCCTCAGAATCAGCCCTTAAGGCAGTCGGATCTGGCTGAAGAGCCCATGAGAGTATTTTAGGCATGGAAATCCAAAAAGACCTAAATGAAAGATCTCCATGAGTGAGATCCCAGCAGAAAGAATGGGTCATCAAAAATGGAAGTACCTTTCTCTGAAGGGAGGAGAGAACTTCCACTTTGACTATGACCTTGTCTAAATATGATCAGAGTCGGTGAACTCAAAAGGCTTCCATAGCCTTGGCAGCTCATGACAAGAGCCTCGGGTGATTACTTATGTCATAAACAAGGGTGCCGATTGTTAAATCAACAACAGGAGTCACTGTACATTTACTCCCAATGTAGGATCTCTGTCCTTAATGTGTTGTACTATGCAAATTAATGGTAAAACTACTACTCAAATGGTACTCTATATTTTGTGTTTCTGTGTGGGTGTGGTCTGTTGAAATCTTCACTAAGTATATACTAAGTTGATCTGTATATAATGATAATTGAAAATGATTCGTGATGAAGAATGGGATAGGAGCGGGAGTGGGAAATGGGATGGTGGCAGGTGGGAGGGAGGTTAAGGGGGTGGGAAAGCCACTATAATCCAAAAGTTGTACTTTGAAAATTTATATTTATTAAATAAAAGTTGAACAAACAAATAAAAAACATCATTTGGGATGTTTGCATCCTATATTGGAGTTTCTGGATTCGAGTCTCACTCTACCAATGATTTCAATTTGCTGCTTAAGTATACTATGGAAGGCATCAGGTGATGACACAAGTACTTGGATCTCTGCCACCACATGGGAGACTTTTATTGAGTTATTGGTTATTGGCTTTAGCCTGCTTCATTCATGGCTCTTGCAGGCACTTGGGGAGTGAACTAGTGTATGGTGGATCTTTCTCTTTCATCTATCCACCTTTCAAATGAATAAAATAAACGAATTTTTAAAATAAAAATATCCATGCATTATTACTCACCCATAAAAACACACAAAATTTTGAAACTTGCAGTAAAGTGAGTTGACTGGGAACCATTAGATTCAGTGAAATAATCCAGACACAGAAATACAAATGCTGCATGTTTTCCATGATGTGTGGCAGTTAAAAAGCATCATTCATCTGAAATTAGAATAGTGATTACTAGGAGGTTGGCACTGTGGCATAGCAGGTTTAGCCTCTGTCTTGCGATGCTAGCATTATGTGCTCTGGTTTGAGATCTAGCTGCTCCACTTCTTATTCAGCTCTTTGCTAATGGGTCTGGGGAAAGCAGCAGAAGACTGCCCGAGCACTTGGGTCCCATTTGGGTGACCTGGAAGTAGCTCCAATTCCTGGCATCAGCCTGGCCTAGACATGATCCTTGTGGCCATTTGAGAAATGAACTACTGGATGGAAGATTCTCTCTCCCTCCCTCTCTCTCTCTCTCTCTCTCTCTCGGTGTGTGTGTGTGTGTGTGTGTGTGTGTCTGTGCATCTCCCCTTCTCTGTCTCTAACTCTGCCTTTTACATAAAAAAATGAAAAAAAGAATAGTGATTACAAGAGGACAGCAAGGAAGAGGACTGAAGTGATAGATGGAGATTGGAAACAGTTACTAAAAGACAGTCAGGTAGAAGTAACAGGTTCAGTTTTTCCACAGAAGACCAGGGTGTTTACAGAAATACACATTCACTGTGTAAAGAACTGGAAGGGAGAAACTGGTAGGCTCTAAACACAAAGAAAAGGAAAGGAAAAAGAAATGCTAACTAGTTTGATTGTTTTATGCTGCATATAAATGTTGAAATACTACTGTGAACATTAAAAAAGTAAAAACAAGACATGTTAATACATATTCTTTAAAATAAAATAATTTAGGTAGCAGCGTTTTGGCATAGTGGGTAGGACTGCTATTTGTGATAACGGCATCCTATAAGGGTGCTAGTTCAAGTTCCAGCCACTCCACTTCTGATGCAGTTTGACATTAGTTAACTGGGAAAAGAAATGGAAGATGGCTCAAGTACTTGTCTGCCACCCATGTTGGAGACCTGTATGAGATTCCTGGCTGTTGGGATCTGCTTGACTCAGCTCTGGCCATTGGGGTCATTTGGGAAGTGAACTAGGCAGGTGGAATTCCTCTCTATTTCTCTCTCTGTAACTCTTTCAAATAAGTCAATAAATAAAGTCACTTAAAAATAAGATTCACATTGATGTGAGAGAAAATTGCATCACCAATGAAATATCTTAGAGAATTACATTTAGATATTATAATGTAAATTGATTAGTACTAAGGAAACATCTCTAGAAAGTAATACAAACTTTGGCCAGTGCTGCAGCTCACTAGGCTAATCCTCTGCCTGTGGCGTCGGCACCATGGGTTCTAGTCCCGATTGGGGCACTGGTTCTGTCCTGGTTGCTCCTCTTCCAGTCCAGTTCTCTGCTGTGGCCTGGGAAGGCAGTAGAGGATGGCCCAAGTGCTTGGGCCCTGCACCAGAGACCAGGAGGAAGCACCTGGCTCCTGGCTTTGGATTGACGCAGTGCACCGGCCGTAGTGGTCATTTTGGGGGTGAACCAACGGAAGGAAGACCTTTCTCTTTGTCTCTCTCTCACTGTATAACTCTGTCAAAAAAAAAAAAAAAAAAGAAAGAAATACGAACTTTAAAAATAATCTAAATTTTTTGAAACATGGGTCCATAGGAGCACAAAACATAATATATCCCTTGGTATGTTATTCAAAAATCACTAAGAGAATACTAGAGTAATCATATCAAGGCATAGACTACTTCTAGCATACCTAACCTGCTAAAATTTCTTTGCTTTCATAAGTTTTTTCTCCTTTGTTACAATACAGATTTTTTTTATCGTTTCTTTGCTTCCCTTTATCCATTTATTACTCCTAAAACACTGTGGTAATTTCTAGCAGGAGACAAGTAAGATCATTTGCTATGTATTCTCTCTGATTTCTCTTCAATATTATCTCTATTAGATTAATCTGTGTTATTCTATATAGTTATATTTCATATATGTCATAATACAGCACAATTGACCTATTCATTTCCATGTTAATGGTCATTTAGACTGGTTTAAAATTATTACTAATGAGGCTGCTGTAACATTTTAATATATATCTCTTCCTATGTGTGTATTATGTCCATTTCTATTGAGTATATATTTTTGGAATTGTTGGATCATAGGTTATGTGACACCTGATAAATTTTATATCACAGTTCAAGATACTGGTGAACTAGTTTTTAAAGTGTTTGCTCCACTTTACATCCCTATTATAAAAGTGTGAGGATATTTATGCTCCACATTTTCACCAGTATCTGACACTGTCTTTTCTTTTAAGCAGTTTTTGTGAATGGGGAGGTATCTCAATGTAGATTTAATCAGAATTTCCTGTTTTTCCTAAAGAAGTTAAACAATATTTTGTATATTTACATTGCATATTGTTTTCTTTTTAAAATTATCTTCAAGTTTTCTTTCTTTTTTTTACTAAGACTTGCTTTTTCCTTCTTAATTTGCAGAAGATCTAATATATTCTGGATAGAAGGAATTTATTCTTTCAAAATGATGCTAAAATATTCTCTAAGTCTACAACTTGCATTCTATTTTATTGTTACATTTTAATAAAAGTCATCTTAAAATGACCCATTTTATCCTTATCATATATTTTTTCCTCCCAGAGGCTATTGACATTTGAGATTGTATGTGTATTATTATTTTTGTTTGTTTATGGCTATTGTATCATATGCCTTGCTCTTCCAGGGACAGTATTGAACTATATCAGTTGTCCTAAGTATTATCACCTTAAATTCTAAAATTCATAAATTTCAATGGAGATTAATCAGGATGACTGCATCTTTTCTTTTTAGATTTAGCTGAATATATGCATTAATAAATTAGGGAGTGATTTAGATATGCCCAAACCTGTGGTTTTGACAAGAAAATACAATTAAGTAAAATAAAGGAAAGGGAGTCCAAGAAGTAATTATTAAAATCTAACATTAGACTTAAGCAGGGTAAAGTAGGGATAAAGTGATGACAAGAGAGGGAGAGAATGAAATTGGAAATATAGAGGAGTTAAAGTTATTAATAATTATATGCAATGACTCTGAGAATGACAGGATGACATAGAATGGAATCCAAGATTTCTGGGGAAGAGAAATTTAAGGTGTTAAGGTCCTAAAATTTTGAAAAGATCTCAAGTATTTATTGAAGTTATGGATAATTAAGAAGTTAATTAACTTGGGTTGTGTAGTCTATTATTTATGAAGCTAAAATAAGGTAGAGATATAACTGAGTAAAGAAATACTTTTGATAATATATATTACCAGATATGTGGAGTCATAATATGTATTCACCTCCTGTCCTCTCATCAGTGAATGACATTTAAGAAATGGTGCTTAAATATATTCCATTGCCAATTTAAGGAAAACATATCATGTTGATCCTCATCTTACATTTGGTGGGTTTCCCTACCTCCCTCTGTTATATTCAGAGCCTCCCCACTGGCACTTCCTCTCTTTGTACTATGTTTTTGGCACCTTCAGGTTGTGTAGGTGTGGCTACACAAGGGACATGGTTGTCACTAACTCTAATAAGCAGGCATTTTCATTCCTGAATTGCATTGTTTCTGCTGTCCTTGCTGTAGAATTTCCAGTACCTGAAAACTTTCCTCCTGGGGGTGGGGGTTCCTCCTCATTCCCTTAATGCTTCAGCTAAGTAGCCAGTCTCTGCCAAGCTCCTGTGACATGTCTAAAGATTGGGCTCTGAGGTGCCTCTTGAGCACTCTTCACTTTTTCAATGTGCTCTGTTATGCTCTGGGACACAGGCAGTGTCTGCATCATTTTCTGTTGACATAAGCATTGCCTCTCATATTTTATTTACCTCTGCTGCTTTGAAAGTCCTGACAGAATGGTTCAGTTGCATTTTTAAGAATTAAACAAACTCTGCAATTGATCTTTTTTCCCACATGTGGTTTAGTACTTTTTGACACATTTAGAAAACTGTGTTACCTTTCATTGTCTCTTTTATTAGATGTTAGTTTTTCTAACATATCCATGCACATTTTGGCTGGAAGAGTCTTCCACAGTTTGAGGTATGGCATCAGGAAGTTCTGGGTCTTCCAAAAACATCCATGGTTCAATCAGAGTTTTCATCTTTATCTGCTCAGTTGGATAATCCTACCCAAGGAGTTGTCTCCCATCTGTTCCAGACTTGGAATCAATCTATTCTTGTCTTGGCTTACATCCTTGAAATAGATTTTTATCTTGGTATTTGCTTAGAACACTAATTCTATACACTTGTTGAGCCTTGTGCTTCAGGACACAGAAAATGTCCTTTATCTTTCTCTAATGCTGAAACATCTTTCACTACATTTTGCATAGTACCACACATTTATTTAAGATCAGCGCTTGCCCTGACCTTTGATGAAAAACTTAATACTTTATCCCTCCTAGTATTTTTTTTGTTTGTTCTATTTAATACTATTGGTTGAATTCTGTACTTAATACACAGTTATTCTTAAGTGTTGAAACTTAACTGAAAGTGATCCCTGTTAAAAATAAGAGTGGGAATAAGAGAGGGAAGAGATATACAATTTGGGACATGCTCAAGCTGACTTGCCCCAAACGGTAGAGATAGAAACATACCAGGGGATTCCAATTCAATCCCATCAAGGTTGCATGTACCAATGCCATCTCATTAGTCCAAGTGATCAATTTCTGTTCACAACTGATCATAATGATAGGACTAAGAGTCAAAGAGATCACATAAACAAGACTAGTGTCTGCTAATACTAACCGATGGAATAAAAAAGGGAGAGAATGATCCAACTTGGGAAGCGGGATACACAGCAGACTCATAGAATGGCAGATGTCCTAAATAGCACTCTGGCCTCAGAATCAGCCGTTAAGGCATTTGGATATGGCTGAAAAGCCCATGAGAGTATTTCAGGCATGGAAAGACAAGACACTGGCAAAAAAAAAAAAAAAATGACCTAAACGAAAGATCTCTGCAAGTTAGATCCCAGGGGAAAGAACAGGTCATCAAAGAAGGAGGTACCTTTTTGACTATGACCTTGTCTAAATATGATCAGATAAATGTGAACTCAAAAGGCTTCCATAGCCTTGCCAACTCATGATAAGAGCCTAGGGTGATTACTGACACCATAAACAAGAGTGTCAATTTGTTAAGCCAGCAACAGGAATCACTGTGCACTTACTCATCATGTAGGATCTTTGTCCTTAATGTGCTGTACATTGTGATTTAATGCTATAACTAGTACTCAAACGATATTTTACACTTCGTGTTTCTGTGTGGGTGCAAACTGTTGAAATCTTTACTTAATATATGCTAAACTGATCTTCTGCATATAAAGAGAATTGAAAATGAATCTTGATGTGAATGGTGGGGGAGAGGGAGTGGGAGATGGGAGGGTTGCAGGTGGGAGGGAAGTTATGGGGGGGAAAAGGCATTGTAATCCATAAGCTGTACTTTGGAAATTTATATTCATTAAATAAAAGTTAAAAAAAAAGACACCAGCTTGACACCTCAGCTGTCTCAGCTTGGACACTAACCTATCTAAAACAGCCCCTCAATTCCATTATGTACCCATGTAAGCATCACTGAATTTTGATACCTAAAATTTTATTCTATATTTATTTCTCTCATTATTCTGCCATGTGACTAAGACATTTACAGTTTTGTGGAATCAGGAGATAATGCACCACACTTCTCCAATTCCAAAATAAAGTAACTTAGAAATAAGTGTCCCATCATTATGGATAAACAAATTAATTTTATTGCTGATACTACCAGAATTGAAGCATATAGCAGAATGTGAATGACAAATAGACTTGGTAATTTCCTACCCTTAACACAGATCTTTGAAGGGTCCACCTAATGTTCAGGTCAGCAGAGAAGACACTGTTGCTGGGTTTATGACTCCTTTTGGCTTAGACATATTAAAACAACATGAGCAATTCCCAAATGTTTGGACCCCTCCTATCACACACTGTCTTCATCCAATAGAATAATGCAAATCAGTGAATGTAACTTAACCTCCATTTTAATCACTTGACTTTCATGAAAAAAACAAGGGGTGGGGCCTGTGGCCAGGTATGTTTATAGAAAATCCTTCCTCATTCAAAGCAAGACAAGATAATGTGGTTTTCTGTTGGAATGAATCATATATTTAGATATTTCTGTGAAAATGCCATTATTCAAGTATTCTTATAACTTGCAATTTTTGGGGTATTTAAACTTTTATTTAACAAATATAAATTTCCAAAGTACAGCTTATGGATTACAGTGGCTTTTTCACCCCCATAACCTCCCTCCCACCCACAACCCTCCCATCTCCCGCGCCCTCTCCCATTGCATTCACATCAAGATTCATTTTCAATTCTCTTTATATACAGAAGATCAATTTAGTATATATTAAGTAAAGATTTCAACAGTTTGCACCCACACAGAAACACAAAGTGTAAAGTACTGTTTGAGTACTAGTTATATACCATTAATTCACATTGTAAAACACGTTAAGGACAGAGAGCCTACATGATGAGTAAGAGCACAGTGACTCCTGTTGTTGACTTAACAAATTGACACTCTTGTTTATTGCATTAGTAATCACCCTAGGCTCTGGTCATGAGTTGCCAAGGCTATCGAAACCTTTTGAGTTCGCCTACTTCAATCTTACTAAGATAGGGTCATAGTGAAAGTGGAAGTTCTCTCCTCCCTTCAGAGAAAGGTACCTCCTCCTTTGATGGCCTGTTCTTTCCACTGGGATCTCACTCGCAGAGATCTTTCATTTAGGTTTTTTTTATTTTCCAGAGTGTCTTGTCTTTCCATGCCTGAAATACTCTCATGGGCTTTTCAGCCATATCCGAATGCCTTAACCGCTGATTCTGAGGCGAGAGTGCTATTTAGGACATCTGCCATTCTATGAGTCTACTGTGTATCCCGCTTCCCATGATGGATGGTTCTCTCCCTTTTTGATTCTATCAGATAGTATTAATAGACACTAGTCTTTTTTTTGTGTGATATCTTTGACTCTTAGACCTATCAGTGTGATCAATTGTGTATTGAATTTGATCACTTGGACTAATGAGATGGTATTGGTACATGCCACCTTGATGGGATTGAATTGAATTGAAATCCCCTGGCTTGACCGGATTTCATTGTTTTTGACTGCCGTACAGTATTCTATGAGTGCATGTCCCACAATTTTTTTATCCGATCTTCTGTTGATGGGTATTTAGGTTGATTCCAGCTCTTAGCTATGTGAATTGAGCTGCAATAAACATTAATGTGCAGACAGCTTTTTTGTTTGCCAATTTAATTTCCTTTGGGTAAATTCCAAGGAGTGGGATGGCTGGGTTGTATGGTAGGGTTATATTCAGGTTTCTGAGGAATCTCCAAACTGACTTCCATAGTGGCTTAACCAGTTTGCATTCCCACCAACAGTGGGTTAGTGTCCCTTTTCCCTCACATCCTCACCAGCATCAGTTTTTGGAAGATTTCTGTATGTCAGCCATTCTCACCAGCATGAGGTGAAACCTCATTGTGGTTTTGATTTGCATTTCCGTGATTGCTAGTGATCCTGGACATTTTTTCATGTGTATGTTGGCCATTTGGATTCCTCTTTTGAAAAATGTCTGTTGAGGTCCTTGGCCCATCTCTTAAGTGGGTTGTTTGTTTTGTTGTTGTAGTTTCTTGATCTCCTTGTAGATTCTGGTTATTAATCCTTTATTGGTTGCATAGTTTGCAAATATTTTCCCATTCTGTTGGCTGCCTCTTCACTTTCCTGACTGTTTCTTTTGCAGTACAGAAACTTCTCAATTTGATGCAATCCCAATTGTTGATTTTGGCTTTGAGTGCCTGCGCCTCTGGGGTCTTTTCCAAGAAGTCTTTGCCTGTGCTTATATCTTGCAGGGTTATCCATTGTGTGGAGTCTTTTTGTTTTTTTTTAAAATACATTTCAAAATGTTATTTTTAGTTTTTGGACAAAATGTTAAAGAAAGATTGTATTTTCTCGCATAGTTATATTTTTACAATTCCTTGATAACAGCTAAGAACTCTTTCTAATTCAAATAATTTTATTTGTCCAAAATATGCTCTTTTTGACTGGTTTTGCAAACCAGTAGAAATGCAGAATCATACTACACATCTAGTTTTTGTATTTTAAATTTCTTTTCAATTAAAGCTGTTATATTTTGTTGGAGATACTATGCTACTTCTGGATATTTCTGCTCAATTGTTTTTTTTGAGTATTTGGTTTATTCCTTACTCTTCCTTATGTTCTGCACATTGTTAGTGAATACAGACTTGAAAATTTCCAGTCAGAATGTATTATAGGTTCTATTGTGTAGCCTAACATTCTTCATTTCAGGAGATGCCCTACCAGCACTTACACAGATTGGTCATGGATTAAGTTGCTGTCAGCCGATCCCTTCCATTGTGCAGTTCTGCTTTTTCCTTAAACTCATTACTGGAAGGTAGTTTCTATTTGCTGTGGAATTTTCATTAGACTGCTATTTTCTTGTCTTTTGGGAAGATATTATTCAACTCTCTTCTGCTGTTATTGTTACTGTCATTTTGATGTTCCTATTCTGTGGGTAATTTGTCTCTTCTTTCTGGGTGCTTCTAACATCTCTGTTTCTCGTTTGTGCAATTTGAATATGATATCTAAGGATGAGGATTTCTTTTTATCATGCTTGATTTTATTGCAGTATCTGAAGCTGAGGAGTGTGTTTTCATCCTTTGTAGAACACTATCCCCTATTTCCTCTTTGAACATTCTTCTTTTATAAGTTATTTACCGGGCTAGTACTGTTGCATAGAATGTTAAGCCTCCTCCTGTAGTGTCAGCATCTTATAGTGGTGCTGGTTCAAGTCCTGGCTGCTCCACTTCCAATGCAGCTCCCTACAATGCACCTGGGAAAGTAGCAGAACATGGCCCAAGTTCTTGGGCCCCTACACCCACATATGAGATTCAGAAGCAGCTCCAGGCTCCTGGCTTCAGCCTGACCCAGCCCTGGCCATTGTGGCCATATCTGGAGTGAACCAGTAGATGGAAGATCCTCTCTCTCTCTCTCTCTCTCTCTCTCTCTCTAACTCTTTCTCTCTCTGCTCTGGCTTCACTGTGACTTGACTTTCAAATAAATGAATAAATCTTTTTTTTTAAAAAAAGTTATTTTATTTAAATGGAAAGGAGGGAGCTAGGAGAATGAGGGGAAGGAGAGAAGGAGGTGGGGTGGCAGGAGAGAGACATCTCCCATGTGCTGGTTCATTCCTCAAAAAATAGCCAGGCTCGACCAGGTCAAAGCCAGGATCCCTGAATTAAATAAAGTCTCCCAGTTAGCGGCAGGGAGACCTGCACTTGAGCCTTGAAGTGGAGAAGATAAGCATTAACATGCCAATATGATATGGGATGATGGTGCCCCAGGTAGTGATTTAACCAATGAACCAAGAGTCGGTGCTCTCTGAATATTTTTTGTTTTTCAGTAACTTTATTCCCTCTAATAACAAACATGCTAAGAATTCTGAGAAACTGAAAAGATCATACATTGACAATGAGTATGAAAAATGAAACAGTCATATGCATTCTACCTAATTGCTTTGCATTATGCAATAGACTACTGAATGGCCAATTAATTTCTCTCTCTCTCTCTCTTTTTTTTTTTTTTTAGAATTATTTTCTTTACTTAAAAGACAGAGTTAGAGAGAGAAGTCTTCCATTATGCTGGTTCACTCCCTAGATGGCTGCAACGGCTGGAGCAGTGCCAATCCAAAGCCAGGAGCCATGAGCTTCTTCTGGGTCTCCCATGTGGGTGCAGGGGCCCAAGGATTTGGGTCATCTTCCACTGCTTTCCCAGCTTGTAGCAGAGAGCTGGATCGAAAGAGGAGCAGTTGAGACTTGAACCAGTGCCTATATGGCATGCCGGTGTTGCAGGCTGAGGCCTCAACCTGCTGTGCCCCAGCACTGACCCCCTAATTTTACTCTTTTTTTTTTTTGACAGGCAGAGTTAGACAGTGAGAGAGAGAGAGAGAAAGGTCTTCCTTTTTCTGTTGGTTCATCCTGCAAGTGGCTGCTACGGCCAGTGCTTTGCAGCCAGTGCGCTGCGCTGATCCGAAGCCAGGAGCCAGGTGCTTCTTCCTGGCCTCCCATGCTGGTTCAGGGTCCAAGGACTTCAGCCATCCTCCACTGCACTCCCGGGCCAGAGCAGAGAGCTGGACTGGAAGAGGGGCAACCGGGACAGAATCCGGCGCCCCAACTGGTATTGGAACCTGGAGTGCCGGAGCCGCAGGCGGAGGATTAGCCTAGTGAGCCGTGGCACTGGCCCTAATTTTACTCTTAACTGTATACCTAACTGAACTGTGTACATCCATGAATAAGAAACACAAGAATCTGCAGGTATATTTTTGTAATAGTCTTAACATACGCAGAAGTATACCTTATTTCAATATTATGACCATTAATAATAAAATATATAATAATTTATGGAATGTTTTAAATGACAAATAGCAGTGGAAATAAGTAACTGATATAATAAATAACATTGGTGTATTTCATAAGCATAAATCTCAGTATAACAGGCACAAGAGAACACATAATGTATGTTTATAAAGTCTAAAAATAGAAATGATAGCCTTACATATCAGGATAGGGTTCACTCTTGGGAGATTTAAAGAGATAAAATTAAGAAACAACATGGGGGCTAGCGCTGTGACTCACTTGGTTAATTCTCCGCCTGTGGCACCAGCATCCCATATGGGCGTTGGTTCTAGTCCCGGCTGCTCTTCTTCCAGTCCAGCTCTCTGCTGTGGCCTGGAAAGGCAGTGGAGGATAGCCCAAGTGCTTGGGCCCTTGTACCTGCATGGGAGACCAGGAAGAAGCTCCTGGCTTCAGATCGGCACAGTTCTGGCTGTAGTGGCCATTTGGGTGATGAACCAATGGAAGGAAGACCTTTCTCTTTCTCTCTGTCATTGTCTATAACTCTACCTGTCAAATAAATTAAAAAAAAATTTAAAAAAAGAGAAGACATGAAGTGGCTACTAGGATGTTGATAATTTAGCCAGAGTCATTGTCTGTATATTTTCATATGAGAATTTGATAGGCTACACTTATATATGCATTTTTCTCTGTGTATAGTACACTTTGATAATTTTTAAAGGGAATCATGGACAGTTGAAAAGAAACTATATTTTTGTGTGTGGTGATTGTTAAAATATCCCATTTTTAATTTCTTTGGGAATTGTTTTGTACATTTCAAATTTGTGTTTTGAATTTCATTCATTTATTTATTTACTTATATAAGGGAAAGAGATTTCATGTATTTCATATATACAATTTTAAGTGCATAATTATACTTCCCACCCTGCCTCCCCTGCTCCCTCCACCTTCCTTTGTTTCCTTATTTTTTTCCATTTAATTTTGGAATACTGTGATGCCAATTCACTTGATAATGACAGGCTTAATTCTTTACTAAACAAAGAATTCATAAGAAGAAAGTAAAAAAGACCACTATTCCACAGGAACATAGACAACACACACAAAAATGCTTAAGAATGAAGGTCATCTTGGGATTTGGTTGCTGTTTTTAGCTCTTGTTTATACTCCTGTGGAACTATGGTCTTCTACTTTTAACTTGTTGGATAGTACAGTTAGTGGTGCATTAAGCCTGTGATTATAGACTAAATTGAAATCATTTTTTGCAAAAATTAAAAAAAGAAAGAAAAGAAGGGGGGATTGAGGGAGAAAGAGAAGGAAGGGAGGGAAATATGGTTATCTTCTTAGAATTGTACCTGTGGAATACATGAAATCTATTCTCTTTATATTAATAAAAATTTTTTAAAGGAATACTGCCTAAAATATAAAAAAAATCAAATCTCAAGATGTTAATTTAACTATCTTTTTGGGATTTTTTTCTTTTTTGTTATTTTATTTTATTTTAATTTTTTTGCCAGGCAGAGTTAGACAGTGAGAGAGAGAGACGGAGAGAGAGAGAGAGAGAGACAGAGAGAAAGGTCTTCCTTCCATTGGTTCACTCCCCTAATGGCCACCACGTCCGGCACTGAGCTGATCCGAAGCCAGGAACTGGGTGCTTCCTCCCGGTCTCCCATGCGCATGCAGGGACCCAAGCACTTGGGCCATCCCTTCCAGCACTTGGGCCATCCCTTCCGGGCCACAGCAGAGAGCTGGACTGGTAGAGGACAACCAGGACTGTACCTGGCGCCCCAGCTAGGACTAGAACGCAGGGTGCCAGCGCTGCAGGCAGAGGATTAACCAAGTGAGCCACTGCGCCTGCCCTAACTATCTTTTTGAACCCATTAAAAACATTGCCCATATCATAAAATTAGGTGGTCTTTTTAATTGCTTACCTTTTATTATTTTCACATATATAGTATCCAGAAAATTATAAATTGTACACACATATATATGCACATGTAAATTATAATATGTATATGTAAATTATACACACACATACATGCATATATGCAGTACATGGATATATTCATGTGTGTGTGTGCATTTGTGAATGAGTAATCTGATTTCACACAACTCACATATTCAATTATTTTTATTTACTTAATAGGCAGCTGAGATCCTTCTACCAAACTCCAGATTCATATATTTCATGATTATTAATAACTTTCATTGGGAATCTAACCTCTCATATTTAAAATGCCCAACTCAGCCACTAATATTCCCTAAACAGCTGCTGCCTGCCAAAATTCCCTACATCTCACTTAAAGGTAATGCCATCCTTCTAATTGATAAGACCACACCCTTCGAATTTCTACGTTATCAATGACCTCATATTCAATTATTCAACAATGTTTTCAAGCTATTATTCAAAACATATCCAGAATTAAACCACATTTCACCATTCCACCTCCGCAATTTTTTTTTTAAAGATTTTACTTATTTATTCGTGAGATAGGGTTACAGACAGTGAGAGGGAGAGACAGAGAGAAAGGTCTTCTGTCCGTTGGTTCACTCCCCAAATGGCTGCAACAGCTAGAGTTGCGCCAATCCAAAGCCAGGAGCCAGGAGCTTCTTCCTGGTTTCCCACTTCTACTGCTCTCCCAGGCCAGAGCAGGAGCTGGATTGGAAGAGGAGCCAGCTGGGTCTCTTACCAGCGCCCATATGGGTGGAGGATTAACCTACTGCACCATGGGGCCAGCCCCCACCTCCATAATTTTATCATCTGGAATATTGCAATAATATCAAAATTAGTTTGCTTGTTACTCCTCCTTCTGTAATGTCTTGTTCCAGAACAGATGATGAAATAATCTTCAAATATAAAAAGAGCTGAGCTCCCAATGATACTTATCTCTCTGAAAATAAGGACCAAATAGTTATCATGACTCACCAAGCCTTGTGAGATGTGACTGTTGACTCCTCTCAGATTGTTCTCCACCTGCTTTCTCTTCTTCACCTTACCCACAACTCTGGTCTTTTTGCTGTACTTTGTTAAGATCAGGCAACACTTCCTTTCTCAAGCCCTTTGTGTTTGGTGTTTTCTCTATCTGTAAAGTTTTATTCCTAGACGTTTTGCCAAACAGGTATTTACTTAAATGCCCACCTGCTCAAGGGGAGCCCTTCGTGGTCACCCTATCTAAACTTAGAAAAATACCTCCCTCTGACATTTCATATACTTCTATTCTGTTTCTGTAATTGTCTTAGTTTGTATCACCATCTAACATATTTATTATTTTCTTAGGTATCTTGATTATTATCCGTTTAAAACATTTGAAAGAAATTTTCCATGAAAATATGGATTTTTTTCTATTGTTGTAAATATTCTATCCTCATCCCCAGAAGCCATGTCTATTACACAATAGGTACTCAGTAAAGGTTTGTTTTATGTGTGAATGAATGAGAATATAAACAGATTTACAGTAAAGTTCTACTATTGTGTAACCTTTCTTTTTCAAAGGAATTAATTTTCTGCCTATTTTAGGAATAATCTTACACTATACAGAGTACTTTGATATGTTCAAGCTCTGATATGTTTGTCATTATTTGTTGCTGATTCCTGTGAGTGTTCTTACATAGAATAAATAATCTTCATTTATGTGTTAAATTAAAAAAAGAATTCTTCCCCAAGGCTCCTCTCACCCAACAACATCTGCTTTGCTTAGAGCATTTATAGTATTCTACTTTAAGGTGCTAAGCTGGAGTATATGAGAGTGTGGGCATATGCTAGTGATACTCTTCTGCAGTTCTGATAGATAATTTGCTATTATTTTTTTCCTGTGTAGGATAAGGTAAATCTATTTATAGCTATGAGACTATTCATAGTATTTTTCCCTTACACATATATTAATATATAACCATAATTCCCAGTAATCCTTGTGTGTGTGGTCTCTTCCTTGTGCTCTTCCTAGTCTACTGCATTTGACATTACTATATAGTTCAGAGTATAATGCTAGGTATTTATTTGTCTTTGAAATACTGTCAGCCATGAAGAGAAGTATAGCCCAAGTCTATAGTACTGATTCTAATGTTTGGGTTACTTTTGAACATGAATTTCCATGTTATTTCCTTTTCCTTTCCTTTTGTGTTTCTATGGTCTATGAACAAACCATTAGAGATTTTAGAATTTGGCTTCTGTCATATTTGAGTTGGTGGATATTCATTTCACATTTCCAGGGAAGCTATCACTACATTCTTTCTTTTTCTCTGATTTCATTTGTATTTTAATAGGATGAAAGAAGATAGCAAATATTATATTTTGTGAGCAGTAATGAAAACCTGCTTTTGTTAATTTTACAAATATTGTTTCAAATATTTGGTCAGTATTCTGCTGTTATTAACTTAAAATATTTACTATATATACATAGTATTAAAAAAGTGGTGATGAAAACTTATATTTTATTTATTTATTTTAAAGTTTTTTTTTTATTTATTTGAAAGAGTTACAGAGGGTGGTAGAGACAGAGAGATGTCTTCCATCTGCTGGTTCACTCTCCAGATAGCCTCAATGGCCAGAGCTGCGCCGATCCGAAGTCAGGAGCCAGGAGCTTCCTCCAGGTCCCCCACGTGGGTGAAGGGGCCCAAGGACTTGGGCCATCCTCCACTGTTTTCCCAAGCCATAGTAGAGAGCTGGATTGGAAGAGGAGCAGCAAGGATTAGATAGGGTGCCCATATGGGATGCTGGCGCTTCAGGCCAGGGCATTAACCTGCTGCGCCACAGCGTCGGCCCCGGTGATGAAAGTCTATAAAAATATAAACCCAATAATCCCTGGTCAACACTGTGCCACACAGTTTTACCCATTGTTGAATATACAACAAAATACATTACTATCTTACAAACATATCAAATTGATTTTTCTAATATTAGAGATTTGGTGTCTCTTAATTCAGCATTTTAATATTATCTCAGCACTCTTTAGCCACTTCTAAGCTCAACCCATACTCTCAGAATAGCTTTACTTCAAATTTGAATAAATACATATTCAGTGTTTTGCTTTTCTCTGGCTTTTTAAATGTTACTAAATTCTGTTCTAAATAATATTCACAGGCACATTCCATGTCTTGTAGATATTCTGCAGTTTCTGGGATTAATAATTGTTTTTTATATATTGATTTTCTTGGACCGTTTAGCATAGACTTTCCCCAATAATTCATAATTCTATAAAATATTTAGATAATGGAACATCTGGATCATGTTAGTCAAAACATATTTTCCCTTTGTGCAGTCTTTCATGGCATTCTAGAGCCCTGTTGGATAGTTTTTGTTTTGTTTTTTGCATATATTGTCAACTGAAAAAAAAAAAAAAAACAATGGAGAGGATTTCCCAAAACATACACTGTATTAGGAAGAAGCAAGGGATCGAATCTAGGTTACACATAGTAGGGCAGACTATAGGTATATCTGAAGAAGCTAGGGAAGATACAGTTTTCTAAGGAAAAAAAATGAGAAGTCTGTCGAAGTTGTTTGAAATAAACCTCACTGGCTCAGATGCTAACACAGAAACTGGTGAATAATCATAGGTGATACTGACTGTTGCTGGGGAGATGTCTTTATATAGCCAATTATGTGGACTATGTATAGTTTTCAGAGAGTTCTTGCAATAATTTTGCTCATAAGCATTTGTGTATGTGAGTCTCTTCTGCTTTCATTTTTGCCTGGCTTTGACATAAATGATTCTGTTTTGGTGCTGACAGTTTTCACAATATGCTATATTTTTGTCACCCTTTGAATTCTTTTTCCTTGTTTCAAATGTTGAGCACCCTCCTTCCCGGATACAATATGAATTTTTTCCATATGTATTTACTTGTTTTGCTGGCACTTGTATGGCAGGAGCTTCCTGAGACAGGGTTGTAATAGTAACTACACTTATTTTTCAAACTTTGCATCTAAAAACTTTCTAATATACCATTATATTGAAAGTCACTTTCATGGATCAAAATTTTAATTTGGAATCTATTGTAATTTATATGTTTGAAGGCATTTCCCCCATTTTTTTAATCTTTTATTGTTGCTATTGGGAATGCAGATACCTGTTTTTAAGAAAAAAAATGTTTATTCATTTGAAAGGCAGAGTGACAGCCAAGGAGGGGGGAAAGATAGAGAGTGAGAAAGAGATCTTCCATGTTCTGGTTAACTCTCCAAGTGATTGCAACGCAGAGGCAGGGGCAGGACAAATCCAGGAGCCCAGAATGTCCTCTGAATTTCCCAAGAGGGTAGGGACCTAGTACCCCAGGCATTCTCTGCTGCCCTCCCAGATATACCAACAGAGAGCTTGATTGGAATCACAAATCCAGGACTCAAACTAGGACTCTGGTATGAGATGCTAGTGTTATAAATCATGGCCCAACCTACCGCACTGTGATACCAATCCCTCAGCTGCTGCTTTGATTCTCAAACTTATGCATAGTGGAATAGTGAAAAATGATATTTTATCTCCGGTTTTCTGCAACTTGACAAAATGAAAACTGCTTGCTAACACCATACCCTCTCACTTCAAGATTTCTGATAATTTGCTTTAGATAAACATTAAAAAATAATAATCCTTTCCATCAAATTCATTTTGCTGTTTCTGAACCCTCCGTCAACTCAAGTATATATATATTTATCTTTCTATTCCTCATTTTTAAATTTCTATCTCTTGTACTAGGTATATTCCTTAAGAATATGCAAATCTTAAAGCTCTGCATGTTAGAGGCTTGATCCTGGTGAGTTAGTATAGGATGAATATGTTGCTATCAGATTGTCAGTGGAGACCCTCATGTATTTGATTGCATAGACTTTTTCTCTGGGAAGCTCATTACTTCATAGAAGTTAATCTTGTCCCTTGCCTGTGGGTTAATAGCCTAGCTGTTATCCCAGAGCCCAGAAGCGGACACCAGAGGTTTCACAGTTGTGTAAAAAGCTTTTTAACTTAATTTTTAGGTTTTCTGTCTCAGAACATACTACCACACTCACACTGCATTTCTGAGAATTCAGCCAGGTAACTCTTAGAATACAGAAGAGAAGCAAAGCCACTTGTGCATGTACCAAGTAGTATGTAAGCTTAGGGTTTGAACTGCCCCTTGTATAGACTTCACCCTCTGCTTGTGTTTTGGCTGTTCATCCTCACTCTGGTCTCCTACAGCATCTGATGCCTCTAATTAACTTCCTTAATATCAATACCTCCATCTGCAGGCAGGAATAATTACCTTTCAGGAACTTACTAATTTACTGCAGACATAAAGCAAAGCAAAATTTTCAAAATATAAGGGGGCTTTAAAAAGTTCCTGGAAAAATAAAGTTCCTGGAAAAAAAATAATTAAAAGATAAGCTAATTTTGGTGCAAAAAAAAAGTTTTAAAATCTATGCATAGTTTTTTTTTAATAACATGCATTTTTCATGAACTTTTTGAAAGCTCCTCATACAGTTGACAACAAAACCAGGAATATTCAGATACAAAACAAAAAGTGGTCAATATAGTCAGTTATAGGGATCTGAAACAAGAGAATTTCAGGGTCAGAATTAGAAGACTAATGATGTTATGTTAGGGCTCCCAAGAAAATTTTGCAGTTGGAGCATGCCTTGTTGTTGGAAAGAAAAATTTAGTTTTCTGGCCAATAATGACTTTATATTTCTCAATACTATCATTAATTTTGGTGAATATGCGTTATATCCATCAAATCAAAAATACTTGGAAATCATCCGTTTATTTCTCAGAATAACATGCTGATATTGGTGATATCAGCCACAGAAATAAATCAGATAATTTTCAGTACTAAACATATAAATATTTTAACAAAATTTCAGTTGTATCTAAACACATGTGAAAAAGAAGCCTAAAACACTGCTTTTAGGTTTATTATTTCATATTCTCAAATATTACTTAACGTTTAAAGGTTATTCATAGGTCTGAGCATTCTAAACTTCCGGTCATCCTTAATGACCAGATGCAGCAGTGTTTAAAAAAACCTGGAATACTGATTTTCATATTTATTCAAATTATTTTAACTTTAGCTAATTGTATACAAATTGGACCGAGCTATCTTTATGTAATGAGTGTAACAAAATACTTTCAATAGCAATCTGGAATAACTAGTAGATATAACATTTGGCAGAGTTTCATGGGATCAACCTCAATTTTTCTGGAGACAGTCATTAATATCATTGTCCCATAACAATGCTGAGAAATATTTGCAGACATCTGGCATGATTAATTTGAGGCTCATTTTTGTGAATTATAATTTATATAATGCTTTTTTGGTATAAACATACATGTGTAAAGTTTAAAGTCCTTAGAAACTGAGCTAAAGTGCTAGCAATCCCTTTCTTCAGGCCGCACAGATCCATGGCTGGGGATGTAAATAAGATACCTGAAGTATTTGATGACAGCCGTCCCAAGTCCAGTTATTTTGGGAGCATTCATGTGTCTCTGAGAAGTGAACATGACTCTATCTTCTTTGTTTAATTTGTAAAAATATAGAGACTGCTTAAATTATGCTAGCTACTGTGTTTTACAACATTCTTCACTTTCATTAATTGATTTTTATCTTATGAAAATAAAAAAACACTTTAATATATGTGTTGTAATTGATGTTTTATGGAAGAGGAAATAGAGCTTAGTCATGTTGTTTCACTCTGTGTGACACAATGCTGCATGAGACTATAAACCATAAATATTCTGAGGTTTAAACCCAAGTGGGACGACTTCACACACCTTGGAAGGACGCCTCATCAATGAAGGAGATCAGGTTGCTTCTAGAAGGATAGTACACAACTTTGTTGCCTTTATTAGCAGTAGTGGTGGAGGATGATTGGGGGGCAGGAGGGGAAGGGAGGGGAAGCTGTAAAAGTTTATTCCTGCTCTGCGTTTGGATTTGAAATAAAGATAATATGAACTTCTTGAAATGGTGGAAGAAGAGTTTGGGAAAGGCAATTTATTATATAGCTCTTAGTATCTGTGGGACATTGTGCTAACTGCTAAAATATGCCATGTCACTTAACCTTCCAAAAGGAGCTAAAATTCACACAGGTAACAAAAAACTCCCAGAGACAAACTTCTCATCTGAGAACATAGTCAATAATCGTTAATGATTAGTTAATTTAAAATATCAGTGCATGAGTCTGTCTATCCCACACCAAGACTTCCAAGACTATCAGATCTGTCCTCAATCAGCTGTATGTGTTGCACTTTCTTTCAGATTCAAGGGTCTCATTGTTTATTTGTTCTTTCCTGCTTATTACCCTGAGTACAGAATCAGTACACAAATATCCCTGACTCTGAGATATGAGTCTTTCCTTGCCAACTTCTCCCTAGGAAAGGTGCTGTTTGGTTGAGTTACAAGATTGGGGCTTATATTTCTAGTTCATCTTTATGTGTACTGCAGAGTACCACATGTAAAGCAGCACTGAAAACATGCTTTGCAAAGTTATCAGTAAGCATGGGATGCAATGTACAGAGAAATTTTTCAGCTTCACAGGGATTATGTTCACTGTGAAAATACAAGAAAATCAGAAGTCCTGCCGAGTAACTAATTATATCTTTGAAAGAAAATTTAACAGTTTGAGACAGCTGCACTTTAGTTTCAGATTTTATGGTTCTCATTCTTTCTGATAAAGAATTTAATGGTATGAAAATAATATGATTGTTTATGATCAAGTAATATTGTGCATAAAATACAAATATATTTATAAATATAAAATGTATTTTAGTTGTATTAGTGAATCCTGCTATTATGTGGGATTTTTATAAGCTAAGAATTTCTTTTTCTTCCATAATATTTGTTACACTTGTTTACTTCCTCGGTTATTAAAACTGCTTTCCAGTAGTTCCAAGTCAAAATTTAAAATTATAAAAACCAAACTAGTTTGTTAGCCTTTTCTTTCTAGTGTTATTCTTTCTTTTTTCTCAATTTTTCAGCGATCCCACCCACTCTTCATATGTTTTTCCTCTTTGTACCCTAATATAACTGTTGTCTGGTTCACTAGTGTTTACTGGTATTAAAGATACCCTATTATTTATGAAGCACTGCATTAAAATGTTTTTGATATTATAAATCTGTATTATAAATTATACATTATAGATACTAATAGTGAAGATTGATGTACCCTAATATGTATAATAATCATTTCTGCTAAATTTATCATCACTTTATTAGTGTATTAGCAGACTGTTTGAATACTACTACATTGAAGTTATTAACAAAACTCTCAACAGTGTGTAACCTTCTCAATATTAATTTCCATATTTGTGGGGAGCAACTCGGACTAGACTGTTACTGGAATTAAGACTTATTCTATGCATCTGCTCTCCCACAATATGGCGCTGGGAGAGGAGTGAACAGCTTCTACACAGCTGCCTCCAGTTCAACCAATAAACTGTAGGACCTGCTCCTGATTGGAGGAGAGCAGCGTACTCGGCGTGTGGGTAGCAGAGTTGGGATTGGTGGAAGAGGACTATAAAGGAGGAGAGAGACAACATGCACCAGGAACATCTGAGGAACACCTGAGCAGCCCCCGAGAGAGCCGGCCGGCGGTGTGCCGCTCCCCCGCGGAAGTGGGGAAAGTGGCAGGGGGAACCGCCCTTCCACGGAGGTGGAAGGGTCGGTAGCCAACCCGGGAAGAACCAGCAGCAAACCCGGGAAGGGCCGAGCAGACAAAAGAACAGCGCAGGGTCCTGTGTTGTTCCTCCACGAAGACGGGGAGCGACATAATGGTGCCGTGACTCGGATAGGAAGCCTAGGCAGGGTTTAGTGTCGTTCCTCCACGAAGAGGGGGAGCGACACATATTGAACTTTGTTGTTGTTCTTTTCATTCTATCATTGAGAACACTCAAGATGAAAGGAATTCCCTAACTATTTAGTGTGATGTTAAATCAATGTAAAGTTTAGCAACAAAATCAGTCTTCCATAATTCTCACCATGGAATTAATGTCATTGGATTTAGACACTTTGCCAACATATTTAATATGAAAATATTTTATTTACTTGTTTTATCAATTTGAAAGGCAGAGAAACAGAGAGAGAGGGGGGAAGACAGAGGGACACTTATGGTTCATTGCCTAAATGCCTATAATAGCTGGGGCTGGGCCAAGGCTGAAGCTTAGAGCCAGGAATTGAGTTCAGGTCCCAATTTCAGTCATAGAATCCAAGCACCTGTGCTGCTTCCCAGGATCTGTAATGTACAGGGAGCTAGAGTGGGGAGCAGAGCCATGACTTGAACCCAGGCACTCCAATCAAAACTATTCTATACTGACTGAAGCTGTTCAAGAGGTCTTAAGCATTTTAGTTAAAAATATGTACAAGGGGTCTACAAAAGTTTGTAGAAATGTATATTTTGAAAAAGAACTATGCATCAAATTCCTCTTTTTGCACCAAAATAAAGTATCTCTTAAGTATCTTAAGGATCTACCAGCTATTGAAGTAAATTTGAATTTCTTACCTAAGCAGTAATATTAACTAAAAAAAGAGAATTATTGTACAATGATATAATCTGGAAGATTCATAAGAAAATCCAATGTTTTAATATTCAAGATTTATGAGTTCAATTAAATAATATTTTAAAAATATTCAGCATGGGCATTATGGTACAGCAGGTTAAACTCACTCAGGATGCTGACATTCCATATTGAAGTGCCTGTTGGAGTCCCAGCTACTCCACTTCTAATTCAGCTTTCTGCTAATGCATTTTTGGAGGCTGTTGATGATAAATCAGGTGCTTAGGCCAGTGCCATCTGTATGGAAGACTTGGGTGTAGTTCTGGGTTATTGACTTCTGTCTGGCCTATCCTGGGTACTTTAGGCATTTGGGAGAGTGAACCAGTGGTTGGAAGATATTGATCTGTTTTTAACATTTTAATAAATATCTTCTGAATTATAGCAATCATACATCTGTGTTTACTGAGACACACACAGTAGATCATATGTAATATTTTTGTTAAATGCTTTTATTTCTGATTGTTTTTTCTCCATAATTTCCTTTTTATATTTAAATGATATTCAACAAGTATTTGTTAAATGAATCCTTGAAAGGGAGCATTTATGTTATAGCATGGACTAATGGTTAATCTTCAGCTAAACACTAAAAAATAAAATACTCTTAAAGTAAAGATGTGCTTTTATAAAAGAACCTATCCAAGCCATCCCCATAATAATCAGAAGAATCTAAAAGTGACTTAATCTTTTGGTTACATCAGTAATTTTTTCCTTTTTAATTGTCAGAAGGAAAAACAAGGTAAGAAATTGACAGTGGATTCTAAAAGAATTGAGGATAAACAACTTCTTCAGTTTCTAAAGATCCCTTGAAATCTTGATTCCTCTTCATTTTTTATCAGTCTTCTGTGAAGGGGATAGCTATTCTGAACACCCACAAAGGATACACTATGATATTACAGGCCATCTCACTTTTCTCCTATTAAGTTTCTCTCAAGGTATTTTAGTCTAAACAAAACAGAAGAGACCTTATCTGGTCTAATTGCATTGTGAGTCTTCCAAGAGAAATCATGCTTGAAGAAAGTGTGAGAGGGGTGCAATAAGCCCTCCCCATCCTCTCCCCTTTTCATCTTAACCAATACTTCTGATAAAAAAAATTTAAAATTATTTTTGATGATCACGGGCATCATTCATTTAAGCCTTTGTTAAAACAAAGAGAATAATTTTGTAGCATCGTAAAATATCAGACACTGTACCTCTCTTTATAAATAGAAAGATAATAAACCTGGTTGTTGGGCATATGCTGTTTAGGATGCCCTCATTCCACATAGGAGGGCCTTGGTTTGAGCCCCTCCTCTGATTCCAATACCAGTTTCCTGCTAATGTGCACCTGCAGAAGCAATAGGTGATAGCCCAAGTATTTAGGTCCTTGCCACTCATGTGGGAGACTCGGATTAGTTCCAGGTTCTTGTCTTTGGCCTAGCTCAGCCTATACTATTGCAGGAATTTGAGGAGTGAAATAGCATATGGAAGATCTCTCTCTCTCTCTCTCTCTCTGCCTCTCTCTCTCTTCTTTTTCTTTCTTTCTTTCTGTCTCTCTGTCTCTCTCTCTCCTATCACTCTGCCTTTCAAATAAAAAACAAAGTAAAATAACAACATCAACAATAACAAATCTGGTTGTGATCTCCAGAAACTTGTACGCTAGTGCTATAATAAAATAACTAAAATGTGAAATGTGAGTATTCAAAACTTCCTTTTATTGAATTACTACATGTCATTCAAAAGCACTGAAGCATTATCTTGCTTGATCTAAACAGAATTAAATGACTTTACCTATGGTAACTGTGTTTCTTAGTTTTAAAATTTATTTAAACATTAAACTTTTTCTTAAAATTCTAATAATGCAGGAAACCAAAAACTTTTCCTTATACTTTGAATGTATCAATCCTCTATTATAAATTGTGTAGCATACATAAATGGATATGAACTGATGAACAGGAATAACATTGCCAAGAACACTGCCCAGTTTCAACCCCTGCTTTCGTTGGTGAAAGAGCAAGCATAGAGATGTACACAGGAACTGAACTTGGAGGGAAGAAACATATAAGATGTTATGGCAAATTTTATGTGTAACTTGGTTAGGCTTTGGTACTTAGATATTTGGTCAAATATGGGTCTACATGTAGCTGCAAAGTATTTTTATCATGAGAATGATTAACATTTAAATCAGAATGAGTTGAATAACGTAAATTACTCTCCATAATCTGGATAAGATGAATGCAATTAGTTGAAGGCCTTACTAGACCAAACACTGACATCTCCCTGAAGAGAAAGGAATTCTGTTCCAGTTTGCCTTTGGACACCAGCTGCACCATCAATATTTCTTGAAATCTCCAGCCTGCTTGCAAGATACTGTGTGCCAGTTTCTCAAAATATAACTTTCTCTAGGTAGATAGCTGCCAGAGACAAGATGCAGATAGATAGGAAGCTCTAATTAACAATTGTTATGATACAACTTATCATTCATAAATAGAAAAATCCATTTTACCATTTTATGTCAAAAATGTTTTATGTAAAAACTAATTTTGGCGAACTCTAAATTGCAGTTAAATGAAATTTATAGTCTAGTGGCTTGACATAGTCAGATGAAGGAGTCCTATTGTGTGTATGCCTTGCCTTGAGCTTATAAGGCACATTCGATTACTAAAACTTATGGTGAAAGTCATTATTTTCTTTCCAAAAGTCTGCAAAAATAGTTTTTCTGTACTATATTTAAATTGGTTAAACACATGTCTTAAAGTGAAGCAATTCAGAAGACATTTTTGAGAGACTTAAATTTAACTCTGTCAATGGAATTTCATAGTGGAAATAGATTTGTTCTACTTTTTAGAACATATCACTAAATTATTCTTATTAGATTTTTCCTGCAAGACTCCTTTTTATTAAAATAATGAAATTACGTTTGACCTCTGTTTTATAGCAAAATCTGTGAATATTATGGGGTATTTTGCTCCAGGTTGATATTAAAAATGTTAGTTTATCATCAAAGCCTTAGATTCCATTTATTTTAACCAAATATTTTTTGAGATGCTATAACACAATTTTTGGGTGCTATGAACAGAGAGATTTGAAGAAATAAATGATGACTTCTACTTTAAATTATAACCAGATAGATGATGTATTAGTACTTTGTTGCTGTTTTAACAAATTATCACACATTAGTAGCTTAAAATATCACACATTTATTAATTTATAGTTCTGAAGATCAAAATGTAAAATGGCTCTGTGTTCTAGAGGGCTGAGGGGGAGAATTAATTAGTTAATTAATTAATTAATTTTCTTCTTGAGCCATCACATTCTAGCATTTACGGCCGCATTTTTCTGACCTCTAGTTCTGTTGTCACTTCTCTGATCTTCTGCATTAAATATTCTTAAATAGCTCACAAATTCTGTATTAGCTAAGTCACAGTGGACTTAACAAGCCTTTTGCAGCCAACATGATTACTATTTACTAACTTGACTTTTTTTTCCCCAGCACATTAGCAAGGAGCTGGATCATACATGGAATATCTATGTTTGTAACCGGCATCCAATGGGATGCTGGCACTGCAGGCCATGGCTTAACCTGTGGCACCACAGTGCCGGCACACACTTGACTTCTTGACAGTATCATAAAAAACTTTCACAGCTTCACTTTCACAGCTTCACTGTGAAATCCCCTGAAATGAAGAAAAACAGAATATCATATTCTAAGTTATCAGTGACTTTGCTCTTTATCAAGCAGTATTTACAGGTAGATTAATAGCAAAATGATTTTTTTTCATCACAGTATCTTTCTGTCTATAACAAATATTTGAGAGAAAAGACCACATTCATGTAAATTATTCTCTAAAAGGACTGGATGGTATTAAAATATTATATGAAGATCAATTTTTGGTAAAGTGCTTCTGTAGTTACATCTAAAACTAGAGGACTTATAAACACTTGGAGCACACCAGTATACTGCCATCAGATAATCATAGAACTTTTATGAAGAAATTATAATTTTAAATAAAATGCTGCATGAAATATTTAATATGTTAATGGTGAATCTAAAATGCTTTAAACATTTGATATAAAATCTATGTTTTTAAAATAGTGTAACTTGGAAATTTTGATTAATGTTCCAAAATAGTTAATATAATTATGGTATGACTTTAAAATTTGTTAAATTATTGAACAAAATTTTATATACCCAGTGTTGGCTTTATTTATTAGAGTTCCATTTTTTGTATACAGACTCTTTTTTCTTAGATTAATCTATGTAGAAGCTCTAGAGCTATATTTACATATGACATTTTCCAAATTAAACTATGGCAGAGTTAAACCAATATACACTAGAATATAATCTTTTCTATCTTTTAACATTTTACATTTCACTGTTGACTGCATTTTCATGTAACTCCAGCAACAATAACAAAATAATTCTTAATGTTTTTTATCCTCCCCTTTTCACCGTGGAAATGCAATGAATTTGTAACATGCTGTGCAATCTGAATTGTGCCTCTGAGCCGTGCTTGAATGAGGTCCTCCTGAATAAACTCTATCATGCTTGACTCTCCAATCTTGTACATTATCTCAGTAAGAGGCTACCTGGGGTCATATTCTGTATTAAGTTGTTTTAATTTGTTAAGACATTGAATTATGTCATGAAAACAAATTTTATTTTTTGCAGTTAATATGAAGAAAGAAAATGCAATCAGCTAAAACATATACTAACTAAATCGAGGGTAAAGACATTTTGGTGGGAGCAGGAAAGCATGTAAATAAATATAATAAATCTTGTTTGGATAAAAAATGACTTGTAGGAAAATATAAGAATATGAAAATGCATACTGTTAAAGACAGTAATTTAAAGATATACCATTAATATTGAATTCAGAAGTAAGGGTTACAGTAATTTTGGATAATGATTTCAAATTCCTGACCTTTAATTTTCTCATCTATTATTTGTTTTCTTTTTAAATATCAAGCTCTAGGGTGGACATTCAGTACAGCACTTAAAACACTGCTTGGGATCCCTGCATTCCATCAAAGAATGCATGCCTTGGATTTGGTTAAGATTCAAGCTTCCTGCTACTGCCCATCCTAATAAAAAACATAAGATGGCTCAAGTACTTAGATTCCTGCAAACCTTTTGGGATACCTGGATAGAATTCTTGGATCCAGCCTCTGCCTGACCAAGCTTGGGCTATTGTGGGCCTTTGAGGAATGAACCATCAGATGGAAGATCTGTCACTCTCTCTGTGCTTCAAATAATAAATAGTTTTTTTTTTTTTTAAAGTCAGGCTAAAATGAATAAAAATAACAACACTTTGGAGGCCATAGAACACTAGTAAAACATTATTAGATTTTGATAGTTTAGTTATTTAGTTACTGATAGGTCATATTTTTAAGAAATCAAGTCCAAATCTAATAAAAATTTCATCTATTCTAACCAAAAGAAAATACTATTTTTAAAAACTATTATTGGTTAATGGTCTGGAGTACTTAGTGGCATGATATTTTGTCATAAGTTCACAGCTATCTGTTTCTCCAAATATGGTCTCTCAGAATTTGTGTTTGAGATTCTCCGCTCTCTCCAAAATCCACAACCCCAAAGAAAGGTCACTGATAAACTTGCCCTGATAAATTTTCCAACTGTGACCCAATTAACCATGTTTAGAGCTTAGGTCAAGCTTTGTAGGATGATTTTCAGCAGCCACCAGTGTTAGTTTGGGTAAGTAGTAATAGACTGGGGAAGGTTAAATGTGGTGTTCACAGTTGGGGCTTCTGAAAAGTCAGATCATCTGGGTTGGAATTCCATACTGTAGAAAGTTGGACCATTTAACCTTTCTGTGTCTTGATGTCCTACTTTTTTTTTTTTTTTAATTTTTTTGACAGGCAGAGTGGACAGTGAGAGAGAGACACAGAGAGAAAGGTCCTCCTTTGGCCGTTGGTTCACTCTCCAATAGCCGCTGCAGCAGGCGAGCTGCGGCCGGCCCACCACGCTGATCCGATGTCAGGAGCCAGGTACTTAGCCTGGTCTCCCATGGGGTGCAGGGCCCAAGTACTTGGGCCATCCTCCACTGCACTCCCTGGCCACAGCAGAGAGCTGGCCTGGAAGAGGGGCAACTGGGACAGAATCCAGCACCACGACCGGGACTAGAACCCAGTGTGCCGGCGCCGCAGGCGGAGGATTAGCCTAGTGAGCCACAGCGCCGGCCCTTGATGTCCTACTTTTTATAATAATACTAACAATAATAGCCCATAATGTATGGAAATGTTTTACAGATAAACTAATCATGGTAGATGCTTTTAAAGTGGTTCATATAGAGTGAACACTCTAATTGGTAACAGAAGTTATCAGTAGAGTGAAGGAAATTTTTTATTTAAGTATTTTATTGGAATATAGTATACATATCAAGAAATGTATGTACAGCTATAGAAAAGGGGATTTTTTTTTCCCTCTGAACACACATATAACCAGCAACCAAATTAAGAAAAAAATGAGGCCAGTGTCATGGCGTAGTTGGGTTAAGCTGCTGCCTGTGATGCCGATATTCTGATATGAGTACCAGTTCGTGTTCCAGCTACTCCACTTCTGATCCTGCTCCCTACAAATGGCCTGGGAAAAGCAGTAGAAGATGGCCCAAGTGCTTGGGCCCCTGCTACCCTCCTAGGAGACCTGGAAAAAGCTCCTGGCCCTTGGCTTCAGCCTGACTCAGCGCTGGTCATTGAAACTATCTTGGGAGTGAACCAGTGGATGGAAGGTATCTACCTGTCTCTCCCTCTCAATCTACAACTCTGAGTTTCAAATAAATAAATTAATCTTTTAAGAGCAAAACATTACTAGGACCCAAAGAGTCCCCATTATTTCCCCCTATCCATTTCTTTTTTTATTTTCTTTCTTAAAAAGATTTATTTTAGTCAGAGTTACATCGGGGGCGGGGGGGGGGGGGCTCAGGAGGGCAAGAGAGAGCGAGAGCGAGAGAGATCGAGAGATCATCTAGATGACTTCCATCTACTGGTTCACTCTCCAGATGGCTGCAACAGCCAGCACCGGCCAAACTGAAGCCAGCAACCAGGAGCTTCATCCACGTGTCTCATGTGGGTGGCAGGGGCCCAACATTTTGACTATCTTCCAGGCTTTTCTCAGGCCATTAGCAGGAAGCTAGATGGAAAGTGGAACAGCCAGCACCCAAATTGGCGTCCATATGGCGTCGGAGGTGGCAGCTTTACTGTGTTCTCCACAAAGGTGACTATTCTTCTTCTCCTTTAAAAAAAAAAAAAAAAAAAAAAAAAAAAAACTTCAGTACAGAAAAATAAATTGTAATTTACGTGGATGTTGATATCGGTTTTCCTTCTCATTCTGTTTTTCTTACCCTGGTTTACTTGCATAGTCAAGTACCAGCATTCCCTTGGTACTACAGGCATCAATGCAGAAATGATCATCATACAAACTGCATTGGTGAGCTTGGGCTTGGAGGGATTAGTAGACTGGAAGCCTTGAAGAAAATAGTAGACTTGAAGAGACAAATATTTTCCAAGACAGAATGGAGACAAGACTCCCTAAGATAGAAAACATTAAAAAAAAAGGAAGATGAGAATTCTGCACACATGCAAGCATTTCTCATGCATATATTCCCAAGGGTGGTGTAGTGGGGCTGTAGGATATAACAAAATTGTCAACATATATGGGTGGAATAAGAGGGCAGTTGGGTACAATGAAATACTCAAGTTTTATAGAAAACCCCAAATTGTTTTCCAAATTTTTGGATCTAAACTCACATAGCCACTTACTGCTTACAATGAATTGTTTTCCCTTTATCATTTATTATTGTAAAAACTCATAGTTTCCCAGTCCATTGCTTGTAAATATCCTCATTAAGGCTATGATTTGTGTTTCCCTCATTGCTTGTTTTTTTTTATGTTTATTGGCCATATGCATTGCAGATTCTATGAAATGCCTGTTCATAGTGTGATATTTTAAACATTTAACAACTGGCACAGGAAAGATAACAACCAAAGTAAAAAGATATCATACCAATAAGAACAAAAGCTGGATGTAAATGACATCAAGCTTCGATTGTATTTTCCTGGCCGAGCATTAATCCTAATTATTCACATGCTTTCCCCATTTTCTGCAAGACTGTAGGCAATTTTATTGATTCATAGTTTACAGTGTTCACACACCAATCATTTCACAGATGTGCATTGACAAAAATTTTTCCCAGATATAACTTGTTTTTTTCCCATAAGACTCTAATGTTAACGTAGTTAAATTTAGTTAAAATTTTATTAAGACTCATAGCCTGTTATTACTGCTGTTCTTTTTAATCTTAAGAAATCTTACACGAAGTTCTGAAAGATAGTCTCCTGTCTTCATAAGTCTCTCATACCGATGTTTTCATATATTGAAGTAATATCCATGCATGATCTTGTTCAGAATTTCCTTTTCTGCTTTTTTGTTCTGTATAGTCACTGCTGTGCAAATAGTACTGTAAGAATTACTTTAGCTTTAGATGAACTATTCATGTCTGATAGGGAAAGTCCCTTATCAAAATTGTCTTTTATGTTCTTGAAGCTTTGCATTTTAATATTAGTTTTAGAAAACAAATCTTTCAAATCTGTATAAAATCTTGTTAGAATTATGGGAGAGGCTGCTTATATTTTATTTGAAAGAGCATTGGCATTTCTATTCAAGCAATAGTTTTGTTCTTAGTTTTGTATTAATTTGTTTGGATCTTCACTAATATATATCAGTATAATTGTGTGAATTTGTGCATACAAATTTTACAAATCTTCAATAAATTGAAAAAGGGTAAAAGATTTAAGCATATATGATGTTTACACCAGGCTAAATTTGTGGAATAATATTCAAAATACTACAATCAGAAGTTGAGTTCTCTACATGTGAGCATTTCTTTGTACATTGTCCCTTAGAGTATTATTCATAACGTCCTAGTTTGAAATCTCTATCTGGGGTCCAATTTACATTAATTATATATGCTCCCAACTGCTATTGCATTTATATTTTGTAATTTTTAATTTGAGAATTACATGTCCTTCCAATTTTATTAATTACTATTCAAGTACTACTTTTTCCATCGTGTGGGTACAAGAAATTACTTGTTCAATGAGTCATCCAATTGTAAATATTTTGTCATGTGATTTTTTTATCCTTCTAACTTGTACATGCCTAGTAGAAATTTTCAAATACTTTACTTGAATTCTTTTAAAATGACTCACCTATACTCAAGAAATATTTATCTTAATGAGACAAATAGCAAAAATAAATCTCAAAATCTCAACAGCTAAAGATTAGTCAGGATTTAAAAATACACTCAGTTGCTTACCTATTAATATGTTATTTAATAATTTTAGATTATATTTATATACTTATTTGAAATATAATTTAAAATTATTTCAGACAAGTCATTACCTACTGATGAGTTTTAATGACTAAATATTTTATGATAATATGGATAAATCATAATTTATATAATATCTGTGTTGCTGGTTATATTCAATATTAATCATGCTGTATTTAATATTAGTGCATACATGTGTTTTCAGTTTTTTCTATTTAGTTTTTTAAGTTTTTAGTAGTAGATAGGTTTTGCTGATTCAAAGGATATTTTTTAGTATAACACTTTAAATTCTAACACTTCTTCAATCATTTTATCTTTTGTGCTCTCACCAGAATCTTCTATATAATGCGACTTTTATAGTTATATAAGTCTTTTCAAACTGGTTTATTGAAAGATTTCCAACTTCAGCTTGCTACCTGTTTCCAGAGCTACTTTCACAATGTTACCAAAAAAACAACCTTACTCTGGTTACTAACTTTCTGTCCAGTCCACCTTGTGGACTGTGGGGCTATCACAAAATAACTGACATTGGACATTTTATGGGGAAAGGAGATTTAGTTAGCTCACAGTTTTGGTGGCTGATGGCAGTCCCATCTTGTTGACCACTGGTGAGGGCCTTACGGCTGGTTCATAATAAGGCAGACAATATCACATGACAGGAGTGAGTGTGAAAGAATGATGGCTCATAGCAGGATAGAAAGCCAAAGAGCAAGGAGATGGCTGCTCATTCTTTTACAATATCCAACTCTTGTGGAAATAAAACCACCCCAGTGAGACTTAATCCACTGCACATGATAAGCATCAATTTATTTATAAATGCAGTACTCCTATGACCTAATCATTTTAAGATTGATTTATTTATTTGAGAGGCAGAATTACAGAGAGAGGGAGAGACAAAGGGAAAGGTCTTCCATCTTTGGTTCATTCCCCAAATAGCCAGAATGGCCAGAGCTGGGCCAATCCAAAGTCAGGAGCCAGGAGCTTTTGGGCCTCCCATGTGGATGCAGGGACTCAATCACGTGGGCCATCTTCCACTGCTTTCCCAAGCCATAGCAGGTGGCTGGATCCAAGAGGAGCAGCTGGATACAAGATGGTGCTACAGGCGGAGATTTAACCTACTAAGACCTAGCTCCGGCTCCTCTAAAAATTTCTTAAATTCTCCACTCCCTCAGTACTGTTACACTTGGGACCATGCTTCCAGCACATGAAAACCACAGCACTCACCATGTGACTAAGTGTACATCATTAAAAAAAAAAAAAAGAGGCCAGTGCTGTGGCTCACTTGGCTAACCCTCTGCCTGCGGCGCTGGTACCCCGGGTTCTAGTCCCGGTTGGGGTGCCAGGTACTAGTCTCGGTTGCTCCTCTTCCAGTCCAGCTCTCTGCTGTGTCCCGGGAAGGCAGTGAAGGATGGCCTAAGTGTTTGGGTCCCTGCACCCGCATGGGAGACTGGGTGGAAGTACCCAGCTCCTGGCTTTGGATCGGTGTAGTGCCGGCCGTAGCAGCCTTTAGGGGAGTGAACCAACGGAAAGAAGACCTTTCTCTCTCTCTCTCTCTCTCTCACTGTCTATAACTCTCTCTCTGTCTCTCTCTCTCTGTCTAACTCTGCCTGGCAAAAAAAAAAAAAAAAAAAAAAAAAAGATAAAATCATTGAAAAAGTTTCTTTCTTGAAATGGGACATTTTTTCTCAATCTTCCTTTTAACTCCTTAGAATCAAGACATAAGATAAATAAGATCTTATTCTTAAGATAGAACTGAATTTGATTGCCATCTCCTACTATCTTTTTGTCGCACCATGTAGCTGAAATGCAGTGAAGGAAATGCAGACACACTTTTTTCACCTTAGAGTCTCCCTACTTCTGCATTTTGGCTTGCTTTTCATTTGCAGTCTTACATTAGAACATGTAAGTGTTGATGATGCACCTGGACTGAATCATTGGCACTTATCTTATTGGATTAATAAGTGTACACAATCTTGTCTGGTCCAGGAATTTTCTGTCTTGCTGTTCCCAATCTATATAGACACAGGGATATTCTGCAGAATGCTCCAAATCCTTTCAGCAGACATGGCATGTAGTCATTTTTAATCAATTCAGGAAAGGATATTTCCATATATTAAAATAAACATATGGACTAGCATGTAGTGTAGGAAGTAAAGTTGCTGCCTGTCGCACCAGCATCCCGTATGGTTGACAGTTCAGGTCCATTTCTGATCCAGCTCCCTGCTAATGCACCTGAGAATGCAGCAGAGGGTCCCAGCACCTCTGTTGGAAACTCAGATGAAGCTACTAGTTCCTGGCGTTGGCCTGGCCCAGTCCTGGCCGTTGAGGCCACTTGGGAAGTGAACTCTGTGTGTGTCTCTCCTTCTCTCTCTGTAACTGTCTTTCAAATAAATAAATATGTCTCTATTGGATAAGGAATTTAATAGATTTGGTATGTTCAGAGAAATCATCTTTCCTTCAATAAGATATATTTATATATCTTATATAAGTATATAGAATAGGCTCCTTTTCAAGGATGATGTCAGTTTATCTTCCACATTAAGTGTCATCTTAATAAAGTACACTGTGAAATGAGGAATATGGGACCTAATTTAAATATTATTCTAATTATATGATTATCTTTTATAATATATTTATATATTATTTTATATTGCATATTATATGAATGTATATTATATTTTCAAAATATTCTATTTTATACTCCAATTTATTATTGTAAAAATTATTTTATAATTTTAATCCTTCAGAATTTCCTTAGGCTATTACAAATAAGAAACTGCTGTCAAAAGTGAAATTAGATCAAAATTTAAAAATTTAAGGTGTAACATGTTTATTTTAGTTAATATAAATGTATTGTGTTCTTTTTTAAAAATGCTAAGGAAAATTTTAAGTGCACTTACTGAAAAAATGTTTACTATGTGAGGTAATGCATAATTTAATTAGGTTGATTTAGCAGTACCACTACATATATATATGTATATGTATACATATACATATATATTTATATATATACATATGAATATATATTTCAAAACATCATGTTTTGCAGAATAAATATACATATTTTTATTTGTCACTTAAAAAATAAAAGAAAAATGTTTATCTTACATTGGAAAGATCAGTTCACAACCAAGAGACCTCAAGCCAAATGTTGTTAAGAAAGAGTTTAGAGAAATGGCTCTTCTGGTTGATGAATAAAGTGAAAATGATTAATTTGTTTAACCTTTACAATGATTGATTTTTACAGTGGGAGTATTTAGGAAGCAGTTTTAAAAGTGAACATTTTGGGGCACATGTTTGGTCTAGCAGTTCACACATGCATAAGGCTGCTGCATTCCAGGTTGGAATGCCTGAGTTTGATTCTGCTTTTCTGATAATTCAGTCCATGGGAGGCAACAGTTGATGCCTAAGATTAGCTAGGTCACTGGGTCTCTGTCTGCTCTGTGAGAGACCTAGATTGAGTTCTGTGCTCCTCCCTGCAGCCTTTTGGCCTTTAAGTACATTTGAGAAGTGAACCAGTAGATGGAAGTATCTCCCTCTCTCTCTCTCTCTCTCTCTCTCTGCTTTCTCTCTCTCTGTGTGTCTCTCTCTCCCTCTACTCAAAAAAACCAACAAGTGAAATGGAAGTTGAATTATATTTCATGTATGATTATCAGAGAAATTTACAATAAACAACCTAAACTAATATGGTCTAACGATTTTGTCTGTGCTGGAGATTCTCAAGTCTGACCTCTGTTTTATTTTATAGGAGTAATACTAATAAATAGTAAAATTGAAATACTTAATACAACATTCATAGTTTTCAGTATATGGACTCAGGAAACAAGGAAAGCCAGTTTTGACCACAGAACTTTGTGTCAGTTGGGTACTTGCTTTGCCAATTTTTAACAGAGGTTCTGGTTTTCAGAGTCAGGATGACTTGTAACTATTATGGAAAATTAAAACAATCAGACACACATGAAGGAACAGTCAATGTCAATATTCAGTTAGATGTGTGTTTCACTGAAAGCAAATAAATATATGAGACTGCCTAAAGTTGTCAGAATATAGATGATTTTCCAATATTCCAAATATGACCATTACCTTATAGCGAGACATGTTACTGAAGGATGAGAAGCCATTTTATTTCTCTACATGGGATGTATATGGTCTGAAATGCATAACAGTGATTCCAATATGCTTAATATAAATGGTATATATATGTCACAGTTAATCTTCGGTGAATAAAATGCTTAGGGTACCATGAAGGAAAGAAATGATTTAACTGTGTTTGAGTGATGTCCCTGATTACATGTCTTCTATGATTTTTCAGTAATAAAACCGGCATTGTATCTTACTTAAAAGGAGTAAATAGTGTGGGGACAGTGTAATTTGAAAAAAAAAAATATTTTTGGGTGGCACTGCGGCTCACTAGGCTAATCCTCTGCCTGTGGCGCGGGCACCCTGAGTTCTAGTCCCAGATGGGGCGTCGGATTCTGTCCTGGTTGCTCCTCTTCCAGTCCAGCTCTCTGCTGTGGCCCGGGAGTGCGGTGGAGGATGCCCCAGGCCCTTGGGCCCTGCACCTGCATGCTCCCAGGAGGAAGCACCTGGCTCCTGGCTTCGGATCGGCGCAGCGCGCTGGCCTCAACGCTCTGGCTGTAGTGGCCACTTTGGGGGTGAACCAATGGAAAAAGGAAGACCTTTCTCTCTGTCTCTCTCACTGTCTAACTCTGCCTGTCAAAAAATTTTTTTATTCAACAGTTCATGAGTTTTTTTGTTAATGACCTTGACTTTATCCCTTGTTCTACCCTCTCTGTGGCCTACAATCAGTGGATTACAGTCTAGGAAATATTTTTCTATTGGATTAATCACAAAAAAAAATTATATCCCAGATGTTATCTTGAGTAATATAGTTTTAAAATGAGAGAATATAGTCGGAAAACAGATTATTACAATTTAGCTGTCACTGCTAGTTATTAAAGTGTTTTATATATTGCCATATGTAAAATATGGTTACAGATTGATGAATAGCCTTAACAATTGTACTGAGTTTGCATCTAATCAATGGGTATAATTAGATAGGATTTTTACTGGTTGGTTGATGGCTGATCTTGGGATCTAATCACTAATGACTCCCATCTGCTTGTTGCAATCAGTGGAGACCATTCATTTTTTGGCAACTAATATTTTGATAATTAAAAATGAGGAAAATAAATGAGTTTGCTTTTTAAGAGAGAAATACGAGATTTAGCTCCACAAATGCGAAGTGGTTACATATCCTTGCTTTCTTAGTGCTTTTTGGCAGTGCACTGGGAGTGATTACATGAGGAAGACCCCTGACTGTTGTGCCACTGGGAAGGCTAGACATCAGACATCAGAGTTCCTTTCCTGGCAGTAATTTCTGTTCACTGCTGATAGGACCACAGCACCAAAGACCAGGAAGGTAAGAAGGAAGATAAGAAGATTCCCAGTGACTATTTTGGGTCAGATATGAGAGATCCTTCCTCTATTTTCCACGTGGAGATGTAGGTCTGGGCCTTTTCAATTACTAATTTTGAAATTAATTTTTAATTACTAATATTTAAATTTAACTTTATATTCTACAGGGTAAAGTGCAACATTTTAAACATGTATAAAATGTGTGCTAATCAAACCAGGATGATCAATTTTTTCTTTCTTTGACAATACTTTATGTTTGGAACCTTGGAGTTCCTTTCTTCTATTTCCTCATAACAGGTTATGAGCTTTATACATATTTTGCATATATATATATGCTCATATATAACAGATTACTATGAACTGTAGTTACCTTAGTATTCTATGTAACACTAGGAACCTATTCCTGTGATCTAACTCTGATTTGATACCAATTATTTAAACTTCCCACCCCCACCCCAAACTCTAGTATTCTGTGTTCAGGTCAAATTATTTAGAAGATTTATTTAAAACTAGCTGCCAGAGAGAGAGAGGGAGGGAGGGAGGGAGAGAGAGAGAGGGTGATAGCAAAAGGGATCTTTCATTTATTGTTTTCCTCCCCAAATAGCCACAATAGCTGAGGCTGGGTCAGACTGAGATATGAGCTAAAGACTCCATCCAGGTCTACTTCATGATTTCAGGGATTCAAGTACTTGGACAAACATCTGCTGCTTCCTAGGCATATTTTCTGAGATTTGAATTGAAAGTGGTACAGCTAGGACTCAAACTAGCACTCCTATATAATAAGTGGGTGTCTCAAGCAGTGGTTTAACTCACTGTACCCTGTCTGCCCTCAGATTGAATTTTTTTTTTTAGCTTTGGTCCATGGAAAGTATACCCCAGGCTGTGTTAGGACCCGACCTGCAATTTCTTCTCAGTCTAGCACAAAGTAGTCTCTGAGTTGGAGATCAATTATTTAAACACAATTAAGAAATACATTATTTATTGCACAACTAAATCTGTGGGCTAAGTGATGTCGCCTATGTTAATCTAGAATAACTATTCTTTCAAATATTATATCGAAAATAAGAGCAATACTTCTGGTTTAAAGGTGCAGGGGATGGAAATTAGAAAAGTGTTATTAGGTAAAGAAAAGCACACAGGAGACAGTCAAAAAGAAAAATAAAGCCTTGCTTTGGCAAAACTCAGGGATCTAAGTCATTTTGAGGTGCATTTTCCTAGGTCTTCTTATCTCTGCTGGTCTAGCACCTGCCATACTCCTTTTCAGGCTTGGTCCCTGTTTAGACATTTCATCTGTTTGCAACTTCCTCTTCCTTTTCATCTCACTCAGACAAGAGAGAGGATTGACATAGTCAGTGAATTCTGTCTACTCAGTCCTAATCACATATTTCTGGTTTTAAATGAAAGGCTTAGTAGATTACCCCTATTAATCCAAGATATATTCCGATATCGCACTAAACGGATCCATTTGTTTACTGAGTCAGTGTGGTAATTCAACCTCTTTCACACCAAAATGGAAGGGCTTAGGCATTTTAAGGTTACTGTCAACTCAGTTTAGAAAAGAACCATGCAAAATGAAAAGAGGAGACAGGAACAAAAACAGTGGATCTCTACTCCAGTTAGGCTCTGTCTTAGCCCATTTCTTGTTGCTATAATTGAAATTCACAGATGAGTGATTTATAATGAGTCAAACTCTCTTTGGCTTATCAATCTGAGGCTGGAAAATTCAAGATCTGGTAGCTACATCTAATGAAGTCCTTCATGCTGGCAGAACTTTCTGGAGAGCCCCAAGGTGTTTCAGGGTACCACATGAAACAGGGTCCTAGCCAGGGTCTCTCCTGCTCTTCTTATAAAGTCATAATCTCACTTGCTTAGGGGCCCACTGTTATGGCCTCATTTAGCCTTAATTATCTACATCCAACACATTTAACATCATATTTAAATTAAGTTTACATTATCTTAATATATCAGAATGGACATTTTATTTCAACAGAAATTTTATGGGGACATTCAATCATCATAGGCTCCTTGTATCGATGAAACCTTGGTGAGGATATTATATTCAGATAAGCCTTGAGGTAGATATATTCTTCTATATTTCAGATTTTGAGATTTAGAATACTGTCACAGTATACTAAAAAATATTTACTTATGTTACAAATCACAGTTGCACTTTTCCAAGGTTATGGAATTGATAACAAATGATGTTATTTCTCCAAAGAAGTCAGGCCCTTATGCAAATCATCAGTTCAACTGATTTATTATTCAGTGTGATTTCAAATTAGATGGAAAAAGCAGGATAAGATTGTTTGTCTGCCCATGATTATATTGAATTTTTTGCAAAAATCTACACTTGCCTATAATGTGCCTAGTCAGAAAAAATGCTTTTACTTAAAGTATTGCTTTTGAGTTTATCAAATATATTATATTTTAGAGTAATTTTAACAAAGATTAATGCTATTTAAAAAATGATCCTCATGATCTATTTTGAGGCTTGGTCTTTTTTAACAATAAGGTCTCCAAAATCAGACTTCTCTGATTAATTTTATATGCTATGAATTATTCATCACTTATTCATTATGACCCAAATAGGCTGATATTACAGAACTCATAAAGCAAGGTAGCAATGTAATACTAAATCAAAGTCAGCTGGTTCAAAAGCAGAGATATCTTGTTTTCGTGTGTTTCTTATTTTAGAATTGCTGTCAAATAGTGCTACATACAATTGTATCAAATCAAAAAATCAAATAGAAATTTACTGCACTATTTTTTTTTGTTCAGGTTTAGCACATACTCTAATAGCACACACTTTAGAGCTTGAAAGTACACTGACAACACAGCTGGGTACAGGCAGTGAGATGGCTCAATAAGCTAGAAATGTGTTTTAAGTAATTTTATCAGTTTCTTATGACTCATTGAATTCCTTTTGTTCCTACTTTGAAAAATCTGTATCACATGTTCATTGTTTTGTTAAATAATAGTTGTTTATTTTAATAAATTATGCAAGTGTATGGCAGTGTTAAGTGCTGTTTTCTAGATTAAATGTAATATGCGCTTTACCTGGCAGAGGAGAAAGTCTGAGGAGTGTCATACAACAGTACAACTGGGACATGGGGACGAGATTCAGTTCTAGATGATCAGATTCGATTTAGATGCATTCTAAGCAACATAAACTTGAGGAAAGGCCAGGTCCTTAAGCAGTTTTAGTCATGATTTGCTGTCACAAAAAAAATTCTGTTCACCTTGGTGTGCATATAAACATGGATTTTGAACTGTGCTTATTTCCTCCCTCATTCGAGTTAATTTGGTCTAGTTTTAGAAATCTGTTTTTTCTGTTTTTACTAATATAAAGAGAGAATATTTCATACATTCCGTAGGTACAGTTCCAAGAAGCAACCACACTTGCCTCCAACTCTCCTGCTCTTCCTCTACCCGACCCTACCTCCCCCACCATCAGTTTCTGCTAGAATGTATTCATATTTATTTATTATTTATTTGTTACTAACCATAATATTCAATAAATAAAAAGGAGGAAGGCCAAAGTTCCACAGAAGTATGAACAAGGGCTAAAAATGAGAACCATATCCCAAAATGAGGATTTCATTCTTACACATTTTTATGTGGAATTAAAAAAAAATGGGTCTTACAGAAGTTACGAGTACAATGGTGGTTATCAGACGCTGGAGAGTGTTTTGGGAGTTGAGGCAGGAGGGACTGGGGAAAGGTTAATTAACAGGTTCACCCTTAGAGTTACAGGTAAGAAGTTAGTTCTTCTATTGCACAGAAGGGTAACTATACATTATGATAATTGCCGTATTTTTTCATTTAAAATGGTTAGAAAAAATGATTTTGAATGTCTTCACCATAAAGAAATGATAAATGTCTGGGAAGATTAAAAAATCTATTAAAATGAATCATCTTAAATTGGTTAATAGGAATAAAAAGTTGAATATTTGCCAAATTCATCACTGTGAATTCTTTGTATGAATTAATGCACTAACTTAACATAAAGCTCTGTGAGGCAAGTGACTTTATAATGAACACTTTATATATCTAGAAACAAAGGCCTAGAAAATGTGTTACCCAGATTGCACAGTATTTTCCCAGTTGTATTAGCAGGAAGCTGCATCAGAAGTGGAGTATCTGGTACACATACCAGCATCCACAGTAGTGGGTTTACCCACTACACCACAATGCTGGTACCTAAAGGTTAACTTTAAAAAAAAAAAGGCGATTTTTATTTATTTATTTGAGAGGTAGAGTTACAGACAGTGAAAGGGAGGAACAGAGAGAAAGGTCTTTTTCCGTTGGTTCACTCCTCAAATGGCCACAACAGACAGAGCTGCACCGATCCGAAGCCAGGAGCCCGGAGCCAGGAGCCAGGAGCCAGGAGCCAGGAGCCAGGGGCTTCTTCCTACTCTCCCATGTGGGTGCAAGGGCCCAAAGACTTGGGCCATCTTCCACTGCTTTCCCGGGGCCACAGCAGAGAGCTGGATTAAAAGAGGGGCAGCCGGGACTAGAACCAGCGCCCATATGGGGTGCTGGCGCCTCAGGCAGGGATTAACCTACTGCTTCACATCTCTGGCCCCTTAAAGGTTGACTTTTAACCAAAGTATTAAATCTTGGTGGAAGGGATCATTGTAACTCAGACTATTTGCATGACTTTTGCAATTTAGTTACCAGTGCAAGGAGCCCAGACTCACTTAAGGGCAAAATGTCACTGTTCTCTAGGAAATTCCTTGACCTTCATGGGCTCCTAAATGTGTTACAAATAATAAATTTCTCATATTTTTGGATTTCAAAAAAAATGAACCAAAATAAATGTACTCATTCAATTTATCCCCAAACTTTTTGAAATACTGTTATTAGAGTTGTGATGACTAGAAACTCAGATGATGCTCTGAGCTATGAAGATGAAACCAGACATTAATGTGGCAGGAAGAGGTCTAGGTCTGAAAACATTGCAGAACCACTGTATCTAAACTAAACTACGAGGGTTAGCTTTACAGCATAGCCTGTAAAACTGCCACCTGTGACACCAGCATCACACATTGGTGCCACTTTGTGTCCAGGCTGCACTACCTCTGATCCAGTTGTTTGCTAATGGCCTGAGAAAAACAGCCAAAGATGGCCCAAATATTTCAGTCTGACACCTGTGTGGGAGATCTGGATGAAGTCCTGGCTCTTGACTTCACCCTGGCTCGGCCCTGGCCATTGCAGCAGCTTAGATAGCGAACCAGTGGATGGAAGATATCTCTCTATCTCTCCTTCACTTTCAGTAGCTCTTTTAAATAAATACATAAATCTTAAAAAAAGAAGACAAAATAAACGACCATAACGCTGGTTCTCTATTATGAGAGAAAACAATAAATTTCTATATATAGCAGAAACTTATATATAAACTTTTATATATTAAACTTATATAGGAGAAACAATATGAACTTTTATTTGTGACAATTGTAAGATAATTGTAAGAACATTGGAAGGCAGTTTCAAGGAAACTTTATATGAAAAGTATTGTAGAAGGAAGAAATGGATGGCAAAAATTAGAACGAACTAATGAAAAATGTGATAAAAGAATATTTCCCTACACTAAAGAAACAGTCACATGTGTAATTTTTCCTAAAGAAATAAGCTACTGAAAAAAATTTTATGAAAACACAAATACATCAAAAAACAATATTGTCAACTGGGAAATTGAAGATTAAAAACTATTGAACAACTTATCTAGAATAGTTTATATATATTTTACTACAAATCAAACACAATGTTAGAGGATTCATAAACAAAAAATTTATATTAACTACTTAGTATTGATAGTCTTTGAAAACATTTGATAGTAAGTAGAATAATTACAATTTAAAGTTAATTCAGAGATAATTATTTTTAAAATAGAAAAAAGTTTAAAGTTATGTTTTTAATACCTTCATTTTCTTTAAAAGATTTATTTATTTATCTGAAAGTTACTCAGAGAGAGGAGAGACAGAGGGAGAAAGGTCTTCCATCGCTGGTTTAAACCCCCAATTGGACACAACGGCTGGAGCTGCGCTGATCCAAAGCCAGGAGCTTCTTCCTGGTCTCCCACGTGGGTGCAGGGGCCCAAGGACTTGGACCATCTTCTACTGCTTTCCCAGGCCATAGCAGAGAACTGGATCAGAAATGGAGCAGCCAGGACTCGACCTGGCACCCAAAGGGGATGCGGGCACTGCAGGTAGCGACTTTACCTGCTACGCCACAGCGCCAGCCCCTAATATTATCTTCATTATTAAAATGGGGAAATGCATATTTAAGCAATTACATGAGAGTCTATTAAATGGATTTAAGAAGAAATTATACATTAAAAAAGACAGTAGATATGAAAATAAAATATATTAAGAAAAGCAAGTAAACAGTAATAGGAATTACATTAACTGTATAGTAATGGTATAGAGTCATGGTATGTTATACCCTATCTAAGATGAAATAATTAAAGCAAACTATGGGATTCGGGTTATGAAAAGAAACAAACTACAGATATTGAGAAATATTGAGATACAAGCAGTTTCCTTTATTGAAATTAATTTGTAAACCTTAATTTTAGCAAATTATGTAATATTTGATTTAAGCAAAAATAATAAAATAATTTAAAAGGCAAATTAGCATTTAATAATTAAACCAAAGATTTTTCTGTAAATAAAGATATAGGGCTATAAATCTTAGTCTTGAATTCTGTCCAATCTTTAATATAATCTAAATAATCTAAAATTAAAAAAATCTAAAAAAAATTACAAACATATTATCATAATTCTAGATTATAACACAGTTTTGAATGTTCTTCTAAAATTTTTGATGCTGGTTTCACTTTTATGACCAAGTTTGAAAGTAAAGTGCAAATACAATTTTATAGCTGTGTTACATAATAATGTTACTTACTGTTAGCATCAAATGCTTAGGCAAATATTAGTAAAATACTAGCCAGTTTTATTTTTGATTTTTACATTTTTAAAAGATTTACCTATTTACTTGAAGGTCAAGGTGAGAGAGAGAAAGAGAGAGAGATAGAAGGAGAGAGAAGAGAGAGAGAGGCCTGCGCTGTGGCTCAGTAGGTTAATCATCCGCTTTCGGCCCTGGCATCCCATATGGGCACGGGTTCTAGTCCAGCCTGCTCCTCTTCCAATGCAGCTCTCTGCTGTGGCCTGGAAAACCAGTAGAAGATGGTTCAAGTCCTTGGGCCCCTTTACCTGCGTGGAAGACCAGGAAGAAGCTCCTGGCTTCTGGCTTTGGATCAGCGTAGCTCTTGCCGTTGTGGCCATTTGAGAAGTGAACCAATGGAAGGAAGACTTTTCTCTCTATTTCTCCCTCACTGTCTGTAACTCTACCTCTTAAATAAATAAATAAAATCTTTAAAAAAAAAGAGAGAGAGAGAGAGAGAGAGGGAGGGAGGGAAGGAGGGAGGGAGGGAGAGTTTCCAGTCACTGATTCACTCCAGGAGCCAGGAGCTTCTTCCAGGTCTCCCAAGTGGGTGATAGAGGCCAAAACTTCCCAGGCCATCCTCTGTTGCTTTTCCCTGGACATTAGCAGAGAGCTGGATGGCAAGTGAAGCAGCTGGGACATGAACCACCCTTAAGGGATGCTGGTGTCAGCAGAGGTTTAACATGCTATGCCATAACGCCAACCCCTAAAGCTAGTGAGTTTTAAAGGTATGTCAATCAACTTTGTTCCTTTTCACTTTGTGCTAATGTTGGCCTTCATGATCAAGAGTAGAGTGCACGTCATCTAACGCTTTAAAGAGTAGGTTATAAAGATACTGAGGCTTTCATCTTGAGCACTCTTCCTCCTATCCCCAATGTCTTCCTTCTATATCTTTTTCTTCCTTTCTTTCTTACCTCACCATCTCAAATCCTGTCTCTTCCCTTCCCCTCCCTCTGTCTCCACTTGTACTGAGAGTTGCAAGCAGTCCTGCTGTGAGCAGTTCAATGAAGGGTGCCATGTGGTGAAGAACTGAAACTTCCTGTCAGCAGCTTTGTGAGTTTGCTTGGAAGTGGACCCTGTAGCTCCACTCTGACTTTCAGTTGATCCTGCAGTCCTGGCTGGTATCTTGATGGCAACCTCTTGAGAGATGCTGTCAGATGTTTCATGACACTCTTGGATTGGTCACCAATCCAAGGCTTAGTAAACTGTGATTGTATTTCGTGGTCTATGGACACGGAACACAGAAGGATATGACATTCAGTAAGACAAGCTATAGGATAGATATAGACTTTGTTCAGAGTGGGCTTTTTTTTAATAGAAAGCTTTTATTTAATAAATATAAATTTCATAAATAAAACTTCTGGATTATAGCAGTTCTTCCCTCCATACCCTCCCCCCACCCCCAAACTGTCCCACCTCCTACTCCCTTTCTCATCCCATTCTTTATTAAGATTCATTTTTAATTATCTTTATATACAGAAGATCAACTCTATACTAAGTAAAGATTTCAACAATTTGTTCTGTGGGTACACAGAAACACAAAGTGTGAAGTACTGTTTGACGACTAGTTTTACTATTAATTCTCTTAGTACAACACATTAAGGACAGAGGTCCTACATGGGGAGCAAGTGCACAGTGACTCCTGTTATTGATTTAACAATTGACACTCTTATTTATGACGTCATTAATCACCCGAGGCTCTTGTCATGAGTTGCCAAGGCTATGGAAGCCTCTTGAGTCCACAAACTCTGATATTATTTAGACAGGGCAATAAGCAAAGTGGAAGTTCTCTCCTCCCTTTGGAGAAAGTTTCCTCTTTCTTTGATGGCCCCTTCTTTCCTCCGGGATCTCACTCACAAAAATCTTTCATGTAGGTCATTTTTTTGACACAGTGTCATGGCTTTCCATGCCTGAAATGCAGATCAGGCTTTAATCATGATGGTGGAGGAGATTCAGAAGACAATAGAATAAAATAAATAACAGAAGAATTTCTGTAAAGTGAATAGAGATCTTATAAAACCACCCATTTTTCCAAAGCTTTCTTCTTGGTCTCATATTTATGCCATTTTTCTGAAATCAAATTCATTCTAAAAAAACTATCTTTCTATGAAAACTTTCTTTTCTTTTGAGGTGTTGTAATCATTTCCTTCTTTTTCATTCTTTATAACTTACCTGTATTTTATCATTGACAGTATCCGTCAAAATATTTTTCAGCAACATGGAAATTGATGATTAAGGCAATGTTAAACTTATTCTCTAAGATAGTCTCTAAAATACTGTATGTGAAACAAATATCTTTTTAGTTTAATAAAACTGGCATCAAGGAAATAAAGTGATGCATCTGTGGGGCTCCAGTTCAGAAGCTTAACTTCAGGTTTTGAAGGGATAGCAAAAGCAAGATATGACCTTGGCTAGTCCTCAGGGAAGATAAATAAATATAAGTCGCCAAACACAGTGTAGGCGTTGGGTACAGAAAGAATGTAAAAACCAAAGTCTGAGATATCAATGTGATTAGCTGCTGAGTCATGTGAATGTAGAACCAGAGTTCCAGAACCCTTTTATAAAAGGGCAGTATTGATTTTACAAACTTTAGATGAACTGAGTCAGCAGAAAGAAGAGATGTAGACAAACTAGAAGAGGTTGACAGGGAGGGAATTAGTTTACTATTTGTAGCTATTTCTGAGTCTAATAGTTAAAGAGAGAGTAGTCTGAGAGAGACTCCCTCAATCTGAGGATAATCCACTCTTTTGGTATATTATAGTATTTTATATGAAGGGATCTTTATAAGTGTCATATAAATTAAGAAATATAAATTAAGCCTTAAGTTATGAAATAGATTTTTGAGAACCAAAAATAATGAGGTAAGACTTCAGACTGGATGCATTAGGATAAACTAATGAAACTCAACATTAGACTCAATAGAACATACGTACCAATATTTTGCTAGTGCTCGTATTTCAAAAATAATGGAATTCTTAGAAAGGTGCATCGCATGAGTTTTCTCTGTGGGTAGCAGTAAGTCACTTCTTGTTCCTACTCTGCCTTATACTTCCATCCAAGGCGGCACAGGAAATTCAATGAGGAGATAGTTGATATTTGAAATGAATCTCAAGGAAGTAGAAAAGGCCATTCTTTTATACAAAAGGATATTTTTGAACCAAAAAGTATTAAATATGCAACAGACTTTTTTTCCTTTATTTATTACTAAGCTTCTTCAACCAGATTAAATTAAGCAATCTGTTGTTTTATATAAATATATAAATATGTTAGTGTATAAAATCTCCTCATGTAACTCTGTGTGTAAGTATGTGTGTGTGTACAGTTTCCTCTTGTAACTTCTCCGCATAGGCTTCCCGACATCCTTTTTCAAAAAGATTATATGTTGGGTAACAGTTAAGTTGTCATTGGGATGCCCTTGGTCTGTACTGGAGTGCCTGTCTATGAAACCAGCTCTGCTCCTGGTTCTGCCTTCCTGCTGATGTGCATCCTGGAAGAGCAGGTGATGACTCAGGTGGTTAGGTCCCTGCCAACTATGAGGAAGATGTAGACTGAGTTCGCAACTCCTGGCTCTGGCTTCAGCCTATCTCTGACCACTAGGGTAATTTGGAAATTGAAGCAGTAGATGGGAGATATTTCTCTCAGTCTTTCAGTCCAAATCTCTCCCCTTTGAATAAATATTTTTAAAAAATGAGAGATTATTTTGTAGCAAGTTCTAGTAACTTCATTATTTCAAATATAGTGACAAAGCACCACTTTTATTATTCCATATGTTTGAATACATTTACATTATCACTTTTTAAATAATGAGCATCACTAACAATCAGAAAATGGTAAATTACAAATGAGGCACTTGTATCTTATGAGATATTTATGAACAGATATTCTGTTTTCTTAATAATTGGATCCAGTGACATTAATTTGCTGAAAGAGGCAGTTGTTTCCTCTTGTATACATTCAGATTTTAAATAAACTGACAAGTCTCTTTGTCAGTGATATGTGTTTGGTCATGGCAATGGATGGTACTAAGATAGTCTGGAGACTTTTCATTCACTGACTAAAAGCCTCAGAGTAGACATTGGCTTTCTGAAATAGCACTTAAAATCTAAGGATGTCTCCAGGGAAAACCACATAGTGCAGCAAGTGCCATTCTGCATTTTATCAAGTTAACACAACACTTTTATGATCCATCTTTAAAAATAGGCAAAATAAGTAATTGTATCGATGAGCAGTATTTTGAGAGTTTCAATAGAGCAAAGCAAATACTCTGTTTGAAAAAGCATATAATAGATTGATAGAGCTTGCATAAAAACAAGTATGGGGAGTGTTTAATTACATCTGATAAATTGTGTGGCAAATTAGTATTGATTAAAAAATAACTTGCATGCTATAGATATACTTTGTGTTCTTGTTAAGTTTCAAAGTTAAATATTCTTTATTACCCTGTTAGAACTTAATTTTTGTGTACTTAGTGCTTTGAAGAAATGATCTTTGCAGATCTACACTATAATGTCTAACAGTTTTCAATATATTAATCTATATTTTCTTTTTTTTGAAAGTTAGGGACACATCCATCATATCACAATTGTGAAAATATTTCAAAACCAAGGTATTTAAATATTATATCCTAAAATAAAGGCAAAAAAATAATATTCCTGAGATAGACATTTTTCCTCTAATAAGTGTTAAGAAATAACTAACAAAACAGATGGCAATTCCCAATAGAAATTTATTATTATGGTAGTAAACACTAATTATGTATTCAGTTTTCCAGCTTATTCCTCACAGTTTTTACTCTGTCTCATTATAAGATGAACCATCTCTACTCGATACATGACCCATGATATATCCAACAGTGTAAAGCATTATTTTCAAATAGCGTATATTAAGTGTATTTGGAAAAGGGCTCAATTGTATTCTAGCTAATATCTCCTATTGTTTAATATGCTCATTTGCATTGTGAATCTCATAAAAAGTGATGAGGCATTTAATACACCACAATGTTTATTTGGCAAAAGATATTTCATTGAATACCACATGTGGATACACTTTAAGGAATGCTACAGCTTTGAAATGTAAAGGGGATGAGGAAATTCTTTCTGATGTTAAATAGCCCTTTAATTAAAATATTTTTGGGGGGCCAGCACTGTGGCATAGCAGGTAAAGCCACTGTCTGCAGTACATCCCATCCACTTCTGATCCAGGTCCCTGCTAATGTGCCCAGGAAAACAGCAGAAGATGGCCCAAGTCCTTGTGCCCCTTCATCCATGTGGGAGAACGGAAAGAAATTCCTGGCTCCTGGCTTCAGCCTGGCCCAGCTCTGGCCAGTATGACCAGTTGGAGAGTGAACCAGCAGATGGAAGATCTCCCTCTCTTTACCTCTTTCCCTCTTTCTTTTTTTCTGTAATTCTGCCATTCAAAAATAAATAAATAAATAAATAAATAAATAAATCTTTTTTAGAAAATTAAAAATTAAAAAAAAATTGTGGAGCTGGAGTTGTGGTATAGCAGGTAAAGCTACGCCTACAATGCTGTCATCCCATATGGGCACCTGTTTGTGTCTCAGCTGCTCAGCTTCCAACCCAGCTCCCTGCTAATGGCCTGGGAAAAGGAGCAGAAGATGGCCCAAATGGTTGGGACTTGGCACCCACATAGCAGACCTGGAAGAATCTCCAGACTCCTATCTTTGGCTCCAGCCCTGGCCATTGCAGCCACCTGGGTAGTAAATCAGCATATGGAAGATGGCTCACTGTGTTTCTCCCTCTCTATAACTCTGACTTTCAAATAAATAAACCTAAAAATATTTTTATGTATAAGATTCATGTTATTGTGAAAATATAGAAAATTGGGAAAATAATTTCAAATCACATCTCTTGGACAAAGGCACTCGAACCTGTTTGTTTTTCTTGTCATTACATACATTTAAAGTCATACTTACTAACATATGTAAGTATTCATAAATATAAGTATTTTGTATATGTATAGATATATATTAAAGTGCCTAGTAGCTTTATAACCTGCCCTTTGAATATTAGATAATTTTTAAATGCTTCTCCAATGATTAAGTAGCTATGGTTTACTGTATCTTACAGACAATAAAATCCCAAATATTAAAATATAAGTAAAATCAAGCCAATGTGAATAAAAACTATAACAATAACTCTACCAATAATAATCAGAGTAATATCAGTGAACAAAGTTTTTATTCATAATATCCTCAGGTTGGAATATTCTTAAGTTTCTATCAACTTTTGAAAGGGTAAATATACTATTTAAGCCCATAAAATGAAATACTATTCAAGAATGTTATTACTTACATAGATAACTACAGTTTAACTGAGAATGTGTTATTTAAAAATGAAAAGCAAAATAGAAAAGAAAGAAGGAATGGCTGGGGGTGAAGGAAGGGTGGATAAGCTTAGCACAACTTAGAAAATTGTAATTAATTTTTATGTGAATTTACATCAATGATGTTTTATTTAAAATTTTAATTTCATGTAAAATTGTGCATTTTTATTACATAAACACATACATAATTACTTACAAAATGCCATACATACAAAATGCATGTGAGGTTTTTTTGTATTTTGTATTTTTATATTTTGTAACATTTTAAATATTTTGCCACATTCACTTCAAATGTAGACATTATATGTGGGGTTTTGATTTGTGTATACCTTGCGTAATGTTCACATTAGGGTAACTGTATTTTTCCTCAAACCTTATATTTTTTCTAAATAAAGCTAGAAAAATTATTTTGAATAATCATTTTATTAACAAATAAAACATAAATTTCCTTCATGTAACCTTGTTTAACACACTGCTCTTCCTCATTTCCTGAATTTCTGTTGTATTACACATGTTAGTCTGTTACAGTATTACATTTTGCTCTAGTTTTGCTTATTCTAATTGCTGTTATGATTTTTTCCTTTCACTATGTTATCCTTTTAGAAGAAGAAAAATATTTTACCTCTCTTTTATGTCAGTTTCTGGCAATGAAGAGTCAACATAACATTTCATAGAATAAAGAAGAAAATCACTGATGGCATGTAATGTTATACTTATGGAAATGCTTGACTGAAATTCCCGAAGACTGTTAAAGAAAACATAAAAGACTATTCCAAAGCTGTGATACATTTAGACAAATTTTGAATATAGTGTGCTTATCTGGGAATACATATTTGATTGAGGGAAAATGTGCAAAACTCTTTTTAACCTCCAGAATTTTCTGACGTATCCAAATGTGCCTATCCTTGTGGACAGAAAATGCTGTTATGACCAAGGGTAAGTATTTTTGGTTGGTTTGTTGCTGGGGTAAAATGAAAGGTCATTAGTTTTCAGGGCCGGCAACATGGCGCAGTAGGTTAATCTTCGGCCTATGAGCCGGCATCCATCCCATATGGGCACCAATTCTAGTCCTGGCTGCTCCTCTTCCAATCCAGCTCTCTGCTGTGGCCTGGGAAAGCAGTAGAAGATGACCCAAGTGCTTGGGCCCCTGCACCCAGTGGGAGACCCGGAAGAAGCACCTGGCTCCTGGATTTGGATTGGCGCAACTTGGGCCGTTGCAGCCATTTGGGTGGTGAACCAACAGAAGGAAGACCTTTCTCTCTGTCTCTCTCTCTCTTTTTCACTGTCTATAACTCTACTGTCAAATTAAAAAAAAAAAAAGTCATTAGTTTTCTACTGTTTCACACATATGAATGGCAAATCGATGTGTCTTTTATGTCCTGTTTAGAACAAGGTAAACCATGAAAGCTAATTATACTGTATGAGAAGGATAACATCTGTACTACTAATGCTTTAGTTCAGTTATAATGCTTTATATTGTACAAAGATAACCATTGCCATATTCTTCTCTATTTCAGTACAGTTTACTGGTGTGACAAGGTCATTGTGCTGACGTTTATTTCATAGAGGGGGTAGGAGTGCAAATTATATTTAGAGGGACCTATGCTGTGATGTGACCGGTAAAGCTGCTGCCTGCAGTGCCAGTATCCCATATGAACACAGGTTCAGGTCCCAGCTGCTCCACTTCCAATCCAGCTCTCTGCTATGGCCTGGGAAGGCAGTGGAAGATGCCATGAGTCCTTGGGCTCCTGCACTCATGTGGGAGATCTGGAGGAAGCTTCAGGCTCCTGGCTTTGGATCGACTCAGCTCCGGCCTTTGTGACCATTTGGGGCGTGAACTAGCGGATGGAAGATCGCCGCCCCACCCACCCCGTCTCTGCATCTGTAACTCTGCCTTTCAAATAAATAATTAAAGCTTTAAAAATGATAGTTAGAATAAAAATGTACTTCTTCAGGGTCAGGTGTGGCCTACTTGGTTAAGCTGCCGTCTGTAGTGCCAGAACTCCATCTGGCCACTGGTCGAATCCTGGGTGCTCCACTTCTGTTCCAGCTCCCTGCTAATGGCTTGGAAAGGCAACAGAGAATGACTCATAAGGCACCTGGCTCCTGGCTTCTGCCTGGCCTAGCTTTGGCCATCGTAGTCATGTGGGGAGTGTACCATCTGGATAGAAGAGCCCGCTGTCTTTCTCTCTCCCCCTCCATCTCTCCCTCTATAATTCTGACATTCAAATAAATAATCTTAAAATAATAGAATAAAATGTATTTCTTAAATTTTAGTTCTCATATGTTGTTATTTTACTTTACTAAATTAGAGTATTGAAATTTTGGAGTGACTGAGGTGGAAAACAAACGTTTTTACTTTGTAATTCTGAAATTCATATTTATAATATCAAGGACCAGATCACAAAGAAATGATTGATATATAAGCAACATAATAGGAAGGCCAATATATAACAGAATAAATATTTTCCCTACAGAAGCTCTAAGGAAAAAAAGACTTAAAGGAACAAGTATTAGAATGACAAAATTTAGACTCATGGGGTTTTACCACTCATTGTGTCAAAGGTTAAGAGTATGTAGATAGTAGACATACATGGATAGATTTACCAGGTTAATTGGTGAATTTAAATATCCTGAAAGCTTGCAAAGTTTACAGAAAGGACTCATATCAGCTTTGTTTTAAATCTAACGTGGCACATTATGGTAGGATTTTAATAGCTGTGGAAGGCACTCAGTAGATGGGCCTGTATCAAAACTTATTAGGTTACATGTTCTCGGTATAGATAAACCAGTAGGATACTGTTCTTGGGACTTTTCTTATGCTTGGATTTAAAAATGTGCTTATTGACCTAAAAAAAAAGGCAATATAAGAAAATGAGTTTAATAATAAAATCCGGGAGGGGTCAGCATTGTGGCCCAGCGATTTAAGTCAGCACTGATAATGCTGGCATCCTATGTTGGAGTGCTCACTGGAATCCTGACTGCTCTGCATCTAATCCAGCATCCTGCTAAAACACCTGGGAAGGCAGCAGAAGATGGTTCAAGTATTTGGGTCCCTGCCATTCTGGCCCATACCTGGCTATTGTATCCATATAGAGAGTGGAGCAGCAGATAGAAGATTATCTTTCTTTCTTTCTCTCTCTCTCTCTCTCTCTCTCTCTCTCTCTCTCAGTCTCGCTCTGTGTTTGTGTGTGTGTGTATGTGCCTGTGCCCACTTTCCACTCTGCCTTTCAAATAAATGAACAAACCTTTAAAAATCTGGGATTGGGTGTTTGGCATATATACATGCCCCACAAAAGAGTGCATGGGTTTGACTCCTAGCTCAAGCTGACTCCTGCTTCCTGCCAATGCATATGCTGTGGTGACAACTCAAGTAACTGGATTCCAGCCACCCATAGAAAGACCTGGATTCTATGCCCAAATCCTGGCTCTGGCCCCAGCCTGGGCATTAAGAGGGTGAACTCTGTCAGTGAGAGCTTCTCATTCCTCTCTCTGCATCTTAAATAAAATAATTAAGTAAGTAAATAAACCTGTGAGAGTATTGCTAGGAGAGAGAGAGAAAACATAAGGAAGTTATAATCAACGTTTGTTTACTGTTTTCACAAGGCCATGTACCTTACTTATGTATATTATTCTTAATGATATTTGAATAATCTATAACAGTAAGACATATGAAGATAGTTTAAAAGAAAGGTATTTAATAGGGAATCTATAAAAAATCATTCTCTACCAAAGGTGAATTGATTATTGGTTGCTCATACAAAATCTTCTTTGAGTCTCTAGAACTGTGGTAGACTTTGCAATGATAGGACATAAAAGCAAGACTATTCTGATTAGTTATTTTTGAGATAAACTCTGTACTCATACATTCAATTAATTGGTTTTTGCTATACATAAACTAATTTCATTAATTTAAAATTAATTGCCTACATCCTTTATAACCTCTATATATGACTTTATACTCTTATTTAGATGAAAAATAGAAAAACAAAAGCACAGAAATAATATAAAAAAGTGCTTCCAAAGAACCAAAGTGATCCTTTAATTTAACTTCTGAGCTTCAATTGGACTTATCTATTTTATCTACTTTTGTAGACATCTACACTTTTCTTAGCACCAGTCAAAATATAATTCACAGAGGTAATGATTAAATTGGCCTGAAACTCCATAGATCCTATTGCAAACTGATTTTCAATATAGGAGGAAATGTGCATATTTCCTGACTTTAGGTGTCCAGCTTACATTTTACTTTAAAATCACTTCTATTATGTTGTTACATATATATATTTCATCACACATATGTGCATATATATATGTAAAAATTATGGTACTAATTTTAAGTACTGAATAATATAAATGTGAGCTGGTATGCCTGAAATGTAATATATCAGGGCCACTTAGCTTAATTTATTCTTTAATATTATGGGTCTTAATTGTTTCCCATTATTTCAGTATTCCAATAAATTTATGCTAATGCCTCACAGTGAATTTTATCTTCAAATAATTTCCATAACATACTTACCTTACTTATATTCCAGTATCTATGCTTAGTCATATTTAGCTTAATCATTCCACAAAGTAAGTTTAAGTGATTTTAGCATTTAAAAGATTATCTATATTGACATTTCTAACATTTGCAAAGCAATTTTATGTATATTTTTCCAAATATTGTTCATGATGCATCTCTGATGCAGACAGGGAATATCCCCTGGACTGATGAAAAAAATAAGCTTCTGAGAAGTTATGCAAAGTTCATACCCACAGGAAGTCAAAGACTTGATAATTAAACTCAAATTTCAGACACTAAACCTTAGGAGCAAAATATTATTCCTAAATATGCAAGACTTTCATGTCGATGGATGAGCTTTTGCATCCTAAGCCACATAGCCTAGGGCTTAATGGAATAAGGCAGAAATAATCTTTTTACAGTAATTTTGCTGCAATGATGCTGTCAGGTATCTGCTCAGATGGGGAAGCTCACAGAATGTTAGCATTGCCATTAATTACAGTTACTGTGCTCAAAGTGGAAAGAAGACACTGAGAAGTGGTTGAAACACGCACTGTCGAGAGCCCGACAGAAATGACTCTGATATTGTCATCACTTCTCACTTTGTACTGAAGACTAAGAAAAGTCAGTTAACCTATTTGAGTCTAATTTTGGTTTTAACAAAAACAGGAAAAGTGATGACATTCCCTTGGCAAGATTATTTTAAGGCTCATATTTTAACAGACATATATTCACAATTCAGGTGGGGAAAATATTTCATGTAAATCTTGATTTCAGACTTCCATTTCCACTAATTACAAAAATACATGTTGTCTTCAATTAAATTTATCTGTGTTCTAAAACATAGTCTTCTTTGGGAATTCTCTCCTTTTACGAAGTTTGCTCTCCTACATTTTCTTCACCTCAGTACCAGTGAACAGCTTACATTTCCATATTGATACTGCTTGATTTGCACTAGTTCTACCTGAGCTCTGGTTATGGTGTTTAATTCTAATTTCCATTTTTATTTCACTGTTGTCAAAAAATACATGTTATGATTTCAGTGATTTTGAATTTGTAGAGATTTGTTTTGTGGCCTACTGCATGATATTTTATAGAGAATGTTCCATGTGCTGATGAAAACAAATGTGTATGCTGCAGCGGTAGGAAGAAATGTTTTGTAAATGTCTATTACAAATATTTGACTAGGCCAGCGCTGTGGCTCACTAGCCTAATCCTCTGCCTGCAGTGCCAGCACACCAGGTTCGAGTTCCGGTCGGGGCGCCGGATTCTGTCCCAGTTACTCCTCTTGCAGTCCAGCTCTCTGCTGTGGCCAGCGAAGGCAGTGGAGGATGGCCCATATGCTTGGGCCCTGCACCTGCATGGGAGACCAGGAGGAAGAACCTGGCTCCTGGCTTCCTTTGGATCGACCCAGCTGCAGCCGGCAATAGCCACCATTTGGGGGGTGAACCAACGGAAAAGGAAGACCTTTCTCTCTGTCTCTCTCTCTCTAACTCCGCCTGTCAAAAATAAATAAATAAAAATTAAAAAAAAAATCTTTGACTAATAGTTTAGAACAACCCATTTTTTTTATTTTTGGCTGGATTCTTTTTTCGTAGGTGAAAGTAGGGTGTGGAAGTAACAATAGTGTTGGAAATTATGTTTCCCTTTAGATATATTAACAAAATTTTCTTAAACTGGATACTGCAGCATTGGATGCTTATTTACAATAGTCACATCATCTTGTTGAACAAATACTTCAATAATTACACAGTGATTTTCTTTCTCTCTTTTCAGTTTTTTTTCTGAAAGTCCATTTTGTCTGTAGCAGTTATAGCTACACCTATTCACTTTTGATTTCCATTTGCATGGAATAGTTTTCTTTCACTTTCAGTCAGTATGTGTCTTTACCAGTCACGTGTGTTTCTCACAAGCACTTTATTGTTAGAGCTTATTGTCTTTATAAAAGAAATTTATTAAACCAACTTATAACTTAATTGTGGAATCTTGTCTATTAACATACAAGGCAATTATTAATTTTTTTGTCAGGTAGAGTTAGACAGTGAGAGAGAAAACAGAGAGAAAGGGCTTCCTTCCAATGGTTCACCCCCCAAATTGCTGCCATGGCCAGCACGCTGCGCTGATCTGAAGCCAGGAGCCAGGTGCTTCCTCCAGGTCTCCCATGCGGATGCAGGGCCCAAGCACTTGGGGCATCCTCCACTGCCTTCCCGGGCCACAACAGAGAGCTGGACTGGAAGAGGAGCAACCGGGACTAGAACCCGGCGCCCTAATCAGGACTAGAACCCAGGTGCTGGCGCCACAGGCTGAGGATTAGCCTAGTGAGCCGCGGCGGGGCCGGCCCATACAAGGTAATTATTTTAAATGGTGGTTTGGTCGTAGCATTTTTTTTTAAACTTTTATTTAATGAATATAAATTTCCAAAGTACAGCTTATGGATTACAATGGCTTTCCCCCCATAACATCCCTCCCACCTGCAACCCTCCCCTTTCCCACTCCCTCTCCCCTTCCATTCACATCAAGATTCATTTTCGATTCTCTTTATATACAGAAGATCAGTTTAGCATACATTAAGTAAAGATTTCAACAGTTTGCTCCCACACAGAAACATAAAGTGAAAAATACTGTTTGAGTACAAGTTATAGCATTAAATCACAATGTACACTAAGGACAAAGATTCTACATGAGGAGTAAGTGCACAGTGACTCCTGTTGTTGACTTAACAAATTGACACTCTTGTTTATGGCATCATTAATCAACCTAGGCTCTTGTCATGAGCTGCCAAGGAAGAAATTTTTTTTTTTTTATTAAGCTTTGTTCATTTTTATTCAAAAAATGTACATGATGAAGTAAATCTCAGTTTCTGTGAGTAGTATATCCTTAAGTGTCAATTATAATTCTGGTTAGGTGGTGATGATTTCCTTCTGCCTTGGTTTGTCCTAAGTCCTTATTTCTTTTTCACGTATGAAAGGTAGCTTCAGTGGGCGAGTATTCTGGGTTGGCGTTTTTTTGTTTTTTGTTTTTGTTTGTTTGTTTGTTTGTTTGTTTTCAGAACTTGGACTGCATGTTTCCACTCAATGCTGGCTAGTAACGTTGCTATTGAAAACCCCACCATCAATTCAATGCAGTTTCCTTTAAAAGTGACCTGGTACTTTTCTCTTGCAAATTTGAAAATTTTTTCTTTATGCTATACTTTTGAAAGTTTAACTATAATATGCCCTGGTGAGATTCTTTTCTGATCACACCTATTTAGAATCCTATGATTTTCCTCATTTGGCTAAGCATATCTTTTTTCTGAATTGGGGATTTTTTAGTGATTATTTAATTGAATTGGTTTTTGAAGTCACTCCTTTTATCTATTCCTTTGAAAATTTTTAAAATTTGACTTTTGGTTCATTTGATGATACTCCACGTATCACAAAGGTTGATTTTAGTCTTTTAAATTTTTTATCCTGCTTTTTGATCCCACTGAGATATATCAAAAGGCCTATTTTCAAGTTCAGATACACTTTCTTCTGCTTGATCTAGTCAGTTGTTAGAGCTTTCAGCTGTGTTTTTATTGGCCTTACCGGATTCATTATCTCTAGTATTTCTGTATAGTTGTTTTTCAAAATCTCCATCTCTTAGTTGAGTTATCATTCATATCATACATTATTTCCTAATTTCCTTTAATGATTTATATTCTCTGGGATAAATATAATGGAAATATATATTAGCAGATAGATAATGGAACAATCTTAAGAATTCAGACTTTTTTGATATATGAATTTTATTTCTTTTTTTTAACTTTTATTTAATGAATATAAATTTCCAAAGTACGATTTATGGATTACAATGGCTTCCCCCCCATACCGTCCCTCCCCACAACAACCCTCCCCTTTCCCACTCCCTCTCCCCTTCCATTTACATAAAGATTCATTTTCGATTATCTTAATATACAGAAGATCAGCTTAGTATACCTTAAGTAAGGATTTCAACAGTTTGCTCCCACACAGAAACATAAAGTGAAAAATAATAGATGATTTTTTTAAATGATGATGAAATCAGAGCAGACCTATTGTCATGTTTAATCCCAGTGAGAGTCAAGTTGGGAGTTGATAATTTCTTTTCTTTTTTTTTTTTTTTTTTTTTTACAGAGGATCAGTTTAGTATGCATTAAGTAAAGATTTCAACAGTTTGCACCCCCATAGAAACACAAAGTGAAATATATTGTTTGAGTACTCGTTATAGCATTAAATCTCAATGCAAGCACATTAAGGACAGAGATCCTACATAAGGAGTAAGAGCACAGTGACTCCTGTTGTTGACTTTACCAATTGACACTCCTGTCTATGGCATCAGTAATCTCCCTATGCTCCAGTCATGTGTTTCCAAGGCTATGGAAGCCCTCTGAGTTCTCCGACTCTTATCTTGTTTAGACAAGGTCATATTCAAAGTGGAGGTTCTCTCTTCCCTTCAGAGAAAGATACCTCCTTCTTTGAAGACCTGTTCTTTCCACTGGGATCTCACTCACAGAGATCTTTTGCCAGAGTGTCTTGGCTTTCCATGCCTGAAATACTCTCATGGGCTTTTCAGCCAGATCCGAATGCCTTTAGGGCTGATTCTGAGGCCAGAGTGCTCTTTAGGACATCTGCCATTCTATGAGTCTGCTGAGTATCTCACTTCCCATGTTGGATCACTCTCCCCTTTATTTATTCTATCAGTTAGTGTTAGCAGGTACTAGACTTGTTTATGTGCTCCCTTTGACTCTTAGTCCTTTCATTATGATCAATTGTGAACTGAAATTGATCACTTGGAATAGTGAGATGGCATTGGTACATGCCACCTTGATGGGATTGAATTGGAATCCCCTGGTATGTTTCTAACTCTACCATTTGGGGCAAGTCAGCTTGAGCATGCCCCAAATTATACATCTCTTCCCTCTCTTATTCCCACTCTTATGTTTAACAGGGATCACATTTCAGTTAATTTTCAACACTTAAGAATAACTGTGTATTAATTACAGAATTAAACCAGTCATATTAAGTAGAACAGACAAAAAAACTACTAAGAGGGATAATGTATTAAGTTGTTCATTAACAGTCAGGGCTATGCTGATCAAGTCACTGTTTCCCATAGTGTCCATTTCACTTCAGGAGGTTTCCTTTTTGGTGTTCAGTCAGTTGTCACCGATCAGGGAGAACATATGGTATTTGTCCCTTTGGGACTGGCTTATTTCACTCAGCATGATGTGTTCCAGATTCCTCCATTTTGTTGCAAATGACTGGATTTCGTTGTTTCTTACTGCGGTATAGTATTCTAAAGAGTACATATCCCATAATTTCTTTATCCAGTCTACCGTTGATGGGCATTTAGGTTGGTTCCAGTCTTCAATATTGTGAATTGAGCTGCAATAAACATTAGGGTGCGGTCTGCTTTTTTGTTTGCCAATTTAATTTCCTTTGTGTAAATTCCAAGGTTGGGATGGCTGGGTCGAACGGTAGGGTTATCTTCAGGTTTCTGAGGAATCTCCAGACTGACTTCCATAGTGGCTTTACCAGTTTGCATTCCCACCAACAGTGGGTTAGTGTCCCTTTTTCCCCACATCCTCGCCAGCATCTGTTGTTGGTAGATTTCTGCATGTGAGCCATTCTAACAGGGGTGAGGTGAAACCTCATTGTGGTTTTGATTTGCATTTCCCTGATTGCTAATGACCTTGAACATTTTGTCATGTGTCTGTTGGCCATTTGGATTTCCTCTTTTGAAAAATGTCTCTTGAGGTCCTTGGCCCATCTCTTAAGTGGGTTGTTGGTTTTGTTTTTGTGGAGTTCTTGATCTCTTTGTAGATTCTGGTTATTAACCCTTTATCTGTTGCATAGTTTGCAAATATTTTTTCCCATTCTGTCGGTTGTCTCTTCACTCTCCTGACTGTTTCTTTTGCAGTACAGAAACTTCTCAATTTGATGCAATCCCAATAGTTGATTTTGGCTTTGACTGCCTGTGCCTCCCGGGTCTTTTTCAGAAATTCTTTGCCTGTGCCAATATCTTGAAGGGTTTCTCCAATGTCCTCTAGTAACTTGATGGTGTCAGGTCGTAGATTTAGGTCTTTAATCCATGTTGAGTGGATTTTTGTGTAAGTTGTAAGGTAGGGGTCTTGCTTCATGATTCTGCAAGTTTAAATCCAATTTTCCCAGCACCATTTATTGAATAGACTGTCCTTGCTCCAGGAATTAGTTTTAGATCCTTGATCAAATATAAGTTGGCTGTAGATGTTTGGGTGGATTTCTGGTGTTTCAATTCTGTTCCATTGGTCTATCCATCTGTTTCTGTACCAGTACCATGCTGTTTTGATTACAACTGCCCTGTAGTATGTCCTGAAATCTGGTATTGTGATGCGTCCGGCTTTGTTTTTGTTGTACAAGATGGCTTTAGCTATTCGAGGTCTCTTGTGCCTCCATATAAATTTCAGCACCATTTTTTCCAGATCTGAGAAGAAGGTCTTCGGTATCTTGATTGGTATTGCATTGAATTTATAAATTGCTTTTGGGAGAATGGACATTTTGATGATATTGATTCTTCCAATCCATGAGCATGGAAGATTTTTCCATTTCTTGGTATCCTCTTCTATTTCTTTCTTTAAGGTTTTGTAATTTTCATCGTAGAGATCTTTAACGTCCTTGGTTACATTTATTCCAAGGTATTTGAATGTTTTTGTAGCTATTGTGAATGGGATTGATCTTAGAAGTTCTTCCTCAGCCATGGCATTGTCTGTGTATACAAAGGCTGTTGATTTTTGTGCATTGATTTTATATCCTGCTACTTTGCCAAAATCTTCTATGAGTTCCAATAGTCTCTTAGTAGAGTTCTTTGGGTCCCCTAAATACAGAATCATGTCATCTGCAAAGAGGGATAGTTTGAGTTCTTCCTTCCCAATTTGTATCCCTTTAATTTCTTTTTCTTGCCTAATAGCTCTGGCTAGAACCTCCAGAACTATATTGAATAGCAGTGGTGAGATTGGACATCCCTGTCTGGTACCAGAGCTCAGTGGAAATGCTTCCAACTTTTCCCCATTCAATAGGATGTTGGCTGTGGGTTTTTCATAGATTGCTTTGATTGTATTGAGGAATGTTCCTTCCAAACCCAGTTTGCTTAGAGTTTTCATCATGAACGGGTGTTGTATTTTATCAAATGCTTTCTCTGCATCTATTGAGATAATCATATGGTTTTTCTTCTGCAGTCTGTTAATGTGGTGTATCACATTGATTGTCTTGCGCACATTAAACCATCCCTGCATACCAGGGATAAATCTCACTTGGTCTGGGTGGATGATCTTTCTGATGTGTTGTTGCATTCTATTGGCGAGAATTTTATTGAGGATTTTTGCATCTATGTTCATCAGGGATATTGGTCTGTAATTCTCTTTCAGTGCTGCATCTTTTTCCGGCTTAGGAATTAAGGTGATGCTGGCTTCATAGAAAGAATTTGGGAGGATTCCCTCTTCTTCGATTGTTCTGAATAGTTTGAGAAGAATTGGAGTTAGTTCTTCTTTAAATGTCTGGTAGAATTCAGCAGTGAATCCATCTGGTCCTGGGCTTTTCTTTGTTGGGAGGGCCTTTATTACTGTTTCAATTTCTGTCTCACTTATGGGTCTGTTTAGGTTTTCGATGTATTCCTGGTTCAATTTAGGTAGGTTGCATGTGTCCAGGAATCTATCCATTTCTGATAGGTTTCCCTGTTTGCTGGCATACAAGTCCTTGTAGTAATTTCTGATGATTCTTTTTATTTCTGTGGTGTCTGTTGTTACATTTCCTTTTTCATCTCTGATTTTATTGATTTGGGTCTTTTCTCATCTTTTTTTAGTTAATTGGGCCAATGGGGTGTCAATTTTGTTTATTTTTTCAAAAAACCAGCTACTCGTTTGGCTGATTTTTTGTAATGTTTTTCTTGATTCAATCCTGTTGATTTCTTCTCTGATTTTAATTATTTCTCTTCTCCTACTAGATTTGGGTCTGGTTTGCTGTAGGTTTTCTAGATCCTTGAGGTGAATTGAAAGCTCATCTATTTGGTGCCTTTCCAATTTCTTGATGTAGGCACCTACTGATATAAACTTTCCTCTTAACACTGCTTTTGCTGCGTCCCATAAGTTTTGGTATGTTGTGCTGTTATCCTCATTTACTTCCAGAAAGTTTTTGATTTCTCTTTTGATTTCTTCTATGACCCATTGTTCATTCAGGAGCATGTTGTTCAATCTCCATGTGTTTGCGTATGCTCTAGGGATTCCTGAGTTGCTAATTTCCAACTTCATTCCTTTATGGTCTGAGAAGCTGTATCATATGATTCTAATTCTTTTGAATTTGCTGAGACTTGCTTTATGGCCTAGTATGTGGTCAATCCTAGAGTACGTTCCATGTACTGCTGAGAAGAATGTAAAATCTTTAGCTGTAGGATTGAAAGTTCTGTATATATCTGTTAGATCCATTTGGGCTATAGTGTCATTTAAATCTACTGTATCCTTGTTGATCTTCTGTCCTATTGATCTGTCTATTTCTGAGAGTGGAGTATTGAAGTCCCCCAGTACTATTGTATTGGGGTCTAAGTCTCCCTTTAAGTCCCTTAGCAAACCTTTTAAATAAACCGGTGCCCTGTAGTTAGGTGCATATACATTGATAATTGTTATATCTTCCTGTTGAATTGATCCCTTAATCATTATGTAGAGTCCCTCTTTGTCTCTCTTAACAGTTTTTGTAGTAAAGTTTATGTTGTCTGATATTAAGATGGCTACACCCGCTCTTTTTTCATTTCTGTTGGCATGGTATATCTTTTTCCAGCCTTTCACTTTCAGTCTGTATGGATCTTTGTTGGAAAGATGTGTTTCTTGTAAGCAGCAAATAGATGGGTTTTGTTCCTTAACCCAATCAGCCAATCGGTGTCTTTTAACTGGACAGTTCAGGCCATTCACGTTCAATGTGACTAATGATAAGTGGTAACTTTGCCCTGCCATTTGCCAAAGATAAGTTCTAATATATGCTTTGAATTCCCTGTGATCTTTTGCTTTGAGGTTTCCTTCCTTGGTTTCCTTCCTTTACCTTCTTTCATATTGATGACCGTGATTCTTTGTTTCTGTGTGTAACACATCTTTAAGCATCTTTTGCAGGGCTGGACGAGTGGCAACAAATTCTTTCAATTTCTGTTTGCTATGAAAAGTCTTTATTTCACCTTCATTCACAAATGATAGCTTTGCAGGATATAATATTCTGGGCTGGCAGTTTTTCTCTCTTAGTACCTGGGCTATATCTCACCATTCCCTCCTAGCTTGTAGAGTTTCTGATGAGAAGTCAGCTGTGAGTCTGATTGGAGATCCTCTGAGAGTAATCTGACGTTTCTCTCTTGCATATTTTAGGATCTTTTCTTTATGTTTCACTGTGGAGAGTTTAATTACAACGTGTCATGGTGAGGATCTCTTTTGGTCGTGTTTATTAGGGGTTCTGTGAGCTTCCTGTACTAGGATTTCTCTGTCCTTCTCCAAACCTGGGAAATTTTCTGCTAATATCTCACTAAAAAGGCCTTCTAATCCTTTCTCCCTCTCCATGCCTTCAGGAACTCCTAGAACCTGAATGTTGGGTTTTTTAATAGTATCCTGAAGATTCCCGACAATATGTTTTAGATTTCTAATTTCCTCTTCTTTTCTTTGATCTGACTGTATCCTTTCCTGTTCTCTGTCTTCTAAGTCCGATATTCTCTCTTCTGCTTCACCCATTCTGTTTGTAAGGCTCTCTATTGTGTTCTTCATTTGATCTATTGAATTCTTCACTTCAGTCACTATCCCAGTTTCCTGTTGTACTAGTTGTTTCGTTTCATTTTGATTCCTCCTTAATATTTCATTTTCACGAGAGAGATTTTCTATCTTGTCCATTAAGGATTTCTGTAGTTCAAGAATTTGTTTTTAAGAACTTCTTAATGTTCTTATCAATTTTTTGAGATCTGCTTCTTGCATTTCTTCTATGTCATCATCTTCATAATCTTGAATTGGAGTGTCTTTTTCATTTGAGGGCGTCATGGTGACTTCCTTGTTTTTATTACCTTGGTTTTTGCGTTTGTTATTTGGCATATTGGAGATATTTGGTTTCTTCACTGTGGTGCTTTTTCTTGTTATACTATGACTCTAGATTAAGTGGACTATCTGTTTTTGATGGAGCCTTAGGGCTTGAGATGGGTGTGGCCTGAGTGCTCTGTTTGGTGTGCCAAAGGTGACACTCCCAGGTTAGGCATGGTAAACCTCTCTCTCTCTCTCTTTCTTTTTTTTTTTTTGATTCAAAAGGGAAGTTATTCTGCACAGCTGAACGAAGTTGGAGGTAGTTAGCAGGCAAATGATATACCCACAGGAGCCAGAGATCAGAAGCTCTTTCCCAAGGACCACACAGGGAATCTGTTCGGCCCTCAGAGTGGGCTCAAATTCTCCTTCAGTCTCCCACTGGGTTGCCAAAGTTACGGAATTGTAGCGTCTCTGGAGAGTGCTCACGTGAATTCTGTGAGTTCTCTCCCCCACCGTCTCTTTTTTCACAGTCTCAGTTCAGTAGCACCACAAATTTACTAGGTCCTAATCTGTTAATTCACTCTGCCCAGAGTCAGGTTTTTCTGCTAGGCTCAGGGCCAGTGCAGACCTGAGGTCGCTCTGCTTATGACGTATGTCCAAGATGGCGCCTGCTCTTTGTCTTGCTCGCCCTTGAGAGGTGAGCAGAGAGAGAAAAACCCATGTCCGTACCAGTCACCTTTTTTTTTTTTTCTCTCTCTCTCTCTCTTCCAGTTAGCCTGGTGAACTTCCCCCCCCCCGGGGGTCGTTCCCTCTAGTCTCCTCTCTCCGCTTGCCTGCTGGTGTCTCGGGCTATTGAGGTTCGGCTCACCTCGCGTTTCAGCGCTGGTGTGTTGAGTCTGCCGCTGGTGTCCCGAACTGTGGGCTCCCACGCTCTCCACGCAGGTCCGCTGTAAATCATGCGTTCCGGAAGAGTTTCTTCTGCTGTTTCCTCCCCTACTCTTCCTTGAACCTGCAGTATCTCCACTTTTATTAAACTTCTCTCCCCGGACTATCAGTGTGCTCCCTTCCTATTCCGCCATCTTGCCTCGACAGCTCGAATTTTATTTCTTTTGGATACCTACTTGAAAATATGATTGCTGATCTATATAAAGAGGTGAGAGTGTAGAACAAAGAAAAGTAACTCTTGCACACCGTTATTGGGCGTATACAGCCTGTTGTATGCAAATCAGAGAATCATTAAAATTAAAAATGTCACTTCCATATTATCTCATAATTCTAGAGGAGAAATTCAATGCCAAAGTTCCAGAAGACTCAATGTCAAGTGAAGTCCTGCTTACTGATTCATTGATGGCCCATCTTTTCCCTGTATCCTCACAAGGCTGGAAAAGGCAGAGAGCTCTCCAGGAACTGTTATAAGAACACAAATTCCTTTCATGGGTACTCCATCCTCATGACCTGATACCCCTCCCCATACTAATACCCTCACATTTGGGGCTAGGATTTCAACAGATAAAGTTGGAGGGGGTATACGTATTTGGTCTATAGTGTCTTTAAAGTTTCCTCCTAGTAACTTTCTAACTACTGATCCTCATTTTGCTCCTTGGCTACAAATTCCCCGCTCTCTGTGCTGTATTCTAATTTAAGATCAAATTTCTCACCATCATCATCGTCTTCCACCATGATAAAGGTTGCCTTCCTGTGAATGTTTTCTTCAGCATTTGAATTAGTAAAGACATGGATCTTCAATTCGCTATAGTCTGATTCCAATACTAATACATTAAAATGATATCACTAAAAGCAGGTATACCAATACTCTATTCAGAGTTATTTTCAAAGATTTTTAAACTCTCATTAGTTAGAAAATTAACCAGTTGTACTTGATATAACCACCTTTGAATAAACTCTCAATATCTGTGCCTGGTATCTTCACCATTACATCCTTGTTATCCTTTGCACCAAATGATGTTATCTTTCAACTTATTTTGGGGAAGAGATAGTTCAGTTCTTTCCAGAATTCTTTTCTTGAACAGTAATTGATTATTGAATACTACTCTTATGTGTAAGGCAACAAGTACATATGTGTAATATAAGGATGGGAAAGAAATTTAAACTGTTCTCATATGCTCCACACCATCCCAGTTTTTTTTTTCCAGAATTTTTCATTCCTCATGAAAGGAAATGACAGAAATTTACAAATGCATTCTAAATCATGGTGTTTGGGGGCAGTTTTAAATGAGTGTGACGATTACATTTGCTTTAGGCTATATGCAGTACTCAGTCATTTCATGGTGATTGCCTGAAGATAATTTGGTATGATCATTTGAACAACTCTCAACATAAAACTAAGGTGGTAGGAAAGACAGATGTGGAAATAAGCTTCTTGTATTCATTTACTATTGGATAAGAGAAAAGAATACCAAGGAGTTTTGTTATGTTTGAGCGTTTCTTGCTTCAATTTTTACCACTTTCAGACAGAGTGGCAACTATGCATTTTATTGAACGTATGCTTTCAATTTCCACTGCCTAAATATTTATAATTCATCCTTTGCTGACATTCTCCTGTTTACTTTTGGAATAATTTTTTCTTCAATTTTTGGGGATTAATCTGATATGGTCACTAAGTATGAACTCTAATGTTGATAGAACCCCATAAACATATAATATGTGTTCATGTTAGCTTAAAAATGAGATTACAGAAAAGACAATGGTAGGTATTCTTTAGAATCTATTTTTATGTGCCTTAAATGTGAAAAAGAATTATGTTCTTGCATGCATAATTACACAAGCTATAGTAACATTGTTTGAGTTTTCCTTATGATAGTAAGACAAGATGTATAATGATGTAGTTATTATTTTAAAAAAAGTAAAGTACATGCTAACTGATCTTCTGTATATAAAGAGAATTGAAAATGAATCCTCATGTGAATGGAAGGGGAGAGGGAATGGGAAAGGGGAGGGTTGCGGGTGGGAGGGACGTTATGGGGGGGAAGCCATGTAATCCATATTCTGTACTTTGGAAATTTATATTCATTAAATAAAAGTTTAAAAAAAAAGTAAAGTACCAATTTGGCAAGAACTGTCGTACATCAAATGTAACACCAGTGTGTAGGCCTTATTTCTAATATTATTTCCTAGGGATGGGTCTCCTTTGCACTACTTTTTCTAGGGTAAATCTGTGTATTTCTTCCTTGAAAGAAAAATTATGACATTAAAATTAGGCAGTTCAACAAAAATAATATGTGAATACTTCAAAAACTCCATGGATAGACAGAATTAAGAGATTATTATATGTTGGTGAAAAATTCTGTAATTATTGTTCAGGTTTTTTTCATAATATCCATCTTCCAAGGATTTTTTTGAAGACCTCTTATATACCTGGAACACTACGGAATTTTCTTCTAAAGTTCATTCTTAAGTATGATGTGAAATCTACTGTTATTTATAACTTTCATTGGGCAATCGACTATGTGCTGCATTAAATGACAAATACATTGCCATGATTAAAATTAAAATAGCAAAGAACTATAAAGGACAGATATTTAGATAGATTCATTCTTTCTTTTTGATATCATGGTCACATATGTGGTGAATATCTCTCTCACTTGTTCCTTTAATACACAAATTCAAATGCACATCTATATTCATCTACATGATATTTATATACTCACAAAACTTAAACAAATATATAAATATTACTCAATGGCTTTTTCCTTTTTTTTTTTTTTTTTTTTTTTTTTGACAGGCAGAGTGGACAGTGAGAGAGAGAGACAGAGAGAAAGGTCTTCCTTTGCCGTTGGTTCACCCTCCAATGGCCACTGTGGCCGGCGCACCGCGTTGATCCGATGGCAGGAGCCAGGTGCTTCTCCTGGTCTCCCATGGGGTGCAGGGCCCAAGCACTTGGGCCATCCTCCACTGCACTCCCTAGCCACAGCAGAGAGCTGGCCTGGAAGAGGGGCAACCGGGACAGAATCCGGCGCCCCGACCGGGACTAGAAACCGGTGTGACGGCGCCGCAAGGCGGAGGATTAGCCTAGTGAGCCGCGGCGCCGGCGGCTTTTTCCTTTTTATACAGTAGACCTCTGAGGTCTTATAAAATTTGTTTTTAAAGTATATTTCATGTAAATAATAATATTAATTAGCTTTACTTACAGGTGATTTTAATCTTTAAATCATCCAGATTATGTTTCAGTCAACATCTACATGCATATACTATTTTGCAATTTTTACTGGCAAATTAATGTGAGATGATGCTATGAATTGTTGTGCAAATGTAATGCCACTTTAGATAACAAAATACTATTTAAAGATAATTGTCTTAAAGTTTTTGTTTTTGCCTTTAATTGTGTTTGGTGTTTGTCATTTGTTAAATTATTACAGATAGCTATTTTGAAATCTAGTACTAAGAAATACTTCATTGTTAGGTTGGAAAATAAGCAGAAAGTTAATGTTTCAAAGTAACTAAGAAACACAAAAAATTTTGTGATTTATAAATAAATAAATAAGTAAGTTGAATATTCTGCGGCAGGATGCAATACTACCATGTATTCCTTTACTTCAGGTTCTGAATGAACAGTGGGCTCTGGAAGCAGTAAAAATAGTTTTGCAGTATTGATAATGTTGGCAAGAATAGTCATCTCTTCAGGATTCAATGATTTCCCTTGGATTATTGCATGTACAACCTGAAGTTGAGGCTCCTAAGGGGCTAAATAGCTTTACATATGAGCGTTAAGCCCAAGCTGCAAGACAGGAAGCATCAATTCTAAGATGTTTTTTATACTCCTCAATATGGCTTCTGAGAGAATAGCTCTTTAAAACTATGTCTTGTGTCTTCTGGGTTTCTTTCCCGTTGCTGCCCTCCTCTAAGCCACCAGGAACTCATGGTACATAGTAAAGTAAACAAATTAGATATTTATAAGTTAATGTTAGTATAAATGGTTTGTACACTTCAATGTAGGCTATTTTTTTTTTTTTTTTGACAGGCAGAGTGGACAGTGAGAGAGAGAGATAAAGAAAAAGGTCTTCCTTTTCTGTTGGTTCACCCCCCAGTGGCCGCTGCGGCCGGCGCACCGCGCTGATCCGAAGGCAGGAGCCAGGTGCTTATCCTGGTCTCCCATCGGGTGCAGGGCCCAAGGACTTGGGCCATCCTCCACTGTACTCCCGGTCCACAACAGAGAGCTGGACTGGAAGAGGAGCAACCGGGACAGAATCTGGCGCCCTGACCGGGACTAGAACCCAGTGTGCCGGAGCCGCAGGAGGAGGATTAGCCTATTGAGCCACGGCGCCAGCCCAATATAGGCTATTTAAGGGATAGAATGAATTTACTGGATCACTGTAGGTGATTACAAGTTAATAACTATCTTAACTTCTTATTTTGTCTTTAAGATTTTCAATTTTTCATTTAATTTTGAAAAATACAGTGAAAAGGCTGATATCTGAAGAAGGCATAACTTTTCAAATACACTATAGATGTAAATCTGTAACTGTATATTCCTTTTATATCAAAACTACGAATGAAGTAAGTCATTTTTTCATTCAAATATCATAAAGTCTTACATTAGCAGTCCTTGTGAATTATTAAAAAGCATGTTATAGTATCCAAAGCACAAGAAATAATGAAAGCAGAGCTAAAGAATTTTGAGAGTGCAACACATTATAGTTATTAAAATATGAAAGATCTCATTTTTAAATGAAATAAGCTAGTCACAGAAAAACAAGTACTATATGATCTCACCTATATATGGCATCTAATAACATTGATCTTATAGAAATTTGTGGTAAAATGGTGGTTACTGAAAGCTGGGAAATTATGTAAGAAGGGAAATGTTAATTAATTAATACTAATAGTTGGATATGGGTAAGAAGTCTTCATGTTCTGTTGCACAATAGGGTGATTATAGATAACCGTAATATACTGTCTATTTTTCAAAAAAGGAAAAAAGCTTAGAGGAAAGGGTTTTAAATATTTTTACCACAAAGAAATAATAAATATTTGAGGACAGATATATTTATCCTTATTGGTCATTGCACAATTTACATGTCAAATATCACCATGGTATCCTAAGAATATGTACAATGTTTGCTGGTCAATTAAAAGCTTTTTAAGAATATTTATTTATTCATTTGTATTCATTTGTTTATTTATTATTTTCTTATTTCAAAAAGGATAGTGATGGACACAGAAGGAGAGAGAGAGTGGGAGAGAGGGAGATCTGTCATTAGTTCACTCTTCAAAGGCCCACAACAGCCAAGGCTGGTTCAAGCTGAAGCCAGGAACCTAGAATTCCGTCTGGGTCTCCTTCAGGGACTTACATACTTGTCTGTTACTTGCTGCTGGAAGATGGATTGGAAATAGAGCATTCAGGACTCAAATGGCACTCTGATATAGGATGCCAGCATCGTAAGTGGCAGCTGAACCCTAGTAATCAACATTTAAGGAAACTGCTTAAAGTATGTTGGCATATTTGGAAGGAAGAGTGGGCAATGAGATTGAAAATACAGCTAGAGATATGTCAGAGAACTGAAATTTCCTTCTATACAATGAGTCCCTGATATTTTAAGGAGGAGAAATCTTGCTCATATTCATAGTTTATATAAATATAACTTCTGATTACAGAGGGAGAATAGATTTAAAGTAGGAAAATAACTGTAGATAAGTCAAGTTCAGAGGTTATTTTATAAATCCAGCTCAAGTTGGCAATGCATTAATTGATCAATTTTTCAAGAGATGAAGAGAAACAGTTGGCTTTGAAAGCCCTTACTGGGATAGATTAATACTATTTACTTTTCAATAGTGAAATACCAGATCATTAAGCACTTCTTAAAACATATGTTCCCATTAAAGCTTTAAAAGTGTTTTCTTTTCTAATTATCAGATATTCATGGGTCTTGTAGATGCCATTTGTTGTCTTTGTTTTTTTTTTAAGATATAGAACAAGAGAGAGACACAGACAGACACACAGAAATTCAGAGAGCATTCCCATCAGCTGGTTTCTCTCCAAATGTCTGCAGCCACTAGGACTGGGCAGGGCCAAAGCAGAGTCAATTTAGGGAGCCAGGAACTCAATCTAGGTCTCTCAAGTGGGTGGCAGAAACTCAATTACTTAAGTCTTGATCGCTGATTCCTAGGGTATGCAATAGCAGGGAACTAGATTAAGGAGTCAGTGTTGGATATGGAACTTAGGTATTCCAATATAGGGAGTGGGCATTTTAACTGACATCTCATCCACTAAAGCTAAAAAGTATGTGCCTGCAGCTTACTTTTTTTATTATTTTTGGTCTATAAATATGAATTAAAATCCAAAAATCATTTTGTTATCTAGGAAAGGCCTTATTTTCTTTAAATACATTTCTGATACAACTGTAGCCATTCTACTTCAAAATGCCAAAATCATATTATTGAAAATGTTTTAGGTGAAATGTATTGTGACTGATATCTTGGTTATTAGATTCCAGATGCATATAGAATTGACATACAGCAGAAAATAATCAGGTGACTTAATTGAGAGCAGCATTCAAGGTTCTCAAACGTCATCTCTTCAATTGGAAAAAGCTTGTTCACTGCCAGCACCTTAGATATTTGATGACAGTTAACACACACTAGTTGAGAATACTGGTAAACAATAATTTTCTTATACAGTATAAAAGTTATAATGCTAGACTTATTGGTTCTTTCCCTGAAGAAACAAATAGCATGATTGTTAAATTTGCAATTCAATAACATTTAAATTTTGGCCAATGAAATAGCAGCCTGGAATTTTATAACATTGTGGAAAAATCTTTAGAATAATCCAGTGACAATAAAAATACATGGAACTACAGCATTTTTCTATCTTATACATAAATAGACCTAATATGAACAAATGTTATAGTTGTAACATAAATCAGGATTTATTTTTAATAGTAATTCTGAGGCCATCTATTAAAATTATATTAGCAGAACTAAAACTTGAAATGTTGGTAATGTTTAGAGATGAACTAGCAAGATTATAACTCCGGCATATTAAAATTTTCCTGACAACAAGATGCTTTTTAATTTTTTAGGAAAATACCAATAAATATAATTGAACACACTGGAAGAGCATGATCTGTATGAGCACCTTCATTCTGCAAACTTAGGTTGTGATGTAGCCTTATTCCAAGTAGTCTCCTCTATCATCTAAAAAAGGTGTTCATTTTCATCATTCATTGATATCATTTTTATTAACTCCCCTACATTAGTTTAAAATAGTATTTTAATACCAAATACGGTGATATTGTAATATCCAAAAGAGATAACAGACCACTAATGATACTATTAAGCTATGTTTATCTTCCTGACCATAGATTTCTGTAATGAGGAATAGAAATACAATTGTACCTCTTAAATATAAGGAATATTCAACAATAAATGATAGTAGAAATTGTTATCTGTGTATGGTTCAATGCTTTTGGCTGGAATAACACAAAATAATGACTCAAATGTTCTTATACAACAAAGACATTTCTTATTTTATCAATGTGTTAAGTCCAAAAGTAAAATATAATCTTGACATTGTGTGTTCAGTGGCTTGTTGGTGCAATCAATTAGGGGTCTGATTTCTCAGCCCCTCGATTCTGCAGAGCTTTTCTGAGATGCTTACATGGTTACCTACTCATGATTAGACTATCATTACTAATGGCAGGTAGGCTGAATTCTTCCTGCTTTTTTGCCAACCAAGAACGAAAACAAGGGAGAGGATCTTTGTTTCTTGTCCAAATTTTTGAGTATTCTTTATAATCTGGGCCTACTCATGTTACATTTTGAACATCAACAGTCACCTGGGGAATTGGCTTAAACTAATTGACATCTGTTTCAGGACTTGGAGAGGATGATTCTGAGTTACAGAGGAAATACTGATGACTGAAAAATTAGTTTCTGCTATGAAGAATCCGAAACTAGTGGGCAGATAGTCAACCAACACCATGGCATATCCTGCCAACACCAATCTAGTCTCAGAAACACTGTGAAATGCAGAAAGAAGAAATCTTGACTAGAAAAAAAAATGCCTTGGAAACATTTCTAAAGTAATTTTAAGGCCAATATTTATTGTTTTATAAGTTATAGAGTTATCTGAAGTACAAACTCAGTTATATTTTCTTATAGAAATTAGTCCAATATTTAGAAGAAGTCAAGAGAGATATCCATATGTACATATAATTAAAGCATTTGTATTCATTACTGTATTCATTAGAGGAATTCAGATATAGAAATTTTAGTTAAACTTTCTGTTATCATTATAAAAATCAATTGTAACATGAAATATGTATATATGAAGTATTTACCATATGACTGATATATCCTTAATGATTTTCATGAATATAATTCCTTAATGTGATTAGTTTTTCCATCTACTTATAAGAAGGAAATAAAAACAAAGCAAAGCAGCAAAGTCTTATGTGGTGGAATGAGAAGGCCATGCCAAGATGGCCTCTGGCAAGTGAGTGTCAGTTACTCAGTAATGGCTTAGGAACCCACCTGGCAAAGGAGCCTGCCTGGCAACAGGCAGTGATTGGTTAGGGCATAAAGTGCCCCTTGACTGGATTGGCTGCCTCAGCTATATAAGCTACTGTACCAACTGAAATTAATGAGTCTGGAGGCTGCTCACTTCTGGTGTGGTTTCACCCGACTCCCAGAGTCTGTGTGGTGACTCCCTGCCTCTTGCCCCTACCACACTCCTCCTCCTCTTAGAACGAATCCACAGCAACAATCTTAGATGACATGGTTGGAGAATTGCATGGTTGGAGAGTTGCATTTGAAATATGTCAATATGATTCCAGTGTTGATATTAACCCATATGAAACTGCTAGTTAATGCCAACTTTTTCAGTTATCTTTTGGAGCATCTCAAATGAATCAAAATGCTCAAGATAGTCACATAAAATTGGATATTGTGTATGCACACACAGGACCTACAAGGACATGTTGAACTAAAGTATGTGTGATTGTGGGTGACTTTGTTTTTTGCTTCTTGCATTTTTCAGTTTACCATAATGCACTTACTGAGTTTAGAAGAATAAAGCTTCTTTTAAAAACTTATAAAGAGATTATCAAGATAATCAAGGACAGTGAGTGATGTCATTTTTAAATTTTGTTTCGCTATTATACTGATTTATAAATATTTTTTCTCAAAAAGTAGCAGCGGAGCACATGTTAATGTGACTTATGCACATTTTGGTTAACTTCATTATTGTACAGACTATGACATTTTACTGAATTCAGGCTTAAGAGTTCATATAGAAATTTGTCATCATTCCAAGGGCTTGGAATTAAAATTCTGTTGTTGCAAGTACTACAACCACAGTGAAAGCAACAACCAGAAACATATACTCTAACGAAGCATATTAATCTTTCAAAGATACATAATATTGAAACACAGATAGCTATTTAATAATAGAGTTTAAAACCATAGTGTTGTGCTCTGGTGTTCATTCATTCACTTACATATGCATCCATACATATATTCACCTACAAGAGTGGTAGTGAGCAGGCATCTATGCAAATAGCTGTCAACAATATGGACTGGAAATTTAGGAAACAGATATCCAGAGTTAACAGAGAAATGGTTTGTGGAGCAGGTGGAAGAGAATTTACAGTTTATGGCTTACGGAAATACTGGATAGATTTGAGAAGTTTTAACAATTAAAGAAAAAAACATAAACAGTAATATGAACAGTAAACAACTGCAAATAAAGTTTTAAAAATAGGAAGCAGACTGGTATGACTCAAGATTTTCTTTCTCACCATCTACAGTTTCATGTTTACAAATAGGCAAGTAATGCAATGTGTTGCTATTATGATTTTAGTATAACATTTGCAGTACTACTCAAAATTATGAGGCTCCAGTGACATACCAAAAATTGTTTCAGACATGTCACATTTATTTTCTTCAAAGTGGACTTGAAAACAACACTAAGGAAGGGTGTTGTATCCTCATTTGAGAAATGAATACCCTAAGGCTTGGAGTAAATAACATTCCCAAACAATCAAGGGAGCCAGAACTTCATTGCTTGTCCTACCTCAAAACAAGAATAGTGCTTGTTCAGCAAGAATCTTCACATCAGTTCTTCACATCTTATTTACTTAATTTCTTTTTTTTTCCCCACAGGTATAGTTGTAGACAGTGAGAGAGAGAGAGAGGTCTTCCTTCCGTTGGTTCACTCCCCAAATGGCCACCACGGCCGGAACTGCGCCAATCCGAAGCCAGGAGCTAGGTGCTTCCCATGCGTGTGCAGGGGCCCAAGCCCTTAAGCCATCCTCCACTGCCTTCCCCGGCCACAGCAGAGAGCTAGCCTGGAAGAAGGGCAACCAGGACTAGAATCTGGTGCCCATATGGGATGCCAGCACCACAGGCGGAGGATTAACCAAGTGAGCCGCAGTGCCAGCCCCATTTACTTAATTTCAAGAGTCTTGTTAACTGGTTTTGTAATAGATAGATTCTGTTCTCTTTTAGCAATCAGAAAATATTATAGTTAAATGTTTGATATGCAAAATATAAAGTGAAACATGACTTAAGCTGAATTATTTAAGAGTATGGTATTTCCTTAAGCTAAATAAAATTTAAGAGTTTTAAATCAGTTTTAATTCTATCTTCAAACTGAATTTTCAAAATGGAATCTAAACTGAAAATGAAATTTAGATGTATCATATTTCTTACTCAATTAGTACAGGAACAGATGTTGTGTGTAGAATTAAGCCCCACTTGGGAGACCCACATCCCATATCTATTGCCTGGTTCCAGTCCCAGGTACTGTGCATTTCAGATCCAGTTCACTGTTAATATACTTGGGAGGTGGTGAGTGATGGTTCAGGCCACCCACTTAGGAGACCCAGATGAATTTCGTGGCTCCAGGTTTCAGCCTGTTCAAGCTCCAGGTGTTGCTGACATTTAAGGAGTGCATCAACAGATAGAAGATATCTCTCTGTCTTTCTCTGTCTCTGTCTCTCTTTTTCTCATTCGACTTAGTGCAAAAGTTCCTCATTAACAAGTTGTGAACACTGATTTTTTTCTAATTTAGATGTTAAAATGCAATTGTTGAAAGTAATATGGAAAGACATCAATGAGTGCAGAGTAAATACATAAAAATTAATATTGAACTCAAAGATAAACCAGTGGAGCTTTTTAATATTGACATTGTACAATATAAACTATTAGAAATATAATTGAAATTATAGTTTTGATTTATAGAGTGTTTATTCACAGTCAATAATTTAGATGTAACAAAGATGATTTCAGAAGCCATTCATTCAAGACTGTGATGTAGTTTGCTGTCCATTTTTTTTTTTTTTCTTGCAATTCCCATGATTTAAAGCTCTCAAAACTCTTGGGCAGGGTCTGGTGCCATGGCAGTAGGTTAAGCCTCCACCTGCAGCGCCAGCATCCCTCATGGGTGTTGGTTCCAGTCCTGGCTGCTCCATTTCAAATCCAGCTCCCTGCTAATAATGGCCTGGGAAAGCAGTGGAAGATGGTTCAAGTGCTTTGGCCTTTTTCCCGTGCAGGGGACCCAGAGGAAGCTCCTGGCTCCTTGGCTTTGGATCTGCCCAGCTTCAGCTGTTGTGGCCATCTGTGGAGTAAACCAGCAATGGAAGACCTCTGTCTGTCTGTCTGACTTCTTTCTGTCTGTAACTTAGTTTCTCAAATAATTAAATAAATAAACAAAAACAGAAGAAAAAGAGAAAAAGAAAAAAATCTTGTGGGCTTACTTTGAACCTTCAAAAAATGGCAACGGATTCATGAATATATTGTTTAAGCACATAAAATAAGAACACAACTCCTTTTTTTCTATTACAAAAACCACATGAAGAACTCACTTGCAAAAATTAAAAAGGAAGGAAGGAATGAAGAAAGAAAAGAAAAAAGAAGAAATGAAACCCCCCCCCCCTTCTTAGGCTTGAAGGCAATGCTCATTTTACTTTCAATTTTCTAGATTGAAATACACATAACAGAGATGAGGTATAGTAAATGCATTTAAGTCAAAGTGATGGAATCAAAATAAATAAGGAAAAGTGAGAGAGAGGCAACTCCTTTTTTCTCAATAAATCCTTTCTGGGGAAAGCAGGTAAGGTCTTTAAATCCATTACCTTTGGAATGTAAATAGGTAGCCCTGAGGACAAACACTTGTAAATCTCCCCAGGCATCTCTGTCATTAACTTCCAAGGCTTTCTTCCCTTTTTTTAATTCATTTTTTTTTTAAAGATTTATTTACTTATGTGAAAGGCAAAGTGATAGAAAGGCAGAGGCAGAGAGAGAGAGAGAAACCTGAAACTTGAAGCTCCTTCCTGGTCTCCCAGGCATGTTCAGGGGCCCAAAGAATAACAAATATTTGTTAATTTTAGAAAAATATGCCTATCCAAGATCCTACATTTGCTTTACAGATACTCCAATTAGGAGCAATCATATTTTAAGTTGAACTATGGACTTTTTTATTTGTTCTTACAATTTTTTGGTCAGTGAAGGATACTGGCTAACTGATTTTTATTTTATTAAAGATCCATGAATGAGAATGATCCTTTTTGTTCCTTCTCACTTAGGTATTTTTCATATGATTCATAACCCCTGGCAAATACTTAATCATTCAATATTTTGCTTTCTGTTATCTTATTTTCTTGTTTTTTTTTATAGATGAAAAATGGGTATGTGTAATGCACAGTTATTGAATGCAAAATTGATATGAAAATGTGTGCCTATTTTCTGCCTACTCAGTTATTTATCTAGTGGTAGGAATTCTTGTTTTGTTGGATTAATGCTGTCTCTCAGATACATGCATTGGGAGTATTTTTCTGCAAGCTTGTTGCTTTTCAAAATTCCATTGAAAGTTGTTTATAACATCTCTACATCTATTTTAAAAAGCCAACCCCAAGGGTGCAAAGATTTGCATTTAAAAGAAATTTTATACTTTCTTGAAGGTAAGTATAAGCATAAATGTATGAATTAAAGGCAGGAAATTATTAAAGAGCAAGATATGCAAATGGTTAAATTAATTATTGTGAAATACCATCTCATGGTAAAAATTTCTGTTCATCAAAATAAATTATAATGAAACTGAGAAGAATCTTCAGATTACAAGATATTGTAATTAACAAACAGCTAGATTAGTGTCAGAATAAATGAAAATAAGACAAAAGAAATGTTCTGTAGAAGGCAAGGAAAAATTAGAAACAGACACTTATTCTGAAATATATGATTGACATTGAATTGATTGTATTACTAAGTATGTGATTTTTCCTTTTCTTAAATAGTACTGTGAAAACACATTAATTTCAAGTGAATGCGTCGAATGTGCATCCCACACCACTGATTTTGATTGGGCTCTTTAAGTTGCTTGGCCAATAGTATGGGCCTGTACCAGCTTTATGTGATTTATGAGCAAACAAATGTTTGCCAGTTCTCTTACATTTTTCTCTTCTATAAGAAAAGGATATTCTAGATAGGAACTATTCTATCATACTGTATCCTGGAATGAAGAAAATATTTGCAGCATACCTCCAGGAGGCAACCCACAGAATGACACGGTAGGGTAGAGCCTGGAACAGAGCCAGATTCAAATCAGAATTGACCTTGCAGAGCAATAGTGTTCGCTCTTGTAAGTTGCTGAGGTTTTGAGGGTTGTTTTTCATGATCTGTTACAGAAAGGCTGATTAACACGTGACCCATAAATATGAAAATGCGATCCAAACTTTGGAAGTCATTAATGCATTTAAAAATTATCATTTATTTCACAATGCTGTGTTTGAAACAATATAAAATGCTAATACCAACTTTTGAAAAGTTGTAAAGTATAATACACATTTATGTAAACATTTTGGAAAGTAAAGTATTAAAATATTGATCAATCGTGAATGTGCTCATAAGCAAAGGATCAGCAATCTGTTTCCAGGTGTTCACCTTGGAAAAGTATTTATGTGGTTGGGTGTTAGGAGAGAAATAAAATGCCATTAAACTTCTCTTTTTTCAGAAAGCATCTGTTTCCCTAAAATTTTGATGTAACTATAATAGTAGCAATTAACAAAAACATTCTGTAATATGACATTAATATTTCCTCATTTTATTTCCTGTCTTTTAATCTCTTAAGTATTTTGAGTATCGACAGTGTGGCCAATAGTATGGGTGTGTACCAGCTTTATGTGATTTATGAGCAAACAGATGTTTGCCAGTTCTCTTACATTTCTTCTCTTCTATAAGAAAAGCATATTCTAAATAGGAGCTATTCTATCATCCTGTATCTGGTTCCTTTTTTTCATCATCAGCTGCACTAGGTAGTTTATTATGTTTATTATACAGTAGTTTACTATGTTTATTATACATGTTCCGTAAACAAGTCACAATAAGAATTGTCAGTTCTATTCCAGATTACATTTCACCCTTTTACAGGTGAAGTAAGATTGTTGTGACCTCCTAGCCAGGTGCAAGTTTCAATGAAAGTCTCTACAAGAGAAATACATGTCTGCTTTGGAGACAAGTGTGAACTTTTCCATGACATGATAGTATATTCCACTATAAAACATTTATATTTAAGTGACACAATAAAAGAAAACTCTTACTTATAATACATTTTATATTGTAACTATATTTACATAGCACCCCTGCATGTGCTTCTATATTCAGAAAATATTAACACATAACGTCAATAAAAACTTTAGGATCTTGAGAATGAGCCAAGTTTAGTCCCTTAATTCTGGTATTTCTTTGTGAATCAGGAATTGAAAGGAGTAGTGACAGAATCACCATCTCGCTGCATACTGTCCACTAGCAGTGATTGTAAACCTGATGGTTTTATCATTTCCTTTCACTCCTACCCACATCTCCTGGGTTGACTTATCCATTAAAATACCTGGTTAGATTGCTGCTTCAAAAGCAAGAAGGTGGATAATAATATAAAGAAAATATTACAGAAATAATATATCATATTACAAAAAGACAAATGAAGCACTCACAAATAGAGAAAAATAATTTTTTTAAAAGATGTGGCTATTTATTGTGTATGAAAGGTAGAATGACAGGGGCAGGTGCTGCCATCTGTTGATTCACCATCCAAATGCAAAGAACAGCTAGGGCTAGTTCAGACCAAAACCATGAGCTTGGAGCTGCATTCAGGTTTTCCAAATGGGTGGCAGGGACCCAGGTGCTTGATCAATCACCTGCTGCCTTCTGGAGACTGACTTAGTAGGAAGCTGGAATTGAGAGCAGAGGTGAGAATTGAATCCAGGTACTCACTCTTTAATGGGATGTGGGCATCCCAAGTGGTGTCCAAGCAAAATGTTCTCTCTCTCTCTCTATCTCTCTTTCTCTCTCCTTCCCTCTCTTATAAATGTATACTTCTGTACATATTTAGAAGAGACAAAGCAAGAGATAGTAAGAGGGAGATTTATAAAGACAGACTCCAACAGGATTTTTTTGTATTACTGTTGGATGCTGCATTCAGTGTTAACCTGTATAGATGACCAGTTTCACAAGTAAGGCTGTGTCATGTGAGTAGGTACAGGTGGCTTCTGTTACGACTGCTCTGAGTCAGTTCCATACAGGTTGTTCAACAAGTTTTAACTCTCACTTCGGCAGTTAACTAATATTTTATTTTTGTGATAACAGAATCTTTAAAATATAAGTGAGTCTTTTCTGTATGGGAGAGTGCTCTGGACTTTACTGAAGAAAGATTTTACTTCCTCCTTTACAGTTCGGATACTATTTCTTTCTTTCTGTCACCTATTTGCTCTAGATAAGAGTTCCAGTACTGTGTTGACTACAAGTGATGAAAGTGAACATTCTTGTCTTTTTCCAGATCTTAAAGAGAAATCCTTCAGGTTCTCTTCATACAGAATGATACTAAGTGTTGGCTTGTTATATATAGGCTTTATTATGTTCAGGTACATTCCTTCTGTACCTAAGTTGTTCAGAAATTTTAAATGAAAAGATGTTGAATTCTATCAAATGCATTCCCTGCATCTATTGAGATAATCTCTTCCTTTTGTTGATGTGGTGTATCATATTTATTTATTAAAATACATTGAACAACCATGCATCCCAGGTGTAAAGCTCACTTGATTATGGTAAATAACCTTTTAAATGTACTGTTGGGCTTGATTTGCTGAGAACTTTGAAATTAGTAAAATAAAACAAGGAACACTCATGGACAATGGAAATGTTTTTTAGATACAACCTCAAAAGCACAGAAATCAACACAAAGTAAAACAAAAAAACAACCGTGCGGCCGGCGCCGTGGCTCACTAGGCTAATCCTCCGCCTTGCGGAGCCGGCACACCAGGTTCTAGTCCCGGTCAGGGCACCGGATTCTGTCCTGGTTGCCCCTCTTCCAGGCCAGCTCTCTGCTGTGGCCAGGGAGTGCAGTGCAGGATGGCCCAAGTCCTTGGGCCCTGCACCCCATGGGAGACCAGGAGAAGCACCTGGCTCCCGCCATTGGATCAGCACAGTGCGCCGGCCGCAGCGCGTTGGCCATGGCAGCCATTGGAGGGTGAACCAACGACAAAGGAAGACCTTTCTCTCTGTCTCTCTCTCTCACTGTCCACTCTGCCTGTCAAAAAAAAAAAAAAAAAAAAACCTGTGATTTTATCAGACTAAAGAGCCTTTGCAGAACAAATTAAACAATCAATTTAATGAATTTACAACCTACATAATGGGTCACAATATTTGAAAATTATATATCTGACCAAGGATTAATTACAAGGCTATAGAATGGCAGATGTCCTAAATAGCACTCTGGCCTCAGAATCAGCCCTTAAGTCATTCAGATATAGCTGAAGAGCCCATGAGCGTATTTTAGGCATAGAAAGCCAAGACACCCTGGGGAAAAAAAAAAAGGAAGACCTAAATGGAAGATCTCTGCGAGTGAGATCCCAGTGGAAAGAATGAGGCCATCAAAGGAGGAGGTACCTTTCTCTGAAGGGAGGAGAGAACTTCCACTTTGACTATGACCCTGTCGGAATAAGATCAAAGTCGGCGAACTCAAAAGGCTTCCATAGCCTTGGCAACTCATGACTAGAGCCTAGGGAGATTACTGATGCCATAAACAAGAGTGTCAAATTGTTATGTCAACAACAGGAATCACTGTGTACTTACTCCTCACGTGGGATCTGTCCTTAATGTGTTGTCCAATGTGAATTAATGCTATAACTAGTACTGAAACAGTATTTTACACTTCGTGTTTCTGTGTGGGTGCAAACTGTTAAAATCTTTACTTAATATATACTGAACTGATCTTCTGTATATAAAGATAAGTGAAAATGAATCTTGATGTGAATGGAATGGGAGAGGGAGCGGGAGATGGGAGGGGTATGAGTGGGAGGGAAATTATGGGGGGGAAGCCATTGTAATCCATTAACTGTACTTTGAAAATTTATATTTACTAAATAAAAATTAAAAAAATAACAAGACTATATAAAGAACTCAAACAACTCAATAGCAAAACAATTCAATTAAATGTTAGCATTTGGAAATTTCTTAAAATTATATGTACAAATGACCAACAGGTAAATGAAAAGATGATCAACATCACAAATCATTATGGCAATGCAAAGCCACGATATTATCATCTTATGCAAGTTAAATTGGTATTATCAAAAAAGGCAAAAGTTAGCAAATTATGGTGGGATATAGAGAAAGTGGAGTACTTGCACTGTTGGTGGCAATGTAAATTAGTGCAACCATTGCTGAAAACAGAATGAAGGTTCCCCAAAAGCTAAAAGTAGAACAATATTCAGCAGTCTTACTACTGATTATATACCTAAGGGAAATGAAATTAGTGTATTGTAGAGACACTGTACTAATATTTATTGCAGCTGTATTTACAATAGCCAAGAAATGAAAGCAACTGAAGTTCTCATGCACTGAAAAATGGGTAAAGAAAAAGTGGCATATACACAATGGAGTGCAACTCAGATATAAAAAGGATGAAATCTTGTCATTCACTTAAATATGGATAGAATTAGAGGTTATTAGGTTAAGCACAATATGCCAAACACAAAAACACAACCACTGCAAGATATTACTCACATGTGGAATCTAAAGAAAATGTGATCTCATAGAAGTGAAAGTATAATGGTGGTTATAGAGGCTGGAAAGGAAGGAAAGGGGGATGGGAAGTGGGTGTTAATGCATACTCAGGTATAGTTAATATAGGACTAATAAATTATGCAATTCTATTGCAAACTAGGATAAAAATAGACAAATGTTGGTGAATTGTTTATTTCTCTAGTAAAAAACAAACTAGAAGATTGGATTTGGAATGCTTTCACCATAAAAGATTTTTAAATGTTTGAAAGGATAGCTATATTGACCCTGATTGGATATTAGCCAATATATACATGCATCAAAACATCACATGGTACACCATAAACATGTACAATATTTAGGTATCTGATTAAAAAAAAAAACGAAATAAAATTACAAAAAAGGAAGATTAAGTAAAATTTTTCTCAATGAAGGGTAGCTTGAGTGTAATTACTACTTGGAAAATAGATATAATGATTTCTAATTCTTGCCAATTGTCATTGCTTAACTCAGTCTCTCTCACTCTCTCTCCCTGTCTCCCTAGCTCTCTTTTAAATATTATTTATTTATCTATTTGAAAGGTAGAGTGACAAAGAGAGAAGGAGAACCACAAACAGAGATCTTCTACCTGCTGGTCACTCCCCAAATGTTTGAAACAGCTGGGGCTGAATCAGGTCAAAAAATGGAACCAGGGACTCTATTAGTAGGGGGTAGATATTGAAGTTAAGCAATCAACATGTTATTATTTCACATTTATGAAATATGAGGCATTAGGGAATGTGGGTGTGATATTGATTAATTCAACTGGCAGGTCTATGTAGGCCTCTTGGTATTTCCTCTGGATATTGAAGTAGTTCCTCTGTTGTTACCGTTACACAATTTCATACATCAGTTTTGAGGCATACCATGAAAATAAATTAGTTTCAGATTGCAAATGACATTAGATACAAAAATAATAAGTAAGGATAGTGAGGAATATTATATATCTTAGTTAATTTGAGTTTATAGAAAATTGGAAGGATTGTTCTATAACAGAAGGGACTCATTCCTACTAGTGATCATCTTGTATCAAGGATAACAGTTTTCAAATTTGTGGCAAGAAACAACTTTGCTTGTGAGATGTGGCTTCCTTGTCCTTTTAAAATTGTTTCTTTCAAAGTATTGTAAGTTAGAAATTTAGTTAAACCCTTTGAGACAAAGGATTAGATCTAACAGTTGAGACAGTAGAAATAGCACTAACATTTCAATATGAAAGCTATACAGGATCAAGCAATATATTAATTTCTTCCACAGAAACCTAGTAGGATTAAATTCTGCCCTATAATAAATAACAACACTTTACTCAAAATTGATTTTTTATATATATTCCCACTTAAAGGTGATTTGACTGTACTTTTTCAGCTGACTTAGCTTCTGTTTCTGAAACAGCACAGCTTTCAAGAATACTTTTAAGGGGAAATTAATGCTTTTAGCTGTGTGTATTTGGATGACTCAGCAAAAATATTGCTGAGTTGATGACACCTCCTGCAGCTCGGATTCAGTATTTAATGAAGTCTCCTAATCTCTTGGCAAGAGAAAGAATAACTGAATGTTTTTCTAAGTTAACAACATTTGAAAGTAGATGATGGTTTTTCCTTTACTGTGAGTTCTACTGAGATATATTTCTTTTTCCTGTTTACAGCTACACAGTTTCCACCACATTTTAAAATGCTTTGTATCTACCTGCAAATATCCGATATTGATGAAACAGTTCCATCCCCAGCACAATTATATATATCCATGAAAAATTGTTTTAATTTTTATGTATTTTCATTTTAAAGGCACAGAGATACAGACATTTTCCATCCACTGTTTCACTCCCCCTAAACCTGCAATAGCCATGGCTGGGCAAGGAGAAAGCCAGATGCCTGGAATTCAACCAGGGTTTCCTATTTGGGTGGCAGGGACACAACTACTTAAACCTTAGCCTGCTGTCTCTCAAGGTGCTCATTAGCAGGAAGCTAAAATCAGGAACAGAGCTTGAAATTCAAACCCAGGGACTCAGATATGGAAGATGGCCATCTCAAGCAAGTACTTAACCACTTAGCCAATACCTGTCCTTGAACAGGTAGTTTACAGAGGAGTCATTAAAAATAATGGTTCATGCCATATTGTCATGATAATAAATGTTTACTTTAGATATATATATATTAATATATTACATCCAAATTGTGTGGAAGTTCAGTATATTAGCTTAACTCTTGCTGATATTCACCACCTCAAGAAACTTGCCATGTCAAAGAATGAACCACCAGTAACGTTTTACTTTGACACTTGTATTTTGAATGAAATGTGAGTTCTGTTTGGTGACCACTTATAAAGGGAATTATAAAAACTTTATAATTACCCACATTGACTATTTCGTGGCATCACCTTCTATATTAAGCTACATCTCTATTACATTACTTTTGCACTCGATGTGTCATTTTCTATTTGCTAAAGTTTTACTTTAAACTTTTAAAAGTTTACTTTCACTTTTTCTTTAACTCACTAGGCATATATGGAATATCAATTCCAAGCAGAATACAAAGTGCAAAAGCACTTGGGAACCTTTAGCTAATGCTTTGCTACAGGGATCAGGACAGTAAAAGATGAGCCATGTTGCTGTGGGAAAGAATTTCCAGACTGAAAGAGAAATGGGTAGCTCTGCAAAAGTAAAATGGTCAGGAAAAAATGAGAAGACATGGAGCAGAAGATGGGATAATAATATGTATGTGAATAAACAGGAGATACGTTTTATACCATGAACATTATGACCATTTCCTATTCCACCACCTCATGTCCTTTTATTGGTAGCAACATATTTGAGATTTTGGTGCGGAGAATATGGGGTGAAAGACTTTTATGTTTTTTTTTTTCATTTTTTTAAAGATGTACAGAGAAGCAAGATTTATTTAAAACAAAAGTAAACTAAATACTAACGAATGAGTGGAGGCATGAAGAGAGAATGAGCTGCAATCAACAAAGTTCAGGGCCACCTGTTTATACAAGTTGGAGGCATAGTCAGTGATGTCTGGAGTGAGATAATTGAATATACAAATGAGATAGATTTTGGGGTGCGGCTGAGAACCACCCAATTCTCGTTGTTAAAACATTGTATTGAAATACAGTATACATACCAAGAGATGCACCTAATGTACAGATAAATGAGCTTTTTTCATCTTTCATAACCAATATGCAAATTAAGAAGAAAACATTAGTCACACCTTGAGTGTCCTCACAATGCCCCCAATTCTTGCTTCATTGTGTGAAATAAGAGTATATTATCATTTGCACAATATGGTTTCTTCCTTCTCCTCTTCTCCTACTCTCTTCCACCTTCTCTTCCTCCTCCTTCTTCATTTTTAAGTTAATAGAAGCATGATAACCATGTGGAAACTAATTAAGGAGACTGGGATCAGAAAGAAAAGAGAATAGGAAAACTCTCAACAAGGATCAAGCAAGGAGGTTACAGGAACATTGTGTCTACAGTGTCGGCTTTTTCAGTCTTGTCTGAATTCTAAGCAATTTACCTTTCTGGAGCCAAGAATACTTGGGATCTGTTTGTGACCAGCAGAGAGAAGTGGCATGGGAGTTTCTACACTGCGGTGGAAATGTCTGCCTCCCCATGACAGAAAGCAACACTCAGAGACTTATCAATAAAGATGAGGATAGGGCATCATCTTGCTTAGAATAAAGAATGTCAGAAAAAAATGATCGCTTTGTATGAACAAAGACTAATCAGTGAGGTATATTACACATTACATAAAGGAAAAGGAAAAGGAGAGAGATTGTGTCTGGTTTTAAGGCAAAAGAGGAGTTGAGCCAAAAAGAATTGATACTGGCTATTTAAAGGTCAAGAAGGGGTGCAACAGAAAAGGATCATTGGATTCAACAAACAGGATGTGTTGTCAGACTGAAAAAGGAGACAATTCAAAGGAGAGGTAGCGACTATACTGAAATCTAAACAACTGGAAGATGAAGATGCAGAATGTATCTCTCTCTATATATGCAGAATTTATACATAAAAAGAATATACATATGTTATATATGTATATATATAAAATTTGGAAGTAAAGTCAAAGTTGTAGGTAAATCAATCTTGAAGAAAGCATAGAATAGAGTGATATTGGATTTCTATTTGGGTAACATTGCAGCATGTTTCAAACTAAGAAATTAGAAAAAAGGAATAATATATGAGAATGATTAAATAATTGTTTGGATTTTCAAAGGTTAAACCTCAAAATTATCAGTTCCTAATTTTTTTAAATCCCACAGGCAATAGGGAAGATCATTAAAATGCATATATTTATTGGGGAGAGGAGATGTGGGTAGCAAATAATGTATTATAAAAAATTTGAGGGGCCGGTGCCATGTCTCACTTGGTTAAACCTCTACCTGCAGCACCAGCATCTCATATGGGCTCCGATTCTAGTCCCAGCTGCTCCTCTTCCAGTCCAGCATTCTGCTGTGGACCGGGAAGGCAGTGGAGGATGGCCCAAGTGCTTGGGCCCCTACACCCGCATGGGAGACCAGGAAGAAGGATCTGGCTTCTGGCTTTGGATAGGTGCAACACCGGCCGTGGCGGCCATTTGGGGAGTGAACCAAGAGAAGGAAGACCTTTCTCTCCATCTCTCTCTCTCACTATCTATAACTCTACCTGTCAAATAAATTTTTAAAAAAATTGAATGTTTGTGCTCCTCCTAAGAATTTTTTTTTAAAGATTTATTTACTTATTTGAAAGAGAGAAAGAGAGAGCGGGAGAGAGAGAAAGATAGTCCACTTCCTGGTTCACTCCCCAGGTGGACTCAAAATCTAGGGCTGGGTGCGGTGGAAGTCAGGAGCCAGGAGATTCTTTTGGGTATTCCATGTGCGTGGCAGGGGCCCAAGTACTTGGGCCACCTTCTGCTGCTTTTCCCAGGACATTAACAGGGAGCTGGGTAGAAAGTGGAACAGCCAGAATTCAATCTGGTGCCCAAATGGGATGCTGCCATTGCAGGAGGCAGCTTTAGCCCCTAGGTCATAACAGTGGCCCCCTCTCCATAGAATTTTTTAAAAATATAACTTACAGGGGGCTGGCGCTGTGGCATAGTGTGTCTAAGCCCTGGCCTGCAGTGCCAGCATCCCATATGGCACGGGTTTGAGTCCCAGCTGCTCCACTTTCAATCCAGCTCTCTGTTATGGTCTCGGAAAGCAGTGAAAGATGGTCCAAGTCTTTGGGACCCTCAACCATGTGGGATACCTAGAAGAAGCTCCTGGCTCCTGGCTTTGGATAGGCGCAACTCAGGCCGTTGTAGCCATTTGGGTAGTGAACCAACAGAAGGAAGACCTTTCTCTCTATCTCTCTCTCTCACTGTCTATAACTCTACCAGTCCAAAAAAAAGCACCTCCTTCTTTAAAAAAATTTCTATTTCTTAACAAAAACTGTTTTTTAAAAAATTAATGCACATTGTTTCCCCCATGTCAACTATTTATTTCAAAAATTATTTCTGCAATATTTTTATGCAGAAGGAAATGCAAACTTGCTGCTTGTGTTGTTTTCTTTTTTTTTTTTTTTCTTTTGGACAGGCAGAGTGGACAGTGAGAGAGAGAGACAGAGAGAAAGGTCTTCCTTTGCCATTGGTTCACCCTCCAACGGCCGCCGCGGCCGGTGTGCTGTAGCTGGCGCACCGCGCTGATCCGATGGCAGGAGCCAGGTGCTTCACCTGGTCTCCCATCGGGTGCAGGGCCCAAGTACTTGGGCCATCCTCCACTGCACTCCCTGGCCACAGCAGAGAGCTGGCCTGGAAGAGGGGCAACCGGGACAGAATCTGGCGCCCCGACCAGGACTAGAACCTGGTGTGCTGGCACCACAAGACAGAGGATTAGCCTATTGAACCACAGCGCCAGCATCATTTATTGTTGTTCTTCATGTTTGTTTATGTTGAAAATATGACAGATTCTTCATTTGCAACTAATTTTACTTATTAGTAATGGATTTCAAATGTAGCTGAATGTAATGTACCAAGATTTAAATAAAATAATTTAGTTTGGAGTATTATTCTCAGTTTTCTGTATGTCCTATCATGCTCCCAATTAGAATTTTTGAATTTTTTCAAAATTTATTTTACAGGTAGAGTTACAGACAGTGAGAGAGACAGAGAGAAAGATCTTCCTTCCATTGGTTCACCCCCCAAATGGCTGCCACAGCCGGTGTTGTGCCTATCCAAAGCCAGAAGTCAGATCCTTCTTCCTGGTCTCCCATGCAGGTGCAGGGGCCCAAACACTTGGGCCATCCTCCACTGCCCTCCTGGGCCACAGCAGAATGCTGGACTGGAAGAGGAGCAATCGGGACTAGAACCCGGTGCCCATTTGGGATGCCGGCGCCACAGGCGGAGGATTAACCATGTGAGCCATGGCACAGGCCCCCCAATTATAAAATTTAAAAAATAAGAACTCTTCTCCCTTAGGATTGAAAGGATTCCTTTATTGTAAATTAATAATTTCCCTCAGTGCAAAGTCACTCATTGATGGGATACATTTCGAAGAAAGCTTAAGCAATAATATATTTCACTTATTCACCTCTTTTGTTGATTATTTTATTAGTTTAGAGACAGTTTTATTAGGAAATTCTTAGTAACATTTACAATTGCAACCAATATGCTGTATGTTGAATCTTTTCCTCCTTGTCTTTTAGTGGACCTAATTCCAAGCATAATGTTGAGGCACAGAGGGCAAACCAAGCAGCCGACTTACGAATGGCTCCATCCCTGCTGTCTGGAATAGAGGCATGAGAACTTCTGTCTGCACCTTTCTCTTAGCCGATAATTTTCCCTGGAAATCCTATTACCAGTAGCCATTTCATGAATTAGAACAATTTTAATGACTACAGGATGCATTACTTAGCAGTAAATCTAATGAGAATCAGTACTACAAAAGCAAGGCAACAAGACACAGAAATTTTCTGTTTTCTTTGAAGCAATTAAATCCAAGTTCAATTAAAGTAAATATGTATTCAGAAAACATAACACTTTTTTTGTCACAATTTCATTTTCTGTCTGCATTGTATCGTATTTTGAATTCTGTCTCCTACCTTCTGCCAATATGGAGCTTACTTGTAATTTATTTAACTCCCTGTGCTTTTCTCATTGTACAGAGACTACTAGTCGACTCTACCTTATTACCAGGACTACCAGATTGGAGCTTGTCTTGCGCTGCTGGGCCAGATCGTTAATTCTATCTGATCACATTTCCATGTATCTTTAAATATCTTTGCCATTTTGGGAAGAGAACTCAATTCATCTCTCAACTCTGAAGATTTTCTCCTTCTCGTTTCTCTCTTTCTTCAATTTTTCTGTTTTCAAATGTTAAGTGACTTTCGCAGTTCCTTCAGAATTTACTCTCTACTTGTTCACCTCTTCACAGCTCAGCCTGGAGTTCTTTCCCCTCCTTCTCTATCACTCATTCTTCTAGGGTCACAAGTTACTACCCATCCCCATATACAAAAGATGTTTTCCACTAAACTCTTAAAGTGGAATTTTAAAATCGAACTTTATATAGTAGGGAAAACCTTACTCTAACACAGAAGACTATGAAGGGAAGGAAGGGAAGAGGAAGGATGTACTTTCAGGGATTTCATGATGTGATTAATACCTGGAACCCCACACATCAGTTGTATTTGAAGAAAAAATAATCAACTTTGTATATTTTCTATAAAATATTATAATATTTCATGAGAAACCAAACAATTATTGGGGAATATGTAAAAATAACATTATTCCTTTGAAGGTAGCAATGGTAGGTATTCACACTGTAAAATCCTAAATCAAGGCAATGTATCAAAAATTATTAGTGAACTAAATCTATATGACTATTCTTTCTCCCTTTTTTATTTTAAACTTTTATTTATTTGAGAGGTGGAGTTACAGACAGAGTGAGGGGAAGACAGAGAGAAAGGACTTAAATCTACTAGTTTACTCCCCGAATGGCTGCAATGGCTGGAGCAGAGCTGACCCTAAGCCCGGAGTCAGGAGCTTCTCGAGGTCTCGCACCTGGGAGCAGGGGTCCAGGACTTGGGCCATCTTCCATTGCTTCCCCAGGCCATTAGCAGAGAACTGCATCAGAAGAGGAGCAGCTGGAACACATGGGATACAGGCACTGTAGGCAGAGCCTTAGCCTACTAAGTCATAGTGCTGGCCAATGGTATTCCTATTAATGTAGATTAAAATAGAATCTCAGACTCACCAACCTAAGTGTTCACTATTTTGGTGACTATTCTACATACTCTCGATAAATGAAGATTTGGAGCTATCACTTTTTATTCCATGTATTTTTCTTGTTTTATATTTATATCTTATAAAAGTAAACATAGAATTATAGTTTCCTGTAATGCCATATGTATTTCTACCAAGCATTCTGTGAACATTAGAATTTATGACTTTCCCATTTACTTAAGACCTAACAGCTAATGTCTGTCTGTTCATAATATTTGAGTCTGGTAGTTGTCCCATCAGAAAGGAAATGATAAATTTTATATACTCATATCGAAAAGCAAACATGTATGATTTGTAGGTAAGTTTTTAAAATTATGGTCTACTGGAAATTTACAATATTAATTGTTAGAATATTGCAACTCTTGGGCTGGTGCTGTGGCACAGTAGGTTAACCTGTGGCGCTGGCATCCCATACGGGTGCCAGTTCTAGTCTCTGCTGCTCCTCTTCCAATCCTGCTCTCTGCTGTGGCCTGGGAAGGCAGTAAAAGATGGCTCAAGTCCTTGTGCCCCTGAACCCGCGTGGGAGACCAGGAAGAAGCTCCTGGCTCCTGGCTTCGGATCAGTGCAGTTCCAGCTGTTGCGGCCATTTGTGGACTGAAGCAACAGAAGGAAGATCTTTCTCTCTGTCTCTCCTCACTGTCTGTAAGTCTACCTTTCAAATAAGTAAATAAAATCTTTTTTTTAAAAAAAATATTGCAACTCTTGAAATTTCAAACTAATAGCTTTCCCCCTTTTTCAGTTGGCTCATGTAAACCCTTAGCTTCATCATATGATTAAACAACTTATCATGAAATCTCTTAGCTTAACCAGTGTGATATTTTTAAAAATTGTGGTCTTTTTGTTGTTGTTGTTAATGCTGAGAAATTTTTTGTACTTTTCTTTCAAATAAAATTAATCTACCACCACCACATCCTTCACATTTTCTTCTTGTAGAATATCTTTGATCTGAAAACTGAGAATTCTTTTTTTTTGTACTCTTTACATTTTATGGATACACCATCCCTTTTTATCACTTTGTCTTCTTGTTAAAATTCATCATTCGAATCACCTAACTCTATGATATATTCTTGAGGTATTCATACGGTATGATTTGACTCATGTATTTGGTACTTTCAAAAACTATTGTATTATTGGCCGGCGCCGTGGCTCAGTAGGCTAATCCTCCTGCTGTGGCGCTGGCACACCAGGTTCTAGTCCCGGTCGGGGCACCAGATTCTGTCCCAGTTGCCCCTCTTCCAGGCCAGTTCTCTGTGGCCCAGGAGTGCAGTGGAGGATGGCCCAAGTGTTTGGGCCCTGCACCCTATGAGAGACCAGGATAAGCACCTGTCTCCTGCTTTCGGATTGGCGCGGTGCGCTGACCGCAGTGTACTGGCCGCGGTGGCCATTGGAGGGTGAACCAACGGCAAAGGAAGACCTTCCTCTTTGTCTCTCTCACTGTCCACTCTGCCTGTCAAAAAATAAAAAAAAAACACACCAGATTCTTGTGCTTACTGTATATTGCTAGTATCTTATCTCTTTTCCTGAAATTGTATTGGATTTATTTCTAGCTCAGTCCTTTCCACTAATTTTGGTTATCTTCATAAAAATTCTCCACTGGGTATCTTTTGTTTTCTTTTTTCTTTTCTGGGCTATGTTTGAAGTAACTATAATATTCAAATATCTATTTATTTAGCAACTCCCTTTGCCTGAGACTCCAATTATACAGGTATCATTTCACTACTTATAGTCATACATCAAAGTGTCTGCTCATTTTTCTTCATTTTGTAAAAAAAAATCTTGGGTTTTTAAAGCATTCTTTTGCAATGTCTTACTTTCATTGGTCTTTTCTTCTGCAAGACCAATCTGCTGTTAACCTCCTCTAGTATACTTTTGTACTAGTTTCATCTATATTTTCTAGTATATTTTTATGCTAGTTTCATCTACAGTTTTTTTTTTTTTTCATTTCTCCTACTACTTTCCTCACCAATACCAGCCCCCAATACTTTGTTAAATTTTCATGCTTACAGATATGGCTTCTCCAACACTGGCCAGGTCACCTGCCTTTTAGAGCTAAGATTCTACATATAGCTAGATCTTTGAGAAGACTAGCATTTTATAACCTTGACCACACTGAGGTCCTTGTCTATCATTCAAGACACTCATCTATGAATTCATCTTCTCACATTTTGGTCAGTTTAAGTTGCGTTATTTTACTCTTAATTATAGGCAATACTCATCTGGTTCTCTGCATGCATGATAATTTCAAAATTGAAAAAAGTATGTTCTTGGGTGCTAGATAATAAAGTAGTTCTGTAAAGAGCAATGCATTTTGGTCTGATGTGCAATTAGGTAACCTTGGCTTGGTTTGGCACTTTTTTAAAAAAAAATTGAAATGCAAAATGCAAAATACATACCTAGAATTATACAGATAAATGAGATTTTGTCCTGTGACCACTCTTAACAAACATTCAAATTAAAAACAAACCATTACTAGTAAGGTTTGAAGTTTCTATAAGTTTTAGCATGACCAATCCATTTACTCTAGGACTTGCTTTGTTTCACCAATAAGGTGGCAATATTTTGAGAAATGTGCCCAGTGTCCAGTGTATAAAGAATTATATGTCCTTTTCATTATTGTCTAATTAGAACACTGATTTTTCCAACTTTTGTGGGATCCAGGAATAATTCAAGCTCATGCTTGCTGGTGTGATCTTTACCCTAGCCTCAGGTAGTTTCTTCTTAAGCATACTAGATTACTCAGCTACACACTCAAGAGCATTCCTCTAAAGATACTTGGATCTTTTTTTTTTTTTTTTTTTTTTTTAGGACAGCCTTTTCCCCCAGTAATGTGTTTCACAAGTTTTAGAAAGTTTAGCTTTCCTGAATCCACATATCTGTCTCCTGTCTTGAGTGAGATTCAGAAGTTCTACATGTTCTACATATTTCACCCCCGTTGCAGCGGTGAGGAATTTGCCTTTGGCATTATTCTGGGGCAAGAAAAGGGAAAAGAATAACAGGCTAGATCTATTTCTGTCAATCTACCCTTTTCATCTCATCTCCTACCATCTTCCCTTTCGAATAATGTTCATTTTTTTCCAGCATTATTTCAAAAAACTCTTCTTGGAATTCTCACAATATTTTGTTTCCTCCATGTGGAAGCCCATGCTGATCTCAATAACTTTTCTAGGATTGATTTTATAGAGGGAGATGGCAGCCTTTCTTAATTCATTATCTTTGTTTAAAAGATTGTATTTATTTATTTGAGAGGTAGAGTTACAGACAGTAAGAGAGAGACAGAGAGAAAGGTCTTCCATCAGCTAGTTCACTCCCCCAAGTGGCCACAATGGCTGGGGCTGAGCCAATCCAAAACTAGAAGCCAGGAGCTTCTTTTGGGTCTCCTATGTTGGTGTAGGGACCCAAATACTTGGGCCACCTTCTACTGCTTTCCCAGGCCAGTAGAGAGCTGGATCAGAAGAGGAGCAGCTGGGTCTAGAACCGGCGCCCATATTGGATGCCAGTGCTGCAGGTGGACGCTTTAATCCACTACACCACAGCGCCAGCAAGAAGTATTTTTCTATAGTCCCTCATCATCCTATTTGCATAACATCCACCATTCATATGTTTCTCTATGTCTACTTTTTGGTTTTAACTTTATTTTTATAGTCGTTTGCAGCAAAGTGAAACTTGACTAGACTTTCAATTACAAAGGTCTTTTATGCAGAGAAAAAAAGACTCAAGCAAAAGCTACTGAAGCTTTTTTTTTTTTTTACTTAAGCAAAAGCTACAAGGTGAGTTATGAGTGTAGATAGATGACCCAGTATAGACAAATTAATATATGGACATCAAGACTATATGAACAGTGGGTTTTATATTTAAGATAAAAATATCTGTGGATTGTATGGAGAACAATTTGAGAAGGAATTTCAGAATCAAAAGCATAAATATCAGTTAAGTAAGTTAGTTAGTTATAAGGTCTGGATAATAGCAAAAAGTTATGAGAGAGAGTGTTTAATTAACTTTTGGTAAACTTATCGAGTTTAGGCAATAACCAAATGTGAAACATGAGGTAGAACAAATAGCTCTCATGTTACTGGTTTGTATATTGGGATGAATAAAGTATCTTGTCAATTGAAATAAAGAAAAGAGGAAGATGAGATTCATCAGTAAAAGGAACTTTTGTTGAATTTAAATATATGTGAAGATGCTGGCATTGTGGCACAGCAAGTTAAGCCACCACTTGCAACTCAAGACCCAACTGTGAAGACCTAAGTACTGGGGCCCCTGATAACCATGTGGGAGACCAGAGAGGAGTTCCAGGTTTTAGGCTTTGGCTTAGCCCACATTTCTCTCTCTCGCTCTCTCTCCTCCTCCCCCCCACCCCCCCGCTCTCCTCTTCCTCCTCCTCCTCCACCTCCTCCTCCTCCTCCTCCCTAATTCCCCTCCCTATGAGGCTGGCATTTAGCCTGAATTTCTTACCCAAGGTTGCAGGGTACAAATCTAGGCTTCTGGCTCATGATTCTACCTTACTAATAATGCAGACCCTAGGAGGAAGCTGTTGATGGCCCAAGTAGTTGGGTCCCTGAGACTCATGTGGAGGAGTCAGACTGAATTTCTAACTCATGACTTTGACCAGGCCCAAATACAGCCATTGTGGACATTTGAGCAATGAACTAGAAGATGGGAGCTGTCCCTGTCTGTCTCTGACTGGCCTTTTGACTCTCAGATAAATTTTTAAAATAAAAAAAAAAAAACACTTAAATATCAGTGAAACAGACAGATGGAAGTCTCAGGTTTGTAGGAAAGGGTGATTGTAGGTTGTAATTCAGAATAGAATAAGTTCAGGTACTAACCCAAAAGGCTATATATTGTTGGTCTTCCCATCTCATCAGGTTTGTATAACATAAATTTACTTTCTTAAATTCAATGTCCATCTCTTGAATATTAAATATTGATGAGAAGATTAAATGGCAAAATTGTATATTAAAGGCAATGCATATTTCTATAATGAAAGAGAATTACATTTGCTCCAAGATGAAGCTAATTTATGATTATCTTCATAGTAAGCATTTTATTTTTAAAGATTTATTTATTTATTGGAAAGTCAGTTACAGACAGAGGGAAAGACAAAGAGAGAGGTTTTCTATTTGTTTTTTGTTTTTTTTTTTTGTTTTTTTTATGTTATTGATTTTAAAATATAATTTTAAATGATTAAAGAAATACTGTTGATTTCTGATATAACTCTGACACATGCTTTTATGGGGGACTTATTTTTAAACTTTTATTTAATGAATATACATTTTCAAAGTTCAGATAATGGATTACAATGCCCCCCCATAACTTCCCTCCCACCCACAACACTCCCTTTCCCACTCCCTCTCCCATTCCATTTGAACCCACACAGAAAGACGAAGTGCAAAATACTGTTTGAGTACTAGTTATAGCATTAAATCACATTGTACAGCACATTAAGAACAGAGATCCTACATGAGGAGTAAGTGCACAGTGACTCCTGTTGTTGACTTAACAAATTGACACTCTTGTTTATGGCATCAGTAATCACCCTAGGCTCTTGTCATGAGCTGCCAAGGCTATGGAAGCCTTTTGAGTTCGCCGACTCTGATCATATTTGGACAAGGTCATAGTCAAAGTGGAAGTTCTCTCCTCCCTTCAGAGAAAGGTACCTCCTTCCTTGATGACCTGTTCTTTCCCCTGGGATCTCACTCACGGAGACCTTTCATTAAGATCATTTTTTTTTTTTTTTTTGCCAGAGTGTCTTGGCTTTCCATGCCTAAAATAGTCTCATGGGCTTTTCAACCTGATTTGCATGCCTTAAGGGCTGATTCTGATGCCAGAGTGCTGTTTAGGACATCTGCCATTCTATGAGTCTGCTGTGTATCCTGCTTCCCATGTTGGATCGTCCCCCCCCCGCCTTTTTTTTTAATTCTATCGGTTAGTATTTGCAGACACTAGTCTTGTTTATGTGATCCCTTTGGTTCTTATTCCTATCATTATGATCAATTGTGAACAGAAATTGATCACTGGGACTACTAGTGAGATGGCATTGGTACATGCCACCTTGATGGGATGGAATTGGAATCCCCTGGTATGTTTCTAACTCTACCGTTTGGGGCAAGTCAGCTTGAGCATGTCCCGAATTGCACATCTCTTCCCTCTCTTATTCCCACTCTTATATTTAACAGGGAACACTTTTCAGTTAAGTTTCAGCACTTAAGAATAATGACTTACCCCAAACGGTAGGATCTTTGTCCTTAGTGTGCTGTACATTGAGATTTAATGCTATAACTAGTACTCAAACAGTATTTTTCACTTTGTGTTTCTGTGTGGGAGCAAACTGTTGAAATCTTTACTTAATGTATGCTAAACTGATCTTCTGTACATAAAGAGAATCGAAAATGAATCTTGATGTGAATGGAGGGGAGAGGGAGTGGGAGGGGGAATGTTGCAGGTGGGAGGGATGTTATGGGGGGGAAGCCATTGTAATCAATATTCTGTACTTTAGAAATTTATATTCATTAAATAAAAGTTTTAAAAAAAGAATAACTGTGTATTAAGTACAGAATTCAACCAATAGTATTATGTAGAACAAACAAAAAAATACTCAAAGGGATAAAGCATTGAGTTGTTTATCAACAGTCAGGGCAAGGGCTGATCAAGTCACTGTTTCTCATAGTATCCATTTCACTTTAACAGGTTTCTTTTTTGGTGCTCGGTTAGTTGTCACCAATCAGGGAGAACATATGATATTTGTCCCATTGAGACTGGCTTATTTCACTCAGCGTGATGTTTTCCAGATTCCTCCATTTTGTTTCAAATGACTGGATTTCATTATTTTTTACTGTTGTATAGTATTCTATAGAGTACATGTCCCATAATTTTTTTATCTGGTCTTCTGTTTTTGGGTATTTAGGTTGATTGCAGGTCTTAGCTATTGTGAATTGAGCTGCAATAAACATTAAGGTGCAGACAGCTTGTTTGTTTGCCAATTTAATTTCCTTTGGTTAAATTCCAAGGAGTAGGGTGGCTGGGTTGCATGGTAGGGTTATATTCAGGTTTCAGAGGAATCTCCAGACTGACTTCCATAGTGGCTTTACCAGTTTGCATTCCCACCAACAGTGGGTTAGTGTCCCTTTTTCCTCACATCTTCGCCAGCATCTGTTGTTGGTAGATTTGTGTATGTGAGCCATTCTAACTGGGGTGAGGTGAAACCTCATTGTGGTTCTGATTTGCATTTCCCTGATTGCTAGTGATCTTGAACATTTTTTCACGTGCCTGTTGGCCATTTGGATTCTTTTCTATTTGTTGGTTCACTTCCCAGATGGCCACAATGGCCAGAGCTGTGCCAAGCCAAAACCAAGATCCAGGAAGTTCAGCCTGGTGCCCTTTATGAGTAGCAGGGACCCAAACAGTAGAGCCATCCTCACTTCATTTTTCAAGTTATCAGTAGGAAGTTAGGCTGAAGTGGAGTAGCCAGTACACACATTGTCACCCATATAGATGATAGTGTCACATGAGATGGCTTTACCTGCTACACCACGATGTCAGCCTCCAAAATAAACACTTTAGAAGAAAGACTTTACTTCTTAGATATGTAGCATGGAAAATGACCCTTAGTCATTTGAAGAAAGTTTCTATTCTGCAGAATACAAAGCTCTTCATTCTTTAAGAAGCGTTAAAAAAGTCACCGAATGACTTGACTTTACCTATGAGTTCCAGTATTCTCATGTATCATCCCTTTGATGTGACCCTAAGGAAGAGGAAATTCATTACGAACGTGTCAAATGCTTTCATTTTTCCCTTTGACATGTAATGTGTTCCAAGAAAAGCCAACAGCAACAACAACTCAGCTGAAAACCTAAATATTAACATGTGGAATCAGAACTTAGATAATTTGTAGACTGTGTATCATATAAACAGTGGTGTTTGGTACACACAATAGAACATGGTTCTAAATGTGAGAAAGGTGAAGAAAGCACAGCTCTTCTTTTTTCTTTTAACATAACAGAGAGAGACGGCGCTCTATTATTTTCAAACTTGCTGTCTCTTTAACTTTAGTCCTGATATTATATTTACTTTACAATCAGCTCTATTAGGATGTTTCTAACATTTTGACATTATATCCTGCATCCAGATGTGTTGAATATTCCAAAAGAACACTTTGTACAGATAAGATACAATTAGGGGTGCCAAAAGCTGTCTCTGTGTGGAGAAAGATGTGCGAATGATAGTTTACTGTGTCATCATCTAGGCTTGGGGATTGACAATTACACTGAGGTTACATCTACAATTTAGTTCATAGATCTTTTTATAACAACTGAGTTTAAATGGACAGATAAAATATAGATAACAAGTCTTTTAGCCAAGAGTTGAAACCTTTTTAATCACAAAAAATCAGGGTAATTCTGCTATGTTTTGAAACAGACAATTTCTGGGTGAGATAGCACCTTTTGCATTGTGTTCTAAAAGCAAACCTGTACACCAAATTACTGAAACCAGACAATCAGTATTCCTGTACATCTAGAGTTAAAAGCACATTTTACCATTGATTTCTGAGAATGAAATTAACCCTATAATGAAAGAGCATATATATAAGTATTCTGATATATACAATATATAAACATATTGATTATATAGAAAATACTTGTCTACTCTTTCAAAGTTCAACTCCCTTAAACTTTGCAGAAAAAAAAATCCTATGTTAAAGAAAAGTTATACAACTGTTAAAATATCAAGTTTTATTCCTGATACAAACATTAATACAGGAAACAAAAATTCTTTTATTGTGCATTTCCTGTTTTAGAAAATAGAGTAGTCAGGAAGTATCAATAGGAAATGATTGAATAATTGACAGAATATTGAATTATTGAACAAGGCAAGTTCCCATAAATAATTTTTTGTCATAGGATGGTTGTGACAAACAACCTAGATTGAAAATTACTTTTTAATAACAGGAAAATATGAAAATTTAATTAACAAGCATTTTTAAAATAGAAAAATATCCTGTATTTCCATTATTCAATACCTTTTACTGCCATGCTTTTGGCTTTCCTCCATAGACAAATGTAAAATATTTTACTGGTTATGAAAATTAATATTAATCTGTTAAATGTTACTACTTATTTTTTCTTAAAACTTGGGAAAATCTTGTTCCTACTATAACACTTTAATTTCTTTTAACTATTCTCTGATATAAACCTTTCATGAGTTGTGTGGCACCACTTTTTTGGAGTTTTATTAATAGGGAAAAGATATTCAAGTAAGAGTTCCTTGTTTAAAAATTCTTCTGATACACTGTTTTCTTTCCTACAAATAATTCATGGGGCATTGAAAAAAATCGTGTTTTTTTTATTCTCTAGGTCTCAAAAAAGTAACTAAAACTTATATTGAATATATTCTCTGGACAGTATCCTAGCAACAGTCTTATACACTGCTGTTTTGTCATGTCATTCTAGGAAATAACAGGAATATTCAGTCAATATTTTTAAGCACTTTTTATCTGTCAATCTTTTTCTAAATACTTTATATATTATTTAAATTAATTTAAAAACAACATAAATAGAGCATCAGAATGTTTAAATTTCCCCAGGCCATTGTCTTTAAGCAAATTTTTATTTAATATCAATTCTAACTCCAGACCCTTTGTAGGTATAATCACAGACTGGTACACTGTTATGGTTTGAATGTCTGACTTCCAGAATTCAGATGTTGCCAATGTGTTAAGAGTAATAAGAGCTGGGGTCTTTAGAAGGTGATCAGGTCATAAGCCTTCCTCCCTCATGAATGGGCTTAAGGCTCTTTTGAAAGGGGCTTCACTCTGCTTTAACCTCTTATGCACTTCTGGTTTCTCCCATGTGAGAAGACAGAATTTTTTCCTTCTAAAAGATTCAGACCTAGCTAGATGAACAAGCCTGCTAGTACCTTAATCTTGAACATCCCAGCCTCCAAAACTCAGAGGAATAAATCTGCATTCTTTATAAATTACTCAGTGTCAGGTATTCTGCAATAACGACACAAAAAAACCAAGACCTGTGAGAGAAACGCATATTTTGAGTGCAACTGAAGCATGATTGGTCAAATTTGACAAACCTATAGATTATGTCAGAGGTACAGTAAGTTTTACCATCAAATGCAGAAAAGCCAGCAATCATAAGTGTGATAGATTAAATTTTTCTTGAGTAAAATTGATATTTAAGTGTATTTTATCGAAAGTGATCTTCCATTCCAATGTGATCCTAACCATCTTTCTGTATTTCCAGAATGTAGGATGGACTTTCCCATAGCAGGTGCCCCAGATATGTAAATTATAATCAGAAGTTTCAGGCAGAGATTGTATCATAGCAAGTTGAGCTTGCACTTGGCATGTCCACATCTTAAATTAGAGTGCTGGTTGAAATCCTGCTACTCTGCATCCATTTCAATTTCCTCTCTATGATGGTCCAGATAGTTGGATCCCTGACACTCACATTGGAGACATGATGGATTTCTGGGCTCCTGGATTCTGCCTGGCCTAACTTCAGCTGTTGCAGGCATTTGGGAAGTGAACCAGAAGATGGAAGATCTCTGTCTCTCTGTGTCTGCCTTCTGTTTTGCTCTGCCTATTGTGGTGGAATGAGGTGAAAAGTTCATGCCAAGATGGCCACCGAGGTGAAAATGTCATGTCAAGATGGCTGCTGACAACAGAAACTGCCTGGCAACGGGCCGTGATTGGATGGCTTCGGAAACCACATGACAACAGAGGAAACCACATGACAACAGAACCTGACTGATGGCAGGCCATGATTGGATGGTTTCAGAAACTGCCTGGCAACAAGAGCCTGACTGGCAACAGGCTGTGATTGTATGGCTTTGGAAACTGCCTGGCAACAGGCTGTGATTGGTTAGGGCATAGACCACCCCTTGACCGGATTGGCTGGCTTTGGCTATATAAGCAGCTGTAGCAACTGAAATAAATGAGTCTGTGGGCTGCTTGCCTCAGGCCCGCTTTCACCCGACTCCCGGGGTCTGTGTGGTGACTCCCCACCTCTTGCCCCCAGCACGCTCCTCCTCTCAGAACGAATCCTCTCAGAAAAAATCAACAGCAACATCCTATCAAATTAATTAATTAAGTGCCCCTTAATTTAGACCTGTCATGTGATTTCACTCCTAGGAATTTATGCAAACAAAAAGAAATCAGCATATGAAATTGTTATGTGTGCCCACATGTTCATTACAACTCAATTCACAATAGCTAAAATATGGAATCTACCCAGATGTTCATCAACTGTAGACTGGTCAAAGAAATTATTGTTATTATACACTATGGAGTACTACTCAGCTATAAAAAATGAAATCCTGTCTTTTGCAACAAAATGGATGCAACTGGAAGCATTATACTTAGTGCAATAAGTCAGTCCCAAAAAGACAGATACCATATGTTTTCCCTGATCTGGGGTGACTAATGGAGTATCTAAAATGTAATGTATTGGAGTGAAATGGACATTTTGAGATTTGGTGATCATTTATAGCCCTTTTCTCTACTATTGAGAAAATGGCGAGGCCAAGGCAACTTTGGCTGGCAAACAAGGTCACAGCAGAAGGTCTGTCTCAGCAAGGCATGAGGAGGACAGCTGCAGTCCTCTTGGTGGTTTTAGGTTTGTTGGGAACTACACTCTGCTTAAGATAGCCGGAGCTTCCTGGTGGTCCTGCTAAGGATTGTGGTATTCCTAATTTTAGGGAAGAGTGCTTAGTTTCAAAATCCCCAAAATGCCCATTGCTTTGTAGAATTATAATCAAGTCAAATGTTAGTGTTGGTGAAGGGGTTGATGCTTTACGTGAGGTCGAGCTGTTAGTGGGAAAGAATTAAAAGGCAACAGGCTCCCTAGTATATGCTTCCCACTAAAATGAAGATAAATGTTATTAAAGCTTTAATTCAATATATGCTACAAATACTACAATGGTTAGGATGTCAAAACTGTGGAGTAAATCTAAGTGAACATTTAGATAAATACAATAAAGAAATTGAAGAGTTACAGAAAGAACTGCATAAGAGGAGATACATTTTAAAAAGGACCTGCTTTAAACATTGGATCTTCTAATAAAGATTAGATTAGGAAGGTAATACTCCAGCTTGTGCAACCAATTTCTGTGTAACTCAGCAGCACTCCAGGCCTTGGCTTGTGTGGGCAGCCTGTTATCTCATGCCTCTCTATGATTGTAACCCATGCTCTGAATATGCCCTTGAACATCAAAGAAATTGTAACTAGATGTAGACATAGAATCTAGAGTCAACATAAAGTACAAGGTCAATGGTTCTAAGAAAATGGACAGCATATTGTTATTGTAAGAAGAATCATTATGTGATTTATGATATAAAAGTAAAGTCAGGTGCTTGGGAGCCAGAGTCATGCCTTCTGTCTTGCTGTGAGTGTCTCATTTCTTTCTGCACCGACACCTCTCTCAACTTTGGGAACTCCTGGACTGGCTGAAGCTGGAATCTGGCAAGGAACAGTGTTTTTTCCTTCATACTATTTGTTGGTCTCTTTACTTAGTATAGAGTTAACCTTATGAGTATAAAGTAAACTGAAAATCGATCTTTGGAAAAATTAATAGGAGAGAGAGAAGGAAGAAGGGCGGGAGCATGGATGGGAGGGAGGGTAGGGCGGGAAGTATCACTTTGTTCCTAAATCTGTATACATGAAATACGTGAAATTTGTATACCTTAAATTAAATAAAAAACAATTGAATTATTACTTGATACATTAGCATTTCTATTTTTTACTATGGGATAAATATCTAACAATGAAGCACACAAGAAAGCAACATTGCACATGTAACTTGTAAGCACATTTGATGTAGTCTGCACCATAATGAGGTAGTTATTTGAACCTCACAGTCTGTGATGAGTCATTTGTTCAAGCTGATCCAGCTGGCACAGTTCGCTACTGGTTATAACATATGATATGGGCCCAAGCCTTTAAAAAACACAAATTAAAGTGTGTGTGTGTGTGTGTGTGTGTTTTAACCTCACTGACGTGTTTTTGTATTCAGCAGCCAGTGGAAACTCTGTAATTGTGTATCTTTCAGGTGAATATTATTTCAAGGAAATATGAAAAGGTATTACCTTTTATGCACATATAGTGGTCTCCTACTCTACAGTATATATATTTCCTAGTTTTGATGATATGGAGCACTTCCATTAGCTGATATAGCCAAGACAACTTTCTTACATGAAGATCAGAAAATCAGACTTGTCTTTTAGAATTTGTCTACCTTCCTCCTTCACTTTGCATTGCTGATACAGCATAATTAAACCTTCGCAGAATTATCTTCAATGATTTTTTCTCCAGTTAGTAAAAACAAGTCAAATAATAAGGGCCTTTGCGTATATTTATCTGAAAGGATTTCCACAATTATCCTAACTCATGCTTAGCAATGTTTCCTTCCTTTTTCTTTTTCTCAGCAGTCAAATTTCCATAAACCACTCAGAATATCTAATTAGAAAAACAAACAGCCTTCATACACGCGAAAAATCCTTTGCATGTTGTCTCATGGGATGTACAATTGAAATTATCGTGCTGTGTTGTGTGATTTTTGCTATTTTATAATGAACTGAGTATGTGTTAAAAAGAAAAGAACAAAAATCCTTAAAGATTGACCTTGGTTTATAGTTTTTTGAATGCACAAAATATTATGCTGTACCATATAATTTTATGGAAATTTGATACAAAACTTTATTTAATTTATACACTAAGTTATGATAACTCTAGGCTTTCTAGTCTGATTTATGCTGCAAAAATAGTAGGAAAAGCAGACATTATTTTGTGGTCATGCTCAGTAATTGCTACATGCTGTAAAGATTGTGCTGTGTTAAATCGAAATAATTACAAAGTTATCTGTAGAATATGACATGCTTTCTTTTCTCCTGGGATGGCACATCGGAACAGAAATTCTAAAATTTCACTTAAGGTGATAATATCCCTCCAATTAATTTTGAAATATGTGAGCACCAGACAAGAGAGAATACTAGCAGTGCAGTGAAGCAATCGTGTCCTAGATTTGTGAAGCATATGATATATGAATAAAGACTCACCTTGGCTGACCCCAGAAAGGAAGATAGTCATTAGGATATATGGCAACCTGTCATTGTTCATCTTATATTAACTAATATATAATATATGTGTCTCAGGAGAAACATCAAAAAATGAATAGTAAAATAACCAGGCAATTTAAAAAAAAATGGTTGCTCTGGAGATTTTGTCTTTTTATCTCTTTTTTAAATTCATATTTCTTTATGGGGTTTGTTATCACTTATATCTATGTCATTGATGGTTTAACTGATGCACATATTCACTATCCAAATATGCATTGCTTATTTATAATAAAATATGTGTAAAATCAAGCTATTCTTGATTAGTATTGGGTATGGTGAAACTATATGAAATTTAAGAAATATTTTCCAGAAATTTAGTTAAAATCAATAACATCTGAAGGCATTCTTGTTTGCTTTCTCTCTTATCAGTGATGACTTACCCTGTCTTGAGATTTTCAAGGAATCCGGTTTTGATATATAGTGTTTTTGTATGCCAAATTCATGTCTTTTTTAATTTAACAGAGTTAGAGTGAGAGAGAGAGAGAGAGAAAGGTCTTCCCTCTGCTGGTTCACCCCCCAACTGGCCGGTATGGCCAGAGCTATGCTGATCCGAAGCCAGGAACCAGGTGCCTCCTCCTGGTCTCCCATGTGGGTATAGGGGCCCAAGCACTTGGGCCATCCTCCACTGCCCTCCTGGGCCACAGAAGAGAGCTGGACTGGAAGAAGAGTAACCAGGACTAGAACCTGGCGCCCATGGGTGATGCCAGTGCCACAGGCGGATAATTAACCAAGTGAGCCATATTCATGTGTGTGCGTGTGTGTGTGTGTGTGTGTGTGTAAGTGGTAATGTTTTCTTATGACTACTGTTAAAACACATTTGCTATGAGAAAAGTCCATAAATTCATTTTTAAGAAGACATTTAGGGAAAGTTTAGTAAAACTTTCACAAATAACCACATTGACATTAGATTTTAATAATGACTATATATGTATATGTATGTAGATCATACTGCTTATATTATTTCTCTACTTGTATCTCTTAGTATATTACATAGCATAAAATTTGTGATGATTTTCAAGAACTAAAATGCCTCACATGATCTGTTCTGACCTGTCAACATTTCTAAACACATCTTCTACTCTGCTGCTTAATTTGTATGATTCAGTCAGTGACCATTTTGTTATTTTTCAGTTTTTTTTTCATTCTATTTGAAAGCTGGTTCAGATTGAGGTAGGGGGACAGCAATTGAATGAGAGATCTTCCGTCCCCTGTTTTAGTCCCACAAACAGCCAATAGCCAAGAACCTGGAACACATTCCTCCTGGTCAACCACATGAGTGGCAGGGACTCTTCACCAGTGTCTGTTGGGGTACATGTTAGCAGGAAGGCGGGAAGGAAATAGAGTAGCCAACATTCAAACCAGTCACTCCCATATGGGATACAGAAGTCCCAAGAGATGACTTAACACCTGCACTACACACTGTTTACTAAGGATGCCAATTTTATATTTATTCTATGGATCTTTGCTGTTGCTATTCCCTCTGCTTGGAAATATCTGTTCCTAGATTATGTATTATTGAATCTTTATTGTCATTTAATTATCAGCTCTTTTATCTTCTCAGACAGGTACAAATTAAATTTGTCTCCTATTTTCTATGCAATAATTTTCATAAAGAAATACTATTACATATTATTTACAATATCTATCATTGCCTCGAACACCCATTTTTGTTTCAGTGTTGACAATAAAATTTTCATCTTATATAGCAATTGTATATATTTAGTGCTTATATCAGTGAATATATGTCAATAATAATTAATGTGTAGTGAAACATATAGGTGAAATTTTGATGTAGAGTAGTTGTGTGGACTCGATCTATCTCTTCAAAGATTAATTATTGATTTAAAAGGGAAAATGTAATTTTAAAAAGAAGACATCTTGTAAGTACTAGTATGGCCAGCAGATCAAATGTAATACAACCGTCAATAGGACAAAACTGGCATCATGATCCTTTTAATATGATACATTACCTCCACTGTGATATAGCCTTGACTAAACAAGTTCCGAGTCGGTGAACTCAAGGGGCTTCCATAGCCTAGACAGCTCATGGCAAGAGCCTCGGGTGATTGCTGATGCCATAAATAAGAGTGCCAATTGTTAAATCAACAATGGGAGTCACTGGGTACAGGCTCCCCACGTAGGATCTCTGTCCTTACTGTGTTTTACTATGAAACTTAAAAATACACTACTAGTCGAACAATACCATATACCTTGTGTGGTTGTGTGAGGGCAGCCTGTTGAAATCCTTGCTTAGTGTATACTAGGTTGATCTTCTGTATATGAAGATAATTGAAAATGAAACTCGATGAAGGGCGGGATAGGAGAGGGAATAGGAGAGGGGAGGGCCACGGGAGGGAGTGAGGTTGGAGGGGGGGAAGCCACAACAATACAAAAGTTGCACTTTGTAAATTCACATTTCTTACATAATAAAAAAAAACTAAAAAAAGAATTAATACTGTTTTGATGTTATCTAAGCAAAAATGAATAACCTGAATTTCATCATGGAAAAATACCAAATATGCTCAAATTGAAGGATTTTTCAACAATTAACTGACCAATAATCTTTAAAACTCATAGTTTCAGAGATGAAAGAACACAGACTGATTATTTCAAATTAGACTAGATTTCATTGAAACAGAACAATTTTCCAAGGAAAGTGTTGATATAGGATTTGTAGCAAAATTTTGCTGTTGGTTTTGTACTGTGCGGATCAGGGGAAAGTAATGCAATAGAAGAGGGCAAAAAATTGAAGTCCCTATTAAGGGACTTGATGCAAAAGTTAAGGAAAATGTTTAGTATTATGCATTCTAAAAATTGTTGCCACTAAAATAAACATATTCTTAAAATATTTATTTTTTAAAAGGGGATATTGGATATACACATGCAGAAGAATGTGCCTAGACCTCTCTCACTGTTGAAAAAATATCAGCTCAAAGTAAATGAAATACCTCAATGTAAACTTTGAGATAATTAGGAAAGAAAAAAAATGAGGAAAACACTTCAGTTGTTGGAATGGGAAAGGATTTTCTGGATCAGACCACAAACACACAGAAAATTTAAAAAAAAAGATAAATTATATTTCATCAAACCAAAGAGCTTTTGCATAAGGAAACAATAAACAGAGTGAAGACATAATCTATAGTTTGGGAGGAAACATTTTCAGCTCTACATCTAACAAGTGGTTAATATCCATACTATATAAAGAATTCAAACAGCTCAATAGCAAAAATCCAAAACAATCCAGTTTTGGAATTTTCAGTAGACACTAACAGACATTACTCAAAGGAATACATACAAATGGTCAATAGGTACATGAAAAATCCTCAGCATTCCCAATTACCAGAGATATATAAACCAAGATAATAATTGGATATCACCTCATTTCAATAAGATTGGTTGTTATCAAAAAGACAAAGGCAACGAGTGTTGGCAAGTACGTGGAGAAAAGAGAACAACTATACATTGTCAGTGGGAACACAAATTAATATAGTCATTGTGGAAAGCAATATGGAGGTTTTACAAAAAAATAGAACTGTTTACTATGTGGTCCAGCAATCCCACTCTGGGGTATATCTGCACTCCCATATTTATTGCAACACTATTCAAAGTAGCCATGAAATGGAAATAATCATAATGCCAATCTAGTGATTACTGGATAAAGGAATACTTTACATATACACAATGGTTACTATTTAGCCATAAGATGGATGAAATCTTGTCATTGCAACAACATGGATGGAACTGGAGGTCACTATGTTAAGTAAAATAAACATCATAGAAAGACAAATATCACTTGATCTCACTCATATCTGGAGTCTAAAAATGTAAGTAATGACACAGAAGTTAAAAATCTACCAGGAGACTGTGGAAGTAAGGATTGGGAAAGGTTGATTGAGTCATACTAGCTTATAACTAGATAGGAGAAAGAAGTTCTGTGGTATATTGAATAGCAAAATTAGATAATGTTAATTTATTGTACATTAATCTTTATATTAAAAAAAGCACCTAGGGATGGGCATTTTGGCACAAAGGGTTAAACCACTAGTGGGAACATCCATATCCCACATCAGTCTCCCTGGTTGGAGTTCTGGCTACTCCGTATTTCCATCCAGTTTCCTCCTAATGCACTTGGGATGAAGCAAATGATTTCAAGAGCATTTGGGTTTCTGACAGATTGAGTTCCTGTCTTCAGACTCTGGCCTGACACAGCCTTAAGGAATTTGGGTAATGAATTAGCAAATCTCTTTCTCTCTCTCAGTCTGCTACTCTGCCTTTGAAACTAATACATAACTCTTTTTTAAAAAAACTACATTATAGGATTTTTGATTTTTTTCTCTATAAAAATGTTAAATTCTTTTAAGGATAAATATATATTGTAGTTGAATATTATACAATGCATATATGTAACAAAATATTACATAGCATTCCAAAATATATAAAATTTTTATTTCTGTAAAAATTTAAAAAAACACTTTTAAAAAAGTAAGTAACAATATGGCAGAGAAACAAAGAGAGAATATTTTCCAATCCTATGCCTCACTCCCTAAATGTCTTTAACAGGGAGAGTGGGCCTGGCCAAAGCCAGAAGCTGGTAAGTCCACTGTGGTCTCCCACATGGGTTGCCTAGACCCAACCACTTCAGCCATCACATTCTGCCTCTGAGCGGGTCCTTCAGCAGGAAGCTGGACTTGAGCTGTCCTGAAAGCAGAGGCAGATTCTTTGTATTTAGTGATTAAAAATGGGAAGCCAAGGACAAATTGCAAGGCTCGAATAGGATGGGGAAAATACACTGAAGCAGTCCATTGAATACCGTTTCTTGCAGGCAGAGGGAACATTGCTCTACGCTACTGAAGCAGGCCGTTAAGTTGTGGTGGAAAGGGTCTGGAAGAGGTTTTGAGAGAATTCTTGGGTAGTCTAAGAGGCAACAAAGCAAACTGGATGCAGCAGTGAAAGGAAGAGATCAGTTTTTTATTTTTTTCTCAAAAATCTTAGTGTCTCTAGGATGAAGAGATGCTGACTCCAGATTAGTAAGATTCCATAATGAGGACAATTAATCATATACTAACAGGCATTAGATTGACACGGATCAGTTCCCACAAATTCAGGGCAATGGCCAACACCATAAATCAGGATGGAAGATGTATGTATGAGTTTCCAGAGAGATATTTAAATATCATATTTACATACAATGTCTTACAATGACTTTAGAAGTGTCATACTATTTCTGTTATGATCTATTTAAATTTGTAAAAAAAATTATTTATTTTAAAGGCAGAGTTACGGGGGAGAAAGCAAGAGAAGAAAAAGAGAGAGAGGGAGAGATCTTTCATCCACTGATTCACTCCCCAAATTGATGTAGCCAGGATTCGGCCAAACTGAAGCCAGGAGCAAGGACCTTGTTCCGGGACTGCCAAGTGGGTGCAGGAGCCCAAGCACTTCAGCCATCTTCTGTTGCTTTCTCAGGCACATGAGCAGGGAGCTGGATTGAAACAGGAGCAGCCGAGATTCAAACCAGTGCCCATATGGGATGTTGGCATCACAGGTGGCAACTTTACTGGCTATGCCACAATGCTGGCCCCTCAGATTTATTTTTATTAACATTTATTGAATTGTTAAAGAGCATATTGTTAATTCCCACTAGGCAGATAAAGATGTTTCTTCTAGCTGGCGCCGCGGCTCACTAGGCTAATCCTCCGCCTTGCGGCGCCAGCACACCAGGTTCTAGTCCCGGTCGGGGCGCCGGATTCTGTCCCGGTTGCCCCTCTTCCAGGCCAGCTCTCTGCTGTGGCCAGGGAGTGCAGTGGAGGACGGCCCAAGTGCTTGGGCCCTGCACTCCATGGGAGACCAGGATAAGTACCTGGCTCCTGCCATCGGATCAGTGCGGTGCACCGGCCACAGCGTGCCGGCTGCGGCAGCCATGGGAGGGTGAACCAATGGCAAAGGAAGACCTTTCTCTCTGTCTCTCTCTCACACTGTCCACTCTGCCTGTCAAAAAAAAAAAAAAAGATGTTTCTTCTTTCATAATTTATCACAGTATTTTACATTTATTGTATAGTTCAGTATATTGCCTTTTTATCACTAACCTATTCTCCAAATGGCAGATAGAATAATTCTTTCAACACATGAATTTTATCATTCTGCCCTTTTCCATCAAAAGTATTCATCATCTGATTGCATATGAATTGATCTCCACTTCAAGTTATAACCTCAAGATAGGACACCATATAATTTATGACTTATAAAAATACTTTTGAGAATGAAAAGAAAAAGTCTTGAAAATTATCATGGTATAACATTATTCATAAACGTCCTGGGTGAATTTGAATTTATGGTCATCCACCCATCGTGTTGCTCTATAGCTGCAACTCCTGACAATTCCTCTTCCACATGTGTATCCAAAGCACTTGTCTAGCATATGGCATATCTTAGGGATTTTGTTAATAAACAGTTATTGTGTACTGGAATGAATGAACGATCAAGTAAATAAAGAATTAGTAGCCTGTATGTCAGTTTTTTGTGACCCTGGATTCAAATTTCTGATGACATTACTTAAGTTCGTTAAATGTTTTGTCAAGATATTCGAAATTATTTTCATATTTTCCCTCTTGGCTTATATTTATCATTTATTTATATGTATATTTATTTGATACATTTCTTTTTGCTTTAGCTATCAGTTTCTTAATGCTATCAGTTTCCCTCTTGATACTGTCTTTCTGTATCCCACATGATGTTATATGTTGTGTTTTCCTTTTCATTTATTTCAAGGCAGTTTTTCATTTCCTTTATAATTCCTTAATTTAGTAGCATGTTGTTTAATTTACATGTCTTAGTGAAGGTTCTTTTGTTCTTCTTGTTGATTTTTAGTTTTTTGTGTGTGTGCTTTGAGAAGATACTTGCTATAATTTCAGTATTTTAAAAATTACTGACACTTGATTTGTGACCTAACATATGGTGTATACTAGAAAATGTTCCATATACTGATGAAAAGACTGTGTATTCTGTAATTGTTGGGTGTAATGGCTTGTAAATGTCTGTTAAATATATTTTCTCAATAATACAGTTCAACTTTGATGTATCTTTCCTGATTTTCTGTCTGGATGATCTGTCCATTGATGATAGGGTGGTGTTGAAATCACCTACTATTATTGTATTAGAGTCTACCTCACCTTTAGGTTTAACAGTATTTGCCCTATGTATCTAGGTGTTGTTGTTTGGGTGCAAATATATTTACGGTTGTTATATCTTCTTGCTGAATCAATCATTTTATAAATGTATAATGTCTTTCTTTGTGTCCTTATAATTTTTGACTCAAAGTCTGCTTTATTTGTTATGAAGATAGCTATTCCTACTCATTTTGGCTTCCATTTGCCTGGTATATTTATTTGCAGAATTTCACTTTTAGTTTATATGCATTTTTATTTGTAAAGTGATTTTTTTGTAGGCATCATATAGTAGGGTATTTTTTTTAAAAAAAATTATTTGAAAGTCAGAGTTACACAGAGAGAGAAGGAGAGGCAGAGAGAGAGAGGGAGAGAGAAAGAGAAAGAATGAGAGAGAGAGAGAGAGAGAGAGTGAGAGAGAGAGAGAGAGATGTCTTGCATTCGCTGGTTCACTCTCCAATTGACCACGACAGCTGGAGCTGAGCTGATCCAAAGTCTGGAGCCAGGAGTTTCTTCTGTGTCTCCCACAAGGGTGCAGGCGCCCAAGGAGTTGGGTCATCTTCTACTGCTTTCCCAGGCCATAGCAGAGAGCTGGATTGAAGTGAAGCAGCTGGGACTTGAACCAGCTCCCATATGGGATGCTGGCACTGCAGGTGGCAGCTTTACCTGTTACATCACAGCGCTGGCCCCCTCAGTGTCTTTTTTCCTCTCTTCTCTTTCAGTAATCCCTATAATATGAATGTTTAGTCATTTAATGATGTCCTACATTTCATGTAGTTTCTTAATTATTTTTCAGTCTTTTCTGTATTTTGTCTGGTTAATTTCAAAAGTATCTTCTAGGTCATTACTTTTTTCCTCTACTTGGTCTGTTTTTGCTGTTGAAGCTCTTACTCGTATATTGTTTTAAGTTTCACTGATTGAATTTTTCATCTCCAAGCATCTATTTTGTCCTTTTTCATGATTTTGGTATCCTTAGTCAATGTTTCATTAGTTTCACCCATTGATTTCTTCACTTTTTAAGCTATCTGTATTCTCTTGCATCTCATTGAGTTTCCTTATAATCATTACGGTGAATTGTATTTTGGCATTAATTTATGAAATTTCCTTTGGATCAGGATCTAATTCTGGGGAACTATTGTGTTTTTGGAAGATGTCGTATTTCCTTGCTTCTTCATGTTTCTTGCCTCCCTGTGTTGATGTATGCGCATCTGATGAAATAGTCCCTTCATCTTTAAGGTTTAGGTTTTATTGGAAAATAATTTGTGGTTCAGATTGAATGCATTGTATCACTTGTCTTGTGTGTGTGTGTGTGTGTGTTCTATTTGGGAACAGAAGTGTAATTTCTGAGTGATTTTATTTTTTTGCTTTAATCAATGTCAGCTGTCTCTATAAATGACATTGTGTGTTTAGTACTGTTTGTAGGGGTAGAAGTGTGAATTTGTTGTCAACATGTTGTGGGTCTTTGGTCCCAAGAGAGTTCAGTGTCAACTACCATAAGGATAGTGATAGCCAAGGTAATATTCTTTCTCAAGGATATGAAAAGGACTGTTGTCCCATTTGTGAGGCTGAGTATGGCTGGAGTATGTGGCTCCAATAGTGGTAGCTCCAGGACTGCATGATGCGGATTGGCCCTTTCTCAGATGTTGCTGAGAAAGTTCAACTGGGACTGTTGCTTATAACACAAACAGCTCTAGTCCCAATACCATCGGATGTGAACAGACCCTGCACTGATCATACAGGGTGACTACAAATATAAAGGATACTTTGCACTGGAAGATATTGATCCACAGCAGTGCAATGAAGGCAGGTTCTTTCCCATGTCTTACTAAGGAACTTCCTGTGTATTTGAGAAAATTAATATTGATATTACAGTTCTAGTGTTGAAATTTTTTTTGTTTATCTCAGCATCTCTTGCAAGAACTTATTTTATATTTAGTAATCCTGTTTTCCTTAGCCTCTTTTGTGTGTCAATTTCTAAGACTTTATTCATTAAGACCTTAATGGTTTTGAATATTGTTCAACATATTAGAATTTTTCTGATATTTTTCTCATGAGAAGATGAAAATTATGAATTTGGAGAGAAATTGGGAAGTATAATTTTCATAACATCATATCAAGAATGCATCCCAGCAACGTGATTTGTGACTTAACGTTGACCTTCATTATTTGACTGAGGTCGGGTGTGCCAGACACCTCTGCTAGAAAGCTATTCTTTTTTCTTCCTCTTCATACTGTTTTTTCATGGATAAGAGTTGCTTTGTGTAACTCACACCTATGATGTGAGGAGTTATGTTTTGCTTCAGGGATTCTCTGAGACAAAACAAAGGAACCAATAGAGTATATAAGGATGCTTCAAAAATCCATTAAAAAAGTAATTTCAAATGTAATTTAAATATAGTTTTAGGAGGCAAAAATTTATAAAACTATGTATAGTTTTTTCCATAATATGTATTCTCTAGTATGTTTAAAAGTCCCCTCAAAAGTTAAAGGAATATGCACATTATGAAAAACATACTCATAGATTTCAATTCTTGTGGCAAAATAAATTTAATTGTATTTTATGATGTTTGAAGTAACTGTGCATGTGTGTGTGTGCGCGCACATGACATAGTATTTATAACATGCATATTAGTTATGGAAATTGGATATCATGAGCTCACATGTGTAAACTGGCAAGCCAAGAATGCTGGTGACATAATTCAGTGTTAAATTTGAAGGCCTGGGGGATATTGGAGGCAAATGTAGGGCTATGGTATGTATGAGCCTTGACTGTAGTCCAAAGGCCTGAGAACCAGAAACAGGAGGTATTTGGGAAGTCAAACAGGGAATGGGAAATTCTCTCTCTCAAATAAAATAAAATAAAATTCTTTGTTGTGGTATTGCAATCACAAATCCATGTCAGGTGTGCTTATTGTTATTGGAGACATCATTTATTCTAAGAAACTCCAGGTTGATAACAAAACCATGCACATATTTTTAGGTGTTTTTATAAGTAACAACTTGTATCTATTTGAATATTAAGCTAAGCATAATTTTGTGTTAATGTCTCTAACTCTATTATCATATGGATTATTTTATTTGCTTTCGTTAACTCCCAAAAAAAGTTCTAATAATAACCACTAAAAATGTTTTAAAATACTTACCATGTGGTACATAGCACATTGAAATGCTATTCAGTCAAAAAAAATAGGATGAACTCTTTAGCATTTAGTGGACAGTGAGAGAAAGAGACAGAGAGAAAGATCTTCCTTTTCCGTTGGTTCACACCTCAATGGCCGCCACGGCTGGCGCACCACGCTGATCTGAAGGCAGGAGCCAGGTGCTTCTCCTGGTCTCCCATGTGGGTGCAGGGCCCAAGCACTTGGGCTATCCTCCACTGCACTACCGGGCCACAGCAGAGAGCTGGACTGGGAGAAGAGCAACCGGGACAGAATCTGGCGCCCCAACCAGGATTATGCCAGCGCAGCAGGCGGAGGATTAGCCTACTGAGCCGTGGCGCCAGCCCCTGAAGGTCATTATGTTAAGACATATAAGATAGGCACAGAAAGACAAATAATAACTGATGTCACTCATATGTGGAGTATCATAAAATTTATTTCATAGAAATTGAAATTAGAATGTGGTTATCAGAGGCTGGGGAGGGAGGCATGAGAAAATATTGTAGTTTGATAAAAGAAAGAAATTCTACTGTTCGATTGCATAGTTGAGTGACTATAGATGATAATATTATATTGTATATTGATTTTTTAAAGGAAGAAAGGGTTTTGAATGTTTTCACCATAAATAAATGACAAATTTTTAAGAAGTTAAGTATGTTTGCACTGGTTTTAACATTATATAAGACATGGATTTTTAAAATATCACATGGTACCCCATATATATTCAGTGTTTTATATCTGTTAAAATTGCTAAGCCTTAAAAAACTTAGAGACAGTATAAAGAAAGATACAGAGAGCCAGCCTAAGAAACAAAGAATAAATGTTCTTTATTAGTGAATAAAAAGAGACTGAAACTACACAGCAATTTACAATAAGTACTAAAACAAAAAGCCAATAACCTCAGGGAAGTCAGAACATATATTTTAGGTCCAAATATGGCAGAGCAGAACACAAAAATTGGAATTGCAAGTTTCTTGGATTAAATAGAATCCAGTCTTGAACATCACTTCTACCTCTAAAATAAATAATTATTTTATGTTTATATAGTAAATAATACATAACACAAATATGTTATTCATGTATACGTATATGGATATACATACATATATATGTATATATTCATGAACGTGCACATATGTACAGACATCTATTATGTGATTTCTGAGAGTGTGTCTTATTGCAGTAATTCTTAATAATTATTTTGTCATATTTTAAAAATTACTGCTGAGACTTTGAAATTTAATTATATCAGGGTAATTATTTTTACCTATTATAATATTTTGATTATTAGAATAAAAGCAGTGAAGAAAAACTCTAGAGAACCCTAGCATAGAGAGATTTATTTCTGCCCATATGTGCTACATACTTAATAAGCCAGGTTTACTGTAGGGAAGTAAAATATTTGGTCTACAAATTAAGAATTTAATTATATTAACACTGTAGCTCCTCTTGGATGTGGAGATTATTCTAATATGCAAAACATCTGTAACCTCAGCGTAAAACATTTTTTTCTACATGACTCAGAATGTTAGGGGATCATAGAGTTGCATTGTCTAAACAAGTAAAAACAATGGAAAATTAAACAACCGTTTGATTTATATCTTTGAATAGTCACAGAAATAAGAAAATGTGTGTGCTAAAAGGCACTAAGTAATAAAATACAGAGTGAAGAAGCTTATATTTGTAAAGGCAGAAGAAATGGTTAGTTTCTATAAATATACATATAAATACAGAAGTTGTTGCTTTTATTATAAAATAAATTATGTATTTAATGAAATATTTTCACTGTCTGAACTTTATCAGAATTGTTTGAGTTCAGGAAAATCAACCAAGCTAAAATGAAAATAGTTTTGCAATAGTCTCATACAATTTGATCTTCCATAATTTTATATACAATTGTGTGTAAGTCAACTTTGTTGACTTCCCAAGCCTACCCATTCACATACAGATATATGCATGCACACACACAAACACACACCACACACACGATCTTGCAGTGTTTAAGAGAAAGATATGCTGTGATATTGTCTCAACTTAGCCAAGAGACACTAATATACAGAAAAATGTGAAATGGGCTACAAAATCAAAATTGGCAAACAAATATTTTGCTAGATTTTGATGCATTTCAAAATGGATAGATGGCTCTGTAGTGCGATGTGTACTGGCATCTTGTATAAGATACAGAGGATGCATACTCTCAATGCTTCATCAGTTCCTTATCCCCTGGCCTTACTTGACATCACGTTCCTTCCTGTGGAGTAGCATAAAATTTCCTTAGCTAGAAATATCTCAGAGGTTTTTTCTTATTAAACATTTCATGTTCAGAATCTGAAAGCTGTCTTTATACTTTAAAGATGGGGTATAATAGAGGAGATGAAAGCAACAATTAGAAGTTTTTTGATGACTATGATCATGGCATCCTACAAAATCATTGGTAATATCTAATTGAGATAAATTTTTTTGTTGTCCCACTAATTAATCTCCCCTCAAGATAATCAGAGATCTGGATTTGATCTTTCAAAAACAGTTATGCACAAGTGAGTTTCTTTTGTCTTTAGAATCTTCCAGGTATGACATGACACTGCATTACAAGCAGCTTAAGGGCTTGAGATCATTCTGATTATGATAAAAGGTTATCTTAGTATCAAGTTATTAATTTTTTTAGTATTTCTCCTTCCTGCAACATTTAGTTCTTTCCTTCTTTTGATATCACCACCCCAACTTTCTCTTAAAGAAATACACTGGGACCAGCGTCAAGCAGGGAAGGTAAAACTATCGCCTGCAATGCTGGCATCCAATATAGGCACCAGTTCAAGTCTTGGTTGCTCCACTTCCAATCCAGTTCCTTGCTAATATGCCTGGGAAAGCATCAGAAAGTGGCATAAGTACTTAGTCCCCTGCCAGCCACATGGGAGACACAGAAGAAGCTCCTGGCTCCTGGCTTTGGACTGCCCAACTCTAGCCATTGCAACCATTTGAGGAGTTAACCAGTGAATGGAAGATCATCTCTCTCTCTCTCTCTCTCTCTCTCCCCCCTTCCCTCTCTCTCTCTCTCTCTGTGTGTGTGTGTGTGTGTGTGTGTGTTGTTTCTCTCTCTGTAACTCTGCCTTTCAAATAAATAAAGAAATCTTAATAAAAAATATACCTAACTTTTTTTTTTCCTTGAAATAGAAGTAAAATTGTTAGTCGTGCAAGTGGAAGGGGTGGAACACCTAGGACAGATGAATATATAGTTTTGTTTTTTAAAGACTTTTTAAAAATGTATTGAAAGGAGGAGTTACAGAGAGACAGAGGCAGAGAGAGAGAGAGAGAGATAGAGAGAGAGAGAGAGAGAATCTTCAGTCTGGTTCACTCCCCAGATTGTTGCAATGGCCAGAGCTGTGCTGACCAGAAGCCAGGAGCTTCTTCTGGGTCTTCCACGTGGGTACAGAGGCCCAAAGACTTGTGTCATCTTTTACGGGTTCTGCCTGTTTGCCTAATGTGTTGTTCTCATGAAAATCAATTTCCCTTAAGCTGACTTTCCAAGGGTAATATTTCCCCCCTCCACAGGGCAAGTTCAATAAAATAGTAGCGCCTACGAAGACTCTCACAGGCAATAGTAGAGAGCTGGATTGGAAGTGGAGCAGCCAGGACTAGAACCAGTGCCCATATGGGATGCCGGCTCTGCAGGCAGTGGTTTTACCCGCTATGCCACAGCGCTGGCCCCTATATAGTTTTAAAAATAAAAGCACTATTGATGTTCAGTTCACATGCATTTTACCCATTCAGAATATGTAATCTGATGTTATTTAGCTTGGGTTCTTTGTTGTACAATCATCAACCTAAACAATTTTAGTACATTTTCATCATCCACAAGGTAAAAGAAAATTAGAGAGAAAACCCCATAACCATTAGTAGACATTCCCCACTCTCTCCTTCATTTATACACTCCTTCACAACCAATTGCCAATCCCATATTTTCACTCATTTACTTTATACCTCTATATATTTACTTATTTTGGAAGTTGAGAAAATATGAAGGTATTTCAAAAGATTGGAGAAAAATGGAATTAAAAGATAAATTCACTTTCATGCAAAAATACTTTGGAATCCATATATATTTCTTCATAATATACATTTTACATGAAAATTTTTAAGAACCGTCATATTTCTCCTATGTAGCTATAATTGTATATGCTTTGACCAATTTCACATTACATAGGAATGAAAATATATGGATCTAATATGTGGATTTTAATAGTGACACAATGAAAACTTTTTTTTTTCTGATACCTACAGAAGGGAACTCCATTATCCTCTTCCATCCTGCATTCTGGTGGCCCAAATTTTCCCCAAATTCTGTTAGCTACTTTATATATTTGAACAATGTCCAATATAGAAAACAAATAAACAAGAATCCCTCCCCTAACATCCATGATGCCTGATAGCTTATGGCTGATATCTGTAATACTCTACATGAGCTGTCTTAACGTCTTTGCAAGTTGAACTTCTATAAACATGGAACAATAATTAAATATTTTGCCAAATTCCTTTTTCTTAGAACCTCCTATTTTACTTCAATTTATTCCCATTTCTTCTCCTACTGACTTTGCTTTTTGACATTTTTGAACTTACAGGGATATTTTCCCTTTCTTGAATTTGACCTGTTCCTGTTCCAGTCTTTTCTCCTATAGTTTTGTTTTTACCCTGCAGTCTAAGCCTTATCTCCTGGCCATTTATCTATGCTGATGCTTCTTCTTACCACTTGTGTTTTGTTACTACTGTGTGTAGTCTCAGTCTGTTGTCATGTGGAATCTGAGACACCTCTGTTAATCTTGTACATTTAATATCATTTTTTTTCTTTAAATTCGAGAAAAACTCAACTCCCTGTTAGTGGTCCTTTCTAAACTCCTTTAAAAGCCTGGGTTATTCCTGAGGAAAATGAAATTTACTAATGTTATTGATGAATTTTAATTACAAGTGGTCATATAAATTGATTCAGTCACTTAATTTAATAAACCACATTTTAAAATTGTTACAATTTCTATACCTGTCAAAGCCCTATTTATATGAACAAAGATATTAAACTGCTGTTACAATTCAGTGTTCTTGGATGGATTTGTTTTACTATGCCAGGCTGAACCAGAATGTCCTCTTAACTCTTTTAATCACAGTAAGCCAGAGATTTCAACATATCAAAACTCAGTAACTGATTTTTTATTAAATTAAATCCATGAAATACATAAATTATATCCATATTGCTTTACTTCTGGGGCTTAAACATTTGAAAATATTAAAGGTGTCTTACCTTCATGTTAACAATGTTTGTATGTAGTTGACACACACTGTTGGGGCCTAGGTCTACTACTCTGTTGAATATTTCATAGATTGGAAGTAATGTCCTAAATTTTTGGCTCATATACCTAGTCTTCTTATATCCTTGCAGAGCAAAATCTCCTTAGTATTAACTAAGTATTCGGGCAAAGACAAACTGTAGTGATTTGAACACTGTTTTAGAAGAAGGTGATTCTAATATTTTTTAAAAAATCAATTTTCTCCAATCTTTTGAAATACCTTCATATTTTCTCAACTTCCAAAATAAGTAAATATATTCTCAAAATTAAAATTGCAAGGTTGAGGTGCAGAAAACATTTTGAAAATATCTATTTAGTATATTTATTGATAGAAGAATTTAGTCTAAAAGAAATTAAATGATCACCAATATAGGAAGTGTCAAAACCATCACTGAGTTTCTAGAATTCTATTTCTATACACTTCTTGTTGTAGAGGCAAAATAATCATCTTGTTAGAAGTTATCATTTAAATTTTCAGCCACTTAAAAACTCCTAATTAGCCAGTTTAACAGGCTTTTTTTTTTGTAAAGGGCCAAATACTAAATATTTTACATTTTGTGGACCATTAAGTACCAGTTACAATTACTCAGCCCTGTCTTTGTGCTTGCAATCAACCATAGAACATACATAAAAGAGTGGGCATATCTGTATCTCCACAGAACACACAAAAATAAGCATGAAAAATACTTCCATATTTTTCTCAGCAGCTATTATATTATGACATGCCTGGACTGGTTTTGTTGATATATACATAAAACAAATTGCTTGAGGAAAATATGGTAGTGATACAGACCAGAGGGTTTTAGAGTTTTATGTTGCCTAAGGACACCTGAGGAACATCAAAAGTCACTAAATATTATATATTTTTCAATTTAATTATATTTCAAAAATTAAAATTTCTCTTTGCTCATATTTTTACTTTATTTTCAATTTATTGACACTTGATCAGCTAGAAATAAATGTACCTGAAGATAAAATTTCTGGCAGTTTCTTAGTAGCCTACTTGCAAAGAGTAACCATGATGTTATTAAAAGCTGATGTTTACTTTGTAGACCTGAGCATTAAATGTGCTAAATACTGTTTTTCAAATCTGGAAATATATATTATATTTATAAAATATAAAAACTATATATTATATAATACATATAATATATAATATATTTATATAATATGATATATATATATATAACATATTAAAAGCCAATCTTAAGAGACCAAGGAATGGTTAAATTAAATTAGAATTGATACCTGCGGCTATAACAATCTGGGCCCATTATCTCAACTCATTGGAGCTTGATGTTAATGAAGTCAAGGTCAGGGGTTAGTTCTCCATATGAGACAGCAAGTATCACACAAAGACAACCATTCTGTTCTTGTCTTTATAATGGTCACCCTATTCTAACCATATGTTTCATAAATAATTGTAACTAGCCACAAACAGGACAAGAAAATAAATGTTTGATTGAACTTCAAAAAGTTCAGAGAAAATAACATTAAAGATAGGAATATGGGTTAAACAATTTGAAATCCATATGTATTGTTCTTTTTTTTAATAAGACCTCTTCATATAAAGCTCAAATCATCCTCTGTAATAGTGAAAGGAATATTAAATATTCCTTCCTGAGGAAAATGAGTCCATGTTCATACATAAAGAGCACTGAATTTTATTAGATAAATTTCCTTTATAGCTTTAATAATAGCTTCAAAATACACAATTCACTTTGACCTAATGATTTATTTAGCTTCAGTTACAGTTGCATTTATTCATATGCTTATCTTCCAGCTACAATGCTACATTCTGGGAATATAATGGTCAATTAGACCTTAACAACCTGACAATGAGTATAACACAAGATTTGGGTGAGTGCATTTAGGTGTTGTTAATTAAAGGTTGTGCCTATTGAAAATAATAGTGGTACTCAAATACATCCAGTTGATATTTGGAAGTGATTCAGGAATTCACAAATTTTGTTTTGCCAATAAACTTTTCTTCTGTAATGCTTTCTTGAGAGAGAGAAAAAAAGAAAAATCAAAACAACAGAAAGTCAACATAGTTTATTATTAATAGGGAGTTTTGGATTTCCAAACAGAGTAGCATAGAAACATAGACAACTCCGATAATTTTGATGGGGTTGTATTGTTGCACAGTTAAGGGACCTTGTACACCTTCCCCATATTTCCATCAAAAGGCTTCATTTTAGGTCTTTGCTGAGCACAGCAGATTAAGCTGCCCTCCTGTGACGCTGGTAACCCATATTAGCACAGGTTTCATTCCTTTCTGCTCCACTTCCAATCCAGTTCCCTGCTAATGTGCCTGGAAATTCAGTGAAGATGACCCAAGTGCTTGAGTACTTGAGAATGCTGTGGGAGACCAGACTGGACTTCCAGGCTCCTGGCTTCAACTGGGCCCAGCTCTGGCTGTTGTGGCAATTTGAGGAGTAAAACAGAAGATGGAAGATTCCTCTCTGTCAATATGCTTTTCAAATAAATAAAATTAAACTTTAAAAATATTTTTTAAAAGACTTCAATTCAAGGTTCACTCTCATGATACTTTTATCTTCTGAGTATAGGATTATCTAAACATGACAATATTGGAGAGCTCCCTGAGTTTTCTAAGAAAGTACGAAATCAGCCTGCTCTTCCAGTTGGAATGGTTGGAGAAAGAGAGAGAGAGAGAGAGAGAGAGAGAGAGAGAGAGAGAGAGAGAAAGAGAAATTGCAAGAGAAAGAGAATCTTATTTAATAATCTTTCAACCAGAAGACAACATAAGAGAAAAATCGGATTAGTTAAACTACAGTTGGCTAGGTGAAGTAAATTTTCTTCTTATAGTATGAGAAGCACTTTTTCCCCCCTATTTTCTATCAGTTCATGTTTTGGACTTGTTCAATCCTGTCTTTCCCACCATAAGCAAGTTAACTAATCCAATGAAACTTTGATAGTCTCAGGTATAAAAATGGTAACATACAGCACTGGCACTGTGGTGTAGCAGGTAAAGCCATAGCCTGCAGTGCCGGCATTCCATGTGAGTGCCAGTTCAAATCCCAGCTGCTCCAATTCTGATCCAGCTCTCTGCTATCCTGGGAATGCAGTAGATGATGGCTCATGTGCTTGGGCCCTGCACCCATGTGGGAGATCCTGAAGAAGCTTCAGGCTCCTGGCTTTGGATCATCCCAGCTCAGGCTATTGAGGCCATTTGGGAGGTGAATCAGCAGATGGAAGTCTTTCTCTCTCTTTCTCTCTCTCTCATTCTCGCTCTCTCTGCCTCTGCCTTTCTGTAACTCTGCCTTTCAAATAAATATATAAATCTTAAAAAATGATAACATATATCACATATCCTGGTACTGAATAAATAAGAATATGTTAGCTCCTTTTCTTTCAAATAACGTCATATAAAATTTTATTGGTGGTTAGAAATTACAAGTAGGAGATAGGGATGGTCAGAACAGAATCCACAATGTATAGGTGATGGTTGACCTAGATGATAATAAAATTTTACCAGATGGAAAGGCTCTTCAAGCAGATGAATAAAATCATACCAAAAGGCACAGCTTGCTAATGTACATGAGGTGTTTGGGAAATATGGAGAAATTTCTTTTTTTGGCAGGCAGAGTGGACAGTGAGAGAGAGAGACAGAGAGAAAGGTCTTCCTTTGCCTTTGGTTCACCCTCCAATGGCCACCGCGGCCGGTGCGCTACGACCCGCGCACCGCGCTGATCCGATGGCAGGAGCCAGGTGCTTCTCCTGGTCTCCCATGCGGGTTCAGGGCCCAAGCACTTGGGCCATCCTCCACTGCACTCCCTGGCCACAGCAGAGAGCTGGCCTGGAAGAGGGGCAAGTGGGACAGAATCCGGCACCCCAACCGGGACTAGAACCCGGTGTGCCAGCGCCGCAAGGCGGAGGATTAGCCTAGTGAGCCGCGGCACTGGCCTAATATGGAGAAATTTAAATCTAGTAATACAGCACTAAAGTGGAATAGGAAATAAAATGAAATTTTGATCTCCAAAGAAGGTAGAAATGCTCTTGCTCATTTTTAAATTCTACATAAGAATCCTGCCATGTGTGGTTCATACAGTTCTTATGACAATCAAATATCAAATTGTAAACATATGCAAACATTGGTAACACGCAAAGTAGGTGTAGACAGGCCGGCGCCTTGGCTCACTAGGCTAAACCTCCGCCTTGCGGCGCCAGCACACCAGGTTCTAGTCCCGGTCCGGGAGCCGGATTCTGTCCCAGTTGCCCCTCTTCCAGGCCAGTTCTCTGCTGTGGCCAGGGAGTGCAGTGGAGGATGGCCCAAGTGCTTGGGCCCTGAACATGCATGGGAGACCAGGAGAAGCACCTGGCTCCTGCCATCGGATCAGTGCGGTGCACCAGCCGCAGCGCGCCGGCCGCGGTGGCCATTGGAGGGTGAACCAAAGGCAAAGGAAGACCTTTCTCTCTGTCTCTCGCTCTCACTGTCCACTCTGCCTGTCAAAAAAAAAAAAAAAAAAAAGTAGGTGTAGACAAGTAAGTATGTATGAACTTTGCTCTTAATTAAAAATCAAGTAAGTACATGATTTTTGTAGCATATGAGTAGACCACACATGAAAAGAATTTCATTTTCCCTTATGTGTGTCTATTTTAGTTAACATAAAAATACAGTAGGACAGTAGCAAAAATGAGAACTCTAAAAATGTAATATGTGAATCATGAAAAATGATTTCTGATGGCTTTAGTACTACCATACCCAATATTGAAATGATATATTGAAAATTATATATTATCTATATTAGTACAATTTATGGATTAAAATACTGAAAAAGTATTTAAAGAGAAGGGAAATCATGTGATTGCACAATATTATGAAGCAATAGTTTTAAGAGAAAGGAAGGCAAAATTCAGGAAAAGGCCAGATTTTATCTTGTTGCTTATGGTCTGGAAAGAATCTTTAGATAAGAAACGTGAGTTGAAGCCCCTGAATGAAACTTTTTGTTTCTTACAACATAACTTAAATATCAAGAACAAAAAGTATGTTCTGAGTTACACTTTTTATATTTTTTTTGCAATTATTCACTTTTGAGTTAGACTGTTACTTACTGCTATATTATATTTATCACTTTCATAAAGTTTAGATACTATGAAATGAACACAAATAATTTATTTGATTTGCAGTTATATTTATGTCTTTACCAGGTAAAAGTGGAAGTATGAGAAAATATTTCCAAGAATGTTAATGCTAGATCACCTTAACCATCATCACCAGTTTTCCGTCAGTGCACTCCTAATGCAAACCTTATTGTTTTCCCCAAGGCTCTTGGCAGCTTGTCTGGATCTTGCTACACACTGTGTAGTGATCTTTGATAAATATGCATTTATTCTCTAAAGTTGCATAATGCATGAACTCTTGGCATGAGGATATTTAGCTGCTATATGCTAAGTATGTTATTTATGTTCTTAAAATTTTTGTAAAACAAAACTTTTAATTCCATGGCTCAAATTTGTACCCAACTATAGTTCTAAACCTTAATTTTCCTCTTAGTTTAGATAGAATTCTGATCCTTACTTCTTCTGTTGTACAATGTTGGTGCTGTTTTAAAAAAAAATTCTAAGAAAGCTAACACCATTACCTTCCTGCATAACATTTTTTGTCTGCAAGCAGCTAAGAATAATATTATGGTCTTGCTCAAAAATAGTCATTTCAGGGTCAGTTTTATTTGATAGATGATCTCATAAAGATTTTCTCTCTGCAGAAGCTAGCCATAGGAAATATTTAAAACAATCAGAATTCAACATATGCCATGAGGAGTCTTCTTCAGCAGTGTCCTGTACTTGTGTAAAAAATGTCAATCAGTGTCACATGTACTGTCATATATATGGCTTCTCCTATGGCAAATATGTACCATTTTTGCAGGTTAATTACAAAATATATACAAATATGTTTTACACTTTTAATTAAGATAACATATTAGAAAACTGTTTATTATTGATGTTTTGCTATTGTATACATTGTGTAATATACAGTAAGGCTAAGTATAACATTTAGCATTTCTTTGAGTCTATTTTTTAAAAGAGAAATGTGGCTGTTTTCTGAAATGCTTATGAAGTAAATATTTTTATTTGTTCTATGCATACTCATTTTAAATCAAGTTTGCACACCAATGTGAAATTAAGATAAAATTCTCAGTTGCATCCTCACACCTGTGCAATCTTTTGAATTTCTATTTTTGTTCCTTAAATGTATCTGGTATTTAGCCTTTTCTTTTGATGGCCCTTGTTAGTGCCTTATTATCTCACGTTAATTATAATACGATTCTTTTAACTTGGAAATATGCTGTTTGTTTCCCAGTCTAGTCCAACTTTAATACCCCTACTTAATATCTTCCTAAAGATATGTGCTAATCATGTAATAATTCTGATTAACAATTAATATCAGTTTCCTATTATTTTCCACGTTTCTGATGTTCCCTTAAAATAATGTTGCATACTTTAGCTGCATCCTTTCATGTTTCATCTCTTTCAGTTCCCTGCTGATTCACTGTTATATAACAATGCATTTACGCAGTTTGTTCCTCATTCCTGGCAAGATATTTTCTAAAAGCTTAGAGTTCTCCAGGTGATAGGAGTGTCTTTGATATCTCAGGGGTCCCTTGCCTCAAACTTGACTTTATGCTAACAAGATGATTCAAGATGAGAGCTGGTCACATCAGAATGATGAAGTTTAAGCTTTAGAGAGCGAGGCTTTTAAGCTAGATAATTTCAGGTCAACCTCCCTATTTCTGGGGATGAGAACAAGATAGAGAGGACAAGAGTAGAGACTGACTGCAGTGACATAGCCAAGGATTCAGTTATTCATGCCTGTAGAATGAAACCACCATAAAAAACTCTGGATGCCACACGTCAGGTAATTGTCCAGGAGAGTAAAGGAGCTCCATGTGTGGGACTTTCCCTACGCTTCTCTTCATTTGAGTAGTCCCAATTTATACCCTATAAAATAAAACTGTAATTGTGAATGATTCTAATGGTTTGTCACACCTGAGAGGGTAATAGAAATCCTTGAGGTTGTAGCCAGTTGGTTGGAAGTGTGAATGTCCTGGGAACACCTAAATATGTCACTGTGGTGGATGCAATTTTGTTATAGATCATGCCCTTGATTACATGAAGTCTGAGCTGACTCCAGCTATTAAGTATTAGAATTGCACTGCAGTATTGCGTTCACTAGGCATCTAACTGTTGTTCAGATATACTTATTCCCTATGACCCCATTTCTTAATATATAATATTTGTTTTTTTTATCAAACTACACTTCAAAAGTCATTCATAGGTTATTATTTACAAATAATTCTACTCCAATATAAATAACAAAGAGGTTGTTGTGTAGATGAACCTGGGAAAGTGCAGTTATCAAGTCCCCACGCCTTTTGTTCTTGCCCTGCTTTCCCTGTGTTCCCATATCTCTGTGCCTCTATGGTGATCTGTGTCATGGTAACTGACAGGCCCACCTGCCTGGCTAGCTCTCCAGAAGTCTGTTATGTAATGGTTTTTTTCCTCTGGTTTACTTTTGTTTATAACTCATATAAGCCACTGGGTGACGTGGCTAGTTGCAGCTGTTTGTGCATGGATGTGTATATGTGTATGTGGCTCTAGGTGGATGTGTAGCTGTATGGAGCTATGTGTGGCTGTATGTAGATGTTTCTGTGTATGTGTCTGACCACTGCCACAGACTAAAAAGCAGATATCTCTTGTGGCCCCATTGCCACTGGGGACAAGTGGCTGTTCCTTCTGTGTTTCTCATCGCCACTGTGATTGAAGGAAGTTATAAACCTAAAAACAGATTTGAGTTGTTCTCAGACCTGGAATCTGGGTTCTAAGTCCTGGACATATGGTTTTTGTTGTTGTTATTGTTGTCGTTGTTCTCAGAACATGGAAAGGCAGAGGAAGATAAGCTTCAGATACAGGCGCGTGTGTGTAGTCTTTGATTCCATTCCTCTGCATTTGTTATGTTCCTGAGCTCATTTAGATCCAAACTCTACCTTGGACTATATGACTGCTTACAATTAAAGTTACAATCTCACCATTTCGGGGCACTATGAGGAAAATGGGATTATGTACTTCACAAAATAATTGATCAAAAGTCCTGGGTTTCATTGTATTCAATCATGGTGAACCAATCAGTGAGGGTAAAAATTTTCCTGATTGTTAGGTCTGGGACCAAGACTTTCCATGAAATTCCTGTGCCAGGGAATTATGGGCACAGGTGGAGTGATTAGTTAAGGATGAATCAATCCTGAGTGCTCCATAGTGGAGGAGAGGATGTTCCTCAGTGGAAATTCAGGTTACTGTTAGGAAAAAGGTGGAGGAGAATATTGGCTGGGCAAGCAACAAATATCCTTCTCGACTTTTCTTCCTCAACTCAGTTGATTCCACTTGAAATTAGCATTAATTTTATCTTTCTATAGCACATACCTGATCATGTCACTTCGTATTTCTGATTTCACATAATTTTCTAGTGTTGAGTCAAACTCTCAAGCTGTTTCATAGTATAGACTTAGTATAGTTTAGTGACTTATTCTTGTAACCATTCCAGTAAGTATGTTTTCACTCTATCAGGCTATGGAGCCAGATGTGCTTATGGTTTTATTTTTAGTATGTCTTCCAGTGCCCTTGCCTTCCCCATCTTTAGTTTTGAGATCTGCCACTAGTGACATCACTTATATGCAGTCCAGCCTGCCTTCCATGACTTCGGCTGTTCCTTTCTTTGTGCTTTCATCTTGTATTTTCTCCTTCCATATAGTTCTTTTGTGGTTCCCATAACTTGTTTTTTTTTCTACCATTGCTCTGCTTCTTCATAACTTTGTTCCATATTTTACTAACTTTAACCACACATCACCATATATGAATGGCATGCATAACATGTTTAGAAAACACATACAGGGGCTGGCACCGTGGCTCACTTGGTTAATCCTTCACCTGTGGCGCCGGCTTCTCATATGCACACTGGGTTCTAGTCCCAGCTGCTCCTCTTCCAGTCCAGCTTTCTGCTGTGGCCCAGGAGTGCAGTGGAGGATGGCCCATGTGCTTGGGCCCTGCACCCCATGGGAGACCAGGAAGTAGCACCTGGCTCCTGGCTTTGGATCAGCTTTGGCCGGCCTTAGTGGCCATTTGGGGAGTGAACCAACGGAAGGAAGACCTTTCTCTCTGTCTCTCTCTGTCTATAACTCTAACTGTCAAATAAATTTAAAAAAAAAGAAAACACATACAATTAAACAAATCTCATAAGTGTTTTCTTTTTTTACGTAACTGAAAATTTCCAAACTACCTTCATTCCCTACAGACTTGCAGAGGCAGCAGGAGTGTCAGATAACATACTAACTATAGATGAAAGGCCTGCTACTGGCATTTTATTTGTTGTCCTTATGAAGATACAATACTTTATTATAATCCAAAAATGGCTAAGAGTTCCTGGATGGCCCAGAATTAATGATATATGAGCATTATTAATAAATCTGGCTGATTAAAATAAGGCAGCATTTGATACACTATTTTCCAAATTTGTTAGCATGTATCAAATATATAGATAATTGTTTGACAATTTGGACATTTAATAAACACAAATTGTTACACTTTTGATTTTTATTATTATTAGATCAAGATAGTAGATATGAATAGACAGAGGGAGGAGACTGTATTTGTCTCTATAAATTAACATAATATTAATCACAAATTCCTTCTTGAAGAAACACGCAAACATCTATTGCTTTTTTGCATTATAAATGGAAAGAATGACAATATATTCTTAGATATAAAATGATATAAAGATATATAATTTTATTTAAAGGGTGGTATTTGGCTTAATGCTTAAAATGTCAAATTAACACAGTTGCATCCCACTAAGAGTCTTGATTTATTACTGGTTCTGGCTCTTTTTTTTAGATTTATTTATTTATTTGAGAGGCAGAGACAGAGAGACAGAGGTCTTCTATTCGCTGGTTCACTACAGTAGCTGGAGCTGCGTAGATCTGAAGCTAGGAGCCAGGAGCTTCTTCTGGGACTCCTACAAAGGATCAGGGGCCCAAGGTCTTGGGCCATTTTCCACTTCTGTCTCAAGAGCTTTGTTGTAACGGAGCAAATGGGACTCAAACCGGTGCCCATATGGGATGCCAGCACCGAAGGCAGCAGCTTTATCCACTAAGCCACAGCACCAGTCCCTGGCTCTGGTTCTTGATTCCAGCTTCCTACACATGCAGATTTTGTGAGATGGCAGATGATGGCTGAAGGAACTGGGCCAGTGCCTCACATATGGGAGAACTGGGTTAAGTTCTGGGCTTCTAGCTTAAGCCTAGCACATCCCAGTCTTTGATGGATTTCGAGGAGGGAAGCCATGGATAAGTGTTTTCTGTATCTCTACCCCTCCTTTCCTTCTCTCTTACTTTCCCTTTCAAAAAAAAAAAAGAAAGAAAGAAAGAAAGCATTGTAAAAGATATCAAAATATTTGATGAGATAACTATAACTGATTAAGGAAAGAGGTAAATTGGTGAGTCATTTAATACACACACCAAAATGTTTTCAAAATTTTCAAATTGATTATTTTAGCCATCCTAAAATAGTACTTTTAATTGCTGCTGAAAATACTAAAGCTATAAAGGAAAATATGAAGAGATATACCCAGTCTATTGCAGAACAGCATATACTATTAAATGAAATGGCTGGCCACACATACCTGGAAGAACTGGAACAGTAAAACAGGATTTAAGTGAAGGCGTTTACCTTCTTAAAACTAAGCTAAATGTGAAGGGTAACCCAAAAGACTGCTCCCTGTATAAGAGAAAATAATGTAAGCCATTTTCAAAAGACAGAAAAAAAAATCCTTTCTTTATCATGAGAGTTCGTTCAAATTGGAAGATGAAAATAAATCTGTAAAAAACTAGAGTCCATAGATGCTAACTTTTGTACTGAAGGTACAATTGCAAGATGAGATATTTTATTGTGTTGCTGTATTTGACACTTTATAGGAGAAAATGTGTGGTTTATTCATTTTTTTCCTATCCCCCAAATGAGCCAAAGAAATTAAGACCTCACAGAAGACATACAGCTCTATAATTTTTTACTTGCAAACTTACATTAAACTGGTAATACTTCCCTCTGGACTATGTTTTATAATCCTGATAAAATGATTCCAATAGCCCCACAGTGATGATGTGAGTTTCACTATAAAACAGGTTAATATGCCTATAACAGTATACTCCTACACTCTCTAATAGCATGCATATGACCAATCTATTTTTATTGAAATTATTTAATTTTGGAGGCCTGAGTTAATACCTTCTGCCTCAGGAGGTTAATATGATGTTGATGTTTAGGAACCAGAAATGATAAATTTAGCCATTAGATTCAGCAGTACATGACCATTACCTTGTAGTCGCTGTGCTGCTTTTCAGAGCTTAAGAAATTTGTCTACAAAACATTTACAAATTATTATGTTCAAGTTATTGTCTATATTTTAGTACTTTAACTCATAATACATAGCAAAGAAAGTAATTTATTCACAATATACACAGATGAACACATGCTTATTTGACTCAAGAATTAAGTCTTAGTTCTGTGTTGTCCTTGATCAAGGATGCTGGGGTGGGTGTCATGACATAGTAGGAAAAGGCACATCTTGGGATGCCTGAATCTCTTATTGGAATGCCAGTTTGGGTCCTGGATACTCTGATTCTGATACAGCTTCCTGCTAATATGCTTGAGAAGCAGTGGATCCCACTGCCTACATGAGGCACCTAGATTGAGTTCTAGGTTCCTGGCTTTTGTCTGGGTCAGTCCAAGCTGTCACATTTGGGAAATGAACCCACAGATGGAAAGTCACTCTCTCTACTTGATCACTCTACCATTCAAATGTATAAATAAATCAGTAAATCTTCTTTGGAAAAGATACTTAGATTTTATTGCAGTAATGCAATACTTGCTTCTCACAATTTTTATTAAATTCATATAGAAAATTTATATTTAAATACAATAGTAGCTGAGATACTTGAATTATATTTTGATATTCATTTAGATCCTTTAATGACTTCTGTTTCTTTTTTTTAAAGTTATGCAAGTTTCATGTATTTCGTATATACAATTTTAGGAACATAGTGATTCTTCCCACCTTACCCTCCCTCCCTCCCATACTCCAATGCTTCTTACTCCTCCCTCTCCCATTTCCACTCTTAATTTTTACCAAGATCTATTTCTAATTTACCTAATGATCATATAGTTAACCCTACACTAAGTAAATGAGTTGAACAGATAGTATGAAAGAAAAAAAAAACACTGTTCCTCAATAGAAGAGACAAGAGCAATAAAAATTCATCGAATGACAAAATGTCCATTTCACTCCAATACATTACATTTTAGATACTCTATTAGTTACCTCAGATCAGGGAAAACATATGATATCTGTCTTTTTGGGACTGGATTATTTCACTAAGTATAATGGTTTCCAGTGCTGTCCATCTTGTGGCAAAAGAAAGGATTTTATTTATTTTTTTTTTTTTTACTGCTAAGTAATACTCTATAGTGTATATATACCATAATTTCTTTATCCAGTTATCAGGGGATGGACATCTTAGCTGGTTCCATATCTTAGCTGTTGTGCATTGAGCTGCAGTGAACATGGGGATACAGATAACTCTTTCATATGCTGATTTCTTTTGGTTTGTGTAGATTCCCAGGAGTGTGATGGTTGGATCATATGGTAGGTCAATATTCAGATTTCCGAGGTATATCCATATTGTCTTCCACAGTGGCTGTACCAGTTTACATTTCCACAAACAGTGGATTGGGGTAACTTTTTCCCTATGTCCTTGCTAGTACTTGTTGTTTGTTGATTTCTGTAGGAGAGCCATTCTAACTGGAGTGAGGTAAAACCTCATTGTGGCTTTAATTTGCATTGCCCTGATGGCTAGTGATCCTGAACAGTTTTTAAAGTGTTTGTTAGTCATTTGGGTTTCCTCTTTTGAAAAATACTTGATTAAGTCCTTTGCCCATTTCTTAACTGGATTGTTTGTTTTGTTGTTGTTGAATTTCTTGAACTATTTATAGATTCTGGATATTAACCCTTTATCAGTTTTGTAGTTTGCAAATAATTTCTCCCATTCTGTCGGTTGCCTCCTCACCTTGCTGAGTGTTTTTTTTGCAGCACAGAATTACATCTCAGTTTGATATAATCCCATTTGCCAATTTTGGCTTTGATTGTTTGTTTCTCTGGGGTCTTTTCCAAGAAGTCTTTGCTTATGCCAATATCTTCCAGAATTTCCCAAGTTTTCTCTAGTAATTTGATGGTATCAGGTCATAGTTTAGGTCTTTGATTCATTTTGTTTGAATTTTTGTGAAAATTGTAAGGTAGGGGCTTAGTTTCATATTCCTGCATATGGAGATTCAGTTTTCCCCAGCACCATTTGTAGAAGAGATTGTCCTTGCTCCAGGGATTGAAAGATAAGTTGGTTGTAGATTGTGGGTTGATTTCTGGAGTTTGTTCCATTGGTCTATTCATCTGTTTCTGTGCTAGGAACAGACTGTTGTGATTATAACTGCCCTATAGTGTGTCTTGAAATCAGGTATTGTGATGCCTCCAGCTTTGTTTTTGTTATATAAGATTGCTTTAGCTACTGGGTCTCTTGTGTTTCCAGTTTGAATTTTAGCATCATGAATTCTGCCTTCACAGTCTGTATGTCTGGGTGTAGCAGAACAAGAGGTTGGTTATCTCAGCATAGTCTGATAAGTTAAATGTTCTAATAGAAATTACCATATCAAAGACTTGGTAAGGTGAGCAGCAGCTCTCATTTTTGGGATATCAGAATTACTTCAACAAAATAGATTTTTTATGAAACTACCAGCAGGGATTTCAACAGAGGACTCCATCTGGCTGCCTCTGTTTCTCCAAAAGAAGACATACAACCTAACAAAGATTTTGGGATGTATCTGGAGACATTTTATACTATCATGACTCAGGAATTACCACTGACTTCTAGAGGAAATTACCAGAGAAGCTGCTAAATATCCTGCAGTGCACCAGAAATCCCTCATTTCCCAATGAAGGACTATTTGTCTTAAAATGTCAGTAGTGGCTAAACTGCGAAAACCTGCAGTAAACTGTGAGAACACGTATATTTCTATGTCATCATTAAAATGTGCAACAGTAAACCCTATAGAGGGAGACAGCTAGCTTTAATAGGTACCTTTCAACCACAATGTTTTGATCATTGCAATGGAACTAAATGCGTAAGTAGCATTTTGTTTATTTTTCCCTATTCTTACACACTCTGGATTGTTGTTCTAAAACAAATTTAGGGTAGTCATTAAGCTGTACTTTGGAAATTAATATTCATTAAATAAAAGTTAAAAAAAAGGAAAAAAAGTTTCCTGACAAACGGCTTTTTATTTTATCCGTTATATTTAAAAAAGAAAGAATAGAAGGCTATTGGCAGCTTTTTTCTGTTTCTGTGAACTACCTAGGGTAATCTTAGTTATTTCCTTGCATTTTGATGGTTTTACTGAAACGTTCGTTCATTGAACTAATGTCCTTCAGTGAGTCTAGTGTTTTCACTATTTAGTATTTTGTTCTCTGAATTGGCATATGAAAAGATGTTCTGTTTTCCCCAATGAAATCCATAAGAATCTCTTTTTCTCCTATTTATCTTTCTGTGGCTTACTTGGTATTGTTAGATATTTCTTTCAGCCCGGTTGCAGTCCTGTAAAGTACTTTGAGAGATGTGTTTGAGTGATAAAGTACTGTACAAGCAATAGCAAGTGTTGATTTTGTTGCTTGCTTCCTGCCAGGACTCTGACATGATGGAATGTCTCTCTTGAAGTTGCCATTTATTCCTGCCAATCATCAGATATACTATATCTCTGTCGCCTTCTAATGCCATCAAATTATGGCAGTTTCAATAGGTATTTTGTGTAAAATCCCTTTGAGGCCTGATTGTAATTGTCATTCATATTTATTTCAGTTACAAAAAATGTAGCTCTGTAGAACCATTAATAACATGTGCAATATTTAAAAAATAGAGCTACATCTCTGACCTTGAGCTTCTGTGAACAAATACCTGTTTTAGAAAAACAGAAAATATTTTAAATTCTGTATCAATTTTTAAATACTATATGTAAAACATTGGATAGTGAGAAACATTTAAAAATAAACAAACTATCTTTTGCCATATTGCATTGGTTGTGATCTAGACCATAGGTAGCCACTTACTTTAATGGTTTTTTGACAACTATGAAGGTTGAATATAGAACAATGATACAGAAACCCGTACATCTCATTGCATGCCAGCCAATAATTGGTAACAACCATAGGATTAATGTAAAGATTAGCAGAAGCAATTAGAAGCTTACAAAATTAGGTAGCAAGTTTTTTCAACTAGTATTACACAGAACATTGAAACCCATCTTACAGAGACCAAACTTTTCCTTGAATGCTTAATAGTGCAATTTAAAATCTGAAAATTGGAGCAGAATAATAACTGTCTAAATAGATCTGTGCCCGTTTTTCTTCAAGATCTTGACAACTGTTACATAACTTTTCCCTATCTAGAAATTGCATAGAACAACCACAGTTAAAACTACCTAATAAGGGCCTGGTGTTGTGCCATAGCAGGTAAAGCTGACATCTGTGATGCTGGCATCCCGTATGGGCACTGGTTCAAGTCCTAGCTTCTCTACTTCTGATCAAGCTCCCTGCTAATGTGCTTGGGAAAGCATCTGGCAATGACTCAAGTGTTTGGGCCACTGCATCCACGTGAGAGACTTGGAAGTAGTTCCTGGCTCCTGGCTTCATTCTGACCCATTCCTAGCCATTTCAGTCATCCAGGGGGTGAACCAGAAGATCTCTCTCTATGTCTCTTTCTCTATTCATAATTCTGCTTTTCAAATAAATGATAAATAGCAAATAAATATTTTTGAAAAAACTTCTTTTTTAACTTTTATTTAGTAAATATAAATTTCTTAAAAAAGTATTTGAATTGACTACAGAAATGTAGTATGCCTGGGAAGAGAATTCATGAGTTCAGTGTGTATCACTTCTAGGTATCAAAATTTTTGGAACTTTGGAACATCTACGTATCTATCTATGTAAGCATTTGTTGTATATTTATAGAGACAGTTTGTTAAAGTAGAGTTTGAATTTGAAGTAGTGATAGGACATAAAGAAATTAAGTCAGAAAAATTTATTCCAGAATCAGGCAAAAAGAGATCATGATTAATCAAAGCATATACAAACAGATTTGTAAGACAGAAATTATTATCATTTATAGGAAAAGTAGCTACAGTAGTAGCAACAATATTCCATACAGTGTTTAAATAATTATACTAATGCAAGTGCAAAATTCAATTTAATGAAATAGGTACAAATACATATATTTGGAAAATCATTCAGTCTACAAATCTCTGCTGAACACTGCCATTGTTTTAGGTGTTTAGGTTAATGCAGAAAACAAAGCAACAAGAATAACAAAATACTATCTTTATTGAGCTTACATTCTGGTGTGTGAGATGGACAACCAACAAGTACAATAAACATAATATACATATTTTTATATTTAATAATTTTTAGCATGGGGGCCAGTGCCGTGGCTCACTTGGTTAATCCTCTGCCTGTGGCGCCTGCATCCCATATGGGCGCCAGTATCCCAATGGGCACTGGTTCTAGTCCCTGGTTGCTCCTCTTCCACTCCAGCTTTCTGCTGTGGCCAAGGAGGGCAGTGGAGGATGGCCCAAGTGCTTTCACCCCTGCACCCACATGGGAGACCAGGAGGAAGCACTTGGCTCCTGGCTTTGGATCAGCGCAGTGTCACCGGCCATAGCGGCCACTTGGGGGGTGGGCCGTCAGAAGGAAGACCTGTCTCTGTTTCTCTCTCTCTCTCACTGTCCATAACTCTACCTGTAAAATAAAAAACAAAAATAATTTTTAGCATGATAAAGGGGGAAGAATACACAGGCACACATATAGGGAGAGTGGGCCAGCAAAGGTTAAAAAGGGAATTTCATACCCTGCTCTGCTCATCCTGGGTCCAGGAGGTGAAGTGAGAGCAGGAGATGCCCCTCCCCTTCAACAGGCTTCTTAATAGCTTTGAAAAGGAGAGTGATTACAGTCCCAGGTAAGGAGAGGTGCATCTTGGGGAGAGGTTATCTGATTGATGATAGGCTTATGTGGGGGTGGGATAGGTTGGCCTCCAACTCATGAATTTAATCTTTCTCCCTGACTTTTCCTACATCATTCCCCTGTCAGGTCTGGAAATCTCTTCCTATCTCATCCAATGAGTCCATTTCTTGAGCTAGAGAATTTTCAGTCACTGTGGCTGTGTTTCCCACATGGTCATCATTACTTGCAGAAGTTGTTGAATTCTGAAACACACAAGTTTATTAATCAGTATGAGCAAAACTAGAAGATAACAGATGGCAAGTGGAGTGCCCTTCAGGATGGGAGGAATATATTCTATAAATGATATTGAATGCTTAGAGGATAACTAAAGGCAGGATGAAAGCTAGATCCTGTACTGGTGGGGATTTCAAGTTCAGATAATATGTCCAGAGAAAGACACAATGAAAAGTTAGCAGTTGATTGAGACTTGAAGGTAGAAACAGAGCAAATAGCATCTGTAGGAATAATGTTCAAGGCAGAGCAAAAGAAGTGTAAATGTACTAAGCAAATTAATGCTAAAACTAGTATTCAAACAATACTTTGTACTTTGTATGTCTGTGTTGGTGCAAACTGTTTTGCACCAGTCTAAATCTTTACTTAGTATATACTAAGTTGATCTTCTGTATATAAAGATAATTAAAAATAAATCTTAATGAAGAATTGGATGGGAGAAGGAGTAGGAGATGGGATGGTTTGCGGGTGGTAGGGTGGTTATGGGGGAAAAAAACCTGCTATAATCCAAAAGTTGTACTTTCAAAGTTTATATTTATTAAATAGAAGTTTTCTAAAAAAATTAAAAAAATAAAAATAGAAGTGTAAATGTACTTATGTGGGGATGTTTCTTTCAGTAAGAAAGAGGAAGAATGCCTCCTTGGCTAGAGGTGACCAGCAAAGGAGATAGACTGAAAGAGTGAGATCGAAAAAAGGATAAGTGGGTATGGTTTATGCACATGAATCAAATTGCTATTGATTAACATGGAGAAGAATTTGTCAGGAAATTGTGAGTGGAAGAATAGAGGTTTAGTGTAGTATATATTAACATGTGACCTCTCTTAAACATTATAATCATTTTGTGAACATTAATAGTTATCAATATCAAGTAATCACATGTAAGTATAAGTCTGAAATTTAGAGATATGGAATATCAATAGAGAAATAATATTTCAACAAATATTAAGAAGAAAAAGCCACTGTTCCTCAATAGTAGAGATAAGGGCTATAAACAATCATCAAATCTCAAAATGTCAATTTTACTCATATACATTACATTTTTGGTACTCTATTAGTTACCATATATAAGGGAAAACCATATGGTATTTGTCTTTTTAGGACTGGTTTGTTTCCCCAAGCATAATGGTTTCCAGTTGGATCCATTTTGTTGCAGAAGACATGATTTCCTTCTTTTTTATGGTTCAGTATTATTCCATATACTTTACTTAGTGTAGTATAAATCGTAAGAGTATAAAATGAATTGAAAGTAGATCGTTGTAAAAATTGAGAGAAATAATAAGAATGGAAGAAGGGTGGGAGTGTGAGCAGGAGAGGGGTAGGGTGGAAACTATCACTATGCTCCTAAATCTGTTCACATGAAATAGATAAAATTTGTTGATCTCAGAAATTAAAAAAAAAAGGAAGAAAAATAAATATTTCCAAACATGACAAAAAGGTTATTAAAAGAGATGAATGTGAGTAAAAAAGAATAGAAATGAAATAAACAAATTCTAGGGTACTCTGCCAAAGTTGAAAGTCAGGAAGAAATTGCTATAGTACAAAGAAAATAGTCTAAAGAGGAGACAAATTAGAACAATAAACCACTCAGAATGCGCTTGACGTAAGTGAATTCTGAGTAAGGAACTTGCCAAAGACAGTAATAATGCTACCTGTGATTTAAAAACAGCAGAATATTTGGCTTCTCTTACCATTTGGCTTACCATTTGGCTTCTCTTACCAAAACTATCTTGTTTTGACCTCTGGGGGAACCAACTTAGTCATGGTATTCTGTACTGGTTATGATCTTCTCTCCATTCACATTTCTGTGATCAAAAGCAAGTCCATTGTCATCATGGATCATTCATTCACAGCCTGCTCTTTACTCCTTGACCCCATTGATGCCAGCAGCTTCCATCATCATTGCATTACACCCACCCATTGCTAGGTCACATTTCGGATCTTGCCATAACCAGGAGCTTCTCCACTTCAGAAATTCCAGACTCAAGTATTCCATTCTGCTCCAATGGGTCATTTAATAAAAATTCATAATGAGGAAAGCCCAAACTGATACTGTAAGAATAAAACTAACACAAAGTTGGATTTTTTAATGAATAACTGTTTCCATATTGTTAAAACATTTGTTTTTATTATGTCATGATGACATAATTTTAAATTATTATTATTATTTATTATTATTGCTATGTAGCTAGGGTTTTATTTATTTATTTTTTTTTTTTTTGGCTAACTCTGTAAGTAAGTGTTTATCTCCAACTTTCTGACTATCCCTATTTTTGCTCCTTCTGCTCAGCTCTTAGGGCTTTCAGTGTAGAATGAGAAACACATTTTCAAAGGCAGTTTGGGTCTTGGGACAATGGTGACAGTGTGACAATGCAACATGACCAGCAGTTAACCAAGCTCAAGTGTTTATGATATAGCTGTGTTTGTGCCATGGTGATTTTGCATATATGTGTCCAAAGCAGTGATTTCCTAGTAGTTCTTCAAATAGTAACCCTAATCATGTCTGATGTCATTACACGAAGACTCACTGTCTAATCCTGGGGTAGAAGGCTAGGGGTCACCACTACTAACTCAATGCTTCTACTTTTCTCTTTAGTGTATTGACTCTCTTGTATTCTAACTGAATATTTTTTATTAATTTATTAATTTATTAATTAATTTATTAATTTATTAATTTATTAATATGAACACATATAATATTTATATATGTATATAATAAGCAAATATATATATACATGTAGTATACATATATAACATACATGCTGTATATTACAAGTAGCACTATATATCTCTTTCTAATATATTGTATAACATATATAACTATATATATAACATATATATAGTTATTCTTTAGAATAGTGACTGCTGTCGAATCTTTTTTTTTTAAGATTTTATTTATTTGAGAAGCAGAGTTACAGACAGAGAGACGGAGAAACAGAGCAAAAGGTTTTCCATTTGTTGGAACTTTTGGACTCCCCAAAAGTCCATAATGGCGAGAGCTGGACCAACGTTGGACCAGATAAGGATCCAGGAGCTTCTTCTGGGTCTTCCATGCAGGGACAGGAGTCTATGCATTTGGGCCATCTTCTACTGCTTCCTCAGGTCATAGCAGCCAGCTGGTTCAGAAAAGGAGCAGCCAGGGCATGAACCGGCTCCCATATGGGATGCTTGTATCTCAGGTGAAGGCTTAACCTATTAAGCCACAGTTCCAGCCCTGCCCTGCTATGGAGTCTTAAAGAAATTATTCACATGCATCCTTATGAAAGAACACAATGTAGCATAATGAAAAACACTTATAAAAATACAAACATATAAAATGCGGCACAGATTGTCAGAGGAATTTTTGTAACATTGATTATTATCACTGACTGTCATCGCATTTAACTGCAATATAGAGAAATGAACAATTGTACAAGAGGCATCTATAACACCATCCTGGTCTTCATTATTTAGAACACTTACATGATTCTCAGAAAGATACTGGAATAAACTACCCAAAAATTAATAACAGAAAATTTGAACTATTTATTCTAAAGAAATGCAAACTGGTTTTAAAACTATCTGTTTTTTAAAGATAAAACATTTTCCTCATATTTAACAAAATTATATTAATTCAGTACTTATGTAACAATGTTTTGTTCCTATTGAGTACCTTCCAAGTCACTTAATTGATGCAAATTTCAGTTAATTACACCCTGATTAATTTACCCTTTCTTATTTTGAATAAGTCATATTCCTTTAGAATTCACTTTCAGCTCTCATCTCACAATAGAGAAACAAAATTTCATTTGGACATTATTAATTTTTATTCATTCTAATATGTTGCTGATAACTAGTTTGTTTTAGTAATAAAATAGCATTTTCTGAAGTACTGGAGTGAGTTTCACATTAGTACCTTTTGGCTTTTTCATGCAGAGGAAAACTGAAGACTTAAAAAAAATAAGCACCAGAGAAAATGGAGTATTTGAAATGGGAAGAAAATTGCTATGAATCTCAAATATTTTAAGATATATTGCTGTCATACAAGATCACCTCTATAAACAACCTTCTTCTTGTTTTCTCCAGAAGTATTTTCTATATAAATTACATATTGTCAACTTACATCGTATTTCATGTCCTAAAAGCCTCTGACAGATCTTGCAGCCATAATAAATAACAATCAGAAGAAAGTGCTGAAAATATCCAACTACAAATTTAACTGTTTAACTAATAGACTTGCACTTAAAGACTAATGCTCTATATTTTCCTGGGTTTGAAATTTAAGGAAATTTAAAGATTATTCTATGGTTCTCATTGTTATTTTTGGCAGAAGTAGTGTTTTTTGTGAACTAAGATTAATCTAAGTTTCATTCATACTTAGTTTCTTTTTTTTTTTTTTTTTTTTTTTTGACAGGCAGAGTGGACAGTGAGAGAGAGAGACAGAGAGAAAGGTCTTCCTTTGCCGTTGGTTCACCCTCCAATGGCCGCCGCGGCCGGCGCGCTGCGGCCGGCGCACCGCGCTGATCCGATGGCAGGAGCCAGGAGCCAGGTGCTTTTCCTGGTCTCCCATGGGGTGCAGGGCCCAAGCACCTGGGCCATCCTCCACTGCACTCCCTGGCCACAGCAGAGGGCTGGACTTAGTTTCTTTGATTCTTATTCCTCTCAGCATAACTGAAAATTCTTTAGTAGTTAGAATTAATATTACATAATAAATGCCCTCCGGATTTTAAAAATACTCAATTATACTTTTCGACATTTAACAATTTTGAAAAATTTACATTTATCATATAGCATTCTTGGATATCCTATTACTAGTTTATTGCATATTGCTACTTAATTTTCCTATAATTTAAGCCAAATGACTAACATCAAGGTTAACTAAAGGGAGTACCCAAAAAACATGAGCATAGAGAGTAAGGAAAAAATAGCACTTTTCTTTTTATTTTATCTTCTTTTAATCACTAAATATTTTATGCAATTGCTCAGTGTGGGAGGAGCATGGCTTATGCCTTTTTTGATCTCTCCTCCTATGTAGAAGAGTCCATCCAAATAAGGAAAAACAAATGAAAGAAAACAAAATTCAGAAGGGGTAACTTAGAATTAATGACTAATACAGTATTTTGTATTAGTTGATAGTGAAGGTGATTGAATTAACCCTCACTTACCTCTGCTTCTGTATAGCTGGACTTTGTGGGCCATAAAATACTCTATCTGATCTAACTGTGATCCTTTCTTAAACGTCATTGCTAATAAACAAACCAATTTATTTTCAATTCTGTGAAGCTACAAATAAAGACAACCTAAACAGTTTAGAGATGCTAAGTATGTACTCAAAGAAATTAGCAATTAGGCTAATTCAATTACACCATTCCAACTTCATTCACATGTACTAAACACTACTCCAAATATTTTAATATGAAAGCTATCAGTCAACTACTTTAAAATCATTTGAGATATTTACTTAAGATACTGATTATTGGGTAACTTTCAGACTTAACTGAAATTGAATTCGTAATTTTTTTTAAATTGTAGGTTCCTCTTTTTTTTAGATTTACTTATTTATTTGAAAGTCAGAGTTACACAGAGAGAAAGAGAGGCAGAGAGTGAAAGAGAGAGAGAAAGAGAGAGAGAGGGAGGGAGAGAAGGAGAGGTCTTCCATACACTGGTTCACTCCCCAACTGGCGTCGGCAGCAGGATTAGTGCTGATCCAAAGCTAGGAGCCAGGAGCCAGGAGCCAAGAACTTCTTCCAGGTCTCCCATGTGGGTGCAGGGGTCCAAGGACCTGGGCCATCTTCTACTGCTTTCCTAGTCCATAGCAGAGAGCTGGATCGGAAGTGGAGCAGCCGGGACTCGAACTGGCACCCATATGGGATGCCAGCACTGTAGGTGTTGGCTTTACCCAATATGTCAGAGAGCAGGCCTCAAATTTGTAGCTTTTCTATCTGTTGTTTTGTTTTGATGCTGAAGGGCTTAGGAACTTATAGGAAGTAAACCTAGTCGGGTTCCATGTGAGACTGTCATTATTTTCTTTTCTGCTGTGATGGTTCCTTAGCAACATACTTCTGTTCTAGAAAGGCATTTTTCATGCTCAGAACTAGAATGTGTATTACCCACAGATGCAAACTCCACATTCACTAACCTCTAAAACATGCACTAATTATTTTTATGCAGAAAAGAATAAAAGAAAGTAGGTAAACCTTTGGTTTTTGGGTATTGGAGTCTTATCTATTTTCCCTTTTCTTTAACATAATTGAATAATGACAAAAATGTCTCTCTACTGCTGCTAGCAGATTCTTCCATGAAGTTCTTATTCCCATAAATATACTGTTATGCACTGATATAATGATACAAGATTTAATATATACTTAAAATATTCTTGAGATTTTGAGATGCCTAAATCTTGTCTCCGGACAAGATGTGCATTAGACAGTAGTGCATCTGGGCCATTGGAAGATTCTTGTAAAGAACCCTGCGTTAGAAAGATATTCAGTGCTCTCTGAACTACTTGTATGAATGATGGAGGTGGATGGAGGCTGCTTATTATCTAATATATGCTTCCACTCCTTCATTCATCAAGTGGTAAACAAGTGCCTCTACTGTGCCTTGGAATATATCAAAGACTAGCGATTAAAGGAAAAAAATAAAACATTGCAGATGTCCTCAAAGATCAAGTTTTATTGGGGAGACAACAAGAGAAAAATAAAAAGAAACTGTAGAAATATGGAGGGATAGACAGTGTTATGGGAACAAAAGAAAAAGAGAAAACTCAGCCTCTGGAGTTGGCCCATGGTTGGGATGCAATTTTGGGAATAATAACTATGGATGCAAGTAGTGCAGTCTGGACAAATAAAAATAATTTAAATACTTTACTGAACATTTTTAATTTATCTTGGGTTTAATAGGAGGAATTTTGAGGAACAAGAATGTGCTCCTATTTGAATGTTTGTTGAGCAGTGGAGTCAGAACTTAATCCTTCCAGTTAGGAGGAAGCTACAGCGAAGATAAAGGAAGTAAGTAGTTTCAAGAAATATTCAAGTATGATAAAATGGTCTTTATGATTAATAAGAGTTGGTATGTAAGAGCAGTAAGAGTTAAGATTCCCTGAGTTTGTTCTTGGGTATTTTAGTGAATGCTTTGTGTCTCCCTGAGACAGATAATTGTGGATGAAATATCAGATTGGAAGAAGAGCAATCCCTAAGCTGACTTTGTCCCAAAGAGTTCTTGTATAAAGCTGATGATCCATAACAGTGGCACAAAACCATTGGTAATCCCATAACCTACCATGACATGGAAGGAAGTTCATGCCAAGTGCTCTAGGGCAAGTAATTGAAAAGAATGAAAATTTTAATATGTGTTATAAATATAGAAGTGAATTTAGAGGCTGGCACCATGGCTCATAATCCTCCTGCGGCACCGGCAACCCATATGGGCGCCAGGTTCTAGTCCAGGTTGCTCCTCTTCCAGTCCAGCTCTCTGCTGTGGCCCGGGAAGGCAGTGGAGGATGGCTCAAGTGCTTGGGCCCCTGCACCTGCATGGGAGACCAGGAAGAAGAACCCGGATCCTGGCTTCAGATAGGCACAGCCCCGGCCCAAGTGGCCATTTGGGGAGTGAACCAACGGAAGGAAGACTTTTCTCTCTGTCTCTCTCTCTCCCTCACTGTCTGTAACTCTACCTGTCAAATAAATAAATAAAAAAAAAAAGAAGTGAATTTAAAGGTATTAGACATAGTAAAATAAAGTAATCCAGAGGAGAAAGGATTCTAAGAATTTGTGGTATTGAAGTCTCAGAAAATTTGTGTTTTAAATAAAAGGAGAAGAAAACAAGTTTGAGAAAACAACAAAGGTCTATTAAAACCTGGACTTTTAAGTCTTTCATCTCAAAGTAGATAGGCTATCGATAGCAGACATTAATCAAGAGCAATAAATACTGGGAAATTATGCAAGGAAATGGTGCAGATTTAAGAAACATGGCCCTTGAAATAGTGGCATATGGTTATGGGCACAAAGAACTGACTGAGGAAAAGTAGATTACAAACCGCATTATGTTCTGAGGGGATTTATATAGCTGAAGTACCCATGAATCTAGCTTCAAAAACACTTGTGTTAAAAAGATCTACATCATGCAACACATTTCAGATGTGGTCAAAGAAGTCTCACTCACCTCCTTAAAGGACAAGACCAGGTTTGAGAAAAAATGAAAAGAGAGCTATTCTCAAAGAACATAAATAACTTACTGTCATAGTACCCCCACTACCAAGGTGGGGACCTCATGTTTGCACCACAAGAGTCCAACGATTACTTGCGATTGCTAAAAAATCTTCACATCTCTTTTCAGCTTAAAAGATTTCATGACGTTCATCATTTCCTTATACACAATGGCATGTTGGTAAGACTAAGCTTGAAGGCTCATTAGATCATAGATTGATCAGGCCAAGGTGAACTGTATTCCAACTATGTGGCAGAGATTATTTCACATTCTCCTGGAGTTCCTGGGCCATGGTTGACTTCACTACTAAATGTTTTAGGTTTTCTCCCTGGTGAAGGGGTGAATTTTCAATATTCATGGAACTGAAGAATGAAGCAGGTAGATGGTGTTCATGGAGTAAATTGTGACAGAGGTTGCTGGTTCTGGAGCTTGATCAATCCTGTTTCCTTATTTATGGATAAATTCGACCTGCTTTTGCATGCTGTTTCTCTTCTCCTTCATGGTTAATCCTGGAGTTCATCTGAGGGCTAGAGATGCCACAAATGAGAAACATCTTGTGCTGGTTGGTAAGAAGCTGGTAAAATGAGTAAAGCCACTTTGAAATTAGAATTGTATATTACAGATATTAATTGATTCTTCAACAGCTTCCATATCCAAAGAAGTATATATCAATAACTTGTGGTTTAACTATAAGCACTGATGCAAATGTCAGTTATTGCATGTTTATTTTCTATTATATATTGCATTGCTATGTTTGGTTAATCAGTATTCAGGGATTTTTCTAAAAGAACAGACATTGAAAAATGAAGTTGATAATTTTCACATAATTATGCATTAAGTATCCAATTTTCCATTGATTTCAAGAATAAGAATTGGCCAAATTAATATATGCCTTTAATTACATTATGTAATTAAATTCCATACAGTAAAATGATAATTAGTACATTATTCATGTAGTAGCTTTTTAAAAATTTATACTTTTTTAGATTAGAGGAAGCAATACAGTATAGTTAAAAGGAAGAATTCAATGTGACCTTTATCCTTGTCTTTGTACTTGTTAATTTTTCAACTTTTGAAAACCAGTGCCTCTTTTGGACCCTGGTTTTCACAAATAAAATAACATTGAAATTTGGAGCAGGCATATAACCTACCGATTCAGACACCCATGTTCCATATTTGAATACGAGAGTTTGATTCCCAGCTCTGGCTTCTAATTACAGCTTCCAGTCAGTGCAGCCAGAAAGAATGTGGTGAGATTATTCAAGTATTTTGGTTCCTGACACCCATACAGGAGACCTAGTTTGAGTTATCAGCTTCTGGCTCTGGATTCAGCTTAGCCCAGCCATTGTGGACATTTGGGAAATCATTGTATGATTGCTCTGTCTGTGTCTGTCTGTGTGTCTGTGTGTGTGTCTGTGTATGTGTCTCTCTCTCCGTCTCTCCCTCTGTGTGTCTGTCAGTATTTCCATTGCACACACGCACACACATACTCTTTGTCTTTTTTCCCTCTAAAATAAATAAATGATTAAAAAAAACCTTTAAATTAGAAATAGCTTCCAGTGTTTCAACCAGGTTTTGATAATTTAATTAATGAAAACCTCCAATAGCCATGAAACTAAAGGAACTGTGTCTTTTGTGTTACCAACTCTCTCAGTACCAGTTAAAATTATGAGTCAAAGTGCTTTTCACAAAAGTTGGCCCAAAAAATCAAATGAAGCAATGTTGACAATTATGAAGTTACAAAAAATAAGATTATATATAATCTATGTATAGAATATGTGGACTTCTGGAGTTGGAAGAAAATAATTATTCTTAATTAATTTTACCTTTGGCATTACATTTTATGTAGTAATTCAGTTCTTCTTTTTTTTTTTAAATTTATTTATTTTATTTTTGACAGGCAGAATGGACAGTGAGAGAGAGAGACAGAGAGAAAGGTCTTCCTTTACCGTTGGTTACCCTCCAATGGCCGCCATGGCCGGCACACAGTGCCAATCCAAAGCCGGGAGCCAAGTGCTTTTCCTGGTCTCCCATACGGGTGCAGGGCCCAAGCACCTGGGCCATCCTCCACTGCACTCCCTGGCTATAGCAGAGAGCTGGCCTGGAAGAGGGGCAACCGGGACAGAATCCGGTGCCCCTACCGGGACTAGAACCTGGTGTGCTGGCACCACAAGGCAGAGGATTAGCCTATTGAGCCACGGCGCCAGCCCATAATTCAGTTCTAACATCTATAGTTCTTACCAATTTATATTCAGTTTATCCTTTTTCTATGATGTTATCAAACACTTCTATGTATAGAGATTTAATTGGGCATTAAATATACTTTCAGTAGTCAACTGCCTGGAAGTTATGATGACCCAAAAGGAGAAAGGATGAACTCACTGAAGCAAGAAATGTACACAGAAGTAAAACAAAATACAAACAGTGTCTTAGCGTCTAATACTGAAAGCAGGATGGATAAAAGATGCCAAGAAAGGTGGAGCGATTAAAGATTCTCGTAACATGAAACCAAGAGATCAGCTTTTTTTTTAAACTTTTATTTAATGAATATAAATTTCCAAAGTACAGAATATGGATTACAATGGCTTCCCCCCCATAACGTCTCTCCCACCCGCAACCCTCCCCTTTCCCACTCCCTCTCCCCTTCCATTCAAATCAAGATTCATTTTCAATTCTCTTTATATACAGAAGATCAGTTTAGCATAAATTAAGTAAAGATTTCAAAAGTTTGCTCCCACACAGAAACATAAAGTGAAAAATACTGTTTGAGTACTAGTTATAGCATTAAATCTCAATGTACAGCACACTAAGGACAAGTGTGCTGTACACTGAGATCAGCTTTAAGTAATGAGAATAGGGGCTGGTGTTGCCCCTCTGGTTAAGCTGCTGCTTGCAATACCCGCCCATATCTGAGCACTGGTTTAAGTCTGATCTGCTCTGCTTCTGAATCAGCTCCCCGCTAATGCCACTGGAAAAGCAGCAGGTGATGACTCAAGTACTTGGGGCCTCTAACCCCTATTTGGGAGACCCAGACCAAGTTTCTGGATCTTGCATTCAGCCTGGCCCAGCTCCAGCCATTGTGGTCATTTGGGGAGTGAACCAGCAGAAGAAGATTCTCTTTCTCTCTTCTTTCTCCCTCTCTCCCTCTCTCCTTCCTTCCCTCTCACTCTAATAAAAATAAGATAGATTTTTAAAAATGAGACTACACTATTCTATCAAATATGACAGAAAATTTATGAAGCATGGGAACTAACAACAGCAGCAGAATGCTGGTTGTGTGAAGGTTTTACAAGTAAAATAATAATAAATGTAATCCTTTAAAGTGATACAATTTATCCTTTGCTAGTCAAAAAACCAAACCATTCAAAAGCAGTATTCCCCATCCCATATTCTTTCTTCTTCAAATTCCTAGCTCCAAAAGGCAACCACTTTCAGTACTGCTTTTTCAGTTGCTTTTTACTACCTCCTACTTCTAAGTAATGCACTATGTTGCTCTTTATGGTTTTCTTTTTTTTTGTTTTAATTATTGTTTTAAAACTTGATATTAGATAAGATGAAAATTTAGCTGTCTCATAACATCACTGTTAGACTGTGGGAAGTGAGGTCCCTGACTTGACCTCGGGGTATGGTGTTTCGGAGCAGTTGCCTCAAAGTTGTCTAAGTGCCTGTTCTCTGAGACTGCATGAGCTGGCAGAGCCTCCCAGGTGGATACCTCAAGCCAGGCACAGGTCACAGCTTCCCTTTCTCATGTTCTACTTATGTGTCTTGGGTTAATCATATTATCCAAATTTTCCAGACTTACGGCTATGAGGTTGTTACAGGGTCCTGGAACTGCAACCGATGACACAGGGTTGTCTTGAAGAATAATGACTTCTGCCAAGAGATGCATCGCTTTCTGGGATCCTGGGAGTTTGGGCTGCTAAACTAGTCTAACACTTTGATCTCAGATAATTCTCACCAAGTTAGCACAGGATTACGTTGAAGGCCTGTACTTCTGCTGCTCCAGAATCTTGGACCATAGGACAGAATGCAACTTTGGCTTAAATAGTACGTCTCTTTATCTGTTCTTGTTTATCCATATTTACACTCCATTACCATCTCTGGTTTATAGATACTGATATTGGTGGGAGGGGCTACATATATTCTTCAACCTTGGTCTAAGCAATGATAGAGTGATTGCCCCACAATCTTGTCATGCTCTGTACTAGGTGTTAGTTCTTTAGGGAGACTATTTCATATTTTGAAACACATAAAATGGCCAATTCCATTACTACTTCAATGCTGTGGCTCTATGGATTGTTCATACTGAAATACTGTTCGATTTTTGAATCTGCATATCCCTAATTTTAAGTATTTAATTCTGCTTAAATTTTTACTCATAGCATGGTGTCATCCATAGTGCTGCCAGTAAATACTGACTTTTAAGGTCTGTCTCAGAGATTGTTACATAGTTTGACAAAATATATGATGAGCGAATATACAATTTTCATCCAGAAAAGAAAAGCTATTAATTATTCCCCAGTTATATCAAACTTATTGGGGACATCTTCTACTGTTTTTCCCAAGTCATTAACAGGGAGCTGGATTGGAAGTGGGACAGCTCGAACTCGAATTTGTACCCATATAGGATGCCAGTCTCACAGGTTGGCAGCTTTACCCACTAAGTCACAATGCCAGCCCTAATCACATCTATTTAAAAAAATATTTAGAGGCTATTCTTTTTATTCATCTTTATACAAACACATTGGGTATAAAAGATTTGAAAGCAAAGAAGATAACATAATATTACAAAGATGAAATAAAATATGTCGATTGAACCATGGAAAGGGAGAAAGGACTTGGTGGAAGATGATGTTATACAAAATACCAAAAATGAACGGTGACTAGAATTTCTTCAGCAACAGTAATGAGAATAGCATATGCTAAGAACAATAAAGACAGGAAAACAAATGTATGAGAGTTGGTGAGAAAATTAAGGACTATGAAAATCAGTGGAGATCTTAAGGGAAATGATGTAGTCTGGTGAGATTTCCACAGGGAGTTACAGGATGAATGTCTTGGAAACGAACTTTAAATGCTGTGCAGATTTGCAGGTTGGTGGTATGTGTCTGTAAACCATAAAGGAGTTTACTGCCGGCGCCGCAGCTCACTAGGCTAATCCTCCGCCTTGCAGCACTGGCACACCGGGTTCTAGTTCCGGTCGGGGTGCCAGATTCTGTCCCAGTCACTCCTCTTCCTGTCCAGCTCTCTGCTATGGCCCGGGAATGCAGTGGAGGATGACCCAAGTGCTTGGGCCCTGCACCCACATGGGAGTGCAGTGGAGGATGGCCCAAGTACTTGGGCCCTGCACCCCACGGGAGACCAGGATAAGCACCTGGTTCCTGCCTTCAGATCAGCGCGGTGCGCCGGCCACAGCGTGCCAGCCATGGCGGCCATTGGAGGGTGAACCAACGGCAAAAGGAAGACCTTTCTCTCTGTCTCTCTCTCTCACTGTCCACTCTGCCTGTCAATAAATAAATAAATAAATAAATAAAGTAGTTTACTAAAAGGAAAAAGCTGCAATGGTTATCTCATACTGCATGGAGGTTGTTATAAAATATTTTATAAAATCAATTAAAATTTGAATTTTATAAAATTATGTTTTTAAAGGGAAAATGGTTTCTAAATGAGACTAATATCCTACTCTACAAATTCCTTTATCCATATAACATTACTAGGCTTTGCAGTGTGTGTGTATGTTGGATATCCTATTCATGTCAATGACTTATTTTCTTTTATGCTACAAACACTCCATCCCAGGTATGATGTTAAGTATCATTTATGTAGCATTGGATTCTATCCAATTCTTTTTCTATAAGCTAGCTTAAGGATGAGAATCTTCTTTCAGCTGTGTCCATGTTTTATCCTGGTTCCCATTATCTATCAATACTCTAGATAATAGGTTCTCAGAATTTGAAGGGCATGGTGATATTAAAGGATGCAGTTAAATTCGAAGTGTTTACATTTTAAACTTCTTCCAGACTTCAGTATTATATTCTCATATAAATGAAGGTTTTAAAGAGTATTCAGAGGCCATAGATAAAACAGATGTATAGCTATAGTAATAAAATGTTGATCCTTAAATGCACGAACTATGAGCAAATCAACATTTTGTTTTTGGTATACATGTGTTGCACTATTTTTAACTCATTTTACAAAAGGGACTTTGTTTTATATATTGGCAAATATATGTCTCTGGCAGTGTTCTATAATGATCCCAGGAGCTACTCAAAATCACAGATAAAACTTGTTCTGGTTTCTTAGAAAATCTATATTAAAAAACTCATTTTAAAAACAGAAATTAAGTACCTTAAAACACACATCTTAGGATAATACAATAAATTTACATAATTTTTTAGATTCGATGTCAATAAAATTTTGAACACAAGGGAAGCTGTTTTTGCTATTTTATCATTTTCTATCACTGACATCTTCCATTATAAGAAACATGAAACTGAATCAATAGATAAATTGGAATTACTTCCTCAGCTTAAGGATAATTTCAGGAAGAATACAAGAGTAAAAGACTTATGAAATAATTAAGCAAAACCAATAGAAAAAGATGTATTAAAAATAAAGTTCAAAAATGATGAAACTTTCTAAAGTTTTCACAATTATTAGCAATCCCTAAATTAAAACAAAGTGAGTGGGAGAAATTTCTACCTTTCCATAAGGATTCTTTCTTTCCCTGTAGTATTTGCATGACACTTAAAAGAAGTGAAGCTAGGGCTGGGGCCATGGCTCAATAGGCTAATCCTCCGCCTGTGGCACTGGCACACCAGGTTCTAGTCCCGGTTGGGGTGCCGGATTCTGTCCTGGTCGCTCCTATTCCTGTCCAGCTCTCTGCTGTGGCCTGGGAGTGCAGTGGAGGATGACCCAAGTGCTTGGGCCCTGCACCCGCATTGGAGACCAGTAGAGGCACCTGGCTTCTGGCTTCTGGCTTCGGATCAGCACGATGCACTGGCCGCAGCGCACCGGCCACAGAGGCCATTGGAGGGTGAACCAACGGAAAAAAGGAATACCTTTCTCTCTCTCTCTCTCTCACTGTGCACTCTGCCTGTCAAAAAAAAAAAAAAAAAAAAAAAAGAAGTGAAGCTCATAAATCTCATGAATCCATATTGAGTTAGCTTGAGAACAAAACTATATTAAATTTCATGTTAAAATCATGCCAAATATTTAACTTGTTTTATAAATATATTTAAAATTGTATAGTGACAGGAAAAGAGCAATGCTTGAAATATTTTTTCATTTTTTCTAAATCTAACACTCTCAAGATTATGAACCCTAATTTCCCCCACAAATATATTTGAGCTTTTCTGTAAGATGGTTAATAATTAATAATGAGAAGCCCTTGCTTTATCTACCACCCAAGAAATGGTCCATATTCTTGATGCCCAGCATAAATTAAAGGGAGTTGTTACAATGTTCAGAGCCTTTGATGCCCTGTAAATGAAGGAACTGGATGTCCTCAAATTTCCTGTAGCAGGAACCCACCTAGCTGGTACCAACCTCTACTTCCAAAGCCAAAAGAACAACTACAAAAGAAAAAGTGATACCTGATGTCAGAGGAGGACTTGGAAGAAGCCTCTCTGCTGGCAATTCCTGTCCTCGTTACCACTGGAAACTGCATTGATAGCAGTGTCATATCCTCCAGAGACAAGGAACGAGTGCTATATTAAAGTCTGCTGCTGCCATTGGAGTCAGTCCTATTGCTGACCACGTCACCCCTGGAACCTTCTGGAAAATAAGGATAAAAGAATTCTTTGTTAGTATGTGAAAGATAAGATCCGTATTGCTTCATCCCTGGATTTGAATTTCAGGATAAGATGAACAACATAATATATGTATAAGGGTTTCCTAAGGGAGATCATTTGTAGCAGTTGCTCTAGTTTTTAATATTGTGATATATTGGAGGGTTAGTTGACTTAACCATCATGTAACAATACAAGCTTTATTTATAAAGTTGATCATTGATGAAAAACTTTAGTGATAAAAAATTTCAATATAATAAAGTTTAATAATAAAAATACAGATGTGACAAAATCCAAATCTAAAGCAAAACCTCTATCTTAGTTTTGATATAACATGTCAAATGAAGTTGGTTCAAAATATAAAATTGAACCAAAAATACTAGAAATTTATGTTATGTTGACATTTATTACCTTATTTTAAATCTCATTAGGCAGTGATGTAATCATTGGGTATTTATTATAGTAATAGTAATATTATAGTTCAAAATAATAATACTATGATTCAAAAATCTATTTCATTCATAAATTTAGTAGTGGGATATTAAACAAGTTTATATATAATACGGGGTTCAAAACAACATGGTTGCCTTTTATTTCTAGTACAGACGTGGGTTTGAGATTTTTTTCCCCACTTCAGGATCATATTCTGTTACCCTTTATCAATTTATCCATCTTCAACTCCAGAACTGATCAAGAATCAAAATTGTGTGCTAATAGTGCATCTATTTTTAGAGGCTATGTGAAAAATTCTATTGTAGATAGATTGATTAATTCTCTATGGCATTAGCAATAGCTTCTGAGGTTTAACACTAAATCTATGACATAATTTAGCAATTTACTTATTAACATAGGTGAATAAATGAGTTAGATTGTGATCCATCCTTGTTACAACTCCCATCTAATCTTACAAATATGCATATATACATATATCACTCAGAATAATCTTAGAATGTATATATATTTCATTCAGTTAAAACTACTAATCGAAGTTTTGAAGTCTCAGTCATAAAGATAAACATGCTTATTTTTGCTAATTGAACATCTTGACAAAGTATTGTTTGCTGTTTACTTCCAGGTAGGTATTTATTCTAATACCACAAACTAGCGTTAAAATTTTTAAATTTACTTGTGATGTTTACAAATAAATTAAGCATATAATTGCCAGTTTATTTTCATGGAATATTTTGACTCATTATTTTATTTTATGTACTTACATCTTTATGTAGAAATTCTTTATGTAGAAATATAAGTTCCTTGAAATTGAAAATCTGGAGCAAAGCAAGTATCATTTACTGGCAGTAAACAGATGGGATACAAATGTAAAATTTAGAAAACATATTTCTATTTCTGATCTATTACACAATAAACACCAACAATTCACTCTGTGTAAAAAGGCTGTCCTTTGATTCACAGCTTAGTTTTTCATGTATCAGGGCACTTAAAAATTCATGGAAATGAAATTAAAAATAAGTTTATTTAAGGGCCACAGATTTTGGAAATCCTTGTGTGATCTTTTCATACTATGCATTTCCAAGAAATTTGATGGGCCCTTGAATGTAATATCAATTTAATAAAATGTTGAATTTGTAAACATATCTTATCCTAATCCTTGACTATAGGTACAATAAGCAACTTTGAGTCAAGAGTCTCTGGAAGTGCACTGGAGTTCCAGTTAGGATTATGACATAGTTGAAGTTCACCTTCTAGGTTTTGAGATAGCTTTGAGGACTTTTCATTTGCTAAGTGGTCTGCATCGTGGGGGGCCTCCTGTGGCCTCAGAAATCCACTTAACACATTGAAATGGTGCAGTAAAGTCTAAGGTCAGGGTTCTTAATAAGGTCACTGGATTCTCAGTTACCCTACAGTTGTGTGGAAAATAATCTTTCACAGCACAGTTAAATTATTTCTGATGGTATAATAAACCAAATGAGACAAACAAATTAGAATTCTTTCATTAGAGGGACATTTATAGGGCACATGATAAGTTTTTAACAATTGAATCTGTGAGTTAGGTTGAATATTCATGCTTACAAATCCAAAATTAGAGAATTTTACAATAGTTCTACATAGAAAACAAGAAACTTGGCAAACATAGTAAACATATGAAGTGACTAAAACATATATTAACCCATATCCATGTGATAAAATAATTTCCTAAAAGATGAATTGACAGAAAGTAAGAGCGAAAAAGGGAGGGGATATTATTATGTTCTTAGAATTGTGTCTGCAAACCATACTGAATCTGTTATAAAGTAATTGAAAATTAAAATAAAAAAATTAAAATTAAAAAATAAAACTGCACAACCACTTTGGAAAAAAGAGATGAATTGGCTTAAATGTAGACTCTAAAATATAAGATTTCATTTACAAAAATATATTAATAAATGATTACTGAGGTGATTTGCAGTTGTTTGGCATCTATGTTTGGAAGCCACATATGTGTGTATATCTGTATGTGTGTGTTTAGGTGTATATATATGATATGTGTGGATACATACACAGACTGAGAATCAGAAACAATGATTATGAACCTGGTGAATTTAGGTTTCAATCTCATACCTCATTTTATTTGTGATCATGGGCAAGATATTTATTTTTAGCCAGTTGTAGAGTAATCTAATTGGGTGGTTGTGAATTCAGTGAGACATGCCTTGACCATCAGTAGTATAAGTGCTGACCTTTGTTACATATCAAGTACTAAAGAAGTCTCCTTTAATCCATTAACTTGTCTTCCATCTTGATTTTGCTATCTTGAGGACCAACTGTCCTTTAGAAACATACCCTAGGTGACTGATAAAAGTACTACACTCTACAGGATGAACCAATTATTTGGTAAAAATGACATATCATATTTTAATGGGCAAAAAAAGTATACAGAAGTTAACCAAAAATTTGTTGGTAGGGAACATGAATTATTTATAACACAGTCAACTCTATTTTAAACACAAAATATGTTTTGCCCTTACTGATTGGAATCATAAGGGAAAAAGACTTACAGATTCCTTTCTATCTGAAAGAAAGAAGTGGGAGAAAATAAATTATAAAATAGGTTTACAATTATTTCACTGCTACTTTTTGGTTGTATTATTTTGTCCATCATTATTAATTTGCAAAGATAATATACTTATATGATAAACTTGGAGGATATTAAATAAACATTCATGTAAGTATGTAAGTCAATCAAAATTGTATCAGGATTTTGACATAGTTCAATTAGTAGAAATAATGCGCTGAAATAAATTGTAAAGAATGTATGTCTAAGAAGAAAAGTAATAGGTATATATATGTATATATATATGTGTGTGTCTATATATATGTACATACTGCATACAAACATCATACACCATAACATCTAGTCAAAATGCTGTTAATTAGTAGGATAATGCTCAAAGAAACAAATATTATGGCAATACATGAAAATCCTTGCTAATGAACATTGAAGTCAATTTGTGCTTTGAGTTTTCAAGAAATATAAAAATTTATAAGAAATTTTGGATCAAATGATTGTATTTTCTTGAATTATGTACGCTTTATTATTACCTCTGTGACAGTTCCATAAAGTTTTTACTTTAAAGGAAAATTACATTATTATTTGTATTAATTCAAGAAATTTCAATCAAGAGGTAAATATTGAGATGTTTTCACATAAATTGTAACTAATACCAGTGTTTGTTTGGGAGAACTTAAAATGTCAGATTCTGCTTGTTTCTGGCACAAAGGTTTCCTATCTCATCACTAAATAAGCAAATATAGTTACCTCCCTAAAGCCTGTTACTAGTGTTATAGATACTACTGTAAAAAATAGAATTATGGACCAGATGTTTGGCACAAATATGGAATGCATGTCTGAGTGCCTGAGTCCAAATTCCATCCTCACTCCCAATTTCGGCTCCCTGATAATGTGAAATCTTGGAGGCAGCAGTTGATGGCCCAAGAGCTCGGGACTCTGCCACCCTCCTTGGAGCCTTGGATTCCCTGCTCCTGGCTTGTGCCTGACCAGGCATTTGGGTAGTTAATAAAGGGATGAAATCAATCTCTCCCCACCCACCCACCTCTCTCTTATCATTGTCTACCTTTTAAATAAATAAACAATGAAATAAAATAATATAGGATAACAGGCCTACTTTATCTTTAAAAACAAAGCTAAAGTTAAATTCACTCACTTGTTTTAGTACTCCTATACAAGTGCTCAAAAGAATCCCACTCTTCCCTATCCCTTTTTTCCACATTTGTCCCTTCTTGGGGTTTCTTCTCTCATCAGTTTATTTACCAAACATGACTGAACAAGGAGTAGAGTAGACATTGGTTAAGAAGAAATTCCGGACTTTTAACTGGAATTATAGTAGTCTGTATTACTTATGTAGTTCTAGTGAAAGCAAACTGATACTCCTGTTCTATGTTTCTGATCTTTTTATGCCCCTTTTGAAAAGCAACAAAATTTGCTCTCCCATTGCTAAAATGATAGACAGATAGGTCTTTTTTTAAATATTTATTTATTTGAAAGTCTGAGTTACACACAGAGAGATGAGACAGAGGGAGAGAGAGGTCTTCCATCTGCTGGTTCACTTCCCAGTTGGCCGCAACTGCCAAAGCAGAGCAGATCCGAAGCCAGGAGCCAGGAGCTTATTCCAGGTCTCGCACATGGATGCAGAGGCCCAAGGCCATGGGCCATCCTCTACTGCTTTCCCAGGCCACAGCAGAGAGCTGGAAGTAAAGCAGCTGGGACTCATACTAGCGCCCATATGGGATGCCAGCACTGCAGGCGGCAGCTTTACCCCCTATGCCACAGCGCCAGCTCCCCCTATGCCACAGCGCCAGCCCCAGTAGATAGATCTTTAACATATGGTTTTGAAAGAACATTAGAATCTTTACTTAATATATACTAAATTGATCTTCTGTATATAAAGATAATCGAAAATGAATCTTGATGTGAATGGAATGGGAGAGGGAGTGGGAGATGGGGGGTTGTGAGTGGGTGGGAAGTTATGGGGGGGGAAAGCCATTGTAATCCATAAACTGTACTTTGGAAATTTATATCTACTAAATAAAAGTTAAAAAAACATTAGAAGATTAGATTTTATCATTGCTTAATATTTTAATTGGAAAAATATTAGCTATTTAACCCCCAAATGGTCTGTGCTTTTAACAGTATGGACACACTAATTCAGGATCAATCTGAACTGTTTTCTAGCTCTGAGCAAATGGAGAACATTATTAGAAAAAAGACTGGATGTAGCTAAGAAAACATTTCTATTCTATAAATCTGCTTACAAAAAGCTGTTTAATAAGCCTAAATATGAAGACTCCTAACATATTGTTGAGAGAATAATAATTTTTGCAAATTTATTTTTAATATGCTGTACATTTTAGAATAAAACATCTAGGAGAATACTGAGTGGCAAATGATAGTATGTGATGACATATGTAATTTCAATTGTTATGTTTGTAAATAATATATTTCACACATTTTATAACACAAATATAGATTATACATATATTTTTCATTTTTCTCCCACAAAGAAATGAAACAATCTTGAAGTTATTTCCACTTTTATCATTATATTATAATTTGAAACTACAAGCAAAATAGTTCTTTTTCAAATTGCCTAATCTTAAAAGCCATAATCTTCTTACCTCTTTTTTTGTATTTCAATATTTTCATATAATCTCTAATGTGAATACTTTGTTTATCTCCAAGCCAACGTAGCTTTAGTGTGGTCAAAATATATTCTTAAAATTATATAAATGGTGGTGTATATATATATATATATATATATATACAGAGATTTGGATTCCATTGCATGAATTAAATTCAATATGGTACAAAGATGATATATTACTTGGACATTTGTTTAAAGATACTACCATGAATGTGTCAAAATGAATAATAAGTTTATTTTGGCATAAACAATTTTGAAATCTATACAAATTTGCACATAACATGCATTTTCTGTGAACTATATGAAATTTATTTGTGTTTTCTTTAATATTTAATTTTGCAGAAAATCTTTTTTTCATGCTCTTTATTTTTCTAAAATCATACATTAAAGTATATTTTTAGTTTCATTTACTGCATTTAAGTTCTATTTAAATTGTCCTCACTAGATAGTTGAAGCAACTTTGTTATTTTTTAAATGTATTAAATTTATTTTTCATTACCTAAATTCATTTGTTGTATTATATGACATATGGTCTTAACTTTCTAATTTGCAAGTGGCTTATTTTAAAAATACTATTTAATAAAATGTCACATCAATATGTGACTATCATTTTCTATGTTATATTCTTGCATTAATAAATTTCATTTAGCAGAATATTAATTTTTACTGAGTCACAATACATTAATTAAGATATTGCATCAAGTCACAAAGCCCACATAGTGGTGATTTTAAGATAGAGAAGTTTAGGCCGGTGCCGCAGCTCACTAGGCTAATCCTCTACCTGCAGCATCGGCACCCCGGGTTCTAGTCCCGGTTGCGGTGCCGGATTCTTTCCCAGTTGCCCTTCTTCCAGTCCAGCTCTCTGCTGTGGCTTGGGAGTGCAGTGGAGGATGGCCCAAATGCTTGGGCCCTGCACCCGCATGGGAGACCATGAGGAAGCACCTAGCACCTGGCTCCTGGCTTCAGATCAGTGCAGCGTGCTGGCTGTAGCGACAGTTTGGGGGGTGAATCAACAGAAGGAAAACCTTTCTCTCTCTCTCTCTCTCTCTCTCTCTCTCTCTCTCTCACTGTCTAACTCTGCCTGTCAAAAAAAAAAAAAAAAGAGAGAGAGAGAGAAGTTTATAACTCCCTCATATAATCGTCTGTTCATAAGCATCTTAGTACTGATGAGACATCTCCCCCAGTTGAAAACCCAGACTCCTTATTTCATTGCTCTGCAAAAGATAATCATTTCAAAGTAAAGCTGCCAAATTTTATGTCTTTTAAGGGCGCAACCTAGGAACTTATATATAACTGCCAGTTGAAATGTATAGGTCACAACCTAGTCACAAAAACACATATATTAGAACAGATGTAAAACGCAAATTAAGTTGAACAACCATGCATCTAAGCAAAACTTCTCTTGCTAAAGAAGAATTGGAAAATGTACTTTGGACAGTAAAATAGTAATCTTTGCCAGACAGTTCCAATTAACTATTGTGGGTTTGTGTTTTGACATCTGTTAAGGAAAATCTCTGCTTAATTCTTTCAGTGCCATATTTATTTTGGCTAAGGTCCACATTTATTCTGCAAGAGGAATTTTAGAGTCAGCTTTAAATAAAGCAAATGGATTTTTTATTAGATTTTCATTAATATAGAAATTATTTTGGAGAGAATTTATATATTTACAGTATGGTTTATTCCTACTCATGAAGTAGATTGGGTTATTTATTGAAACATATAAAAGCTTGTGACAGTGCTTTCTTTTTTTCTTCTTCTTAGCTCTAGTTTCTTCATTAAGATAACTTAACTTCTATATTCCTATATGTTAATATTTGTTTCTTTGAAGAATCAAAAGTTATTGTCAGAATTAAAGATGGTTATGGATACTTGTTTGATTTTTTTTAGGATTTATTTTACTTGCTGTAAAGGCAGAGTTAGCGAGAGAGAAGGAGAGGGAGAGTCAGAGAGAGGTCTTCCATACACTGGTTCATTCCCCAGAAGGCTGCAAACGACCAGGTCTGGGCCAGGCCTAAGCCAGGAGACTGAATTCGATCAGGGCCCCACGCGGTTGCAGAGACCCATACACTTGGGCCATCCTCTACTGCTTTCCTAGTCCATAGCAGAGAGCCGGATCGGAAGAGGAGCAGCCGCGACTAGAACTGGCGCCCATATGGGATGCGGGTGCTTCAGGCAGCGGCTTTACCTATGACGCCACAATGCAAGCCCCATTGTATGAGTTTTTTTTTTTTTTTTAGATTTATTTATTTATCTGAGAGACAGAGTTACAGAGAGAAAAAGAGAAAGCTCTTCCATCCCTTGATTCCCTTCCCAAATGACTGCAATGGCTGGAGCTTGGCTGATCAAAAGCCAGGGGCCAGGAGGTTCTTCTGGGTCTCCCACATGGGTGCGGGGGTGCAAGCACTTGGGCCATCTTCCACTGCCTTCCCAGGCCATTAATAGAAAGCTGGATCAGAGGAGCAGCAGCCAGGACATGAACCTTTCCATATCAGATGCCAGCACCCTAGTCAAAGGCTTAACCTCCTATGCCGTAGTGCCAGCCGCTATTTGTATGATTTACATTATTATTGAGTATTAGTGTATTCTTAAAGACTTCAATTGGAATTCTTGATTATGGTATCCAAAAATAATCGTGATTTTTATTTGGATGGAATTTTTTCTGGGTTCTCTCTCTGTTATATAATCAGCCATTGTGAATAGGATTACGTTAAAAATGAGAAAAAATGTTCATGTCTCATTCTTGGGACTATAGAAATACCTCTATTATTAACTTTCATATGCTGTTTGAAATTAATATTTTGATGTTATATAAGAGTAATCTTTACATAACAGCTTTATAAAATATAAATTGATTTTATATCTTTCTCACTAGTGATATGATCAAACTAATAGTTTTCCATTGATGTAATTTCAAGATACATTACCATGTGTCCAACCACCTGAATTTTTCTGAAGTTATTTGATAGTAACTTAGTTATATGACCAAATTGTATTAGTCATTATTTTACTTAGCATTTTTAAAACAATAATCTTAAGTAAATTTGTTCTGTATGTTGAGTATTTTAATGCTTAAAAAATTTAAATTCAATTGATTTTTTTAACTTTTATTTAATGAATATAAATTTCCAAAGTACAGTTTATGGATTACAATGGCTCCTCCCCCCCATAACTTCCCTCCCACCCGCAACCCTCCCCTTTCCCTCTCCCTCCCCCCTTCCATTCACTTCAAGATTCATTTTCAGTTCTCTTTATATACAGAAGATCAGTTTAGCATAATTGATTTTTAAAAAAAATCACTATGACTTGTAGATACAAGTCTATGAACATAATGAAATTCCCCTCCTCTGCTCCTCCCTTCCTCCTTCTCACCTTCCTTCAGACCTTCTTGGAGCTGTCTATTAGATAGTGCTTGTGGAGTAAATACGAATTACGCATTTATTGGTTTAGATACAAGTTTCAGCTTATCTGCCTCTGCACCAGCTTCCTGCTAATGTTCCAGGGAAGTCAGTGGATGATCGTCTAAATACTTGTACCCCTGCCATTCACATGGGAGACCAGGGTAGTGTTCCTAGGATCTGGCTTCAGCCTGGCCAAGTTTGCTGCTGCAAGCATTTGGGAAATGAACCATCATGATGGGACATCTGTCTCTCCTTTTATCCCTGTCTTGGGTATATATGTGTCTTCCTCTCTCTTTTTCTGTGGTACTGTCATTCAAATAATTAAATACATCTTAAAAAATTAAAGAAGTGAAAAATCTCATTCCTCCCTTACTGCCTGCCTCACTGCCTCCTTCCCTCTTTTCCTGCCTCCCTTCCTTCTTTCCTTGGAAAACTTTCTAAACTAGTGCGTACTTTATATTTATTACACATATTAAATTGGAGTAGCTACATTTCAAGTGTTCTGTAGTCACTTGTCAATAGTTAAGCTATACTATGTTAAAGCTTGGCTAATTGTGGATATTGGTCGATGTGATATTTCATTTCTGAACCCATTCACATTACTGAATTTATTCAATCTTATTTATAACTATGGACATGTGCCTTCAGAGGTTCAGAGTCTCTGCATGACCTCAATATGAACTCCCTGATCCATATGTTTTATTACTTAATCTATAGATCAGCAAAAGACTGGCACACATTGCTGATCTTGATGGATGCTGTGGATTATTTTCACATTTCATTAAGTATTGCAGATATAATTCAGCACTTGGAAAGTGGATGTAGATTTAATGACTTTTTCAATTAAAAGCATTTATTTTCAGTAAAGCTGTTTATTTTTTATTGTTTACCACAAAAACTATCAGAGGACACGACCTAATAGGGTCTTTCTAGGACTTGCAATTCTGTAAAAGGACATGGAGCACATTTACTGTGATTAACACCATTCATCTGAATACATACAACTTTCTTCGATGATTGTGTCTAGTGATTCATAATTCAGATAAGATCTACATGTCAACATCTCACTAACATCTTGAGAAGTTTTTCTTCTTTTCTGTACACAGAAATAAGTTGTATAAATCAGGAATAATTAATTCTAAGAAATCATTTGGCTGAATTCACTAAAACAATTTCTGAAACTGTATTTTGTCAGAATTTTTTTGTTTTATTATCCCATTTTAAATTTTTTTATTTTAATTTCAATTAATTTTTGACAGTTCCATTGTGATTTATAGAACATAATGATAATAACTTCTTCCATTCTCCCTTTATTTTATTTTTTAGTTTTTTTAAATAACATATTAAAATTATATTATAGTTGAAGGCTTATTACTTCAACAAATAAGAAGTTTAACAGGCAAAAAGCAAAAAGACACTAGTTAAGTGGAAATATAGACAATGGATATAATAATATCTGAATAGAACCATTTCACCTATATACAGTAAATGTTAAAGTAATTAAAAATCATTAAATCTATAGTAGTATAACATTCCTAACCATTAGTTTTACAAAGTTATAAAACAAAAACTAACAAAACTATATTTTCAGCAATACTGATAAACATAAACATTTCTTTTTTTCCCTCATTTTTTTTTTTAATTTTAGCTGCCACATATAAGGGAGAACACATAGCATTTGTCTTTCTGGGTCCAGCTTATTTCACTCAAGGGAATGTCCTCCAGTTACACCTATTTGGCTGCAAGTGGTAGAAATTTCTTTTTTATGGCTGAATAACATTCCATTGGGTATATGTACCAAACTTTCTTTATCCTTTCATCTGATGATGAACACCTGGGTTGATTCCAAATTTAGGCTGTTGTGAACAGTACTGCTATAAATATAGGGGTGCAGGTATCTCTTTCATACATTGTGTTCAAGCCTTTGGGGTATATACCCAGTGATGGGTTCACTGGATCATATGGCAAGTCTATTTCTAGTTTTTAAAGAAATCTCCACACTGGTTTCCACAGTGGCTGCACTAATTTACATTCCTAGTAATGATGCATAAGTGTTCCACTTTGTCCACATCCTAGCCAGCATTTGTTACACTTTGTGTTTTAGATTTTAGTCATTCTGAAAAGGATGAGGAGATATCTCATTATGGTTTTGATTTGCATTGTCCTGATGGCTAGTGATGTTGGCATTTTTGCATATATTTGTTGGCTATTTGTGTTTCTTCTTTTGAGAACAATTTATTGAAGTCCTTTGCCCATTTCTGAGCTGGATTAATTGTGTTTTTGTTGTTGAGTTTTTAAGTTGCAGATATATTAATGATGTTAATCCTTTTCCACATAGGTGGTTTGCAGATTTTTTTTCCCATTTTTTTTGGATGTCTCTTTACTCTAATAATCATCTCCTTTGCTGTACAAAAGCGTCTGTGTTTGATTTAGTCCCATTTGTTTAGTTTTGCTTTTGTTGTCTGTGCTTTGGTGATCTTGTCTAACAAGTCTTCCCCTACCCCAGTGTTTGGGGGGTTTCCCCTATGTTTTCTTCTAGCAGCTTCACAATCTCAGGTCTTCAGTTTATGTATTTAATTCACCTTTTTCCCCCCAGAAACCTTTTATTTATAGAATACCAACTTCTTGCATTTCATATGTTAGGAACATAGTGATTCTTCCCATCATACCTGCCCTCCCATCCACATTCCCACCCCTCTTCCTCCTCCCTCTTCTGTTCCCCATTCTTATTTTTTACTTAGATCTATTTTCAATTAAATTCATGCGCATCTGATTAACTCTATACTAGGTAAAGTGTTCAACAAATATTATGAAAAAAAAAAAAGGAACTCTTCCTCAACAGTTGAGACAAGGGCTGTTCAAAGTCATTGCATCTGAAATTGTCAATTTCACTTCTATAGATGACCTTTTAGGTACTCTATTAGTTATCACAGATTATTTAGAAATTACTGTATTTATCCTTTTGGACTGCCATATTTTACTAAATATGATGTTTTCCAATATCATGTATTTTGTGCAAATGACAAGATTTCATTGTTTTTACTGTTGTGTAGTATTCAATGATATACATATCACATAACTTCTTTATCCAGTTTTCAGCTGACAAACATTTGAGTTAATTCCATATTTTAGCTTTTGTGAATTGAGCTTCAATAAACAGGGAGTAGAGATAACTCTTTCATATGCTTATTTTGGTTTGTATAAATTCCCAGTACTGGGATGGCTGGGTCATATGTTCGGTTTATATTCAGAATTCTAAGGTATCTCCATATTGTCTTTCATAGTGGCTGTACCAGTTTACATTGCCACCGACAGAGCATTAGGGTATCTTTTTCCCCACAGCCTCGAAAACATTTGTTGCTTGTTGATTTCTGCATGAAAACCATTCTAATGTGAGTGGGTGAAACCACATTGTGGTTTTGATGTGCATTTCCATAATGGTTAGTGATCATGAGCATTTTGATTGATCATTGGCTATTTTGATTTCCTCTTTTGAAAAATGCTTGCTTATGTCCTTTGCTGATTTCTTAACTGGGTTTTGTTGTTGTTGTTGTTGAGTTTTTAATCCCTTTATATATTCTGGCTCTCAATCCTTTATCAGTAACATAGTTTGCATATAAATAATCTCATTCTGTCCATTGCCTCTTCACTTTGTTGAGTGTTTCATATGCAGTGCAGAAACTTCTGAATTAGATATAACCCCATTTGTGAGTGTTGGCTTTGATGCCTGTACTTCTGGGGTCTTTTCCAAGAATTCTGCCTATGCCAATGTCTTGCAGGGTTTTCCCAATGTTCTCTAAAAATTTGATGAGTCATAGATTTATGATTTTTGAGTGGATTTTTGTGTAAGATATAAGGTAGACGACTTGCTTTATGATTCTGCATGTGGAGATTCAGGTTTCCCAAAGTCATTTGTTGAATAGACAGTCCTTGCTCCAGGGATTGATTTTAGCTCCTTTGTAAAAAATGAGTTGGTTATAGATGAGTCGGTTGCTTTTTGGATTTTGTTGTCTGTCTCATTGGTCTATACATCTGTTTTTGTGCCAGTACCGGGCTGTTTATATGATAACTGCCTTGTAGTATGCCTTAAAATCTGGTATTGTGATGCTTCCAGCTTTGTTTTTGTTGTATAAGATTGCTTTAGCTATTTGGGGTCCACTGTGTTTCCATGTGAATTTCAGCATAATTTTTTCTATGAGAAGAATATCCTTGGTATTTTGATTGGTATCTCATTGAATCTGTAAATTGCTTTGGGTACTATGGACATTTTGATCATGTTTTTTCTTCCAATCCATGAGCATGGAAAATTTTTCCATATTTGGTGCCTTCTTTTATTTCTTTCTTTAATGTTTTGTAATCTAATTGTAGAGATCTTTGACATCCTTGGTTAAATTTATTCCAAGGTATTTGATATTTTTTGTAGCAATTGTGAATGGGATTGATCTTAGAAGTTATTTCTCAGCCATGGCATTGTCTGTATACAAAGATTACTGGTTTTTGCCTGTTGATTTTATATCCTGCTACTTTTCCAAACTCTTCTATGAGTTCCAATAGTTTCTTAGTGGAGTCTTTTGGATCCCATATATATATATATACACACATGATATACACACATTATATATAACATATATAAATATATACACATTATATATTATATATATAAAATTATATATAAAATCATTTTATCTGAAAATAATGATAGTTTGACTTCCTGATTCCCAATTTGTATTGCTCTGATTTCTTTTTCTTGCCTAATGGCTCTGGCTAAAACTTTCATTAATATAGTGAATAACAGTGGTGAGAATGGGCATCCTTATCTGGTTTTGGATCTCAGTGGGAAAGCTTCCAACTTTTCTCCAGCAATAGGAGGCTGCCCATGTGTTTGTCATAAATTACCTTGATTGTGTTGAGGAATGTTTTTTCCACATTCAATTTGCTTATAGTTTTCATCATGAAAGGATGTTATATTTTATCAAATGCTTTCTCTTCATCTATTAGGATAATCACATGGTTTTTGTTCTTCAATTTGTTAATGAATCACATTGATTTGCAAATGTTGAACCATCCCTGAATACCAGGGATAAATCCCACTTGGTCTGGGTGATGTGTTGTGGATTCTATTGGCTAGTAATCTGTTGAGCATTTCTATGTCTAAGTTCATTAGGGAAATTGGTCTGTAGTTCCCTTTATCTTTTGTATCTTTTTCAGGTTTAGGAATTAAGGAGATGCTGGCTTCATAGAAGGAGTTTAGGAGGATTCTCTCCCTTTCTATTGTTTTGAACAGCTTGAGAAGAACTGGAGTTAGTTCTTCTTTAAATGTCTGGTAAAATTCAGAAGGCAAGCCATACAGTCCTAGCCTTTTATGCCCTCAGATATAGAAGAAAACAAAGATGTCCACTTTCACAACTCTACTAGACGTTTTAGCAAGAACAATTAAGGCAGAGAAATAAATAAAAGGCATCAAAACTGGAAAAAAGGAAGTCAAATTATCTGTATTTGACATGATGTTAAACATGGAAAAACCTAAAAAAACTCCACCAAAAAGCTGCTAGAATTAATAAACCAATTCAGCAGAGTACAAGGTTACAAAATAAACATACACAAAAAGTAGCTTTCTTGTATGCAAATTATGAACTTATAGAAAGATAAATCACGAAAGAAATCCCATTTCCAATAGCTACAAAAATCAAATGCTAAGACATTAACAAAAGAACTGAATGATTACTACAATAAAAATTATGAAACATTGATGAATCATCAAGAACACTCAAAAAATGGAAAGATGTTTCTTGATCATGCATAGAAGAATAAATATGATCAGAATGTCTAGACTACTGTAAAGCAATTCACAGATTTAGTGGAATCCCTATCAAAATACCAATGGTCTTTTTTTAAAAAGTTATGAAAAAAATCCTGAAATTCATATGGAAGCATGAAAGACCCCAAATAGCCAAAGTGATCTTGAGCCAGAAAAAACAAGCTAGAGGCATAAGATACCTGATTTCAAAACATTGTACAAAGCTATACCATTATATGTTCTTACATCAACTATAATATTGTATATTATATACATATTTTAATGACAATATATCAACATTAAATCAGAAAATTATGCATAATTACATTTTCATAACTTTATTTTACGCATATTTTCAATAACAGGATATAACTGATAATTGGTACTTATTTATAAATATACATTCTAATTTTAATTTTAAAACATGTTGTCTTATCCATCCTACTGTTACATATTTTTAAATCATAATTGACAATGTTTCAATTTTCTACATGTTCTTTATATTTTTAGCTTCTTCATTAGTTTCTCTTTGTTCTTTTATTAGAATTTGCATGTCCAATTGCTAGTAAATTAAGACTAATTTCTCATTTTTATAGATTTGATAGTATTAACTTTTACTGATATATTTCATGGAGTATCTGCCCTTCTTTTTTGCCTTAAGACCACATTTTACAATTTCCTGGGGTGCCTGAACATATTATTTGCTTATATGTTTAAAAATTTAATATGTCTCACTAATTTTTATGTTGTTTAATTGAATATTGGATTTAAATTTCTTAGGTCCTCTTTTACTTTTTATCTATTTAATACTTTATAAATAACAGCATGGAAGTAATATTACAAAATATTTTGTTTTATAAAGTTAGACTTTTGATTTGTAAAACATTCTGATATATATTGTGAGAATCTTTCATTAGATTTTCTTGGGGACCAAACCATTATACTTTTCTTCCTGTCTATAGCTTTTGCTTTTCATAAATATTTAAACACTTTTGGGTTCTAATTTAATATTTTCTAGGTTCTTGTTTCTTTTTTTGGCCTTTGCTTGCATAAAATTTGCAATATGTTTAGATTTTCTTAAATATAATTTATTTTTTATTTTTCACTTATATATAAAGAGCCTAGGGTGATTACTGATGCCATAAACAAGAGTGTCAATTTGTTAAGTCAACAACAGGAGTCACTGTGCACTTACTCCTCATGTAGGATCTCTGTCCTTAGTGTGCTGTACATTGAAATTTAATGCTATAACTAGTACTCAAACAGTATTTTTCACTTTATGTTTCTGTGTGGGTGCAAACTATTGAAATCTTTACTTAATATATGCTAAACTGATCTTCTGTATATAAAGAGAATCGAAAATGAATCTTGATGTGAATGGGAGAGGGAGTGGGAAAGAGGAGGGTTGCAGGTGGGAGGGAAGTTATGGGGGGAAGCCATTGTAATCCATATTCTGTACTTTGGAAATTTATATTCATTTTTCTATATCTTAGCTATTGTGTACTAAGCTGTATACATTGAGTGCAGATAACTCTCTATATGTTGATTACATTTCCTTTGGGTAAATGTGGAATGGTGGGATTGTTTGGTTGATCAATTTTCATCTCCAAACTCTATTCCGTAATGTTTGTACTAATTTAAATTTCACAAACAATGTATTAGGATAACTATTTCTTCACATTCCCTCCAGCCTTTGTTATATGTTAAGTATTTTTCTTTTAGCATTTTATTTTCTTCAGTTATTCAGAGACATATTTGTTTATTTGAAACCTTAAACCATTTATAATTTTTAAGTTAATAAAGTTAGCTCTTAATTCATTTTTTGTATAATACTTGTTTATGATTTCCTATGACAGTATATGTCTAATTTTATTATGGTTATTTACTAATTGATATTTATTAATTAATTTAGTTTAATAGTTTGTTTTATTTATGGTTAATTAATATTATTTAATAATGAGGTTTAGAGATAAAACATCTTTTTTATTTTTCTGTTTGTTCTACCTAGAATAAATAAAATGTGTCACTAGTTATTTTTATTTAAGATTTTATTTATTTATTTGTCAGGTAGAGTTACAGACAGTGAGAGAGAGAGACAGAGAGAAAGGTCTTCCTTCCATTGGTTCACTCCCCAAATGGCTGCAAGGGCCGGAGCTGCGCCGATCCAAAGCCAGGAGCCAGGTGCTTCCTCCTGGTCTCCCAAGTGGGTGTGGGGGCTCAAGGATCTGGGCCATCCTCTACTGCTTTCCCAGGCCATAGCAGAGAGCTGGATTGGAAGAGGAATAACCGGGAGTAGAACCTGGCACCTATATGGGATGCCGGCGCTGTAGGCGGAGTATTAACCTAGTGTGCCATGGCACCAGCCCCATCATTAGTTTCTGAAATGAAACTTTATTATCCCATTTTAGTTAAATTTAGAAAGCCAGTGATTGTAAATGTTTCTCATTCTTTAATAATCACATACGATTTTCTTTTCTCATATCTTCAAGATAAAGATCAGTTTATAAAGTAATTTGGTAATTTCGTATTTAATTTCCTATTTAATTGTATTTAAGTATACAATCCTTCCAATACTATTTAAAGAATTTTATAGTAAAGTGTGCATATGTGCATGTTTGTGTATCTGTGTATCTGTAAATGTATGAGAAGAATTCAAAAAGTTAATGGAAAAATGTACATTATTAAAAAAAATTCTGCATGGTTTTAAAGGGAATTACACCAAAATAAGTTGTTTTTTAAGTCTATTTTTCATGAAATTTGTGAAGTACTCTTATATGCTTATTTTCATGTAACATTTTATATACACTTATTATTAATTTGTGCTTAGATTTTAATTTTATTTATTATTAATGCTGTAGCCATTTATTTGAAAGGTAGAGTAACAGAGAGAGAGGGATGGAAGGAGAGTTTTCTTTTTCTTTTTTATTTTATGACAGGAAGAGTGGACAGTGAGATAGAGAGAGACAGAGAGAAAGGTCTTCCTTTGCCGTTGGTTCACCCTCCAATGGCCGCCGTGGCTGGTGCGCTGCGGCCTGCGCACCACGCTGATCCGATGGCAGGAGCCAGGTACTTATCCTGGTCTCTCATGGGGTGCAGGGCCCAAGTACTTGGACCATCCTCCACTGCACTCCCTGGCCACAGCAGAGAGCTGGCCTGCAAGAGGGGCAACCGGGACAGAATCCGGCGCCCCGACTGGGACTAGAACCCGGTGTGCCGGCGCTGCAAGGCAGAGGATTAGCCTAGTGAGCTGTGGCGCCGGCCGGAAGAAGAGTTTTCAACAGCTGTTTCATTCCCCAAATGGTCACTACAGACAGGGCTAGTGCAAGCCTAAACTGGGAGCCAGGAACTTCATCTATGCCTCCCACGTGGCATTAATCCTGGTAATTATCAATTTACCTCTGAGACCCATTAGCAGAAACTGGATCAGAAATGGAAGTAGTAGAACTTGAAACAGCCCTCCAAATGGGATGCAGAAGTCTCAAGCAGCCGCTTAACTTTCTGAGTTTAACTTGCCTGCCCCACTGCCTACTTATTTTCACTGCAAATCTAGTTGACGGTGTTTTTCACTCTGGTCATTTGTTATTCATTCTTTTTACCTCTTTCTTATAATTGCTTTATTTAGATCTTTCTTTGGCGTGTTACCATTTGAGACAGATAGATGATAAATAATAGATATGTGGGTAGACAGATGATTGATAGGTGATAGATAGATGATAGAACACTTTTTTATTTATTATGTGTTTCTGAATTTCCCATTTATTTTCTTTCTTCATTTACAACGTTTTCCTTTTATGCCTTCTTTTGCAGTATTGAATTTCTTTTACAATGTGGTTTTGTTTGAAAGATTTGGGTTTTCATTCTTAGTATGTGTTTAGAGAATGCTCTTGGAAATGCAATATACATCAGTGCTACAGGAAAAACTACTTATAGACAATGCACTATTTCATATAAGATTCAAGTATGAATACTTTTCACTTATTTATTTATTAATTATTCTTGACCTCTACCATCTATTACATTACTGTTGATGTCTACATTTCATGTATATACTTTATTTATGCACACAGAACTGCGTTACACCAAGATTTGATTTTCCAAATTTAAAACATACTGTAATAAAAAGTTTTACACAGAAAGAAAGGTAGAATTTTATAAATACCAAGATACTTATTTAATGATAATCATTATAATTAATAAAACTTTATTATAGACTGTCATTTTTAAGTCATGGGCCACTATAGCAAAGTATTCCAATATAGTTAGCTTTTCCCCTGTATGTATTAATAAATTATTAAACTATTTTAATTCACATAATGATCAAAAATATAAAATAGGTTACAAAATAATACATTAGAGGACAGAGAAAGTAACTGAAAATATTTTCTTAATACAATGACATATTCAAAACTATAGTTGAGAAACTATATGCAAATTCCTAGAAAACCTAAATACAGAACTACCATTACATCTGTTAATATGACTTCTGGATATTTACATGAAAGATTTGAAATTAGTTTGTCAAAAAATGTCTGCATGCCCATGTTAATTGCAACCCTATTCGCAGTTGTCAAGCTGTGACATCAACATAAGTCTCCTTCAACAAATAACTGGATAATTTCTCCTTTAGAAAAGAAATTGTCATTTATGAAGAAATGGATAGATTTGGAGTACATTCTACTACCCTCAATAAGCCCAACACAGAAAGACACATGCCACATGTTCTTACTTACAAGTGGAATCTAAAATAATTGAACTCATGGAAGCAGAGAGTAGAATGGTGGGTGTCAGAAACTGCATGTTGGGAGGAACTAAGAGATGCTAATCAAAGGACACAAAGCCTCATTTAGACAGAAAGAATGTTTGATTGTTTTGATATCCCTTTCATGATGTGATGAATATACTGCTCATTTCAATATCTCTTGGACAGCATATCTCAAATGTGCTCATCAGTGAAAATAGCAAATTTTAGAGGTGATAGATAGATTCATTGAATGGATTTGGACATTTCACAATGAGTTCAAAATTCATACATCACCTCGTATTCCATAAATGTGTATAACTACATTTTTCCATATAACACAATTTTTAAAAAAGAAAATTTGCATCAGTAATAATGTATAAGATCCACTGATTTTAACATAAACAGGGATACGAAATTAAAGACAGTATATGGACTGGAGTGTAAAAAAGTAGAAATTGGGAAATGTCATGGTAAGTCTGCATTAAATCTATACAGTAGCATTATCATTTTTATGAGGCTAAAGCAAATCTTAATCATTACATGTAGAATCTTTATAAAACAACAATAGAGTGGATTAAGACAGAAAATGGAATATTAGCTATGATTATCAGATTACAGTTTAAGTGAAAGCAAATAATGATGATGGCATTTTGTTAAAAACAGGAAGCAGAATAAAGGCCTAACATTTTAAGCTTTACAATTTTATTCTCTGTTCATATCTCACACCATTTAATGTAGCCATTACAAATGATTGAGGTTTATTTAACAATATCTTTTTTTTTAAGATTTAGTTATTTGAGAGGTAGAATTACAAACAGTGAGAGGAAGAGACAGAGAAAAGTCTTCCTTCTGTTGGTTCACTCTCCAAATGGCCTCAATGGCAGGAGCTTTGCTGATCCAAAGCCAGGAGCCAGGTGCTTCTTCCCAGTTTCCCATGCAGGTTCAGGGGCCAAAGCACTTGGGCCATGTTCTGTTGCTTTCCCAGGCCATAGCAGAGAGCTGGATTGGAGGAGGAGCAGCCGGGACTAAAACCAGCATCCATGTGGGATGCTGGTGCTGCAGGCTGAGGATTAACCTAGTGAGCCATGGAGCTGGCCCCTTAACAATATCTTGCCTTTTAATTCCTCACTCTCTTTTAGTTAAAACTCTTTTTAGTGCTAACAAGATAATAGATTAATATCTGTAGTCTTTCAATATTAATGTTAATGAAATCATTATAGAACATTTAATTATAATATCAGTTCATACTTGCTGTGTTCCATTATTCTGTGTAGGTCTTTAACAATAATGATATAGTCTTTTATTATTCTAATTGATGAAAATGAAGTGTAATCAGATAATTAGCAAAACCTTAAGCCAAATAATCATTCATTTTGTCCTTTGGGAAAAATATACCAAAGTGAGCCAGCGCTGTGGCTCAACAGGCTAATCCTCCGCCTTACAGTGCCGGCACAGCGGGTTCTAGTCCCGGTCGGGGCACCGGATTCTGTCCCGGTTGCCCCTCTTGCAGGCCAGCTCTCTGCTGTGGCCAGGGAGTGCAGTGGAGGATGGCCCAAGTGCTTGGGCCCTGCACCCCATGGGAGACCAGGAGAAGTACCTGGCTCCTACCATCAGATCAGCATGGTGCGCCGGCCGCGGCAGCCATTGGAGGGTGAACCAAAGGCAAAGGAAGACCTTTCTCTCTGTCTCTCTCTCTCGCTGTCCACTCTGCCTGTCAAAAAATAAAATAAAATAGATAAATAAATAAATAATTTAAAAAATATACCAAAGTAGCATATCAAATATTACATTTAAAAATATATCATTGTCCAGTGTAGATGTCTTAGAATATAAGTAAACATGAAATATATGTTCTATATTCATACATTTTCTATTTACTATATTGTAATATATATATATATTTAACATATATATTTTACTATTTACTAACATTTCTATTTACTATTGCAGGTAACATTTCATTATTTAAAAATTAACATGTCAGATTTAATCTTCACCTGCTTTTTCTGTCTTTAGTGTTTACATATACACAGCTTTAGGCATTAAGATTTTCCTTTCTGAACTTAATAACGACATACTTATATACTTTAATATTAATTGCTTTCTTATTTTCTGATTCCCATTATCAGAGATCGAATGTGAGCATCATAGCCTACATCTACTGTTGACTACATAACTATTTTTGAGATAGGTTATAAATGTTCAGTTATTCTGCCAATATTTGAGCCTTCTTGAATGAAATATGTCTTCCAGTAATCCCCTAAAAATATTTCAACTAAGAACATGTCTAACAACTGCAGGAACTTTCCCAGAATCACAGCAGACTTTAACCTTAATGTGAGTTGAAATAGGGACTTGATATTATGGAACATATTTAAAGTATATTGACATCCTGTGCAATGTCAATCTGAATTCATATTTTGGCAGGATTTATGGTATAATCACTGAGATAATTTTAAATTGCACTACGAATATGTTAGTGAATATTTTATCCTGTAAATTAAAACACTATTCAGAATCTGTCTTTAAACATATTGCCTCTTTCCTCTGCCTAAGATTTAACATCTCATCTTGTCTTCTGGCATCAGGTTTGTGTTCTCTATAACTGCAAAACTGGAGTATTATAATCTAGGATATACACCCACAGATGGTACTGACGCATCCACCAATTAGCGGTCTTTTGCTTCTAAGTTAACAGGAGGAACAGATATTGCTTCTAATTCATTTTACTGCTCCTTCTTTCCTTCCTTTTTTCTTCCCTTTCTTCCTCCCTTCATCTTTCCCCTCTCCTTTCCTTTCTTTTTTTTATTTTTGGCAATACGCACTGTTAGTATTTATATCTATTTTTAATTCATTCTTCCTTCCATAAATGAGTATAAAAATTTAAACTATATAAATAATATATATAATATATAAATATACTTTGTAATGAACATGCTTACTTTTATCTCCACAAGAAATATTCTTTTGCTTATTACACTTAGTGCATTGCAAAAATTTGTTATAATTGCTGAATCTAAGTATGTTATTTCAATATTACTTGCTCAAAACAGAATCAATTTTATATTAATAGTTAAGTTAAAAAATTATTTTGTTTCATAACATACTCAAGATTTTAGTTTTCTAACTTCAGGAAGAAATGCAAATATCCTACTTTAAATAGAAAGTAAATCCACTCAATTTGTTACTGAGGATTGAATTTGAACAGGACACAAAGATCACATATTTTGGAAATTTCCTAATCTTCTCAGTTTTTAGTATTTCCATAGACACCTCATGATACCTCTGCCCCCCCCCCAAAAAAAGCTAAAATCCCCCATTTGAATTAGGCATTAAATATTATTTGTGTGGAAAATAAAAGATGTCACTGTGCTTCTCCAAAACTTTAAATTCATCATGATGTTCCTGTGAGTATCCTCCGGTGTTTCAGGAACCCGCAGCACACAATTAATGAACAACAAATATATTCTCCCTGTGTTTTTTCATATAGGTGGAGCAGCAAGTATATGCTTGGCACGTTTATGCACAAATTAAAAACAGCAGAGCTTAGTAGAAATTAAAATATTGTTCAACACATATATAACACTTTGGGAGAATAAGGTATGCTTAGAAAATAGATTTCCTATGTGCAAGCCAATGAAATTTATGTTATGTCCATAAATAAAATCATTCTGACAAGCTCATGTAAGGCTCTTAAAAATGCAGTGTACCATTAAATTAAATAGTGCATGCAGCATATTTTAAATACCTATGTTTTTTCACTCAATTTAAGCTTTTCATTCAATATTTTATGCAACATATTCATATCATGATGATATAAACCTTGAGCTGTGTCCATCATTTGTGTGATCTACTTTTGTTATTTTACAGAGTACAGATTTCTGCTTTCTAATCCATATTCAGATATTCATTTCCAAATATTGCCAAGATTTTTCCAGTCACAGTTCTCTTGTTTTGAACTGATCTTATTTAACCTTTGTATAAACACTAGACATTATTTTTAAAACCATTTACTTAGGAAAATAGATAGGCCTCCTTGGATATTTACACTTCCCTATTTGCACTCATTTTGCACTTTTATTATTTCTTTGTAGTAAGAATTTCTAAATTGAATAAGGCATCCTCTTAATAACTTACTGCCAATTTTTTATTAAACTTAGTTTTATGCTTGATATATTCTCATTTGTTTGTCATCAACCATCTCTGATTGGTGGAGGGACTGCTGGTTTACTGCTTTTGACTTTTATTTTACCAGTTTCTTTCTTGCAGCAGTCCCAAGACTTCCAATGAGAAACACAAAAAAGTACAAGGTTAATGAAGTTGCACAATATGCTCAAAGTATCATTAGAACATCTTAATGTTAGTAGAGTATAAGGCCAGGTACCTTATTTTTTCCTAGATTTCCCAAAACTATATTGCTCTGGGCCAAAATCTCCCTATGTCATTGTCATAAGGGTAGGATGCAAAAGTTTGAGTATTTAGTCTATGAAATCCATATTAGCTCTAATATTGCCTAATTGTATTATTTGAGATTTGAGGAACACTTGTAGCAGTGCATAGTAGTAAACTGGTGATGTTACAAGTCTATAACAACTGTGAGCGATAAGGAGGATGATTTCATTTGTTCTTAATAATTGTAGTCTTATATTTTTATCTATTTAGAAACATTGCTGTGAGCCCATTAACGTGGACCAGAAAATTATTTATTACCCAAAATCTTCTTAGAGATGTGTAGTATCTCTCATTGCAATTATTTACATAGGCCACTATTTCAGTTTATTTATTTTTAATTTGCTTATTTATTTACTTTTTAATAAAATACCACTTGTTCTTTCTTACATGTGGGAGCTAAGATTAAATATATATATATTTATATATATTTATATAATATATACACTAATATATATTAAATATATATTATAAATATATAAATGCCTGTGTCTGTCAATTTTAGCTTAAATATAGTGTCTTTACATTTTCTCTTAAATATTTGTCAGACTTACAGGAATTATCACTACTGTAATTTTAATGATTTTGTCATCATTTTAAAATTTACCTTATAGGAGTAAAGTTGAACATATTTTGATTTAACTATTATTAATAGCCCTTGCCTATTTTCCTGCCGGACTACAGTCTTTTTACTTTTTATTTGTTGAATTCTGTTTAGTAGAGCCATTAATCATTTGACCATAATGTAAATAAAATGCTATTTCAAAATAATACATGCATTTTTTTAAAAAAATCTACTTTTTAGTGTAATATTCCAATGTAAATATCTCTAGCAATAGTGCTATCTGCTATGAAAAGGATATCACCTGGAAGGTCTTAGCTATGAAAGCTCCAGCCATTTATTCCTAACTGAATAAATTCAGATATTGTTGGACTGTTGTGTCCAAGTGTTTGTCTACAAAACATGTAGACTGAATGGTATATATATTTCTTAAACTGTGAATTACCTTTATAGGAATTTTGCACCACAATAAGACAAACTTATTTGACTCATTTGGACATAAAGCACAAAAACTTATTTGATATTTCTTATGAACCCTTTAAGCCAACAATCAAAAATGATTTAGCATCCATTATTGTCAGGACAAAGATGTGGATTATGAAATTCTACTTTTTTGTTATTTTTATTCTTAGTGCTAGATATGCTCAATAAATATAAATTTATAACATGTTTTATGACATTTCATTTTGCTGAAATTTCTTTCCTTTTTCAAAGCTCTTATTGCACTTAAGCAACAGTTTTCCAACCTAAAACAGAAATCATAATAGTATTCAATCCTAAACATTTCAGCTTAAAATCTTTAGAATGCCCATACTGCATGAATCACACAGTCTGTTTCTATTCTCCAAAAGAGTCTTATGTTCAGAATATCAAGGAATTAATGTTCTAAATTTCAAATAGGCATAACTGTCATATACTAAAACTACTATTGTCCTCTATTCAGTTCATTAGCGACCGTGTGAATGCAGGTGTATATCTGTGTGTTTGTCTGTGTTTGCCCCTAAGTATTTTAATTCAGACATTACTTTTATGCTATTTAATGGAAATGCTGATATGAAAATTCATATATATTTAACTAGAAGACATATTTTAAATGTAATTTTCTCTTTCACTTGTCTCTGTTTTTTAATCTCTCTCTCTTACAGTGTTCTGTTATGCAAGAAGTTGGACTGTAATTCATAGTTGAAAATAAAAGGATAGTTCTGATACCCAAGGCCAGCTGTAATATAAGGCCTTAGTGCCACACTAAGGCTTCAAGTATATTGTCCAGAGCATTGAAAGAGAAGAATTGGGGCAAACACATGAAATATGTTAAACTTGTGTGCTAAATTTGGAACAAATAAAGTGTCAGGAGGGTTTAATACTTTGGATTTTTAAAACATGCCCCTGAAGACTGCTATCCCTGCACTGGATACAAAAATGGGGAAGATACATGGAAATTGAAGTCAAGAGAATGAACAACTTACATAGGATATTTGTTGGCCCAAAATTCAAACGTAAGGTAGTTTTTTGTTCATGTTGTTATATGTAGGTTTTTTATTTACCATCATGTCTAAGATACAATTTTGGACCAATGGTTAGGTTATTGATATATGCATAATTGAAATAGTTTTTTAAAATCATAAGAAATGATATATTGAGAAGGATGTAGGAATAGGGTAATAAATCATTCAAGTTAGTATATTCAATCATGTTGCTGTGGAGCTATCTACTGAAGTTAAGAGTGATTTTTCAGTTGCAAAAGAATGGCATCAAAAATAATTTTTATTCAAAGTTTATTGCAATGTTATAGAGAGATTGAACTCGATTCCCCAGAAACAAAAGTCTAGAATATTTTTAAACTGTGACATTAGCTAGTGAAAAAGTACCAGAGGACATGAGGAGTCAGGTTGTTCAATGTGTTAGGCCATGCATGTTTACTAATTGCCCTTTATTAGCTCCTATACTCCAGAGACATTGGCAGATGGGGTGCCATCTCCTGAGATAATCATGTTTCACTGTGATGCTCCTTGCTTCAGAGAAAGACATTTCTGGGGAGGAGGTTTGTAACTCAAAAAGTCAGAGAAACTATTTGCAATTTTAAATTTTCTAATGTAAATTTTCTGAGAAAAGGGAGATCAGGGGCCTATACTCAGGAAGAAGAAGCCTGATGGAAGTGTTGTCAAAGTGAAGAGAGTGTCAAGGAACTCTGGTTAAAATGTAGATAAAACACCGAAAGAACTTCCCTAGCAGATATAGATAATTGATTCTAATACACAATCCAATAGGCTCTATGCGGTTTGTGGGCCTCCATGACATAAATTTTATATATGAGCATTATGTTAGCTAACTTGATCAAAGTTAGTGGTAAGTAGGATTTTTTTTCTTTAATTTTAATCTAATTTTTAAAAATATCTATTTATTTATTTGAAAGTCACACAGTGAGAGAGAGAGAGAAAAAGAGAGAGAGAGCAAGAGAGAGAGAGTTTCCACCTGATGCCTCACACTCCAGACAGTGGCAATGGCCAGGACTAAGCCAGGTTGAAGCCAGGAGCAAAAAGCCTCATCCAGATCTCCCACATGGGTGACAGGGGCCCAAACATTTGAGTCTGATTTTCCCAGGCTATTAGCAGGGAGTTGGATAGGAAGCAGAAGAGCTTGGGCATGAACTGGCACCTGTATTGGATGCCAGTGTTGCAGGTGACAGCTTTACCTGCTATCCCACATCACCAGTCCCTGTAAGTGGAATTTGATGCATGCATAAGTACTTCTGTTTAATTCTGCCTTACATGAAGTTGTACCAAGCAACCCATTTCTGGAATTTGCAAAATACAATTGCATTTTCTGTTTCATATTCATCCAACTGTCAGCTGAGTGAAGACATTTTTGTTAAAGCTTTGTGGCAAGCATTTTAAACTGAAATTAACAATTCTAGAGAATTTCCAAATAATGAAAAAAGCCATAAAAAGCTTAAGAAATGTTATCTTTGAGCAACTTATGTCTCTATGTCAAGGGCAGTTCATTTAATAAAATTACCTACATTTTACATTTTTCTATTAAAAAGAATATGTTAGTCTCCAAACTCTTGTTTTAAGTCATTAAATTCTAAAGGGCAGGATGTAAATATTTTTAAGATTTTTATGGAGCACTTTGAAACTAGCATTGGGTCATGAATCACCAGCCATAATTATGGGTTAGTCCTCTACTTAGGTGAAATTGATGTACAAGTATAAAGTCAATAGGACTGAGCAGGTAATAGATTATTGTACCAATAGATTATTGTACCTTGGAAACAGTTTTATTCTCAGAATTGAAGTCAAAATTGCTTGTCAGTGTTTAAACATTTGTGTGGGGAAATTAGGCACATGAGGCAATTCAAAGATGGCGCCCAAAGGAAGTAAGGTGGGTGGAACCCAAGTTGTTTACCACCAAAGCTAATTGGCCACGCAACATCAGGGGAAGTGACGACAACTGATAACAAGTGTATAGACATATGGCTAGTCCTATAAAAAATCGCCCCGTAAAATGACCTTTAAGTGATTGGTTAGTCCTTATGCCCTGCCCCAATGACTCTGCAGTTTTGTGCTTTAAAAGGCTTTGCTATGCACGCACTAAAAGAGTTCTTACCTGACTTGACTCCCTGCTGTGTCTGATTGTCTCTGGGATCATACGGGTGGACTAAGACCCTGCACATTTGAATTTATGAAAGACAGCAGCATGATACTTTAAATATAGAGAGGATAATTAATTTTGAAATATGTTCTTAAGGAATGTCATTGTGAAATATATATATTTTTTTCTTACATAAATAAACATGTGGTCAATAATAATTTTTTCAGGGAAAAAATCTTAAGAGGTAGCAAACTGTACTTTATTTTTATGCAAAAAAATGGGAAATTATCTCAGAAGATTTTATTCCTAAAAGGTCAAAAAGTGTTACCAGGCAAATATTAACCAGTAAAGATACTGAAATTCTAATAACACACGCACACACACACATATATGCACACAAACATTAAACTCTAAAGGTAAAACTTCTTTCTATTTTCCTAAGTTGAGCATCTCTTCTCTGCAACTGAGCATGCAACTGCTTACAAATTTCTTGAAAGAAGTTTGTACAGAAGTTTCTCCTTAGGATGCTTTGTACAGTTGCTTGGACATTTCAGGTTTTCACTGACTTGTTTGACACACACATGCATACATGTACACATATATTTGTAAATACAAACATGCACATGATAGGTCTTCCATAAGTTCATGAAAAATATATATTATGAAGAAACTTCACATGAATCTGAAAATCCTTGTGCAAAAATGAACATCATCGAATTATGTTATTTTCATGAAAATCTTTAATTACTTTGATATATATCTTTTTGAAACATAAAGGTACATAAATGACTTGCGGTTCTGATAAACATGTTATATTTTCTCCTGTCTGGTGTCAGCTTGGTTGTTTACAGTAGAAATGTATAGGTCACACATCTTTCTTCTCCAGACAGGGATGAGAATGACCATGGTGTCTATGATCCTAGGCTCCACGGATCCTTTTTTTTTTTTAATCCTCTCTGTTATAACTTTACCAAAGAGAGTTCTGTGCCACTATCATCTAAAATATATCATTATATGCTAGGTATGTAATCTACAAATGACTGTAGAATGAGAGAAGTTTATGGGGATGTTGAAAAGCAAGGTATGTTCAAAGAGCAGAGGGAGGAGTTGGGGATTCCTGTTAGAAAATATTGCCTGTAGAACAGACAAAAAAAAACTACTAAGAGGGATAATGTATTAAGTTGTTCATTAACAGTCAGGGCTATGCTGATCAAGTCACCGTTTCCCATAGTGTCCATTTCACTTCAGGAGGTTTCCTTTTTGGTGTTCAGTCAGTTGTCACTGATCAGGGAGAACATATGGTATTTGTCCCTTTGGGATTGGCTTATTTCACTCAGCATGATGTGTTCCAGAATCCTCCATTTTGTTGCAAATGTCTGTTCTACTTAATATGACTGGTTTAATTCTGTAATTAATACACAGTTATTCTTAAGTGTTGAAAATTAACTGAAATGTGATCCCTGTTAAACATAAGAGTGGGAATAAGAGAGAGAAGAGATGTATAATTTGGGACATGCTCAAGCTGACTTGCCCCAAATGGTAGAGTTAGAAACATACCAGGGGATTCCAATTCAATCCCATCAAGGTGGCATGTACCAATGCCATCTCACTATTCCAAGTGATCAATTTCAGTTCACAATTGATCATAATGAAAGGACTAAGAGTCAAAGGGAGCACATAAACAAGTCTAGTACCTGCTAACACTAACCGATAGAATAAATAAAGGGGAGAGTGATCCAACATGGGAAGTGAGATACTCAGCAGACTCATAGAATGGCAGATGTCCTAAATAGCACTCTGGCCTCAGAATCAGCCCTAAAGGCATTCCGATCTGGCTGAAAAGCCCATGAGAGTATTTCAGGCATGGAAAGCCAAGACACTCTGGCAAAAGATCTCTGTGAGTGAGATCCCAGTGGAAAGAACAGGTCTTCAAAGAAGGAGGTACCTTTCTCTGAAGGGAGGAGAGAACCTCCACTTTGACTATGACCTTGTCTAAACAAGATAAGAATTGGAGAACTCAGAGGGCTTCCATAGCCTTAGAAACTCATGACTGGAGCATAGGGAGATTACTGATGCCATAGACAGGAGTGTCAATTGGTAAAGTCAACAACAGGAGTCACTGTGCACTTACTCCTCATGTAGGATCTCTGTCCTTAATGTGCTGTGCATTGAGATTTAATGCTATAACGAGTACTCAAACAATATATTTCACTTTGTGTTTCTATGGGGGTGCAAACTGTTGAAATCTTTACTTAATGTATACTAAACTGATCCTCTGTAAAAAAAAAAAAAAGACAATAGGTCTGATCTGATTTCATCATCATTTAAAAAAAATCATCTATTATTTTTCACTTTATGTTTCTGTGTGGGAGCAAACTGTTGAAATACTTACTTAATGTATACTAAGCTGATCTTCTGTATATTAAGATAATCGAAAATGAATCTTGATGTGAATGGAAGGGGAGAGGGAGTGGGAAAGGGGAGGGTTGTGGGTGGGAGGGACGGTATGTGGGGGAAGCCATTGTAAACCATAAATCGTAATTTGGAAATTTATATTCATTAAATAAAAGTTAAAAAGAAAAAAAAGAGAACTAGCACCAAAATCAAAAAAAAAAAAAAAAGAAAATATTGCCTGTGCATTTGGGTCTATGTGTGGGCGATCTTCAATTCTTTGCGTTTTCCATTCTGGATTTAAAGGCAAGCTATGAAGTGATTACAAACTATTATTGTGTTAATTTGATTTCTCTAGTTTTGGTAGCAAGGTATTGATTTGGCTAGAAATGATTTTTTAGTCAAATTCACGCTACCACAGTTTTTTTTTTTTTTTTTTTTTTTTTTTTTTTTTTTTTTTTCAGCTAGAGTTAAACAGAGAGAAAGACAGAGAGAGAGAGAAAGGTCTTCCTTCCATTGGTTCACTCCCCAAATGGCTGCTGTGGCCGGCACACAGTGCCAATCCAAAGCCAGGAGCCAGGTGCTTCCTCCTGGTCTCCCATGCGGGTTCAGGGCCCAAGCACTTGGGCCATCCTCCACTGCACTCCTGGGCCACAGCAGAGAGCTGGACTGGAAGAGGAGCAACCGGGACAAAATCCAATGCCCTGACCAGGACTAGAACCTGGGGTGCCGGCGCCATACGGGGAGGATTAGCCTAGTGAGCCGCAGCACCTGCACTACCAAAGTTCTTGTAATGAAGTTTCTCCCCAGATGGTAGTAATTAGTTATAAACCTTAGAATTTTCATCAGAGTATTTATTTAAATGTTCTATGTTGAAATATTCAGATTAAAAAATCCTATCTTCACTTAGCTTTTTGCATATCTTAAAAGCCTACTTATATGTCATAATTGATGGCAAATATATTTACGAGTAGAACTTTTTTATTTTCTTATAGGATTTAGTGTTATGGAAGAAAACTTGGATTTACTTGTGAAATCCTCCTAATTATTATTAGAAATATAAAATAACATGTATTTTTAATTATAATACTTCAAATGCTGTGTCAATTTTCAAATTTGTACATTAATATATATTGCTGCATATTTGTCTCACCCTTCATATTTTCCAGTGTGATGGGGTATGAATGTCCTTTCTTATAAGAAACTTCAGGTGGCATAATCATGAAATAGCGTTCATAATCAGGAAATAATATTCAGAAACATTCAGAGAATAAAGGAAATAATACTGATAGAGATGAATATTTACATATTGGAGTAATGTAAAGATGAATAGAACAAAACACCATCCTTAAAGAACTCATGCAGAGTGTGCCTGATATCTGCAGTAGTAGAGATACAAATAAAGCATGATAAATGCATATTCAGGGCACAGTATATAGGGGTATATATTGGAGTAAGTCTTAGGGGATGAATAGAAGTTTTTCAACACAGAAAATAGTTCAGCCAAGGGAATTTCTAGCAGGAAAAATAATATTTGCAATGATCTGAATGTTCAAAACTCTTGCCACACTTAAGAATAATTATCCATAATGTGGATCATAGGGTGTCTGATGGAATTTAACCTACAAAACTGGATTCCATCCAAACTGAGAAACGGCTTATCAGATGGTCTGGAAAATTTTACATTTTTGGTGTGAGCAATAGGGAGTTGTTGAACAATATGTATATATTTCTTTCTTTCTTTTTTTTTTTTTTTTTTTTTTTTTTGTGACAGGCAGAATTAGTCAGAGAGAGACAGAGATAAAAGTCTTCCTTCCATTGGTTCACACCTCAAATGGCCGCTATGGCCAGCACTGTGCCAATCTGAAGCCAGGAGCCAAGTACTTCCCCCTGGTCTCCCATGTGGGTGCAGGGCCCAAGCACTTGGGCGATCCTCCACTGCCTTCCTGGGCCACAGCAGAGAGCTGGACTAGAAGAGGAGCAACCGGGATAGAATCCAGCGCCCTGATCAGGACTAGATCCCGGAGTGCCAGCACCGCAAGCAGAGGATTAGCCTAGTGAGCTGCAGTGCCGTCCAATATGTATATATTTCATTTTTTGCAGCTGCACAGAAATGTTTAGATTAGAGATGGATACTACTACCAATAGGGAAATCATTATTACAGTAATCTAGATGAGAAACAATTACAAGTTGTACTAAGAGAAAAAGGTACCCTAATCAACTCTTGTTGGAAATGTAACCTTGTATAGCCATTGTGAAAGACAGTATGGAGATACCTCAAAAAGCTGAAAATATATGACCCATCCTACTTGTGGGATGAAATCAGCATATGAAAGAGTTATCTGTGCCCCCATGTTTATTCAGCTCAATTCACAATAGATAAGATATGGAGTCAACCTAAATGTCCATCTTCTGATGACTGGTTAAAGAAATCTTTGCATATTTACACCACAATTATGATATATATAAAGAGAATATGGAATACTACTCAACCATATAAAATGAAATCCTATTTTTTGCAAGAAAATGGATGCAAATGGAAACCATCATATTTGGTGAAATAAGCCATTCCCCAAAAAGCAAATAGCATATGTTTTCGCTGATCCATGGTAACTAATAGAGTATCAAAAAATATATGTGAATGAAATCGACATTTTGAGATTCAATGATTGTCTACGGCCCCTTTCTCTATTGTTGAGGAACAGTTTTATATTTCTTGTTATTATGTGTTGAATTATTAAGGTTAAGGGTTAAGCTTGTGAGTATAAAATAAACTGAGAATGAATGATTGAAAATTAAAGGAAAGGAAGGAAGTGGGAAGGTGGGTGTATCCGTGGAGGGAGAGTAGAGTGGGAAGTATAACTATGCCCTAGAGCTGTATATATGAAATACATGAAACGTGTACACATTAAAAAGAAGTTTAGAAAAAAAAAAAACACCACAAACTCATGGCTGTAGAAAACTGGCAAACATATATGTGTATTAGCATTATTTATAGCTGCCAAAAGTAAAAAAAATGCCCTTCAATTGGTGAATTACTAATGATGAATAAACATACATACGAAAACAGAAATAGGGTACAATGCTGAGAGTTACAAAATAGTCCTAAAAAGTCAGTATTCAAGCCTGTTGTACAAATACAAGGTAGCTATAATAGGCTTAACTCCCAATTTATTGCATCCATGTAGAGACTGGGTCAACAATTGGGAGCTTTTTGTCTTTCTCTCTTGAACATTCAACCTCTGACTTTCTCTTTCTCTCCCTTTTTCTCTCTCTGACTCTGACTCTCAAAAAAAATATGAAAGGTGATTTTTTTTTAACTGGGTTGGCCCAATATGATCACAGATTTCCTTATAAGAGGGAACACAGAGGATCAGGGTTTAAAAAGGAGATATGCTGACATACCCAGAGGCTGAAGGGATGCGCTGTGCAACACGGAATGAAAATGGTCTGTACAATCTGAAAAATGGAATAAAGCAGATTTTCTCATGAAGCCTCCATGAGAAAGACCATGGCTTGGAACTTATGGTCTCCAGAACTTTAAGGAGTAAGTATATTCATAGATAATTTTTGCAGTAATAATATGACCCTCTAAGTTACTCTAACCAGCAAGTGATAAATTTGGAATTTGAAACAAAATCTGTTAACACAATTTTTGCTTCTCTCTGTCAAGCTCTCAATTTGTTTACATTTAAAATTAGTTGATATTATGCCATTATTTATGGTCCATATTGCCTGAAAAAATGCATGATTCTGATTATAAAGCTGACTATATACAACTAGATGATTGTCAATGAACAAAGTTTGTGAACTGGTTTGTAGTTAATAAGTAACCTTAGTTCTAAGTAATGACTTGAAAATGCTTAAAGCACATTATTTTATACAAATTTCAATTAGTTTCCTTGAGACTCTGTGATATGGCTACTGATTAACATATCTTCTTAAAATATGTAATTATACAACAGAAAAACACTGAAAGCCAGAAACCTGCTGCGACAAATGGGAATTGTGGATTCAATGAGTTTACATTTAGAATAACAGATTGCAAAACCATGGGTAGGGAAAAAATGTCTCCTGAGTTAATTTTTTCTCTAATCTATAATCCATAAAAAAGGGACAAATTATGTGCAATCCGTCACCTTTTAATTGAGCTGTGAATTTGAACAGTTTTAGAAATGATTAAATGAAATCCATTTACACAATGATCTAAATGTATACTTGCCTTTATGTGACAAAAAATATTATTTTATGGGGTAATGAGCCGTGAACAATTAGTTGTGATGTTAAATCTTAAAACCATACCTTAACATCATGCAGAATAATTTAGAACGATGTAATTAAAAAATTGCTGTACTGTGACTGTTTGAAATTAATGTTTAGGGGAACTTCACTTAAAATATTAGAGGATAGTAAATAGCTATGCCCTTGAATTTTAAATAATCACAGAATTTTGAAGGACAATTCCTTGAGTACTAGAGAATAAATTTCTTTAAAGAATTACTTATTTATTTGAAAGAAAGAATTACAGAGAGAGAGACAGAGACAGAGACAGAGAGAGAGAGAGACTCTTTTATCTTCTGGTTCACTCCCCAAATGGCTGCAAAGACCAGAGCTTGACCAATTTGAAGCCAGGAACCAGGAGCTTCACCTGGGTCTCCCACGGGGGTGCAAGGGCCCAAGCACTTGGATCATCTTCTGCTATTTTCCCAGGAACATTAGCAGGGAGCTGGTCTGGAAGTAGAGCAGCTGGACTCGAACTGGCACCCATATGGGATGCCCGCACTGTAGGCAGTGGCTTTACCTGCTATACCACAGAGCCTGCCCTGTAGAAAAAAAAAATCTTTTTTTTTTCTTTTTTTAAGATTTATTTATTTATTTGAAAGGCAGAATTACACACAGAGAGGGAAAGGCAGAGAGAAAGAGGTCTTCTATCCTCTGATTCACTCCCCCAGATGTCCTCAATGCCCAGAGCTGGGCCAATCTGAAGCCAGAAACCAAGAGCTTCTTCTGGGTCTCCCATACTGGTGCAGGGGCCCAAGAACCTGGGCCATCTTCTGCTTTCCCAGGCCATAGTAGAGAGTTGGATCAGAAGTGGAGCAGTTGGGACTCAAATTGGTGCCCATATGGGATTCTGGCACTGCAGGTGGCAGCTTTATCCACTAAGCCACAGCACTGTCCCTGAGAAAAAAATCTTAATATGATAGATCCTAATAGTCAGCTTGACCAAACATCCTTTGAAGATGAAAAGAATACTGGAAACCAATTTCATCAAGTGAATAATTGTAATAATATTATAAGCTCTTACATGTGTGTAACTTATGTTCTTGCTGTAATTCTGGTTGTAGAGTTTGGAAGAACTCTAACGTGTTTATTTAAATTCAATTCATTCTTAAACTACAATGAAATCAAGTTTACTATGAAGACAAATATAAGGCCCAAATTATCATTTTATAAATAGGTAATTCCTTTATGAAGATCATAAAATGGAGTTCTTGGTTGAGTAAACCCATGGAGCTGTGAAGAAAGCAGGACAATATAAGGTAGTTAATTTTAAACCTAAGAGAACACAAGGTTTTTGTGATATAGAATTTTCTATCTAAAACAAGCATTATATGACATCAGGTCATCCCTGTCAATCACTTTATTTTCATATTGATAGTGTGATAGGTAATCTTAGTATTATAGAATTTCACTCAAATTACAATTCTTGTGTATAAAACTGATTATTTGCAATATGCAGCATTACCAACCTCATAATTTTGCAAGTAATAAACAAAAGCTGATAAAACAACAAAAGATTAAAAGGGAGTCTATGACAAACATTTTGTATTTTGTATCATTTTAATGAATTCCATTGTTTGGGAAGTATTAGGCCAATGTAATCTGTTTGGGAACCCATTTTCCTCTCAGGAGCATAGTATTTTAATTTTTAAAGATATTGATTACTAGGGGTAGTTAGTGCCAATATAGTCCCAACAAATGTTCACATGTTAATAAATATGTATGTTATGTATTTAATTTCATGGAGTTAAATATTCAATAGACACATTGTTGAATGTTAATTTATACTATGTATATTTATACCAAAGATAAACAGATTTGTCCAACAAGTTCTTATGACATTCACAATACAAGAGACAAGACAGATAAGTAAAATTAAACCAGGAAAACAGCCAGCACCGTGGCTCACTTGCTTATTCCTTCGCTTGAGGCTCCAGCATCCCATGTGGATGCCAGGTTCTAGTCCCAGTTGCTCCTCTTCCAGTCTAGCTCTCTGCTGTGGCCTGGGAGGGCAGGAGGAAGCACCTGGCTCTTGGCTTTGGATGGGCGCAGCGCTGGCTGTAGCGGCCATTTGAGGGGTGAACCAACGGAAGGAAGATCTCTCTCTTTGTCTCTCTCTCTCTCACTGTCTAACTCTAAATGTCAAATAAAAAAAAAAAAAACAGGAAAACAAAGAATATACAATACTCTTTTATAAATTAGAATTTAAAAAGAATCCTTAATATTCACTTCATACATTGATTTAGTGTTCAGTAAGACACAATACTTATTTCCACATTTCCTGATAAGATGTGTTTTCAGTTTCTTTAACGCTGTGGTTAAACATGAAGGAACTATGGACATACAAGGAGTAGCTGATGAAGAGTGAAAATGAATGTGGAAACTTTATATCACCTGGAATGCATGACCTTACTCTGCATTTAGTGAATAAATAAATACATTTATCATATAGTCTTACAGAATGAAGGACAAAGTATATGTATAATTCTAGAACACCATCAACAACAACAACAAAAAAAGAAGTTGCAAAAATATGTGACTCTACCAACTAATACTCAATGGTACATTCCATGCCCTATGCCTTCTGTCCTTTCCTAATATCAACGATCATCAATATAAACCTTTTATTACTTGTTTATATGTTTGTCTTTATTACAAGATTTAGAAGTTGACTGCAAGCAATAATGATATGTTGACTATTGAATATGACAGATATAAGAATTTTATTATGGTCTAAATAAAATGACACGTACAGATCTGATCAATGAGTTTCAGCCATTGTATTACATTGATACAACCTCTATCTAAACCCAAACAGAACATGGCCTTTGTACTACAATGTCCATTCCTGTCTCTTGAATTCCTATTTTTGAATAAATACAAGCACTATGCAGTATGTACTCTTTCATGTCCAGCTTCTTTGGCTCAACATAACTTTTTTATGAGTGATCACATATTCATGGCTTATACCCTTCATTGTTATAGAGCATTACATCCTATGACTACATCACAATTTGTTCATTCTCAAGTTAGTTGTTTTCAGTTTTTGGCTACTATAAATAAGCTGTTGGGAATCTTGTGCAAGTCTTCGTGTGAACATACATTTTCATTTCAATTACATAAATATTCAAGAGTGGGTTTGCTCAGTAATATGGTGGTATATTTTTAACTTCATGAGAAACTGTGAAACAACTCTCTCAAGTGTTTATACCATTTTTACTCTCATCACAAATGTATGAGAATTTAAGTTGCTCTAGGAAATTGGCAATATTCAGTATTGTCAGTATTTTTTCTTTTTTCTATTCTGTTACATATGAATTAGAATCACATATGTCAAGAAGGCTTGTCTGCAAGCTGGAGAACCAGTTGTAGAATTTATTCCAATCTGATGCCCTGAGAGCTTGTAGAACCAGTGGTGTAACTCAGTCCAAAGTCAAAGACCTAAGAACTCCCATGTCTGAGAGCAGGAGACAAATGTTCCAGCTGTAAAGGAAAGGGAAAAATCACCTTCTTCTGACTTTTTGCTCAACTGGGGACCTCAATGGATTTAATGATGCTCACCTACATTGATGAGGGGAAATCTTCTTTTCATAGTTCACAGACTCAATTGTTAAACTCTTGGGTGAAAACTCTCACAGACATACCTGGAAGGAATTTTTTACCAGCTATCAGGGGACCCTTTAGCCTAGTCTAGTTGGCACATAGAAGGGAACAGCATACCTCATATATTTTCTTTAGATGTCTTTAGTTCTAATTTGGTTTAGTTCATAACCCATTTTAAATGCATATTTAATATTGAAGTATGAAAACACAATTCAAGATTTAGTTTTCCATGGGGATTTCCAGTTGGTTCAATACAAGTTGTTGAATAGATTTTTCTTTTCATTTCAAATTGCCTTTGTACATATGCTGCTAGCCAAGTGATGATGTATGAGTGAGTCTATTTCTGATTTTTAAATTCTGTTCCATTGATCAACAATTTATCTACATTTGTGCCAATGAAAAAACTTTCCAATTTGCAATATCTTTAAAGTTACATGTAAAGTAAAGTCAGTTATGTCTACCAATGTGTTCTTGCTTCCTAAATTTGTTTAGGGTGTTGACATTCCCTATTAATACAGTATCAAAAATTAATTGATGTTTTTTCATTTCAATGTGACAATCATGTTTGTTTTGATATATATATATATATATTCATACAGTTTTGATGATTCCTGATGTTTTTATAATATTCTTTGAAATAAGGTATTTTGATGACTCTAGATTGATATTTTCAGCTCAGATTCATATTGACTTAGTAATGATATTTAAAAAGTAATTGGTTGTTTACAGCTTTCAGTATTTACTGACACATTTAAATATTTAATACTGACTTTGATCTTTAGGCCTTGCTGAATTCATTTGATAGTCTAAAATTTTTATTGATATATGAAGTTTTGAATGCAAACACACAGACACATACATGTACATATATACACATGAACACATGTAACTGAATACATACACAAATATACAATTATTTTGTTTGTAGAAAGAAATCTTCTTCTACATTCTCTTTTATGTATTTCATTTATTTGTCTTTTTTTTGCGTTTCTGATAAACTATTGGGTGGATGTGATGAGAATAGACTTATATTTTACCCCTGGTAATATGAGTATACATTCAATATGTTACAATTGTGTGATGGTGGTTTTAATCATTTGTATATTTATTTCATCAGATACAGGATGGCTGATAAAAATTCATATATGTACTTTGTCATATTTGCATGTATTTTATATATGAGTGTGCTAAGTATATATGTAACATGAACTTTACAACATGCATCCTTATATACAAAATACTTTGGTGTTTAATTCTGTGACATTTTTTGACATTGTACTCTCCAAATATTTCTTTCAGTTAATTACCATTTTCTCTTTTCTCACTTTCCATGACCCTTACTGCATATACTACTTTAGACATTCAGTATTATCCTATAGATCAGTGAATTTAACTATATTTAAACTTTAATGCTCCGCTCTGATTAACTCAAGTGATTTGTTTTCAAATTTACCATCTCCATTTTTCTGCTGTGAAGGTACAAGAGTAAATTGAATGCGGGAAAAGTTGGAAGTATTCCACTAAGATCCAGAACTAGACAAGGATGCCCACTCTCACCATTGCTATTCAACATAGTCATGGAAGTTTTAGCAAGAGCCATTAGGCAAGCAAAATAAATCAAAAGGATACAAATTGAGAAGGAGAAAGTCAAACTATCTCTATTTGCAGAAGACATGATTCTACATATAGGGGACAAAAAGACTCCGCTAAGAGACTATTAGAACTCAGAAGGGTTTTGTAAAGTAGAGGATATAAAATCAGCACACAAAAATCAACAGCCTTTGCATACACAGACAATGATATGGCTGAGAAAGAATTTCTAAGATCAATCCCACTCACAATAGCTTCCAAAAAAAATCAAATACCCTGGAATAAATTTAACCAAGGATGTCAACGATTTCTATAATGAGAATTACAAAACATTAAAGAAAGAAATAAAAGACACCAAAATGGAAAAATCTTCCATGTTCATGGGTTGGAAGAACCATCATCATCAAAATGTCCATACTACCAAAAGTAATTTACATATTCCATCAGGTATCAATCAAAATACCAAGGACATTATTCTCAAATATAGAAAAAATTGATGCTGAAACTCATATGGAGATGTAGGAGACCCAAATAGCTAAAGCAATCTTATACAACAAAAACAAAGCTGGAGGCATCACAATGCATGATTTCGAGGCATACTACAGGTCAGCTATAATCAAAACAGCCTAATACTGGTACAAAGAATAGAAATAGCAGAAGTCAATCCAAGCATCTACAACCAACTTATATTTGATCAAGGAGATAAAATCATTCCCTGGAATAAGGATAGTCTCTTCAACAAATGATTCTGGGAAAACTGGATCTCCAAATGCAAAAGTATGAAGCAAGACTCCTACCTTACATATTATACAAAAATCCACTCAAAATGGATTAAAGACCTAAATATACAGCCCAATGCCATCAAATTATTAGAGAACATTGCAGAAACCCTACAATACATTGGCATAGGCAAAGAGTTCTAGGAAAAAACCCTAGAGGCACAGATAATTAAAGCCCAAATTGACAAATGGGACTCCATCAAATTGAGAATCTTCTGTACTGCAAAAGAAACACTCAGCATAGTGAAGAGGCAACCAACAGAATGGGAGAAAATATTTGCAAACTATACAACTGATAAAGGATTAATAACCAGACTATATAAAGAGATCAAGAAACTCATCAACTACAAAACAAATGACCCAGTAATGAAATGGGCCAAGGACTTAAACAGAAGTTTTTCAAAAGAGGAATCCCCATGGCAAACAGACATATGAAAAAATGCTCAGGATCACTGGCCTCATGGAAATGCAAATCAAAATAACAATGAGATTTCACCTCATCCCCATTAGAATGGTTTTCATATAGAAATTGACCTACAACAAATGCTGGTGAGGATGTCTGGAAAAAGGTACCCTATTTCACTGTTGGTGAGAATGTGAATTGGTAAAGCCACTATGGAAGACAGTATAGAGATACCTCAGAAATCTGAATATAGAACTATCATATGACCCAGTCATCTCACTTCTGGGAATTCACCCAAGAGAAATGAAATCAGCATATGAAAGTGTTATCTGTACCACCATATTTATTGCAGCTCAATTCAGAATTGTTAAGACATGGAATCAACCCAAGTGCCATCAACTGAAGACTGGATAAATAAATTATGGGATGTGTGCACCATGGAATACTACACAGAAATAAAAATTGAAATCCAGTCATTTGCATCAAAACGGATGAATCTGGAAAATACCATACTTAGTGAAATAAGCCAGATCCAAAGGGATATGGTCTCCGTGACCTGTGATAACTAATAGAACCTAAAAGGAAATCTGTAGAAGTGAAATTGAAACTTTGAGAAGCAATGATTTTGAACAGCCCTTGTCTTGACTTTTGAAGGACAGTTTTTTTTTTTTTCCAAACTATTTGTTGAACTCCTAACATAGAGTTAATCGTATGTGTATAAAGTTAATTGAAAATAGAGTGGGAATAAGAGAGGGAGAAGGGAGGAGGAAGAAGGGTGGGAGTGGGGGTGGAACAGTGGGCACAGTGGGAAGAATCACCATGTTCCAAAAGTTGTAATAATGAAATGTATGATGTTTGAAACTGTAAAGCTTTATAGTTCTGCATACATTCCTATGTACCTACTTCTAAGGGTGCAGTATAAAAACTTGCCAAATCCCCTTAAGACGGGTGGTTAAAATAGCATTTTAAGTGTTAAGGTGATCATATAAATAGGACCACGTATTTGGTAATAATATTAAAATTAAAAAAAGTGAATGCTCCAACATGGGAAGCAGTCCATATAGTTGACTCATAGAATAACAGTCACTTTAAGCAGCATTCTGACCTCAGAATCAACCCTTAAGGCATTCTGGTCTGGCTGAAAAGCCCATGAAAAAATTTCTGGCATGGGGAGCCAAGACACTGTGGCAAAAATTGTCCTATATAAAGGATCTCTGTGGGTGAGACTCCAGTGGAAAGAAGAGGTCATCAAAGAAGGAAGTACTTTTGTCCAAAAGGAGGAGAGAGTTTCTATTTTGCATATGGCCTTGTCTATGTACTGATGATGTTTGTGGATTCAAAAGGCTTCCATTTCCTAAGCAGTTCATGTCAAGAACCTCAGGTAACCACTGATGTAATACATAAGGGTATTAATTATTAAATTAACAATAGGAGTCACTGTACACTAACTTCTCATTCAAGCCTGTCCTCAATTAGTTGTATTGTCAGAGTTCATTCTCAATGATTTACTTTGTTTTAGTGTATTAAGCAGAGGAAATGCTTATGTCTCATAAGCCATAGTTTTATCTAAGTGCTTATAAAAGATGTTTCACTCTTGGGTTCTTCTTTAGAGTTAATTAAGTTTCTAGAAAAAAAGAATGCTTAAAAAAAGTGAAATAATCTTTGGGATACAGTGACTTCGAACAGCTAGTCTCAATTGTTGAGGAACAGTTTTTTTTTTTTTTATACAACTTGTTGAACTCTTAGTACAGATTAACCTTCTGTGTAAAAAGTTAATTGAAAATAGATCTTAGTAAAAAATAAGACTGGGTATAGAAGAGGGAGGAGGAAGAGTGGTGGGAGAGTGAGTATGGTGGGAAGAATCACTGTGTACCTAAAGTTTGCATGAAGGTTGAATTCCTTAAATAAAAGGTTTATTTGAGAAAAAAAATGTAAATCAATTTTGGCTATATACAAGGAGTAGCCATTTTGTCAAAGTGGGTTAAACCACCAGCTATGACACCATTATCCCATATCTGAGCATTGGTTGGAGTCACAGCTGTTCTGCTTCCAGTCATACTCCCTGCTAATGAACATGGATCCCTACTACCCTTATTGCAGATGCCTATGGAGTTCTGGGCTCCTGTCAGCAGTGTGGACCAGTCCTGGACTTTATGGCCATTTAGGAATAAACCAAAGATAGAGGATTTCTTTCTGGCTGTCACTCTGCTTTTCAAATTCATAAATTAAATAAAAGTATGAGTTATTTCTAATTTTGTGTGCTTTTTGTAGTTAAGTTGGCTTAATCACTGGTTTTAGATGATATTGGAGTACCCAGCCTCCTTTTGATGATGCCCAAGAATTTTCTTTGACCTCCAGGTTTACATCTGATGTTGGGTGCCTCTAGAAGTCTGTCTTAAACTTTCTATCTTCCACAGGATTTATTTGGCCCTGTTTTTACATTTTGAAGACTTCCTGTGCTTAAATGAGTTTATCTCAGTTATGCTAGCTATTTTACTTGTTTCATTGCTATTCTACTTGCTGGGAACACAGTAGAGGCCCTGTATGCCTCTGGATGATCTCTGAGCTCTCCTTTTCTTCTGTGCCCAAAGATGGGTAGACTGCTGCCACACACTCAGAAAGGTTCCTTCCACTTTAGGGAATTTCATCCAATTTTCCTGGACTATCCCCCATTTCTGGTGAGCTAATGCTATAATTCAGACAGAACCTTGAGTATCTGAAGTTTTCCTTAGCTTTTCTCACTTGCTAGCTTTCAATGAGCCATTGTTTAGCTCTTATAAGTTATAACAAGTGTTATTTCAACATCCCTACACTGCCACAGCTGACAACTGTTGACAGTAAGGTTGTTAAGACTCAAGTTCATAGGAGTTCTTTCTCCTCTCTACTTACTTCCTTGACTTTGCTGTTTTATTCTTGCCCTGCAGTTGGTGAGGACCCTACAGGAGACAAGTGCAAGTGGATTTCTATATTTGATTTTCTCTAAAATTATCATTTGTTAAGGCAGGCCTAATATGGTGTCAAAATTTTGTTAAAATTTATATAGATTATGCCTTACTTAGTATATGGAGTGTTGATCCCTCCTTGTGCCATGCTCAAAACTCCAAGCAACTTTAGACTTCTCATTTCCATGCTGTTGAAGGACTGAAGATCTCACAACTTCTTGCATTATCATTAGAATGGAAAGTCAAGTGGTATGAATTCTATCTTCTAAATTTTTTCCTTTATGGACTAAGTACTTTAGGGATGTGAATATTATTATTTTATAGTTTCACTGACTATAAAACCAGATTTTTCCAAATAAATCCCATTTTTATGATACGTTAGGAAATATTATATGCTGATCCGGAAATACAGCAAATGAGAAAATCTTGACTGAATCTGTGATTAGAGAAATATAAGATTAACTGTTTAATTTATTTGAGCCATAATGAGTAATCTGTTGCTGGCCATTTTCCCACTTTAAATTCAGTGGCTTTTAACTTAATAAAATGAAATAAAACCTGTAGTTTTTATCTGTCATTGGGGCTTTTCTTTTACAGTCCATCAATGAAGCACCACTGTTCTGCATAGGTATAATGGCTTCCTTTACTTCTACTTTTAAAAAATAAATTGATGATAATGTTCTATCATAGCATATCGTTAAAACCAATTATTAAAGGAAAAGATTTCCCCAGAAATGTATAGCTAGTGATACTCTTGGGTTTTTTGTTACCCTAATTTTTTTGTAGTGAAAAGTTAATGTATTTCCTGATCAATAAGTTAGTGAAGTTATCACCCCATTCCACTTCTACTCACTTTTTCCTTTTTTTTTTTTTTAAAGAATTTGAAGATGGGGAAGGCTGGAGAGAGAGACATAGAGCACTCTATTTTAATGGATCGCATTCCAAATGCCCCTAATGGCTTGGAATGGTCTGAATGAAACTGGGAACCAGAAACTTAGTCAAGGTCTCCCAGATGATGTCAGGAACCTAATTACATGAACCATTACTGCTGCCTCCCAGGTCCTTTTCATCGGGAAACTAGACTGAGGAGCCAAGCTGAGCATCAAAGACAGGCAGTTGGATATAGGATAAAAACACTTTATTCTCTAGATAAAAATATCAACTGCTGTCCATTATGTTCAAAGATAAAGGACAAGGCAAACCTTTTTTATAAAGATTTATTTATTTATTTGAAAGTCAGAGTTACACAGAGAGAGAGGTGGAGACGGAGAGAGAGAGGTCTTCCATCTGATGGTTCACTCCTCAATTGGCTGCAATGGCTGGAGTTGCACCTATCCAAAGCCAGGAGCCAGGAGCTTCTTCTAGGTCTCCCACGTGGTTGAGGGTCCCAAAGATTTGGACCATCTTCCACTGTTTTCCCAGGCCATAGCAGAGAGCTGGATTGGAAGTGGAGCAGCCAGGACTTGAAGCACCACCCATATGAGAAGCCAGCGCTTCAGGCCAGGGCTTTAACCCGCTATACTGTAGCCCTGGCCTCAAAGAACAAGACTTTTTAAAAATGCACATTGAAAATTCATTACAGATCAATATACATTATCCTATCACTGATATTGCTGATATAATATAGCCTTTTATAATAACATTCTATTTGAGAGATAAAGATTATAAAAAAACAATTTTCAGTTGTGTTTGTGTAATTAATATTATTGCTTTGATTAAGAGATCATTGATTTTACATTCACCTCAACATGATTTTCTTGTTTAAAATATCATTGCCACTTTCCCACAATACCATACTTATTGAAGCTGAAATACCTAAACTTTGAACTTAGCAAAGCAAACAATATTCTTAGAAAATAGACATAATGATATAAATTCATTTTTCTCACTTAAGTTGTTCAAAATTCTGCTGGTGCTTTAAGGATTATCAAATTAAGTGGCTCAAAAATTCTAATTTTAGATACTTATACACCACTAAATTTTTTTTTTTTTTTGACAGGCAGAGTGGACAGTGAGAGAGACAGAGAGAAAGGTCTTCCTTTGCCGTTGGTTCACCCTCCAATGGCTGCCGCGGCCGGCGCACCGCGCTGATCCGATGGCAGAAGCCAGGTGCTTCTCCTGGTCTCCCATGGGGTGCAGGGCCCAAGCACTTGGGCCATCCTCCACTGCACTCCCTGGCCACAGCAGAGAGGTGGCCTGGAAGGGGGGCAACCGGGACAGAATCCGGCTCCCTGACCGGGACTAGAACCCGGTGTGCCGGTGCCGCAAGGCGGAGGATTAGCTTAGTGAGCCGCGGCGCCAGCTACACCACTAAATTATTAAGAATTTCAAAGAGATTTAATATATATTTGTATATATACACAATGAATTGTATTATAATTTGAGAAACATTTTAAAATTGTGCATTATTATTCTTTTAAAATAATAAATTGAGTATACTACAAATTACTCAATTCTAACATAAATGATACTTTTGTATAGATAACTATATTTTCTAAGACACCTGGTTTTAATTCTCTGTATTTACATATCTATTTTTCACTATGTCTTTTGTAGGCTCATACATAATGTGGCCTCAGAAAAACCCTATGTTCTGGTTAGGATGATAGAGAATAAACAAACTGTGTCTCATATTACAATGAAAATGTTATTAGCCTAGCAGATACCCTTCAAGAATTTGGGGATTCACAAGTGTGCCTGGACAATTCCTGTATTATCTACAATACAATTAGATAGCAAATATTTGTTGATAATCCCTCATTCAACCCTCTTAAATGCTTGATATCGTTTATTTTTTCTTTTGCTTTTGAAAATGTCTCTAAAAAATTGTCATTGTGGAAATTCTCCAATATTTTTGAAATGCAAATTTGATTATTATATGTCTATTTTTCTATGTTCTATAATATGTCTTTGTTTATTAGTATACCAGTTATGTGCCAAGGACCCAGGTAGTACACTGTAGGGATTTTCTACATTAAATAAATGTATCTAATATGCTTGATTTATGAATAAGACTATATGTAAGTGCTCCTTGTTTCTGTTCTGGTGCATATTGGGTGCCAATTGATATTTACTGAGTGACCTTCATGTAAATACCTATCCATTAAATATAAGTTAAAATAGTGTGATAGGTAGCTTCTGGCATCACTCCGCATATCCCAGTATTCATGCTGTTGATTTGTTCCCTTAAATGAGGAATGGACATATTGACTGAAAACAAAAATAATGATATCACTTCTGTGATTGGGCTACAAAAGACTGCGACATCTATCTGTGCAAATATCCCCAACCCCTCCGCCTCTTGTTTTTACTGTCTCATGTCTTCTAGCTGGCTCTCTTGAATGAAGCAGGACATCATGTTTTGGAATTCTTTACTGGGACTTTCTCTTTCCTAGGAACCAGAGATTGGCTCACATGGAAACTTTTTGAGCAACTGAGGCTTTAACTTAACAATGCACAAAAAACTTAATCCAACTAACCAACACAGGAATCAGCAAGGAAGTAGAGTCTCCAAATTGTCTTAATTGATGACAGCCTGTGGTACTCAGATGTGCTCAGATTCCTGACCCACAACATCTATGACTTAATAACTATTGTTCAACTAAGTCACTAAATTGTGGGGTATATTGTTACACAGTTATATACTATAAATTGGTAAGCATTGTTATAGGGACTGAGAATGAATAAGGCAAAAACGTTGCCATCAAGATCCTCATAGACTACAACGAAAGCTAATCCACAACATAGTTAGGTGGTTACAGAATTAACAATCTCAATTCTAAATGCCAATTGTGAGAACTGAAATTCTTTTTGAAGTTTAAAAACCTTAAACTTTTAATCTCCACTTTTTCTTCAAATAAATTTATCCTAACAAAATATGCTCTTACACTTTAAATCTTTTGGAATCATTTTATCACTATCTTAAACCATAATTTTCTGTCCATATCTCTCTATCTCTATTTCTATACTCTATGTCCACTCCAACCCTATATCTGTATCTTTATCTGTGTGTCACATAAGTCTATATCCCCTAGGGGACCTCAGAAATTTCATGGAAAATGCATATTATGAGAAAACTATGAATGGGTTTTAAAAATAACATATCAGTTCAGTTTTCATGAACTTTTAAAGTATCCTGTATATCAACTATCTATATATAAAAATTTAAATATAGAATACATCCTGTTTCCTGTGATCACACATGTTTTATCATTTTAAACACATCTTCTAGAATTTCATATCATTAAAACTGTAATTAGCATACAACAGACATATTACATTTCTGATATTTATTTAATATAAACTTAAAATCCTAAAACTGCACATTAATGAGATAAGCAGAAATATTTAAAAAATTATCTATCCATCCATGGATGTTTTACCTCCCATCAGCTGTTTTTGTTTTCATAATGCCTTTGCTGAGTACCTGATTGAAAATAGTAAATGGAAATAAATATGATTTTTTGTTATGACTATGTTACTCAATTATTTGGTATTTTGATGTATGCTATAGACATCATATATCTTACTCAAATTCTTTTGAATGCAAATAATGGAAAATAATGTATATTTTACAACAATTTATTACTTAGTTACTATCATTTACTTGCTCAACCCTAACACTGATGGTGCAAATTATTCTTTTAGTCACAAAGTAAAAGGTTGATAAGGTAGCGTATTTTTTTATTTATTTACTTATGAATCTTTATAATAAAGGCACTGTAAAAGGATGAGAGGGGAAGATAGGTCGTTGCAGAGTGGGGTAAAGCAGGAGTGACCTGAGTGAGGAAGGCTATTGTGTGCTGTTACAATTAGCCTTTCCCTTAGGTAGATTTTACATGAGGATGTGTGACAAAAAGGGTTGCAAACCAGAGAAGCTGAAAAAAGTGTCCTGTACCCAGGACCCCTTGCTGCATTCCAGGGACATGGAATGTCTGGTATGAGGACTGCCCAACAAGAACAGTGGACTTTATTGGGCTTTTTTTTTCATTCTTACTTTGTCAAACACATTCCATTTTTGGAACAATTCCAGGACCTGACCAAATAGTATGTATTTTGCAAAGTCACATTCTGTCATCTTTAGATCATTGATCTATGTGCTAAACTTCAAAAAGAATTTCAGTTCTTACTCACATGCACCTCCTCTTGTATTTACAGTGGTAAAAATAGCTGTGGTAGCACTCAGTGGCATCTTAAAACCTCTGTCTCTTTGAGTCCACCAAAGCTAGTAAATCATCACTCTCCATTTTATTATCTAGCTACTTGGTAAACACATTAGGCTCTCTTTCCTTGTGTATAGATCTGATACTACTATCACAATTTAAACAATAATATCGTCCCTGGACTTTTGCATTATGTTCCAAAGCATTCTTCTTCCCTTTAACATTTTTGCGGTCTTAATCCATTCTCCAAAGTTCTTTTCATGGAGTCATTGTAACAAGCATTTTTTTCTCATATCTTCTCTCAAAATTCATCAGTGGCTTTCCGTTTCTCATAGAAAATCTACATTAATTAGTCTGCTCTATAAAACTCTCCAGGGTACTACTTTGATGGAATGACAAGGTTGTGAATAAATGTTGCCTTCCTTTTTTTCTATAAAGAGATGTTTTATCTGGTACACATCATTCCCCTTTTACAATATTGATACACACATAACAACTGATAAGTTTCCCACAATGCTTTCTTGTTAGCTTTCATTTTCCTTACCCCTCCCAAATCTTCATACCAATTTTAATAGCCCTCCATGCACTTTTTTATAAAAAGATTTACATTTTTGTTTGAAATTCAGAGTTACAGAGAGAAGAGGAAGGAGAGAGAGAGAGAGAGAGAGAGAGAGAGAGAGAGCGCCAGAGAGAGCCCTTTTGCCCACTGGCTCACTTCCCAGGTGGCTGCAACAGACAGGGCTGGGCCAATCTGAAGCCAGGAACCAGGGCCTTCATCTGGGTCTTCCATGCGATTGCAGGGGCCTAAACTTGAGCCATCTTTCATAGCTTTCCCAGGCCATTACCAGCGAGCTGGATCAGAAACAGAGCAGCCAACTTGAATGGACAACCATATTTGATGCCAGCTATGCAGGCCACAGCTTTACCTGCTATGCTACAATGCCGGTCCCTCCATGCACATTTTTTTTCTTTTTATCATAAGTTTTATTGTGGATACTTAAAGTATACAATATGATGTTGTGAAAAGGCATTTGAGAGAACTTTTTATTTTTTTAATTTTAATAATATATATAGAAGACAGGTTTAACATATTTTATAGGTACAATTCTAAGACAACAATATTTCCCTCCCTCCTTCTCTCTCCCTCATTCCATCTCCTTCTTTTCTTCTTTTTTAAATTTTTGCAAAAACATAATTTCAGTCAACTCTATAATCACAGGCACGAGTAGCACTAATCATAATATTCAACAATTAAGAAGTGTCTACTATCTGACTATTGGGTTACTAGATTTCAGAAACAAAATTGTGACAAAATAATTGACTTTATGTGAGTATACAGTGGCAAGGAATACTAACTTTCCTTTCATTTTATCCATGATAAGTTCTAACTTATATCTTAAGCCCCATCTTAAATATGCCTATCTCTTGGTAAACTAACCTGATCCTCTTATTCAGAAGTAGCTCTTTCTCCTATGTTCCACATGTTTCTTCTAAATGTGTCCAGTACACATAGCACACATATGAGCTCAATTATATTCATTAAATTAACTTGATTCTCAGTCCTCTGAAAGGTATTTATTTATATATATGAAACCTATATTTTTATTTTTAATGTTTTAAATAATGTTGAAGATGTAGGGTACCTTAAAAGATGCATAATTTGATTTAAAAAACAAGTGTCATTAATTATCATTATAAGCAATGGTAATAAATAACCATATCTTTGTCAATTCAAAAGCTGTTAAATTTGAATGGAAACAAAAGTAATCTAATTGAAGTTTCCACTTTAACAATATAATAAAGAAAGTCTAAGGAAATAGAATGGGAAAGTGAAGGTTATGGTATGTATATCCTGCCCTCTGTGGGGATCAATGCTTTCTTAGCTAGGTGATCTATTTTTAGCTCAATGAGTTCCTATCCCCAGCCAAAGAACAGCTTTGTTTCCCTCAGCCCTTTCATCCATTGTAGAAGAAAAAACTAAATGTTCATAAATTTGATTATCTAGGCTGTAATTATTAATTCACGATGAGAAAACATAACTATCATTGCCTGATTAGTAAATGCTCACTATGTAAATTGTGGTTTGCTTTTCTATCCATCATTCATTTTAGATTATTTTAATTCAAGCAGTAGAAAACTCAATTCAAACTTACTTAAACAATAAAGAGAATGTGTTGACTCATATAATTAAAATTTCTAGGCAGTCTGCTCAAAGCTCTGGCATAGTTTGTTTAAAATTCTCTAAGCTTGTGATACCCCATATCAGCTTCCTCTTCAAATAGGTTTCTCTCATTTTAGCAAATGGCTTCACCAATTACAGAACTCAAATTAATAGACCATATTGTGGAAAGCAAGTTTTGCACTGAATGAACCAGGACTTGATATAATGCTTTAGCTAGGGGGGTATATCATGTATGTGCAGGTTGCTAGAGGAAATTATCATACACTGAATGACTTAAACATAAGACATTTGTTTCTTATAGTTCTAGAATCTGGGAAGTCCAAAATCAATGTGTCAGAAAGACCTTGTGTTTGCTGGGAACCTCCTTCTGGATGCAGACATGGCTGTCTTCTTGTGATATACTCGTTTAGTAAAGAAGAGTGTAATGAATGTTCATATTTTTAGAAAAGTATTAATCCCATTCATCTGGGCTTGAACTTTATGAACTAATCACCTCCCAGATTTCTCACCATTGCTAATCCCAACACACTTGGGATTAACCTCTCAACACACAAATTTTGGGAGTGTATAATTGAATAGTCAGTCCATAGTGTCATGTGCTAATTATTTTATATTTAACCGACACAATCACTGTAGTGAAAACAATGAGATCTTTTTCCTCTGGCTATCATCCAAACAACTTAACTGTCACATGCATTGGTGAAATCCATGTGTGGGAAATAGCTGCAGTGAACAGCATACTATTTGACAAGGGAAAATACCAGCCTAGTTCACTTTGTAAACATCATTGCTTTTCATCTAAAAGATTAGAATTAATTTGAGGTAGTTGCTTAAAAGAAAGTTCCTTAGCATACAGTGGGATTCAACTATTTATAACATAACATTTCCCATATATTACTGTCGTTTATGGCACATTAAAAACAAAAACCAGGCCTGGTGCTGTGGCATAGCAGGTAAAGCCACCATCTGCAGTGCCAGCATCCCATATGGCTGCTGATTTGAGTCCCAACTGCTCCATTTCCAACCCAGCTCTCTGCTATGGCCTGCAGTACAAGATGACTCAAGTGCTTGGGTCCCTGCACCCTCATGGGAGACCTAGAAGAATCTGCTGGCTCCTGGCTTCCTGGTTTTGGATCAGCACAGATCCAGCCTTTGCAGCAATCTGGGGAGTTAACCAGCAGATGGAAGACCTCTCTCTCTTTCTCTCTCACTCTGCTTCTGCCTCTTTGCAACTTTGCCTTTCACTTGATCTTAGCCAAAAGGCCGAGAAGCGATGCAACTTTGCCTTTCAAATAAATAAATAAATAAATATTTAAAAATCCAAACAACAAGTGCCTACAAGGGCTGGGACTGAGCTTGGGTCAGGCCAAGGCTAAAGCGGGGAGACAAGTCTCAATCTGGGTTTTCCATGTGGGAGGCAGGTACCCAATTATTTGAGCCATTGCTGCTGCCTCCCAGGAACTGCATTGCTGTGATGCTAGAGTCAGGAGTCAAAGTTGGTATCAAACACAGGTATTCTGGTGTGGAGTGCAGGTGTCTTAACCACTAGACCAAATGTCTGCTTTGGATGACCATTTAATATATAAAATCCAGGTTCTTCAGAAGAGTCAAATCCAAAAGGAACTGAGGTTTACTAGAGAAAGAAAATAGAGAGGTGTGGCCAGCTCTGTGGCAGAGCAGGTTAATGCCCTGGCCTGAAGCACCGGCCCCCCCTATGGGAGCCGGTTCTAGTCCCGTTTGCTCCACTTCCGATCCAGCTCTCTGCTATGGCCTGGGAAGGCAGCAGAAGATGGCCCAAGTCATTGGGACCCTGCACCAGTGTGGGATACCTGGAAGAACCCTCCCCTTCCCTCCCCTTCCCTTCCCTTCCCTTCCCTTCCCTCCCCTCCCCTCCCCTACCCTCCCCTCCCCTTCCCTTCCCTCCCCTTCCCTTCCCTTCCCTTCCCTAACCAAGTTTCCCTTCCATCTGAAAGGAAAGCTCCTGAGAAGTTACCTATATACACAATTACAGTTCTATTCTTCCATAGTTTAATTACCCCATTCCAGTGGTACTTGTCCAAAGACTTAATGATATCACTAACGACCTGTATGTTTCTAAATCCAATCATCATTTAATGTTATAAATCCTACTTAACTATGAGAAACATTGATCCAATCAATCTCTTTCTCTTTCATGAAATGCTTTATTTGCCCTCATGGACACCAAAATATGTCCTGCTCACTCCCTGGTCATCATCTCTATTTTTCTCTTGTTACTATTTTTTATCTAACAATTTAAAAAAAATTTTTTTATTTATTTGACAGATAGAGTTAGTGTGAGAGAGACAGAGAGAAAGGTCTTCCTTCCGCTGGTTCACTCCGCAAATGGCCACCAAGGCCGGCACTGCACTGATCCGAAGACAGGAGCCAGGTGCTTCCTCCCGGTCTCCCATGCTGCTTCAAGGGCCCAAGTACTTGGGCCATCCTCCACTGCCCTCCCTGGCCACAGCAGAGGGCTGGACTGGAAGAGGAGCAACCTGGACTAGAACCTGGCGCCCATATGGGATGCTGGCACCGCAGGTGGAGGATTAGCCAACTGAGCCATGGTGCCGGCCCCCATATCTAAGAATTCTTAGAACAAAAAGAGTTCAGGTATTTTTCTTCTACCTGTTCTAGTCTCTTGATGGTCTAATGAAATTTTATAAATCAAATCACTGTCTAAGTGATTACTATTCGTAATTATTAGGCATCAATAATTTAGGGTTTTCCTTTAATCATGGGTTTATACCATTTCCTACTGGATTCTTCCACTTGATTGTTTATGTGAAATATTAAATTCAATAGCCTAAACATCTTCCATGTTTGCATCCTAACACCTCATGGAGAAACAGGGCTCACATTTCTGTCAGAATAAGTGGCAATAATTTCAGCCTCTAATTATTCATGACAAAAATCTCTGGTGACACATTACTGATTCCTTTACCTATGACAAATACAGAAGCATACCATCCCAAATCCTGCATTTTTATTAACAGATAAGTTACTGAATTATTTGTCCCCATTGATCAATTGAACAAAATGCTTTGAACTGAATGTTATATAAGCTTCCCTCTTTCCCAGACCCTGAACATGCCTCATTTTGTTTAATGAGGGTAGATATTAGGTCTAAGTTGACTGAGGAGTTTGTCTATTCACAATAAAAACTGAATCTCCAAGAGAGGGTGATAAATACCAGCTTTAGAGTTCACTTACATAGTAAAGTTGTAGATTGATTTTTGTTTATTTCTCCAGATAATATTTGTAAAAACCAAACTGCTCCAATAGTTCCTATCATTAATTTAAAAATGTCAATGAATTATTTTGTAATGCTTGGTTCCTTTCCCCAAATCATGCAATCAGCTTGTTCTTTCACGCCTGCACTTATGTAATTGTTTCAATGGAAAGCCAAGGTTTATAGTTTAGACAATTAAATGACATAAAGATAGATTGCACTGAGCAGACATTCATGGTAATTGAAACTGTGTCATTTGCTGCATGTCCAGACTGTTGTACAAGTTTGAGCTCTGAGTGCACACCTTACTTTTCACCATTTATAGAAAATCACCTGGCTCTTCAGAATACATTGTGTCCTCTATACTATCTTGTGATTTTCATTTCCTTGAAAGCATGATGAATGCATTATATATAAATTCCTAGTCCTTGTAGTAAATGCAGGGCATAGTCATTAATTAAAATGTGATCATTCTACTCTATAAACTATAGCCTCAACAAAACCAGCAGTGGTTATTTTTTGCTTCATTTCTCTTTGTATCAGAAGGTGACAGAAATTCTAATTAATCTTTTCATCACCACTTATGCACTTTTTTATATTTTCTTTATAAAACACTGAAACATATGTGCTCACCCAGTAATCCATGTATGCATTATTTGGCCATGGATACTCAAAATCAACATATGCTGTTATAAATGCAATCTTCATGTAAAATATATTGTTGATTCTATATGTTTAAACACTTAATTTTCTGACCAATTACACTTCAAATAAAAGCAGTCTATTACCATTCACTACACATTTCAGTTTGATGTTTATGACAAATGCCTAAAAGAGAAGTGAATTTGATTTTTATTTATTTTATTTCTTTAAAAGCTTTTACTTAATGAATGCAAATTTCATAGGTGCAACTTTAGGAATATAATGGTTCTTCCCCCCATACCTGCCCATCCACCCTCACTCCCATCCCACCTCTTACTCCCTTTCCCATCTCATTTTTCATTAGTATTTGTTTTTAATTAACTTACGAAGACCAATTCTATACTAAGTAAACATTTCAACAGTTTTTACGCTCCCACACACACAACGTATAAGGTACTGTTGGAAAACAAGTTTTGCAGTTAATTCTTATAGTACAATTCATTAAGGACAGAGGTCCTACATGGGGAGTAAGTACACAGTGACTCCTGTTGTTGATTTAACAATTAACACTCTTATTTATGATATCAGAGATCACCCGAAGCTCTTGACATGAGCTGCCAAGGATATGGAAGCCTTTTGAGTCCACAAACTCCATCAGTATTTAGAAAGGACCGTAACCAAAGTGGAAGTTCTCTCCTCCCCTCAGAGAAAAGTAAATACAAGAAGTCAATTTTAAATTTAAGCGTTCCATTTTAAATAAATCTTTAGTGACTGAGGTGCACTCAAAGAAGCAAAAATTGGAGGAATAACATTTTTTTTTCAATTCAGAGTAACTTAATTGCTGATCACATTTCTTCTTGAAGATTGATGATTGCTCTTTCCTACACTTTAGTCAGGTTCTACAAATACAAAGATTTGCACTGCATTCTGTTATCACTTTGGGATTCTAACAAATGAAAGGAATATTGTATTTTTTTACAGGCAAAGTTAGACAGTGAGAGAGAGAGACAGAGAAAAAGGTCTTCCTTCCATTGGTTCACCCCCCAAATGATGGCTACAGCCTGCGCGCTGTGCTGATCCAAAGCCAGGAGCCAGGTGCTTCCTCCTGGTCTCCCATGCGCATGCAGGGCCCAAGCACTTGGGCCATCCTCCACTGTCTTCCCGGGCCACAGCAGAGAGCTGGACTGGAAGAGGAACAACCGGGGCAGAATCCGGCGCCCCGACCAGGAATAGAACCCAGGGGAACCAGCGCAGCAGGCAAAGGATTAGCCTAGTGAGCCGCGGCACCAGCCAGGAATATTGTATCTTAATGGCCTTTATATAAATGTGTTAGTCAGACTATTATGAAGATAATAACTGCCTTTTTATTTTTAAAATGTTTTAAAGGATTATGTACTTATTTGAAAAGTAGAGAGAGAGAGATACCTTTCATCCACAAGTTCACTCCCCAAATGTCTACAATTAATGAGGCTAAATTAGGCTGAAGTCCAGAGCCAAGAAATCCATCCAGGTTGTGCACATAGGTGGCAGGTATCCAAGTGTTTATGCTGTCATCCTTTCCCAGGTGCATTAGCCAGAAGCTGGATCTGAAGCATAGAGCAGCCTCACTTGAACTGATCCTCTGATATGGGATATGTATCTTCCAAGTGGCATTTCATCCTGTTTCATTACAATAGTTTATTTTTATAATGCCAGTTTACTAAGTTTCTGTCAGTTCTTAAGAATTTTTTCACTACACATTTTTTTAAATTATTAATATAAAGACTACAGATTTCATGTATTTCACAGATATAATTCTGAGAAGTTAACCATACATGTCTCCTTTCCTTCCTTCCTCAACCCACCTTCCTTCTTTCCTTTCTTTTTTCCTTCAATTTTTGCAATTACATTATTCTTGGATTTAATATATACATTTTTAAGAGCATAACAATACTACCCATGATAGCCTCCCTCCCTTCCGCCTTTTCTTACAAATCTTTAAAATGACATACTTTGAGTTTTCTTAATAATCACACTAATGATTTTGACTCAGGCACTATGTAGTCATATCCATAAGGAGTGACAAAAAACATTTGTGGAATAACATATTACAAATCACAGAAAATAACCCAAAAGACTTGAATGTCATGCAGATTTCACTTTCCCCCTTTTGTTGTTACACAGCATTTACTCTAGTTTTCTCGCATGCATTCCATTGAGCTACTATCACCTATGTAATCTTACTTCCATCCTGATATCATTTAGCATTTCTCACTACCAAGTTTGTTCTGAAACGCCCACATTTGAATACTCAGAAATTTTTTTAAATTACTTTCCTAGAGTTATAACTTTTGGATTTTCTCTATGATTGCAGTGTAGCTGGTAAGTTCATCCAAAGTTTTCCTCATTCTTCACTTGATATTGTCCCCTGTAATCAACTTGCTTGTTTCTTTAAATTTTTATGAGACAAATTCATAAATATAAAGCACCTACATTGACAGTCACCCTTTAATACTGTCCCTAGCTCCAGTGACGTGCAGTGCACTGAAGACCTCTCTAACTTACCATGTTTCAAATGGCAACAGTCACTTCTGTGTTAATAATTTAACATATAGTTAAAACCGGTCAGCCCTTTCTGAATCTTTGAAAAGAGTTACAGAGTTACAGAGAGGCAGAGGTAGAGAGCGAGAGAGAGAGAGAGAGAGGGAGAGAGAGAGAGAGAGAGAGGTGTTCCATCTGCTGGTTCACTCCCCAGATGGCCACAAAGGCTGGTGCTGCACAGATCCAAAGCCAGGAGCCTGAAGGGGACCAAGGACTTGGGCCATCTTTTACAATTTTTTTGGGCCGTAGTAGAGAGCTGGATCAGAGGTGGAGCAGCCAGGTCTCAAACCAGTGCCCATATGGGATGCCAGCACTGCAGATGGCAGCTTTACCCTCTACACCATAACACTGGCCCCTTGACATGTAATTTGATCATGCATTGTCTTTCTGTTCCAGAACAGAAAGCGAAATATCTCCAGGTTCACTGATATTGTTGCAAATGTATGGATTCCTTTTGAAAGGAAAAATGGTATTCCATTGTATGTATATACCACCTTTAAAAATTGTATTCATGTGCTGATATACACAGATCATTTCAAAGTCTTGGCTGTTATGAATAATGCTAGAATACACGTGAATGTGCAGCCACCTCAGAGAAACTCATTTCATTCTTATTGAATACAGTAAAAAAAATTGGCTTGCTGAAATATATGGTAATTACTTTTGTAATTTGGGTGGATGCCCCTGTGCTATTTCCAATGACTATAGCAATTGACATTGCACCCAGAAGGTACAAAGTTTCCCTTTTCTCTACATCTTATGAAAATTTACTTCTGTCTCTTTGATATTAGCCATTCTAACAGATCTGAGGTGATGGATTATTGTAGTTTATATTTGCATTTCTTTGATGGTTAGTGATGTTGTGCAATTATTCATATACTTGTTGGCCATTTGTGTGTTTTCCCTGGAGAAATGTCTATCCATGCCCCTTTCCCCTTTTTAATTATTTTTAATTAAAATTTTTACTTTTGAAATTGAGTTGTTCGAGTAATTTACGCAATTTGGATAATAGCCTATTAACTAATTATGGCATACCAATATTCTCTCCCATTCCTGAGTCTTGCTTCCTCTGCAGACTGTTTCCTTGGCTGTCCAGAGGTTTTAAATTTGCAATTAAGTATATCTATTTTTGCCTTTTCTACCTGTGTTTCTGGGGTCATATACAAAATATGATTGCCCAAACCCATGCAATATAGTGCCTTTTATCTATAGCTCATCTAGTAGTTGTACTGTTTTACTTGTATTAAATATGTAATTTATTTTGAGTTCATTTTTTGTATAAGCTGTGAGATATGGATTCAATTTCACTCTTCTGCATGTGAACATTTGGTTCTGCCCACACTGTTTATTGAAGAAAGTATTCTTTCTCATTGTGTGTTTTTGACATCTTCATTTACATCACTTTACTGTAAATATATGAATTTATTTCTAGCTTTCTATTCCATTCCATTCACCTTTTTTTATGCCAGACTACACTGCTTATAATTCTATAGCCATGTAATATATTTTGGAATCATAAAGTGTGATTTGTTTTAGGTCCTTAAAATACTGTTATTAAAAATAATTATACAAATGTATGGGCTACATTGCTATTTTTTATATCTGTGTATAATATGCACTAATAAAAAGAGGGTAATCACATTTCCCCTCCTTTGACTTTTGTGATTGGTGGCTTCAGTGTTATGGCTTCTATTTTTTCACATAATATATGCTAGTTATCATGAACTATTGTCTCCTCACTATGCTGCGTAGCCTTAGGAACTTGTTCCTTTACTCTGACTCTGATTTTGTACTTGTTAATCTAACTCCGTCTATATTCCACCCTCACCCATCACAATGTCTAGTAATCACCATTCTGTGTACAAATTGATGTTATCCCTGATATAATGTGGATATTAATCCTTTATTGGATAGATAGCTTACAAATATTTTCTACCATGCTGTCAGATGTCTTCACTCTATTGACTATTTATTTTGCTATGCTATTAGCTTCTGAATTTGAAAGAAATCATTTGTCAAGTTTTGCTTTCTGTTAAATGCCCTCACCTAATCAATGTATAAAAGATGTCTTTCAAATATTTAGGTATGTATTTTTATATTTTTATTTCAGCATCATTTTAAATTTATATAATAAAATTATTTTTAATATATTTTTATTTAGTAAATACAAATTTCCAAAGTACAGTTTAAGGATTACAATGGCTCCCCCCCCCCAAAATTTCCCTCCCACTCGCACCCCTCCCATCTCCCGCTCCCTCTCCCATTCCATTCACATCAAGATTCATTTTCAATTCTCTTCATATAGAGAAGATCGATTTAGTATATATTAAGTAAAGATTTCATCAGTTTGCACTCACACAGAAACACAAAGTGTAAAATACCATTTCAGTACTGGTTATAGCATTAGTTCACATTGGACAACACATTAAGGACAGATCCCACATGAGAAGTAAGGACACAGTGACTCCTTTGTTGACTTAATTGTGTGTTAATTACAGAGTTCAACCAATAGTACTAGAACAAAAAAAAATACTAAAGTGGATAAAGTATTACATTGTACATCAACAGTCAGGCCAAGAGCTGATCAGGTCACTGTTTCTCATAGTGTCCATTTCACTTCAACAGGTTTCCCCTTTGGTGCTCAGTTAGTTGTCACCGATCAGGGAGAACATATATTTGTCCCTTTGGGACTGGCTTAATTCACTCAGCATGATGTTTTCCAGATTCCTCCATCTTGTTGCAAATGATCAGGTTTCATTGTTTTTGACTGCTGTATAGTATTCTATAGAGTACATGTCCCATAATTTCTTTATCTAGTCTACTGTTGATGGGCATTTGGGTTGGTTCCAGGTCTTAGCTATTGTGAATTGAGCTGCAATAAACATTAAGGTGCAGACTGCTTTTTTGTTTGCCAATTTAATTTCCTTTGGGTAAATTCCAAGGAGTGGGATGGCTGGGTTGAATGGTAGGGTTATCTTCAGGTTTCTGAGGAATCTCCAGACTGAATTCCATAGTGGCTTAACCAGTTTGCATTCCCACCAACAGTGGGTTAGTGTCCCTTTTTCCCCACATCCTCGCCAGCATCTGTTGTTGGTAGATTTCTGAGTGTGAGCCATTCTTAACGGGGTGAGGTGAAACCTCATTGTGGTTTTGATTTGCATTTCCCTAATTACTAGTGATCTTGAACAAATTTTCATGTGTCTGTTGGCCGTTTGGATTTCCTCTTTTGAAAAATGTCTATTGAGGTCTTTGGCCCATCTCTTAAGTGGGTTGTTTGTTTTGATGTTGTGGAGTTTCTTGATGTCTTTGTAGATTCTGGTTATTAACCCTTTATCTGTTGCATAGTTTGCAAATATTTTTTCCCATTCTGTCAGTTGCCTCTTCACTTTCCTTTTTCTTTTGAAGTACAGAAACTTCTCAATTTGATGCAATCCTAAATGTTAATTTTTGTTTTGACTACCTGCGCTTCTGGGGTCTTTTCCAAGAAGTCTTTTCCGGTACCTATATCTTGCAGGGTTTCTCCAATGCTCTCTAATAATTTGATGGTGTCAGGTCATAGAGTTAAGTCTTTAATCCATGTTGAGTGAATTTTTGTGTAAGGTGAAAGGTAGGGGTCTTGCTTCATGATTCTGCATGTGGAAATCCAGTTTTCCCAGCACCATTTATTGAATAGACTGTCCTTACTCCAGGGATTTGTTTTAGATCCTTGATCAAATATGAGTTGGCTGTAGATGTTTGGATTGATTTCTGGTGTTTCTATTCTGTTCCATTGGTCTATCCATCTGTTTCTGTACCAGTACCATGCTGTTTTGATTACAACTGCCCTGTAGTATGTCCTGAAATCTGGTATTGTGATGCCTCCGGCTTTGTTTTTGTTGTACAAGATTGCTTTAGCTATTCGAGGTCTCCTGTGTCTCCATATGAATTTCAGCATCATTTTTTTCCAGATCTGAGAAGAATGTTTTTGGTATTTTGATTGGATTGCATTGAATGTTTAAATTGCTATTGGGAGAATGGACATTTTGATGATATTGATTCTTCCAAGCCAAGAGCATGGAAGATTTTTCCATTTCTTGGTATTCTCTTCTATTTCTTTCTTTAAGGTTTTGTAATTTTCACTGTAGAGATCTTTAACGTCCTTGGTTAAGTTTATTCCAAGGTATTTGATTGTTTTTGTAGCCTTTGTGAATGGGATTGATCTTAGAAGTTCTTCCTCAGCCGTGGCATTGCCTGTGTATACAAAGTCTGATGATTTTTGTGCATTAATTCTGTATCCTGCTACTTTGCCAAACTCTTCTATGAGTTCCAATAATCTCTTAGTAGAGTTCTTTGGATCCCCTAAATAAAGAATCACATCATCTGCAAAGAGGGATAGTTTGTGTTCTTCCTTCCCAATTTGTATCCCTTTAATTTCTTTTTCTTGCCTGATAGCTCTGGCTAAAACTTCGAGAACTATATTGAATAGCAGTGGTGTGAGGAGGCATCCCTTTCTGGTACCAGATCTCAGTGGAAATGTTTCCAACTCTTCCCCAATTTAATAGGTTGTTGGCTGTGGGTTTTTCATCTTTTGTCAGATATGCTTTTTTAAAATATATTCTCCCATCCTTTTGTATGTTTACTCACTCTATTGTTTCTTTCATTTTGCAGAAGCTTCTCAATTGGATACAGTCCCATTTGACTAGTTTAGTTTAGGTTTTTTTTTTTTTTTTTTTTTTTTTTTTTTTTTTTTTTTTTCCCTGACTGTGCTTTTGGGGCATTATACAAGAAATCATGACCAATACCAGTGTCTCAATGTGTTTCCCCTATGTTTTTTCCTAGCAATTTTGTAGTTTCAGGTATTACGTTTAACCCTTTGATCCATCTTCAGTTGACTTTTGTGTACGGAGACAGGGAGAGGTCCGATTTCATTCCTTTATGAATTTATGTATGTCCATTTTTGCCATTGCCATTTAATGAAAAAACTATCCTTACTCCAGTGTATGTTTTGGGCTCATTCGTCAAAGATTAGTTATTTGCATGTACATGGATTAACTTCTGTACTCTGTAATCTAGTATGTGTGTTGGCTTTTTTTTTTTTCAAGATTTATTTGTTTATTTGAAAGTCAGATTTACATAGAGAGACAGAGGCAGAGAGAGAGAGAGAGAGAGAGAGAGGTCTTCCATTCTCTGGTTCACTCCCCAGGTGGCCTCACCTGCTAGAGCTGTTCCAATCTGAAGCCAGGAGCCAGGAGTTTCTTCTAGGTCTCCCACTGATTGTGGGGGCCTAAGGACTTACCACCACCTTCCACTGCTTTCCCAGGCCATAGCAGAGAGCTGGATTGGAAGTGAAGCAGCTGCTACTTGAACCTGTGTCCATATGGGATGCCAGCACTGGAAGTGGCGGCTTTACCCCCTACTGCAAAGCAACAGCCCCAAGTGTGTTGGTTTTTGTGTTAGTACTATAGTGTTTTAAATACTCTTGTTCTGAGGTATCCTTTGAAGTCAAGTATTGTGATGCTTCCAGTTTGATTTTTTTTAAAAAAAGATTGAGTTTTAAGGAGAAAATAACACTGTTCCTCAACAATAGATACAAGGGCTATAAATAATAATCAAATATAAAAATATCAATTCCACTCTGTAATTAAATTGTTTGGTAGTCTATTAGTTACCACAGATCAGGTAAAACATGTTATTTGTCTTTTTGGGACTGGCTCATTTCACTATGTATAATAGTTTCCAGTTGCAACCATTTTGTTGCAAAAGATAGGATTTCATTTTTTTTTTTTGCACTACTGAGTAGTATTCCATAGTGTATGTATACCACATTTTATTTATCCATTCATAAGATGATGTTTACCTGGGTTCTTCTTACTATGTATTAAATTCTTTAGTTAGTCTAGAGTTAATTATATGAGTATAAAGGAAGCTGAAAGTAAGTCATGGGAAAAAATAAAAGAAAGAATAAGAAAAAAAGGAGAGAGGGTGAGAACATATGTAGGATGGAGGATAGGGTGCAAAGTATCACTATGCTTCTAAATTTGTTATATGAAATACATGAAATTTCACTCTAAAAAATTAAAAAAGAAAAAAATTGCAAATCAATATCATTCATGGACATAGATCCAAAAGTCATCAATGCAATATTAGCCAATGTTTAGAAAAAAATATACACTACAACTAAATTGTATTTATTTCATTTTATGCAAGACTAATTCATCATCCAAAAATTAATTAGTATAACTCATCCTATGGCTTCAACAAATAAAAGTTCCTGTGTACAAAAATTATTTTATTTATTTGAAAAGCAAAATAATTGAGGGAGAGGGAGAATGAGAGCAAGCCAATGGGGGGGGGGTGAGGAGAGAGGGAGAGAGAGATCTTACATACACTGATTTACACCCTAAATGACTACAGCAGTTGAGTTCTCAATCAGGCCATTTCCAGGAGCCCAGATTGCCATCCTTGTGTCCTACATGGATGGTAGGGCCACGTACTTTTGCTATCCTCCATTGCTTTCTCAGGAAAATTAACAGGGAGCTGGATAGGAAATGAAGCATTTAGGACTTGAACTTGTGCTCTGATATGGAGTCTGGAGTTGCAAATGGTAGCTTAATCCACTGCAATACAACACTGGCCTCCAGTTTGATTTTTTTACTCAGGATTTCTTTGTCTATTCTGGAGGATCACATTATACTTCATTTAGTCATATCCCTTGTAAGTGAGTATTTGTTAGTGCGGCAATGCTTTGGGTGGGGATATGAAGTTAAGCAATGTGAGTTTTCTTTTCCATGTTTGCCCACAGGCAGCTTTTTGAAAATATGACTGTTACTTCAGTTTCTTTGTAATTTGAAAATGAGTTTTAAAAATTTGAAATAACTTATACTTACTATGTAAAACATTTGTTTATATTCCATGATCCAATTCCAGTGCCATTTATCTTTAAAACTCTTTGGTAATTACAAGTTGTTTTCTTTCTTTTTATAAAGGTTTATTTATTTATTTGAAAGTCAGAGTTACACAGAGAGAAGAGAGGTAGAGAGAGAGAGGTCTTCCATTTGATGGTTCACTCTCCAATTGGCCGCAACAGCCAGAGCTGTGACGATCCAAAGCCAGGAGCCAGGAGCTTCCTCTGGGTCTCCCACAGGGGTGCAGGGGCCCAACGACTTGGGCCATCTTCTACTGCTTTCCCAAGCCCTAGCAGAGAGCTGGATCGGAAGTGGAGCAGCCAGGACTAGAACCAGCACCCATATGGGATGCCAGCACTTCATGCCAGTGTGTTAACCTGCTGCAGCATAGCACTGGCCCCAAGTTGTTTTCATCTCTCTCTTTCTCCACAATAACATTTAGATACCATTCTATGTTAATTTTTTAAAAAAGATTTTTTTACTTATTTGCAAGGCAGAGTAACAGAGAGGCAGAGGAAGAGAGAAAAAGAGAGAGAGAGAGAGAAAGAGAGAGAGGAAAGGAGGGAGGGAGAGAGAGAAAATATCTTCCATCCACTGGTTCACTCCCCAAATGGCCACAATGGTTGCAGCTGAGCCGATCTAAAGGCAGGAGTCAGGGGCTTCATCTGGGTCTCCCAAAGGGATGCAGGGGCCGAAGGACTTGAGCTATCTTTATCTGCTTTCCCAGGCCCTAGCAGAGGACTGGATCGAAGTGGGGCAGCCAGGAGTTGAATCCCCTCCCATCATGCCACAGCATCAGCCCCACCATGTTACTTTCACTGACCCACATCTATATCTCTTACAAAATTACACACTTTTGTGAGAAGGAACTCTCATTTACATATATTTGTTTTACCTACAAAAACACTATGATCAGCATTACAAAGGACATCCAGTCAATTTGGATTTTAAATGAATAAATGTGAATAATTATTTAATGTACTTTACTATTTACTTTTAGTACTGGTTATGAAGTATTCATCATCCTCATCACAGGATGTTATTTTATTTCATTTATTTATTTGAAAGACAGAGTTACAGAAAGAAAAGAGATATCTTCCATCCACTGGTTCGCTCCCCAAATGGCCACAACTACCATGGCTGGGCCAGGCTGAAGCCAGGAGCCAGCAGCCTCTTCTATGTCTCCCATGTGCATGCAGGGGCCCAACGACTGTGTCATCCTCTGCTGCTTTCCCAGGAGCATTAACAGTGGAGCAGCCAGGGCTTGAACTGGTGCCCATATGGGATGCCTTAGTGGCAGGCCATGGCTTTAACACACTGCACAACAGTGCCAGCCCATGATGTCATTTTAATATCTCAGAATCTGCTTCCACTAATCTGAAATAAGCCTTTCATTAAAGAAATATCAATTGCACATATCAAACAAATTTGAAGCAGCTGATTTCAAATTGTTAAATATCAGCAAATGGAGTTTTATTTTGGCTACATTTATTGTGTTATTTTGATTTACAGCAATAAAATTCAACGGATACTAACAGAAATATCTGGTAATAAAGAGTTTTAAGGTGTAAAATTGTATTTAAGATGTAGCCTTTTGTCTTCTAATAATTTTTGTTGCATAGTATTGCATATGAGGTAACATGATTTAATTTTCAGATCAAAATAGTAATTTTATTAATACGGTTGCTTTGCATATTTATAGCTTTAAAGTATGATTGCAGGGGCAGGTGTTGTGGTGCAGCAGCCACTTGGGATACCAGCATACCATAATGGAGTATCTGGGTTCAAATCCCCATTCTACTTCCAATGCAGCTTCCTCCTGTTGTTTACTCTGGAAGCCAATAGGTGATGGTTCATGTACTTTGATCTCTGACATCCACATGGAACACTTGACAGAGCTGGATTCCTGGGCTTGGCCTGGCCTAGTACTGACCTTTACAGGTATTTGGGGAATAAAACAGTAGCATGAAGATCTCTCTTTCTTTTTGTCCATCTCTGTCCCTCTTCAAATAAATTAAAGTGAATAAATAAATTTTAAAAACATAATTTTTGCATATGTAAAATATATATGACACATAGTGATGAAATTATTGCCTATGCCTATCCCTTTTCCTGACGGTGGTGGTGGGGAGGACTCAATGACTATATCAAACAATATGAAAAAGAACTTCAAAGCTAGTTTTTGTAATAGTACATGGTTTTGTTTCATTTCTATTTTTTTAAAAAAAGATTTATTTATTTACTTGAGAGGCAGAATTAGAAAGAGAGAGAGAGAGAGAGAGAGGTCTTCTATCCACTGTTTAACTCTCCAAATGGTTGCAATAGCCACAGTTGGGCCATTTCAAAGCCAGGAGCCAGGACCCAGGAGTTTCTTCTAAGTCTCCCATGTGGGAGCAGGGGCCCAAGCACTTGGGTCATCTTACACTGCTTTCCCAGTCCATTTGCAGGAAGCTAGATCAGAAGAGGAGCAGCCGGAACTCGAACCAAAACCTATACGGGATGCTGTTGCTGCAGGTGGAAACTTAATCCACTAAACTACAGCACCAGCCCCTCATTTCCAATTCTATAAATTAAACTTGCAAATTAAATATTAGAATAAAAGCAGTGATGGAAATTTTAGTTACATGTCCAGCCATCAATATTCATGACTAAGGACAAATGGAAGGAATATGAAAATGCCTGAGGTCTTACATTTTTAGAGTACTGTGTAAAAGTACCTATGAAAGAAAGAGCAAACTTCTCCTTTTGTCAATGAGGGATATTAACTTTGTCAACAACAAGCACAGCTTGCTATTCAATACAGTAGTTGAATATGATTGTATCATTATTTTGAAATATGTTTCTGTCTTTGTATATATTTCTTTTGTTTTCGTTACCAAAGACTAAATATTGTTTGAATGGCCTTGAAGCAATGGTCATTTATATCTTGTGAAAACAGGCCTTTAGAGACAACAAGTGCATCAAACTGCAATAGAAAGGGAAATTATTTCCTAATCTCACACATAGTTCTGTATTTCCAAGGACAATCAGATAAAACATTTGTGACCTTCCGTCTTTATTTTAAAAATGAATCATGATTGAAACATTTATTTATAATACATTCTTTAGAAAAGACCTTGCTGATAATAGGGTTTTAAAAGATTGATGCTAAGAATAAAAACTATTTTGACCTTCAATTCCTAACTTTACAATGCCTTTGAAAAGGCATCATCAAAATTTTAACAAACCTTTAAAAACTATACTTAGCATATAACATGTGTTGACTGGGTGCATTATTTTATTACAACAACAAACTTGGACAAAAATCAGGAATGTTCAATTTCAGAAGTTATTATTTAGCTCAGTAAAGCATAGTGATCATCCTGGGATAGGCAGAAAGCCAACTATAAGCATTCATTGCTGTGCAACTTTACTGTTGCACTGTGGTCCAACTTCCACCTACAGGGAAGTGAGAGAGGGAGAAGAAAATCCAACTATGGTAGACAGCAACCATAAACTGGTAAGACTCTTGCAGAATAACGTCTTTGGGCAAGTTTGAGATCTATAGTGGTCAAAGATGAATCACAGTATAAAATCAAGTCAAATTTTAATGTGTATTCACAATGAAAGAAACTACTATCAAATTTTTCAATACACCTTACCTTAAAAATAGCCTTATTTCAAGAACAAAAAATGAAAACACATTTATGTGGGATATTTAACTTCTTAGGAATGGGCAAGTATAATATCACATATCCTTAGGAATGGGAAAGTATAATTTTTCATAATTGCTACTCTTCCTCAAATTTGTCTTTTAAAAATAAGATAGCTGCTTCATAATATTAAACACCAGCCATATTTTGAAGGTCAAGAAACTCACTCAGGATGAAAGCTAGTAGAGGTTATAAAATTTTAGCTGTCAAACAAGGTAAATGCCAATATTTTTCTACTGTTTTGATAGACTGAATACAGCAATGGAGAGAAGACCAATTAGGGTAAGTGCCTTGACAGTTATCTTTATGTAAAGTAACTGAAATAACTCTTGGGTTTGATTTAGGGGTTAACTTAGAAGATTCCCTGGAAATGGAACAGAATTGATCACATGAAAAAGCCACCTTGATGTGGGATCTGAAATGCCCAATACTTTGAAGATAAGGAATTTGTAGTATTGGCAGTGTCTTGGAAAAAAATATTTCAAAGCAGGGATAGTATTTAATTTTTTTTTTTAAATTTTGGGTTGGTGCTGTGGTGTAGCCAGTAAAGTTGCTGCCTGAAGTGCTGGAATCACATTTACGCACCGATTCAAGTCCTGGCTGCTGCTCTTCTGACCCAGATCCCTGCTAGTGTGCATGGGGAAGCAGCAGAGGTTGGGCCAAGTGCTTGGGCCCCTGCACCCACGTAGGGGACCTGGAAGAAGCTCCTGGCTCTTGGCTTCCAATGTGCCCAGCTCAGGCTGTTATGGTCTTTTGGGGAGTGATCTCTCTCTCTCTCTCTCTCTCTCTCTCTTTCAAATAAATAAATGCATCTTATTTATTTGAGAGAGAGAGAGAGAGAGAAAGAGAGAGAGGCAGATGAAACTTCTGTACTGCTGGTTCATTCCCAAATACCTGTAACAGCTGGATGGACCTGGGTCAGGATGAAGCTAGGACCCAGCTAGTCCATCCGAGTATCTCACATGGATGGCAGAAACTCAAGTACTTCAACCGCCATCCATCACTTCTCAGGTGCAGCAGGTAGCTGGACAGGAAACAGAATAGCCAGGACTTGAACTGGCACTCCAGTAAGGAATATGGATAGCCCAGTCCACAACTTAATCGTTTGTTCCACAGAGCTTGCTCCAGATACAGTAATTTTTATTGAGTCAATCTGATTCTCTAAGAATTCAAACTAGAAATATGAGTATGGCTATAGAATTACTAGTGGAGATGGCACTAGGTAAAGACAGGCATTTGTTAGACAGCAGATTCTGAGAATGCAGTTGTAATGCAGCAGTGACTGACTGGTAAACACATTGTGCTGAGGGGCTGAGAATATGTATAATGACTACTTTTGATTTTTCGAAATTGTATAGCTTTTTATCTGAAAACCCATTTTATTCTTCAGAAGTTTCTTGAACTGCTCATTGTCCATAAAACTCTGTCAAATGGGTTACTAGAGTGCTTAATTTAGTAAACTCAAAGATTTATTATTCTTACTTTCCTTCAATCCCATTGCTGTTTTAAGCACTACTTTAACAGGTAACAACCTGTAGTATTAAAACTTTTTAATTTCTTTTTTTTAAATATTTTATTTATTTATTTGACAGTAAAGTTACAGACAGAGAGAAAGGTCTTCCTTTGTTTCATTGGTTCACTCCCCAAATGGCCCCGACAGCTGGAGCTGCGCCGATCCAAAGCCAGGAGCCTCATCCTGGTCTCCCACGTGGGTGCAGGGGCCCAAGCACTTGGGCCATCCTCCACTGCCTTCCCAGGACATAGCAGACAGCTGGACTGGAAGAGGAGCAACTGGGACTAGAACCCAGCGCCCATATGGAGAGACAGCACTGTAGGCAGAGGATTAACCTAGTGTGCCACAGTGCCAGCCCCAGAACTTTTTAATTTCATTATTAGCTAACACATATAAATTGTACATAATTATTGAGTGTCATGTGATGTTTTTGTTCATGTACACACTCTTTAGTATGTCCAATCTGGATAAAAATCTGGCATATCTATGTTAATGATATTTAGAATCCTTTCTGCTAGAATTTTAAAATAAATATATAGTGCATTATCATTATATATAGCAGTTACCATACTGGATAATAGAACATCAGAACCTCTTATTCCTACCTATCACTTAATACATTTTAATTGAATCCCTGCCCCCTTTTCTCTATTCTTGCTAATGTGTCATAATCTTATCTAACTCTATTTTCTATGTGAAAGACAAATAGCAATCATGAAAATGATCAGTGACTAAACCTTCAAATATGTGGAAGATAATATGGAAATCTAATAATTTTCTAGTTTGTATTATTTCATTTTGAAACTATTTCCTGGGGCTGGCATTTTGGCTTAAGAAGTAAAACTTCCACCTGCAGTGCCAACTTAGCATATGGTCATCGGTTCCAGTTTCAGCTCCTCCACTTCTGGCCCAGATCTCTGCTATGGCCTGGGAAAAAGAGTAGAAGATAGCCCCAGTCTTCAGGCCCCTGCACTCACATGGGAGACATGGATGAAGCTGCTGGCTCCTCATTTTATATCAGCTCAGCTCAGCCGTTGTGGTCATTTGGGGAGTGAACCAGCGGATGGAAGACTTTCTTTCTCTCTCTCTCCCTTTCTCTCTCTCTCTCTTTCTCCTCTCTCTCTCTCCTCATCTCTTGCTCTCTGCCTCTGCCCCTCTGTAACTCTGCCTTTCAAATAAATATATAAGTCTTAAAAAAACTATTTTCTTTGTTCAGTACACTTATGGGATGACGATAGAATAGAACTTACAAAAAAAATGCCACACAAAGAATGAAAATAAAGCATAAGTGATTCCAAGTGAAGTCCAATGTTCTTCCCCAAACACCACAGTTCATAAAACAATATACATTACATATTTATTTAAATTTATGAGACTATAATTTAAAAAGCAAATACTTTCATTTAGCCAATTCTTTCTTGTATAATGTTTTCTATTTTCTCTAACAAATTTTCCTTTTTTACTGGTTTTACAGTTAACATAGAGTAGACTGCTCTTAAAATGATCCGGTGATTTCAAAGACACTTACATATTCTTTGATTTCAGACTAACTTTTAGATAACCACAGGCAGAGGGACCATTCCTTGAGCAATAAAATCATAGTGAAATCAAAATTTAATTTTTCAAAAAATTTACTTACTTGTTTTGATTATTTTTGAGGCAAAAAGATAAATCAAAGAACTCCCAAAGGAATGCAATGGCTGTGGTTGGGAGGAGTTGAAGTTGGGAGACAAGGTCTCCCAATGTGTGACAGGCACACAACCATGTGAGCCATTACTTTCCGCCTCCCAAGGTGCACAATAGCAGGAATCTGCACTCAAGAGAAGAACCAGGACTCAACCCAGATACTCTAATAGCAGATCCAGTTCCCCAGACAGTATCTTAACAGCTAGGCCAAATGGCTGCTTTAGAATTTAAAAATAAACTACTTTTGAATTTCTTAATCACCTGGAAGAAACTATAATAGTGTGGGTAACAAGTTTCCTACTAGTATATATGAAAAAAACCATATTAATAATGAAACTTTTCAATTTATGGATCATCTAAATTACTCACAGACACAATCTCTTTACTTTGAAGAGATAGAAATGCTAAGCCATGAAAGTTATAGAGGAAGTCAAATTGAAACATTTTCATCTTCTTGGAATGGTTTAAGGGATTTTACCTTTTCAGTAACATGTGTTTTAAAAACTTTCATATGCCTCTTAAATGCCAACCAAACACTGAGCTAAGAAAGTGGAAAATCAACATAGGTCTCTTTGCTACTCCATTATTCCTCTTCCCTTACATACTTCCTCAGTTGTAGTTGTCTAAAAGACCTTCCTACATCTAAATCCTGGAGGTAAAATCCAGAGGATATTGCAGAACAATAAGTTTCCAGTATTGATAAAAGCTCTTCATGGAATCTTCCAGACTTTTATGGTAAGACAATTACATTGAGGATAAGGTGATAGATGCAGGTTTTGATGGCTTTAGCAATATTACACAGAGTCTTTTCCTGGAAAGATTAATTATTCTTGTATTCCACAACTTATATTCTGATGAAATAGTCATTAACCCACTTAATTAATATTGATTTTGTTTATTTTAATGGAGTTCGTTTTCCAAAGTTACCGTTAGGTTCTTATGGGCACTACAGTTGTATACAAAAGGAAGGATCCACTCAATGTTCAGACTACCTGCTGCTAGCTATTGCTTCATTTTTCCCCCACTGGAAATATTCACAAGATAACATTTTAAAATTATAAAATATATACTGTAATATGAAATATAATCAGGTTTTCTTTAGCCAATTATTTATATGCCTAATTTCTAGTATTTTTAGGTAAGACTGTAATGTAAACATTTATCTGGTTGGTGTCCTGTAAGTCTACCTTGCTTGGGAGATGGTATTTAGTTCATTTTCCTAGAGGACTAGGATACCACTATTTAATTCTTCTGTCTTGCTCTTGGTTTAATCATTCTTTTCTTTTTTTTTTTTAACTTTTATTTAATGAATATACGTTTCCAAAGTACGAATAATGGATTACTATGGCTTCCCCCCCATACCGTCCCTCCCACCCACAACCCTCCCCTTTCCCACTCCCTTTCCCCTTCCATTCACATCAAGATTCATTTTCGATTATCTTAATATACAGAAGATCAGCTTAGTATACATTAAGTAAGGATTTCAACAGTTTGCTCCCACACAGAAACATAAAGTGAAAAATAATAGATGATTTTTTTTAATGATGATGAAATCAGATCAGACCTATTGTCATGTTTAATCCCAGTGAGAGTCAAGTTGGGAGTTGATAGTTTCTTTTCTTTTCTTTTCTTTTCTTTTCTTTTTTTTTTTTTTTTTTTTTTTTTTTACAGAGGATCAGTTTAGTATGCATTAAGTAAAGATTTCAACAGTTTGCACCCCCATAGAAACACAAAGTGAAATATATTATTTGAGTACTCGTTATAGCATTAAATCTCAATGCACAGCACATTAAGGACAGAGATCCTACTTGAGGAGTAAGTGCACAGTGACTCCTGTTGTTGACTTTACCAATTGACACTCCTGTCTATGGCATCAGTAATCTCCCTATGCTCCAGTCATGAGTTTCCAAGGCTATGGAAGCCCCTTGAGTTCTCCGACTCTTATCTTGTTTAGACAAGGTCATAGTCAAAGTGGAGGTTCTCTCCTCCCTTCAGAGAAAGGTACCTCCTTCTTTGAAGACCTGTTCTTTCCACTGAGATCTCACTCACAGAGATCTTTTGCCAGAGTGTCTTGGCTTTCCATGCCTGAAATACTCTCATGGGCTTTTCAGCCAGATCCGAGTGCCTTTAGGGCTGATTCTGAGGCCAGAGTGCTATTTAGGGCATCTGCCATTCTATGAGTCTGCTGAGTATCTCACTTCCCATGTTGGACCACTCTCCCCTTTATTTATTCTATCAGTTAGTGTTAGCAGGTACTAGACTTGCTTATGTGCTCCCTTTGACTCTTAGTCCTTTCATTAGGATCAATTGCGAACTGAAATTGATCACTTGGACTAGTGAGATGGCATTGGTACATGCCACCTTGATGGGATTGAATTGGAGTCCCCTGGTATGTTTCTAACTCTACCATTTGGGGCAAGTCAGCTTGAGCATGTCCCAAATTATATATCTCTTCCCTCTCTTATTCCTACTCTTATGTTTAACAGGGATCACATTTCAGTTAAATTTCAACACTTAAGAATAACTGTGTATTAATTACAGAATTGAATCAGTCATATTAAGTAGAACAGACAAAAAAACTACTAAGAGGGATAATGTATTAAGTTGTTCATTAACAGTCAGGGCTATGCTGATCAAGTCACCGTTTCCCATAGTGTCCCTTTCACTTCAACAAGTTTCCTTTTTGGTGTTCAGTCAGTTGTCACCGATCAGGGAGAACATAACATAATCATTCTTTTCTAAAGGAACATAAGAATTGCTATTATTGACCCTATTAGATATTAACTAAAGTTATCTCTTTCTAGGTTGATAGATATTTTGGGGGCTGTCACAAATTCTGTCTCCAGATACTCATTTTTCAATTTACTCTTTTCACTTTAGGGTTTATTGTCCTTGATTTATAGTCAAGATTGGAGGTAATCACTCCCTTCTATTCTCAATTGTATTATTCAGCTATTTTTTTCTCTGTTAACTTTCATGTTGTCCAAAATCATGGCCATTACTTTTGTCCAGATATTTTATTCTTATTTCTCTTCACTCTGTACTGCCTTAGTTTTCTACCTATCTATCATTGTGGGAGTTTGGAATAACTGATTTTCTTTCGGTATCATCACCAGGAATACAGCCTTCTTTCTCCACAATGTATGAAATTCCTTATAAAATCTTTATGTTATGATCATTATATATATTTTGGAAATATTTCTGAACTAAATAACTAAATAATAACACATATGTGCCCATGTTGTTTGTGGGTCAATGTTTGGTGTTGCTTTTCTGCTTTATAGCTAGAAGAAATAAATACCACCATAGTTTTGCTTCAAATTTTTTCCATAAAATTTATCAGAGAAAATTTCTTCAACGGAGTAGCAGACTGTATCAACAGAATCTTAATTTGTAGTATTTTTTCCTTCTCATTCTGATATGAACCTTAACAGAAGTCAATCATGGCTATTTTTCCATATGTTTCATTATTTTTGATACCATGAAAATAAATACCGTAATATTTATACTCTCAAATCTCTTTTTATGTAAAGATGAAAAAATTACAATGGGTTGAGATTAAATCCTAAAAAGTGACATAAATTATTACTCATTTGACAGTACTTGCTAAAGCATGGGAAGGATCTCCAAGAAATTAATGGAATATGTATATATATATATATATATACACATATACATATATACTATATATATAATGACAAATATTTTTGCAACAAAATGAAGGTCTTTTAACTCCATTTTCCTATGATATTTTAAAGTGCCTTTGTTTGCATTCAGATAGCAATAATCTCAAGCTGGAATAAAGTTATTCTTTATTATTATTGTTTTGTTATATTCATTTATATTGTTACGTTTTTAAAAATGTATTTATTTTCACTTTATTTGAAAAGCACAAGACAGAGACAGATAAAGAGAGATCTTGAATTCTTTGGTTCACTCCTAAAATGATTACAATGGTCATGGATGGGTCACATAAAAGCTAGAAGCCTGCAACTCAGTCCAGGATTCCCTAGTGGGTGGCAGAACTCCAAGTATTTACAGCATTATCTGTTGCCTCTCAGGTTGTGCATTAGTAGCAAGTAGGATTGAAAGTGTAGTAGCCAAGACTTTAACACATTAACATTTTGATGTGGGAGGCAGACATTCCAAGCAGAATCTTTTATTTTTTTAAAGGTGTATTTATTTATTTGAGAAGCACAGTTACAGACAGACAGGGAGAGACAAAGAGAGAGAGGTCTTTCACCCTCGGGTTCATTCCCAAAATGGCCACATGGCTTGAGCTGGGCTGATCAAAAGCCAGGATCCAGGAACTACTTCTGGTCTCCCATATGGGTGCAAGGGCCGAGAACTTGGGCCATCTTCTGCCTCTTTTCCTGGTCATCAGCAGAGAGCTGGATCAGAAGAGGAACAGTGGGACACAAACTGGCACCCATATGGGATGCCAGCATTGCAGGCAGAGGCTTAACCTACCATGCCACAATGCTGGCCTGTTTAATTTTTTAATAAGAATTTTTTTTTTCCTTCCTTCTTCCTTCCTTTCTATTATTCTTTATTCTTGTTTTTCTTCTTTATTTTTTGTATAGATTTGAAAAGCAGACACAGGGAATTCTGGAGAGAGAGAGAGAGAGAGAGAGAGTAAGAGAGAGAGATTGACCCGACATCCACTAGTTCACCTCCCAAATGGCTGCAATAGCCAGGGATGGCCAAGACTAGGCTTAACCTGGAGCCAGGAACTCCATTTGAGCCTACCACTTGAGTAGAAGGGGTCCAAGTACTCTACCCATCCTCCACTGCTTTCCCAGGTGATTAACAGGGATCTGGGGCAGAAGTGGAGTTGCAGGCATGTGGTCTGTTGCTCATATGGGATGCCAGCAGTGTAGGAGTAGTTTAACCAGCTGTACCACAATGTTCAATGTTAGTTACTTAAGTAGTGTCTTTTTTTTTTTTTTGACAGTCATAGTTACACAGTGAGAAAGAGAGACAGAGAGAAAGGTCTTCCTTCCGTTGGTTCACCCCCCAAATGGCTGCTACAGCCAGCGCGCTGCGCTGATATGAAGCCCAGAGCCAGGTGCTTCCTCCTGGTCTCCCATGTGGGTACAGGGCCCAAGCACCTGGGCCATCCTCCACTGCCTTCCCGGGCCACAGCAGAGAGCTGGACTAGAAGAGGGGCAACCAGATAGTGTCTTAACTATTGCAATAAACATGTGCATTTATTTTATATTCTTATCTTTCTCAAGGGAAAATATTCAAAATGGCCCTAGAATATAGACCCAGAATTCAATTTTAAAATTCACTGATGAAAATTCTGTCATTGAAATGGTGACAAAATAAGACAGACTATAGTTGTGGAAAATTTATTGCACTATAAGCAAGTAATTTATAGTTTCTCCTACGCCTCATCATCATGACACAGTTAATTATGATTCTGTCCATAGAGCTATGTAACCCAACAATGTTTTCAGTTGATTAATGAATCATGCCATTGAGAAGACTAGAGGAGAGGAAACAGGATAAGGTAAACAGACTTGAAGATTCTTTAAAACTTTAAAACTTGAAGATTCTTTAAGTAATGCAAACTAGAAAGTTTCTTAAAGAAAATAATTGGTGGGGCCAACATTGTGGCATAGTACATGAAGTCCCCACCTACAACACCAACATTCCATATGGTCATTGGTTCAAGTCCCAGTTCCTCCACTTCCAATCCAGTTTCTGGTTACTGTGCCTGGGAAAGCAGGAGAAAATATCCTAAAAGCCCTGCCACCAAGATGGGAGACCTAGAATTTCCTGGCCCCTGGCTTTGGAGAGTGAATCAGCAGATGGAAGATCTCTGTCTCTGTAACTCTGCCTTTCAAATGCATACAATAAGTCCTTAAAAATAAAATGTGAAGTCCTAAAGTTTTAATGGATTGTCATTAATGGAGTACTTTTTTTTTTCTTTTTTTTGACTTTTATTTAATGAATGTAAATTTCCAAAGTACAGAATATGGATTATAATGGCTTCCCCCCATAACGACCCTCCAACCCGCAACCCTCCCCTTTCCCACTCCCTCTCCCCTTCCACTCACATCAAGATTCATTTTCGATTCTCTTTATATACAGAAGATCAGTTGAGCATACATTAAGTAAAGATTTCAACAGTTTGCTCCCACACAGAAACACAAAGTGAAAAATACTGTTTGAGTACTAGTTATAGCATTAAATCTCAATGTACAGCACACTAAGGACAAAGATCCTACATGAGGAGTAAGTGCACAGTGACTCCTGTTGTTGACTTAACAAATTGACACTCTTGTTTATGGCCTCAGTAATCACCCTAGGCTCTTGTCATGAGCTGCCAAGGCTATGGAAGCCCCCCTGAGTTCACTGACTCTGATCATATTTAGACAAGGCCATGGTCAAAGTGGAAGTTCTCTCCTCCCTTCAGAGAAAGGTACCTCCTTCTTTGATGACCCATTCTTTCCACTGGGATCTCACTCGTGGAGATCTTTCATTTAGGTTTTTTTTTTTTTTCCCCCAGAGTGTCTTGGCTTTCCATGCCTGAAATACTCTCATGGGCTTTTCAGCTGGATCAGAATGCCTTAAGGGCTGATTGATTATGAGGCCAGAGTGCTGTTAGGACATTTGCCATTCTATGTGATTCTATTTATGTGATCCCTTTGACTCTTAGTCCTATCATTATGTTCAATTGTGAACAGAAATTGATCACTGGGAGTAGTGAGATGGCATTGGTACATGCCACCTTGATGGGATTGAATTGGAATCCCCTGGTATGTTTCTGTTCACAAAGGGATCACAGAAACAAGAATAGTGTCTGCAAACACTAGCTGATAGAATCAAAAAGGGAGAGAATGATCCAACATGGGAAGTGAGATACACAGCAGATCCATAGAATGGCAAATGTCCTAACAGCACTCTGGCCTCATAATCAGCCCTTAAGGCATGCGGATCCGACTGAAATGCCCATGAGAGTATTTCAGGCATGGAAAGCCAAGACATTCTGGGCGGGGCGGGGGGGACCTAAATGAAAGATCTCCACGAGTGAGATCCCAGTGGAAAGAATGGATTACTTTTTAAGATTTATTTATTTATTTAAAAGACAGAGATACATAGATGCAGAAGCAGAGAAAGTGAGAGAGGTCGTCCAGCCACTGGTTCTCTGCTCAAATGGCTGCAATGGCTAGAGCTGGGCTGCCCCTCTTCCAATCCAGCTCTCTGCTATGCCCTGGGGTAGCAGTAGAAGATGGCCCAAGTTCATGGGCCCCTGCACCCACGTGGGAGACCCAAAGGTAGCTCCTGGATCCTGCCTTCGGATTGGAGCAGCTCTGACCATTGCAGCCAACTGAGGATTGAAACAGCGAATTGAAGACCCCTCTCTCTCTCCCTCTCTCTCTCTCTCTCTCTCTCTCTCTCTCTCTGCCTCTCACCTCTCTCTGTGTAACTCTGGCTTTCAAATAAATAAATACGTGTTAAAAAAGAAAAAAAAGGAGTGGAGCAGCCAGGATTCAAACTGGCACCCATAAGAGATATAGGCATTGCAGGTAGCAATTTTACCTGCTGTACCATGACACCGGCCTCAAAACACAGAATTTTCTAAGACTTCTTTACAAAAGATTTCTCCAGATAGCACTGAGAGTATATATTCACATATCATATCACATCTCTGCTAAACTCTCCAATGCTTTTCATGTTTCTCAAAGCAAAATCCATAGTCTTTGCTATGCTCAGGTTCCATGAAGCTGTTACTTCTTTTCACATCATAAGTTTCTTCTGTGAGTCACACAGACTCCTTGATGTTACAGAATATACCAAACACTCAAAGACTTTTCATTTCTGTTGCCTTTATCTTTAAAGGTCATTCCTGAATATCCTTATGACTCAGACCTTCAATTCTTCTAAATCTTTGTTCAGTCGTTACTTTACCAGAGAGGTCTTCCCCGAATACTGAGTAAGATTCTTTGCACTCTCAGCTTTCATTTAAAATGTTTTTGTTCATAGCACTTTACCATCTTTTTTATTTGAGAGGGAGAGTTACAGACAGAAAGAGGCAGAGGCAGAGAGAGAGGTCCTCCATCCACAGGTTCACTTCTGAAATGGCCCAACAGCCAGCCAAAGCTGGGCCGATCCAAAGACAGGAGCCAGGAGATTCTTCCAGGTCTCTCACGTGGGTGTAGGGGCCCAAGCACTTGACCAACGTCCACTTCTTCCCCAGACTATCAGCACGGAGCTCGGTCAGAAGTGGAGCAGTAAGAAATTGAACCAGTGCCCATATGGGATACCGGTACCGTAGGCAAAGGCTTAACTCACTGGGCCATAGTGTTAGCTCCGCTTATTGTCTTTTGATACGTTATGATTTGCTTTGTTACCGATTATCCACTAACCTATACTAGATTATGAACTTCACAAGAATATGAATTTTGCTTTATTCACTTTGCCTGTAATTTTACATAATATGTGAAAATATTTTATAAATGCCTTTCACATGATATCGATAAAAAGTTAAAATTGTCGGAACAATAAGGAAAACACTCTGTATCAAGTTAGGTTTGCAGGTTTTAGCCATGAGAATGTCAAATAATGGAATACTGGGAATACTATACTTCTTGTCAAGCATTTTGTCAGTCTCAGTCCTATATACCTGGTTCTTTGTGCCCTTATATTTGTCACAGTTAAGCTATTGAGATTTCTTATAGCAATTATTTGACTAAATATTGAAGAGCCATTTAGGGAATTTGTCAAATTGGAAGAATTTCTTAAACATTTCACTACTCTAGGGAGTCTTTTAAAACATGTTTATTTTTTTAACTTTTATTTAATAAATATAAATTTCCCAAAGTACAGCTTATGGATTACAATGGTTCCCCCCCCCATAACTTCCCTCCCACCTGCAACCCTCCCCATCTCCCGCTTCCTCTCTGCTTCCATTCACATCAAGATTCATTTTCAATTATCTTTATATACAAAAGATCAATTTAGTGTATATTAAGTAAAGATTGCAACAGTTTGCACCCACACAGAAACATAAAGTGTAAAATACTGTTTGAGTACTAGTTATAGCATTGATTCACATTGAACTGCACATTAAGGACAAAGATCCTACATGAGGAGTAATTGCACAGTGTTTATTTATTTGAGAGTAAGGAATATAAAGCTAGAGAGTTCCTATCTTCTGGTTCACTACTCAAATGCCTGCATTGACTGGAGATGGGCTGGACCCAAATCCAGGAACCAGAAATGTTATCCAAGTCTGCGAAGTGGCTGGCAGAAACTCATTTATTTGAGCCATTACTACTGTCCCCCAGAGTCTGCATTAGCAGGAAGCTGGAGTCAGGAACTGGAGCTAGGGGTGGAACACAGGCACTCCAGTGTGGGGTGCAGGCATCTTATCTGCTAGGCTAAATGTGAGCTTCTAAGCATCATGATTCTAGATTAAAGGCAAATTATAAAAATGTAGACATCGCTGTATTTCACATATCCAGATGGTGGTTTGTGAATTCCCTCAAGTATGCCCACATGTAATATTGGAGTGCCCATTCAAGATCTGGCTAATTTGCTTCAGATTGAGTTCCCTGCAAATGTGCCTGAGAGTGGTAGAGTGAATGATGGATCAAGTACTTGATTTCATTCCAATCATGTGGGAGACCTGGATGCAACTGCTGGCTCTTGGTTTTAACCTGGTTCAGCCCCAGTTCTTGTGATGATTTGGGAAATGAATCACTGGATAGGATATATATATATATATCATATATCATATATCATATACATATCATTCAAATATATACATACACACACCTATATATTATACATATATTTATATATTAATATATATGTATATTAAAGCTAGCTTAATGGTGAATAGTATGTGTGCTGTAAAGCTGTTAAATTGCTGCTTGGGATGCCAGAGTGCATGGTTCAAATCCCAGCTACAATGTTTCTGAGTCAGCTTCCTGTAAGTTGATGCCTTGGGAGAAACCAATAAAGGCCCAATATTGGGTCCCTGCCCTCCACTTAGGAGACCAGATGCAATTCCATGCTCCTGATTTAGGCGTGGCTTAGCCATGTATACTGTGAGAATTTGGGGAGTGAATCAGCAGATGGATGATTTTTCTCCCTCTTTCTGTCTATCCATGTATATCATGTATCTCTATCTCTCTAAGTGCATGTTTGCCTCTTTTTCCAACAATAAAAAATGAATATTTTAAAAAGGGAAGTATAATAATCAGTAAGGAATATAAAGAACATAAAATCTATCTATTTAGGAAAGTTTAAAGTTATCAGAATATTTTAAAAGAAATTCTGATGCTAGTGCAAATATTTTTCCTATTTTTAGCACATACATATATATATACAAATATAATAAATACATTACTATATTATATATAAAACAGACATATATACACCAAAATGTTAATAATTAAAGAATATAAGTTATTTTACATATTTGTCACACTTAATACCTAGAAAATAAATATGGTGAGATAAAAAGTGAAGAAAATTTTTCAATAACCTAGAAAACTAAGCCACACTCTCAAAATATAAACTACTTAAACTAACATTGAAATGTGCTCTTCTATGAAGAAAATCAAGGAACAATGCTGAGTATAAAATGCATCCTCCGGCAACTTACACACAGTGGTCAGATTTCTCAACAAGTATTTAAAACAACTTCAGGACAGAAACAAACAGAATCTTGCTGGTTTGTGTGGGGTTATAGAGAAGACACTAGACCCCTGCATTTGCTAAACCCCTCAGTTTAGCCTGGGAGGCAGGAAGTAAAGGGGGTAGGAAAAATGGAGTAGCAATTGGCTCTGCAACTGCTAATTGTGTTCAGCTGAAGAAAACATGTCAGGATTCTATATACAGACCTTTTGACAGAGGAGCTCCCTTGGAAACCAGGAAGACAGCTGGCCTGAAGCAGAGTTGAAACTGCAGGGCAACAGGAGGTGAGAGAGTGCAGTGAAGTAATAAGGCAGAAGCCAGCAGCTCCTTGCTCAGGCAATTTCCATTCACCAAGAATTGAACCCACTTTAGATAGTTAGAATAATCATTTCATTAGTTAATTTAGAGATGATCCAATGTATTCTTACTTGAGTGTAATATGAATTACTGTTTTTATCACTTCTTAGATAAAACTGGAACCTTAAAATGCTTCAGCTATAACTATCTCCCCTGTTTTCTTTTAATTGTTTAATTAGATGCCACATGTTTAGAAATCTATGTTATTCTACTTGCATACATAGTCCCTACATGGTTTTTTTTTTGCTGCATATTCTCTAATTGCCTTTTCATGCTCAAGGATTATGTAATAGAATTTACAACCCAGATAAAATACACTAACAATCATATATCTAACAGCTGCTTCAATTATTATTATTATTATTACTAACAGTTGTGCTATAACCATATTGTAGCCTACCCTAAGTAAACTAAATTCGGACTGTTTCCTGAGGCAACGACCAACTGCTACACTAAATCAGCATAAAAGGAGAAATGGCAAAGTCCCAAGAACAAATAAGGCCAGAGCTCAAGGCTATTGCTTTCCCTTGAACATGCTTCTTTTGTTTCTTTTGTTATAACTGTTTCACTGTACGTTGGCCCCTGTTGGTTGGTTTGTCTCTTTATACATAATACAAATAACGAAGTCCTTGGAAATTTAACCATTTCCAATTATGTCTTTCTAGTAAACATTTCAAAACACTGTGGTCTTCTTTCCAAATATCCCTTTCTGTAAAACATGCTCTGACTTTAGAATTGTACCACTTTTTCACTACCTGAATTATTAGCTAGCTAGCTGGTCATATTTCCACTGCTCATATCTGTGGAAGCAAAATGCAGGTGCTGAAATCTTTGCTGTAAAAAGATTACAACAGCACCTTCTACATTGTAAGTACCTGGATCATGTTAGGAAAATCTAATTAAAAATCTGCTTTCAGTCAGTATCAGTTCCTAGGCCCAAAATCTTCTTTTATTTTTGAGATGATAAAAATATTACTAACAAATACAATAGTTAACATTTATTGAGTCCTTAGTTATATCAAGCAATATAACTAATGTATTATTTACATTATATAGTTTAAGAAATTTAGGTATTGAAAGAATCCATAATTTTTTCAAGGTCATATAAATGCTAAATATGTACTCAGCAGCTGTATTATGACTCCACATTAATCTAACCACTACTTTTTAAAGTTCTCCCATTCAAAAATAGTACAAAAATGTTTAAGGTTTTATTTACCAACAAAAATAATTTTAGGAGAAAAGGTAAATCAAATTTAACATTTAATTGACTAAATTAAATATATTTTAAGTTCTTTATATATAGACAAATTAAATGTTGTTTTTGACAAACCCACAAATAAATTAAATTATCTTTGAGAGAAAATGTGATGAAATTATTAACTATTAACTAATTATCACTTAATTTTTCCCTGTTACTTATTTCATTTCATTCTATCCTGTATGGAAAGAGCTACATTCGTTAAAATATTAAATAAGTATAGAGTTAAATATCAAAATAATTATTAAATTATGTGAATATTTCTTTCCATTTTTGTAATTGTTGAATTAACTATGAGATCTTCTACTTAAATATTTACAGTATAATGCATATTACATTCATTTTGTATTTTCTACCTGTAAATGCAAATCATCCTCAGTAATCCCTTCTTCCCTTAATGGCTACTCATCCTCAGTTTTATTCCACTTTCATATCTATTATCACTTGCATCTCTAGTCTTTTTCTACACATTCCTTGCTAAGGTAACTCATTTTCTTAATCAGTTTATACCCCTTCCCCAATGTGCCTACCATTTTAAAAATGACAGATGTACAACGTAATTTTGATAGTCCCTGTTTCTGTAAAATGGCCTTAACCTCTGGAAGCTATTCCTCTCACTGGACTGAATACATAATTATGATATATGTAAGTAACATCTTAGGTGCAACAGACAAGCTTTACTTCTCACCTGATTTCCACCCAGACAAAACCAGTCCAAGCAGGAAAAATACAGAAGGGGGTAATCAAACACCCTGAGAGGATCTTCAGACTTTGAAAAGGTCAACTGATAAGTGCAAAGGATAGTATAAAAATACACCCTGATCTTTTGCCTCAGGAAATGTATAATCTCAGATGGAAGATGGAAGACCATATATATTTTACAATAAGGTTCAAAAAGACTCACAGTTCCTGAGTGCCATTGAGATTGGATATAACTACAGAAAAAGACAGAATGCCAGAAAAAAGGTTTTAACCACAACTTAGAGGCAACTATGGCAAGACTCTGATAGCGATAGGCTGATTTTCATTCTTAAACTGAGCTTCTTGTGAGGGAAAATGGAGAATAAGGGAGATTCTTGTGTAGGAGATGATAGAATCAGATATAAACCTGAAAAAAGAGGGAATTTTAAAATTACGATTATAGGTCATGATACTGAAGAAAGCAGTATTTTTGGTTCTTGCATTAGGAATTCAGTGTTATTCTGAACACAGTCGCATGCCTCTTACACAGTGAGAAATGCCTGGAAAGCAGCTAACGAAATATGAACAGAATAATGTTTTACAAAATAAGGACTACCATAATTGAACTCAGTAAACAATTATACTTCTCTGGAAAATGTTTAAATTTTTCACATTAAATTCTTTATATACATTGATTAGAGGTCTTTGTTTTGGTTGAAGAGGAACATATGTGAAAGTGTGCTGAGGGATAGCATTGTCCTTTACACCTATAATCCGTAGTCCACACAATGAAGACATTAAAAAGCTGTGACAAAGATGGATAAGTTACTGTCTGTGCTAGGTGAGTGCTATGTAGACTGCCAAACAAACTATGGTCATTTTTGTTTCATTGAGGCATACTCCTCTTTCTGCTCAGGGAAATTAAAGAACACAATCTAGAAATAAAATGCATATATTTAAATATGGAATTAGTACCCAGTAGAGTATCCAAAATAATCAGGTTTGGGAAGCAAAGGCCAGAGGTGTTATATGCTGCAATTCTATAAAATTTATCCTGTCACTCATGAACATTCAGTTGATCTAGTTCTATGCATGTTATGCTAGCAATAATAATTATTAAAATAATAGTTTTTATTTATTTATTCACTCTGTATAAATACATCAATGATCTTATTATTTTTGAGCTATAACGCTTAAGGGATCCAGCTATGACTACATTCAAATTTAAAAGAAGATAGTAATATAGCATCACACCTTTTAAAAAAGATTTATTTATTTATTTGAAAGGCAGAGTTACAAAGAGAGAGAGGGAGAGGAAGAATCTTCCATTTGCTGATTCACTCCCCAAACGCCTACAACCTGCAACATCCAGGAATGCGCTAGGCTGAAGCCAATGGTCTGGAACTCCATCTGGGTCTCCCATACGAGTAGAGTGGCTCAGTCCTTTGGTACATTAGCAGAGAGTTGATTCACAAATGGAGCAGGTAGGACTGGCGTTCATTTAGAATGCCATTGTTGCAGGCAGCAGCTTAACCCACTGCACCACAATGCCAAACCCTCTTGATGCATTTTTAAAGATTTATTTATTTATTTGAAAGTCACAGTTACACAGACAGAGAAGGAGAGGCAGAACCAGAGAGTCTTCTATCCGTTGGTTCTCTCCCTAATTGGCCACAGCAATGGAAGCTGCACTGATCTGAAGCCAGGAGCCAGGAGTTTCCTCCAGGATTCTCACAGGGGTGCAGGGGCCGAAGGACTTGGGCCATCTTCTATTGCTTTCCCAGGCCATAGTAGAGAGCTGGATAGAAATGGAGCACTCTGAACTTGAACCGGCGCCCATATGGGATGCCTGCAATGCAAGCAGCGGCTTTACTTGCTATGCCACAGTGCCAGCCCCTTTGATGCATTTTTAAGTAGACTTTTTGATGGCTTCTAAAAATGATAAAAACCAGGAAATTTTTAATTTACTATGATTAGCTCAGGTCTCTTATTTTCATAAGGTATTCTCTTGATTGTGCCATATGAAAATGTTATAAATCAACACAAGCAAGTTTCAGGGGTTTCACCTAATTCAATTAAATATTTGATTCATCCTATGGTTGTTGACTATTTATATATTCATATTACCTTTTTTCACATAACTAATTTTTATTGTGTGCTCACTTAATGTTAGATAGTGCTTTTGTGACTGGAAATTCAACCATGATTACAATAGATCTTTGCCTGAATCATCAATACACCTTGCACTTTTTGTCAGAGCACTGTGTTTGTGACTCTGTTTTGTCTTTCATCTGCGACGGCATTAGCATCACTTTGATAGTTACTTATGGTACAAATATTTCATTTCTGCTTTCAAACTTCATATTAGTCAAATATGCAACCATGAAATGTATATGTCTATTTAAGTGAAGGAATCTTCAGAGGCCCCTTCAATTATTATAAAGATCCTTGTCATCTGTATTCACTTCAAAATACTTGATATGCTAAATGTTGCACTTCATAAGATTCAGAGCTTGAATTACAATGCATTGTGAAAAGCACTCAGAAGCACAAAGAATTCTTTCAAAAACCATCATCTTCCTTCTATCAAGATCAAAAGCTATTCATTAGTGGTTTAGTTGTCATATCAACCCCTTAGAGCTTGCTCTTTTGTTGGCTAAAATGATCACACTGAAATATATCTTCGTATAGTTGTACATGCTATATGTGTTCCTTTATTTATATGTACTTACAGTTTTACAGAGGATATTTTCAAAATAATTTACTTCAAATTAATTTTGCTACACTCTCCTTTGGCTAAATTTTGAATAGAAATAAAGGAGTGGCTGCAGATTTGTCAACTATTCACAGTGGTTACCTTTGTGGCAAGTGCTACTTAAATAAATTTTAATGTTGTGCATCCATCTCAGAATCTGATAAAATATAAATTTTCTTCCTATAAAAATTGTAGATAATAATATTTGTATATTATTCTGATACGATAACTTTAGAATTTTTGACAAATTTTCCTGCTTTCCTTAATTCTTCATGGATTCCAGTTCTTTATCCTATATACAGAATTACACTTAAACATAGGTTTCTCCTGAATGGAGATTCTAGAATTGTCTCTGTAACTTCAGGTATATTTCTGAAGTTACCACAGAACTTTGGAAACAGCTGAAATCAATATGAATCTCTTCTATTGATATCTAGGCATACATTCATTTATTCTTTCAAAGGAGTTTAATCAAGTGCTTACTATGATTTAGACAAACATGAGACATTTATAAGAAATCAATTGGATATTACTTTAAGCCATTAAATGTTGAGATAGAATTCAGAGATATGATGATGAAAATTCATAGGGCCAAATCCTCATAATTAAATCCATCAGAAACCCAATGGGTGTCTGAGCACTACTAGCGCTATTATAATGGCTTCAGTATAGGTTGCAGTAGTTTTTGTTGCCAGTAATTGTCATGTTTATAAAGGAGATTAACTATGGGATGTGTAAGAAGGATGATGTCAGTTGAGTTTTATATTTTATTTGGAGTCTAACTGAAGTTTTAAATTAAATCAGAGTTTTAAAATTTTACTTCTCGTGATTAGGGAAAAAAAGTTTCTACAAATATCTTATGAATGGAAGAAGTCAAGGTTCATGTAGCTCTATTATTAAACTCCTTATTTGGCAGGATTTTTAAACCAATTTCAATTCAGACTATTAAATTTCTGTGTTTCATTTCCATAGGCCTATATTTCAGACTTAAAAACATCCCAATAATTTTCAAAAATCACTTGGCATAACAATTAGCAACTCCCCCATAATTAAACTAGTAAAATAACAGTAATGTAGCAACCATTTTTCACAACAGCTCTTCATGTATCGAAGCAACATCAAATCATTTATATTAAATTGATATGTGAAAATAGATATTATTTACAAGTACAATATCAAATTCTTAGGTATAATTACTTTAATTACTAAAAAGTATAGGGATATTTTTGAAACAGATTCTTACTTCTGTTTATTCTCTAAAATTGCATAAGGTTTTTTCCATGATTTTTTTTCTTTTTTAAAATTTTCTTATTTGAAAGGCAAATAAGTAAAAGATAGGATCAGAGAGAAATCTTCAGCTCTCTGGTTTACTCTCTAAATGCTGGAATTAGGCAGAGCTGGGCAAGGCGAAATCCAAGAACCAAAAACTCTATCTGTGTCTCCCACAGGGGCATACATTAGCAGGAAGCTGGAGTCAGAAATGCAGCCAGGACATGAATTCAGGTACTCTGACATGGAATGCAGGCATGTCCCAAGAAAAATCCTATCCAATTATCCAAATACCAATTTCTGAATGTTTTCTTTATCTAAATTTGAGTTCTTATCTTAGCATGCACACACACATACGTAAAACACACACACACATATAAACATACATATATATGTATATATAAAATATGAATGGGTCTGTGAAGATCGCAGCTTGAATTAAGCAGAATAGATGCTTTCAGTTGCAGTTAGCACTAAGAGTATTTTTTTCTTCAACAAGGCTGTCAATATAACATAGTCTCCCTAATCTCCTAGGTGCCATATATAAAGTATAAATTTGTTCATCCTAAATTTTCCACATAAAAGGAAAACTCATTGACTATCTCTTCCTTTCCATTCCATGGCTCCAACTGTTAACCAGAGATGTGTTAGCAGCTGTGTAGAATACCACGGCAGGCTAATCTATACCTCTTAAATGGAAGTGTAAATTCATCTCAGAGTGGAGAATTGTAAGGAAAGTTTGATGCTAACAGAGGAAACAATAATAAAATTCATCATATCAATGGTACCTGGAAGAATAAAACCTAAACCCACACAGAGATACCCATAGGCAAATTTAATAAAGAAATAAGTTGGTGATGTCACCTTATCTCAAGAGACATAGATTTTTAGTTTGGTTTATACTCTGTTGTACCTTCTACATAACTGAAAATTATGAAAAAATGTTTATGTTAAGTATGTTTATGCTAAGTATGTTAAGTATGTCTATTTGTGAAAAGAAACATGTCTTTTTCTCCTTGGAAAATGGAGTTAATAAATAAATTGTCCTGTTACGGTGATGTTTTGAATGTTTCATTCTGGTGATGCATATTGTACTAAGGTTATATTGTATTCTAGCTATTACTTTAGCACAAGTTCCATGAAGAAGTCTTGTTCCATTTCTAGAACATTTGTGCAGAAATGGAGATCTAGTAAATTATTGTCATGTCTTAAGTAAAAATTACCATGATAATTCACTTTTCTTTTATTCTGGCATTAAAAAATAACCTTAATTAATTTATAAATTCCATAAACTTAGATCTGCAACCAAGGAATCAGAAGCCTGGAGAATCTCATAAAATATTGCTTAAAACGGTGGCTATATCACAAGAAACAAATTGACAGTTAACTGTGTAATTTCTATATAAAATGTATCATTTTAAATACTTGCGTTACTTTTCAAGCTATAATTTTCACAGGGAGCACATAAAGTTACTTTACATAGAATTTTTTTGAAAAACTTAAAAGTAATGCCTACTTATTAATGAAATATAAATAACCTCTATCACAAATTTGAGAAATTATTTATGATTCAAATACTGTTTTAAATTTTATTTCACTTAGGAGTTTCTAGAAATTAAAATACATAGCCACTTGATTCATAATTATATTCTCTTTATCAAGTCTTTTGTAACAAAAATCATTCCTTTTTTTCTATTCTGAAAATACAAAACAAGGGAATATCAAGCAATATTTTTCCCATTAATGTATCTCATTCTGTGAATGACTGGTGGGATTGTACATTGCACAGGGAAATAAATTTAAATAATTTTCTAAAACCATATCCATACCTGAATCCTTTCACTTTCTATTTCTACCCTTCTTACTTTCAGTAGACACGTGCTATAGTTTGAACAGGAGTAGGCTCCCAAGTTTATTAAGATATTTAAAATCTAAAGTGATAAAGCAATAGTATGAACAAGGTGGAAATTTAATCCAATTATGATAATTGGATGTGGAGCCTTCTATAAGGTCTATAGAATCATGCCATGGAAAATAATTTCCTTAAGAGTGTTGGTTATATAAGTCTAAGTCAGTCTCAGCTGTCTCTGTCTTTAAAAAAATAGAAAATCAATTCAAGAATTTAGCTTAAAATGGAATTAAAGCTGTTGATTTTTGTGAAAAATTTTTTAAATCTTGGATACTCATGTGCAGATGTAGATGTAGGGACATTTGCTGTCCAGAATAGCCAGTACTAAAATTACTGCCTTAAGATTGGCCTAATGTTTGGATCCTGTCCATTATCAGGAACATTCTAAGTAAAAGATAGAAAACAGCAACAATTCATTGAGCCCCAGAAGTTCTGATGGTGGCAATGTCATCTGTACAATGTCATACTTCTTTCACTATTCATTCCTGGTAATCAAGAAGTCTAGGGGAGAGGTAACCACTGACAACATCGTGGAACGTGGCAAGAGAGTGAAGTCAGTAGAGACAACAGCATTCTGCAGATGGAATATGCCAGATGGTTCATATTTGATTAAGTTCTATATCATGGAGAACTCAGTAGTTATGCAGTTGGTATGATGCTGCTTTAATGACCCAGTGCATAATGGGACACAGGATATGAATAATCTGTGAGAATATTATTTCCAGCAAAGCACAAAGTTTTTTACTTTAATAGTATACAAAGTTTTGCTTTAATACTGTACATATGGAGCCAGATAGGACTTTTTCTTTACTTTACTTTTTTTTTTTTGTTAAAGATTTTATTTATTTATTTGAGAAATAGAGTTACAGACAGTGATAGGGAGACAGAGAGAAAGGTCTTCCTTCCATTGGTTCACTCCCCAAATGGCCACAATGGCCAGGGATGTGCCAATCTGAAGTCATGAGCCAGGTGCCTCTTCCTGGTCTCCTGTGTGGGTGCAAGGGCCCAAGCACTTGGGATTTCTTCTCCTGCTTTCAAAGGTGCATCAGCAGAGAGCTGGATCAGAAGAGGAGCAGCCGGGACTAGAACCAGTGCCCATATGGGATGCCAGTGCCGCAGATGGAGGATTAACCTACTGTGCCATGGTGCTGCCCCAGGACTTCTTATTTTCAAAACCCTCAGTCAACTTTTGATCATCCGTGGTGCTTCTGAGACTCTAAAAGACAGGGCAGTAGATTGCAAATTCCTCTACAGTGATGCAGAGACTCGCTGAAGATACTAATGCAAGTGCATCTTGACTTTAATGAGGATAGACTAGAGAGCTTTTTTAAAATGAAGGGGTCCTATTTAAAGCAAATAAACTTGCAACTATTAGCTTGAATGAGATTAAGTAAAGTTTGTGAATAAAAGATATATATTGCCGAGGCCGGCGCCATGGCTCACTGGGTTAATCCTCTGGCATTCCATATGGGCGCCGGGTTCTAGTCCCGGGTGCTCCTCTTCCAGTCCAGCTCTCTGCTGTGGCCAGGGAAGGCAGTGGAAGATGGCCCAAGTGCTTGGGCCCCTGCATCCACATAGGAGACCAGGAAGAAGTGCCTGGCTCCTGGCTTCGGATTGGCATAGCTCTGGCTATGGTGACCATTTTGGGGGTGAACCAAAGGAAGGAAGACCTTTTCTCTCTCTCTCTTTCTCTCACTGTCTAACTCTGTCAAATAAATAATATATATATATATATATATATAGCCTCCATAATCCAAAATGTATTAAAAGATGTTGAGTCCATACACCTGTAATAGGTATGGCCGATGAATCCCTGTGGAACAGGTTGTCATCAGTACAACACACATACAGTACTCTGGACAAAGGTAGATACAGTTAAGATCTTGCTACAAAATTGGTGGGTGATGACAGTACTGTTGTATGAACCAATGAGTAGATTGGTAAAGGTGTATCCTATGCCTTTGGCTGAGAGGATGTTTAAAGGGGCATTTGAAATAGAAAATATTAGCCTTATATACAATAGCAAAATACAGTCATGCTCTGGATAATTATATAAGTTGTAATGGTGTCCTCTAAGATTATAATGAGGTTAAAACATTTCTATTGTCTAGTGATGTCAAACTTATCATTGTGTTACAACAGCTGTGTTACAGCAGCTGGGACTCGAACTAGCACCATTATGTGATGCTGGCACTGCAGGCAGCGGCTTTACCCTCTATGCCATAGCAAAGGCCCCCATAAGATATTCTTTTTTTTTTTTTTTTTTGACAGGCTGAGTGGACAGTGAGAGAAAGAGACAGAGAGAAAGGTCTTCCTATTTCTGTTGGTTCACCCGCCAAGTGGCCGCTACAGTTGGCGCACTGCGCCAATCCAAAGCCAGGAGCCAGGAGCTTTTCCTGGTCTCCCATGTCTCCCATGTGGGTGCAGGGCCCAAGGACTTGGGCCATCCTCCACTGCACTCCCGGTCCACAGCAGAGAGCTGGACTGGAAGAGGAACAACCAGGACAGAATCCAGTGCCCCAACCGGGACTAGAACCCAGTGTGCCGGCGCCACAGGCGGAGGATTAGCCTATTGAGCCATGGCGCTGGCCATGGATATTCTTTAAAGATCTCTCATTAAAAGTACTCAAACACATTTTACAAGATAAATACAAAATATATACAATAGTAAATTGGAGATGTAAATAAATATGTATATAGCTCTTTGTATTTGTTTTACATTATTCTTCCCTGGATAATACTGAATTGAAGTCACTAATTAGTCCTTAAGCAAATGATGATTTCTCTGGAAGAGAGACTCCCACATACAAAATAGCTATGTATAATATGTCATTTTCAAAAGAATAAGTTGATTTTATAGAGCTTACAGGAGCAAAATAAATGTCTTTTGCTAAGTGCTACAGGATGAAGGCAAAAAAAAAAAAATAGGGAGGACCATGGAGCACATTTAAGATTTGAGGGAATTATGAATAGAAACAGACTTTCCTCAGAAAAAGTAGGAAAATTATTATATCCTTGAAATGAATTTTCCATTGTGTATCTATAATTCAATAAAAATTCAGGACAAAATATGATTGATAGTAATTTTGTAAGGTACTATCAGAACAAATTTGCACAATAAGAACAAACCCAGTCCAAGGCTGCAAATAAATAGGAATATTGGTTACTTGTCTGCCCTATTCATTCCACCATTTGAACAACAACTATGAGTAAGGCCAAAAGGAAGATGGTTTATAAATTACTTTATAGTGAACACATTTTCCAAAAACATGTTAGCACAGTACTTATTATAAAATTATTCTCATTTCATTTGGATATATGGATGACTGAGTAACATGTAAAACAAGAGAAGCAATCAATTGGTTTATTTAAATACCAAAACATTGTCCAAGAAAGATGGTGAACCCCAAGACGTGGCTGGCAGCTTGGAGTTATATAGCACTATAGTTTTGACTGAGTTCTTTTTCTTACTGTGTTTGTTGAATTCTTTATTTACTGGAATACCAAGCCTTCGACTATATTTTAAAATGAAATATGCTATCTCAAAAAATATTGAAGACCCCAAATATCAAAGCCTCTAGTAGTTTTGTCCATTTGCAGTCAAGGGATGCATAAGTGATACAGTATTAATATGTCTTAAGTACTTAAGATATTTTTGTCATGGAACTCAAAGCATTATGGAAGCAACATTGTAAATTTTTCTTGCTTATGTTCAATGGATATTCCGAATGAAGGATTTGGAAAATCTTTGTCCCTCATTCCCAGGAGGTAATTTTTGAATTCTAATTTTTAAAAGATTTTTTAGTTATTTATTTGAGAGGTGGAGTTACAGACAGTGAGAAGAAGAGACAGAGAGATAAAGGTCTTCCTTCTGTTGGTTCACTCCCTAAATGGCCTCAACAATTGGAGCTGTGCTGAACCGAAGCCAGGAGCCAGCAGGGGCTCAAGCACTTGGGCCATCCTCCACTGCTCTCCTGGGCCACAGCAGAGAGCTGGATTGGAAAAGGAGGAGCATGTTGGCCCCTGTACCCGCTTGGGAGACCAGGAAGAGGCACTTGGCTCCTGCCTTCGGATCTGCGCAGCTCTGATTGTTGAGGCTATTTGGGGAGTGAACCAATGGAAGGAAGAGGAGCAGCCAGGACTAGAACAGCGCCCATATGGAATGCCGGTGACGCAGGCGGAGAATTAACCTACTGCACCACAGCACCGGCCCCAGAATTCTAATTTTTTTGAATGACAGGAATATTTTTCTCATTCATAGTGGTTTATGATAGGAAAGTGACTCACAGTGAATGCTTTGATACATTATGCTAACAACATAACTCCTTTTGAGGACTAACCATTTCTGAAAGTGCAACTGTGTGATTAAAGGATTGGAGATTTGCGAAGCTTGCTATCAGCTTGGACTCTGGAGATGGAAGTAGAGGTTAGAGGTTAATTTCAACCATGTGGCTAGTGATTCAGTCAATCACAACTGTGAATATGCAATCAAAGCCCAGCAACAATTCTGAATATTGGCTTGGATGAATTTCCCAGGTTGATATACTGCACATATTTTTACACACCAGTATGCCAGGAGATAGACTTATCTTTTCTCCACAGGGAGAGTGCAATGGAGTTTTTGTGTTTGAGACTCTTCCCACACCTCATCCTGTGAATCTTGTCTTTTGGTACATCTTATTTGTATCCCTAAACTGTAATAAAGCTGAAATCATGAATATATATTTTCCAGATTTATCAAATCGAATTATCAAACCAGAATGGGTAGTGGGACATCCAAATTTGCAACTAGCTTGTTAGAAGCATGGATGGCTCAGGGAACCCCCAAATCCTGGCTGGCATCTGAAACAGGAATGATACAGTGGCTTGGAAAACAATTCTCTACAGTACAGTACTTTACATACTGAGTACTTTGAAGTTAAGGAAACTGGAAGGCCTCAAATGCAAATTGTACCTCTGACTATTCTGATCCTCTTTCTCCTGTTCCCCGGTGTCGCCTAAGTACCAACAGAAAAATTAGAATTCCTCTTTCCCAAGGTGGGTCACAGAATTAGAACTCCCCTCCCCCGAAGGCAGCTATAAAACCTTGATATACTACGCTAACCTTTCTAAGGAAGAACTGGTCATAACTTATCTTATCTGATAATAGGTTATAAGATCCTCATTCAGGAAGGAGTCCTACTCCATGCCTGTGAGTAGAATGACCCTGGCTGAGTTTACCCACTTTTGTTGTTACCATTAGCTCAAACCTTTTTGGTCCAATCACATTTCTACACTGATGGCTATTCTTCCTAGATTCTAAGAATAAAAATGGGCAGTTTTCCTTGGGCTTTTGAGTCTTTATTTCTGTAGCGTCCTGAGTTTTTGTAAAATTGGACAATGTATATTTTGTTTTAGGAGTGTCAGCTGTGACAGCCCTGAAGGGTGGACAGGTATGATCTGTGTCAGCCTCCACAGTAGTCTTGCAGAGGACTGTGCCCTAAACCTATGAGGTTTGGTCTATCACTGTGTAGTCAATGTCAAAAACCACTGCAGGTATCTTGTTAGCAAACCTCTTAAAAGATATTCTTCCATTAACTAGGAATTTTATAATTGTTTTCTTTATTCTGGCCCTGTTGCAGCAAAAATTAAAAGCAAAAAGAAAACAAAAGGGATAAATCTATTCTCAATGCAAAAAAAAATGGACACTAAATCTTAATACCTAGGTATTTCTTGACCTCGTGTTCATGGCCTTTATGAAGTACCTCGGATAAAAAATAAAATTGCAATAAATAAACTTATGCTTAAATGAAAATAAGCATCATGCATTCCAAGACAAAGGGGACTCACTACTGTTGCATAACTCTCTTTAATGCTTAAATGAAACAACAGAGGTTCCAAGATTAGCTCATGCTGGAAAATTTTGGCAAAAAAAAATTAGCTTTGACTTAGACCACCACTTCTTAATCAGGGAACCCAGAAAATGACCCCAAGTCTAATTAAAGCTATAAAAATCAATGCAAGCATTAACAACTCTATCTCCACCACTGAACCCAAATGCTAGAGTTAAGTTCAGTAAGTTAACTGACTTGTATTTCATCTGTGATTCACAATATTAAAATAGTGTTTGAACACAACTGCAACCCGCAATAATGTTCCTTTCTTCTGTCCACCTTCACGCTCCAGTAACTAGAATCTCTTGACAGTTTGCAAATTAGTAGATGCTTTCTTGTACTGTTGTTATTTTCTGATGACATAAAAGTGCTTCCTTGGCTAAAAGTAGAGCTCAAGAAACTATGCTGCCAACATAAAAATGTGAGAATCAAGTTTTCTGTGTAAAATAATGCAAATCAATTCAATCTAACATTGTTCTATAAATGCTATGAAATTTAAAACTATTCAGGAAAAAAAAATCATTGGAACACCAGGAACATAACTGCATGATTTGATTGAACTTCTTCATAAATTATTGACCAGAAGTTCAAGCAATGAGTCATTTAAAATATGCATTATAAACAAAGGAAAACAATAAAATAGGATTGGGACCAACTGATATACAGTGCTATTCAGTATATATTGAGAAATCTTACACCTAACTTTCAGATTAAATATATATCTGTTAAACAGGTAAAGAACAAACTGTATTTAGAAATATAGTAATATAAGCAAAGCCTTGGAAATAAATAGACAGCATACATATATATATATATATATATAAATTAAATGTATTTTGTTACAGGTAGAGGAAAGTTTGCTAACAATGTTGTAACAGCATTACAAGTTACTCCTTTTCAAGTAAAATATAAAAACCAGAATCCTGCTGCACGTATATGCTCACTATGAGATTTTAGAACCAGCTTCCTAGGGCTGAATAGATTATTATCCTAGCTAGATGTTTCTGACAACTAAAATATAACGAATGGTGAAGATTGGTAATTACCACTAAAAATAGGAAGATGCATTTTGATCTTGACAAAAAACTTCACCTGCCTTTCATAATCTAGTTTCCAACTCACTGTTCCCTCCACCCCATAAATATTCAAGTCCTCAGTAATGCAATTCCTTTAAATAAGCCATCTCCCGTGGTTTCACCGGAATGAAGTTCCATTCCTTATTGGTATTTAGTAAAGAATAGCTTAGCCTCTGAAGTGGGGCTGAGTTAAGTGAATAAATTTTCCTAACATAGAGCCTTGACCACAGAGGTTCAGATGTCACATGAGAACCCCCAGCAGTCAACAGGCCCAAGAAAGAAAATGAACACAATTAGGTATATGGCCATATATTTTAGAATAGCATGGATTAAAATAAAAACTTATGTTATCAGAACTCATTTATTAGCATAACGGAGGCAGTGTGTTTATGGTCACTTTAGGTGCATTTTCTGCTATAATAAGAATATCAGACTTGAGGCCTGAGTCATTTGAACATGCATCAATTTTACGTTTCTGTCTGTGCTAGGAAAGTTATAAAATTGATTCACATTTTCTTCTGTGTTAAAAATTAACTTTACTCAGTTTTATTGGAGAAGCTAGACAGATGATATAATCAGTTCAAAGGAAAAGTCAGGAAGTACATATTTATATATATACTGAGGGAAATTTGAAATGATCTACAAAGAGACATGAAACTGTGTTTCTACCTGCTGATAGAGGGGAAGTCAATTGAACTTCCAACAGAAATAATTTGTTTCCATGTCCATAGGTAAGGATTATTTTAATCACTGTGAGTCACCTGCACCATAAAGAGTGTACAGGAGTCCAATATTACAAGGGTGTGTTGTAAGCATACTGTGAAGTATTATAAGACTTCCAATATAATATTTTTTCGTTTTTGTATTTCTGTTTTCATGATCTTCTACTCTTTGTAATACATAAATATCTAAATGAAAGATTATTCTGAGCACAATTTAAGACTAGTCCCTTTATATTTGGATTCATATTTATATAGCTAAAAATAGAATGTTTATTTATTAGGTAAGTCTTCCTAAATTTGCTCTGTGGGTAGTTTTAGAGGTGAAACAGATTGGACTTAGACAAGTCTTTATTCTTTGCTATTGAGAATTTGGGAATCCAAATTCAAGAAAATTCTTCTCCCAGTTTTTACCAATGTTATTCTTGAATTTAGGTATATATGTTTACATTCAAGTTCGCCCAAAGACTCTTTAGAAAATCATATTCTTCACTAACTTTAAACCTGGGACCCTGTAACGGGTACAGGTTTTTATGAGAGAGGTTATAAGCATTATCTCTGTAAGACCTTAGTTCTTTAAAGTGTTCTGCCTACCTGATTAAACAAATGTAATTCTCAAATATGATATTTGCAGCAAGACTTTGGTTGCCTAATATATTCTTCCCATTATAGTACAGATTTTTATTTTATTTTATTTTTTAAAGATTTTATTTATTTATTTGACAGGTAGAGTTACAGAAAGTGAGAGAGAGAGACAGAGAGAAAGGTCTTCCTTCCATTGGTTCACCCTTCAAATGGCGCTATGGCCAGAGCTGCGCCAATCTGAAGCCAGGAGCCAGGAGCCTCCTCCTGGACTCCGATGCGAGTGCAGGGGCCCAAGCACTTGTGCCATCCTCTGCTGCTTTCCTGGGCCACAGGAGAGAGCTGGAGTGGAAGAGGAGCAACCGGGACTAGGACCGGTGCCCATATGGGATGCTGGCGCTGCAGGCGGAGGATTAACCTAGTGCGCCACGGCGCCGTCCCCAGGGCAGATTCTTAATGAACCTATACAAATATATTGACTTGAAGAGCAAAGGGACTATAGGAGATTATTAGAAAAATGAAGAGAATAAGCTATCATTTAAAAATGCTTCACTTTGGTTTACAAAAATGAAATATACTAAATCGTCATGATCTCTTGAGAGCTCCAGAATAAATAGTTCTTTCTATATCTAGAAAGCAGAACATTAAGTAGTATCACGTATTGCAAATAAATAAACATAATCACTCATAGTTCCTTCAGTCCTAGAAAATACTAACTCAGTTTACTAAAGCAGTCTTTGGTTTTTGAAGCTGCCATCTGCAGCTGATCTGAAATAGCTCCTCAGAATTATTCCATGAGGCTCTGGGATTAAAAAATAAATATTGGACTATAGTTGATCGGGAACCTTAGAGTGAGATGAACCCAGCTGTAGATGACATAGATTTAAACAAAATATAATTAACTTAATACATCTAATGTGCAAATGTAAAAGGACTGATGAGATTTCATGACCAGAACTGTGTAACTGCCAAGGAAATTTGATAGTTTCTGTGGTATGCTAAACAAGATAGTGAAATTATTGCAAAAATTATTTTCTTAAAAATTTCAAATTTTAGTAAATCTAATTTTGAGGAACACAATGAATAGTATATCTTATCTATAACAATTTAAACAGAAAAAATAATATATATGATACAATAACTCTGAGATGTTATACATATACGTAAATTATAACAACATATGACATGATGTAATATTGTATTATATAATATACAAAGTACCAAATAAGAATGTGTTAAGAATATCAAGTAAAAACATTCTATAACCCTGAAATGGGATCTAGATATTTGTAGTTTTATGAAATTGCATAGACACATTTAATGTGCATTCCCTAATTGAAAACTACTAGCTTAGATGATTCTATGTTCATACCACAGAAGTAAGGTCAGGGATAAGTTAATATTTTAACAATTACTGAAATAATAACCAGTAATATCATTATATTGTTGCCCATTATCATTAGGCAAAGTTTCAGCAGCACTGTTAAATACATTAGAACTTGACAGATGTGCATATTCACTGAAACTTCTTTCTTTTGACAGAAAAATCTGTATGGAAAGTGAGGGCACTGATAAATCTTTAGGGACTACTCAAAGTTTCTGATTGATGAACTATTGATAATGGTAATGTTTTATCCTTTTACAACTGTAACCAGAGAAAAACAAACCACTTCTTTTAATTTAATGCCTGTTCCAGCTCATCAATATTAATATATCAAAAAATTATTTCTAGTGCCCCATTACATATTTGGAGAAAGATCAAATCTTTGTTTTATCTAGGGTTCCGCTGAAGTATTTCAAAAGCAAGTTTTCAATGGTAAAGATATTTTCAATATATTATTTTTCCAATAGTTAAGATCTGATTTGAACAAGGAAAATAAAATATTAGAGGAAATTTGAACTAAATTGATTAAAATATAATCACAGATGCCCGAGAAACAATATGTGGTTACTCACTTTGTTCAAGTGAAAATAAAATGTTTAATAATAAATAAACTAAATACAATTATAAAGAACTAATGCTTCATAGGTCAAGTATAAATAACCACAAAAAAGTCATTTTTTCTAATATCAAAAAGCTATTCTTTCCAGTGGGTATAAGATAATTAACTGATAAGTTTACAGAAACCAACCAACAAAACACTAACAAAGCAGACATTCCATTGTCTCTCAACCAACAAAGAATTGGTTAATCTGTTAGTTTTAAAATATATGACATCATTAATATGAATTTAACAAAAGTTTGCTAGTATATGTTTCTACTTAAATAGAAATGCATGCTAGCAAAATCATTTTAATTGAATATTTAAAAAGGGATATTTAGCCCATTTTTCTTTTATAAAATTTTATATAAGGCCTATAAATTTCATGTATTTCATATCTATTGATGTAGGAATATAGTGATTCTTCCCACCCTACTCTCCCTCCAGCCCATGATTTTACCCTTCCTCTTCCTCTCTCTCTTGAAATCCTGTCTTTTGCAAATGTGGCATACTGGGTAAAGAAGCCACCTGCTTATTAACACTGGTTTGTATCCTGGATGCCACTTCTTGTTTTTGTTTTTTTCTTTTTTTAGCTTTTTTTGGATTTCCTTCCTTCCTTCCTTCCTTCCTTCCTTCCTTCCTTCCTTCCTTTCTTCCTTCCTTCCTTCCTGTCTTTCTCTCTCTCTGGCTTGCTTGCTTGCTTGTTTCCTTTCTTGTTTTCCTTCTTTCTTCTTACAGACAGAGAGAGGAAGAGATGGAGAGGCAGGTCTTCCAATTGCAGGTTTAATCCTCAAATGGCTGCCACAGCTGGAGCTGGGCTGATCTGAAGCCAGGAGCCAGGTGCTTCTTCCTGGTCTCCCAAACAGGTGCAGGGGCCTGAGCATTTGGGACATCTTCCACTGTTTACCCAGGCCATAACAGAGAACTGGATTGGAAGAGGAGCAACCGTGACATGAACTGGCACCCATATGTGATGCCACCACAGGTGCAGGTTAGACTACTGTGCCATAGTGCTGGCCTTCTGGCTGCCCACTTTTAATCCAGCTCCCTACTAATGGCCTTGGAAAAACAGAAGATGGCCTAAGTGGTTGGTTCCCTGCCACTCACGTGGGAGATCCAGATGAAGCTACTGGCTTTTGGCTTCAGCTATGTCCACCATTGGCAATAGCCTCTCTCTGGGAGTGAAGTAGCAGATGGATGATCAGTCTCTCTCTGTCTGTGTGTTTCCCCCTCTCTCTGTAAATCTGTTTTCAAAATAAATAAATAATTTAAAAAATAAATGATGGAGAATTTTAAGAAATGTATAGAATGTTAAATAATATTATCATTTAATTAAATTACTTTGTTTGTTGAATTTGAATGGCAAAGAGACAGGCATAAGAGACATCCCATCCACTGGTTCACTCCCCAAGTATGCATAAGAACTGGGACTGGGCCAGTCCAAAATAAGAGTTGTAAGTCAACCTACAACTGGCTGCGACCAAAATACCCAAGTCAACAGGTGCTCACTCTCAGGTTGTGGATTAGCACAAAGCTGGAACTGGAAGCAGGAACTAGGACTTAAACCCAGCCACTCCTTTATGGAATGTGGTATCCCCAAGTGCTTTGTTAATTACCATGCCCAAACACCTGACCCTAAAGTTTTCATTTAAAGCATTAGATTCATTCACTTGTACTGTTTACTGTTACAGGCAGATTTTCTTTCCAAAATTTCTATACCAAAGAAATTAGTTAGAGAATATGAGAAATATTGTGTATATATAAATGGGTATGTGGGGTGGGGCAGGGAGAGAAGGCATCTTTAAAATTCATAGTGGTATCTGATTCATTCTTGCTTTGCTGAGAAATCCCAGAAGAGCTTCCATTCCTTGTAGTCAGAAAATGGGAGTGCTGAGTTTAAACAATCTACAATGACACATTGTTTCCAATGCTGGTTCTCCTCTTTGTTAAAAATGTAGATAAGATACAGAAAGTCACAAAGATTTTTAGAGTGTTTATGGTGCCTTGATTATTTTAACAAATATGTATATTAGCATAAATATGTATTTGTTATGCTGGGAATTGTCCTCATTATTATTGACCTTATTCATTTTTTTAAAAAATTTCTGCAACAGTCCCATCAAGTGAATGTAATTGATATCTCGGACAGATTATCAAATTAAAGCATACGTAAATGAAATGACTTGCTTGACTCATGTATAGTGTGTTGTGCCAGGCCAGGGATACCCAGCCAGTCTATCCTGCCACATTAACGACCGTGCATTCCACTATCATCATTCAGTCCTTAAGGAATAAACATTTTTACTTGTATCCTGAGGTTAGGCAGTTTACACAGTGATTAAGGTGGTTGGATTTGAGTCCTGGCTCTGCTTCAGATTGAAGCTTCCTGCAGATGGACATCATAAAAGATGGCAAGTGACTGCCCAGTCTCCTGGGTCCCTAACGCCTGTATGGGAGATCTGAATTGAGTCTAGACCCCCTCATTGCTGCTGTAGCCATTTGGGGTAGTGAACTAGTGGATGGGAGATTTGGCTCTGTCTGGAGGTCTCTGCCACTTGCTGCCTTTCAACATATGAAACAAAATAAATAAAACTATGAAGAACGTAAATAAATAAACTTTTCTTCTGGGTGTCCACAGCGATTTTTGTGTTACTGATATAATGCATGATAACAAGATTCAGCTTTGGTAAGAGTCATGCCTTTGTTTTTTAAAGTAGGAAAGAGAAAAATGAGTTGGAAAAGAAATTGTGCAATGCCTTAAAGGCACAATCTCAGGCAGATCAATTATAGAAAGGGTTCACACACAAGTTAATGATATGGGTACTGATTACTTTTAAAATATCAAGCACCCCAAATCCATGGAGATTCTTCAAGTGCCCTCTGGGGTTATAGTCCTCCAGTCAGAGGAATACGTGGTGATATTTAGAGGGAAATAGAGCTACTACAGCCATTTCTGAAAACAATTTGATATTTGGGTCTGCAAGCAGCAGTTTTATTATAGCTTGCATACTTTGTTTTTAATTTCTAGCTCTGTAGAATGTGAAGTGACAATAAATTTTACATTATGTGTCTTTTCTAGTATGTTTTGCTTTAATTTTCTATTCAGCTTTTTGTCATATTGGAAAATTAAACATGAGGAAGTCCTTTCTGGTCTTATTTTTAGTTTAGCTTAGATGCAAGTTTTTGGAGCCTGTGCTCTGGCATAGAGTGTTAAGCCGCCTCCTGCAAACCTGGAATCCCACATGAGTGCCAGTTCTGTTTCTGGCTGCTCTGCTTCCAATCTAGCTCCCTGCTGATGCACCTGAGAGGGTGGCAGAGGATGGCCCAGGTGCTTCAGCCCCTGCACCAACATGAGAGACCTGGATGAAGCTCCTGGCTCCTGGCTTTGGTCTTTCCCAGCTCCTGCTATTGCAGCCATTTGGCGAGTACTCCAGCAGATGGAAGATCTCTCCCCCACCCCGTCTCCCTCTCTCTGTAACACTACCTTTCAAATAAAATAAATAAAACTTAAAGAACAAGATGAAAATAACAAGAACTTGTTAGCTCATAGGATAATTTCTTAAAAATTCTTGTAGGAATATTATTTCCTGTAGTTCTAGTGTTACCCAAATTTGCAAAGTCAGGATAAAAATCACACTTATTACATGAAAATATGTTTTATTTGAGATGCCTTCCTTTATTTCCATTTAATTTTATTTCATAACAAAGATAACCATAATTATTTGTGTTATAACATGCAATGTCACTGCTTTGATTTCAATGAAAGCCATAGTGTCTGCTAGAATTAATTGGTTCTGTTTTCTACTGCTTACGAGATATTAAGATGCATTTTGCAGAGAAGCATGAGAATATAAAGATAAAAATCAATGTGAAAAGTAATACGGGTATAATTTAGGACATCTGAAATCCTAAATGGTATTTAATAGCATTTCCTGCAAGATACCAGGTTATCACATCTTCATTCTGTAGCTTCAAAGATCTTGTTAACTTCTGTTCAATAAAGGTCTTGTACCTTGCTTGCTTATCCATTGCAACTAATTTTTAGAAGTAATGAATTTCTGTCTGCACTATGTAAATGACTAAGCTGGATGAACCAGTTATCCCTTGATTATTATGAGATTGCAGATGTAATTGTGTAATTTTCTTCTAAATTAGGAAAATAAGCTTTACTACATCAAGATATTCTATTTAACAGAAAATTTGAAAACACGAATCTGTATTTTTATCCTTATTCTCTAAACTGATTGAAAAAAATACTTAAGGGATTTTAGATGTTTATATAGCTTATTAAATTACCTGTAGAATATGTTACATTAGGAATTATTTCCCTCAATAACTTCTGGCCTCTTGAAGTTTCCAAATATTGGTTGTAAAGCTCCCTGTTTAAAATTACCTAATTACAATATCATTGTGCTTTTCACTGTTAGTGATGCCACCAACATTACTTGTCCTTGAATCATTGACTTCTTTGAGTGCATTTACCTAAGGCTTTTTTCCTTGTATATGATAATTCTGCAAGTAAACAACATGTTTTTCTTCACTGATTTTGGTCACATAAATACTACGTTTCCAGATATAGTTCATATTTACACGAATAAATTTTCACACATAATTTATTAATTAATTTGGCATAAAGTTAATCATTAAGAAGCTAAGTTCAGGGGACGGCACTGTGGCATTGCAGGGTAAGCCACTGTCTGTTGTGCCAGTGAATGTGGCTGCTCCACTTCTGATTCAGCTCCCTGCTAATGTTACTGGGAGAACAGCAGAGGATGGACCCCTGCCCTCATGTGGGAGACACAAATGAACATCCTGGCTCCTGGCTTTGGCCTGGCCCAGTCTGGCAGTTGTAGCCATTTAGGGAGTGAAGCACTTGATGGAAGATTCTCTCTCTCATTCTCTCTCTCTCTCTCTTTCTCTCTCTCTCTCTCTCTCTTTCTCCCCTCTCTCTGTAATTCTTTCAAATAAATAAATAATATTGTTAAAAAGTTGAGTTTGTTCCCTAAAATGACAAAATAATACAAATGAAGTTATCTGATGTTATTCATTTCTATTTTATTCATTTCCTTCTTTCTTCCTTTTTTCCCAATTAAGTTCTACACTTTACTCAGGTTTGCGTGCAAAATACAAATTAAAATTAAATTAAAATTAAAATTAAAAAAGAGAGAGTTGATCTAGTCCTGAGGTATAAACAACAATCTAGCAGAGAAGAGTCAATTTCAAAATACAGACTTCATCTATTTTTGAAGGTACATTCACAGCATTGACAAAATTTAATATTGCATGTTTCATCTATTTGTGTTTAACCTACATTCCACATGGATTTTAAAATAGGTAAGTTGATGGTTGCAAATGTATAGTGTAGTTGAATAAAAATGCTAGAAACATAATCATGAAAGGCAACTAAAGGACTTAAACAAGAGATTTGAAGGTAAAATTTTGAGGGTAAAACTTATGGTAAAATGCACACATGTACACACAGAGGTCAATTCATTCCAACAAAAAAGTAAAATAATAACTAGGTAACTCACTTTTTGAATGTTTATTGATTTTCATTTGCTTGAATGGGGAGGGGGGCAGAGATATTGATCTTCCATCTGTTCACTTCTCAAATGCCCACAAAAGCCAAGAACTCCATTTGTGGGTCTCCTACATGGTGGTAGGGATGCAGGTACTTGAGTTATCATCTGCTGCTTCCCAGGAGGTACATCAGTAGGAAACTGGATCAAAAGCAGGGTGGTTCAAACTTAAACTGGGTACTCCAATACTGGAATCAGGCATCCCTAATCGTGGCCTAATTTTCCCAATCTTGTTACCTTAGGAAGTCTTGGCTTGTCTTAAATCAATGCAGTAATAACCATTAGTAATAAGCATTTCAGGCCCTAGCTTTACCTATTATGCAACAATTCCAGCCCTTAATATTTCTTTTCACGATCAGTTAGCTCTCTTTATCCATGACTGTGACTCAAAGATTCAAACAATGATAGACTGAAAATATTTGGGAAAGAAAATTTTCCCAGAAACAAAACTTGAATTTGAGTTCACTGAGCACTACACTACATGGGACCCACACAAAAGGAGAGAAGTGCAGGTAAAATGTGCGGTATCCTCACACCATTTTTCTGACCTTCAGTCTGGCTGTGGCACTTGTGGTTTGAATGCTGTTGCCTCATTTGTATAATATGTATACATATTTGTATAATATCCTATGTAGACCTAGGATGCTTGTGTCTGCACTGTGCTTATAAAAACTCTGTTTCTGGTTATTGTTTCATGAGCAACACAGTGAACAATTATTATAGATTGTGTGAATTGTATTAGGCATTGTAAGTAATCCAGAGATGATTTAAAGTACACAGAAGGGTATGTTATATGTACAGAAGGGTGCATGTTACATGCAAATACTAGGTCATTTTAAATAAGGGAAGGACTTAAAAAACCATAGGTTTGGTGTCCATATGTATTTGAAGGCAATCCCTCTTGGACATTAAGAAAATCTACATTGTAAATAGAAAGCAGATCATTTGGAATTATTCTATAGAACAATTAAGGGTCCCTGTTCATCAGAGTAGAGAGTTTGCTTTAAGTAATTGATTTATTTACAGAAATTATTTGAAATTTTACTATACAGAGATTTGCCTCTTGTACATTAATTTGTTTATTCAATCATTTAATTATACCAATATGAACTGACAGATAATTATTTTATAATTTGGTTTACAATACAGTATTTTTTTTATTTTATTGCTCAAATTACTCCAGCTTTGACTGTTGAAAGCATTTGGAGTTGCTTCTTGTGTGCATTTGGCATATCTGCCAAAATTTATTTTTGCCCTCTCTTAGTTGTTTTTAATCATTTTCTCATTTTCATCACAGAATGATTAAATCTTTTCATTTTATATTTTCTGCCCCAGTCACAGAATCATATTAAGTCCCATGAATGTTTGTCTGTTCTACTTTATCATTGTTTCTTTCTTGCTTGCTATTATCAATACCTCTATGTGTCTCATGCTCTCGTTTCTAGAATGATCTTGATAATCTGTATCAACTGCTTCTATATTTTCGTTTCTAAACATATTTAAAACTTCATCTATTTATTTTCATTTTATTAAAAATATAAAGAAACAGAAAGAGAAAGGGAAAGAGAGAATGAGAGAGAGAGAAAGAGAGAGAGAGAGAGTGAGAATCTTTCATTCAATGATTTACACCCAAATGCCTTTACCAGCAGGGGCTAGGCCAGGATGAAGGAGACTCAACCTGACTCTTCCACGTGAGGGGCAGGAATTGAAGTACTTAAGCAAGCAAATGCTCCTCTCAACTGTGTACATTAGAAGGAAACTGCATGCGAAGTAGAGAAGCTGACTTCATTGAGGCACTGTGATATGTGATGCAAGGATCCTAAGTGGTATTTGAAAGGCTGCATCAAATGCCTGCTCCTGAATATATTCATTTAATGTATTTATTTGAATCTAATCATATCGTGAGCTCATCAATAGCCCTTATTTATAATTTTCTGTTTCTGTCTTATCTTTTGCATCAAAAAAAAAAAATAGTTGCTCATGGTCTAGCATCTCACTAGGGTCACATTCCATTTATGTTATGGTTTAAAGTAATAAAATTAAATCTGAAGCAGCCTTATACTCCTTTCTTTTCTATCTTTGAAATACTTGAAATACTTGAATGTTTACTTTTTGGATTGTCCGCTAATATGTGTCAGTCTGATATTTCCTTGTGGAATCTCACTAGTCCAAGTGATCAATTTCTATTCACAATTGATCATAATGATAGGACTAAGAGTCAAAGGGATCACATAAACAAGACTAGTGTCTGCAAATACTAACCGATAGAATAAAAAAGGGAGAGAACGATCCAACATGGGAAGTGAGATACCCAGCAGACTCATAGAATGGCAGATGTCCTAAACAGCACTCTGGCCTCAGAATCAGCCCTTAAGGCATTCAGATCTGGCTGAAAAGCCCATGAGAGTATTTCAGGCATGGAAAGCCAAGACACTCTGGCAAAAAAAAAAAAAAAATGACCTAGATGAAAGATCTCTGCGAGTGCGATCCCAGGGGGAAAGAACAGGTCATCAAAGAAGGAGGTACCTTTCTCTGAAGGGAGGACAGAACTTCCACTTTGGCTACAACCTTGTCTAAACATGATCAGAGTCGGTGAACTCAAAAGGCTTTCATAGCCTTGGCAACTCATGACCAGAGCCTGGGGTGATTACTGATGCCATAAACAAGAGTGTCAATTTGTTAAGTCAACAACAGGAGTCACTGTGCACTTACTCCTCATGTAGGATCTCTGTCCTTAATGTGCTGTACATTGTGATTTAATGCTATAACTAGTACTCAAACAGTATTTTTCACTTTGTGTTTCTATGTGGGTGCAAACTATTGAAACCTTTAATTAATATATGCTAAACTGATCTTCTGTATATAAAGAGAATTGAAAAGAAATCTTGAAAGAGGAGAGGGAGCAGGAAAGGGGAGGGTTGCGGATGGGAGGAAAGTTATGGGAGGGGGGGGAAGCCATTGTAATCCATAAGCTGTACTTTGGAAATTTATATTCATTAAATAAAAGTTAAAAAAATTTTGATTAACATTTATTAAAAAAGAATAGGACAGAAGAAAGGCATTATTAACTGGAATCATATTATTTACCCCTATTTACTTTCTACACACATACACACACACACAAATACATAAACACAAACATAGGTGAAGTTCAATTACTTGGAAAATGTAATATCAGCTACATTTAGCAACTGTAATTTCACAATTTTTCTTTTTTAAGGTAAAGCATTATGTAGGGAGGAAATTTAAATCTATATGATTATATTATGTCCAATCTAAATAACTCTACACTAGTTTTAAAATGCACTAACAGTTTCTGCTTAAAGCTATTGTTATCATGGTGAATACCAAATACGGATTTTCTAATTCTACCAATTTTCTTTTCTTTTCTTTTCTTTTCTTTTCTTTTTTTACAGGCAAAGTGGACAGTGAGAGAAAGAGACAGACAGAGAGAAAGGTCTTCCTTTGCCGTTGGTTCACCCCCCCGTGACTGCTGTGGCCGGTGCGCTATGGCAGGCGCACTGCGCTGATCTGAAGCCAGGAGCCAGGAGCTTCTCCTGGTCTCCCATGCGAATGCAGGGCCCAAGGACCTGGGCCATCCTCCACTGCACTCCTGGGCCACAGCAGAGAGCTGGACTGGAAGAGGAGCAACCGGGACAGAATCTGTTGCCCCGATCGGAGGATTAGCCTATTGAGCCACGGTGCCAGCCAATTCTACCAATTTTCAATATTTTACATTTTATTTCATAAACAATTTTGATTCTCTTCCATGTCTTTTCTTATTTATTGTATCATATCAATATGGACTCATAAGTTGATATTCAATGTTTCAAAATGCATTGTTTATACTTTCCTTAATGCTCAGTTTGACTGAGAATTGACAAGTGGGGTTCTTTCCAAAACACCTTTTATATATTTTAGCATTTGCGATTGACTGATGTGTAGGTGGTAACATTTCAAATATTAATTTTCAAGAAGTTAGATATACAAAATTATCATAATAAATATTTAGCAATACTCAATAAATTATAAGATATTTGATTTTCATTAAATAGAGAGTAAAGCAAGAATAGAATGTAAAACATAATTTTCAGTTAGAAAATTCTGCTATCATTTTAGTCTTCATAGACTACCTAGAAGAATTGCTTTCTTTATTTTTTTCTAAGGAAACAATCTTGAAAGGATTATCTGAAAAGATTAAATTAGGTTTCCAATCTGGTATTCTGTTTTATTGTAAAAGCTTTAAATAAGGGGTGAACAGGTTTTTTTGAATCTGTGTTTTTGAACTTCATTTCTCTATATTTTATCTTGAGTAAACTTGCAGAGGAAAAGTGGTTGAATTTAGGAGATACCTGTCATTTCTGAAGGTAATAATAATTCCAGTTTGATTTGGGACAGTTTCATATAGAGCATACAGATTTGGGTCTGATGATAGTATTATAATCTTTGGAGAAATTCACAGTGGCAATATTTGGAATGTTCCATCTGAATTGCTCTTCTCCAAACAGATGGCTACCACCATCCCCAACACCTGGATCCCACCTTTGGAGTCATGGGTAACAATATCACTGTATCCTGCAGTACCAGGACTGTAACAATCATTACCATTTTCCTCAAACCCATTAGAATCAGCCTGGTGGGACCTAGAGAAGAATCCCTACTTTTTGCTTCTCTGGATATATAACTTCCACTGCAGAATCTCCAATAGACCTGGCAGTCACCCTGTAGGACTGGAGTGTTGTTTATTTCACATCTCCAAGTCCTGTAACTAGGGCTTTAGATGCTGTAAGCTCCAACACCAGTCAATAGTGTGAAACAACCTAAAGATTTGCACTTTTCTCCAAAACTTGTATTTATATATTTTATTTTTAACTTTTATTTAATAAATATAAATTTCCAAAGTATAACTTTTGGATTATAGTGGCTTTTTCCCTCCATAACCACCCTCCCACCTGCAACCATGCCATCTCCCACTCCCTCTCCCATTCCCATTCATATCAAGATTCATTTTCAATTATCTTTATACACAGAAGATCAATTTATTATATACTAAGTAAGGATTTCAACAGTTTGCACCCACACAAACACAAAGTATAAAGTACTGTTTGAATACTAGTTATATCGTTAATTCACATAGTGCAACACATTAAGGACAGAATTCCTATATGGGGAATAAGTGCACAGTGACTCTTGTTGTTGATTTAACAATGGAAACAAGCATGTAAGCAAATAGGGATTGGAAGGGATACATTATAGACCATACTTTACATATCTTTGTCATATAGAATTTGAAAGTCATGAACAACCATTAACACATTAAGTAAATATCAGTATGTGTCTATCAGGGTCACACACAATAAAAACAAAGAAAAAAAAAGACTTTGAAAAAACATAGCTAAAATGTCGGCTGACAAGTTTGGTACAAGAAAATATCACTCAAGTGTATGAAAAATAGTAATGGTATTAGCAAAGTAAATATACATTTTGATAATACTTAAGAATTAAGAAATGAAAAGGGATTTGGGGAAGAATAAGAAAAAAATTATTATATTTCTGTAGGCAAACACCTTATCTAGAATTTTTGAAAGAAATATGGATGAATAGAGCAAGAAAACATTTGGTCTGTGATATTTTAATTAATTGGACAAATGATCTTAAGAGACACTTCTCAAAAGAAATGAATTTATGCTTCCAAAAACAGTTTTAACAAGCAAGCTAAAATTATTCCTTGGAGAAAGGACAGTCTCTTCAACAAATGGTGTTTGGAAAATAAGATCTCCATGGGTAGAAGTATGAAGCAAGATTTCTACCTTACAACCTACATAAAAATGCACTCACAATGAATCAAGGATCTAAATCTAAGATCTGAAGCCATCAACACACTAGAGGAAAACATAGGAGGAACTCTACAAGACATTGGCGTAGGCAAAGACTTCTTGGATAAGATCCAGAAATACAGGCAATAAAGGCAAAGAGACTAATGGGATTACATCAAACTAAGAAGCTTCCGCACAGCAAAACAAACAATGTGAAGAGGCAACTGACAGAATGGCACAAAATATACTTCTGATAAATGATTAATATCCAGAATATATAAGGAGCTCAAGAAACTCAGTAACAACCAACCAAATAGTTGAGTTAAGAAATAGGATAAGGATACATACAGGAATTATTCAAAGGATGAAATAAAAATGGCTAATAGACTTATGAAAAGATGCTCAGGATCACTAGCCATTAGATAAATGAAATAAAAGCCACAATAAGGTTTTACCTCACCCAAGATAGATGACTATCATCAAAAACTTAAAAAAATAGCAAACACTGGCTAGGATGTGGAGAATAAAGTACCCTAAAATACTGTTGGAGGGAATTTAAACCAGAACAGCCATTATGGAAGACAGTATGGAAATTGCTCAGAAATCTGACAATAGATCTACTATATGACACAGCCATCCTACTCCTAGAAATTTACCCAAAAGAATTGAAATCAGTTTATGAAAGAGTTATCTGTATCTCTATGTTCGTAGCAGCTTAGTTCACAGTTACTAAAATATAGAATCAATTCAGATGTCCATCAACTGATGATTGAATAAAGAAATTACAGTACACATGCACAAAGGAATGGTACTCATCCATAAAAAGAAAGAAATCCTGCCTTTCACAACAAAATAATGCATTAGAGATTATTTTGCTTAGTGAAATAAGCAGAAAAGACAAATATCAAATGTTTTCTCTTATTTGTGATAACAAATATACAGAGTACAAAAAAGTGTAATGTATATTAGTGAAATTGACATCTTGAGATTTGATTATTACTTATAGTCCTTGTCAGTACCCATAAAGAACAACTTTCTACTTGCTACTTATTGAAATATTTATTTAATGGAGGATTAAATTTTTGATTATAAAGTAAATTTAAACTATATCATTGCAAAAATTAAAGAAAAATAAGAAAATAACAAGGTGGGAGGATGGGAAATGGGAAGGAAGAGGGAGAGAGGATAGGTGGGGAGCATCATTGTTATTAAAATTGTACATATGAAGGACATAAAATCTGTTTCCTTTATATGCCTAGATGCTCACATGCATACATATGTACAAAAAGAAGATATTCAAATGACCAAGAGAAATAATAAAAAGTTACAGTATCACTAATTGGGGAAATGAAAACCAAAATCACAAAAAAGTACCATCTTATCACCCTTAAAATAGCTATTATCAAAAAATAAATAAATAAATTCTAGGAGAATACAGAGAAAGTGGAACTTTTGTACATTTCTAGTGAGATCTTCAATTAGTCCAGTTATGTTGAACAGTAGTCAGTTTCCTTAAAATATTAAGAATAGTACTGCCATATGATTCAGCAATTTCAATATTGGCTACGTTTGTGTGTGTGTGTGTGTGCATACACATCCCCAAAGGAAATTAAATCATTGTATTTAAAGACACCCATGTTTATTGTGTCAATATTCAAAAATTCATTGATGAATTAATGGATCAATACAATGTAATACACAAATATTTACAAAATAGGATTTTATTCTATCATAGAAGATGAAATCCTATCCTTTGGGAAAACATAGATAGAACTGAAAGATGCTATGGTATGTGAAATAAACTAGGCATCAAAAGACGAATGCAACAGACTGATGAAGCTACAAAAGTTCAGTTTATTGCTATGATGGTGTGACAAATATTTCAGGAAGAATTGTGGTAAGACTTGTTGTGATTTTCACATTAATAAAACAGTTTTATGGTAGTTGTGATTTTTTTACCGACTAAGATCAAGAGCAGACTGGGGATGAGGCCCAGGGCTAGGAACTAAACCCAAGTCCCCCATGTGGGCGTCAGGAATCCAATCACCTGAGCCATCACCGGCTGCTTCCCAGGATCTGTTCTAGCAGGAAGCCAGAATGAGAAGTCAACATGGGAGTCCGACTCAGGCACTCTTATTTAGGATATGTGCTTCTGTCTGTCTATCCATCTTCTCATTTACAAGTCAAGAGCGTATAGCCGTATGTTTATTTTCATTCTTTCATAACACTGAAAAGAAAGTGATAGTTTCGTGAAGATTAGTAAATTATATTCTGAAATAAATGCTTTTTCTACCATAATCTTTAAAATTTTATTGCACCACATTTATAATTATAATTGTATTTTGGTTATTAAAATTCTTCCCAAAATACAGATTTTGATGAGAATATTAGGGTTTAAAAATATTGTGATTTGGTAAAATCATGGTCTATGAAAATAAAGATCTCTTACTTTTAAGGTCAAAATATGTGGACTTAGTTTCTAATTAGAAAAAACATATTATATGTCACCTAAGGCTGAAATTATTTTGCAAGATCCAGAGTAAAATCAATAGTACATAAGTCTATTTTCACAGCACAGGTTCTTTCAAGCTCCTAGGATAATTTAATAACTTTGTGACTAAATAATTAAAAATGAGAACCATGTTAATGAATTGGAATTTCAGCTAGAACAAATATCAATTGTATGCTTTGCAAGGAAGGAAATAAAATATTAGGTGTGCAAGGAGCTAGCAATTATAGCAGTAGATCTAAATTAAGATATATTGATGAAACAGTAAAAGCATAAAGAATATTGTTTAGATGAGTTCACACTTTAAGAAATAAAAAAGAGAGCATTCAAGCATTTTAAAATATATTTGATGTGAATCACAATGTTTTCTAAATTGTATACATGCCTGCCCCAAGAAAGAATATCCATGTTGCTTATATTATGTTGGGTATTTGCACAATGTGGGTATAAGTATAAAGAAATAACTTTGGAAATTTATATTCATTAAATAAAAGTTAAAAAAAGAAATATTCAGTGATTGGTGTGCTATACCATTTTAACTTTATTTAAATGATGACTACTCTTTTACTAGGCTCTTTCTGCTACTTTAATACTTCTAATGAAATGTTTGTTTTATGTCAGGTTTTCCACAACATCATACACTGTATTATTTGCATGAGGAAAGGAGTTAGCATTGGAAAATGATTTTAATCTATTTCAGATAATGAATGCAAAGTTAAAATTTGGCACAGCCTTTTTTACTTTTAAGGCACATTGAGATTCTTAACTATTAAAATCTATTAGGTCATTCCAATAAAAATAGTTGTTCTTTCACTTAGCAACATACTGTGAAACTTTCGTATACCACTTATTTTATTTTCCCTTGAAATTGGTCCTTTTAACACTATTTTTTTTAATCACTGATTGATTTAGAAGAAACTCCTATATAAAATGTTCTCAGCAGAGCCTGAAAGTCTGGCTTTTCCCATCAATTCCTTTCCCATCACACACCATCATCAGAATTTAGATGTATGAGTTGATTTAGGAGCAATGATTTTCAATTCTGGTAATTCTAACACACCAGTTTTAAAATAATAGCTATTCTTTAATTTCCACCCTTGCTATCCTGAAGTTACATCCACAATAACATCATCTACAAATATATTTACAAAATAAATAATATAATAAAAAGAATCAAATATACAAAGACAATATTCACTCAACTATGTAAATGCTTAGACAAAACTCCACAAAAGATAGAATCAGAGAATCCAATTCTTGCATCTATATGCAAAGGCAACATGGTCAAGATTTCAGCAAATGTAGTCAGGTACAAGTACACTGTGTTGGTAATGTGTGCAATAACTATTGCTATTCATGATATGGTTTACTTTGGGTAAAGATCCAAAGACTAATCTAGCTAGATTTCACTGTGTTTTCTTTTTCTTGAAAAGTTATTGTATGTTACAATAGTGTGTGAAAATCTACAGTTGAGAAACATCCAAACAACAGATACTGAGTATTAACGTTAACATAGCTTCTTATGTAATGAATTTGGTAGTCTCTGATAAAAATACCAGTTATATTCATTGCACGTATTCAAATAGTTAGCAATTCCCATTAAGTAACCAGCGCCCTCAGAGGATATTCTACTATAAAAAAAAATCAAACATCAGAAAACAAAATAAAACAGAGAATACCTATGATCCCAAGGAAATTTTTAATTTATGTGGAGAATTAAATAACATACTTTAACAATACAAAAATAACTAGACAATGCAATAATAGTTGTTTAATGATTAAAAATAAATGAGTCATCAGTAAAATTTTTAGTTGGGAAACTCTTCTTTGGAGAATTAAACACAAAACTAGATCTAGGAATGACGTGGAGCTTTCCAAACTATGAGACTGGAGTGACAGCATTATAGTGTATGGAATGTTGTACAAGGAATTCCTAATATCTTTCACCAGAACTTATATTTGAACAGCCAACAGAAACTTATAAACAGATGACAGGTTATTTACCAGGGAAGGAGATTATTAAAATACATAAATAAGCAGTTTAGCATAAAACCATGTACTATACATGTTCTCAATATATTGAAATAAATAAGAAAAATATGTAAAAATGATTCTGGGAGTTATATAGTACAAACTTTGGATGAAAGTCACTATGTATAGGACACATCTAAGAATAAAATTTTTCTACCTTTCATTAAGTCATGTCTTTAGGAAATATTTATAATTCTGAATGGGAGATTTTTCCATTCATCATACTCTTCTCATTTACTCATTAATTCAATCACTTATTTATATCAGTACATGCTCATGAACACATTTTATATTTTGGAGTACAATCCAATTGTCTAATTTTCTGGGTAAAATTATTCAATCTTGGCCATTGCAAGCAAGCAATTTGAATTGTATCATCTATTCCTTTAAATATCCACCATGCACTTGTGTGCATGTGTTTGTGTGTGCATTAGCATTTTCTTATTTTCCAGCATTCCAAGAAGTTCTAGTATTATCTTGTATGCTTCTTGTTACAGTATGACAATCAGCAATTTTCACAAAATGCTTGACTGCTGTCATTGCAATGGCATTAGAAAGGAAGGTCAAGGCATTATGTGTGCTGAAAATATCTCCTTTCAGTAATAATTATCACATGCATTAGTCACATGTAAAAAATCAGCTTTTGAGACTCCTCCAAGATTTTCTTATGTCTTAAGTATTGTACGATGCAGAGACTTGGTATAATTTCTGGCTATTTTATAACTTTTTGTGGTTATTGAATACATTTCCAAATAGTGTATCAAACCATGTTCACATTTTAGAGAGAGACAGTATTACATGACAGTTAAGAATATGCATGCATGATCAGCTATGTTTGTGGGACCATGAAAAGGTTGTTTAATTTGTATGTGCCTATTTTCTGATATGTAGAGTAGTAATACGAATATTGTCTTGTTAGAGTTGTGAGGGTTGTTAAATTTAAATAAAATTCTAGAACAATGCTATCATATCATAAGTGATGTACAGTGTTAGCTGATATTATCTATCATCTTACATTAACAATACTATTTATATGTATGTAAATATGTGTAGGTGAGAATATAGTTTAAAAGCTGTCATATATCATGACTTTTGTAGGCATTTAAATGTGATGAGAAGTACACTGGAAATAAATACATGATCTGATTTCTGGTTTGGCAAGATCATCCTGGGGGCTATGCAAAAAATGGACTATGGTTATTGGTGGGGTGTCCTGTTGAAAGGTTGTTGCATTAGTTCAGAGAAGAGAAGAAAGTGATGTGGAATATAGTTTTAGTGTGGCCGAAGATGGTTGGGTTCATTATCGTTTTTCATTAGCTACTTTGATTGCAAGGAAGCAAAAGCAATCATCACAGTGTGAGAATATGAAAATACACATTGGTAGCCATACCAATCATACATTAGTGGACATAATATCACATGGACAGTTTGTTAAGACACAGTTTTCTGGGTTGTCCGAGGTTGTGATTTAATAGATTTTTGATTAGGACTTGATAACTTGCATTGATAAAAATTTTCCAGGTGAAGCTGAAACTGAACCACACTATTAAAACCTTTGCCTTAGGGACCGGCGCTGTTGCACAGTGGGTTAATGCCCTGCCCTGAAGCACCAGCATCCCATATGGGTGCCGGTTTGAAACCCGGCTGCTCCACTTCCAATCCAGCTCTCTGCTATGGCCTGAGAAACCAGTAGAAGATGGCCCAAGTCCTTGGGCCCCTGCATCCGCGTCGGAAACCCAGAAGAAGCTCCTGGCTCCTGGCTTCGGATAGGCGCCAGCTCCAGCTGTTGTGGCCCATTGGGGAATGAGACATTGGATGGAAGAACTCATTACCTCTGCCTATCCTCTCTCTGTGTAACTTTGACTTTCAAATAAATAAATAAATCTAAAAAGATGAATTATTGGTTATTAAATTATTAATTATATATTTATATTATGTACTATATACTATATAATAAATTATATTATGCATTATTAATATTATTATTAAATTATTACAACATATTTATATTTAAAAACAGAGTTCTGATATCAGATTTATACACTTTGATAAATATTGCGTTTAATATTTTGAGGTGCTATATTTTAATTATCTAATGGATATTTATATTATGATGATCACTAACAGCTACTTTAAGATACGATAACTCAGTAAAATTACAGATTATGTCTGGAAGTGTGGCTACCTATATATTTTAATTTTTATGAAAAAAATTTACATTAGAGAATACATTAGTACTTTTGTGGCCACATATCACTTTTGTATTCATTATTAATTATTTTAATAGATGATAACTATAAATTAAAGTTAAGTAAATAAATTTTAATCTAATATAAAATAATTTTTAAACATTAATTTAATTGGTTTTGAGTTTATAACTGAATTTCCAAAGTTCTCAAAAAGATATAATTTTATTTACCCAAATATTTTAAAAAAATGAACATTTTTAAATGATATATTTGCTTATGAGTCAAAATATTTTTCTATTTGATTATGAATCAACTATTCAGCTAAACATTTGTCCTAATTGTCTTTGTGTCCACAGCTCTGAAACATGAGTCCTCTGAATATTTTTTTTAAACTATGCTCTTGCAATGTATTTCTGAATATATTTATATATGTCTCTGATATCCGAATACAGTTTTCCTTTAATTTGTTTCATTATTCTTATTTTTTTCTCATTTATGTTAAAATGCTTCCCACTTATTCTTTACTATAACGTAAATTCAGGAAGTTCTTAGGATGGGGAAGGTGACATGGAGGAAAAGTGAGCATTTTTGGTCAAGAGCAAAGCATAATATTGCATCCTGTGAGAACATATTATAGATTTGGATATGGTTTTTAATATTGCCATGAAACAGGATTTCTTTTTCATGCTCTTTTTATGTCCTCAGCTTCATTAGCTTCCATTTCTCTACACTGAATTTTAAAAGCTACTTAGCTGTCCATTCTCCTAGTTTATCCAAGTTATTCACGTTTTTACTATTCAGTTTCTTAGCAGTGATGGGCTCCCGCTCCTTTCCAACAGTCAGCAAATATCTTCACCTCAACCGGTGCACAGTTCCAGGTTCCTGTGTGGGCTGCTGCTTCCCTATGTATGCATGATCTGACGCTGCCTCTGAAATATTCCGTCTCCAACTGCTCAGCAAGTTTGTAAATCCACTAGCAGATTAACCTTTCCTAGCCTGTATTTTCTGGTAACTGGGATTCAGTAGAGTTCTTATAAGATTGAGGTAAATCTAGGGCTTAATGTTTATGCCCTAAATACTAACAATCAATTCCCCTTATTTTTCACTGTTTTTCCTCAGAAGATGTTTTGTTAAGTTTTGTTAAGTTTTGCTGAAGGCACAATCTAATTATGTGTTAAAAATACACACAGACACAGACACATACAGGAAACAATTTTCTCTGAACATAGTTATGTGAGCACTTGCCTGGTTTTAAGAGCTGAATATATTAATAATTATGATAATAATTGGCATTTGGATCTTCTCATTTTAAACACCTTTGTTATCCATTCAGGATAAAACAGATTATCTTCCATTCAGGTTTATCCATAACTTTATCTGGAGACTTAAGATTTATTTTTTAAAAATAGTCTTCCATTTTAAACTGCGGTTTACATGGTTTCTTAATTTAAAAGTATCACAATAATTCAGATTGATTGAACATTTAAAACTGAAAATTTCTCAATGGCTTTTTGAAGCTTGAAAAGTACATTTGTAGTCCAGTTTCAACAGGTCAATTATGATTTGTTCAAGACAAATTTTTGAAGCAGTTGTGATTAGTTAAATGACGCAGTTTAAAGGATGTTTATTTATTGTGAATTGCCACAGGATACTAAATTGTGGAAGAAGTCATTGGTAGCTCAGTGAAAAGTAGCACTGCTAGGTCTGTCACTGTGGCACAGCAGATTAGGCCAGTGCCTGTGATGTCAGCATCCCCTGTGAGCGCTGGTTGGAGTCCTGGATGCTAAACTTACGATCCAGTTCCCTGCAAATGCATCTGGGAAGATAATAGATGATGGCCAAATTTTTTGGACTCCTGCAACCCATGAGATAAACCTGGATGGAGTTTAAGACTCCTGGTTTACCCTGATTTAGCTCCAGCTATTGCAGCTATTTGGGAAATAACCGAGTGGATGAAAGATCGCTCTCTCTCTCCCTCTCTGTCTTTCTCTCTTTTTGTCTGTCTGTCTGTGTGTGTATATGTCTCCCTGTGTTTCTGTAACTCTGTCTTTCAAATAAATAAATAAATATTAAAAGAACAGAAAAATAGATCTTATTTATAATACTTTTGAAATAAAATATGAATATTTATGTAAGTTTGTGAAGAATTTATCCAGACTGTTGTTTCCATAGGTAACTTAGATATAGTCCCCACATTTCATATCCGTAAACATGCATATGGTGAATGAAGTAACACTGGACTACTGTCCTTTGCTCTATGAATTTCTATTCTAGATGTTCTATGTGCTTGTCTCTTAAGTCATTCTTCATTGTTTATTTTTTTTTTTTATTGACATCAGTAAGGGTTTTCGTACAAGTGCTTGGGTATCACATTTTCCTCTTTTTAGGAAAAATACATCTTGGGAAAGTTTGTGATAATACAATGAAGATGAATGTAAAACCCAGTGGTCGTGTTCAGAGGACTGACAGTTAAGCACTGATGAGATACTTATTAGACCTAATGTCATTTGAATTCAGTTATGAATGTAAGAACATGTAAGAAATTCTAGAAATATAAAGAAAGAGGTTTTTCGTTAAATTGTAATGACTGACCTCCGGATCCCTAGTATTACCTGAGAGATGCCCTATTCGTGAGAATAAAGAGCCCCTGCACTTCTGCCACAAAACTTAAAAAGAAGCTAATTCATTTTTCTTTATTAAAGAATGATTCATCTTGTAACTTTAGGATATTTTATTTCATTAAAATAAATGTCACAGTATTTGATATTTTCCCCCATGTATTTATATGCCTGGTCTCTTAATGAGCATATAATTACATTATAAAATTATTAAATGGAGGATTGACTCAAATGTGATGTCTGTGGTGATTAAGATTGATAGATGTCTCAGGCCACAGACTAGTTATGACTGAAATTTCTGTTCACATTTCAAAGAGGTTTGCTCAATCTAAAACAAATTGCAACACAAGAAAAACTGAACCCATGATCTAAAGCATTTCTTTGTTTGGAATGAACACCCAAGTAACTACCCTAACCTGCACTTTATAAGATTCATAAACATTACCTATGTTATAACATGGCATATTGTTTTTGACTGCTTAAAATCTGGCTCAATTTCTGACTATTTAATCTTAGAAAATGGGCAACTCTATATCTGCAACATCTTAAATACAGCAGCCATAAAAGCAGCTCAAATGCAGCATTCTGGAGATGACTATAAACTTCAAATTCAGTCCTATCTTCCTTCATTCATAATCTACATGGTGCATGGTTATACATGAGCATTCTAATAAAATTGTTTAGATCTTAGAAATACGAAACAAATATCCTTCATAGAACATAAGGCTTAGGTTTTTTTTTTTTTTTTTGGTGTAATGAATGTTTCAGGTAAGTAAATATTACTCAGATACATGAATACTCTTGTTACTTTCTAGGCAAAGTAAATCTCTCAGATCAACTGTTGCATCATTCTGGATTTTATTGTAAATGCAGACTCGGCAGCTCAACTTTTGCCTCCTGAACCAGAGTGGGTACTTGCAGAAGACTGGCTAGCTGATTCTATGCATATTAAAGTTTGAGCTACTCTCCTTTTTGTGATTCTTTATGTCTCTGTGGCTCAAAACTAAATTCTATTTATCCCTATGGGCTATTCAATTATTTCTGACTACAGTTGGAGTATGACAATAGAGGTTTCTGTTTGTTTGTTGAAGATTTATTCAGCGAGTTTCTACTATGCCTCAGTATGCACTGCACTCTGTGATAGATGTTGATCATTCAGGCAGAGCCAGAACAGCATACATACCCTTAGAGTTCCCACAGCAAGTGTAAAGACAAAGGGATAAAATTTTACAGTTTGGTGTAGCACATGCTTTTTCCTAGTAAGTTCGTACTGATAAATCCATGTCCACATGACAAAACTATTTTGAAAGTAGGAAGAAATAATTTGACAGAAAGATATCTTAATGAATTTTCTCCTAAGGAAAGTCAGTCAGTCTTCTTAGGTATTCACCAAAAACCACATTTAGCAAAAAGTAGCATAGTCAATCATTCATGTCTGTATAGTATATGTGTATAATATAGTAATATAAATAAGGCAATGTTCACATGTTTTATATTCCAATATGCATTTTATATTTATATGTACATTTCTAGGTTTGTATACTAAGACAAAAGTATAAAATAATTACCCAAGGCTGCAGAAAACTAAAAAGTCAAGGTGAAATTTAAATTATGAATATAATATAAACATTTACTCATGTAAATAGTTAGATAATATTAAGAATGTAATAGTATTTCTTCCCTTGTAAAAGTCTTTTTTGGTCACATTACTGGCAAAATATTTGATTAATGAATCATAGGTGTATTTTTTACTAAATATATAGTATATATAACAAATCTATATAATAGCCTATATGATATAATAAGGCAACTCCTATAAAGACATTAATGTCAGTGAAGAATGATGGGAAATTAAAAGTAGTCTTCAATTACATATTTCATAATTTTGACCAATGATTCCTTTAAAACATATTACAGGGTTTTTATTCTGTCTTCTAATTATGATCAATTTTTAAAACATCAGAATGTCACTCTCTAAATATTAACTGCTACAGGGATTTTAATGGTCATTCATCCAAGTAGCAATGGAACTAACTTCAGCAATTGGGCTTTCCAATAGAAACAGATGGCTTGTCTGAGGTTTTTGCAGATCAGAAGTAAGCCTCATTTAAAAGCAGCCAGAAAGCAATGGATGATATTCAAATCCTGAATCCAGAAGAACAAACACTTTTTTCTAGTGTTTATTTGGTAAACTCCGTGACTGTTGGGAATCTGGATGTGACAGAAAGAAGGAATTTAAAGCTATCATTGAAACCTGTCCATGTGAACTAGATGATCTGTTCTCTGTAATTAAGGCTAAGTAGCGGGTATCTGTCACAAGCCAAATTAATACAAATTAATTCAAAAACCTTGGAAGGGACATGCCATGCTGATCTTTGTAGCATGACCCTGAAGAGGACATTTTGTTATATGAGTAAGATTTCATTGTCAAAAAGAAATGTCACTCTGGCAAAGGCTGAACAAGGCAAGTAAGTTTTTCAGAGGGTAAAGTGCTTATCAATTAGATGGAAATTAGCATGCTGAAGGCACCATTTGATAAATGACTGCTTCCAGAAAACTAAATGATCCTCTCTTCTATAGAATAGTCACTCACTCAAGAATGAGAACGCTGTCCTTAAAGAACACTCTGTGTCTTTTTTTTTTTTAACTTTTATTTAGTAAATATAAATTTCCAAAGTACAGCTTATGGATTACAATGGCTCCCCCCCATAACTTCCCTCCCACTCTCACCCCTCCCATCTCCCGTTCCCTCTCCCATTCCATTCACATCAAGATTCATTTTCAATTATCTTTATATACAGAAGATCGATTTAGTGTATATTAAGTAAGGATTTCATCAGTTTACACCCACACAGAAACACAGAGTGTAAATGTAAAATACTGTTTCAGTACTAGTTATAGCATTAGTTCACATTGGACAACACATTAAGGACAGATCCCACATGAGAGGTAAGTACATAGTGACTCCTGTTGTTGACTTAACAATTTGACACTCTTGTTTATGGTGTGTCTTTTACAATCCTGTTTGCCTCAGGTAAAGAATTACAGTGTGGTTATAATGCTCATTCATTTTGGATTTGTGAATTAATGGCTGAAGAAATCCAGGATAATATCCCACAGTATGCATACTACAACCCACTTGTGATTCATCCACAGAGGTGTTGAGCTAGCCGCAGTAGCCAAGGCTGATCAAACTTGTCATGTTGATATACTGTAATTTCTAGAATATTCATAATCATCTAAGACTGCAGAGGGGCACTGGGAGCCGTGGACCATGGAGAACTGTCATACATTTGTTTAGCTATGCAATTCAGTTTTATTGATTTCTTGGTTTTTTTCTACACTAATATTCCTAGCAATCTTATTATCATGCTTTTGTCTATTAACAGTTTCCTTTGTTCAGGAATGAGACAAAGTTGAAAAAAATGTTGTTTCAGTCTATACGAAACCCAAAAATATTAGCATAGACTCATACTCATCTCTATAATTCATATTCTAACCTCCTCTTTCCTTTTCTCCCTATTTTATCTTTCTTTTCTGCTTGTATTCTTTGCTAATCTGTATCACATATTGATTTTTAACTTGCTGTATTTACATATTTGCACCTTCATCTTCATCTTGCACTTTCTTTCCCTCTTACTCTTCTTTCACTCCATCTTCCATTCTAAGTGTTCCTTTTCCTTTAATCTTTATTCTTTCTAATATTCCTCATCCATTCATCCATTACTGGGCATTTAGCTAGATTTTGAATTTTGGCTATTGTGCATAATATTCCAATGAACACAAAAGTACAGCTCTCTCTTAAACACAATGATTCATTTTCTATAGCTATATGAGAGTAATTCAAAGGTTCATGTAAAATGGAATTAAGTTAATTTTGTTTTGGGATGAAGACTTGAAATCCATGCATATGTGTGATTTCAGAAAGCTTTTGAAAAATTCATGATATCAAAAAATTAAGAAATCCAAGATGGCTGAATAGTGAGAAACCACACTGACCTCAACTGCAGAAAGATATCCGAAAAACAAAGAAAGGACCATGTTTCCAGGGGCCTGATTGAGAAAAATTTTTGAAGAAGTGAAAGAACAGGACACATTACTCCATGGTACAACAAGCAAAGGCAACAGACATACCACTGTGGGTGGCCACATTGACATCCACCTCTGCTTCTAAACAGCTGGCTCCTGACTGTGAAATGCCATCTTGCCAAGACAACATAGGAAGAAGCTGCTGTGGAGCCTAACCATCAGCAGCTTTAACTGAGGCAGAATTCCACAGTCCCCTACTGACTTCAATTTCAGCCCAAGGAATTCACTGGGGTCTGAGTGACTATTTTGCTCAAAAAAGGAAAGCTATGTTTTCGCCGTTCCCTCAACCACTCTACAAAGTGCCAGACTCAGTTGACTGTGGTAGTCACTGCTGAATTCTGTTCTGACTAAGCTGACAGAAGGCAGATCCTACTGCTATCAGAAGCAACCAGAGCCAGGGTCAGGTCAATTTACAAGGCAGAGAGCAGTTACACTGCATCCTGCAGCTGTAGGAGTTCTGCCCATAAGCCCAGGGCTATGCTTTGCATGATCCAGAGGGGTTTCCCTGAGGTTCTTGGATTAGCATCAGCAGTAGCCAATAAAAAACCCAGACCAGACCTGAGGAGGTTCCCTCTGCACCACTTAGCTCACAGTGCTGGGAAGCATAGGCACAAGTCCTAGTGTAACACTTGTATGCTGCATGTGAACAGGGGGCAGTTCTATCTGTGCCTTGTAGAACAAGGATTGTTGATGTTAATATTACACTCTTTAGAGTAACACACACTCACTTATGTTATCTCAAGTTTGTTCTTCAAATTGCTGTATTTTAGGAAGCTGACACCTGGCTCATCCCTGGGAGACATGAATGACCACCCTGTATCTTGAAATACCAGGAATGTAAAAATCAGTGGTAATTTCCTCAAAGCCAGTGGAATCTACAGGATGAGACCTATGTAAGATTCCAGCTCTCTGGACCCATATTTTCCAGTGCAAAATCTCATGCATAACTTGTAGTCACCCCGTGGGTGTGGAGCAGATTTAGGTCCACATTCCACAGGTCTGAGTGTAGGGCTTTTGGTGCTATAAGCCCCAGAACCAGTCTCACTCATCAAGAGTTGGAGAATGTCTCAGCCATATCACACAGTCCTAGAACCAAAGCTATTTGCCCTACAAGCTCCATTATAACTCAGGCTTGTCAATTAGTAAGTAGACAGATCCAAAGACAAAACAACAAGCCAAGTGATAGCCTGCATTCCACCTAAGCAATAAGCCTTTCCTATAAAACCTATCCCATTGTGAAGAAAGGACTACTACACAAGATTCACAGATATCATCAAAGGGACACAGGAAATGTAAAGAACCAAGGTACATGACGTGTCCAAAAGAACACACTGTTCTTCAGAAATACATCCTGATTTGAAGATCTATGAAATGCCAGAAACAGAATTCAAAATAATGTTTGTAAGGAAACTCAACAGAATGCAGATACACAGCCTAAAGAATTGAGGGAAAAAATAGGTAACAAATAAAAAAATTAACTAAGGAGATAGAAATCACTACAAAGAATCAAAAAATTTTTGAGGTGAAAACTTCAATGAACATATATGTATATATATGATGGAGAATTTCAAAACCAGTAAACCAAGTGGAGGTAACAATTTATAATCTAGAAGACAAGAATCTTGAAATGACCCAATCAGATAAAAATAAAGAGAAAAGAAATAAAAGGGCAGACATTGTGGTTATTGCTAAATGAACAACAAATCATGTACTGGCTGCTCTGCTTCCAGTCCAGCTCCCTGCTAATGCTAATGCACTTGGGAAAGCAGCAAAGGATGACCACAGTACTTAAAACAGTGACATCCACAGGAGAGCCCTGGAAGAAGCTCTTGCTTCCTGGCTTCAGCCTGACCCAGCCTTGGCTATTTTGACTATTTGGGTAGGGAAACAGCTGATGAAATCAATCTCAATCCCCCCCCCCGACCCCCCCCCCTCATTTCTGTTTCTATCCATATCTATCTCTAACACTTTCTTTCTTTCTTTTTTTTTTTTTTTTTTTGGACAGTCAGAGTGGACAGTGAGAGAGAGACAGAGAAAAGGTCTTCCTTTTCCGTTGGTTCACCCCCCAGTGGCCGCTGCGGCCAGCGCACTGATCTGAAGCCAGGAGCCAGGTGCTTCCTCCTGGTCTCCCATGCGGGTGCAGGGCCCAAGCACTTGGGCCATCCTCCACTGCACTCCCTGGCCACAGCAGAGAGCTGGACTGGAAGAGGAGCAACCAGGACAGAATCTGGCACCCCAACCAGGACTAGAACCCGGTGTGCTGGCACTGCAGGCAGAGGATTAGCCTATTGAGTCACGGCGCCAGCCCTCTAACACTTTCTTACAAGTAAATCTTTAAAAAAAGAAATAAAAAGAGTGAATAAAGCCTATATGAAATATTGGAGATCATTAAGCAACCAAATATTTGTATTATAGGGAAATTACTTAAAGAAAGTATTCTTAAAATTTTCCTTTAATTTTCCTAAAAATTTTCCTTTAGTTTTCTAAAAGGAAAAGAGAAGGGGAGAAGGAAAAAGGCATTGAGAACCTACTAAATAAAGTGATTGTTGAAAAATTCCCAATCATTCCAGGAGACATGAACATCCAGATACAGGAAGCTTAACCACAAGCAGACTCAATCAAAAATATTCTTTCCAATGCATTTTGTCATCACATTGTCAAAAGTTAAGAATAAGAGAATCCTAAAGTCAATAATGGAAAAATGTCAAATTACATATAAAGGAGCAGATTTCTTAGCAGAAACCTTACAGGCCCAAAGAAAGTAGTATGATATTCTCAAGGTCTTAAAAGAAAGGAAATTTCCAACAAAGAATATCATATACAGAAAATTTACCCCTTACAATTGAAAAATAAATAAGGCATTTCCCAGATAAGCAAAAACTGAGAGAACTCATCCCTGTAAGACCATTCTTATAGCAAATTCTGAAAGGAGTCCCACATTACAACTAAACATCAGGAAAATGTATGGCACTACCACATTCACTAATGTTGTAGATATAATCAGTGCCCCATCAACAAAATGACAACTGTTCATTGTTATCTACAAGCCTTTAATGTAAATGGATTAAATTCCACAACCAAAAGACTTAGTTGGTCTGAATGGATAAAAAAATCAAGACCTCACTATATTTGACCTATCAAAAATTCATTTTATAAATAAAAATACACAAAAAGACTAAAAGGTAAGGGTGATAAAGAGATATACTAGGAAACTGTAAACAAAAATGAGCAGAAATAGCTATATTCATATCAAACATTTAAAATCTAAAACTATAAAAGAAACAAGGATATTATATTATACATATATTAATAAAGTGTTTTGCTTATATGAAATAAATATATTGATAAAGTGATTTATTCAGCAAGAAGATATACCATAAATACATATGTACCTGACACAATCACACCCAGACATATAGATCAGTTCAAAATGAGAGATCTTCTCAATACAAAGGAATAAAACTAAAAGTCAAGAATAGGAAAAACAATAGAACAAATATGAATACAAGGAAATTAAACAAGATGTTACTGAGCAAACAATGGATCCTTGAATAAATTTAAAAGGACATAAAATATAATTAAATAAATGAAAATAAAAGCACAGCATATGAAAACCTGTGAGATATAGATTCCAAGATGAGTTAACAGGGAAAAGACATGCTACTTTTGATCAGGGAAATACAGTAGAAGAAAAGAGGAGGAAGTACAAGTCCAGGGGGACTTAGAGAAGTTTACAGTAGAAATTCTTTTCATTTAAATATTTATTTATTTACTTGAATTGTAAAGTTATAGAGAGGCAGAGGCAGAGAAAGGGAGAGAGCGAGTGAGCCGTCTTCCATTTGCTGGTTCGCTCCCCAAATGGCCTCAATGACTGGAGCTCTGAAAACAGGAGCCTGGAGACTCCTCCAGGTCTCCCACATAGGTGCAGGGGCCTGAGGACTTGGGCCATCTTCTGCTGCCTTTTCAGCAGAGAGATAGAGCAGAAGTGGAGCAGCTGGGATGTGAACTGGCACCTTTATGGACAGCTGGCACCATAGGCATGGCTTTAACTGCCACACCACAGTGCCACCTCCTGCAGTAGAAACTGTACAAAAGGAAGAGGGACTCTGTGGAACAGCATGTAAGGTGCATATGTGTAGCAGTGAGTAGGGACACCACACGTGACTCCCGCTACTGGGCTTTGGAAGAGATGCCAGCATCTGAAATGAGGGTGTCTGACAGAATGTGGAGAAAAGGTGCCATGTTGACACCAGGACCATGATGTTGTGGTGCATATAACTTTGTAATTAAGTTTTGTTCCATATAAATTTTAGAATTAACTTCTTATATTTTGAAAAGAATACCATTGAAATTTCAATGGAAATTGAACCAGATATGTAGATTGCTTTGGGTTATGCATATATTAATAGTATTATTTCTCCAATCCATGAACCTGGGATGTCTCTTTATGTGCAGATGCCTTTCACAGTTTTCATTGTAGAGATCTTTCCCCTCCTTGATAACTTCTTTCCTTAAGTGTTTTACTTTTTTTAGGTGTTATTATAACTCTTTTCTTTTGCCCTCATCAACAATCCAATCACTTGTTCTTCCCCTTTTTATAATGTGACTGCACCATGTACTTTTTGATATTTCTACTTTGATTTTCTCTTCATCTTGTCTCTCATAAACATGATATCTATATCTTAGTCATCCACTGATTTTCAGTATTTTGATTATATTTTGATTATCAATACAATAAGAGGAAGGGTTTCAAAACTGTCTTATATATTGTGTTATTCAAAGATATCCAGAGAAATATAACCAGTGAGATACACACACACACACACACACACACACACACACACTCACGCTCCTACAGAAAGAGAGAGAATGTGTGTGTGGGATGGAGATTATTAAAATTTTGCATACATGATTATGGAGGCTAGGAATTCCCCATCCTAATGTCTACAACATTATAACATAGGAGAGCTGGTGGTGTAATTTAGTCCAACACCAAAGATCTGATAAATGGAGTATCTGATGATTAAATCTCAATACTAATGCCAGGAGAAATAAGAGGGTCTCTTCCAATTCAAGTAAGCAAGCAGGAAGTGAAAGAGGGTAATTCCTTCTATCCTCAACAATTTGTTCTATTCAGTCTTTCAGTAAAATGGATGTTGCCCATATACATTGAGAAAAAAAAATCTAGTTTGAGTTCATCAGTTCAAATAGTAATCTCACCCAAGAACACACTCATAGACATACCCATAGTTAATGTTTAACCCAGAAACTCCACAGTCATTTAAATGATATGTAATCTTAATGTACATCCATGCTGAGAGTTTTGCTGTTCTTCTGATGTATTTCTTATTGCTGCTATTTTATGTAAAATATTATTGCCTCAACATCATATACTTAATTTCATTTTGAATGATGGATAAAGGAGCAACCTTCCAATTTATCCTTCAATATGGCATGTCCGCTTCCCAATGTCTGAAGAGCTTTGTGAAAATTGTCTGCTACTTACTGGGAAAAGAGATGAAAACTATTAGAAGTAAATTTCAATTATTTTCTTATCATCTATCTGATACTGAGATATAATTCCAGATCCCAAAAGTTGTTGAAATGCAGAAGAACTTTAAAACATAACACATGGGGCTGATGCTCCAGAACAGTAGGTTAATCCTCCACCTGTGGCACTGGCATCCCATATGGGAGTCAATTCTAGTCCAAGCTGCTTCTCTTGTGATCCAGCTCTCTATTATGGCCTGGGATAGCAGTAGAAGATGGCCCAAGCACTTGGAGCCCTGCAACCATGTAGGAGACCAGGAAGAGGCTCTTGGCTTTGGATCAGTGCAGCTCTGGCTGTTGCAGCCATTTGGGGAGTGAAGCAGCGGTTGGAAGACCTTTTCCCTGTCTCTTGCTCTCCGTCTATCTAACTCTACCTCTCAAGTAAATAAATAAAAATCTTTAAAAAAGCAAAAAAATTATACAAAGATGATCATATTGTTGGCCAACCCCATATTAGACTTTCTGGCTTTATTACCTGGCTCTGTCCTGACTCAAACTTCCTGTTAATGCAAACCTTGGGAGGGAGAAGAACTGGCTGAAGTAATTTGGCTCCTGGCACCCATGAAGTACACTTGATTGCATTCCTGGTTTCCCCCGTCATCCTCAGCTGGGGATTTGTTGTGTGTATCTGGGGACTAAACCACAGATGGGAGCTCAATCTCTCTCTATCTGTCACTCTCTGTACGGCTTCTATATTTTCTCTGTCTCTCCGATTCTCTAATAAATAGGTGAATTAATAAAAAATTACACATAATATCATCACTTCAGCATACTGTTATCTGGATATAACTTCATCCATATTTTCCTTAAAATTATGACTTATTTAATAACACAATCTTAATATAGTTTTAAACTAATCATAAGATTGTATATAAAATTCAGAATATGAAATAAGGGTTGTGTTTATTGCTGTTGTTTTATATTTATTAAAAGTAATTGATTTTTGATTAAATACATTGTTGTAATTAGTTACATTAAAGTAGATAACATTTAATTGAGATGATTTCCTCTTGAAGTTCCAGTGCAAGACAATGATTTGGAGTATTTTTATAATTTAGTGTTTTATACTACAAAAATAACATTATCTATGTTCTTTAATCTATTATTATTGAAAATACTTATTTCCACAAGACAAGCTCAACCTTTGGGCTCAAAATCATAAAATTATTTCAAAGATATTGTACCATGCCTGACATTTCATTAGTGTACGTACTGATGGTATTACTGATAGCATGTCTAGTCCAAACCAAACAAATTATTAGGAAATATGGAAGAGTGACTGTAAGACATGAGTGAAATAATAGGTGGTGCTGGGGTGTAAAGAGTTATTTATTTTAGATTGCTGGGATTTTCTGACTAAATGGTTAATTTTCCTAATGGTGATATTGTGACCCCTCCCCTCCAAGAGTCAGTTCATGATAGGGGTCTCATATTCAAACTAGTGGGAAAATTCAGGATGTTAGTGTTATATGTGTGTAGATGTGTTTTTACTTACACACTTATCATTGCCTTCACCCAGTATTTTGGTAAAATTGGTATTTTAATAAATGAGTAGGTACAGGGAGAGGTAGAGAATGAAAGGAAGCATTACAGATGCAGAAGTAACTTTTTTGGGATGGGACTTTAGGAACACTAAAGACAACATACAATAAAGTATCTGTTCTTTTACTCTATGTTTTTCTAATATATTGTTTCTAAGTCAATGCTTGTCACTATTTCTACTCTGTGTTTTTTCTGTTCTTCCTCTGTCATTCTAGAAAACTTCACTAGCCTTGTCTATAGTGGATGTTATATTTAGCTGCTATAACTTTGCCACTGTGGAGAAAACATATTTTGGAAACAAGCACATTTGAGTGAGTTTTCCAGTTCAGTCTTCTGTTAGTTCTGTTACACTGAGCATGCTATATACCTAATTTGACTATGTTTTCACACCTCAAGACTGAAATTAGTAAAATTGTAGGTCTCAAAGTAGTTTTCTGGATATTACAAGCCTATATGACATTTATTTGGCAAGCTGCTATCATTTCTTAAAAATAAAATGTTTTGGGGCCGGCACTGTGGCTCAGTGGGTAAAGTCGCCGCCTGCAGTGCTGGCATCCCATATAGGCACTGTTTTGAGACCCGGCTGCTCCACTTCTGATCCAGCTCTCTACTATGGCCTGGAAAGCAGTGGAAGATGGCCCAAGAGTTTAGGCCCCTGCATCCACAGGGGAAACCCAGAAGAAGCTCCTGGCTCCTGGCTTCAGATCTGCCCAGCTCTGAACGTTGCATCCAACTGGGGAGTGAACCAGCACATAGAAGATCTCCCTCTCTCTCTCTGACTCTCTCTCTGTGTAACTCTGACTTTCATATAAATAAATAAATCTTTTTTTAAAAAATAAAATGTTTATCACAAGTAACTTTCAAAGTAACATGATGAAATTGATACTGTCTCATTTTTCAGGTGTAGTCCCTGAGGCTCAGAGGAGTCTAAGGCATTTTCAAAGCTACCCACTGAATGGAGAGAATATCCAGAGGGAAGACAGACTATGAGGATTATCTACTTAGAGGTTAGCAATGGCTGCCATTCTTGCAAAAAATATCCACCAAATAATTTTTAATGAGAGCAGATGCCTATAGCCACTGTATAAGGAGGATTTAATAAAGAGGATCTATGTTAACATTAGCCACGAAGAAAGTAATAGCATTTAATTTCTTTTCTGTTTCCAAATGTGATATTTTATCTCTGATGGAAATTTTGAAACTACTCAGCAGTAGATAAATTTCACTTCCTTTTTTTTTTTTTTTTTTTGACAGGCAGAGTGGACAGTGAGAGGGAGAGACAGAGAGAAAGGTCTTCCTTTGCCGTTGGTTCACCCTCCAATGGCCGCCGCGGCCGGCACACCGCGCTGATCCGATGGCAGGATCCAGGTGCTTATCCTGGTCTCTCATGGGGTGCAGGGCCCAAGCACTTGGCCCATCCTCCACTGCACTCCCTGGCCACAGCAGAGAGCTGGCCTGGAAGACGGGCAACCGGGACAGAATCCGGCGCCCCGACCGGGACTAGAACCCGGTGTGCCGGCACCGCTTTCCAGGCACATTTTTAGGGAGCTGGATCAGAAATGGAACAGCTGGGGATAAAACTGGTACTCCTAAGGAATACCAGCACCATAGGTGGTGCCGCACAGCCAGCCTTCAACTTTATATTGAAAAGGTTTTTAATACTAGAATAGAAGGCTGGCACCGCAGCTCAATAGGCTAATCCTCCGCCTTGCGGCGCCAGCACACCGGGTTCTGGTCCCAGTCGGGGTGCCGGATTCTGACCCGGTTGCCCCTCTTCCATGCCAGCTCTCTGCTGTGGCATTGAGTGCAGTGGAGGATGGCCCAAGTGCTTGGGTCTTGCACCCCATGGAAGACCAGGATAAGCACCTGGCTCCTGGCTTCGGATAAGCGTGGTGCACCGGCCGCGGCGGCCATTGGAGGGTGAACCAGCGGCAAAGGAAGACCTTTCTCTCTCTCTCTCTCTCTCACTGTCCACTCTGCCTGTCAAAAAAAAAAGTAGAATAGAATGATGATCAAATAAATAAAATGTGGTTTATATTCACAATGGAATACTACTCTGTCATAAAAAAGATTTAAATCCTGTCTTTTGAAATAAAATGTATGTTACTGCTGACCATTTGCTTAGTGAAATAAGAGAGTCCCCAAAAGATAAATATCATATGCTTTCTCTGATATGTATCACTTGATATAGTATACAAAAAAATTAAGAATGAAACTGGCATCTTATTATTTCATTATTATTTTTAACCCTTGTCTATACTCCTGTGAAAGCGTATTTTTACTTGTTGAACATTAAGGTTAGTGGTGCATTAAACCTGTGGTAATAAAGTACATTTAAATTATGTTATGTAAAAATTAAAGGAAGAAAAAAATAAAGGAAGGAAGGAAGGGAGATTGAGCGATGGAGCAAGGAAAGTGTAGCTATCATTTTAGAAGTGTATATATGAAATACATAAAATTTGTTTTCTTTATATTATAAATTTTAACATAAAATGCAAAAAAACACTAAAATCAATCAGAAAGGGTAATTTAACAACCTTGAATATAAAGACCAGAAACATTTTACTACAAACATATGATTTTGTATTTTGTTCCTTCTTGATACAACTAAATGAGCATTTTGAATTTAAACTGTAAGAAAAAAAATCAAGTTACTTTCAAGAGAAAATATTCTATATATTTGAGCACAAGGAGCAAACTGGTTTGACAAACTTTCTTCACAAAAATAAATACTTCTTAACATGATGTTAACAATTTACAATTTCATGGAATTAAATTGAGTTTCCACAGATGAAACTCAGAGGTGACTATGCAACACATTTATTAGGGAGTGCTCTTGGGCTCATTATCTGTGATTGGAAAAGAAGGGTGCAAGATTGAGCTGGGAGAAGTTGGGCTGTAATGTAGTCTCAGCAAAAAAGCAAATTCCTTAGGGAATCCTGGAATCACCCTGCTTCAGACAGCGACCAGACATTGATACACCTGTAACAACTGATAATTTCATGCCCATTGCCCTCCCAGTGAAGTGGAGCCACAGAACCAAGCAATCTCCTCATTCAAATAAATTAAAAAGATGATAGGTAAGAGATCTCTAGCGGCAAGCACCCCAGCAGTATGAAAAGCAAGATTCTGATAGTGAAGGGCAACACAGCACAACAACCAGTGCTGTGTTTTTCCATATAAAGTTCCTATTTTTTCGTGGTAACTGCAAAATAGATGGCATGTTATTAACCACAAAGTAAATTAATAGTGGGAAATCAACATTTAATTAAATGTAGAATTAGCTCATATAAAAATAACAAAAGTATAATGCAAATATATCTGTTCACACTTTAATATATGTAGACTTTAACATATGACACCTCTAATATATGTAGGAATTACTGAAAGTATTATGATGCTAAAAAATAGAATAGCACGCCAAAAATCATCCTAATACATTTCTGAGAAGGTTATTAGGGTGCCTCAAATCTCTTACTAGACTCAGCATCATCTCTAACTAATATATGCATTGAAAAATTTATAACAGCACTTAGTATAAATTAATTAAGCAGTAAGATAGCACATAGAAATTTCTCTATTTCCCTTTATGTACTAACTTTATCTTTTTCCACTTTTATGTGCATTTTTGTATTAAAACTTCAAACAGGCTCCTGCTGAGAAATGAATGTACACACAGCAGTGGATCATGTTTTTGACAAGCCTAATGCTTGGTGACCCATGCACAATGTACTTACCTGCCTCTTTTTTGTCAACATCTTGACAAGGTTATCATGCATTAAAAGGAAACATTCAGACTCTAACACCCTAATGCTCACTTTTCTTGAAGAAAGTGTGCAAAAGGGTATAATTTTAACACATCACCATCATTTCTGACTACATAGTAGGCAGTTTTGTTCATTGTAAGTGAACTTCTCGCATGGAAATACATCAATCAGAAAGTAAAGTGTTCCAAGTAATAGCCAACTACAACTTTGAAATATCCATTGGTTGACCTCCAAGTATCATTGTGGTGTTAAACTAAACCAGGTGTTTTCAAGCAGGTTTTACAGTGGAACCCTTTCATTAAGTAAAAGCCAAAAATGGAGTTGTTATTTTTGTTTTTTTTTTTTATATATACAGATATATAAGCATGTAGCTGTACACACACACACACACACAAATATGAGCTACAGTAGAATTATAGTTTTTCAATACTTTGTATTGTACCATGAATATTTGAAATGGTAAATATTTACACCACTAAGAGCAAGGTTCTGTTTTTAATTTCAGTGTATTGACAACATGACTGCAACACAGGGACTTATCTAAATGCCTGGTAGAACTGCAAGCCAGAAAGTTTCAAGGATTTTACTTTTGACTGGACTTCTTTGCTTCTAATGGCAACAGAACTACTAATGTTTACAGTTGCCCATGGACATCAGGTAGCAATATCACCAGCATTTTCTTATTTTGTTGTAATAACACCATCATAACCGCAATTTTAAAGCAGATAAAACTGAAGCTGGAGCTTAGACTCTTTCCCTAAGATATTACAACTAGACAAATAGATCATTAGAAGTTAACTTCAAAATCTATTCTGTTGTTTGTGACTCACATCATGCTTTGTGTTTTCCATTCCTTTAATACTATAGCATTGTGAAGAAAACCTTCTGGAGCAAAATGATGCAAAGTCCTATAGTGCCATTTGCTTTTTTATGCTTACATATGTCATCAAGATATATACTACATGTGAGTAGACATGTGAAGAGATATAACATTAAATACATGTGCTTTAAGCACAGTACCTGTTTACTGAAAATATTTCCATTTCCAATTTGTATATGAAATTGGCCTCAATAACTTGAGATGATAATGAGCTGATTTAAATTGATACTCGAATAAACTTTGTGGTCTCATTCTGCCATGGCACACATAGGATAACGCATTGTAAAGGGTGCAGAGCACTTTATCGGGTCCTCAGCTGCAACTCACACGAAAGTTCTCTCTACTTGTTGCAAATGAATTGTTGATTCTTCATGTTAATGAATTAAAGTACTCCTTTCCTGATTTTAAATATTCTGTTCAGATGACATCCCAATTAAGGCAGTAAAACAAGGACTTAGAGGAATAAGAGAATAGAAGTTTATTTCACCAAGCTTTTTAAGTCTTAAGGTCAGATTTCCTTAAGTATGTTTGGATTCTTTGTGGATAATTTTCATGATTACTAAGAAACACACACAAGTGATCCCTCCAGCATGGTGGTATTTACAATGTGTGACCTGGCTGTTAGAGGTTAGAGTAGCAGTTAAAGGTAAACTGGAGAGATATTGAACTGTTTTTATTCTCCACACTTGCACATTGAAAATGCAAATACTACCTTGTGGAGAATACACAGAAAACTAATTTTTTTTTTTTTTTTTTTTTTTTTTTTTTGACAGGCAGAGTGGACAGTGAGAGAGAGAGACAGAGAGAAAGGTCTTCCTTTGCCGTTGGTTCACCCTCCAATGGCCGCCGCTGCAGCCGGCGCACCGCGCTGATCCTGGCAGGAGCCAGGAGCCAGGTGCTTTTTCCTGGTCTCCCATGGGGTGCAGGGCCCAAGCACCTGGGCCATCCTCCACTGCACTCCCTGGCCATAGCAGAGAGCTGGCCTGGAAGAGGGGCAACCGGGACAGAATCCGGCGCCCCAACCGGGACTAGAACCCGGTGTGCCGGCGCCGCAAGGTGGAGGATTAGCCTATTGAGCCACGGCGCCGGCTCAGAAAACTAATTTAAAGGTATTTAAACTATCCCCTTTGGCAGTCTAGCAGTTGGTGAGTACCAAGTGCACATAATCATATTCTTTGTCACTTAAATTTAATCAGAAAAATATAGACTTTTCTGTGACTAAGCAGATAAATATTGAACAGACAAGATCTAACATATAAGGAGAAATATTGTATGTTATCTGCTTACCTGTAACTCATCTTGCATGCTGTCCCAAAGTAATCTTTCCAAAATGCCAATATCATCAGTTTATACTATAATTAATACTCTTTAATTATTCAATATAACACAGTTTGCCAATTAAACCAGTCTCATTTGTCTACTCAAATGTTTTTTCAGTCAATGTTTGCTATAATGTCATGAGAAGGATTTTTTGGCTAAAGATGGGATAAACGGAAGAAAGTGTGCCATTTTTGTTTTGTATCTGTAACACAGTATGGAGTAGGATCCCTCAACTCCATTTACAAGTATGTAAAAGTTGACCAAAAAAAAAAAAAAAAAGTTGACCGACACCTTTGTGTCAATGCTATAATTGGATTCTCTTCCTCTTCTCACTATCCCATAGCTGTGAATGTACTCTCTCTTTTCTGACAGAGCTTCTGCTCAGATTAGTCACTGTTTTAAATGGTCATTCCCTGGATAATAGAGCCAACCAGTCTCTTTGTATTGTGAAAATTAAAACTAAATCTCTTGTACCTGGATGTGTTACTGCTTCCATTATTCTTCTGTTAACCATAGTGTATAATTTACTTCATTTGTACACTCATACATCTATTATTTTAGTCAACAAATAAAGCATCATAAACATAATATTCAAAATTATTCAAGGATCTGTATGTGTGACTATGAATAGTACAGAAATGTTATCTGTTTGCATGAATATTTTCATCCAGTGTTGAGCATCTTAAGGCCTCTGTCATTTAACTATTTGGCAGTAATTTGTTAATGTGTGTTTCCCATTTGAACTATTTGAAGAGCAGTTAGTAAATAAAAGTATTTACTTCTATTCCTAGAATTTATCACAGTTTTTGACATAATGTAGCTGTGTAAACATTTTAAAATGGTTTCAAACTGATTTAATAACCCATTGGCACAGTAGCTCATCAGAGAATCATTGTTTTACCTGTGCTTATAACTAAATAGATCTTCATAGATTAGTTTGCAATTCGGTATGGAAGTATATCCTTAATCTTCCAGCTCATTTCTTATTTTCAAGCACAAAATGGAGAAGTTAGGCAAATAATATTGATTTACACATATGTGTTGGTGCTCCTAAATTTTCTTTCACAGAATTATGCAGTGGCTTGAACAATTTACTGTTTTGTCTCCCACCACCATTGTCTGCAAAGGAGATCAACAAAATTCACAACTCTCCCCACACCTTCTCTCTCTTTGCAGCACACCTTAAAATATATTATTTGATCTATAACAAAAGTAAGAGCCTTTAAAACATGTTGAGTGGAAATACCACTATATTAGATAAAAGCTGAATACAAATATCTCTTTCCCATTTATTACATTTAGATTTTTTAAAGTACTACATGATTCCACAAAATACAAATAGTACTGGAAAAACTTAATAAAGTTATCAAAAACTGTTGACTAACATTAGTAAATAAAGAGATATTGGTTTATACTTTCTTATAATTTACAAGTTCAACATTTAAAATACATCAGCTCTACCAAAACAGCATTTTTGCAAAATAGACATACGCTTTAATATGTTTTACTTATTTCTTTCACCATAATTACTTAATTTGTTAGGAAAAGAGCACTGGAATACAACTTTCTAAGGGATGAAGACAGGGAAGTTTGGATACTGTGTTCAAGCTGTGGACCTTTTTTCACCTATTGAAAATATGATATATAATTTTAATACCAGGTAGTTAGATAGATACATACATATATTGCTAAATAGATAGATATTTGTATAGTTTTAGATATTGGGAATAGGATTAAATATAGAAATTGGTGTAGATATAGTTGTAGATACTGATAAATCTTGGGATACAGTCTATATAGAAATATACAGGTACAAACTACAAACGCAAAATGTTAACAAGCCCCTTCCATTGCACAGAAAATCTCCTTGATATGTTTGTGCACTTTTTATCTCTCTTTTTTTATGTGTTTTATATTTTATTTGGGATACATAATTTCACATAATTTATATATACAGATTTAGGAGCATGGTAACATTTTTCCACCCTACCCTCCCTCCTGCCCATGCTTCCACCATTCCTCCTCCTTTCCTTCTTACTTTTTACAACGATCTACTTTCAGTTTACTTTATACTCATAAGATTAACCCTACACTAAGTAAAGAGTTCAACAAATGGTAAGAAAAAATACTGTTCCTCAACAATAGAGACAAGGGATATAACCAATCATGAAATCCAAAACATGAATTTCACTTCTATATATTACATTTTTGGTGTGCACTACTTATTTCAGGAAACTTCTGGCATGTACTACAACAGATTGGTTCAATTTACAAATTTGCTGACTATATGGGTCATCTCAAAAATATATTTATATATTATATTATTAAATACATCATAGAAATATTTTAGAAAACACTTTGCATGGTTTATACATTATATTGTCATGAATTATACACATGAGTGTTGAATTTTATGAAGCCTGGTATAAATTTTAACATAAATTTTATAAGGTCTTATTCTCCTTCAGCAACTGGATATGAGACAAGAATTTTAATCCTTTTGAGTCTCATTCCCTTGTGTCAGAAATAGTGGTTTTCAGTAGGATGATCCCTAATATCTTTCTAGTTAAAAGCATAAAAAAGTTTACTTTCACACTAATATAATTGGCTAAATTTAAATGTGACTTTTGATAGTTGTGAGAAAAAACAACTTTTATGCTAATAATTTTTGCTTCTCAGATTTTTTTTTGTGAATTCAAAATAAAAAGACTGCTCTGTTCTCAATCTTTCCCTCTGAGACAGTAATAGTAGGCTGTCCCTTGGCCCCATCAAGTCCACCTGTGTATTATCTGCTCTTGAATTTGCATTGACATGTCTCCAAAATATATGGATTTCATCCTTTAGGCTTCTTTCTTCATCCTGAAACTATAGTTACTACACATTTACCAATATTCTTACATTGATAACAACATCCAGATATGAATGATCATTTAGATTATTAATTTATAAGGCTTCTTATTCACACTTTAGATAAGTTTACTTAAGTTCTCTAAATCTTGACAGGTGTTTCTGACACTTCTTTTCTTTCACTGAAGCCTAACTTCAGCTGAGAATAAACTGCTCTTCTACAAGCTGAGACAGCAAGGAACAGAGCTGAATTATTTTAGCTCTTCGTTATCACTCTCAGATTGCTCAATGGCAGTATGTGCTTAGATCTCTCTCTAAATCTATGGTATCATTCATCCTCCCCTCAGCCTTATTGTCAATTGTCACTCGGGTTTTTTCTCCAGTTATTTGAAAGATTATTCCCAACTCAGTCCCATTCTTGCTGACAAAGTGACTTTTGTTGGGATTTTGCGTCTAGAAGCCTATGTTTGTCATCAGTGGCATCATTTTTTGCTTCACTCAGTTATTGTAAAATTATTCACAAGTCCCCATCTGGAATGTATCCTCACTCAGAAATATCCAAAGCTAAATTCTTGAATTGCAGTGCTCTTCATTCTGACCACAGATAGATATCTATGTGATCATCAAGCATACTACCATTCCCTTTTGCCTTTTATGGTATTGGTCTATTTTCTCTATATACTCTTCTTCCATTTCTCCAACAATTGCTCTTTGTTCAAGGAAGACTTTTGTATCATCTTTAGGCCATTCAGGCTTTACTTTTCTCTCCACTTTCTATTTTCTACTCTTCAATTGTTTATTTCTTGCAGCAGTTAAATATTCAGGAGTCTCTTCCAAAAGATCAAAACAAGTAAAAATAGTTGCTTTTCTTAGCTTACTCCAGCTGGCTCCCTTCTTCTCTTCATTTTCAGTTTCCTGGAGAAGAACAACTGTCTATGTTTCCCTTTTCACCTCTCAGTCTTCAATTGACAGACATCCTTCCACAGCCCCTCACTAAGTTTAATTCTGTTAAGTCACCATTCATATTTTGCCTATAAATCAAGTCTTTCCCTTTGTTTAATTGGCGTGATTAATCACCTCTTAATGTATATTTTGTATCTATTTTTTGAATACATAATTCTTGCTCACACCTGCTTAGGTAATTTTGATAGAATTTCCTACATGCCATTATTATATGAAACTTAACTATTCCAGAACTTCTTTTGTCTGCATTTTCCTTCTTCTCTTCGTGCTTTTCTGCTTACAACTTGGCATCTCAATATGAGCAAAAGGCAGTCCTTCCAATGATCTACATGGTTGCCACAAACACTGTCATCAGATCTACCCTTCTGAAATAAAAAGTTTATTCCAACCACTGCTGCTCTCAGCTGTCCCACTTTCCAGGAAGTGCCTTAAGAGCAGAGAGCCAAGAAGAAGCCAACATCCTATGACTGGATGCTGGAATAGAGCATAGCATTTCCTCATCGTGGAAAAGCAGCTCTGAAAGGCTGTCTTATCTTTATACTTCCCCTTCCAAAGTTTTCCTGTGTCTCATCTTACGTTTTAGGCTTTCCATTACAGATTTTTTTTTCTTTTGAGTTTGACAAATTGTATTTATTGTAATACTGATAGACATACTTCTTTCTTTTCTTATTCTTTGTTTTTGATTTTATAAGAGAAAATATATGGTATTTGTCTATCTTTGTCCATCTTATTTTACTCAAAGTGAAAACCTCCATCTATACATATATATATATATGAATCATATAAATATATAATGCAATATACATATTGAATTGCCTTTACCCATTCATCTGATAATGGATCTTGATTGATTCCATGTGTTGGTTGTTGTAAACAGTGCTGCTGTAAACATGGTGATGTAAGTATCTCTTTGACATTCATGTTTTTTGAGTATATTCTCAAAAGTAAGATTGCTGGGACATAGGGTAATTCTAGTTCTAGTTTTTCACACTGTTGGTGAGATTGTTAATTAGTATAGCTGCTGTGAAAAAAGTATGCAGAGTTTTTAAAAACTAAAGATAAATGTTTTTAAATTTTATTTATGTTATACAAGTTTCATGTATTTCATGTGTGCATTTTTTGGAATATAGTGATAATTTTCACTCTATTCTCCCTTCTGCCCAGGCTATAACTTTTCTTCCACCAATGATTCTAACCTAAAAATCCTTAATCCAACAATATTTCTTGTACTAAAGGTCAACAAACCTTAGAACTGGGCGCATAATGTAGTCATAAGAATAAAAGCCCACCCATTGCTCACTTACAGATTGAGTTAACACTGAGAAAAGATGCCTCCTGTCTCCAGTTTTGATAGAGTGCTACCGGAATTCTATCCAGGGAAGAAATGCAGGCCAAAAGTTTGAAGTGTTCTACAGTTCAGAGGGAGCAAGGACTTTCTTGCAATAGAAATAGAGAACTAAGGGTTCTTCTAAAAGGCATTATTAAAAATAATGGAGATCATGGTAGTTCTGAGATAAAAACAAAATTGCAGAGCAACTGTAACTTTAATAATGTATTCAAGGAAAAGACACTCAAGAAGAACCTTTGAGGGGAGCATTTGTTGCAGTCTTTAAGACCCTGCTTGAGATGCTCACATCCATGTAGGCACTCTTGGATTCAAGTACAGGCTTCAGTTCCAATTCCAGTTTCTTGCTAATGAGCACCATGGGAAGAATGAGGGTATGGATCAGGTAGTTGAGTCTGTACCACCAAAGTGGGACACCCAGATACAGTTATGGGCACCTTCCTCTGGACATTGAAGAGACTTGGAGAGTGTACCAGCAGGTAGAAGGCCTCTCTCTCTCTCTCTCTCCTTCTCTCTGTTTCCCACACATATACACACTTTCTCTCTCTATTTTCTCCTTTCACTCTTTCTCATTGCCTTTTAAATAAATGTTATTTTTTAAACAGGGCCCTCTTTGAATCAAAGCAAAATCTGGGATTTAGGAAATCTGTACATGTGTGGTAGGCTAGACCAATTTGGGTTTAATTAGCACAGAGATGGAGCAGATCTTAAAGTATTCCCCAGATGACAGATCAACCAATACAGGGAGAGAGCGTCACTGATGCAAGTGAAATCCAAATTGTAATAGGTCATTGAGTTAACACCACCTTGCAGACATAAATCTGTCTTCTAAATCTCTGATTGAAAGGAACAGCACTGGAAGTTGGCCTAATCCCCACATTCCTTGGCCTATGAAGTAAGAGAAATGCCTAGTGAGAGAATCTGAAACTTCTCTTTTCTCGTTACTTGGCAAAGGTAGTGTATCAAGGGGAAATGGCAAACTAAACCACCATAACAACATAAAAAATGTAGGGGTTCTGGTCCCCATTATATTTTCCTTTTAACTCATCAGTTTGACCACTACACAAGCTAGACATGTTATGGAGTATATCTATAAACTATCATAAAGTCAATCAAGTAATAGTTCACATAGCAACTACTTGACCAGTATCTTTGATATGTCAGTTTAACTTTAACATAGTCACAGGGACATGATGTATATCCATTAATATGGTGAATGTATATTCTTTTTGACACCCATATGAAATGTGAATCAAAATAGGATAAAAGATACATCAATGTGTCCATCAGTGACCATGAACTCATTTAGATATTTTATGCCAATGAATTAGTAGACAAGAAGAAAAATAAATCACCTACGTAAGAGCAACTTATTGTAATTAGGAAGAGAAGGTAAAGCTACTGTTACACTGTGGGAAACTGAGTAATATGATTGAATCCCAGGTGGTCTCTTTGCATTAACTTCTCCAATTTATAATAAATGATTAAGACCAGGAGTTATGTTTTGTGAAAAGTGGAACGTTGGACTCAGACTCTTCAGGAAAAAGCTTATGGATCACCCTATCATGTATGCACCAGTCCAATAGTAGTGCTGACAGACACTGAGGGTAGTTTAGAGTGGATGACAGACAACAGTGTTGCTGTAATTGTGTTGAAGCCTGGGCAGAAGCATGGGCTCAAGTTCATCTCACTAAGATTCTTTGAGTTTTGCTATGGCACAAAATGTTAAACAGATTACTGAAGGAGATATATTTAGAATGTATATGAAGATAAAGGATATAAGCAATGCAAGATCTGTTATATTGGGCTGCACAGCTCATATTTACTCCTCAGGATGGAAGGCTTTATTTTTCGGTTTCTGTGACAATTTTTATCTATTTCCCTATGCCAGACTTCTTCAGAAAGTGCCTCATATAAAGAGAGTTTCTTCAACCAAAGACAAATCCCTCTCTAAGTGCATTTAGCAGCCAATAGCTGGTTGATGAGAGGGTATAAAATGAGGTGATTTTTCTACAACTGGGAACTACTGTAAGGCCCATCTTAGGTTTACAGCTTCCCATGAAGTTAGCTGAACCCATTTAGCTACTACATCACAATTCAATTTCTGTTAACTCTGATTTTATTACTTAACATATATAGATATTTATAATGAGAATACTTCTTGATAAACAGTTATCTCTTATTTCCATCTTACTGACTGTTCTAGGATCTCAATAAAGGACTTGCACCAGGTCATACTCCCTTTACTATCCAATCTATGTTTCTCCCACCCATTGAATTTGCTCCAACTTACTGTGATTCCTCTGTGCTTTCCTAGAAACGGGACAGTGACAGTCAAACATACTCTTTGTTAAAGCCTTTCTCATTTGAGAGAATGCTCCTTTGCAACACAGTACTCTCAAATTTCAGGTGGTTTGCTCAAATGATAAAATTCTCAATTAAGTGTTTATTGACACACACACACACACACACACACAGTCTCACACCCTAAACAGGCAGCCCTAATTTCCTTTCATTTTCTCTCCCTCCTTTATTTTCATATTTACCAAATTTTAATTAACAGTGCATTTTACATATGTATTGTATTTATTTTCAACTTTTATCTCTACTTAAAACATGTACACTCACTGAGGAAAGGGTATTTGGCTGCTTTTTTCATCATACTACTATATTTTAAGCACATACAAATGTTTCTAGGCATTTATTAAATACCCAATAAATACTCACAAAAGCATTAAAAATGTCTGACTTGAATATATTAATATATGAATATTCCTCAAATTGTCCAAATTTTCAATCATGATTAACTCTTCAAATGTGCCTTTACCTTCACACTTCTTTTTTTTTTTAATAAAGATTTATTTGTTTATTTGACAGTCAGAGCTACACAGTGAGAGGAGAGCCAGAGAGAGAGAGAGATCCTCCATCCACTGGTTCACTCCCCAACTGGCTGCAATGGCTGGAGCTGTGCCGACCGGAAGCCAGGAGCCAGGAGCTTCCTCTGGGTCTCCCATGAGGGTTCAGGGGCCCAAGGACTTGGGCCATCTTTTAATGTCTTCCCAGACCATAGCAGAGAACTGGGAGGAAGTGGAGCAGCCTGGACTCAAACTGGTGCCCACATGGGATGTTGGCACCGCAGGCAGTGGCTCTACCCACTATGCTACAGCACTGGCCCTATCTTCACATTTCTAACACATTAACAATGTACTCTTCTATAGCAAGCAGGTAGCTAATTTAGGAGGATATTTATTTATATCATTAATCTTTCCAAATTGTCACCAAATTGCCTCCAAATTCATATTTATTTCCTCAACATTGGTTCTCATTGTTTATGGATTAAATACATTCTACATGTTCACCTTGATCTCAGATTCAAACTTTTTCTAATTCTCTCTACACAGAACAAAGGCTTCATCATGCAAGATGACTTTTACTTTTTTCCTGCTTAAAACTCACATCAACCAAAATTTCTTATCTCACTAAGTCATTTGTTTTTCTTCTGAAATCACTGTGCACTCTCATGGTGTATCAGTTAAGTTGTGTTTGGCTGCAAGAATCATAATGGCAGCCAAATGCAGTTTCAAAGCTAGAAATTTAATTATCTTTCATAATGAGAATTTGGATAAAGACAATCCAAGTTTAGTATAGAAATTCAAAAATATCCACAATGACCCAGGTGTTCTTGAGTTTCCTGGTATATCATGCTCAACATGTTAACTTTTTGTTCTTTGCCTTGTTTCTGCATACAAGAACAAGAGGCACTGAAACTCCATGAAAATATACCTAGTGGCAAGAAAAATGAGGGCAGAAATGTAGCCCTTCCCCAATTCTATCAAGAAAAGTAATCTTTCCTAATAGCCAACTGTTTCTCCATTACAACTGTCATCACATATACACATATAGATAAATGAAGATCAGGGTTTCTAAAACATACCTGAGCCTTTCAAGAAACTATCAAAAACTGAGATGAAAATTTATTGTCCAACATGAAGTTCATGACTAAATGCCTTGCTTTAATATTATTAAAACATATGCATGGTTATATTATATTACACAATAATAAGTATATATATATATATAGTTTATATACCCTAGAAAATGTTGTTAAATGCTATTCATGACTCAATCAAATGCTTGAACAAATTTATAGTGAGTAAAGACATATTTTTCAAAACAGTGGTGAATAATAAATTCTTTTGGGATGTGATTTGAGGAACAACTTATTTGTATTCACATAATCCACTGGAGTTCTTTCTCTTGATCTAATTACCAAAATCACTTCAAGATATAGACACATTTTTTTTTGCATTTTAACATTCACTTTATTTTCTCCCCAGAAACCACTTATTTAACAAATACAGACTTCATGCATTTCATAAGTACAACTTTAGGAACACAGTGATTCTTGCCACGGTGCCTACCCCTCCCTACACTCCAAACCCTTTTCTTCCTCCTTTTCCTATTCCAATTTTTATTTTTTACTTTTTTATATTTTCAATTAACTTTATACATATATGATTAACTCTATACTAAGTAAACAGTTTGGCAAATAGTGTGAAAAAAATAAAACTGTTTCTCAGCAGTTAAGACAAGGGTTATTCAAAGTCATTGCATCTCAAATTTCACTTCTATTGATTACCTTTTATGTTATTAGTTATCACAGAGCTGGGAAAACATTTGTCCTTTTGGGAGAGTGGCTTATTTCACTAAATATGCATCCATTTTATTGCAAATGACAGGATTTCATTTGTTTTTACTGCTGTGTAGTATTTCATGGTGTAAATATCCTGAAAGTTCTTTATCCAGTCTTTGGTTGAGAGATATTTGGGTTGATTCCATATCTTAGCTATTGTGACTTCAGATTTAGGCATTAAGGTGAAGCTGGCTTCATAGAGGTTTGGGAGGATTCCCTCCCTTTCAATTGTTTTGAATAGCTTGAAAAGAGTTGGAGTTAGTTCATCTTTAAGTGCTTGGTGGAATTCATCAGGGAAGCCATCCAGTCCTGGACTTTTCTTTGCTGCGAAGGTCTTGGTTACTGATCCAACTTCCATCTTGGTTATTGATCTGTTCAGGGTTTCTATCTTTCTGGCTCAATTTAGGTAGGTTATAGGTGTCCAGGAATCTATCAATTTCTCCTAGGTTTCCCAATTTGTTGTCATATAGCTCTTTGTAGTAACATCCTGATGATTCTTTTTATTTCTCTGGTATTTGTTGTTACATTTCCTTTTTTGTCACTAATTTTATTGTTTTGAGTCTTCTTTTTGTTAAAGCTTTCCACTTCATTTTTAATTGTTCTATTGAATTCTTCAATTTCAATATCTGATTTTGATTTCTCTTTAAAAATTTTTCTCTTTAAAATTTTTTATTCATGCCTTGTATGGATTTCTTTAGTTCATGGATTTGCTTCTGATTATTTCTAAGTAATCTTACAATCAATTTTTTGATTTCTGTTTCTGGCATTTCTTTGATTTCTTCATCTTCACATTCTAGTTTTGAAGTGTTGTGTTCTTTCAGGGTATCATGTTGTCTTACTTATTCTTGTTTCTTGAATTGCTATATTTATTATTAGGCATTTGTGCATTTGTAGAATACTTGTTCTTTTTTATTTTTCTTTCCTATGTGATGGCTTTTATCTTTGGACTATTCCTCTGTGGCTTAGTGGAGTGTCCACTCTTTCAGCTAATATCCAGAAAGTATGCTGGGTGTTACCATGAGCTCTGTTCAGTGCTCCAGGGTAAGGGGAATGTCACATTCAAGTTGGGCATAGTGAGTCTCTTCATTTTCTTTTTTTTTTTAATCAGAGAGGAGGTTTGTTCAGCTCTGTTGGCATAGTCTCATGTCCACATCATCTCCAAGGAGATGAATGCCTGGGTGCTAACCCCAAATGGGTGCAATATTTGTCTGCACTGCCACAAAAACCACACATAAGACCTGTACATTCCTCAGTGTGGACACGAATCCAACAACAATGACATCCATGGATTTCAAACCTTTCTTTGCATCAAGATAAACTTCTTTTAATTCTGCTTTTCATGAACATTTTGAAGTATTCTTACAAATACACAAAATATGAAGAATTTTCTATGTTGAATGTGGTATACATTTCCATGGCATAAATGAAGACAGTTAAGTGATGTTTTGTGGCTTTGAAGCTATGCAAATGAACTAGCTCCTCTTAAATTATCTGACATAATCATATTATTTTTAAATTAGTTAAATCAGAGTTAATAGTAAAAATTAAAGTGGCTGAGTACATCTAATTATCTAAGCACACTAGAGAGTTGACATGGATACTGAAGAAAATTAGTCTTCATTGTGTAAAGGATTCTGTAAGAAGTAGCAGTGTTTAATGGAAGTACAGTTTTTTTAAATACATAAATTAAGATTATTCAACTTACTGTATGTTTGTTTCTCCTATAGATTTTTCTTTCTCTCACTAAGGGAAAATTGAATCATACCAACCTTTATAATTTTAAGAGTTAATATTTAATTGTTTCCTTCATTCGGCATAACATTTTATGTAATATAACCAACATATTTTAAATCCAAGTAAACAATCTATAATTGCTAACAGCATTTCCATATATGCATTTTGATAATACTAAAAATAGTAATAAATCATGAAAGAAAAAAGAGAAAAATGGTTATCATGACTTTCTGTAATGAAAATGCTGTTTTCCCTAGAAAATCCTGTGATGATACATAATAAAACAACAAGCATATCTAACTTCAGATTAAATTTCTCTATTCTCATATTTCATCTTTTGTATACCAGTATATTAACTATGTTGAGGGAATGGCATTGGACAACTCCTAGCACATTATTGGACCTCATAAACTTATGAGGAAATTAGGGAGATGTATAGTAAAATTGCCAAATTTCCTTTGATTGAGTCAAACTATCAAAGCAGGTAAAATAGATAAAAAAAGAGGAACAGAAAGGGACAAAAGAGAGAGAGAAAGAAGAGAATTGTATGTGGGTGGACAAAGAGTGAGTAGAATGGAGGGGAAATAAAGAACTAAAGGGAAAATTTATAGGACATAGATAAATATTGTGTTTTTCACATATTTCACAGGAGAGTATCATAAATTAAATTCTATGAAAAGTTCTGAACTAAGTAGTAGTTTATTTTGTTTACCATAAAAAAAGTTCGCATATTTGAGAAGTGTTTATAGAAACTTTACAGAAAACAACACAAATGTTCATGCAGAATATAGAGCCATTTATTTTGCAGAAAAGAAGTTAAGAAATCAGTTGTATCAGACTTATAAAATCCTTCTCAAATCAATAACAAGTGACTAATAAATCTGAGGATCCTTCAGATCTCAATGCAGACACTGTGAAGCCATAAGAAAATAATTAAGTTGACTAAAGTAAAGCTAACAAAGTTTCTCAATAGCAGAGCAATTTCTAGAAAAAAAAGGTTTTGAAAGGAGAAACAATAAATATGTAGGCAGTAGCACTTTCTGATTCCATCATTACCTAGAGTCACAAGGTTCTAAATATTTAAGAAAGTGTCCCTTCATCACTGTAAGCCTATAAAAATATTGCTGCATCAGGCTATTTTAATTTAATAATAAAATAATTTAGAATAATTCCTTTATTCTAATTTGATGATATTTAATAAGTTTTCAGGTTAAAAATAATATTCTAGCATGTTCTCCTACCAGAAGAAAATGAACTGACCACTCAAAATGATTTACTTGTTCAATCAGGTTGAATTCACTTTAGAATTAAAAAAAAAAAAAACTAATTTATTTCATGTATCTGATCCCTGGTCATAATGTTCCATGTCTACCAGGAGAAAATAATATATTTGTTGTAGGAAAGAAATAACATTTATAACATATGTTATATTCACTTATTTTTTTATAAAAATTAATATCACAAAAACTGAGATGGTATTAGTAGCACACTATTGCAACTGAAAATTTTAAACTCAGAGGACTTAAAACACTAGCTCATAAACATAAAATAAGCAGCAATGCCAAAGCTGGAGCCAAATGTTTTCACCATGAAGAAATGCAAATATTGAGGAAAAAACATGCTAACAATGATATGAGTGTTATACTATGAATCTGTGTATCAAAACATTGCATGCTCTCATTGAAAATGTAAATTTTATAATATAAAATTTAAGAAATCAAATGAAACCATGATCTCTTTTGTTATTTTTCTTGTCAATAAATTTTACTTAAATAAATTGCAAGTTCTCACAAGGGCAGGAAGCATGTAATACATTTGTGCATTTTCTACAGTACTTCATGAAAACTTAAGGCTAAATGGCCAAAACTTTAACTTAAAGTCTGGCTTGCTGTGATTTCAAGAAAGTTAAAAATAATATTAACTAAGATTTTTACATTTAAACACAAACATTCCTTTGGTTAGGTTATAATGCTATTTGTCTTATTTACTTCATTTATAAACTAGTATTTTTATAACTTTAAATGCAATTTGTAGTGTGAAAGAAAAAAGTCACAGATGGTAATTTACAATGAAAGCCATTTATCATTCTGGAGTAATTAAAATTTTGAGGCATTTTCTCATTAGCATTTTCCCTAAATTTAGTTTCCATTGATTTTTCTCTGAGATAATTAAAGAAAATTATTACTAATTTTATGTACTTTTGAATAGTGATCTTTAACCATAGCCTAATTGCTAAATTTTAGCTTTAGTGTTCATCAATTTCACTGTGCTTATCATTATTTTTCCCTCTTGCAATTAGGCTCCGTTGAATATTATCAATTCATCTTAAATCTCAAGAAAAGTTCCTGGGCTAATATCTTAGTTCTCCATCTGATAAGTGAAGATACCTTCTTTTCATTTGAATAGCATCTTAAGAAAACTGACAGTAGTCTAATATTTTGCACTAGTCATGGGTATTTATTATCACCATCCTTTTATCCATGGTGACTCAAAAGTATTATAAAATACCCAAGTTATAATTACATTACAATGCAATCTAGTACTTTTGCACATTTACAATCGGAGTCCACTCTGTGCGGTTGCAAGGCCTTTCCTCCGTGCAGTGGTTATGAAGAAAGCACTGCCAGGATGTCTAATTGATGGAGCAATGATATAATCCTCAGCCATTCTCCCTCATTGCCCTTTAAACTTTGGAATGTGTTCCTTGCCCTATAACTCATTTGGGTCTCACACCCTATTGCCTTCGTACCCCACCCAGTACAGCCACGTGAAAGACCAGTTGCTCAGAACACCTGGAAGTTCCAGGAACTCCCCTTGGCCTGCTGGCCCCTACCCCACCCCCATCCACAACCCTCCTAAAACATAGAAAGGCCCCTGGGGTCAGGGCCTTCTGCCAAGGGTTCCATCATGGGCACACCGGTCACCTACCTCTACGGATTTATTTTCTCTGAATAAATTCAGTCTGGCTGTAAATTTGTACACTGCGTCCTCTTTATTCTGCACCTCTTTTCCTAACATTTTGAGGAGGACCAATCTGCAGCTCTTTTCCTAACACTAATTATGAGTTCGCAGCATTACTATCTATAAAACCATTCCAAATAAATATAATTTTAAATTTTTTAATTCGTGTTTACTAGTCAATCATATGTGAAACTTCAAAATAATTGTAATATAATTATTACTAACAACCATCCTATTAATATGGGAATGTTAAGTCCTGTATTGGATCACAATATATTTAGCATTTAATGAAGTGACATTACCACTTATTTACCTTTCTTAAAATGTTTTTTTTTTTATTCCCCAGAAGAAAAAATTATACCCAAGTACATACAACTCTTGCAAGACCAAATGACCATTTTCTGTTTTTTTCTAAGAGTGATTATTGCCTCACTTGCCTTGTAGCTTGTAATATCAAACAATGAAGCAACTTTCATCAACAGCAAACACAACTGAACTTAGAAACATGACATAGACAATCTAACAGGTGATTGTTTCTCTTTTTATTTTTTCTTTTACTTTTCCTATTCAAAGTCATTCAGAGGGAAGGAAAATATAAGTTCTGCTTTGCTGTAAAATGTACAACAGCATTTCTCACGGGAAACAGAACTTCATCCCACATTTAGTGAATGAGGCTATATGCATACACATAAATGTGTATGTGTTTCAGCATCTTATTCTTTCATTCTTTCTTTCCTTTTTAATGTACTAATGAGTCTTTAATTTATTCATTGTATTTTCTCAGGGAAAGGAGAGGGGATGAGGAGAATCAGCATATGTGTTACAAAGTGATTACAAAATCAGAAAGGAAGTACCCAGAACAGCAAAAACCAACATTCAAATAAACACCCCTAGCTTAATCTCCTGCAGCTCAGTAGTGAGAGGAAGGGATCGGGGAAAGAACAGGCACCAGCTTTCCTCCCTCCCATAAATTCAAGTCTTCGCACTCAGCTTTGATTTCTAGCAGTAAACATGGAGTTACATTTGTCCATCTCCAATGGAATTAAACTGAAGACTCATGCTCATTATTTGTGATTGCTTATGTAAGTTGAGTACTATGATCTTTCAATTATTTTACTCAATTTGGAAATTGAAAGGTTTGGGAATATATAAACATCATATTTTCACATATACTGTCAGCTTTTTAAAATAATAATATTGTACATAGCTTTCAAGAAACAATATTATAGCAATACAACATTAAAACAGGAAAAAAAACTAAATTAAATTTTAATTGCATTTTTTCAGTTAGGTACTTTTAGTGCTCTTCTGAGAAAAAATTCTAAAATCATAATTTAATTCCCAAAAAGGCAGCTAGAAAAAAAAAAGTAAAAAAGTTATAAAAGTTAAAATTCTTTCTTAATTACATATACAAATGAAAAGACCTTGATTCCTTGGTAAGGATATATCCAGGATGTAGCCAAAACAGTGACTACTAGAATTTCAGGGGAACTAGGCAGAACCATAACACATGGGAAGCAGAATTCATTTCCTTTGTGTTCTTCATGGTAATGTTCATCTGAAGATAGGAAACAGGCACCCCATCATTTGCTACAACTCAGAGACCTAGATTTTCTCTCACCTTAAAGTTAAATTAGCACTTAAGAAGGGCCCTTTGGATTTTCACTTAGTTATTGGATTCATATAAAAGTCATATTCCTTTCCAGAATTTGTCCTGGGAATATAAAATTCAAAGCAGATACATTTGTTATATTCTGAAATATATTCCACTTTTCTCAAGTGGACTAAAATGATGCTTAATTTTGAATAAATGGTGAATGACAACATGTGGATGTGACATTTCTAGAGACACTTAAAATACCTGACGTATTAACCCGAATATATAGTTTTTAGTAAATTGATGATAAACATGTATTTGATGATAAACATGTATTTGAAATTACATGGCTTCATTTTACATTCTTTATAAATATTCTTTTTTTCTTAAATATTTATTTATTTATTTGATAGGCAGAGTTACAGAGAAGCAGAGGCAGAGAAAGAGAGAGAGAGAGAGAGAGCGAGGTCTTCCATCTGCTGGTTCACTCGCCAATTGGCCGCAATGGCCATAGCTGCGCCAATCCGAAACCAAGAGCCAGGAGCTTTTTCCGGGTTCAGGGGCCCAAGGACTTGGGCCATCTTTTAATACTTTCCCAGACCATAACAGAGAGCTGGATCAGAAGAGGAGCAGTCATGTCTTGAACTGGTGCTCATTTGGGATGCTGGCACTGCAGGCTGCAGCTTTACCCACTATGCCATAGCACCAGCCCCTTATAAAATATTTTTAAATCAAGCTTTTACTTAGGAATTGTAGCACCTCATACAGCTTTAAAATGTTTATATAATAGTCCTGTAATATTGATTACAATAAGGGAGATAATTCAAGAGATGGGAGCCACACCTCCCCTACCTCAATGTAATCCTATCAACCCACCTGTCAGTCAGACTAGGTAACCATTTCCCTTTTGGAAGCTCATAAGAAGCTTGGTGAAGGGGGTTGGGGGTGGGGCTCAGGCTCTTGCTCTCTTTGTTTCTCCTCTAATGGACCCAGGGAAAGCAGTGTATGAAAGTCCCTCTTTATCCTTCCTGGTTCAATCTCCCTAAATAAAGTCCATATGTTCCTGTGCATTCTTCCTACTCTGTAGATAAATCTTATCATGCTGCAAAACATTGTATTTTATTTGAAAACAAATAGAGTAAAGTAAGTTTGTGATTTCTTCATACCTATACTCAATTTTTCTTTTTGCTAATAAGTAAACATTGGTTTCATTGTCTTTAGCAATAATATACAGTAGCATGATTATCAACACTCAAATTCATAAAATCATAGTACAGTTGAAATGGGAAGTAGAGTTCACTTAAAGAGAAAAAAAAGTGATATTACCAAAATTTAGACAGTGTCATATGGTTCACTACATGTCCTCCATTTTTTTATTTGCTAAATAAGCAACATAGTATGCTAAATACAAATATATTATATGTTGAACATGATTGTGGAGAGTGTTCTTTCTGTTCAGTGACAAATAAATGAGTTTGTGAGTTACCCATTTCCCTTGCTACTGTCCTTCTTTACTCTGTGTCTGTGACATTGACACAAATTCATCATCAAAGTCATCCTGTGAGTTAGGATACCATGTGATAATTCTGGTTTTTTTTTTTTTTTTTTTGACAGGCAGAGTGGACAGTGAGAGAGAGAGAGAGAGACAGAGAGAAAGGTCTTCCTTTTGCCATTGGTTCACCCTCCAATGGCCGCCACGGCTGGCGCACCGCGCTGATCCGATGGCAGGAGCCAGGTACTTCTCCTGGTCTCCCATGGGGTGCAGGGCCCAAGCACCTGGGCCATCCTCCACTGCACTCCCTGGCCACAGCAGAGAGCTGGCCTGGAAGAGGGGCAACAGGGACAGAATCCGGCGCCCCGACCGGGACTAGAACCCGGTGTGCCGGCGCCGCAAGGCGGAGGATTAGCCTAGTGAGCTGTGGCGCCGGCCCCATGTGATAATTCTGTTACATCCCTTAGTGTTCCAAACATTGCATAAACTGCATGCATGCTCATTGTTGTACTCAAGTTTTTAGTTTATGAAGAACTTCTTTCTCGATAGTTTGTGTGGTCTCTATGTTGTAAGTAACAAAGCTGTTTAGCAACCATTTCATGGAGCAGTTCTGCAATGAGAACTGAAAACACACATTTTCCTGGAGGAAAATATGAAATTCCACAGCTACCAACTGCTCTTAGTTATTATTTGATGCTAGAAAAATGTGTAAATTAATACTTCTAAAATAATTTATTTCCTACTAATCACTTCTGTGCTTCACTTAAATGTGTTATCTATGATATTTCTTACCAAATAATATTGTCATATCATAATACCTAGAATCACCCTCAGTATCATGAGACACATGAAAATAGCCATATCAGTGTCCTAATTCACTCCTCTCTCTTGCCAGACTTTTGTTGTTTTCTTGAAACTTTATTTCCCTGCTTCTCACCTTTTCATGTTCTGTTGTGTAGTATAACTTGAATTTCATTGCTCTAAAATTTCATTTACATGAATTAGCAAGGAAATATTCTGAACATTCTTGTGTGTCTTTCTTCTTTCAACAAAGAATATTAATATTCACTCCTGTTTGTGTGGTATCACCTGTTCCTGGTTTTTAATGGTTAATTAGTTTGCATTTGCACTGTTACACAACTATGGCATTTTCCTTTGCAGAGACTGCTGTTTCTAGTTTGGAGCCATGATTAATGATGCTGATAATAAATTTTTTTGCAAGTCATATGAATGTTTGTATGCAAATATCTACTTTTGTATCTACATTCCATTAAAATTTGTCTTTTTTGCTGAGGAACAAAATTTCTAATCACTAGCGTGTGCATACATTTGTATTTAAAAGAAGCTAAAACTGTGGTCCAGGGTTGTGGTGTAGCAGGTAAAGATCTGCCTGTGATGCCAGCATTCCGTATGGATGCTGGTTTAGTTCCTGTTTGCTCCACTCTGATCCAGCTCCCTTCTGATGGGCTGGGGAAAACAACTGAGAAGGCTCAAAATCCTGGGCCCCTGCCATCCACTGAGAAAGCTGGATGACACTCCTGGCGCCTGCCTTCAGCATGGAAGAGCCCTGGCTGTTGAGGTCTCATAGGGCGTGAACCAGCAGATGGAAGATTTCTCTCTCTCTCTCTCTCTCTCTCTCTCTCCCCTATTTTCAAATAAATAAATAAATCTTTAAAAAATAAAAATGTAAAAGAAGCTAAACTGGGGGATGGCACTGTGACATGGCACGTAAAGCAGCTGTCTGCAGTGCTGGCATCCATATGGGTGCTAGATCGAGTCCTGGCTGTTCTATTTCTGTTCCAGCTCTCTGATGTGGCTTGGGAAAGCAGTGGAACATGGCCCAAGTCCTTGGATTCCTGCACCTGCCTGGACCTGGAAGAAGCTCCTGTCTCCTGCCTTCGGATCGGTAGCTCCGGCCATTGTGGCCATCTAAGGAGTGAACCAACTGATGGAAGACCACCCCCCCACACCTCTCTGTAACTCTGCCTTTTAAATAAATAAATAAATCTTAAAAAAAAAAAAAAGCTAAACTGCCAAAACATTGAAGTATTCTTGCGCTCCTTCTAGCAACATAGGACAATTCCACTTGATCCAGGGCTCCTACAATCCTAATATGTATTTATGACAAGTTAATGATATTAACAAAAATTGTATAATCACATATGGACGCATTAAAATGTAAAAATGGTATTACGATATGAGTTTTGTTAGGAACAAATGTTAGTGTGGCAGTTCAATGCTATCTCCTACATCAGAGCACCTGGGTTTAATTCCTGGTTCCAGCTCTGTACCTCAATTTCCCACCAATGCAGATGCTCAGGTAACTGGCTTTCTGCCACCCAAATGGGAGACCAAAATTATAGTCCCAACTTTGTGCCAGTCAAATCCTGGCCATTGTGAACATTTGGCAAATGAATCTAAAGGTAAGTGCTCTCTTTCCTGGCCTGTCACTCTGCATCTCCCTATTTTCATCTTCTTCATCTGAAACAAATAAAAATGAAACATATGTTAATTTTGGTGCAAAAAATTCTTATATCCATACACAATACTCTATAATAAATATGTTCCCTCAACTTTTTAAAGACTGTCTCTGTGTGTATATACACATAAATGTAAAATAAATGAAAGTAAGCCAGTTTTCACACCACATCATCTAATAATTTAGTTGAAAAGAAAGAAAATAAGAAAAATAGTAAAAAAGTCTTAGAAAATATTGAATGGTTTTCTATGCTACCAGTGGATCAAAATTTGTAACTAGAAAATAATTTCCTTATATTTAATGATAGGATTCAATACAATCCTGATGAATATGTTATTCCTTCATTCAATCATTGATTCATTATGAATTTATACTGAATTGACCACTCTGAAAATACTTAAACTAATTTTTTAAACTGGAAAAAAAAACACAAAATAAAACATTTATAGAGCAAAATTATTGATAAATGTAAAATAAATATAAAAATGACATTTGTAAAACAAAGTATTTTTAAATCAAGTTAAATTTTTGAAAGGATCATATACATGAATGCCTAGCAAATTTGATCAAGAAACTTTGCATATATTTCTTATAGAAATATGAATAAATTCAGGATTATGAATAAAGTACAAATCACATTTTAAAATGCATACATTTATAATAAAGTGTATAAATGAATTTCCGAGTACTATAGACATTTGTACATTGACATGTATCATAACATTATATGCAGAGACAAACTAATATATAATTAAATGGAAAATTATGGAATCACCAATGATATATCTATCCTAGCTATTAAGTAACTAAGTAAAAATAATCTAGATTTGTACATATTTTCTTATTATAACTCTCCAACATTCAGTTAGACATGAATAAACAGTTACAAATGTGTATATTGTGGGCCTTTTTTGTAAAGGTAACTATTTACATGTGTGAATTAATTTTCTACATTATCATACATTTATAAATATATTTTAGGAGATCTTACGTCAAAATGCTGATATACATTAACTCAGTAAAATTTGAGTTTGTTGTGTAGAAGATTATTAATTTTAAATACAATTCTGCAATTCTTGAGTTGCTAAAATGAACGAATAGCAATTAAATGGGTTAAAACATTGTCAGTTAAAATAAAAAAAAAATCATTTTGTGTGACAGGAAAAAAAAATCAACCCGAGCTATCTAGCTCGGAAACATTGAAGTATTAAAAGATGATATGAGGGGCCAGCGCTGTAGCGAAGCAGGTTAACACCCTGGCCTGAAGCGCTGTCATCCCTTATGGGTGCAGGTTCCAGACCAGGCTGCTCTGCTTCCAATCCAGCTCTGTGCTGTAGCCTGGGAAAGCAGCAGAAGATGGCCCAAAGCCTTGGGCCCCTGTACCTGCATGGGAGACCTGGAAGAAGCTCCAGGCTCCTGTCTTCAGATCTGCGCTGCTCTGGACGTTGCGACCAACTAGAGACTGAACTATCAGATGGAAGACTTCTGTCTCTCTCTCTGCCTCTCCTCTCTCTGTGTAACTCTGATTTTCAAATAAATAAATAAATCTTAAAAAAAGATAATTGAAGAAATAACTGAAAATCTAGTTTTTTTCTCTCTATATTTCAAATTCAATCATAATTGAGCAAAAACTAATGCATAGGAAACTTAAAAGCCAAGTAAAAGAACAATTTATAGTGTTCTCCAATCTCATGAAAGTCACATTCCAAGATTCTGAAATAATTTGCAGATATGATAGTAATGACAAAGCTGACATTCTTAGAGGACAAACTATAAAAAAGAAGCAACATTTTAAAAAGATAGGATTCTAAAAAGACTAAGAGTACTAACTTAAAAAAATTGAGGAGAGAGCTCAGTCTCTCCTCAATTCCCAAAAAAGATACAGGTGTTTTATGAAACTGGTCACCAAGATCCAGGGCAGATTCAATAAAATATAATATTTGAAAGGAGCAAAACAGGTTCCTTTTAGCCTCCGTGACTTGGGCATTATCGTAAAATAGATGTAGTCTATCTCGATTTTATTGCATTGGTTAGATCGGTCTTTTATAGATCAGTCTTTGAGGAAGAGTGAATAGTGATGATTTCAAGTTGTTGAACTAATCTTTGCCCACTGGCTCAGAGGGAAGTCTGTTAAATACAATATATAGCCTACATAATTTTATGTAAGTTGTTATTCTGCAGATAGTTCTTTCCAAGTTACTTAATAGATGTGTGTGCTTCAGGTTGTCTACATTAGTTTAATTGGGCATATTTTGTTATTTTCCTACTTGTGTTCTTAATTTGACACATAAGTACCTGTAAATAAATCAAGCCAATACAGTTGAATTCTGAATGAAATAATTTTTAAATGATACTTATTTATTGGGTGGGGGGCTGGTACCTTAACCTAGTAGACTAAGCCTCCTCCTATGGTGCCAAAATCCATATGGGCGCTGGTTCGAGTTCCAGGTGCTGCACTTCTGATGTCGCTCTCTGGTATGACCAGGGAAATCAGCGGAAGATGACCCAAGTGCTTGGGCCCCTGCACCTACGTGGAGACTCCTGGCTCCTGGCCTGCGATCAGGCCAGCTCCAGCCATTCTGGCCATTTAGGGAGTGAACGAACCAGCAGCTGGAAAATCTTTCTCTCTCTCTCCCTCTGTCTGTAACTCTACCTCTCAAATAAATAAATAAAATCTTTTAAAAATGATATTTATTTATTTTTAATCTATTTGAAAGTCAGAGTCACACACTCATACATACTGGGAGAGAAAGAGAGTGTGCATGTGTGTGTGTATGTGTGTGAGAAAGGGAGAGAGAGAAAGAGAGAGAGAGAGAGAGAGAGAGGGAGGGAGAGAGAGACTGGATTACTCCTGAAATGACTGCAATGACGAGAGCTGTACCCTGCTGAAATCAGGAGCCTGGGAACTTAATCTGAGTCTCCCACATGTCTCCATGGGCTCAAGAATTCAAATCATCATCCGCTGTCTACCAAGATGCAATAGCAGAAAGTTAGATCAGAAGCAGTTGCATCAGAACTCAAACCTGGATAAGGAATGCAAGCATTGCTATCTGAACTCACTGCATCACAATGCCCACCTCTCTGTGGGAAAACTTTAATAAAGATGAAAGCAGCCATAACAGAGTGGCTGAGTTCAAACTCATGGCCCTCTGCTTCTCACCCAGCTTACTGCTAATTCACAACTTTTGAGGCAGCAGATGATAATTCAAGTACTTGGGTTCTTGCAACCCATGTGAGAGACTTGGATTGACTTCTAGACTTCTGGCTCTTTCCTAACCTAGCCTTGTCTTTTGCACTTGGTGAGTAAACAAATAGGTGGGAGGTTTCTAACTGTGTATTTGTCTGTGCCTGTCTTTGTCTCTCTGCTTTTAAAATTAAAAAAAAAATACATAATAAAAATTAAAAGAAAGTAAACAAAGGAAAATAATATGGAGCCTGGTTATATAAATGTGGAGACAAGATTTTTTAAAAAAATTATTTGGAAAACTGCAAGTTTGAAAAAACTGAAAGGTAGAAGTATTAACCAACAAGCATGTCACAATTGTTCCCAATGATAGAATCACTTCATCTCGCATGTATTGGATAAAGCTTCTGTAGTGGTTTATAAATAACAGTAGTAAATGACAAGAAGTTTACTTGGGGCAGTAATTTAGCAAATATCCATTATATTCAATTTTGTAATGTTAAGAAGGGAAATGGACAATGCATAGGACTATTTTCTAAACTGTCCTATTCACTATCACAAACCATATATGAATAAAATCTTGTTTAATATTTTATATAGATTGTTTATAGTTTTTCCAAAGACAGATAGAGACAAGGAGGATCTCAAACCTTTTATAATGGTGTGAAAAGAAAAATTTCATTTCCTTCTAAGAAAAAACACAGACATGGTAGGTACATAAAACTAATGTTCAGACGCAAGAAGGAATCTTCAATCTTATTAGAAATGAGACAGATTTTAAAAGACATATCAGTACTGTAAGTTATGTCAACCAGTATGTGTGGGTTGAGAATTTCAAGAAAACAGAACAAAAAATTTGATCATATTCTCCAAAGTAATAACACCTAAAGTCATGATGCTGAATATTATTAGTTATGTGGAAAATATGGATACTAAAACAAATGGTGCCAGTAATTGAGAATCAGGACAGTGTTTAATAGGTATCATTAATGATACCACAACAATAATGGGAAGAATACAGAAAATCACATTTTCAAAAAAGCCAATGGTGAAATAATTTATCTGCCTGTTTTTAACTATTGTTATTTATTTAAAAGGAATAGAGAGAGACAGAAAGACAGAGGCACACAGAGAGATAGAAACAGATAAAAAAAAGAGCTCCCATGAGTTGGTCTACTCCCCAAATGCCTACCTTGGCTTGGCATGGCAAGGCAGAGGCTTCTGTGTGGGTGGCAGGAACCTGAATACTTGAGCCATTACCACTGCCTCCTAGGGTGTGATTAGTGGGGAGCTAGAATCAGGAATTGGATCCAGAGATGGATCCTGGTTACTCCTAGGTGGAACACAGGCATCCAAACTGCCAGGATTTGTTTACTTGCTTACTTTTTCATTCATTTATTCATTCGTTTGTTTATTCATTTACTTAGTTATTGTTAGTATAAGCAACATAGTAGAGTCTAAATCCTTTTAATGGCAACAATGGAGATGGTAGTAAAAAGCCGGATGTCAATTTAAAATACATGCTTCTTAAAACTTATGGTTACAAAAGTTAAATTATTAAAACAATATCCTGAAAAATATTGCTCAGAATACTGGCTCACCATATGACTTGTTTTAGCCATTTTCCCATATATATTCTTATTTGTTTTGTATATCCTTTGTATTTTTAAAAAGTTTTACTGCCTTCACATTCATTCATGATGGTGATTATCTTTCTGTTTCTGTTTATATCTGTTTATATCGCATCCTTAAGTATCATTTGTAAGGCTGACCAGGTCTTGATAAATTCTTTCAATATCTGTTTGTTTTAGAATATCTTTTTTCAACTTAATTTATAAATGAAAGCTTTGCAGGGTACAGTGTTCTAGGTTGATTTTTTTTTTTTTTTGACTCACACTGTCTCTCCATTCTCTCTTACCCTGTAGAGGTGATGATGAAAAATCTGGCATTCTAATTGGAGTTCCTTTAAAGGTAATCCAGCATTTCTTTCTTGCACATTTTAGGAAGATTCTCTCTGTTTTATATTTGAAATTTTGAATATAATGCATGATGATGAAGATCTTTTCTGATTATGTCTTTTAGGGGTACTATGCACTTCCTATACTTAGCTGTCCTTATTTTTCCTCTACATGAGGGGAAGTTTTTGCTGTTATATCACTGAATAATTCTTCTAATCCATTCTGTTTTTCCAAGCATTCAAGAATTTCTAAAATACACATATTTGGTCATTTGATGATATCGCATAGATATTGAACATATTTTTCAATTTCCTATTTTTTTCTTTTTTTGTCTGACATGTTTTCAGATATTTGTCTTCTGTCTCAATTATCCTTTATTCTGCCTCACCATATCCGTTGTCAAGGCTTCCCACTGTATTCTTATTTGATATGTTAATTCTTCATTTCTAATATTGCACTTTGATTTTTCCTTAATATCTCTATCTCCTGACAGAACTTCATGTCCATATCATGTATGGAATTTTGAAAAACATATATTTGATTTTCAGTTTTTTTTTAAACCATCCACTTGTTCACTCCCCAAGTGGCCATAATGGCCATGGCAGAGCCAGGCTGAAGCTAGGAGCCAGGAGCTTCAAATGAGTCTCATGTTGGTGGCCAGGGTCCACACACTTTGGCCCTCTTCTGCTGTTTTCCCAGGCACATTAGTAGAGAACCATATTGGAAGCGGAGCAGCTGCAACTCAAACTGGCACCCATATTGGGATACCAGTGCTGCAGGCAGAGGCTTATCTCACTGTGCCAAAAAGTCAAGCGCTTTTCTGTGTTTTTGAGTGATACTGTGACCATTCTTTTGGATTCATTTTCCAGCATTTCTTCAATCTCTTCTTCTTCACAGTCTAATATTGAAGTATTATGTTCCTTTTGGTGCATGATATTATCTTCCTTTTTCATATTTCTTGTATTTCTGTTTGTTTTTTTGCATCTGGGTAATCATTTGTTGAGATCTCCACTGAAGGCTTTGTTATTTGAAATGTACCTATTTGGTTTAGTGGGATGCTTGCTCCTTCAGCAGGGATCCAGAGTTGTGTGCTGAGTGGGCCCAGGGAGCTCTGCCCAGGGACTGAGTGTAGAGCAAGAGTCCAGAGTGATACCCAAGTTAGGTGTGATAGATCTCATCTATCATCAGCAGGGAGGAGGTATGATCATGCTGGCCTGTGTGGTCATGGTCCCAGCCCCCTCTTCCAGGATGGCCCAACTTCCCAAGATGAACCTACAGTGTTTGCATACCCCTATCACTGAGGTGCACAGACCACACAAAGGATGCTGTAACGTGAGCACAGAACCCTCCACAGTGACCCTCCACAGCATTAAGTAGGTTGGAGCTTCTGCAGCTAGATTCAATGATTGTCCAAAGACCTAGCCACACCTCTTTACCCTCCTCAGTTTCCTGATCTAATGTACAATTACTGGATTCCAACAGTCACAGGGTGCAGAGCTCCCACTTCCATAAGGCACAGGACATCTACTCCCTGCACTAGAAAACAGGTAGTGCCACTTCTCTCCTAGAGCTGGTAGCCTGCCTAACTAAGGCTGGCCAGGTAAGAGGAGGGTGCAACACATATAAGACTAAATACTAGGCCGGCACCATTGCTCAACAGGCTAATCCTCCACCTTGCGGTGCCGGCACACCGGGTTCTAGTCCCAGTCAGGGCGCTGGATTCTGTCCCGCTTGCCCCTCTTCCAGGCCAGCTCTCTGCTATGGCCCGGGAGTGCAGTGGAGGATGGCCCAAGTGCCTGGGCCCTGCACCCCACGGGAGACCAGGAGAAGCACCTGGCTCCTGCCATCGGATCAGCGCGGTGCACTGGCTGCAGCGTGCCGGCCACAGCAGCCATTGGAGGGTGAACCAACGGCAAAGGAAGACGTTTCTTTCTGTCTCTCTCTCTCTCACTGTCCACTCTGCCTGTCAAAAAAAAATTAAAAAAAAAGACTAAATACTATATTGGGCAGAATACACTTTATATAGGCATTTGACTATAGTTATAATAAGCAACCTATCCAAAGCTTCTGAGCCAACCTAGGCTGCACCAAGTCCTTTGCTTGCATCTATTACATTCTTGCATAAGTGAAATTTGATGAATCAAATTGTTATGTGGGGATCAAAGACAGATTACTAACAAATGGAAAAATGGTCCCCAATGGTACCTACCTAAACTACCCTAGGTTTGAACTGTAGCAAAATAGAAGTTTGGTTACAAATCTGGAAGAGAGAGGGAGTAGTCAACTCTATGCTATAGATGAGCATATGGATCAACCTATTCACACAAATGCATCCATGTCTAAATAACGTAAATGCTGAAGTTTCAGAGGAATATTCTTGAAGTTGACCACAGCATAGGTAATAAGCTATTATAAGCTATTATTGTTGCCATAACTTCCCTCCCATCCGCACCACTCCCATCTCCCGCTCCCTCTCCCCTTCCATTCACATCAAGATTCATTTTCAATTATCTTTATATATAGAATTTTAATTTAGTATACATTAAGTAAAGATTTCATCAGTTTGCACCCACACAGAACATGAAGTGTAAAATACTGTTTGAGTACTAATTATAGCATTAATTCACATTGGACAACACATTGAGGACAGAGATCCCACATGAGGAGTAAGTACACAGTGACTCCTGTTGTTGACTTAACAATTTGACATTCTTGTTTATGGCGTCAGAAATCTCCCTAGGCTCTAGTCATGAGTTTCCAAGGCTATGGAAGCCTCTTGAGTTCGCTGACTTCAATCTTATTTAAACAAGGTCATAGTCAAAGTGCAAGTTTTCTCCTCCCTTCAGAGAAAGGTATGTTCTTCTTTGATGGCCCTGTTCTTTCTACTGGGATCTCACTCACAGAGATCTTTCATTTAGGTTTTTTTTTTTTTTTTTTCCCCCCAGAGTGTCTTGGCTTTCCATGCCTAAAATACTCTCATGGGCTCTTCAGCCACATACAAATGCCTTAAGGGCTGATTCTGAGGCCAGAGTGCTGCTTAGGACATCTGCCATTCTATGAGTCTGCTGTGTATCCCGCTTCCCATGTTGGATCGTTCTTTCCCTTTGTTATTGTATCAGTTAGTATTAGCAGACACTAGTCTTGTTTGTGTGATCCCTTTAACTCCTAGACCTATCAGTGTGATCAATTGTGAACTGAAATTGATCACTTGGGGACTAGTGAGATGGCATTGGTACATGCCACCTTGATGGGATTGTATTGGAATCCCCTGGCACATTTCTAACTCGACCATTTGGGGGAAGTCCGATTGAGCATGTCCCAAATTGTACATCTTTTATTTATTTATTTTTTATTTATTTATTTTTTATTTTTGACAGGCAGAGTGGACAGTGAGAGAGAGAGAGACAGAGAGAAAGGTCTTCCTTTTGCCATTGGTTCACCCTCCAATGGCTGCCATGGCTGGCGCACCACGTTGATCCGATGGCAGGAGCCAGGTGCTTCTCCTGGTCTCCCATGGGGTGCAGGGCCCAGGCACTTGGGCCATCCTCCACTGCACTCCCGGGCCACAGCAGAGAGCTGGCCTGGAAGAGGGGCAACCGGGACAGAATCCGGCGCTCCGACCGGGACTAGAACCCAGTGTGCCAGCGCCGCAAGGCGGAGGATTAGCCTAGTGAGCCGTGGCGCAGGGTGTACATCTTTTAAAACCATTCTCCAGATAGCCCAGACATAGCTTAAAAACTAAATTTTATTGCTTAGATAATGATTAAATTTCACAGGATGAAATTAAATGAGAATCAGTTTAAGATTAAGAGCTACGAAATTCTTGTGATGCCTTTATCTTGCCCAATTATTTCAAGACATTTTACATGAATATTAAAGAGAATATTTTAAGTATAGTGTGCTTTTCCAGTTAATTTTGTCTCAATAAGATTAAGTTACGATCTTTCTCTCTTACTATAACTTTTTTTAAAGAATGAGAGGACCCTATAAACAATGGAAATGCATTTAGCTATCAATTAAAATTACAGAGTATTTTTAAATGAATTTATTTAGTTTAATAGGGCTATGTAATCAATTTCATTATTATGTTGCAGTTTTTATTTGAATTATTCAGTTATATATTATTCTTTTGTTTCTGAAAGTATTTTCAGTGAGCAACAGACATATTTGTAATTCATGTTTTTACATTTTATGTAATTTTTTTATTTGAAATTAAGTCATAAAAAAACAGAATAGACAAAAAACATAGAAAGAAATCAAATTTGTAGTGAAGACTCTCCCAGCAAAGAAAAACCTAGGACAGGTTGGCTGAATTCTACCAAACATCTAAAGAAGAAATTATCTCAAGACTTCTTGAACTATCCCAAACTGACTTTGATTCTATTTGTTGATTACGGCAATAATGCTGCAGTGACCACAGTAGTGCAGATGTCTCTTTGAAAATGGTGATTTAATTTCCTTAGGATATATTCTAAAATTGAGATTGCTGGATCATATAGCAGTATTGAAAACACTATATTTTTTCCATAACAACTTTCCCAGTAACATTGTTACTGGCAGTGTATAGGCATTCCCTTTTCACCACATTCACAAAGACACTTGTAATCATTTGAGTTTCTGATAATTGCTATCATAAAAGATGTGAGACAATATCTAATTGCGATTTTGATTTATGTTTATATTATGATTGGTGTATTGATCATTTTTTTTCATATACCTGTTGGCCATTTGTATGTCTTCTTTTTAGAAATGTCTATTTAAGTATACTGTCCATTTTAAAATCAGATTTATTTGTTTTATGCTTTTGAGCATCTGAGTTCATTGTACATTCTGTATATTAATCCCTCATAAAGTGTGTGTTTTGCATGTTTTCTTCCCATTCTGAAATTTTTTTTCTCCTCAGAAATTGAAATTATCACAAAATTATCATTTTAAAATTAATGTATTATATGGACAGAATAAAAAAGAAAAGACCTTTTGGATCAAACATTTAAAATTCCACAGTATCCATTCATGAAAGCACATCTTGTCAAAAATTGATGTATGGGAGCCAGAATGTGCTGTTCAACTGTCCTTTATTTTTATATATTTTTAATTTTCTTTTTTAAATTTAATACATGGTGTCCTGAGTTCCTTTCATTATGTTTTCAGTAAAATCTATTTTCCACTATTATGTTATTCAGCTTCTTGCACAGTGATTTTTCATAGTGTATATTCTTTATCACCCACCTTTCTGTATAATGTCTAACTTGTATCCCTTGTAAACAACAGGTAGCTTGATTTTAAACTAAAATCGAAACTGGTAATTCTTACATGATCTATTAAAATATCTTGATGGTTTGAAAAACTTTCATTGCCTTTTTAAATATTACTTTTCCTTCTTTCACCTTTTTCTCTTCCTGAATAATTTTTTTCTTAAACATTTCTTGGTTGCCTTGCTCATTGTGAAGCTTACATAATATATCACTCAATGAGTTCATAAATTAATAATTTATGGAAATAACTGTGGATTTGCCTTAACAGAATGCTCAGTTTCACATATTTTTATTCTCCTTCCAAGCATGACAAGAAATGTAGCACATTTTAATTATATTGTAGCTAGTTTCCAATTTCCTCTTTCATCACATCTAACCTAGTGAAAATTATCTTTTTCTTAAGATATATTCATTTTCCTTGAAGTCAGAGGTAAAGTGATAGAGGGAGAGGGAAAGAGAGAGAGAGAGAGAGAGAGAGAGAGAGAGAGATCTTCCATCCACTGGTTCACTTCACAAATGGCTACAATGGCCGGGGTTGGGCTAGACAAAAGCTGGGAGCCAGGAGCTTCTTCTGGGTCTCTTATGTGGGTAGCAGGGGTCCAAATACCAGGGCCATCTTCTGTGCTTTTCTTAGGCTATTAGCAGAGAGCTGGTTTGAAAGTGGAGCAACCAGGACACAAACCAGAATCCATATGTGGTACTGGCTTTGCAGATGCCAGTATCACGCTAAGCCACAATGCCGGCCCTGTCAATATTCTTTATGAAGTGAAAAGGAAAGTGATTATATTAGTCTGCTTTCTGATGCTATAATGAAATGCATGAAGTGAATAATTTACTAAGAAAAGAAACTTATTGAGCTCATAGTTCTGCAGAATCAAGAGCTAGGCTCTAACACTGGTGCAGTTCTGCTGAAGGTCTCAGGCTGGTGGCATCATAAAGTCAGAAACACATACATGAGGGAAGACATCACATTAGCAAGACAAGAAGGTAGGGATCTCCTGGAGTCCCCTAAAAACTATGCTAACTCCTGTCCATAGCAAATTTCTGTTATGGTTTTGTTTGTTTTAACTTTTGATTGACATGTCTAAGGACAATTTTCTGCACTTGCTTCTAAATGAACACTGAAAGTGCAAAGATGAAGAGGTTTACATGACTTCCTCTAATGATTTGCAGTACCTAAGCAATGAAAAAACATTGCAGCCTGGACTGGGATTTTGAGGTTAAAAGTTCAGGTTAATAATTGTATACTTTAAATTCAATTCTATTAGCCTTAGTGTTTTTAAGAAAAAAGATGTATTTGTTTATTTGAAAGTCTGAGTGACAGACAGACCAGAGTGGGGAAGGGGGGTTGAGGATTGCTCATCTTCTGGGCACATCCTCAGGATCTCCCCTGTGGGTAATAGAATCCAAAGTATTTATTGCGTCATCTGTCGCCGTACCAAGCTCATTAGCAGGGAGACGTAACTGAAGCAGAGCAACTAGGATTTCAACCAGCACTCGATATTGGATGCTGGGGTGGCAGGAAGCTTAACCCTTTGGGCTGTGATCCAGGTGCAAGATTTCAGTGATACTTTAAACCGAATTATAGAATCAGGAAGAACTGAGCCTTTAACAGGACAGTTAAATTCAACTAAATACATCTCACTAAATAACTGTACATACTACTGAAGTGTTTGCTTAGCTATCAATAAAACTGTGGCTTTTATTTTAAAAATAGGATACTGAGTTTGACATTAACTTGCAGTAGGCCAGTGTGGCCTGTTTTAACACCTACATAAAATGAAGAAAAAGAAAAATGACACAGATGTAGTGACTAAAATAGAAAAGTTAATAATTGAAAATACAATAAAATTAATAAGCAGCTTTTCAATGCCACTTTTAAGATATATAAATTGTACATTTATTATAAATTATATTAACTTCATTTTAATAAAAAGAACATGCAAAAATATGTTATGTCAGAATTGAATATAATGTGACTTTTTGTGTGTTAAAACTTAAAATCTACAACAAAATAGAAACAATTTTAGGGGTGTACATTATGGCACAGTGGGGTAAGCCACCATGTGGGATGCCTGCCTGCTACCAATACCTGACTCCATCTCTGCTTCCTATCCAGCTTCCTAGGAATGTACTTGAGAAGCAGCAGGCAGTGGTTCCAGTACTCGGATTTCTACTAAACATAAGGGAGACTCACATAGAGTTCTTGGCTCATGGCTTTGATTGGCACGGTCTCAGATGTTCTGGGCCAAGGTGAATGAACCAGCAGATAGAAGATTTTTCTCTATATCTCCCTTTCTCTGTCACTGTACCTTTTGACTAAGTAAATAAAAGCTTAAAAAATTTTCAGTTAAAGTAGGTATCAGTAACATGAATCAATGGAATTTCAGTCTATTAAATGAAAAAATAATGGGAAAATTAATTCAGGTGATTTTGGCTTATTTTAAGGAAAGTCTCCTAATGAAACAGAGACAAGAGTAGTAGGAAAATAAGAATTCAAGGGAGAAAGAGAAGTAGGGAAATAAGAATTCAAGAAATACAAAAGTTTTGGGAACAGTGTTGTGGGAAAGCAGATAAAATTGACTCCTGCAATGCCAGCATCCCATATGGGCTCCAATTTGTGGCCTGGGTGTTGCACTGTGGATCGAGCTCCCTGCTAATGGCCTGGAAAAGCAGCAGACCATGGCCCAAGTGTTTGGGCCCCTGCCACACATGTGAGACTCAGATGAAGATTTTGGCCCTTGGCCTTGACTTGGCCCTGCCCTAATCATTATGGCCATCTGGAGAGTGAACCAGCAGATAGATCTCTATTCCTCTCTGTCTCTGTCTCTCTGTCTCTCTCTTTCTCTCTCTCTCTCACTCGCATTCTCTCTCCCTGTGTCTCCCCCTTTTTCTCAATAATTCTTTCAAATAGTTTTAAAAAGAAATATGCACATTCACCAATATGATCATTTGGCTGCTCATTGGTGCACTTGGTGATTTAAAAGTCACTTCTGACTCTGAAACCAAGAGTAATATAAGCTATAAGAAAATAAATAAAAAAATTCTATCATCTAAAATATTTCAAACCTATACTGCATTTTCCTTTCAGTTGCTTTAATTTTTCTAAATATGATGAGCAAATATCTCATCTGACAGAAAGCTCTATTTAGCAGAAAATTATTGTACCCATGGAAATGACATTTTGGTTTCAGAGTGACAAAGTGAGTTTTATTATGGTATCATTAATCATTGTGTTAGGGTGACACCTGGGGAAAATGATTGGTGGGGATTAGAGCACTCAAATATAACACTGAAAATACCAAATTTATTTCCAATTGTGGCCACTGAGATAGGTCTCAGTAAATCATGACAGTAAACATTTACATTGGTAAAACATTTTGTTCATAATATACATTGATTCTGTTATTTTCATTTTATTGAATAAATTTATTTCTGTTAATTGATAATTATGAAATACACTGTAATAAGAAGATAAAAATACATAAATTTATTTCTGTTAATTGATAATTATGAAATACACTGTAACAAGAAGATAAAATACACTTATGTATTATTATGAAAAATAAGTACTTAGAAATTCCATGTTTATTTTTATTTAATTTGATATTAAAATAGAAAGTCAAACTAACATGAAGCTCTTATATTTGTTATAATTAGAGACTCTGGAATATGTATCCATTGATCAAGTACTCTCCAAAGGAAGTTAAATTTGAAAGTTTGATAATCTTGTACTAAAAATACAAAAGTCAATGGTCATTATTAATAAGATTTATCATTTATGTTGAAAAATGCTTGAATTTATTGGAACAAGTTCAAAATATCATTTTAAAAATTAATTATTGATAACCATGCTAATTTTTTAAAGTTCTATCCATGTAAAATATATAAAACATGGTGATCCTATTCTGATTCCATCTATCTTATCCATTAACAAAGAAACCAAGTTCTGGCAACTAATGATCATGTTAAACCTATCATCATTATCTTGCATTTCAAGGTCATTATCACCAGGGCCAGTGCTTGTGGCATGGTAGATAAGCCTCCATCTGGTGCCAACATCCCACATGGGCACTGATTTGAGTCCAGGTTGCTCCACTTCTGATCCAGCTCCCTGATAATGGCTTGGGAAGGCAGTAGAAGATAGCCTAAGTGCTTGTGCCCCTGCCCGTATTGGGAGATCCAGAAGAAGCTCCTGGCTCCTGGCTTCTGATCAGCATAGTTCCTGCCATTACGGCCATTTGGGGACTGGACGAGAAGATGTTAGATCTCTCTGTCTCTGTCTCTCCCTCTCTCTGTCTGAAACTCTGCCTTTCAACTAAATAAATAAATATTTTAAAATCACCATCATCAAGATAATAGGTACTGAGTTGTAATTATCTTATATATCATATCCAATGTGCCTCCCACACACCATATGTCAAGCCTTAAAACATGAAGTTAATATTTACGCACATTTATCATGAAGAAATAAATGTGAAAACTTTAAATTGAAGGACAAGTATAGTAACTGTCCTTGACTTAATTGACACTTTAATACATATAATCTCTCTGATTTCTCTCCTATTGTATCATTTGCAATTGTTATTGTCATCATTATTATTATTCTAATTTACAGCTGTGTTGAATGTGATAATAATGGTTGAAATAATGTTAGAAAAAGAGTTTCTGATTACCTGTCAGCTATATACATTTTGCTATCTTTTATCTATCTCTGTAATAAAAACTCTACAACCCTCAGACTTTTTAGTTATTGTTAATTAAAGAAAACATAACCATTAAGAAGATACTGCATGCTTACTCAATGTACAGGAAATAGAAGATATAGCATTTAATAATGAGAACTATGGTCATGGCCATGTCTTCAAAGCTTTTATCTCCTAATAATGGTGTTATTCACAACTGTTCTTTTTGGCACAATTAGACACCATACATCCTTTCCTTTGCCAATAGGACAAGATGTCAAAAGAAATGGGAATGAAAAATGTGCAGCGGAATGAAAAATGTGGAGACAAATGGAAGTACAGATTCTAGCAATCTTAATTTTGCTACCTACAGCATGAACAACTCATTGGTCATACTCATATAATGACACCCTAATTGTGGACAGGGAGAAAAATGTCCTACAAAGTCAATGAGTGTAGAAGGTTCACTTCATTTTGGAAATGATTATGATAAAAGTCATATAATTCGAATTGTCAAATATGTCAGCTATCTAAAGCTCAGATAAATTAAAGCACAAGGTGTATTTGTTATGATTCTTAGGAGACAAAGACAAAGGACAGAAGAGAAGAAGAAAGAAAGATTTGATAATACTTCTTTAAAACAAAATACAAGTAACTGAGGTTTTTAAATATAGATTGTTTGAATGAACAATGACAACTATACTAAATACCATATTTAGCAATAAACCATATTAGATATACTTCTACAAATTAGAAAACTGGTTTTGTAATATGGAATTGATTGAATTAAAATTGTTCTCTTAATAAAACTCAAAATCATAACTCATATTTGTTTAATTTTTATGGGAGATATAAAATCTTCTAATTTTAAAGCAGAATGGATAAATACCAATGAAGGAATATTAAAAATACCTGAAGTAATTATCTTAAAATTGTGCAAGATTTATTTTTCATAATGCCTGGGTATTATTTTATAAAACACATTCCCAAAACCTTTTCACTCCACCAAGACAATAATGAAAACAGTAATGTATTTTTGTGTCATAAAAGCAAAATTCCAGTAATAATGGTAGCTTCTTAGGTACATATTTCAGGTTATTTTCAAAATAATTTGTACTTTATGCCACATTTTCAGGCAATCTGGTGAACTAATATGTTCAAAAGGAATACACATAAATACTTAAAGTCTGTGAAATATATTCAAAACGACTATCTAGACTTGAATAACTTCCAACTCAATTAATCAAGAGAGTATTAAGTAATGTCTACAGTAATAATCAACTGAAACCATTTTGTCCATGGTAAAGGTCAGATATTCATTTACAGCACCATTATTTCTCAAATATGAAGCTATATGGACAGGCTCTCAGTTCTTAGACAGTTGTTGATTGTTGCTATAGCAACAAGAAATGGTTGAAAACCAGAATCAATGCAAAGGCAGGATGGCTAAAGTGAAATCATGTTTTTGAAATAAGTTTACCCTTCAATATGCAGGAAATATGAGTTGGTCAGGAAATATTTAGGAAATATTTTTTCATATCAACGATATGTTTTTCAAATCTATTTTATTTATTTGTCATTAGGCATGTACTTAGTTATAATTTTAATATATTTTGTGTTTGTTATTAACACAAAATAAAATTTAATCTATTTGCATGTTAATGACTTCACATTACTAAGCTTAATTTCTACAAGGCTTGACAAATAATTAGATTGGGATACTGAATAAACACAAATACTTTCAATAATGATATATTAATCAGATAATTAATATATGTCTAATTAAGAGTGTGTTGTATACTTTGAATTAATATGGCATTTACTTCAAAATTAGAGCTCTATGCTTTGATTCTGACTATCAAACTAGTTATTAACCACATTACAAAGTTTAATAATAGCTTAGAGACATTTCTTAATATTCTTTCAATAGTTTTATATAGAACTAGCACTGTGACATTCTCTCATCTTATTTTACCTAAAGGATTATTTAAAGTTTATTATCAGCAATGGAATTTCAATATCATTTTTTTCAGACTCTGAAAAATAGAGTAAAATGCATACTATTTTGTTGGTGTTCATAACAACAGCATTGAGGCCCGCCTGTGGTGTAGTAGATTAAGCCACTGCCTGCAACACTTGCATCACATATGGGAGTCAATTCTGTCCTGACTGTACCACTTCCCATCCAACTCCTTGCTAATGCACCTGGGGAAGCAGCAGAAGATGACCCAAGTACTTGGGCCCCTGACATTCACGTGTGAAACCCAGAACTTCCTGGCTCCTGGCTTCAACTTGACCTAAATCTAGCCATTGTGGGCTTTTAGGAATGAACCAGCAAAAGAATGGGCCATCAAAGAAGGAGGTACCTTTCTCTGATGGGAGGTGAGAACTTCCACTTTGACTATGGCCTTGTCTAAATAAGAGTTGGAGAACTCAAGAGGTTTCCATAGCCTTGGCAACTCATGACAAGAACCTCAGATGATTACTGACTTCATAAATACGAGTGTCAATTGTTAAATCAACAACTGGTGTAACTGTGCACCTGCTCCCCATGTAGGATCTCTGTCCTTAATGTGTTGTTCTATGTGAATTAACGGTATAACTAGTACTCAAATAGTACTTTATACATTGTGCTTCTGTGTGGGTGCAAACAATTGAAATCTTTACTTAGTATATACCAAGTTGATCTTCTGTATGTAAAGATAATTGAAAATGAATCTTGATGAAGAATGGGATGGGAGAGGGAGTGGGAGATGGGATGGTTACGGGTGGGAGGTTGATTATGGGGGGCAAAAAGCTGCTATAATCCAAAAGTTGTACTTTGGAAATTTATATTTATTAAATAAAAGTTTTAAAAAAAGGAATGAACCAGCAGATGAAAGATTCTATGTGTGTGTGTGTGTGTGTGTGTGTCCCTCTCTTCTTCTGTCTCTGTAACTCTGCCTTTCAAATTAATAAATAAATCTTTTGAACATAATATAAATGTAATACCATTAATTTGAGAATCATTAATGCGGCTCTGTATATCAATAGTTCATCCATTGTTTTTGATGTTTAGTGTTCTATTTTCAGGCTATATTAGAAGATTTATCCATTGCTATATGAAAAGACATTTGGGTGGCTGTTGGAATATGGCTCCTACAATCAAAGTTGACGTATGCTTTCATTTATCCTGGACAAATACATGCAAGTGTAAGAATGAACAATATGGAATTTATATTTTAAATCTCTAAGAAATTGCCAAATGGTATTCCATAGTAATTGGACATTTAACATTCCCTTTCAGCAGTGTAGCAGAGAAAATAAAAGGTTATATTTATATTGCCCTGAAATATAGTTGTCTATTTTAATTAAATAAAATCAATGTCAACCAATTTCAGTCTCTTTCCCACTGTTCATTTTTGTTACTTTTCATTTTGAAATAATTTTAGATACTTAAAATAGATGCAAAAAATAATTCTTGTATGTCCTTCATCTAGCTTCCTCTGTTATTAACATTTACTGAAACATGTTAGCAGTTAATTTAATTTAAGGAAATAACACTGATACAAAATTACAAAATGGAGATTTTTTTTAATTTACCCGGTTGTACCCCTAAAGTCCTTTTTCTATGCCAGTATCCAATAAAATACCATTATTTTCTTTTTTAAATTGGAAATAGCTTCTCAGTCTTTCCTTGTTTTTCATTACATTAATATTTTGAAACATATTGGTAAGGTTTTATAAAATATAGGTCTTTCTAAGTATTTTCTCATGATTATTCTGATGTTATAGATTTTTGGGAACAATACCAGAGAGCTAAATTGCCCTATCCATCACATTATCTCAAAGGTTATGTAATATTGACATGACTTTTACTGGCCATGTAAAACTTGGTAATTTGCTTAAGGCAATATCTGCCAGTTTCTCTGATATAAAGTTTATCATGTGGTGTTTGTCAGTTTTTGTCCACATTGCTTTACATTTGTGCATTTCTTTGGCTATCTGTCAAAGCTTTCTAAGCATATGTAACCCTGATAGGATTTTTTTTTAATTTATTTAATGAGCATAAATTTCCAAAGTACAGCTTCTGGACCACAATAGCCTCCTCCCCCCCCGTGTCTTCCCTCCCATCCACAACGCTCCCCTCTCCCACTCCCTCTCCCCTTCCCCTTCACATCAGAATTAATTTTCAATTATCTTTATATACAGAAGATCAATTTAGCGTATGTTAAGTAAAGATTACCACATTTTGCTCCCACACAGAAACATAAAGTGTAAAATACTATTTGAGTACTAGTTATAGCATTAATTAAACACCTAAGAGTAATTGTGTATTAATTACAGAGCTCAACCAATAGTTTTAAGTAGAATATAAAATGCATCTTTTGCATTGTTGTGGCTTCCCCCCGACCTCCCTCCCTCCCGTGGCCCTCCCCTCACCCACTTCCTCTCCCCTCCCCCCCCCTTCATCACGTTTCATTTTCGGTTACCTTCATATACCGAAGATCAATTTAGTATATACTAAGCAGGGATTTCAACAGGTTGCACTCACACAACCGAACCAGGTATAGGGTATTGTTCGACTAGTAGTGTTGTATTTGAGTTTCATAGATAAACATATTAAGGACAGAGATCCTGTGAGGGGAGCATGAACCCGGTGACTCCCGTTGTTGATTTAACAATTGGCACTCTTATTTATGACGTCAGCAATCACCCGAGACTCTTGCTATGAGCTGTCTAGGCTATGGAAGCCCCTTGAGTTCACCAACTCTGAATTTGTTTAGTCAAGGCCATATCACAGTGGAGGTTCCTTCCTCCCTTCAGAGAAAGGCGCCTCTCTCCTTGATGGCCTGATCCTTCTGCTGGAGTGTTGTTCACCAGGATCCTTCATTTAGATTGTTTTTTGCCACCATGTCATGGCTTTCCATGCCTGAGAGACTCTCATGGACCTTTTAGTCAGATCCGAATGTCCCAAGGGTTGATTCTGAGACAGGAGTGCTGTTTTGGGCATTTGCCATTCTATGAGTCTGCTGTGTGACCTGCTTCCCCCGCAGGATCATTCTCAACCCTTTTGATTCTATCTTTCATTATTTGCTTACACTGGTCTTATTTGTGTAATCTCTTCGACACTTACCCTGTCTTTTGGATCAGTTGTGTATATATATTTGTCTCTTTACAAAGTGTGCTGGCATTGGTACCTGCCTCCTTGGTAAGATTGAGTTGAAATCCCCTGGCACATTTCCAGATCCACCATTGGAGGTAGGTCTGAGTGAGTATGTGCCGTCCTATATATCTCCTCCCTCTCTTATTCCCACTCCCATGTTCCACAAAGATCAATTTCCTATTAATTTTTAAACGCTTAAGAATGGTTGTGCATTGATTACAGAGTTCAACCAGTGGTCTTGTGTAGAACATACCGAGCAACAACAACAACAACAAAAATACTAAAGGAACAAAATAGTAAGTTTTTCCTCAACAGTCTAGACAAGGGCTGCTCATGTCATTGTCTCTCATAGTGTCCATTTCACTTCAATGGGTATCATTTTAGGTGCTCGTTTAGTTACCATCGATCAGGGAGAACATGTGATATTTATCCCTTTTGGACTGGCTTATTTCACTCAGCATGATGTTTTCCAGCTTTCTCCATTTTGTTGTGAATGCCCGGATTTCGTTGTTTTTTACTGCTGTATAGTGTTCCATAGAGTACATATCCCATAGTTTCTTTATCCAGTCATCCGTTGATGGACATTTAGGTTGATTCCATGTCTTAGCTATTGTGAATTGAGCTGCAACAAATATTGAGGTGCAAATGGCTTTTTTCACCCCTTTAATTCCATTTGGGTATATTCCAAGGAGTGGGATGGCTGGGTCCTGTGGTAGTGCTATGTTCAGGTTTCTGAGGACTCTCCAGACTGTCTTCCATAGTGGCTTTACCAGCTTGCATTCCCACCAACAGTGGATTAGTGTCCCCTTTTCTCCACATCCTCGCCAGCATCTGTTGTTGGTTGATTTCTGTATGGAAGCCAATCTAACCGGAGTGAGGTGGTATCTCATTGTGGTTTTGATCTGCATTTCCCTGATGGCTAGGGATCCTGAGCATTTTTTCATGTGCCTGTTGGCCATTTGGATTTCCTCTTTTGAAAAATGCCTGTTAAGGTCCTTGGCCCATTTTTTTATTGGGTTGTTTGTTTTGATTCTGTGGTGTTTTTTGATCATTGTGTAGATTCTAGTTGTTAATCCTTTATCTGTTGTGTGGTTTGCGAATAACGTCTCCCATTCTGTTGGTTGCCTCTTCGCTTTCCTGACTGTTTCCTTTGCTGTTAAGAAACTCTTCAATTTTAGGTAATCCCATTTGTTTATTTTATCTTTGATTACCCATGCCTGTGGGGTCTTCTCCAGGAATTCTTCGCCTATTCCGATATCTTGGAGGGTTTCCCCTATGCTCTCAATTAGTTTCATGGTGTCGTGGCGCAACTCTAGTTCTTTGATCCATGTTGAGTGGATTTTTGTATAAGGTGTAAGGTAGGGGTCTTGCTTCATACTGCGGCATGTGGACATCCAGTTTTCCCAGCACCATTTGTTGAAGAGCTGTCCTTGTTCCAGGGGTTGGTTTTAGGTCCTTTGTCAAATATGAGTTGGTTATAGATGTTTGGATTGATCTCCGGTGTTTCTATTCTGTTCCATTGGTCTATCCATCTGTTTTTGTACCAGTACCAGGCTGTTTTGATTATAACTGCCCTGTAGTATGCTTTGAAGTCTGGAATTGTGATGCCTCCGGCCTTGTTTTTATTGTAAAGGATTGCTTTAGCTATTCTGGGTCTCCTGTTTCTCCATATGAATTTCAGCATCATTTTTTCTAGGTCTTTGAAGAATGACTTTGGTATTTTGATTGGTATTGCATTGAACTTGTAAATTGCTTTTGGGAGAATGGACATTTTGATGATATTGATTCTTCCAATCCATGAGCATGGTAGGTTTTTCCATTTTTTTGTGTCGTCTTCTATTTCTTTCTTTAGTGTTTTGTAATTTTCATCATAGAGGTCTTTGACATCCTTGGTTAAATTTATTCCAAGGTACTTTATTGTTTTTGTGGCTATTGTGAATGGGATTGATCTTAGTAGTTCTTCCTCGGCCCTGGCATTGTCTGTGTATACAAAGGCTGTTGATTTCTGAGCATTGACTTTGTATCCTGCTACTTTACCAAACTCTTCTATGAGTTTCAGTAGCCTCTTATAGGAGTTTATTGGGTCCTCTATATATAGTATCATGTCATCTGCAAACAGGGATAGTTTAACTTCCTCCTTTCCCATTTGTATCCCTTTAATTTCTTTTTCTTGCCTGATGGCTCTGGCTAAGACTTCTAGGACTATATTGAATAGCAATGGTGAGAGTGGGCATCCCTGTCTGGTGCCAGTTCTCAATGGAAATGCCTCCAACTTTTCCCCATTCAATATGATGCTGGCCTTTGGTTTATCATAGATTGCCTTAATTGTGTTGAGGAATGTTCCTTCTAACCCCAATTTGCTTAGGGTTTTCATCATGAAGGGTGTTGTATTTTGTCAAATGCTTTCTCTGCATCTATTGAGATAACCATATGATTTTTGTTTCTCAATTTGTTAATGTGCTGGATTACGTTGATTGACTTTTGAATATTGAACCATCCCTGCATACCAGGGATAAATCCCACTTGGTCCAGGTGAATGATCTTTCTGATGTGTAGTTGGATTCGGTTTGCCAGAATTTTATTGAGTATTTTTGCATCTATGTTCATCAGGGAGATAGGTCTGTAGTTTTCTTTCTCTGCTGTGTCTTTTCCGGGCTTAGGAATTAAGGTGATATTGGCTTTGTAGAAGGAATTTGGGAGGATTCCCTCTCTTTCAATCGTTTGGAATAATTTGAGAAGAACTGGGGTTAGTTGTTCTCTAAATGCCTGGTAAAATTCGGCAGTGAAGCCATCCGGTCCTGGGCTCTTCTTTTTCGGTAGTGCATTTATTACTGATTCAATTTCTTCCATGGTTATGGGTCTGTTTAGATTTTCTATATCTTCACAGCTCAGTTTAGGAAGGTTGCATTTGTCCAGGAATCTATCCATTTCTTCCAGGTTCCCCAATTTGTTAGCATACATCTCTTTGTAGTAGTTTCTGATGATTCTTTTTATTTCTATTGTGTCAGTTGTTACATTTCCATTACTATCTTTGATTTTACAGATTTGGGTCTTCTCTCTCCTTTTTTTGGTTAGTTGCGCCAATGGTGTGTCGATTTTGTTTATTTTTTCAAAGAACCAGCTCCTGGTTTTGTTGATCTTTTGTATTGTTTTTTTGGTTTCAATTCTGTTTATTTCTTCTCTGATCTTTAGTATTTTTTTCCTCCTTTTGGATTTGGGCTTGATTTGCTGCTGTTTTTCTAGTTCCTTGAGGTGCATGGAGAGTTCATTTGTTTGGTTCCTTTCCAGCCTCTTGATGTAGGCACTAATTGCTATAAACTTTCCTCTTAGCACTGCCTTTGCTGTGTCCCACAGGTTTTGATAGGTTGTGTTATCATTTTCTTTTGTTTCTAGAAATCTTTTGATTTCTCTTTTAATTTCTTTGATGACCCACTGTTCATTTAGGATCATGTTGTCCATTCTCCATATATTTGCATATGATGTAGAGATTCTTGGGTTGTTGATTTCAAGTTTCACTGCACTATGGTCTGAGAAGCTGCATGGTACGGTTTCAATTTTTTTGAACTTGTTGAGGCTCCCTTTATGGCCTAGTATATGGTCAATCCTAGAGAATGTTCCATGTACTGGGGAGAAATACGTGAACTCTGTGTCTGTGGGGTGGAGGGTTCTGAAGATATCTATTAGGTCTATTTGGTCTATGGCGTCAATTAGCTCAGTTGTTTCCTTGTTGAATTTCTGTCTGGTTGATCTGTCCATTGGTGAGAGTGGGGTGTTGAAGTCCCCTGCTACTATTGTATTTGAGTCTATATCTCCCTTTAAATCCTTTAGTAATTCTTTCAGGTAGCCAGGCGCCCTGTAATTAGGTGCGTATACATTTATAATAGTAATGTCTTCCTGTTGCATAGATCCTTTAATCATTATATAGTGCCCTTCTCTGTCTTTTTTAATAGTTTTTATGTTAAAGTCTATTTTGTCTGATATTAGGATGGCCACACCAGCTCTCTTTTGATTTCCATTAGCTTGGAGTATCTTTTTCCATCCTTTCACTTTCAGTCTGCGTGCATCTTTGCTGATGAGGTGTGTCTCCTGAAGGCAGCATATAGTTGGATCCTCTTGTTTTATCCAATCCGCTAGTCTGTGCCTCTTTGTCGTGGAATTAAGACCATTCACATTCAATGTGATTACTGTTAAGTACTGTCTTTTTCCCTTCATGTTTTCTGAAACGAGCTGTTTATGTATTTTGAACTTTGTTTGTGGGTTATTCTACATTCGCTTTTTTTTGCAGTGAAGTTCTTGTTTTTGTATTTCTTGTGCAGCACGTCTTTGATCAAGTGTTGTAGGGTTGGACGCGTGGATACAAATTCTTTCAGTTTCTGTTTGTCGTGGAAGATCTTTATTTCCCCTTCATTCATAAATGATAGCTTTGCAGGATATAGTATTCTAGGTTGGCATTGTTTGTCTTTTAACACTTGGAATATATCATGCCATTGTCTCCTTGCCTGTAGTGTTTGCGATGAGAAGTCTGGGGTGAGTCTGATTGACTTACCCCTGAATGTGATTTGTCGCTTTTCTCTGGCACATTTTAGGATTTGTTCTTTGTGTGTCACTGAACTGAGTGTTGCCACAATGTGTCGTGGTGAATTTCTCTTCTGGTCTACTCTGTGTTCGGAGTCCTGGCTATCTGTTGTATTTGTGTGTTGTTATCCAGCTGCCTTTGTTTAAAGTTTTCTGATATTATTTCGTTGAAGACACCGTCTAATCCATTCTCTCTTTCCACCCCCTCAGGGACTCCTATTATCCGAACATTACACCGTTTGATTGAATCTTGTAGGTCTCCGACCGTGTTTTTTAATTTTTTAATTTCTTCTTCCTGCGATTGAACTGACTGTATTATTTCTGGAAGTTTGTCTTCGAATTCTGATATTCGGTCTTCTATTTCATCTGTTCGATTTCCGAGGGATTCCACGGTGTTTTTTATATGGTCAATTGAGTTTTTCAGTTCTAGTATCTCATTCTGGCTTCTCTTTAAGATCTCTAATCCTTGGGCTTGTTTTTCATTCAGCTCTTGACACTGTTTCTCATTATTTCTAAGTATTCTGATTATTAATTTTCTGAATTCTTTTTCTGGCATGTTTTCAACTTCTTCTTCTGCCTCTGTTATGGTTGGTTTAGCCTGCTCCATTGGCAAATTTATATTATCTTCTATATTTTTTTGGTTTTGTTTTTTGGCATTCCGTCTGGGTGATTTTTCGGGTTGATTTCCCTCTACTACAGGCTGCTGTGAGTCTCTACCAATATCCAGTGTAACCAGGCTGCTCTACACAGCCCGCAGGTAAACAGACAGGGTGGCTGCTCTCTGTCCACTGCAGCTCTGGATCCTGTGCTTTTTCCCCACCAGGAGGCGCTATTCAGTAACTTGAATAGTCGGGTCTCAGGACTTTGGGCTGCCCTCCCTGGAGCACCCTCAGCTCCACCTTTGGGCTCCGCCTCCGAAGGTTAGTGTGGAGGCAAAGATAGTTCTCCTTTAAGCCGGAATGTAAACAAACAAAATGGCTGCTTCCCGCCCGCTGGAGCTCCGGGGAGGCGCCAAGAGATACTGGCTTACTCAGTCTCTCAGTTAGTGTCCCTGAATCGTGCACTCTCTCCGCCGGCGCCACTCACTCTGTCCCGTTGTTCTATTTCCTCCCCCACTCAGTCGTGTGTGTCTCAGTGTCCGTCCCAGGGTGTGTTGGGGGAGGGGCGGCGGCAGCTGTGCCGTGGTGCTGGGCTAGTGCCCCGTCTCACCTCGGCTTCCAGCGCTGGTGCATACACGCTCCTGCTAGTGTCCTGAGTCTCAGGCGTCCACATCTTCCACGCGTGTCCACCCTAACACCCCAGTTTGAGGAAGGGCTTAAAAACTACAAATTTTCATCCCTCTTTGAACCTTCCCTTAGTGGAGCTTCGCTGTGCTCCCTCCCTCTCTATTCGGCCATCTTCCCCAATTCAGAAAGCTGATAGGATGTTATGTAACGATTTTATTTGCTTCATATTTTATTGGTGTTTAAGGACTTTTACTATACAAAGTGTTTCATTTCATCAGTGTTTCATCTATAAATAAGCATTGCATAATTACTTTTTTCTTTAATTTTTATTTTGAAATGTTTTTCCTTAACTTTTAGTAATGGCTGTTTAAAGGCAGAAAAGTGTTTAAACTTGTTTAATTGAAGGCTTTTCTGTTTTATTAGCACTATATAGTAAGACAATGAAATTATTTTTTTAAAAAAATTTATTTGAAAAATCAGAATTGCAGAGAAGGAGAGAGAGAGAGGAGACAGGGAAGGAGCTCTTTCATCTGCTGGTTCACTCCCCAAGTGACTATAATGGCCAGGGCTGAGCAAGGCTGAAGCCAGAAATCATGAGCTTCATCCAGGTCTTCCACTTGTGTGATAGGAACCCAAGTACTTGGATCATCTTCCGTTGCTTTCCCAAGCTGTTAGCAGAGAGACGGATCAGTAGAAGAACAACTGGGACACGAAGTGGCCAGCCATATGTGATGTCGGTGTTGCAGGCGATAGCTTTACCTACAATGGCACAATCTTGGCCCCGGATGTATTTCTTGCTTGACTGCGCTATGTGTTGTAAGACTCTCACTTTTCTTCTCTATTTTCCTTTGCCTTGCAAAAAATTTCCAATAGGTGTGACATTCCCCTCAGTTTTGTTTTCCAAATTTTTCAGGAAATGGTGTTACATTATTAATTAAAATTTTGGCCTCCTTTTTACTGAAGAGTTTGTAGTTTCAGTCCATTCTTATGTTTATGGAACTGCATTTGCTGAATTTGGATTACTTTTCCCATGCATATATAGTTTGAATTTGTACTATTCTGTCTTATTGTTTTTTTGCAAGAAAAAAAAATGTGAGTGATATTATGCTCTCTTTTTTTTTCAGTGTGGCTTTATTGCAAAACGTGTGTTGAGATCAGAGGCTGTCACTGAGTGAGCTTTTTATTTATCATCATTCTATTCTCTCACAATAGACAATACTTTGGACATAGAATAATTATTATATTAAACATAACAATAGTATGTTCTGATTTTTCATCAGTGATTAAAAATAATATATTAAATATAGATTGTAAGTAATTTGTAAGAAAAAGGATACTGTTTCCAGTCTAATTCAATCCTGACTTTTTTCATGTTTCTGATATAAAATATCACTACTAGTATGTTAGTTCATCTCAGTTGCTTTATTAATCTGTATTATGTTTGAAGTTTCCTGCCAGAATTACACAAAATAGGATAACTATAGCTGTCAAAAAAGAAATTGCTAACAGCCTTCCCAGTTCACTGTTGGTCACCCACCAACAAGTGACCTTGTGAAATTTTGCCTTTATTTCTTCCCATTCCACATTATTCTTCAGGCTTACTAATTCTAAAAAAGATTTAAATCAGAAAAAAATATTATTTGGAAAACAATTTTCATTTTTTTGTGTTTCGTTTTCTACTTATAAATTCCATTAGTCAATAATTATCAAAATGATCTGAGAAGAACACAATGACTTCCAGATTCTTTATAAGAGGATATCAAAATGGCATTTCCAGGATATAGAATGAAATTTCAATAGCATTTACTGTTAATGCCAATTATGAAAGGCTATGTTATTATTTACATTAATTATTAAAAGCACTTTCTTTGTTAAAGTATATAAGGTTATATTTCATTATTAATGACATTAACTTCCATTTGAACATCTATATAATATTTATTAAAAATTCTTTATCATTTATTCAGCAAATATTACCTCATGTACCACACTTTTTAGAAAATAACAATGAGTCTGCTCCAGGATTCAGGCCAGCAGTGTACTTACCATTCTAAGATAGGAAGGAGCTTAATAAAAATTAGTGTATAATAAACAGAGACTTCTTTAATAGTTTAATTTACATGTTGCTGACCCTTTTTTATTTAACATGTTGTGGTTATTTCCTGTGCACACTGATTGAAATCAGCATCAAACCATCTGATTCTCAATTTCCCATCAGCATGCCCCATAATCTCCACCTCAAGTATGCTTCAGTGTAAGAAATGAATGAAAAGCAAAAAGAAAGTTGCAGTTCAATGAAAAACAAAAAAAGAAATATGATAGAAAATACTTAGAATAAGTGTTGGTACGCTGGAAGAAGAATTATCAAATCTGGCATGTAACCAATGGGCAGTAATGGTTTAGGCATGTTATGTAAAAGAAATAATAGCATTCCAGGCAGAAATAATAAAACAAGTCTAGCAGTGCAGCCTCATCAGGAAAAACAATATTCAGTGAGCCTGGTATGTAACATGTGAGACATCAGACAAATAGAGTTGAGAACTGGAAATATAAACAACTGAAAAATATCATAGATCTTATAAGCCGTGTGAAATCATGTCCATTATCATGAGAGCAATACAGAGTTTAGAGCAGCAGAGAATTAGCTCTCTATATATTATGTTTTAGATTAACGACTTTATCAAAATAGTGTAAAATACAAGGAAATGAAGAAGGGCCTTGTATCCTGTACAAGAATCTAGCAATATGATGATGCCAAAGCTATATAAGATAATAAAATATAAAAGTTTGAAATGAAGATTAGAATATAGGATCTTTGCAGTTAATTTTAGGAAGTATTTAAAGTGATATGATTAAGTTTTCACACCATGAGAGACATGACTTAAAGCAAAATATAAGGCAAAGGCACTAGAAGTTCTTGTAATGAGTCACCATGATACACACTACTCAGACTGAATTTTTCGACACCAAATTCTTTCTGTTGTGTGATTTGATACTAACATTATTTTGCATAGTAATTAATATTTATTTTATAATACTCCAAAGGTTACTAATAGAAATAACTGGGCACAGTTTTATATTTCTAGAAATAATTAGTTAAAATAAAAGTAGTACAATGAGGGTGATCATTTGAATAACAACCAATAAATAGTGCTAAAGGAAACCTATTTGAGATAATCATTACTATTTGTGTATCCCAAAGGATGAATAAATGAGTCAAATAAAGATTATATATTTTTAAATGGATAAAACATATGTCTTTACACACACTGGAAATTTTTTGAACAGTATAAATAGTACGTTTATATAATTCAGACTTGCATTTTAGTGATATTCTCTATATTTCTGATTTTATATTCAACATCTCATAAACTTATTTTGTCATGTAATTTATAACCAAATGTACTGAATTCACTGGCCTTGTAAAAACTGTTTTATTTCTTACTTTCTATATCTATTCCCTTGATATGTTAGTTTTCACTAGCATGCTAAACCAGGGCATCTGTTTCCCTGAGAGCTTGCAAAACAATATAAAATGAATGGAGTGTTGCCACCAAAAGCACCTGTGCAGTAATGAGATAAAAGCAGATACCTAAATGAATAAAGAAACAGAACACTTCGCCCATCTATGTCCTTATATTTTCAGAGAAAATGACCTGTTAACTGATTTGTCGAATAGCAGCTCTCATAGAGGATATATGCATACTTTTGTTTCTTTTTGAGCTCCTCCCTTTTTTTGGAAAGCAAATTTGACAAGAGAAAATTAAGCTTTTTAAGAAAGAGAATCTTCGTCTGCAAGTTTTGTTCCTTAGTTTCAATACAAATATTGTAAATAAAGGCTAATAGTGTGACTAAATTATACCTCTTGAATTTTTAAGTTGAAAATTTAGAACAGTACCTAAAATTTGTCTTTATGTTTCTTCTAGATTATAGTATATTCACTTTTAAATGTTTGAAGGAATAAATTACTTTATGTAGTGTTAATGCTTAACTTAACATTTAGAAACTTATATCCAGGAGGTTTTGGATTCAATAAGATTTTTGTTTAGGGAATTACATGAATAACGGACTTGATACCCATTAAAATTAATGAAAGAGATACTTTAGATCCTTTAGAATGATTGATCTGAGTGTCCATATAATGTTGATCTGAGTGTCCATATAATGTTTCTATAGATAGTTGACATGTGACTTTTATATACTACCTAAGTCAATTTTTAAGACTTATGTGAAGGAATTTATGTATAGAACTTTGCATCTTTCACCATCTTTCCTGTACCGCATTTTTCATAGAAAAAATAGATGGGCTAGACTTTCATTATTTAAACACAGTTGTCTGTGGGAGTAAAAAAAGAACATATGATTTCATGGTCTCATTTTAACTTCATTGACCTTGTGTCATTTCAAGCACAGAACACTGTCTGGTATTTCATCAGGCTCACTACATTGCAGTCTATCCCTTTGCCATGGATCAAATAGGAAGGAGACTATCATTGGTCATAGATGAATTTTAAAGAATGCCCTTTGTCTCTTGAGATAGTGCTATTATCTGTTTAATTCACCTAAGAATGTGAGTCCTACATCGTTGACACATGAAATGCTTGTTATTTTTGTGCTTAAATTTTTTAAAAAGATTTATTTTTTTTTTACTTGAAAGAGTTACAGAGAGAGGTAGAGATAGAGAGAAGGGTCTTCCATCCGCTGGTTCACTCCCCAATTTGCTGCAACGGCGAGAGCTGTACCGATCCGAAGCCAGGAGCCAGGTGCTTCTTCCTGGTCTCCCATGTTGGTGCAGGGGCCCAAAGACTTGGGCCATCTTCCACTGCTATCCCAGGGCATAGCAGAGAACTGGATCGGAAGAGGAGCAGCCTGGACTAGAACCGGCACCCATATGGGATGCTGGCACTTCAGGCCAGGGCATTAACCCACTGCGCCACATCGCCGGCCCCTATGCTCAAAATTTTAAAATTTTGGTTTAATTAATCTGTGTCCCAATAAATCCTGAAAGACATTAGAGCTTTTTGAGCACCACACTTTGGTACACAAGATTTTTTTAAATTTATTTAAAATTTAGGTTAAAGTGTTGATGAAGAAGTTTTCAAGATATGTTGTGCCAATCCATACTGTGTCTACTACTTGTTTGCCAATCCATACTGAGTCTTCTAGACCAAATAGTCATTCCAGAAACAAAAATCAGCTATCAGGATCATTTGTGTTCAGACATAGACTTTGTAAGATTTCTAGACATCTTTTCATTTTTTTCCCCATTCCTGGATTACATATGAAAATGTCATTGTGTTTGAAAGCTTTAAATAAAACCAAACAATATTTTTTTAAAAAAATTCGGCAAATATACAGCTGATTTCTTATCTCACCGGGTTCTAGTCCTGGTCGGGGCGCCGGATTCTGTCCCGGTTGCCCCTCTTTCAGGCCAGCTCTCTGCTGTGGCCAGGGAGTACAGTGGAGGATGGCCCAAGTACTTGGGCCCTGCACCCCATGGGAGACCAGGATAAGTACCTGGCTCCTGCCATCAGATCAGCGTGGTGTGCCGGCCACAGCGCGCCGGCAGTGGTGGCCATTGGAGGGTGAACCAACGGCAAAGGAAGACCTTTCTCTCTGTCTCTCTCTCTCTGTCCACTCTGCCTGTCAAAAAAAAAAAAAAAAAGTGAATACAACTATTTTTCTGGAACTTTATTATTGTCTCCATCAGACACATGTAATCTAGACAAGTAACTTCCCTGGCTTGATATATACATAATTAAAACTTTTAGTTTGTATATACTTGTCAAGATAAAAATAAGTAAATGAGCTAAATACAACTGAGAGCATCAAAAATTCAAAAGAATAAAACTTAAGTACAAAACCATTATAATTTTAAAAAATTATATATTAGGGAATGAAAGTTATCATATATAATATAAGAACAAAATATGTTACAAAATGCCCTTCGTTAAGGAATTTAAATGCAAGAAAAGCTCCGTGAAGTTGAAATTGACTGCAAAAAACATAAAAAGAACTATAACTATAAAAGAGACAGAAATTAAATCTATAATTAAATGTTCTTATCTTTGCTGGTTGCTCACTTAAATAAAGGAACTTTCCATTTGATCTTCATGGTAAAATGATAAAATGGTCTAAATACTGACCCTTACTTGAAAATGTAGGAAAGTTGCTAGCCAATTTAATGATCTTTAAATGAAGCCAAAAGTTATAATCTCTCATTAGATACCATCTATTGATTTCTTTGCTATCCTGATGACAATAACAGAACTGAGAGGTTAAAAGATAAAATTCTGATTTAAAGAAAATGAAGTCTTCACAAGAATCATTACTGAAAGATTCTGAGGAATCATTACTATAAGATTCCCCACATTGAGCTAGTCAATTAACTTTTGCATTTAGTTTTTTTCTTATCACCTGAAGAGGATGAATAGACTACTTTTTGCATGCTCATTAAATGGACCTAGGAAAATACCATGTTTTCCTACATGTAATATTTTTCTGTATGTGTACCTCTACCAATTTAGCCAGTTGAACTCCATTCAAAGACAGAAGGCAAAATAAGCAACATTCTCATATTTTTCTTAGAAATGCTCTGGAAATATTAAAAATTGTGTTCTTTAAGGGATCTGCTATAAGCTTATGTTTTCTAAATAAATGTGAAAGTTCTAATGCCATAATAATAAGTTCTTCAGGTTTGTAATACTATTCTATTAAAATTGTTCCAATTAACTTGTTATGCAAAAGAATAGAGTTTGAATATAGGGATAGTAAACTTTTCTAGCATTTAAGAATCAGTATATACTCTCAGGATAATGAGTGTGTGTTTGACCAAACCTCACTTAGCAAAGCAACAAGAATTTGTAGAATTGCCAATATCTGTGAAGCCTGAGAATGCATATTTTAATATTAAGCTTAGTAAGTCAGTATGAAATGTTAAGATCATGATTGTTGGTTCATGATAAAAATACCTTTGAATATAAACTAAAGCAATGGATTGACTGTGTGAATGCTTTGGCTGTTAGTTTTTCTTATCTCACTTTATATTTGAGGAAACACACTGGCATTTTTTTTTTTTTTTGGACAGGCAGAGTTAGACAGTGAGAGAGAGAGACAGAGAAAAAGGTCTTCCTTCCATTGGTTCACCCCCCAAATGGCCAATACAGCCGGCACACTGCGCTGATCCAAAGCCAGGAGCCAGGTGCTTCCTCCGGGTCTCCCGTGTGGGTGCAGGGCCCAAAGACTTGGGCCATCCTCCACTACCTTTCTGGGCCACAGCACAAAGCTGGACTGGAAGAGGAGCAACAGGGACAGAATCCTGTGCCCCAACCAGGACTAGAACCGGGGTGCCAGCGTCGCAGGTGGAGGATTAGCCAAGTGAGCCATGGTGCCGGCCCATGTCATATTTTTATTATTAACTATTAATGTATGTATTGAATATAGTATGATATTATATACATGCAGAGCATGCAATTAACTTTAATTGTTGTATTACATTTGACAATTCTTAGTCTGAAATTCAGACTTTTGAAAAATGAAACAAATGAATTTCACAGTCCTTGCATTTCTGTTGGGTAGATGGTTTACCATTATCCAGCTACCAACAATATTTATATACTTACTGACCCTGTAAGTAGGGTGAAACAACTTTTGTTTGATTCAATCGCTGGTTCATTTTCATGCATATAGCTATCTAATTGCACCAGCATTATCATTTTTTTCTAAATGTACTTCTTCCATTGAATTTTTTGCAAACTGTTCAAAAATTAACTGAGCAGAAAAACTTCTGGAATATTACTCCTCCATAAAAACCACAAGAATGCTGACAAAAGTTTTCAAAATCAACTTTTTGAGAACTTTGGAATCTAACCAACTTGTAATGATCCAATAATGATTTGTTAAGAAAATGGCTGAATCACTGTAAGAACACTGAGTTTTGTAATTTGTTTGATTAAATTTTCAGTCCCCAGCTCCTTGCACCCTTGTAAACCAAGAACTTTGTGTCTTTGGCTCAAGGTATTTAAGGAAATCTCTATCCAATCACTACTGACTGCAACATGAACAGAAAACTCAGTGGTCCCACATGAGAAATATTCCAAATTTCACAGGATGGCTCCAGGTAAAGTTCCTACACAAATGAGCAGCTGCAGCTGCATGAAACAAATGCTCATGCAACAGATGTTCATGGGAACCCTGGTGCTAAACCGTTAGTAGGTCACCTGCTTCTTTGTTGGGTTTTCCTACCTGGCAAAGCAACTTCCTTGCTGCTATCTATTGAAAGTCAGTCTTTGGAGAGAGAGGGAGATGACACAAATGCACTCTACGGAGAAGGAGGAATCCAATTTCTAGAGATACATTTTATATTGTCTAAAATTGTTCGTTTTTCAGATAAATGAGAGATTTTTTAAAGAAAGTAAGGCCTGTGCATGAACAAAAAAATCCGTTAACATAAATTGTTTATGAGAAAGTCCAGGAGTTAAACTAACTAGAAAAAAAAAGCCATGAAAATAGCTATTGTAGCTATAACTAGAGAAATAAAGACAACCATATTTAAAAAGAAAAGCTGTGAAAATGAGAATTATGTCTCCACAAATAGCTAATGTCAACATAGAGATAAAAAGATAAAACCACTTTGCAAAAGCAAGCAAAAGTGTAAAAAAATGAAAATGTCAACAATATCAGCTGCAATTTTCATGAAATATGTTTAATTATAAAACAAATATCAGAAAATCAAAAAGGAAGTTGATGATTTAAATAATTGTATAAGCACTAGGCCTAACAGATATGCATATTACTCCACCTAAAACTGACTAAAACTATTTTAAGAGCATATGCAATATTCATAAATATAGACCATATATTAGGCCATAAAATAAGTCTCAGTTTAAAAGGATTGAAGACATATATCTTCTGGCTAGAATGTAATTGAATTGTAATTGTATAAAAGGAATAATTTGGGAACTTAAAAAATACCTGGAAATGAATACACATGTAAATAGCTACTATCTTTAAATAAAATTAAAAGGGCAAGTAGAAAATAATTGGATACATGAAAGCAGAAATGTAACTTGGCAGTTCTTTTGAGATATGCTAAAAGCAATATTTTGATGAAAGTTTATAATACCTAGTCTAAAAAGAAAGAAATATTTCAAATAAAAAATCAGAGACAGAGAAGACTCAAATCAATAACAGAGGAAGGAAAATGGAAGCACCATGAGTAATTACAATACAGCAACCATAAAATACTGGGCTTAGATCTTCTCATTTGTATCTGTCTGTTTTCATTCTACCAGTTTTAGGTTTATACACAGATGGACTTCAACTTAAAAACAGTTGGTCCTATAATTTTTTTTGACTTTACAATGTTTATAAACTGTGTTTCACATGTTGAATTATGATCTTTGCACAGGCTAGCAATTCCATTATAATATTCAAATGATGTTGGGCGGCAGCAATGAGCTGTAGTTGTTAGTCCTGCCATCAAAAGGGTAAACATCAAAATATATGGTGTACTGTGTTTCTAGACTGTGATGCTAGGTAGGTTAGGTGCTTCAAATCCATTTTCAAATTATGATATTATGTTTTCAACTCAGAATGATATTATTGGGAAGTAACCTCATCATAAATCCAGAAGTCTATGTGTTGAAGATCTCTGGCTAGGTTCATCACAGTACAAAATTGCTATGTTTTACAGAAGTGATTCTAACTGATATGTAATGTTTCTCTTTTACCTTGAAATATATTCTATTTCCTTCAAAAAACTCATCCCAATGTATTTAGCTAAGTTTACTATGCTTAATTTTAAAAGCAAGCACAGGGCCAATCAGTTGACTCAAAGCTTAGGATGCTTCCTGGGACACATGCATCCCATATTGGAGAGCCTACCATCAAAGGCAGATCCCACTCCATTCTAACTCCCTGCTAATGTGCACACTCCTAGATAGCAACTGACGGCTTAAGTACTGGGATCCTTGCTACCACATTGGAAACACTGATTGTGTTCCCAGTCCCCTGCACCAACATCGTGTTGGGTCAGCTTCACCTGTAGTGGGCATTTGAGGATTATTCTAGCACATGTAAGATTCTCTCTCTTTCCTCCTCCTCCTCCTTTCCAGCCTCCTTCCTTTTCCAATAAATTTAAATGCATACAATTTTGTAAAAATACAAGAAGTTATGGTAAAAATTAACCTGCTTTATCATTTTAAACCTCAGAACCATCAGATGACAGATCCATTGATCTCTCTCTCTCTTCCCTTTCTTCCCTCTACTCCCTCCCTCCTTTTCAAATAAAAGTAAATAAAAACAAATTTTATAGAAAATCAAGGATTCTTGGAAAAATTAATCTGTTTCATCATTTTGAAACTCAGGGAAAGTTCCTTTTTTGATACATTTACATTTTTTGGAAGTTTTTTTAGGTTCAGAAGAAGAGTTTACAGAAAGCATAGCACCTCCTTCCCAGTGCATGCACAGCCTCCCCTTTTTACAAATATCCGCTGGCATAGCTATGCATTCATTACGGTTGGTGAACCTGCGCTGACACAGCATAGTCACTGAAAGTGAGTAGCTTACACTAGGTACACTCAGTACCATGTATTTTGTGATTTTAAAAATATATATAATAGGATGTATCCTCTTATCAGATTCCTTTCCTAAAATCCTCCCTGTTCTGCCTCATTTTCTTTCTCAGTCCCCTAATCCCCGGCACCCTCTGATCTTTTGACTGTCTCCATAGTTACGCCTTTTTCACAATGTAATCTCCTTGGAATCACACAGTACGTAGACTTCTCAGATTGGCTTCATGAATTAGTTAATTACTTGCATTTATTTATATTTTCTCCATTGACTCTTCATGGCTTGATAGTTCAGACTGTTTTAGAACTGAATATTATTTCATTGACTAGATGTCCCAATTTTAGACTACCTACTAAGGACATTTTAATGCTAAGAAGTTTTGGTAACAATGAATGAAGCTGCTATAAATATTCATGCATTTTTTTATATAGACATTCGTTTTCAACTTCTTGGGTAAATACCAAAGAGCACAATTGTTCTCTATATCCTAAGAGATCATTTAGTTTTGTAAGAAGCTGCCAACTTGTCTTCCAAAGTGTTGGGGCCGGTGCTGTGGTGCAGCGGCACCGTATGGGTGCTGGTTCTAGTCCCAACTACTCCTCTTCCCATTCAACACTTTGCTATGGCCTGGGAAGGCAGTAGAAGATGGCCCAAGTCTTTGGGCCCCTGCATCCATGTGGGAGACACAGAAGAAGCTCGGGGCTCCTGACTTCGGATCTCTCTGTAACTCTGTCTTTCAAATAAATAAAATAAATCTTTAAAAAAAAGAACAAAGTGCCTGCAGTATTTTGCATTCTTAACAGGAATGAATAAGAACTCTTGTTTCTCCACATCATTTTCAGCATTTGATGATGTCAGTGTTCTGAATTATCACCATTCTAAGAGAAACATAGTGGTATTTTATTGATTTAATTTGTACACCAATTGTATACCAGTGTACACCATTTGTACACCAATGATGTATAATGTATGGTATATTTTCTTGAACTGATTTGCTCTCTGTAGGTTAGCTTTGGTGTGGGATCTATTAAGATCTAGGGCACATTTACATTTAGGTTGATTGTGCTATTACCTTTGAAGTATTCTTATATTTTGAATGACAGTCCATTATCAAATGTATCTTTCCTAAATCTTTTCCCCTAGTCAGTGGTTTCTCTCATTGTCTTTAGAATATCTCTCATAATGCAGAAAATTTTAATTTAGTGAAACTCAGCTTATCATTTTTATTTTCTTTTCAGTGATTGTGTCTTTGTTGTACTAAAAACTCATTACTGATGAAGGCATTGACCTTGTAGTGATGACACCGAATCCCAGAGAAGAGTACTTGTGTCCAACATACATCTAAATTTCCTTATTCCAGTTTCCTGCTGTTGCACACCCTGTGAGGCAGCGAGCGATGATGGTTCAGGTAGTTGGGTCTCTGTGACCACATGACAGACCTAAACAAATTTCTGGCTCCCAGCTTTGGCCTGGGCTGTTGTGGGCATTTGCAGAGTGAAGTAGGATGGGGACTCTTGTCGCACTGTCTCTCTGCCCTTCTTGTAAACAGGCATACAAATATAGTATTTTAAAAAATAAGTGTATTTATTTGAGAATGTGAGAATACATCAAAAATTGCTGAAAAAAGACTTAAAATATACACTAATTTTGGTACAAAATATTTGAAGATTTATTTATTTGAAAGGCATATTTACAGAGAAAGAGGATGAATCAGAGAGAGAGAGGAAGGGAGAGAAAGTGAGAAGGAGAGAGGAATATCTTCCAACTGCTGGTTCACTCTCTGAATTGCAGGGATGGCTGGGGCTGGGCCAGGCTGAAACAAGGAAAACAAGGAACCCGGAACTTATCAGGGTCTCCCATGTGGGTGAAGGTGCTCAAGTCCTTGGGCCATCTTCTGCTATTTTCCTAGGTGCATTAGCAGGGAGCTAAGTGGAAAATGTTGGAGCCATGACTTCAGCCTGCCCTGTGCTGGTATTGTAGGCAGCAGCTTAACCTGCTGCACCTCAATGCTAGGACTTGTACAAAAACATGTTTATACTCATGCATAGTTTTCTCATAATACATGTTTCCATTAACTTTTTTGAAAATGCTTCATATTTCTGGGCTCTCCACAATATTTTACTGATTTGTTGTCTAAATTTTTTGCCAATTTCACACTGTCTTGATTACTGTAACTTTAAAATATGTTCTGAAGTAGAATAGTGTCAGTTCCAACTTTGTTTTCCTTCACCGCGAGTTACTTTGTATTGGAATGACACATTTTTTTCCAAGCTAACTAATCCAATATACGTTCCATTTAGTAAAATTATTACTTCAGTTAGGACTTCAAGGAAATACACAAAAAAATACAAAGTTTTGAGTGAGCATTATAAACAGCAAGTATTCAGATTCAATTATTATGCAGACGATGTGGTTTTAGTGACATTTTTAGGATATGTGATTTAGTAAAGACATAAAATTATAAGGTGTTTTGTGTGTTCACAAAATTGGGTAGCAAAGGTCCCAGGGAGCTGGTAACTAAATAGACTTAGAAGTGAGAACCTACGTAAACATATTTGAAAGAAGCTGAGAGGGTGTGTCAGTAGATGTTTGGGAGCAGCTAAGCAGTCAGTCATGACTCTCTGAGAATATGCACAGACATCTTGGAAACTATAGAGGTAATTTAGCATTCATTTATTTTTAATGTGATTAACAATGTCCTGGGACATTTGAGGAAAAATACACCGAAAAGATAGGGCCTATTATTTCATTTCATGATGCAAACGAGGAACCCAAGACTCAGAGAGGAAGCTTGGAGTTGAGAGCATAATTTTGCAGCCAGGTGTCTATGCCCAAAAACGGGCTTTGAGAATGTGCATGTGCTTTCTAGTGTCTTCCTTTATCCTGGTGAATTTAACTCATTCCTCTTCTGGAAAAATGATGAGCACACATACAATGTGCTTTCCATACAAAGCAAATCTCTTGAGGGCCAAATAAACATCCAATTCTTTAATAACACTTAATATGTAAACTCATGCCAAGGCTTTGGATATTTAAAAAGGCTCAACAAAACAACTCTTGGCTTTTAAGTCTCTTCCTAATTCCATACTTGTAGCTTGAACTCTTGCTAGATATGTTGAATCTTTGATCAAATTACCTAAATAAAAATCAATGAAAATCTGATTCATATATTCAAAAGAAACATGTGGTGCTGATGTAAAACAAATGACTCTTAAATTAGTAAATAGTGTGTTAAAATTAGTGAACAACCATTTTTATTTTCTTTCTTTCTTTCTATAGGTAGTGATTTTAGGTACCAATTTTTATGTGCTAACAAGAATAGTAAATAAATATTTTTGAGGTAAATGTTTATAATTATGAAATCTAGTGTTATACCATTAAACTATTTGTATGGGTCTGAAAATTTCTCCTTACATATCTTTTAAAATTCAGCTTGTGGAGTATAATTTAAGTGTATTGAAAGAATTGGGGACATTTCTCACACGAAGATCTTATTAGGGTGAAATTGCTTTTGGCTCCATCTGTGTAATGTGGTACATCAATATCTTAAGCAATGTAGAACTTTTGCATTTAATACATTCAACGAATAATGAAATAGATTACAGAAATATTTCTACAGGTTTGGAGGGTTTTTTTTTCATTCAGTACAATATTGAGATGGTACATGAACAAATTACTGAAGCTATATCATAGCACACAAGAAATGAAATCATATAAGGGTAGATACAAAATACCTCTTGATAGCTTCCTCCGTCAGCATGTTGAGAGATTATTGATGGTGGAAATCTAAAAGAAGCTTAGCGGCTCAGGCACCAAAAGAAACAACTTAACTGGGAAGGAAAGCTGTCTCCCAATTTATTGCTCACAAATTGTTAAGCAACTGAGAACATGTCAGAGAGAGGTTATATGAAGAAAGTAAATGCTTCTCCTCAAATCAAAAAAGGCAATACCTATCATATAACAGGTTTATATTGCATGAATACACACGTTTCATAATAAATGGATTTCTATATGCAGCAGAATACTGTTCAGATTCAGCTCTCCTATAATAATAAATTTTTAGTGTATTAAATTGAGAGCTAGGCATTTTAAATAAATGATTAGAAGATTAAAATGTATAGACAGAGCCCAATGTAGTTTTTATGATGAAAAGGATGCACAGAAAGGAGCCAGGAAATGAAGCAGTATTTTCTACGTAGTAATAAATAAGCTGTGGGGTGGTGATTTTAAGACTTTCGAAGTAACTGGAATGTAAACAACTAATTAAAATATTGAAACAGTCATCCTCTTATCCTGTTTTAATAATCTGACTTTTGGTTTTATTCATTCCCTCATAAACTTTGTGTAATATGAACTTGAGGAGGCGGAGCCAAGATGGCGGAATAGTGAGGGCGTGCACCGATAGTCTGGGAAAATTTAGTTTAATAAAAGGGGAGTTACGGTAGTCACAGAAAAAAGAACCAGGAAAATATTGCAGGGGAAACCCTTCTGGATGGCCGTGAATCGGAGGACCTACTGGGAGAATAAGGTCGCCCACAGCGCGGAAGCCAAGTCGCGGGACCGAGCCGCGGAAGCCCCAGGGTCTGTGCGCCAGTGCTCGAAGGGGAGTGCATGCCACACAGACAACAGCGGGGAGACTTGGGACGCTCAGGGCTCCGAGTCCACACATCAGCACTGGAAGGGGAGGTGAACTCAATAACCCGAGACATTGGTGGGGAAACGGGGGTCAGAATCTAGAGGGGGGCCGGAAAGTGCAGCAAACTCACTACCAGAAAGAAGGAAAAAAAAAAGCTTCGGCGTTTCTCTTCCCCCTAACCTTGCAAAGGTTACAAGGCTGCAAGGTTTGAAGAATTCCCAAGAGACAAAGAGCAGGCCTCCTCTCTGGATTTACATATCAATGGGGGAGAGCTGAGTAACTGAGTCACTACAATTCAGTAGCCTAGGCAACCCAGTGGGAGTCCAGAGGAGCCAAAGACTGGAAGTGAAATACCATCAATTCTGCACAGCCTTGCCATGTGGTGTTACTTACCCCCTGAATAAATAAAATACATAAATAAATAAAAAGAGAGAGATTTACCACGCATAACCTGAGGGTGTCACCTTTGCACACCCTTAACCAGGAAGAACCAGGCAGAGCTCTCAGGCCGCACCCACCTCAAGCCTCCAAGGCTCCTCCAACAGCAGGCAGTCCACTTAACACGGACAAAGTAAAAAAAAAAAAAAAAAAAAAAAAAAAAAAAACGCACATTGACACAAGAATTAACTATGCCGAGTAACAAACACAGAAATAGAGGGAACAAGATCAACGATGACACTATGATGCCTCCAAATAAGCAAAACACCCCAAGCCAAGAGTATGAAGATGATGAGATAGAAGAAATGCAAGATACGGATTTCAAAAAATTTATGATAAGAACATTTAGAAGTTTTCAAAAGCAAATCTTTGAACTACAGAAATCCTTAATGGACAAGATTGAAAATCTCTCTCGTGAAAATGAAATTTTAAGGAAGAGTCAAAATGAAACTCAGAAACTAGTAGAACAGGAAAGTGTTATAGTGAAGAGAAATCAAAATGAAATGAAGAGCTCAATAGATCAAATGACAAACACATTAGAAAGCCTTAAAAACAGAATGGGTGAAGCAGAAGAGAGAATATCGGACTTAGAAGATAGAGCACAGGAAAACATACAGTCAAACCAAAGAAAAGAAGAGGAAATTAGAAATCTAAAAAATATTGTTGAGAATCTACAGGATACTATTAAAAAAACCAACATTCGAGTTCTAGGAGTTCCTGAAGGCATGGAGAGAGAGAAAGGATTGGAAGGCCTTTTTAGTGAGATACTAGCAGAGAACTTTCCAGGTTTGGAGAAGGACAGAGATATCCTAGTACAGGAAGCTCATAGAACCCCCAATAAACATGACCAAAAGAGATCCTCACCACGACACGTGGTAATTAAACTTACCACAGTGAAACATAAAGAAAAGATCCTAAAATGTGCAAGAGAGAAACGTCAGATTACTCTCAGAGGATCTCCAATCAGACTCACAGCAGACTTCTCATCAGAAACACTACAGGCTAGGAGGGAATGGTGAGACATAGCACAGGTGCTAAGAGAGAAAAATTGCCAGCCCAGAATATTATATCCTGCCAAGCTCTCATTTGTGAATGAAGGTGAAATAAAGACCTTTCATAGCAAACAGAAATTGAAAGACTTTGTGGCCACTCGTCCGGCCCTGCAAAAGATACTTAAAGATGTGCTACACTCAGAAACACAGAAACACGGCCATCAATATGAAAGAAGGGAAAGGAAGAACAACTACCAGTAAAAGAGCATGGGAAGCTCAAAGCATATACTAGAAAATATTTCTGGGAAAATGGCAGGGCAAAGTCACTACGTATCAATAGTCACATTGAACATTAATGGTCTGAATTCTTCAGTTAAAAGACACCGTTTGGCTGACTGGCTCACAGAACACAACCCAACTATTTGTTGCCTACAAGAAACACATCTCTCTAACAAAGAGGCATGCAGACTGAAAGTGAAAGGTTGGAAAAAGATAATCCATGCCAACAGAAACCAAAAAAAAGCAGGTGTAGCCATATTAATATCAGACAAAATAAACTTTAATACAAAAACTGTTAAGAGAGACAAAGAGGGACACTATATAATGATTAAGGGTTCAATTCAACAGGAAGATGTAACTACTATAAATGTATATGCACCTAATTACAGGGCACCAGTCTATTTAAAAGATATGTTAAGGGACTTAAAGGGAGATTTAGATTCCAATACAATAGTACTGGGGGACTTCAATAATCCACTCTCAGAAATAGACAGATCATCCGGACAGAAGATCAACAAGGAAACAGCAGATTTAATTGACACTATTGCCCAAATGGATCTAACAGATATCTACAGAACTTTCAACCCTACATCTACAGACTTCACATTCTTCTCAGCAGTGCATGGAAAGTTCTCTAGGATTGACCACATACTTGGACATAAAGCAAGTCTCAGTAAATTTAAAAGAATTAGAATCATACCATGCAGCTTCTCAGACCACAGAGGAATGAAGGTGGAAATTAGCAACTCAGGAAACCCCAGAAAGTATGCAAACACATGGAGACTGAACAACATGCTCCTGAATGAACACTGGGTCATTCAAGAAATCAAAAGAGAAATCAAAAACTTTCTGGAAGTAAATGAAGACAACAACACAACATATCAAAACTTATGGGATACAGCAAAAGCAGTATTGAGAGGCAAATTTATAGCAATAGGTGCCTATATCAAGAAATTGGAAAGGTACCAAATAAATGAGCTTTCAGTGCACCTCAAGGACCTAGAAAAACTGCAGCAAACCAAACCCAAATCTAGTAGGAGAAGAGAAATAAGTAAAACCAGAGAAGAAATCAACAGGAATCCAAAAAAACATTACAAAAAATCAGCCAAGCGAGAAGCTGGTTTTTTGAAAAAATAAACAAAATTGACACCCCATTGGCCCAACTAACTAAAAAAAGAAGAGAAAAGACCCAAATCAATAAAATCAGAGATGAAAAAGGAAACGTAACAACAGACACCACAGAAATAAAAAGAATCATCAGAAATTACTACAAGGACCTGTATGCCAGCAAACAGGAAAACCTATCAGAAATGGATAGATTCCTGGACACATGCAATCTACCAAAATTGAACCATGAAGACATAGAAAACCTAAATAGACCCAAAGCTGAAACAGAAATTGAAACAGTAATAAAGGCCCTCCCAACAAAGAAAAGCCCAGGACCAGATGGATTCACTGCTGAATTCTACCAGACATTTAAAGAAGAACTGACTCCAATTCTTCTCAAACTATTCAGAACAATCGAAAAAGAGGGAATCCTCCCAAATTCTTTCTATGAAGCCAGCATCACCTTAATCCCTAAGCCAGAGAAAGATGCAGCACTGAAAGAAAATTACAGACCAATATCCCTGATGAACATAGATGCAAAAATCCTCAATAAAATTCTGGCCAATAGAGTACAACAACACATCAGGAAAATCATCCACCCAGACCAAGTGGGATTCATCCCTGGTATGCAGGGATGGTTCAACATTCACAAATCAATCAATGTGATTCACCACATTAACAGACTGCAAAAGAAAAACCATATGATTATCTCAATTGATGCAGAGAAAGCATTTGATAAAATTCAACACCCTTTCATGATGAAAACTCTAAGCAAATTGGGTATAGAAGGAACATTCCTCAATATAATCAAAGCAATTTATAAAAAAAAATCCACAGCCAGCATCCTATTGAATGGGGAAAAGTTGGAAGCATTTCCACTGAAATCTGGCACCAGGCAGGGATGCCCACTCTCACCACTACTATTTAACATAGTTCTGGAAGTTTTAGCCAGAGCCATCAGACAAGAAAAAGAAATCAAAGGAATACAAATCAAGAAGGAAGAAGTCAAACTATCCCTCTTTGCAGACGATATGATTCTGTACTTAGAGGATCCAAAGAACTCTACTAAGAGACTATTGGAACTCATAGAGGAGTTTGGCAAAGTGGCAGGTTATAAAATCAATGCACAAAAATCAACAGCCTTTGTATACACAAGCAATGCCATGACTGAGAAAGAACTGCTAAGATCAATCCCATTCACAATAGCTACAAAAACAATCAAATACCTTGGAATAAACTTAACCAAGGACATTAAAGATCTCTACGATGAGAATTACAAAACCTTAAAGAAAGAAATAGAAGAGGATACCAAGAAATGGAAAAATCTTCCATGCTCATGGATTGGAAGAATCAACATAATCAAAATGTCCATTCTCCCAAAAGCAATTTATAGATTCAATGCAATCCCAATCAAGATACCAAAGACATTCTTCGCAGATCTAGAAAAAATGATGCTGAAATTCATATGGAGGCACAAGAGTCCTCGAATAGCTAAAGCAATCTTGTACAACAAAAACAAAGCTGGAGGCATCACAATACCAGATTTCAGGACATACTACAGGGCAGTTGTAATCAAAACAGCATGGTACTGGTACAGAAACAGATGGATAGACCAATGGAACAGAATTGAAACACCAGAAATCAATCCAAACATCTACAGCCAACTTACATTTGATAAAGGGTCTAAAACTAATTCCTGGAGCAAGGACAGTCTATTCAATAAATGGTGCTGGGAAAACTGGATTTCCACGTGCAGAAGCATGAAGCAAGACCCCTACCTTACACCTTACACAAAAATCCACTCAACGTGGGTTAAAGACCTAAATCTACGTCCTGACACCATTAAGTTATTAGAGAACACTGGAGAAACCCTTCACGATATTGGCACAGGCAAAGAATTTCTGGAAAAGACCCGGGAGGCACAGGCAGTCAAAGCCAAAATCAACTATTGGGATTGCATCAAATTGAGAAGTTTCTGTACTGCAAAAGAAACAGTCAGGAGAGTGAAGAGACAACCGACAGAATGGGAAAAAATATTTGCAAACTATGCAACAGATAAAGGGTTAATAACCAGAATCTACAAAGAGATCAAGAAACTCCACAAAAACAAAACCAACAACCCACTTAAGAGATGGGCCAAGGACTTCAATAGACATTTTTCAAAAGAGGAAATCCAAATGGCCAACAGGCACATGAAAAAATGTTCAAGGTCACTAGCAATCAGGGAAATGCAGATCAAAAGCACAATGAGGTTTCACCTCACCCCGGTTAGAATGGCTCACATACAGAAATCTACCAACAACAGATGCTGGCGAGGATGTGGGGAAAAAGGGACACTAACCCACTGTTGGTGGGAATGCAAACTGGTCAAGCCACTATGGAAATCAGTCTGGAGATTCCTCAGAAACCTGAATATAACCCTACCGTTCGACCCAGCCATCCCACTCCTTGGAATTTACCCAAAGGAGTTTAAATTGACAAACAAAAAAGCGGTCTGCACCCTAATGTTTATTGCAGCACAATTCACAATAGGCAAGACCTGGAACCAACCTAAATGCCCATCAACGGTAGACTGGATAAAGAAATTAGGGGATATGTATTCTTTAGAATACTATACCGCAGTAAGAAACAACGAAATCCAGTCATTTGCAACAAAATGGAGGAATCTGGAACACATCATGCTGAGTGAAGTAAGCCAGTCCCAAAGGGACAAATACCATATGTTCTCCCTGATCGGTGACAACTGACTGAGCACCAAAAAGGAAACCTCATGAAGTGAAATGGACACTATGAGAAATGGTGACTTGATCAGCATAGCCCTGACTGTTAATGGACAACTTAATACATTATCCCTCTTAGTATTTTTTTTTGTCTGTTCTACTTAATATGACTGGTTTAATTCTGTAATTATCACACAGTTATTCTTAAGTGTTGAAAATTAACTGAAATGTGATCCCTGTTAAACATAAGAGTGGGAATAAGAGAGGGAAGAGATGTATAATTGGGCATGCTCGGGCTGACTTGCCCCAATTGGTAGAGTTGGAAACATACCAGGGGATTCCAGTTCAATCCCATCAAGGTGGCATGTACCAATGCCATCTCACTATTCCAAGTGATCAATTTCAGTTCACAATTGATCATAATGAAAGGACTAAGAGTCAAAGGGAGCACATAAACAAGTCTAGTACCTGCTAACACTAACCGATAGAATAAATAAAGGGGAGAGTGATCCAACATGGGAAGTGAGATACTCAGCAGACTCATAGAATGGCGGATGTCCTAAATAGCACTCTGGCCTCAGAATCAGCCCTAAAGGCACTCGGATCTGGCTGAAAAGCCCATGAGAGTATTTCAGGCATGGAAAGCCAAGACACTCTGGCAAAAAGATCTCTGTGAGTGAGATCCCAGTGGAAAGAACAGGTCTTCAAAGAGGGAGGTGCCTTTCTCTGAAGGGAGGAGAGAACCTCCACTTTGACTATGACCGTGTCTAAACAAGATAAGAGTCTGAGAACTCAAGGGGCTTCCATAGCCTTGGAAACTCATGACTGGTGCATAGGGAGATTACTGATGCCATAGACAGGAGTGTCAATTTGTAAAGTCAACAACAGGAGTCACTGTGTACTTACTCCTCATGTAGGATCTCTGTCCTTAATGTGCTGTACATTGAGGCTTAATGCTATAACGAGTACTCAAACAGTATATTTCACTTTGTGTTTCTATGGGGGTGCAAATGATTGAAATCTTTACTTAATGTACACTAAACTGATCTTCTGTAAAAAAAAAAAAAAAAGAAATTATCAATTCCCAACTTGACTCTCACTGGGATTAAACATGACAATAGGTCTGATCTGATTTCATCATCATTTAAAAAAAAATCATCTATTATTTTTCACTTTATGTTTCTGTGTGGGAGCAAACTGTTGAAATCCTTACTTAAGGTATACTAAGCTGATCTTCTGTATATTAAGATAATCGAAAATGAATCTTGATGTGAATGGAAGGGGAGAGGGAGTGGGAAAGGGGAGGGTTGTGGGTGGGAGGGACGGTATGGGGGGGGAAGCCATTGTAACACATGAGTCGTACTTTGGAAATTTATATTCATTAAATAAAAGATAAAAAAAAAAGATGAACTTGAAACTTCAACTAAAGCTAGCTATTATAAGTGGATAAATTAATATGTTAATGCTTGAAATATAAAAAAAAATTGACTTCTACTTTTTAAAACCGTGCTTACTTATAAAAACAACATAAGTTAAATAAATATACTTAAGAAAATAAACTTTATTTCTGAAACTGGAAACAAGGGAATTGCATTTTGAATTATGTTTAAAATCCCAAAATGAGCAAAGTTTTTGGGAGAGACTAGTAAATGAAAATTACTTGTGCCTTGTCATTGCATCTTCTAAGGAGATCAGCACTCACAGGTGGTGTCCCACTATCCATGTAAGTGTAAAACACAGGCTATTTAATAGTTACTTAGTCCAAAGAGTGTATATTATTTTAAATTACTTAGAGAGATGTGTGTTTAATATTAAGGTAGCTGATTAAAGTGTCTTGAAAAAGGATTTCCACACTTTGAATATATAGAAAAAGACAGGACAGGTATTAAAATAGCATTTATTTTTCAAAGGAAAAGTGTTAATTATGTATTTGCATTTTTAGGGTATGTATTTGTCCTAATTTAGATTCAATCACATTCAGTGAACAAAATATAGTATTAAATGATGATTATATACTCAAAGTGACACGTGTGTCAAATCCTCACATGTAAGTGATAGTATTCTAGGTATTTCTAAGAATTAGGCAGCAGTACTCCTGAATGTACTAGAGATCAACAGTGGTATTAGCTGGACAGTACTTCCTGCAGCAGCACTTAAGTTTGTCAAAGAAATAGGACTTGAAACATAGAGCCCCTTGCAACTGACATAATCAAGGATTCTCAGATTGAGTGAGTTACCCTTGCAGTCCTACAGTTCCTTTGGTAAATATTTGTTCACAGCCAAGTTCAGAACATTGATAATATCCCTTTTTTTTTCCTTTTTTTTAAAAGACATCACTTGCATTTGACTTTGATGTTATTTATTTATTTATTTATTTATTTTTTGACAGGCAGAGTGGACAGTGAGAGAGAAAGAGACAGAGAGAAAGGTCTTCCTTTGCCGTTGGTTCACCCTCCAATGGCCGCCACGGCCAGTGCACCGCGCTGATCCGAAGACAGGAGCCAGGTGCTTCTCCTGGTCTCCCATGGGGTACAGGGCCCAGGGACTTGGCCCATCCTCCACTGCACTCCCGGGCCACAGTAGAGAGCTGGCCTGGAAGAGGGGCAACTGGGACAGAATCCAGTGCCCCGACCGGGACTAGAACCCGGTGTGCCAGCACCGCAAGGCGGAGGATTAGCCTACTGAGCCGCAGCACCAGCCGATAATATCCTTTTGTAGGACATGTATTCTTTGTGGTATTTGATGCTTTGAAACAATATACTATATAATTTATTTTCCTCTTAATGTCAAACCTAAGTAGCCACCTTGTCAGCAAATATGGTTCAATGTTAAGGAAATTTAGAATCCTTTCAGAAATAATTAAAAAAAAAATCTCTACTACAAAAGCTGTCTTATTAATTTCAGCCTGGCTACTAAAGGTTAAATTTGATTTCACTACTTGACTGAATTTCTCTCCTCCAAACCCAGCTAGCTGCTTTTTTCTTACAGGTTCGCCAAAAGCAAAAGCAGCTACCCAACCAGCAGTCATCTAAGTAGTAGCTATCTCTTATTCTAGAGGTATAATCATCATACCAAATGCAGAAGTCATGTATTGCTCTTGGTTTGTTTGTTTTCTTTTTCTTTTTTTTTTTGTAATTTATCAGTATTCATAGATTAGCTGCCAAAGGATGTGATACAAATCTGAAAAGGTTCATCTCACAACCTAGGCAATAATTATTATAAACAGTCAATCAAAATTATAATTATTTATTCTGTATGTTTGACCTCATCAATTAGAGAAAAAAATAGTTAATAGGGGCATTTAGCCTGGCACTTAAGAAGCTCATACTCCATATTTGAGTGTCTGGGTTTGATCCCAAACTCTGTCTCCTGACTGCAGGTGGTATGATGATTACACCTGTAGGATAAGAGATAGCAACTTCTTAAATGCCAGCAGATTGGAATAGCTGCTTTTGCTTATGACAAACCTGTAAATAAGAAAAAATCAGCTTGCTTGGGCTGGAATACAGGGAGCCAGACTGCCACCCACATGGGAGACCTGAACTGTGTATCAGGCTCTCAGCTTCAACCCAAGGAAACCCTGGCTGTTGTTGGCACTTGAGGAGTGAAATAGCAGCTGGGAGTCCCTCTCTCTCTCTCTATCTCCCTCTCCTTTTTCCTCTCCCCCTCCACCCTTTCTTTACCTCTGAAATAAATAAATGAATTCTTAAAGAAGACAAAAGTTGAGTTATCATGTCAGCATATGTTTTGGTGAATTTTCTGAAGATTTTAATCTCTAGTAAAAGATTTACAGATGGCTTTAATAGTTAATGAATCCTCACAAAAACCATAATAGTATCTGTCTTAAAATAGATAAATTGAAGCACTGTATCTGATTAATCTGATAAATCATAGTACTAAATTATAGCTACCATATCTCTTAGGATTCATGCAAAAAATAGAATTTAATTGTTTGAAGTATTTTTAATGTGAGTACATAATATACATTTTCCTCTACACGTAGAAGGATAGGGTCATTAGGGGAAAAACATATTCAAAGAGAACAAGGGAAAACATGTATTCAAAGATGTTTGAATAAACTAGCCTGTATCTTTGCCTACTCAAGCTGCATTGGAAATGATGAAATTTCACATTATAGACATTTAAGTTTCTAGCTAATTATGCAAATAAGGTGTCATGTTCAGGTATGCTCTCTTTCCAGAATTTTTCTTCGTTTGGATATTGTGTTTATTGGCAAAGATAAAAAATGAATAACTGGCAGCACTGTATTCCCTGTGTCAAAATGCATATTTTGCAATAAGTAACCAATTGAATATAATCATTTCAGTTTGGGAGCAGCTGCTGTATGCCTTTATAAAGCAACATAAATTCAAATTAATTAATCCAAAATGAATTACAAATTATTTTTGTAAACTACACATTGATCCTTAAGGGTTATTTAAACAGCTGAACTTGATGTCATTTGCCCCATCTGCTACAACAGATGCTTTATTTCAATATGAATATTAAATGGATTTTGAACACATTTTCTATAATTGTAAGAAACATAAATGAAGAAAAAAATGATAGACGTTCTGATGATTGGAAAGTACTATATTCTTACGGACAAATATATTACAGTATAAAATATAATAAAATATAAATTTAACTAGAGAACAAAGAACAAGTATACATAATAAAGGAGTCAGTAAATAACTCAAGCCCTTCAATGCTACCCATTAGTTGTTTGGATTATATTTCAATTGAATTCACAATTTTTAATTGATGATTCAAGGTTACCAATCCCAGTTAGTATAGAGTTATTCAAAATTTATTTTGGAGAGAAAATTCTCAAAGTCTCATATTGCCTTAAGAGATTTATGGCATTGATTATATACTGAAAGATTTAAGACATTGGGTGGACAAAAGCACTATTATAAATGAGATATGAGGTGAATATGATGAAAGCATACACAAAGAGAATGAAGTCTATGTAAGAAAAGCTTACTGTGGACTAAGGGAATAGTTGTGGAACAGGTGAACATGGATGTATATGCAACAATGTTAATTGTAGCACCATTTGTGGTGGCAGTGATATGTATCAAGCTGGTTTTACAGCTTTTCAGGAAATGGCATATATAATGTTTAAGATGTACATCAGCAAGTAACATCAGCAGTTAAAAACAGATGTATAAAATATAGCAACAGAGATAAAAATAAATTGTAAATATAGTGATTAATGGAAAAGTACAAATCAAAAATTCAGATTGATTTTTGAACTTGTATTAAAGGATTTCATGTATTTCACAGGTACAATCCTTAGATGATGACCACACTTGGCTCCTTCCCTGTTTCCCTACTGCAGCGCTCCTCTTTCCTTCCCTCTTTCTTTTCTAAGTTTTGCAAAATATAACTGCAATCCACTCTAAAATCACAGGATTAATGCACCACTAACGATAATATTTAACAAGTAAAAATATCATCCCGCTCATAAGTTATTTTTTCTGTGCATTCTTGATATCTTTAGCTGCCCAATGATTTAAATTGTACATTGTTTTTACAGGAGAGCATTCAAGAAATATTTTAATACACTTAATTCTCCCCTTTTCAGGTTTGTTAGGTAAGTCCAAAGATGCATTTATTCCAGAGATAATTACTTCCCATTGCTGAGTACTTTTTACATTATGGGGCTATCCAAACTTTCTGTTGGCAACAGGCATTATTCATTGCCCTGCATAAATTCCAGGTGTTGCTAATTCTAATGCTCCAGGGTGATTCTTACTCAAGCCTTAGGCAGTTTCCTATGAGCACTTGCTGCTCAGCACTCACATAAATACTTTGCAGATTTTATGGTTCTTTTCTTATGTAAAACTCCCCTCTATGTTATATGTGATAAACTCTATTTTCATGTCTCCGAAATCTGAACTTTATCTCTTCAACTCAGAGAGTCTACTCAGACAATTCTGGTTTCACCCACACTGGACACATCCTAGAAACACTCATAAATCTAATCTTTATTAATTCTAAGGATTGAGTGATGTAACTGCCATTTCTTTGTTTTGTTTAATCTGTAACGTCAAATAGTAATTTCTTCAGATTTTTTTCTTCAGATTTTTATGGTAGTTTTATACAAGATAGTAAAGCCTGTCATTGTTACCTCATCTTTGCAAGAAGCTGTTTTTCTAAAGATATGAAATATCGGAGGAGCGTTATCAGAAATATGATTGACGGCTGGCGCCGTGGCTCACTAGGCTAATCCTCCGCCTTGTGGCACTGGCACACCGGGTTCTAGTCCCGGTCGGGGCGCCGGATTCTGTCCCGGTTGCCCCTCTTCCAGGCCAGCTCTCTGCTGTGGCCAGGAAGTGCAGTGGAGGATGGCGCAAGTGCTTGGGCCCTGCACCCCATGGAAGACCAGGATAAATACCTGGCTCCTGCCATCGGATCAGCGCGGTGCGCCGGCCACAGCTCGCCAGCCACGGTGGCCATTGGAGGGTGAACCAACGGCAAAGGAAGACCTCTCTCTCTTTCTCTCTCTCTCACTGTCCACTCTGCCTGTCAAAAAAAAAAAAAAGAAAGAAAGAAAGAAAGAAAGAAAGAAAGAAAGAAAGATCGAAAAAGACATGCCTTGGTTCCATTTATCCCCATAGAAAGTTCAACTGATAACTATCCACAAATTGGAGCATCTTGTTTCAATAATAATAATAATAATACTCAGAAGTATGGCAATTTCATGATTATAATATCTCCACTCAGTCAAAAATCCTACCCAACAACCTTACTTAGGCAGGAAGATTTTTGCCCACACAGTTTGGGGAAGTGCAGGGATTGTGGTAGGTCAAATAATCACCCATTCAGACAAAATTCTTACCCAAAACTCCATCCTGAAGGGAGAGAATACTCAGAAATTCATTGTTTCAAAGATTTATTTATTTATTTGAAAGGTAGAGTTATAGAGAGGCAGAGGCAGAGAGAGAGAGAGACCTTTAATCCTCTGGTCACTCCCAAATGGCCACATGCTGGAGTTGGGCCCATCCGAAGCGAGGAGCCAGGAGTGTCTTCGAGGTCTCCCATGAGGATGCAGAGGCCCAAGCACTTGGGTCTTCTTCCACTGTTTTCCCAGGCCACAGCAGAGGGCTGGATCAGAAGTGGAGCAGCTGGGACTCGAACTGGTGCCTACATGGAATGCCTGCACTGTAGGCAGTGGGTTTCCCCACTATGCCACAGCACCAGACCCTAGAAAGTCATCTCTAAAATTCATGCCTTCTGATCCCATCTGTCCTAAGACTTCATTTAACCTTGGTACCCAGTCGGAACCCCTACCTAATGCAGATCCAAAATAGCAGGAATTCTCAGAGAAGGAATACATCTTCTAAACAGCCTGAATAAACCTCACCACAGTACCAAGCCAGCAGCTGCGACTGATAGGAACCAGTGGTGTTTTCAGGCATCAGAGCCTACCCAGCAGGCACACACAAGATCAGTACAAGCAGAGGCCTAGAAAAGTGTGGAACCGGCAGCAATCTCTGTCTTCCTATGGTCATCGCAAGCTGGGGATAACAGGATAAACTATATAGTAAGTATTTGTGCCTGACTAGGAATACCTGTAAAGGACAGAAGAGGTGCTGTCACCTCTAATGCAGTGACAACATCATAAAGACACAAGATTGTGAAGAACTGGGGGAGAATGACCAGTGCAAAAAGAATTCCCCTAATGGACCCCAAAGAAATGGAGAGCTATGGAATAACTGATAAAGACTTCATAGAGACCCAGTTAAAGAATTTCAGTCAAACTAAAGATTGTACAGATAAGTAATTAGTGACACTTGGAAAACAAAACATGAACAATGTGAGAAATTTGCCAAAGAAATAGAAAAAAAAAAAAACAATTAAATAGAATTCCTGGAGTGGCTGATGTAGTGCAGTGGTTTGGGACATCTGCATCTCATATCAGAGTTCCAGTTTAAATCCAATACTGTGCTTTTTTTTTAGTCCAACTTCCTAATAAGGTGCCTTGTAGGGCAACAGATAATGACTAAGTCCATGAGTACCTAATGCACACATGGAGACTGAAATGGAATTCTAGGCTCCTCCTGTAATCCTGGTCTTAACTCGGTTGTTGTGGGCATTCAGGAATGAACCATCAGGGGGAAGATTTCTCTCTCTCTCTCTCTCTCTCTCTTTCTCTCTCTCTGCCTCCCTCCCTCCCTCCTTCCTTTTCTCTTCTGTTTATCGGGCAAACTCTGGAAGACATAGGCATAGGCGAAGACTTCTTGTAACAACCCAGGAAGCACAGGCAATTAAAGCAAAAATAGACAAACATGATCATGTCAAGCTGAGAAGCTTCTGCACTGCAAAGGGGACAATTAAGAGAATAGGCTACTGATGGAGTGGGAGAAAATACTTGCAATTTATGCAACTACTAAAGGATTAATATCCAAAACATATAAGGAGCTCAGGAAATTCAACAACAGCCAAACAATCCAGCTCAGAAATGGGGAATGGACATGAACAGTAATTTTTCAAATGATGAAATAAAACTGTGTAACAGACACATGGAAAAATGCTCAGGATCACTAACTGTCAGGGAATTGCAAAATCTAAAATGAGGTATCACCTCACTCACGTTAGGATGGCCATAATCCAAAAATCAAGAAGTAATAAATGCTTTGGAGGATGTGGAGAACAAGGTAACCTCATATACTGTTGATGAGGGTGTAAACTATTATGAACACTTGGAGGACAGTATGGAGATTCCTCAGAAATCTGAAAATAGAGCTGCCATAGGAGACTTAGTCATCCCATTCTTGGGAATTTATCCAAGGTAAATGTAATTAGCATATGAAACCATTATTTATATCTTCCCCATATTTATAGCAGCTCAATTCACAATAACTGAGTATGGAGTCAACCCAGATGTCCATTAACTGATGACCTGATAAAGACAATGTGGTAAAAATGCATGAGGGAGCACTACCCAGTTGTAAAAAGAATGGAATCCTGTCGTGTGGTAACAAAATGGATTGAACTGGAAACCATCATGCTTAGTGAAATAAGCCAATCCCAAAGAGACAAATATCATGTTTTCTCTGATATTTGGTAATTAACATAGAATGAAAAAATTGTATAAGAAACTGACATCTTATAATTTAATTTTTCTTACATCCCCTGCCTATATTCCTGTGGAACAGTGATCTTTCTTCTTTTTACTTGTTGAACATTATGGCTAATGGTGAATTATATGGCTAATGGTGATTATAAAGTAAATTGAATGTATCAATGCAAAAATTAAACGAAAAAGCAAAGGAAAGAAGGAAGGGGATTGAGGGAGGAAAGGAAAGAGGGAATTTTGGTTGTCTTCTTAGAATTATAGCCATGAAATACATGAATCTGTTCTCTTCATAGTCATAAATATTCAAAAAATTAATTCTCCTGAACTGTGATTATTTGAGTGGAAATTTTTTATCTATTATTAGGATTCATCTTAACACTTAATCTGAGAGCATGATATGTTCCTGCTCTTTGAAATGGCTAGAAGTTTATTGTAGGACTTATATTTGAAAGAGTTGTTTTTTTTTTCAGTGCACATAAAAATCATACCAAAAGGGAATAGAACATGTAAAATCATTAAAAGTTTAAGTTAAAAAATTTAAACAAATTAATTTTCCAAAAATATGTAGATTTGTATGAATTTGAGGGTGCTTTGGCAGATAGTATAAACTGCCACCAAAATCCATTTTTTCCACATTGATTATTCTTTATAGCCTTTCACATTTCATTGTAAAAATTAAAAATAAGAAAGAAAGAGTAGGAAGAGTGGGATTGTGGGATTGAATGAGGGAAGCAAGGAAAAATGGGAAATATAATTATGCTCTTAAAACTATATATTTTAAATAAATGAAATTTGTTCCCTTAATAGAATTAAAATAAAAAAAGTTTTTGTTAGATTAAATTTATCTTTGAGACTCTACATATAGTATGTTCTTGCACAATTAAGAAATTATACATCAAAATTTCAAGAAAAATAATTTGTGAAATTTTAACATCTCTAAATATATACTTCCTAATCAGTAATGTAAGAATAATAGTATGGCTCACTTGGTTAATCCTCCACCTGCGGTGCTGGCATCCCATATGGGCTCTGGTTTCCAGTCCCGGTTGCTCCTCTTCCAGTCCAGCTCTCTGCTGTGGCCAGAGAAGGCAGTGGAGGATGGCCCAAGTGCTTGGGCCCCTGCACCTGCATGGGAGACCAGGAGGAAGCACCTGGCTCCTGGCTTTGGATAAGCACAGGGCCAGCCATAGTGGACATTTGGGGAGTGAACCAACGGAAGGAAGACCTTTCTCTCTGTCTCTTTCACTTTTTAACTCTGTCAAATAAATTAAAAAAATTATGTAAAAAAGAATAATAGTATGACACTTTAAAATATTGTTTTTAAATATGAATTATCATCACCAAGAGGTGCCCCTGAATTTTGGTTTCCGTCCATTCATATTTTCTCTAAATGGTATCCATTTCTCTGCATGCATATTGAATTAACTCTCTGAAGATCAAATACATGTCTGGTTCTAGGTTGTTGCATACAGTAGTGGAATCCAAATACTAGCAGGCTGCATCAGCCTGCAGCCTTCCAACAATTTGATCATATGTTCTTTTACTACCCCTTAATCACCTAAACCTAAATGATTTGTTAAGCCTCTAAGTGTCAAAATGAAATAAGCAAAATGGTTATCTGCTAGTTCAGTAACAAATTTTACAAGTGGCGCCAAAGAAGACACTGCTACCTGATTGGTTTGAGTGGTTTATGATTGCAATTTTAAGATAGTTTCTTCCTGTAATAACTCTACTTAATATTTAATATTTTGATATCAAATTATCTTTGTCCTGAATAAAACCCAGTAAGAGCATAAGAGCATCAAATCGCTAATTTAAAACAAAATCTAAAGGTGTACTTATCAGGTAAAATGCCACTGGCGATGCCACATCCCATATCTGAGCGCCTGGTTTTGTGTAGAACCTCTGCTTCTGACATAGCTTCCTGCTAAAGCACACTCTGAGAGACAGTCCTTTATAGGTCCAATTGTAGGATTCTTTTCACCTGTGTGGGAGACCAAGCTTGAGTGAGTTCCCGGCTCCTGGCATCAACTTAGGCCAGATCTGACTATTGCAGGAGTTGAAACGTTGAAGTTTTCTCTCTGTGTGACCAAGTTACACAGAAAGAGAATGAGAGGCAGAAAGAGAGATCTTCCATCCACTGGTTCACTCCCTAATTGGCCGCAATGGCCAGAGCTGCACCAATCTGAAGCCAGGAGTTGGGAACTTCTTCTGGGTCTCCCACATGGGTAGAGGGACCCAATGACTTGAGCCATCTTCTACTGCTTTCCCAGGTCATAGCAGAGAGCTGGATTGCAAGTGGAGCAGCCAGGACAAGAACGGATGCCCATATAGGATGCTGGCCCTGCAGGTGGCAGCTTTACTCACTATGCCACAGCACTGGCCCCTGTGTGCCTTTTTCTAATTCTCTACTTTCCTTGTCACTCTGCCTTTCAATTAAAATAAGCATTAAAATCTTTACATTAAAATAAATCAAATATATGGAAGATACTATCAAAAAAACAAAAAGTTGTGAACATTAATAAACAAAAAGACAGAAACAGCTTTTATTATGGCATATTTATATCAGCAATTTATACAGGAAAGTTTTTCAGGTTAAAATATGTTTTTTTAAAGACCATAAGGCCACTTAAAAATATGGACTAATTCTGATAGTCACTAAACTAAATATATTTTAGCTAAGTATTTTCAATATGTAAACATTTATCTTTGAGAACTTGGCTTGAGTGAACAAACATACAATTTACTGTGACTCTGTTCTTTTCTGGAAAATAAATTCAATTGACTTCTTGGCTATTATCAAGATGAATGTTTCAGCTTTGAGCTTCTCTCTCTGGTTTAGATTTTGGTAAACATAAGGTCGTTCTTTTTTTTAAGCATTTAACTCTAGTGAGTTAAAGGCTGTGCTATTCAGATTAAAGATACATTCTACCTGTAAACTGAAATGTCATGCAGCAATTAAAGTGAAAAGAAACCTTTTATGTATTGACAATCTATTCCTACTGCCACTTTAGCTATCTGATTTTTCTAAGGAACTGCAAAGAGCAAGATAGAGCGTACTTATGTGAAAAGAATATTAATACTGTGCACCAAGTGTTGTGAAATACATTTTAATGCATATCCAAATTCAAAAACTAAGGTTTATTTAAATAAATGATTTTCTATAACATATTTTAAGAATGCGAACTTCCCTTCCATGGAGTTTATTTGCACCCACTCCAGTTCCTAGCAAATAAAGAAATGAAGGTTAGTTTTCCAAGTGAGATTTTGCTCAACATCAGAAGAAACACATAAAATCAACATTTAACAAGTCCTAATAATATGCTACATTAAATTATTAAGGGAGAAATGATAATGAATGTATGTAGTATATTTGGGAAATGTAGCCTATGGGAAGTTCATTGCCAGCTGCTTCCTTCTGCATCTCCTTTGATACTTACAGCCAGGAGAAATAAACACTCCTATCCTAAGTTTATGTCTAATGAATTTAAGACTCTTTTATACTCAGTTAGCTTCCCAGAATCACAAATGTACAAGGATAGTTGAGTTAACATCAATATTCTATGGTATCTTACTATACAATATCATCTAAATTCCACCAAGCATTGTGGTTCAGTTGGTTAAGCTGCTGCTTGCAACACTAGCGTTGTACATCATAACACTAGTTCAAATCCCAGCTACTGCACTTCTCGTCCAATTTCCTGCTAATTCTGTCTTCCCTGGGAAGGCAACAGAAGATGGCCCAAGTACTTACATACCTGCCATCCATGTGGGAGACTCAAATGGAGTTCCACAGTCCTGGCTTTGGCCCATTGAAGTCACAGCCATTTCAGCCATTTGGGGAATGAGCCAGTAGATAGAAAATTCTCTCTCTCTCTCTCTCTCTCTCTCTCTCTGTGTGTGTGTGTGTTCCTTCTTCTCCGTTATTCTTCCTTTCAAATAAATAAATAAATGTTTTTTAAAATTGCTGTTCTTCAGCACTCTGGCCTCAGAATCAGCCCTTAAGGCATTCAGATCCAGCTGAAAAGCCCATGAGAGTATTTCAGGCATGGAAAGCCAAGACACTCTGGGAAAAAAAAAAAATGTCCTAAATGAAAGATCTCCACGAGTGAGATCCCAGTGGAAAGAACAGGTCATCGAAGAAGGAGGTACCTTTCTCTGAAGGGAGGAGAGAACTTCCACTTTGACTATGACCTTGTCCATATATGATCAGAGTCGGCGAACTCAAAAGGCTTCCATAGCCTTGGCAGCTCATGACAAGAGCCTAGGGTGATAACTGATGCCATAAACAAGAGTGTCAATTTGTTAAGTCAACAACAGGAGTCACTGTGCACTTACTCCTCATGTAGAATCTCTGTCCTTAATGTGCTGCACATTATGATTTCATGTTATAACTAGTACTCAAACAGTATTTTTCACTTTGTGTTTTTATGTGGGTGAAAACTGTTGAAATCTTTACTTAATATATACTAAACTGATCTTCTGTATATAAAGAGAATTGAAAATGAATCTTGATGTGAATGGAAGGGGAGAGAGAGCGGGGGGTGGGTGGGAGGGAAGTTATGGGGGGGGAGCCATTGTAATCCATAAGCTGTACTTTGGAAATTATATTCATTAAATAAAAGTTAAAAAAATAAAATAAAAAAAAATTCCACCAAGCTTTATTTATTTACTATGTTTTGATTGACACATGGTTGTACATATTTGTAGGGTACACTGTGATGATTTGATTCATGTTTATACTGTGTAGTGATCAAAACATGTCAATTAGCTTATCCATCAACTTTAATGTTGTATCATGAGTACATTCAAAATCTTGTCTTCTACTTACTTTGAACTACAATGAATTCTTGTTAGCCATAGTCACCCGCCTATACAGTACGACACCAGAGTTTATCCCTTCTGACACTGGACCCGTGCTGACTAATCCCTCCCCACCACCACAAAATTAAAGCTTTTTTTTTTTTTTTCAGATCTAACTAAAGCTTATAAATCTTCAATTTTTCCAGTAAGCATATCCTAAAATTTTCTCTAATATTCTTGTAATGTTTGGCCTTTTGTCCTTTTCCTTCTCAATAAATGTGTTTAATCTCCCATAGTTTTATTTTCTGAACTTCATTTTAAATTTCATTTCTTCTACAACATGGCATACATTTTTTCCAAGATGAAAATTTGAAATTAATGACTTTCAATATAGAGTGAAGAAAGAACACTTTTAATGTTTGTGCATATTATTCTCCCATTTCTCAAAATCAATGCACTTTAATAATTCACAATTTTATTTTGATGATAAAGTCTACTTCACAATCTTAAATAGACAATATTCTGATCATAATATAAATATCTATGAATTATAAAATACTTTGACATTACAATGCTCTAACACCTCATAATTTCAGTTGCTTTCTTAGTCCCATGTTTTACAAAATAAAATTATGATCATACAGTTTGTAACTTATTTATATCCTAATTTTCTTTTTTTTTATTTTTTGACATGCAAAGTTAGACAGTGAGAGAGAGACAGAGAGAAAGGTCTTCTTTCCATTGGTTCACTCCCTTGATGGCTGCTATGGCCGGTGCTGCTCTGATGATCTGAAGCCAGGAGCCAGGTGTTTCCTCCCGGTCTCCCATGCGGGTGCAGGGCCCCATGCACTTGGGCCATCCTCTGCTGCCCTCCCTGGCCACAGCAGAGAGCTGGACTGGAAAAGGAGCAACCGGGACTAGTGCCCGGCGCCCCAACCAAGACTAGAACCCGGGGTGCTGGCACCACAGGTGGAGGATTAGCCTAGTGAGCCACGGCGCTGACCCCCTACTTTTCTTAATTAGTAGCATCACTATTTTTCTACATCACTATTATTAAAATTCACTGTATGCATAACTGAATAAAATTCCAACTTCTAACTCTTATGATCTATTGCTTTTCTTTCTTGCTGCATAGTAGGGTTACATATTTGTTAATTCGCATTTTATCATTATTCTTGTTTTCAGGATAAAAATACAACCAGTTTGTTTGTAATCTTGATTCAGTATTTGAGGTGGGCTCAACTAGACACTTCCTGTGTGGGTTTAGTCTGGGATCATAAGTGAGTGCTTTTATTTTATTTTATTTTTTTGACAGGCAGAGTGGACAGTGAGACAGAGAGAGACAGAGAGAAAGGTCTTCCTTTGCCATTGGTTCACCCTCCAATGGCCGCCACGGCTGGCGCACTGTGGCTGGCGCACCGCGCTGATCCGATGGCAGGAGCCAGGTACTTATCCTGGTCTCCCATGGGGTGCAGGGCCCAAGCACTTGGGCCATCCTCCACTGCACTCCCTGGCCACAGCAGAGAGCTGGCCTGGAAGAGGGGCAACTGGGACAGAATCCCGTGCCCCGACCGGACTAGAACCTGGTGTGCCGGCGCCGCAAGGCAGAGGATTAGCCTAGTGAACCGCGGCGCCGGCCCATAAGTGAGTGTTTAGTTGTCCAGAGAGTGACCTGTGGCTGTTGCCTTCAAGATGGCTTCACTCACATGTCTGATGGTTTGTGCTGGCTTTTAGCTAGGCCCAGCGCCTTCAACAGGCATGCCCATGATTCACATTTTAAAATTTAGTGTTTGAAGGGGAAATCTTCATGTTTATTTTGTTAAGATTTCTGTTTCTTAATTCATATGCTTAGAGTAGGAATAATTGATAAAGAATTTATTAAGTCTCTAGATATATATGGGAAATATCATTTTAGAAGGATTACAACAATAAAGTTCCCATTGCCTTATATACATGCTCATTAACTATACCATTTCCAGAATTTACTAAATTTTAGAGCTCATTAGACAAATAAGTGAATCTAATCATCTTTTGAAGAAACAAAAGATATTTTCACAATGTTTTTGGTAATGAATTTTTGAGTAAATTACAGTTTTTGGTACTGTTTTTTCTTTAAAATGTTTCTCAGATGCAAGTGAATTAACTCATTGATCATTTATCTCCAATGATCGAATTCTATTCCTATCAGTCTAATCTAAGTCTCTATCATTTTTATCTTTGTTTTTCATTCCTTTTAATGCTGCTCCTTATTTTTGTTTCCAGTGTACACTGTAAGCCGTGGCTGTAGTGTTTTGGGCATGTTGTACTGATATCCTTAGAAATAATAAAGCCCTTCTACACACTAAAATTAATTTGTATAAGGAGTCTGATGCTATGCACTTCATTATTTTTTAGGAGTGTGTTAATCATTTAATCTTACAGGGTTTTACTGTACTTCCAACTTACTTGTATAGCTTTGGTTTTTATAGATATTAAATATTTAGAAATGACATTTCTTAGCAATAACTTCCTAATGCCTTATCATCCTCTAACACTACATAAAAAGGTGGTGAATACACATACACACACATAAACACACACACAATTTAATCTGCATTTACAAATCACATGGCTGACTAAATTCATCTGTTTTTTAGTTTCCTAAGTCAAACATGGAATATTGCTAAAACAAATCTGGAATATTAATTATTATATTTTTCTAAATAATAAATCATTATCTTGGGCTTTTCTATGTACTGGTTTCTAAATAGCACAAATTGTGTTTCTAAATTATGTAATACATGAAAAATATAAGCTTTTTATTCTTTTAGATTCATGTCTTTATATTTAGCAGCACAACCTGCATGAACAACTACTTTGCTCTATTTTCAACCTATAAAGTAATCTTGTTAAAAAAAATTCCTCCAGATTTCTTCACAAATTTGCCTGTCGAAGTTTGGGATGCCATTGCTTTTTATATTTTTGCTGTTTCTTTGTTATAGGGCTCCTTGTAAATCTTTGTGGAAAGTTGGGAGCAATTCTACCAGGAAATGTGAGTTAGAAGGATTTGTATTCTGGAATGTCAATTTTATTTTATCTCCATTAGTGAAGTTTTTTTTTCTGCTATAAGGTAATGTGACTTCTCAATCCTCAAATGCTCAGCAAAACCTTTATGTGAAACCTACATTCTTCTGAGGAGTATCACCAGATCATAGGACAAACTTTCAGATAGTTAATAAAGTGAATTCTTCCAACCAAAGCTCAGCCATTCTCTTTTGATGTGTCTTTTACCCACTAATATATACATGGGATAATATTTTTTAAAAAAACTGTAACTTATAACTCATTTGTTGCAAAAAAATTATTTTTAAAAAAGACACAATTTTCTGTTGCATCTGTTATAATTATAACAAATTGCAACAAAATGCATATTGACCATGACTTTACATAAAGCAGTGGTTTTAATTTTCTCACATAGGAAGAAATTTAGTCTAGTAATAGTTTGGTATTAAGTAGCAATCCTGCTATATCAATCGGTATCCACATGTAGTTACCTCACCAAATCACTGATTGAATTCTAAGAACAAATGAGAAAGGTGAGAGGCAATTGGTGAGTCTGTTCCAGTGTTGCATTTGTGAACTATATGGAATGGAATGTGGTTGGAGTAGGGATAGTCCCTGATGTTTACAATTTACCAAATTTCTGTATAAATACTCGCACTGTGTCTGAATTCAATTGATCAACATCAGGTCACAAAAGTGAAGTTGTGAAGAAATGGTGAAAGACTATTCTTGTTAGACAATTATAAGTGCTTTCATGGCTAATGGTTTGATCTGCTCTCTTCTCTTTTAATTTTTATTTTTATACTACACATATTCACAGGTACACAATGTGATAATTTGATACATGTATACTATGCTAATGAACAAATCAGAGTAATTAGTATTTTTATCTCTTTATTTCTGTTGGGAAACTTCAAATTTATCTTGCAATCTTTTTTTTTAAGATTTATGTATTTATTTTGAAGGAGTTACAGAGAGAGAGGGACCAACACATAGAGAGAGACAAATCATCCACCTGCTGGTTCATTCCCCAGAGAGTGACGATACCTAGAGCTAGGCCAGGCAGAAGCCAAGAGCAAGAAGCTTCATCCGGGTCTCCCACATGGATGGCAGAGGGCCAAACACTTGTCCATCTTCTGCTGTTTTATCTAGGCTGTTAGCAGGCAGCTGGATTGGAGTAGCCCAGCCACAAACTGGTGCCTGATATGGGATGCCACATTGCCAGCAGTGGCTTCACCTGCAGTGTTTTATTCTTTAGAACTGTGTCTACAAAGCACATTTAATCTGTTAAAAACTAATGAAAATAAAACTGAAACAACAGTGTTATTTTTTAAAGATTTATTTATTTATTTCAAAGTCAGAGTTACACAGAGGAGAGGCAAGGAGAGAGAGAGATATTCCGTCTGATGGTTCACTCCCCAATTGGCTGCAATGGCCGGAGCTGTGCCAATCAGAAGCCAGGAGCCAGGTGCTTCTTCTGGGTCTCCCATGTGGGTGCAGGGGCCCAAGATTTGGGTCATCTTCTGCTTTCCCAGGTCATAGCAGAGAGCTGGATGAGAAGTGGAGCAGCCGGGTCTTAAACCAGCGGCCATATGGCCAGAGAATCAACCCACTGCACCACAGTGCCGGTCCTGAAACAATAGTATTATTACAACTATATTCTTGAAACAACTTTTCAGAAAATACTTAAAATGAAAAAATAATTATGACAACTTAGCATCAAATATTTAAATCTGTAAAATATTTGAATCATATAAAATATTCTTGCTATATTTATTTTCTCAATATTTCTTTTAATGAAGAAATAGGACATGTTTGAAATAATTTTTAATGACTAATTATCTCAAAAATATAAATTCAGGACCAGCGTTGTGCCATAGCTGGTAAGGCTGCTATCTGAGAATCCAGCAACTCATATGAATGCCAGTTTGTGTCACCCCTGCTCCACAATGGATTCAACTCCTTGTTAATGGCCTGGGAAAAGTATCAGAAGGTGGCCCAAGAGCTTGGTCCCCTGCACAAATGAGGGAGACCTGGATGAAACTCCTCCCTTGTAGCTTTGAACTGGCTTAGCTCCTACTGTTGCAGCCATATGGGTAATGGACCAGTGAGTAGAAGCTCAAGCTCATTCTCTCTCTCTCTTTCTGACTTTCAAATACATCAATAAAACTTTAAAATATGTGTATATATATATATATCAGCCGCAATGCCAACAAATTGATTTTATCAATCAAAATTTGATTATAATCCATTTCTCAAAATATCAAGTTAGAAAATGTATTTATATTGCAAGTACAGGACATTCCATTTATTCCAATAAAATTCCAAGAAATAAGGTCAGGATAAAGATTTATTTGCTCTTGATGAGTGAATCCAGAAGACTCATGTATACATTTCATTTGGAACATTGTTCCTCTCCTTTAAAAAACATAAACATTTAATGTGTACTTCATTAATTAAAATTACATACAGTGCATTAGGTAGTGTGTCACAGCATCTTACAGTCTACTTGGGAAGATACTGAATTAAAATATCATTTCAACTATGCAGTTATTAGTTACAACAGAAATAGACTGAAGGACCCTAAAGTTTGTAATTTTAAAACTAATCTTGGAAATATTAACATATTAAATATGTTTTTCTCTGTTAATATCTGTATTTAAATTTTCTCCACAAAAAATAAATAACAGTTATAGCAAAAGCCATAATCAATTCTTTTTTCTGCATTCTTACCATTTTCCCAAATTCTTTCTATCAAGTTTGATTGCTTGTAGCTACTAAAACCTGGAAACTGTGTTTTATTTATTATGACCCCAATATATTACATCTATTGTAGGTAGCTGAAAATTAATGCTGAATAAATGACTGATGAACTGAGAGAATTGACTGGTAAAGACTGTTGGAGATCTGGATTGATAAAAGGCAAATGAGCAAACAAGTAGCTGATAGCCCAAGAAAAAGCTTTTTAATAACTAGTAACAGGAAGAGATACTGACTCTAGTTTAATTTTGGACTCATGCCATCCATATTTCTCATTATACATCCAGTGAAGACTCAATTATTTATGCAAATGTACTCTGTGGATAGTTTAACATAATTTATTACTAAGGTGATAAAATACATTTTTGTGCTTAGAGAAGAGTATGAAGGACTCACGTGCTAGGAATTCATGATTTTCTCAAATACTGAAATATACCTGAAAACCTTACTTAAGAGAATCTGGAAAAGAGAAAAAAAAAACTATCAATCTGTATCTATCTATCTTTCATCTATCTATCTATCTATCTATCTATCCATCTATCTATCTATCTGCTTTTTTATCCCCTGGAATAGAAATTTTCTGTTTCTGTCCCTTAACTCCAGTGGCACAATGTGTTTTCATGAGTAATAAAAGGTAGTAAAGTAAAGTTCAGTTTACTACTGAACTGTCCTATATCTTACATGATTGTCAGCCCTAAATATTTAGGGAGGTCATTAGAACTACTGGTTGTTTCCTGATAAACATAATGATTTTAGTTACTTCCTTTCTCAGTTAAAAACATTTTAACGATGTCTTATTTTCTAACAAATACTTTATGGAATTTTCTAGAGATAAGTCTCTGATTTTGAAGAGCTAAGTAGGGGCTGTTACTGTGGCATAGCAAGTTAAGTGCTGCCTGTAATGCCAGTATCCCACAGGGGCACGGGTTTGAGTCCCAGCTGCTCTACTTCCTATCCAGCTCCCTGCTAATGTGCCTGGGAAAGCAGCAGAAGATGGTCCAAGTCCTTGGGCCCCTACACCCAGGTGGGGACCTGGAAGAAGCTTTTGTCTTCTGGCTTCTGTCTGACTCAGCCATGCTGTTGCATTCTTCTGGGCAGTGAACCAGCAGATGGAAGTTCTCTCAGTCTCTCTCTGTATCTCTTTCAGTCTATCTTTCTCTGTAACTCTGTCTTTAAAATATATAAAATAAAAATCTTTTAAAAAGATCTAAGTAATAGTAATAAAGGAGATACTTTTAAAAGTGAATGACAGCATTGCAGATTCAAGTCACAAACGTGATATGTATACAGACAACATGAAGGCATATGAATTTTAGAATACAGCTCATCACTTCGACCAATATATTAAGATAGGATAAAAAAAAGGTGTTTTATTTGGTTTTCAAGGAATGACAGCAGGCATATTATAAAGAACATGATTGTTCATAGTGTCCATTTTCACTTCAACATGTTTCCTTTTTGGTGATCGATTAGTTGTCACCGATCAGGGAGAACATACGATATTTGTCCCTTTGGGAATGGCTCATTTCACTCAGCATGATGTTTACCAGATTCCTCCATTTTGTTGCAAATGACAGGATTACATTTTCTTTTTACTGCTGTATAGTATTTTATAGAGTACATAGTCCATAATTTCTTTATCTAGTCTACTGTTGATGGGCATTTAGGTTGATTCCAGGCCTTAGCTATTGTGAATTGAGCTGCAATAAACATTAAGGTGCAGACAGCTCTTTTATTTGCCAATTTAATTTCCTTTGGGTAAATTTCAAGGAGTGCGATGGCTGGGTTGAATGATAGGGTTATATTCAGGTTTCTGAGGAATCTCCAGACTGACTTCCATAGTGGCTTGACCAGTTTGCATTCCCACCAATAGTGAGTTAGTGTCCCATTTCCCCACATCCTTGTCAGCATCTATTGTTGGTAGATTTCTGCATGTGAGCCATTCTAACCGGGGTGAGGTGAAACCTCATTGTGGTTTTGATTTGCATTTCCCTAATTGCTAGTGATCCTGAACATTTTTTCATGTGCCTGTTGGCCATTTGGATTTCCTCTTTTGAAAAATGTCTATTGAAGTCCTTGGTCCATCTCTTAAGTGGGTTGTTTGTTTTGTTGTTGTGGAGTTTCTTGATCTCTTTGTAGATCCTGATTATTAATCCTTTATCTGTTGCATAGTTTGCAAATATTTTTCCCATTGTGTTGGTTGCCTCTTCACTTTCCTAACTGTTTGTTTTGCAGTACAGAAACTTATCAATTTGATGTAATCACAATTGTTAATTTTGGCTTTGACTCCTGTGCCTCCTATGAGAAACAATGACTTGATCAGCCCCTGTCCTGACTGTCGAGGAACAACTTAATACTTTATCCCTCCTAGTATTTTTTTTTTGTGCTACTTAATACTATTGGTTGAACTCTTTAATTAACACACAATTATTTTTAGGTGTTTAAATTTAACTGAAGAGTGATCCCTGTTAAATGTAAGAGTGGAAATAAGAGAGGGAGGAGATGTACAGTTCGGCACATGCTCAATTGGACTTGCCCCAAATGGTAGAGTTAGAAACGTGCCAGGGAATTCCAATTCAATGCATCAAGGTGTCATGTACCCATGCCATCTCACTAGTCAAAGTGATCAGTTTCAGTTCATAATTGATCATAATGATATGATTAAGAGTCAAAGGGATCACATAAACAAGACTAGTGTCTGCTAATACTAACTGATAGAATCAAAAAGGAGGGAACAATCCAACATTTATAATAAAACAGAAAAATCCCCAAGACCCTCATCATTTTTTAATAAAATGCTACACCCATGTTTACAAGAAAGAAGTTACAAAAACAAAAAGAAATTAAAATAGCATGAAACTCTACACTTCAGGGCATGCTGGAGTTCTACAAAGAGCAAGCAAATGCTAGAAAAATCAGGACAAGATAAATCTAGTAAAGTCCATCTTTTTTCTTCTATCTATTTGAATGATGATTTTAGTTAATTGGGATAATTTGTGATAATCATCAATGTGTTTTTTAAGAAATTAGTAAGTTCTTCAAGTTGGAAACTTGTGTGATCTCTATTTTCTCTCATTTATTATTCAGTTAGTAATTCAACCCTATAATACTACTTCCTATATTCCATTCAAATTATTTTCCTCATTCATAAACTACCCCAAGCCCCATTATCACAGTACAATTTAACAGCTTCTTCAATTAACCCCCTTAAAACCAGTATTGCCTATAACATTCAACTCAACATATAATATTCTGAAGCAGGCTATCTCACACTTTCAATCCTCACTAAGACACCTTTAGATGATTAAAATTTATTGAAGAGCCAAAAAATATTTTTATTTGTTATACTTATCAATATTTACTCTATTAGACATTACAATCAAAAAGAATAAAGAATTGTTTATGAACAAAACACATTTTTAAAGAAGAAATGATATTGAGTAAAGTAGCAATCATTTTATGTATTTTAAAATTTTCACTTTTTTATTTGAAAGGCAGAGAGACACAAAGAGAAAGATTGAGAGAGAGGCAGAGAGATGTTTCATTGCTGATTCAATTTCCCAATGTCCTCAACAATCAGGATGAAGCTCAGGAGAAGGGAACCCCATCTGGGTCTCCAAATGGGTGACAGAGTTCAAACTCTTGAGATAACATCTGCTATCTCCCAGGATATGCTGTGGCAGGGAGCTGGATTGAAAGTAGAGTAACTGGGACTTGAATCAGCAAGAAGAAATGGAATATGGGTGTTGCAAACAGTGAGTTAAACGCTTTGTGTTAAATACTGGGCCTGGGACCGGTGTTGTGGCACAGCAGGCTAAGCCACCGTCTGCAGAGCCAGCATCCCTTCTAGGCACCTGTTCTAATCCCAGTTGCTCCACTTCGAATCCAGTCCCCTGCTAAATGTGCCTGGTAAAGCACTGGAGGATGGCCCAAATCCTTAGACACCTGCCTCCACCTGAGAGGCCTGGAAGAAACTCCTGGCTCCTGGCTTCGACCTGGCTCAGCAATGGCTGTTGTGGCCATCTGGAAAGTGAATTAATGGATGGAAGGGCAAGTCCACTCTCTATAAAATGCTGTCTTTCAAATAAATAAAATAAATCTTAAAAATAAAAACCAGAAAATGTGATTTATTAGTTTTTACCAAATTTAATTGAAAGAAAACATTCATTGATTTATTTATCATATTTTGAACATTTGTGTATACAATTTCCTCTGAATACTTTAAAGCCAATGAATATCATCACAGGTGGAAGAGTATTCACTATTATACATTTCCATGTGATTGATACCGAATTGATACATTGATAAAGAAGATTCATGTTTAGTAATTGAATCAGGCATACACTCTTTCCAGGAGAGTCTACTTACATTTTGTAAATGAAATGTTGCTTTGCAAGCCCCTAAAAATTAATTTTCAAGCAGATATCAGATTAAATTTCTACAATTATGATATCAATAAATTGGAAAGATCATGGAGCATTTAGTCAAATATTTATGTTTAAAAATATTGTCAATAATAACTTAGAACACAGATATCAATCTATGACACAAGAGCTAAAATCAATTGCTAGAGAAAGGACAATCTCTTAAACAGATGATTCTAGAAAAATTGATCACTGCATGCAGAAGTAAAAAACAAGATCCTCACCTTACATCTTATAAAAAAATCAACTCAAAATGGACCAAGGATCTAAATCAATAACCTGATACCATCAAACTACTAGAGGCGAACACAGGGGAAACTCTATGGGACATTGGTATAAGCAAAGACTTCTTGGAAAAAGACTCCAGAATCATGAGCAATCAAAGCAATAATAAACCAATGGGAGTACATCAATCTAGGAAGTTTCTGCACTGCAAAAGAAACATTCAGCAAACTGAAGAGACAACTGACAGAATGGGAGAAAATATTTGCAAATTCTAAAACTGATGAAGGATCCATATCCAGAATCTATAAAGAACTCAAGAAACTCAACAACATCAAAACATTCCAGTAAAGAAATGGCAAAGGACTTGAACAGATATTTTTTTTTTTTCTAAAGAGGAAGTTCAAATGGCCAACAGACACATGAAAAAATGTTCAGGATCACTAGCTGTCAGGGAAATGCAAATCAAAACCACAATAAGATTTCACCTCACCCTAGTTAGCTGGCTCTGAGATAAATTGAAAAACAATAAATGCTGGTGAAGATGTGGATCAAAAGGAACCCTAATCCACTGCTGATGGGAATGTAAACTAGTACAGCCATTATGGAAGACAATTGGAGATACCTCAGAAAGTTGAAAATAGATATACCATATGACCCAGCAATCCAACTAACGGGAATTTACCCAAGGGAAATGAAATCAGCATATGAAATAGTTATTTGTACCTCCGTATATATTGCAGCTCAATTCACAATAGCTAAGATGTGGAATCAACCCTGAAGTCCATCAACCAATGACTGATAAGAAAATGTGGTCTATATACACTATGGAGTACTATTCAGTCATAGAAAATAATGTGATCTTAGCTTTTGCAATAAAATAGATGCACTAGGAAACCATTATACTTAGTTTATTCCACTAACGATAAAGATAAAAAGATAAATTTCATTAAAGATAAATCTATGCATTTCATAGATGCACTAGAGAACCATTATACTTAGTTAATTTCACTGTTTATCTCACTTAGTGTTTCCTAGTGAATCTATTTCAGTCCCTGAAAGACAAATGTGGGGAAATTAGGCACAGGAGGCAATTCAAAGATGGCGCCCAAAGGAAGTAAGGTGGGCAGTACCCAAAGTCGTTTACCACCAAAGCTGATTGGCTGCACAGCATCAGGGGAGGTGACGACAACTGATGATGAGTGTACAGACATAAGTTTGGTCCTGTAAAAAGTTGCCCTGTAAAATGACCTTTTAAGTAACTGGTTGGTCCTTATGCCCTGCCCCAGTAATCCTGTGGTCTTGTGCTTTAAAAGGCTTTGCTACACGTGCAATAAACCGAGTTCTTGCTTGCTTGACTTGACTCCCCACTGTGTCTGACTGTCTCCGGGATCGGGAGGCTGGGGAACGGGCGAGCAGCGCATTGACCTTTCTTCGGACCCAGCCCATCCTCGTTCGGGTGGACTAAGACCCTGCAGACAAATACTAAATATTTTCCTGATCTGTGATAACTAATTTTATACAGAAAACTGTAATGTATGTGACCTAAGTTTTGATATTCATTTTGATATGCAATTTGATAGTCAATGTTCTTTATAGCCTATGTCTCTGCTGTTGAGGAACATTATGTTTTTCTTCTTATTTTTGTTGAATTCTTTTCTTTTTATATGGTTAATATTTGAGTGTAGGAGAAACTGAAAGTAGATCATTATAAAAGTTAAAAGATAAAATAAGAAAGGAAGGAGGAGGGAGGTTGGGAACATGGGCAGGTTGGTGGATAGGGTAGGAAGTCACCATGATCCTAAATCTGTATATATGAAATACATGAAATTTGTTCATATTAAAAGATAAATATATATATATGAATAAATATGTTTAAAATATCATTTATTTGATGTTTATATTAACTGTTCAATGACTGCAGGTTTTAAAGTTAGGTCATATTACTACTAATGTAATGCTGTTACGGGTAATACTAATACGGCTGCAAACATAGATGAATTCTAAGCAAAATACAGTCACATACTGCATGTTTTGGTCAATTATAGGCTTCACATATGATGATAGTACCACAAGACACATGGACTATTGTTGGTGTAACCATCTTAGCTCATGAAGGCAGCAGTTATGATGAACACACACAATGAAATCGCTAATGCCACATTTGTCAGTAAGGTACACATGACTGTATCAGCATGATTTAACAATCTTAAAATATAAGATCCCCAACCTTAATGGATTATAAATATCTTCTGAACAATTATTTTGGCTTGTTCTCTGTTAAGTTCTAAGAAATAATAAAAAAAAAAAACTCAACTTGATTAAGAGCATCAGTCATGTGATCTTGCAAAATACACAGCTTTCCTATGCATAATCTATAGACTTGTCTCAAAGAAATATGAAAGAGAATGAATAAGTTTGGAAATGTAAAGGAAATATTCAGTAATATATTAGAGCATTCAGATGAACCCATATTCTACTTCTAAAAGCCACCTACTCTAACCTATATGAAAAATACACGCTGTTAATAATTATCTTTTGATGTGGCCAAATTATTTAATACAAAACTGGTATCTATTGTTAATTAATTATGTTCTTTCACACATAAAACTGTTAAATGGGGTGATAATATGCATGATATTATGATAATAAAAACTTCTGGGTCTTTTTTTATAGTAACTTAATGTACCTTTAGACATACAAGTTCGTTTTGTTGCCTTAATCCTGTGGAAAACAATTTGGGAACACAGAGTTCACTAGTACACAATGATTTTATTTTTCTCCAGGGGTTCCAGTCAATGCCTAAGAAGAAGCAATTTACCAAGTTGTACCTTGGGGCATTGTAATTCACCACACATGGGTGAATGTTTTGCTTTGGGAGAGTTGTTATTCATGGCAATATCAAATCTGTCCAGTTCTATTTTGCACTGACAACAGTTACTTGTGTAAGAATAATAATTATAGCGTAGAAACCACAGTTCTTTCATAGCAATTCTTTAGTTTCTTAAAATTTTATCTAGCTTATAGCACCTTCCTAATTGATATTCTCTGTGTAATAGTGAATCTTAACAATTTGACATAAGGTTTAAAAGCAAAAAGAACCACTAAAGGATTTTGTAATTGAGTGTGTATGTGATTTCTTCTTCCTTAGTAAAGATTTCTCTTGATCTCACGAGACTGCAATGCTCTCCTTTTCATACTGTTTCAAGGCATATATAAAGCCTTTTATGTAAGGTAAATTTAATTAATAATTGGTTTATATTATGATTATTAATTTATCAGTGACCTTAGTTTGTACAGTATCACTTCATTTTCTAAAGAACATTAAAAGTTATCACTTTCTTATATAAATCATTCAGATTATTAAAAGGTAATATTCCTAAGGCCATACTGTTAATCAGTGGCAGAATTTGTGTTCATAAGTCTTATATTCATCTTAAATGTAAATTCCATCTTGAGGTTATCATATTCATTGAAGCAGAGCTGTGCCATAGTATATTTGATATGACCCATACTAAGCATTCAATAAAATTTAATATTAAAGAATATACCCTTAACTTTCAAATTTACTTTATGCTCTAAAGTCACCCAAATACATTGTCATAAAAAATCACTTATTGTAACTGCTAGGCTGGCACAAAATCAAGTAATAGGCTGATTGGTACCCATAACATCTATCTCCAAATAATAAACTATCCACAGAGTTTTGAGCCTACTGATAATTAAAGATACATAAAGGTCAAGAGTTCACAAATAATATTAATTCCTTTCCAGTTTTCTAGCTGCCTGCAAGAGAAGATTCCTTTGGATGCTCCCTCCTTTGTACCATTATATACTTGGTTCCTGATTTGTCATAGTAACTGAGAATGACCAGATACCATTTTATTCTTGACTGCATCATTGCTTTGAAGTCTCTCTACTAAGTAGAAACATAAGGCAAAACATTACTGCCATGCACACTGCTTAATCTTTTGAAAACTAAATATTACATGTAAATAATAATGGGTACATTAGTGATGAAATCCCCCATCTCTCCTTTTTTTCTCCTGTTTTTAATTTTACGTTATGAGCTTTGTTTGATGAATGACTCCTTGCTACCTTTAGGACCACATCCAAATCCCTTAGCTTGGCATATCAGTCCCTTTATAATCTGTTTGGTGATCAGTCCTCCATCCACATAATTTGGCAGCTTACCCTCACACCTGTGCTTCAGATACAGTGAACTACTTGCTGTTCCTTGGCAATACTGTTTTGTCATGCCTCAGTGCCTTCACATGTTCTGCCCAGTGCATGCTTATGCTTATTTCCCTTCTTAGCTAAATCCTACTCATTTTTGATAGCTCCGTTCACATTTTGAAAATATTGCCTATTGACCAGTGCTTGGATAAGATTATTTATAGAGATAAAGAGATAGGGATACAGTGTTTAGTATTGTATCAAATGTACATTCAGATTTCCTAAATATATTATATGGCTAACTCACTCCCATCTGTTATTCATATAAAAATAAATTTATTTTGCTACTTTAAGCTTATTAGGATTTAATATTAAAATTGGAAGTTGCATGTGCTAAAGGCTAGCAAGGAATTTAGAACATGCAACCCTTTTCTATTTATCTCCAGGGATTCTATAGTTGCCTTCAAATCAGAATGAATTGAATATCCAGGAACTGCTATGAGACATTCTTCTTTTTTCTTCTCTTGTTCCATCTAAAAAAGGCTTACATATTTTTGCACACAATAGTGTTTACAACAAAAATGTGTAAAGTATTTTGTGAGTGGTTTGAAGAACTTTTAATGGTGATTTTGGTGTTACATTATACTGAAGATAAGTATAATGAGTTTAGAACCCAGACACTATTCAAAATGTAACTTAATTATTTTATGTATCCAAACAGCACCCTCTGATATTATTAATCTGTTAAAATATTTGTAATGTTGAATGAAATGAAATATGTAATTACTTGTAGTTAGATGGAAGATTTTCCAAATGAGTCATTTTTTATATAGCAATAATTCCAAATTGCTAGCTCAAGATTTCAGTAATTCAATGATTGAATTAATATTTGCAGATCTATGTGCGTATTTTCTCAGCTAATAAGGTAATTTTACCACTATGTTTTTACTGAGAAATGGGACAACTCTGTCTACTTTATACTAGCATCATTGTTTCTGTTATTGTCTATTCTACTGTCTTAATTTCATCATAGAATACACTTAATAATAACATGAACAAAAATCTTTTACACTTGAAGGAAGATACTTACATTAGCTTATCAAAGAGATCATTTGCTCAGCTTAAGACATTAATCAGCATAAAATTTGGCAATGAATAATAATCTTCTGTTTAATATTTTGTTTTAAAAATGTAGAAGATCTAAATACAATTTAAATATCCCAATAATGAGAACCATGCCTGTGCAAATTTTATTTTAGCACCATTGTTGAATTTTGTCTGGTAGCAAAAGCTGCCTTGATACTTAAATAATTATCCATTTGAACATAAGACAATGCTTATTACCTTGAATCAAAGATTGATATAGAATGTATGACCTCCATTCATCTTCTCACTGGCAAGGAAAGATGATATTTGTCATCAGCCTGATTATTTATGACACAACCACCAGGGATCAGCAAGTTTCATAAAAATTATTTTGATGACAGAGATATGCAGAAGACTTTGGATTGTTGTTTTCATCCTAAAGAACATTGGAGCAGAATTACTTTTTCTGATTACAAATGTGGTCTTTTTTACCACTGAACCTTTTAAATCATATTATTTATCATTTCCATAATCATGGCATTGATGTTTGTTCTGCAGTTTATATTGCTGTGCTTTGATACAATAAACCTGGGACATAATGCTATGTTAGAAACAGGAGGCTTCATAAGGGATGGGATGGCTGGCATACAAATTTCAGTGAAGAGAAAGTTCTACAGAAGATCATGGCAATTCCAAACTTTATGTTTTCTTATTAATTTTTCCACCACAAAATTATATATTCTTCTTGGAAAAATTACTTAAATATTACCATTTTATCTATTATTTTGTATAACAATGAAATACTTAGTAACTTTAAATGCCTAATAAATGATTTGTCTTGACTTTGTATTTTTATGAATTTAGCTTATGCTCATCTGTGTAATTTTGTTCTCCATGTGGCCATTTGATGGTATTCAGCTGGCATTTTGATGCTATAAAAGTTCCAAGATGGTTTTACTCACATTCATTTGGTCTGGAGGTTAGAAGCTTGAATCTTGGAGGGGACTACAGAATGGAGTGCCTGTCTGATGCCTCTCTAGTGACATATTAGTGTAGTTATACTCTTTACATGTAATCTGGATTGTCTCTTGAATGATTATTACAAAAGACCTGAGCGGAAGTTACAAGGCTTCTAATCCCTAGCCTTGGAAGTCTCGGAACAAGTAAGTAACTTACACTGCATTCTAGGTTTCAACAAATCACATTCAATATCCATAACTTCTCTTCTAGAAACCCAAGGTTTTATTCTATTATGTCATTTTCTCTGACTCTAGGATTTCCGATTGTCCATCCAGTTCAGGTGCAGTACAAGGTAAGGAGGAGTTTTCGTCATTCAGTTTTTTTTTTTTTTCAAATTAATTAATTTCTTAATTGAATTTTATTATCTTTCTTAAAAGAAAATGAAAATGACTATAATCATGGCTCTTTTTAATTTTTTAAAGATTTATTTATTTACTTGAAAGTCAGAATTACACAAAGAGAGAAGGAGAAGCAGAGAGAGGTCTTCCATCCACTGGTTCACTCCTCAATTGGCCACAATGGCCAGAGCTGCGCTGATATGAAGCCAGGAGCCAGGAGCTTCTTCCAGGTCTCCCACATAGGTGCAGGGGCCCAAGGACTTGGGCCATCTTGTACTGCTTTCCCAGGCCACAGCAGAAAGCTGGATCAGAAGCAGAGCAGCCGGGACTCCAACCGGCGCCCATATGGGATGCCAGCACTGCAGGCGACATTTCTACTTGCTACGTCACTGTGCTGGTCCCTATCATGGCTTTTCTAAAACCTTTTCTTCCCAGTGATTTATCAGTAAGAGTATTAAAACTGATGGTTCTGGAGATGTTACTGATTTGTGAATTGATAACGAGATACCTATGCCAATTTCTTCCTCTTAGGAACTCTGGATTTACCCAAAATGACCACTTGTATGAAATTCAGTGTGGATTCCAATGGCTACTCCATTGTTCAGTATGAGAAGCATGGGTGGGACCAACTTATTACCCAGCTGAATGAGACCTGAGGACAGAATGGATCTGGTTCATGATGCATTTCATGGATTAACATTTCCTCTGACTTCACAGGAAATAACTAGTTCACAACCAGATATATCAGAGTTTAGAATCAAATAGCCAGTGCTGATTAGTCATATGATATTATCTCAGTAGAGATCAAACACTGGCCACTAAGCCAAAGCCAATCCACTAATAAGGTGTTGTGAACCCCACATTATTTATAAATGTAATCCAACATTTTTAAATGTGAGGAATTTTATATAAAAATCCTTCCATTTTTAATTTTTGTTAAGCAAGTTTCATGTATTTCATATATACAGATTTCATATATACAGATCTCCCCCACCCTCCCACCCATGCTGCAAACCTTCCTCCTCTCCCTCTTACATTCCCACTCTTAATTTTTACAAAGATCTATTTTCAGTTTACTAATGATCGTATAGTTAACCTTACACTGAATAAAAGGGTACAACAAATACTATGAAGGGACAAAAAGGAAAAAAAAAAAAAAAAAAAAAAACTGTTCCTCAACTGAAGAGACAAAGACTGTAAACAATCATAGAATTTCAAAATGTCTGTTTAACTCCAACACATTACATTTTAGGTACTCTATTAGTTACCTAAGATCAGGGAAAATAAATGATTTCTGTTTTTTGAGAACTGGCTTATTTCACTAAGTGTACTGATTTCCAGTTGCAAAAGACAGGATTTCATTTTGTTTTAGAGCTGAGTAGTACTCTATAGTGTATATATACCATAATCTCTTTATCCAGTTTTCAGTTGATAGACATCTGGGTTGATTCCATATATCAACTATTGTGAATTGTGCTGCAGTGAACATTAGGGTACAGATAAATCTTTCATTTGTTGATTTCTTTTGGTTGGGTAAATTCTGAAGAGTGGGATGGCTGGATCACATAGTAGGTCTATATTCAGATTTCTGAAATATCTCCATTTGTCTTCCACAGTGGCTGTACCAGTTTATATTTCCACCAACAATGCACCAGGGTAGCTTTTTATCCACATCCTCACCAGCATTTGTCAAAAATCCTTATTTCTTAAAACTCTTAAAACATGACAACTGTTGGGCCTTCATTCCCATCAGAGAGGGTGCAGTGGGCTGATACCGCTTTAGGGCAGGTCTGTGGTTTGCCATACACCAAAATCGCAAATGGCACACGGTGTCCCATTTCTCTCACTTAGAGTAAATCCTCTAGACTTTTGAGTTTTTTACTCCAAATTAAAATTGTTAGTAACTCTTCTATCAAATACATATGTAATCCCTTAAATAGAAATACAGTGTTAGCCTATTACATGAACCACTCATTACTTTCCTTAAGTGTAGGAATTGGTATGAGACTGGTAGAGAAATGGAGTAAGAATTGACTCCTTAGATTTTCCTGGACAGTCACAATATTTTCTTTCCTTTTCAATTTATCATCAATAGAATAGTATGTAGAATAAATCAAGTCAAAAGATCAACCACAGAAGAAACAACTGAGATTCAGGTGGAGTATGGTGTGTTGTAAGCTTTTCTGTTCTGAGAATTATTGCAATTCAATATGAAGCCACCTGCACCACAGAGCTGTTTTACATTTCCCACAAACCCACAATTTAATAGTGATGTAGGAAAGGTGCTGAAATAAACTGCTATTTCTAAAAGGCAACAGAAAATGCCAATGGGTAGAAAGTTTGTACATAGAATTTGCTGATCCATATCAGGTTCTAAAGACCGTCAAGCACATGCTCCCTGTTTCTTGATTAGAGTACATGTTTGCTTCATGGGAGTTGGCTGCCTATTCCAGGATATTTATTCAGTCTGCTGAATCACTTTACATTTTCCAAAGGGAAGGATTCATATGTGTAGCTGAGCAGCTTTATTCCCATAAAAATGTGCATGTCTCACATCATTTTACATTTTACATCATCTTTTTTCCTTTCAATTCCATCTGATTATTCTTTTTGCATTCTCTAGGGCCTCTAATTGTAAGCTATGAATCCTAGTGACATTTATTCTATTAGCCAGAATCTAAAGACTCAATCCTTTCTAGGAGGTCCTTTTCTATTGTGGTCCTTACAAAGGTATGAAGTTTCTGGGGAACTATATTTAAGACTTTTAAAAGCTCTGTCATTCAACAAGGTATAACTATAAGCAATACATTTTTTTACTTTCATTTAATGAATATAAATTTCCAAAGTACAGCTTATGGATTACAATGGCTCCCCCCCCATTACGTCCTTCCCACCAGCAACCCTCCCCTTTCCCACTCCCTCTCCCCTTCCATTCACTTCAAGATTCATTTTTGATTCTCTTTATATACAGAAGATCAGTTTAGCATACATTAAGTAAAGATTTCAACAGTTTACTGCCACACAGAAACATAAAGTGAAAAATACTGTTTGAGTACTAGTTATAGCATTAAATCTCAATGTACAGCACACTAAGGACAGAGATCCTACATGAGGAGTAAATGCACAGTGACTCGTGTTGTTGACTTAACAAATTGACACTCTTGTTTATGGCCTCAGTAATCACCCTAGGCTCTTGTCATGAGCTGCCAAGGCTATGGAAGCCCCCTGAGAAGCAATACATTTAAGAGCTTTAGAAGTCCATTTGTATGTTTGAAAATCTCAATGAGACACTAAGAAAATATAAGCATTCTTCAAAAAGTTCATGGAAAACACATATTAGAAAAAGGTATGTATGGATTTCAAAAAACTTTTGCACCTAAATAATTACATCTTTTAATTTAATATCTTACAAACTTTTTGAAATGCTCTCATACTGTTCATGTGTTATAAAGATGCACAACTTAAATCTGAATGTCATTTTCAGCCCTAAGCTTTTTTTTTTAATTTATATTTATCTCAATTCTCTGATAAGTAAGTTTCTTGGGGTGGGCATTTTGGTATAGTAAGTTGAGTCACATTTTGCAGTGCCTGCATTCTGTATTGGAATTCCTAGGATCAACTCCCTCCTCCACTTTCAATACAGCTTCCTCCTAGTGTACCTGGTAGGCAGCAGATGATGATCCAAGTACTTGAGTCCCTACTACCCATGTGAGAGACCTGGATAGAGTTCTTGGCTCCTGACTCAGTATCTTAGCATTGCCAAGCTCCAGCTGTGTGGACATTTAGGGAAAGAACCAAATGGAATTTCCATCTCTCTTTCTCTCTCTCTCTCTTTCTTTCTCTCTCTCTCTTTCTCTCTTTCTCTCTCTCCATCTCCATCTCTCTCTCTCTCTATCATTTCTGTATCATCTGACTTTCCAATAAATACTTAAATACATCTTTAAAAAGTTTCTTCTTTGCTTTCATAATTCATTTTTTAATAATCAACAAAAATCAGTTCATTTTTTCTGTATTTTATCTGAAAATCTCCCAAGCAGTTCCAAAAGTTAATTGAGAAATTTTCACCTGTTTCAAATCACTTCAAGTGGAAGTATTGACAAAGTGACCCACTTTCCCGTTCCACAATTTGTTCTCACTGTTTTGCAATTTCTCAATAAGTCTCATGGCTATTCTATATTTTGCTAACAGTATTCCCAAACCACTTCTAATTTTCACTTACTACATTTCCCCAAAGCTAATGTCATATGATTTAGATTTTTTAAAATTTAATTTTTGACTTTAAAAAAATCTTGTTTATTCATTGTTCTTTTTATTTCAAAGGCAGAGTAACATAGAGAGAAGAACAGAGAGATCTATCATTCACTGCTTCACTTACCAAATGCCCATGACAGTCCTGGATGGGCCAGCGCAAAGCTAGGAGCCAGGAACTCCATCTAAGTCTTCCATGTGGATGACGAGGACCCAAGTACTAAAGCCATCACCTCCTGCCTCACAGGCACATTAGTAGGAAGCTGGATCAGAAGAGGGAGGTGTGATTTAACCCCATGCACTCGAAATGGGCATGCCAAGTGGTGGACTAACCTACTGTACCACAATACTCATCCACGCTTCAGTTTTTATTATGCCAATACACCCACTGTCAGTTGCCAAATTATTTTTCAGATGTCAATCACTGCATAACAAATTATTCAGGGCAAACTTAGCAACCTGAAGCACAGCCCATTTTATGACACTTCACAATTGTGTGGGTTAGGAAATCCAGCAGGTTTTATTTAAACAGTTTTATTGCTACACAGAGTGTTAGTTGAGTTGAATTGTGTTACTTCAATTGGTGTAAGAGAGAAATTGTCTGATCTATCTGGCACCTGGCGGGAATGGTTGAGTCTGATGATTGAGGCAGCTGCATGTTGCTTGTCTCACCAAGCAATCTCATATGATTCAGACTTCTTTTGTGGAAACTATTTTTACTAATATGAGCATTGTAAGTGACCCAGGTAGGAGCTGCAAAGAGCTTTCTTAGCATAAAAATAGCACTTATCCTTCAAGTCATTAAAATCAACTCTGTAAAGGGAAATGAAAGATTTTACCTCTGATGATCAGAATAGCAAATAAATTATAGCCATTTATAACACAGGGTGATTTATAGTGAAAACTTATTCTCCTCTTCAAATTGTGTTGGTCTCTCAAAACTTCATACTTAAAACACTCTGTTGTACTATGGCATTGTGGGTAAAGCAACCACCTGTGGTGCCAGCATTTCCTCTGGGCAACAGTTTGAGTCCTGACAGCTACACTTCCAATTCAGATCCCTGCTAACACAGCTGGGACAGCAGCAGCAAATGTCTCAAGTGCTTGGGCTCCTGTAACCCAGAAGGAGACCCAGAAGCAGCTCCTGGTTCCTGGCTTTCGATTGGCCCACCTCCAGCTATTGCAGCCATCTGGAGAGGGAACCAGTGGATTGAAGAGTTCTCTCTCCCCCCCTGCTCTGTGCCTCTGCCTCTCTGTAACTCTTTCAAGTAAATAAATAAATCTTAAATAATAATAATAATAAATTAGACCTATTTCCAAGCCCTCCATTATTTGAGTCTAACTGTTGTGTGGTGGTTCCTGGCTAATATTGGTCCAGGTTCTTCTCTCCACATGAGAAATAATTCAAGGAAGAAACATAGATAAAGATGAATTAAGGAACAAGCTTTATTTAAAGCAAAAGTACACACTTAAGGAATAAGCATGGACAAGCTTGAGCGAGAATGAGCTTGAGAGAGAATGTATCAACAAGGTTCACTGTCATCCTTTTGTACAATCTGGAGGAACAGAGAATGGTGTCTGAGGTGGGACTAATTGGATACTCAAAAAGGTCAGAGTTTGTTTTGTGGCTTTGATACTGCCCATTTGTTTGCATATTTTTTTGACAGGCAGAGTGGACAGTGTGAGAGAGAGAGAGACAGAGAGAAAGGTCTTCCTTTTGCCATTGGTTCACCCTCCAATGGCCACCGCGGCCGGTGCGCTGCAGCCGGCACACCGCGCTGATCCGATGGCAGGAGCCAGGTACTTATCTTGGTCTCCCATGGGGTGCAGGGCCCAAGCACTTGGGCCATCCTCCACTGCACTCCCTGGCCACAGCAGAGAGCTGGCCTGGAAGAGGGGCAACCGGGACAGAATCCGGCACCCCGACTGGGACTAGAATCCGGTGTGCTGGCGCCGCAAGGCGGAGGATTAGCCTAGTAAGCTGCGGCGCTGGCCTTTGTTTGCACATTTTTATAAATACCAGAATTGTCATGGCTGTAGATGCACGTTGAGAGTAGGAGTGCTGGCCATGGTAGTTTTATTATAATGACATTACAATTGACTGAGATCACTGCAGAGACTCAATCTGCACCCATATTGGGTATTTTCTGATTGGTACTGGTTCTAAGATGCAAACAGAAGGGGAGGGCATTTATGGCAGTAAACAGAAAAGGAGTTTGGAGAGTGCATGAAAAGAGGGCTTGGTTGGTGCAGGGAAGGACTGCTTGAGCTGTCATTCAAGTAGGCCAGCTTTAGCACAGGCTCAGGCAACAGAGAAGGCTGTCAAATCTCACTCCTCCTACTATGACTATCTCCCTGCCTTCATTACAACCAGTCTTTAATGTCTCATGTCCTTTTGCATTCACTCTGTGTTCTGACCAAGGTGAACACAATATACTCCTACTTGTTCATATTTTCTGTGTTGTTCTCTCCTACATCTTTTCTTTACTCTCTCCCTGGCTTCCAAGTCAAATACTTGTCTGAAACCTCAAGCTAGAGTTTTCCTTTATTTCCATTATTTTAGATACTCTACTCTACTCTCACACATTCTTTGTTTTTCTGTTTTCTTTAAAGATGTATTTATTTATTTGAAAGTCAGAGTTACAGAGAGGCAGAGGCAGAAGCAGAGGGAGAGGGAGAGGGGGAGAGAGAGAGAGAGAGAGAGAGAGAGAGGTCTTCCATCCGCTACTTCACTCCTCAGATGGCCACGACTGCCAGAACTGCACATACCCAAGCTAGAAGCCAGGAGCTTCTTTGGGTCTCCCACACGGGTGCAAGTGCCAAAGACTTGGGCCATCTTCTACTGCTTTCCCAGGCCATAGTAGAGAACTGAATCGGAAGTGGAACAGCCGGGACTCGAACCAGTGCACATATGCGATGCCTGCACTGCAGGCAGTGGCTTTACTCGCTATGCCACAGTGCTGGCCCTCATCCTTTGGTTTATAATTATATATTTATTGACAAGTTGTAAAAAAATTCCTTGATGTTATTAATGATTATATACAAATCTGGCAACTTCACTGTAAATAGTACCTCATTTTTTTTCTCGAAACATGTAAGTTAACATCTACTATGAGTAGCATTGAATTAGTGTTAATTGTATATACACATGTGTATTTTCGGTGAATAAATATGTGCCTATAAGGCAAATGATCAACCAAATCCTACAACTTATTTTGTTTCTGCAGCCATTATCTGAATGTAATAAATCTAAAGAAATCATTCTGTCTCAGATACTGTGAATATAATTTGAATTTGGAAATAGCAAACTTGCAATTATTTCATTCTACCACTTTGATACAGTATTTGTTTTTAGGGTTCTTATTGAATCTCAATAATAAAATTAGTTTTATTTTCCAAAAATTCACAGGATAAAAAAGTCTGATGCAAAATGCATACATTCATGTGTTATTAATTTAGTTTCAGTTTTTCAATTAAAGTTAATATGCTCCTCCACTAATTAGATATTATTTCCTTCTGCTGAAGAATTTGGGTTATAAACAAATAACATGATAAAACTTAACATTAAAAATTTTAGTGCACACCAGAAATAGAACTTTAAAATTTAAACTTACAACAAATAAGTTTATTTTCCTATGAATCTCTATGACAAATTATATTTTACTGGAAAGAGGCAATCTGTTAATAGTGCAAATTCTACAAATAATCATCTATATTATTTTATAATAAGAATTTCATTTCCAGGGAGGAGGTTGTGCAGCATATTAAACCACTGCTTAGGATGCCTGCATCCAATCTCTGAGTGTTGGTTTGTGCACAGGTTCCTCTACTTCCAACCCAATTTCCTACTAATGCCTCAGAAAGTCAGGGGATTATGGTCCAGTTGCTGAGGTCCCTTTTACAAGCATGGGATACCCAGATGGAGTTCCAGGCACCTGTATGGGGCCTGTCTCAGCCTTGGGTATCACAGGCATTTGGGGAGTAATCAGTAGCTAGAAGATTGATCTCTCTCTCTCTCGCTAGCTCTCGCTCTCTCTCTGGTTCTCTGTCTCTCTTTCTCCCTCTCTGTGACTTTGCTTTCCAAGTAAAGAAATGAATGAATAAATAAATAAATGTCAACAAAAACCAATGACTTCCCATACCCTCAATTACATCATTTATATAATGCATAAGTTGATGATATCTTGATTCCTGGTTTTAATTCATTAAATTACATTTTTTAATTCTAAAAAAGTCAAAGTAAAATTAATCCTGAAGTTTTTATTTCTATTCTTCATTCACCATTCTTTTTGTTTTTTGTTTTTTTGTTTTTTGTGGTTGTTTTTTTTTTTTTTTTTTTTTTTTTTTTTTTTTTTTCCAGGCAGAGTTAGACAGTGAGAGAGAGAGAGATGGAGAGAAAGGTCTTCCTTCCGTTGATTCACTCCCCAAATGCCCACCACGGCCGGCGCGCTGTGCGGATCCAAAGCCAGCAGCCAGGGCCTTCCTCCTGGTCTCTTATGCAGGTGCAGAGCCCAAGCACTTGGGCCATCCTCCACTGCACTCCCGAGCCACAGCAGAGAGCTGTACTGGAAGAGGAGCAACCATGACAGAATCCGGTGCCCAAACCTGGACTAGAATCCGGGGTGCGGGCAGCGCAGGTGGAGGATTAGCCTAGTGAGCCGCAGCGCCAGCCCTTTTCACTGTTCTTTACTATAACATCAGTTGTAATGTTAAAGTAATTTAATAAAACCATAGGATAGTAAATATAATCTCTTTTCATCATGATTATAAATCGCTTATGAATTACAAAATATGTTTCCTTTAGAGCTGAAGAATAGATAAAGAGAAAGCATAAAAAAAATACATGTGTGTGTGCGTGTGTGTGTGTGTGGCAGGGAGGGGACACAGGAAGTACTGTTTAATCTAGCAGTTAAGATACAAGTTGAGATGCCTGGATCCCATATCAGGCGACCTGGGTCCGGCTTATGTCTCCAGCTTCTGGCTAATGCAGATACTGAGGTGATGGCTCAAGAAGTTGGGTCCCTATCACTCAAGAAAGAAAATTGTATACTGAGTTCCCATCTTCTGGCTTTTGTGAGCATTTGTGGAGTTAACCAGCAGATAGAAATACTCTCTCTTTCTCTCTTCCTATCACCCTGCCTCTCAGCCTTTCAAATAACTAATTTTTCTTTTAAACTAAACACCAATTACATACAAAGGAAATGAATCATACTTTCTGTTAAAGGCGCTGTGGCAGAGCAAGTAAAGCCACCGCCTGCAGTGTTGGCATCCCATATGGATGCCAGTTAAGAGTCCTGGCTGCTCCACTTCCAATCCAGCTCTCTGCTGTGGCCTGGGAAAGCAGTGGAAGATGGCCCAAGTCCTTGGGCCCCTGAACCCACGTGGGAGACCCGGAGGAAGCCTCTGGCTCCTGACTTTGGATCAGAACTCCGGCCATTGCAGCCAATTGGGAAGTGAACTAGCGGATGGAAGACCTCCCTCTCTCTCTGCCTCTCCTTCTCTCTGTGTAACTCTGACTTTCAAATAAATAAATAAATAAATAAATCATTAAAACTGCTGTCACACATATAAAAAGTATTTAATAGCCAATAAATTTAAAAAGTACAACTTTTTGCCTATATTATTATTTAACCCATAAATTTTGTCTTTCAGCAAATAACTAATACCACACTTAGTAAGAGCCTTTAGTTTAAATTTCTAAGAGGGTGTATAAAATTACTGTAGCACCCAATAAAATAAGCTGAATAGCAATACACTAAAACAAAAAAAAAATCTTTAATGAAATAATGATGTTTTCAAGAGGCTAATCAATTCATTTTAAAATAGGAGAATTGTCCTGCATTATCGGTGTGAGCCCAATCTAAAGATAAAGCTCTAACTTTGGAAGAAGAATGTAGAAGACAAGACTCAGCTCTTCTAGAAATGTGGAAGGGACTCAGCTCTCCATCACAACAATGGAAACAGAGAAGCCAGACTTGTGTCATGTTCACAAGCCACTAAACTTGTGGTAATTTGTTATAGCATCAATAGAAAAGAAATACACATTAGTCCATTCAGATCTTCAGGCCTTTGATAAAGTTAGTTAAGTAGCAAAGAAGGCAATTGTTTTCCGAGTTAATACAATGTTTTATTGACAAGATTAAAGAAATGGCAGAAATATTGAAGTCAGGTAGATTTAGTCCTGGATATTATGACTGACGATCATTATTCTTTTCCAGATCTTATGTTGGTTTGTTTCCATTTCTATTGTTTCTTTGATGTTTCTATGATCACATCAACCTGTCTGCTCTTAGGTCTGATCAATTATCTTTGAGTACTTGAGGTTAAATGTTAAAAAATGATTTTCTGTAGCTCAGGTTGATATTGCTTTCTCTCAGACAGGATGTACATTTGGTTTTGACAAGTGTCTGGGATGGGGGGAACCAGCAATCCTGATTCACATTGATCTAATCAAGGATCGATTTGCTTTAGAGCTGGGCTTTCATTTTTGTGAGGGCTAGTTTCTATCCCACTCTTCTTGGATACAGACTAATTCAGGAAGATTTTCTAATACCTCTGATTCCTGGTGAGTGCTAGACTGCAATTTTGATTTGTCTGGCCTTGAGGGACTGCTGTTATCTCTGCTCATTTTCTGAGTCATCTCAGAGAATATCAGTTGTCTTCTCTTGGGGGAAAAAATGTCTCCGAGTGCTAGACTTAGCTCACTGGATTTCTTTCTTCTACATCTTAGTCATACAACACTGCACTATCTTCATGCCCTCATAATTTTGTTTATTTTTTAAAAAAGATAATTGCTGTGTTTTCTCAGTTGTTTCCAGTGGAATAGCCAGTCCAAATGATCAGTCTGTGATGTTTAGAACTGTAATAAATGCTTAGCAGTCTGTGTGTCTGATCTAAAATAATTAATTCTTAGTGAGCTTCAAACAGATATACAAATTAAAAAATTGTGAGTTCCTATTTTAAGTTAGAAAAATATTCCTTTCCAATTGAATTTAAAAAAGAAATCTCAATTAATACTTAATAAACATTTCACTGCAGCTTTAGGTCTACTTTTTAAATATTTTAAATATGAATCAAGGGAAAAGGACACTAAATTACTCAAAGACATAGACTCAGATATGTAGACTGGGTTGTATTCTTAAAAATCAAGTCACAACAAAATTGTGTACTTTAACTTCAGAATTGTAACAAGTTTACATTGTGTATACAAAAGGGGGAAAGCAGAGACAATAACTTGTAAAAATAAATGGGAAGAAAACTTACTAAAATATAAAGAAAAGATAAATGAGAGGACTAAGTCAAGGACAGTTGTAAGCATGATTAGAGACTGTCATTTGTTTTCTTCACTGAGGAGTTCTGCTTTTACACAGATGGCTTTTTCTTTTAGCAAGAGTTTAGTTGTCATTCACAGTATATTTGATAGATTTTAGAATGAATCAAATATGATTTTCATCCATGTGTCTAGCAGATCAAGCCCATTTATAAACATTGGCCACACCCATTTCAATCTGGTTCTACTGTGTAACTCCTCAGAGACAAATGAATCTTCCATGTGCATCAGATGACAGTAATGATATACTTTAGTCATAATTTCACTGAAAAATAGTATGATATTCTTTGTCATGTTGATTCTTATGAGAAAGGAGAAAAAAAAGACAGTCACTTGAGTGGTTTTTATGTTTTCCATGGACATTAGTTTAGAAACAACTGTTCCATTAGTTGAAACACTCATGAATGCCAATAAATATTTGCGTTTCTTAACAGTTTTTGGAAAGTAGGAAAGAAAAAAATATATGAGGGTTTTAATCTTTTTTCTAATACATTTTATGTTAATGTATTATTAAGAGAAAGACAACAGATTGACTGTAGTTCATAGATATAAATCTAATGATATAATGATATTCTCTCCCTCCATCCCACCCCCTCCCTCTTTCTTTCTTTCTTTCTTTCTTCCTTTCTCTCTCTCTCTCTCTCTCTCTCTCTTTCTTAAATTCTTTTATATAGTTTTTGAGATAACATATTCTTAAGTAATATTACAGTGAAGGACTTAATGCACTACTAAAGAAAGAAATCAACATGTAAAAGGTAAAATGACCCTAGTTCAGTAGTAATAAAGGTAAGGGCTATAGACAAAAATCAAATGGATACAGGGAGGATTTTATCTGCAAAACAGTTCAGGCCAGCGCTGTGGCACAGTGGGTTCAAGCCTTGGCATACTACTGGCATCCCATGTGGGCTCTGGCTCAAGTCCTGGCTGTTCCACTTCTGATCCAGCTCCCTGCTAATGTACCTGGGAAAGCAGCGGAGGATAGCCAATTTCTGGGGCTCTCACACCCATCTGGAAGACCCAGAGGAGGCTCCTGGCTCTTGGATTTGGATCAGCACAGGTCCAGCCATTGCAGCCATTTGTGGAGTGAACCTGTGGATGGAGGACTTTTCTCTCTCTCTAGCTGCCTCTGCCTCTCTGTAACTCAGTCTTTCAAATAAACAAATAAATCTTAAAAAAAAAAAAAACAAGTTCACTGACTCTGATAATTTTTAGACAAGGCCATGGTCAAAGTGGAAGTTCTCTCCTCCCTTCAGAGAAAGGTACCTCCTTCTTTGATGACCCATTCTTTCCACTGGAATCTCACTCGCAGAGATCTTTCATTTAGTTTTTTTTTTTTTTTTTCCCCAGAGTGTCTTGGCTTTCCATGCCTGAAATACTCTCATGGACATTGCAGCTGGATCCACATGCCTTAAGGGCTGATTATGAGGCCAGAGTGCTGTTTAGGACATTTGCCATTCTATGGGTCTGCTGTGTATCTCACTTCCCATGTTGGATCATTCTCTCCCTTTTTGATTCTATCAGCTAGTATTTGCAGACACTAGTCTTGTTTATGTGATCCCTTTGGTTCTTAGTCGTATCATTATGATCAATTGTGAACAGAAATTGATCACTGGGACTAGTGAGATGGCATTGGTACATGCTACCTTGATGGGATTGAATTGGAATCCCCTGGTATGTTTCTAACTCTACTGTTTCAGGTAAGTCAGCTTGAGCATGTCCCAAATTGCACATCTCTTCCCTCTCTTATTCCCACTCTTATATTTAACAGTGATCACTTTTCAATTAAGTTTCAGCACTTAAGAAGAATTGTGTATTGATTACAGTATTCAACCAAAAGTATTAAGTAGAACAAACAAAAAAAAATACTAAGAAGGATAACATATCCAGTTGCTCATCAACAGTCAGGGTGAGTGCTGATCAAGTCACCGTTTCTCCTAGTGTTCATTTCACTTTAACAGGTTTCCTTTTTGGTGTTCAGTTAGTTGTCACCTATCAATGAGAACAAGTGGTATTTGTCCCTTTGGGATTGGCTTATTTCACTCAGCATAATGTTTTCCCAATTCCATAGCCTTGGGAGCTCATGACAAGAGCCTAGGTTGATTACTGAGGCCATAAACAAGAGTGTCAATTTGTTAAGTCAACAACAGGAGTCACTGTGCACTTACTCCTCATGTAGGATCTTTGTCCTTAGTGTGCTGTACATTGAGATTTAATGCTATAACTAGTACTCAAACAGTATTTTTCAATTTATGCTTCTGTGTGGGAGCAAACTGTTGATATCTTTACTTAATGTATGCTAAACTGATCTTCTGTATATAGAGAGAAACGAAAATGAATCTTGAAGTGAATGGAAGGGGAGAGGGAGTGGGAAAGGGGAGGGTTGTGGGTGGGAGGGACGTTATGTGGGGGAAGCCATTGTAATCCATAAGCTGTACTTTGGAAATTTATATTCATTAAATAAAAATTAAAAAAAAAAAAGTTCAGCCTCAGTGTTTGAGATACAATTAGAGGTCATTATTTCAACCATGCAGATGGTCAAATTCTCTGTACAATAACCAAAGCAAGTTGATAAAATATTCATACAGTCTTCCCCAGTCTGAGAAGCTACCTCCTCATTCAGAGAACTGATTATTCTTGTCTCTAGTGTTGTGGAGCAGTGGTTTTTGTCTCTTTTCTTTTTTTCTTATTTTTTGCTGAATTCTTTATTTAGTGGAGGGATAATCTTATGATTATAAAATAAACTGAAAGTATGTGATTGTAAACATTAGAAGAAGTTATTTTCAGTAAGAAAGAAGGAGGAGGGAGGGTGGGACATGGTCCGGAGGGAGGGCAGGGTGGGAAGTATCACTATGCTTCCAGTTTGAATATATGAGATACTTGAAACTTGCTCACCTTATCTATACAAAAATTCTTAATTAAAAAAAAAAAACATTTAAAGAGAATCACTGGTAAACTATTCTTATCCATGTTTCTTTGACCCATTGAAAAGTAATGAAGGGTTACATTTCATGAATGTGGAAAAAGCAACATATTTTTAGCAGATTAAACATTCTTAACCTTTAGCACTGTCCCACTCACCACAAATAATTCAATGTTTATGTTTTTATTTTGTCATTTGTTTAAGATCTATTTATGTTTTGGTTTTGACCTTAAATATGATTTTGACTCATCTTTAGAATGATTAATAATATTAGTCCCTTCTTTGAGGCATTACTCCTCCCTGCACTGTGCTTTATATCCTCAGAGCAATGAATTCAGTGTGTTCTCTGAATTCAAACCATTTTCATAACAAAAGCTGATTGAAGATTTTCCTGTGCAATCATGGATGACTTGCTGTACATATATGATCTTTTCCTAGTTTACAACAAATATTTGTGATTATGAAGTTATAGTCACAATTTGTGACCTGCTAATTCTTGAGTAATCTTTTATTGTTGAATGATTTCACCAGGGAAATTGTCCATTTATCCTTATTTTTATCTTTTAAATCCTTTTGTTTTTCTGAATTTGTAGGTTTTTATTCTATGTACAAGCACACAGAGTGGCAGCAGGGCAGACATGCCCGTGGATGGATAGAAATGATATTCCTGTGCCACAATCTGAACCAAGGAAGCTTGATGCCCATTCACCTCCATAGCAAGTATGCTTTAGGAGGATAGTCCTCATGCACAAACAAAATACGACATTAAACTAATGGGGTGTTACTCTGAACAGAAACCACAAAAATATAATTTCTGTTCCTTTAGCACCAATTGAGAGATAATGAGCACAAAAAGCACTGTTATAAAATAGAGGTGAAGAAAATGAGTTCTGAAACATATTCATGAGTGTTTTTTTTTTCCAGGAAAGAATAGAAGAGTTGCATACTTTCTTCATCCAGAAGGTCTAAAGTACCTTTCTCCTGCTTGCATATTTGAGTAACTCAGTTGGATATATATTTCCTGGATATCAGTTCTGTTTCTTACAAAAGTTTGAAAGCATTGTTTTGTCATCTTTGGCCCAAGGTGCTGTCCATTAACCAATTATCTCACTCTTTTTCCCTCCCTTTTTCCCCTCCCAATTCCTTTTGGTTTTCTCTTGCTGACACTAATTTTAAGTGGGCTTTCCTCCTAAAGGCTAGGCCATAATTTTAAGTTCATTTTGGCACTCCCTCACTTGAGTTCTGCTGTTACAAGTGCAGGTACTATAGAGAGGAGGTTATAGTGGAGGTATGGGCACTCTCTTATCTCCTGGTGAGGGAGCCTAAGGTAATATGATCTTACCAAAACTGCCCTGATGCCTCCTAAATCAAGTCTCTACTTGCTACCTCCAAAACTCAACAGTCAACTACTTCATTTCCCCATTAATTTCCCCCAATGCCTCAGACCTACTCTTTAACAATAGATTCCAGCTGTAAATTTAGGTTTCTAAATAACTGCTTCTTAAGCTGTTTTTACAGAGTTCACCACCAAGCTGGTTTAAATCTCTTTTGAATAGGTCAAGACTGAGCAACTGAGCTATATATGCACAATAAAGGATGGAGGAATTTGGAAAACATCATGCTGAGTGAATTAAGCCAGTCCCAAAGGGACAAATATCATATGTTCTCCCTGATTGGCGACAACTAACTGAGCACCAAAGGGGAAACTTGTTGAAGTGAAATGGACACTATGAGAAACAGTGACTTGATCAGCTCTTGTCCTGACGGTTTTTGTACAATGTAATACTTTATCCATTTTAGTATTTTTTTTTTGTTCTAGTACCATTGGTTGAACTCTGTAATTAACACACAATTATTCTTAGGTGTTTAAATTTTAACTGAAAAGTGATCCCTGTTAGGAATTTGGAAAACATTATGCTGAGTGAAATAAGCCAATCCCAAAGGGACAAATACCACTTGTTCTCATTGATAGGTGACAACTAACTGAACACCAAAAAGGAAACCTGTTAAAGTGAAATGAACACTAGGAGAAACGGTGACTTCATCAGCACTCACCCTGACTGTTGATGAGCAGCTTAATATGTTATCCCTCTTAGTATTTTTTTTTTGTTTGTTCTACTTAATACTTTTGGTTGAATACTGTAATCAATACACAATTTTTCTTAAGTGCTGAAACTTAACTGAAAAGTGATCACTGTTAAATATAAGAGTGGGAATAAGAGAGGGAAGAGATGTGCAATTCGGGACATGCTCAAGCTGACTTACCTCAAACAGTAGAGTTAGAAACATACCAGGGGATTCCAATTCAATCCCATCAAGGTGGCATGTACCAATGCCATCTCACTAGTCCCAGTGATCAATTTCTGTTCACAATTGATCATAATGATACGACTAAGAACCAAAGGGATCACATAAACAAGAATAGTGTCTGCAAGTACTAGCTGATAGAATCAAAAAGGGAGAGAATGATCCAACATGGGAAGTGAGAGACACAGCAGACCCATAGAATGGCAGATGTCCTAAACAGCACTCTGGCCTCAGAATCAGCCTTTAAGGCATGCGGATCTGGCTGCAATGCCCATGAGAGTATTTCAGGTATGGAAAGCCAAGACACTCTGGAAAAAAAAAAAAAAAAAAACCCTAAATGAAAGATGTCCACGTGTGAGATTCCAGTGGAAAGAATGGGTCATCAAAGAAGGAGGTACCTTTCTCTGAAGGGAGGAGAGAACTTCCACTTTGACCATGGCCTTGTCTAAATATGATCAGAGTCGGTGAACTCAGGGGCTTCCATAGCCTTGGCAGCTCATGACAAGAGCCTAGGGTGATTACTGATGCCATAAACAAGAGTGTCAATTTGTTAAGTCAACAACAGGAGTCACTGTGCATTTACTCCTCATGTAGGATCTTTGTCCTTAGTGTGCTGTACATTGAGATTTAATGCTATAACTACAACTCAAACAGTATTTTTCACTTTATGTTTCTGTGTGGGAGCAAACTGTTGATATCTTTACTTAATGTATGCTAAACTGATCTTCTGTATATAAAGAGAAACGAAAATGAATCTTGATGTGAATGGAAGGGGAGAGGGAGTGGGAAAGGGGAGGATTGCGAGTTGGAGGGACGTTGGGGGGGGGGGGAGCCATTGTAATCCATATTCTGTACTTTGGAAATTTATATTCATTAAATAAAAGTTAAAAACAAAAAGAAAGTAAGTGGAAAGTGAGCTGTTTGACAGGTTTAGGAAGCATGATATCCAAAGATTACAACATCCACTTACTGTACTCTTCCTCATACAATGCAGACATGATCCTTCAGGGCCTCCCACCAATTAGAAATTGTCTTGTCAATGTGTCCACATCCTACCCCAGGAGACTTTAATCACAGCCCTCATCAGGGAGACAAGTTTCCGTTTTCACCCCAATCTCCATGCTGTCAGCCACACATATAAAGCCTTTTTCCCCCAAAACAAAAACATCACAAGTTGGTTGTCCGATACACATTGAGTAGCAAACTGCTTTCATCTGGTAACAGGACCCCATCTCTGACGTCTGCTGACATGATTTCTAAGCTGATAGAAAACAATCTCATGCTTTATAAACAAGTCTTGCTATTCACATATAAAAGAAGCATTTTCTCCTCACGTTTCTGAGCCTTGTCTTGACTTCCACTCCACGTGGTCAGAGCTGTAATCCTACTTCTGGAGGATGGACACTCTTTGGTCTAAGACGAAATTTTTTCTTCATGAGTTTTTCCCAGATTTTCTCTCCACTCATGACTGTCTCTCCCTGGTGAAATATTCTTACATGTATTCACATAGAATGTGAACTTTTCACTGTTATGCAAGTCTTGAGCAATCTTTTCTATGTCCCTACTATTAGCACTTGACAGACAGGAGTCACTAATTTTCCTTTATTTTGGTTGAATTAGTTTGCCTTCTTTAAAACTCTGTAACAGGAGCATTAACTGAATGTAATGTTAATTTAAAAATGTATTATTTCAAAAACTAAAATGGAGGAAACAAAGGAAAAGAAAAAGGGAAGAGGAAGGGGAGAGGGAAGAAAAACATATTATGCCCTTAGAATTCGATCTATGAACTACAGTGAATCTGTTTTCTTTGTATTAATATTATATTAACATGAAAAAGTATTAACAATAAAACTTTTTAAAAAATAAAAAGAGTGTAAAACTATGTAATATACTTAGAAGCCTAAACTCAGTGATTGGTCATAATAAGAACCTTAATTTGTGGTCAAAGATCAATCTCCTATTACCTACTTAAATGTAATGGAAAAGAAAATAGATTCTGATTTTCTTATCTTTTATTCCTATGTGTATTTCAAATGTGACTGGAAAATGGCCTATATAAGAGAGATATGCTTAGTAGGATACAAAAGTATGGCCTATCCATTAGAGTTAAAAAATGTTAATATATTCTAGGTGTCCACCCTATGTGATTTTACTGTAAAACACAGATACAGAATGGCCTTAAGGTACTTATATTTTTTGATTATTTCTATGGATGAGAGCTTTTATTTATTTTTTGCCTTTTTTCCCAGAAATATTTTATTTAAGGTACACAAACTTTAGGCATTTCATAAATAAAAATTTAGGAACTTAGAGATTCTTTCCATCCTACCCACCCTCCCACCTGCACCCCCACCTTTCTCCTTCTCCCTCTCCTATTCCCATTTTAATTTTTTAATTAGGGTCTATTACCAATGAACTTTATACACATAAGATTAACCCTATACTAAGTAAAGAGTTCAACAAATAGTATGAAAAAAAAAAAAAAAGAAGAACTGTTCCTCAAGAGTTTAGATGTGGTCTGCTCAAAGTTATCACATGTCAAAATGCCAATTTCACTTCTATAGATTACCTTTTAGGTACTCTATTTGTTACCACAGATAAGGGAGAGCATATGGCATTTGTCCTTTTGGCACTGGCTTATGTCACTAAATATAATGTTTTCTAGTTCCACCCATTGTGTTGCAAATGACAGGATTTCATTTTTTTTTATCTCTGCATAGTATTCCATAGTGTACATATCCCATCATGTCTTTATCCAGTCCTCAGTTGACAGTCATTTGGGTTGATTCCATATCATAGCTATTGTGAACTGAGCCACAATAAACATGGGGGTATAGATAACACTTTAATATGCTAATTTAATTTCCCTTGGGTAAATTCCCAGGAATCGGATGGCTGGGTCATATGGTAGGTCTATATTCAAATTTCTGAGTTATCTCCATACTGTCTTCCACAGTGGCTGTACCAGTTTACATTATCACCAACAGTGGATTAGAATACCGTTTACCCCATATCCCCACCAGCATTTGTTGTTTGCTGATTTCTGTATGAAAGCCATTCTAGGGTGTGTGAGGTGAAACCTCACTGTGGTTTTGAATTGCATTTCCCTGATAGCTAGTGTCTGTTGTCCATTTGGATTTCCTCTTTTGAAAAATGCATGTTTAAGTCTTTTGCCCATTTCTTTACTGGGTTGTTTGGCTTTGTTGTTGAATTTCTTGAGTTCTTTATATATTCTGGATATTAATCCTTTATCAGTTTCATAGTTTGTAAATACTAGGTTGCTTCTTCACTTTGCTGAGTGTCTCTGTTGCAGTGCATAGGCTTCATAATTTAATGCAATCTTATTTGTCAATTTTGGCTTTGATTTCCTCTGTGTCTGGGGTGTTTCCCAAAAACTCTTTGTTCATGACAATGTCTTACAGTGTTTCTCCAATATTCTTTAGTAATTTGATGGTATCAGGTCATAGATTTAGGTCTTTGATCCATTTTGAGTGGATTTTCAAGATGTAAAGTAGGGGACTTGCTTTATAATTCTACATGTGGAGATCCAGTTTTCCCACCACCATTTGTTGAAGAGACTGTCCTTGCTCCAGGGATTGATTTTAGCTTCTTTGTCAAAGATAAGTTGGCTGTAGTTGTGTGGATTGATTTCTGGAGTTTCTATTCTATTCCATTGGTCTGTCCATTTGTTTGTTTCTAGTACCAGGATGTTTTGATTATAACCACCCTGTAGTATGTCTTGAAATCTGGTTTTGTGATGCCTCTGGCTTTGTTTTTGTTGTTTAAAGTTGCTGCATCTTGAATGTGTATTATAGCTACACCAGCTTGTGTCTACACACCCAGCAACTAACTTAGAGGAGACACCTGAGTCTTGCCAGGATATGGACTTGAGGCTGGATGCTCATGACTGTTGGAGCACTGTGTCCTGGGACTGAGAAAATACGGTGGTTTTGTGGGAGGTTGCAGAGCGTGACTGAGTCTCTGGGCAGCTACTGTGGGAGGCTCCACATGTTCATGACCCCCTGATTGCCTGGTAAGGGTCCTTGCTGCGGGATCCAAACTCACACTGAGTACTGCATGGTTTGTTTGTGTGGGTCTTATGGCAGCACGGATGAATATTGCACCCACTGGACCTAGCTCCTGGAGAATGGTCTCCTTGGAAAGGAGGAGGTGAGTGTAAGACTATGTCAACAAAACTGATCAAAGCCTTCCCTCTGATAAAAAAAAAGCAAGAAAAAAAGAAAGGGGGATTTATCACACCTAACTTGGGTGTCATATCAGACACTCCCCTCAACCTGGAGCACTGAACAGAGCTCCCTGGCCACATCCAGCACATGCCTCTGGGTATTCACTGAAAGAGCAGACACTCTTTAAGCCACAGAGTCATAGTCCAAATACAAAAACCATCTGGGGCAAAAAGATAAGAATCTCACTAATGCATAAAAATAAACACAGAAATTCAAGAATCAAGAATAAATAGACAAGAGATTTTATACTGAAATCCTAGTATGTAGCTATAAAGATCTAGGTCGAAAAAATAAAAACAAAAGAATTGTTTCTACTCTGTAATTATATATAGGTAATAGCCCTATCTAACTGATAACATTTATTAAAACTTACAAACAGTAAAACATACCATTTTATCACTTTTATTGGACAGGATTCAGGTACTGTATTCATGTTATAACTGTTGAGAAGCGGGTTCACTGTGCGCAGATTAGCAGTTTGAGTCCAGTGAAATACACCATGCTCCTATGCACCAAGCTACATGAAAAGAGATTATTACCTAGAGATAGGCATCAAGAAAAAAAAAACAATAACAACAACAGCAAAAAGCAAACATGATCCATTGGGAACCAGTCCTTCAAGGCTCAGAGCCTGACATGTATGGAGTGTCAACTGTGTGCACTGCACTTGCACCATAGCTGGTGGGCCCCAACAGAAGCATGTCCTAAATTAAATACCCTAGGAGCAATGTCAATAGTATGCTGAGCTTTGGAGGACATCCTGCTTCTAAGGGAGGGAAGAACAGTGCCAGCAATATTCTGGTCAGTCCTGGCTTAATTCAAGATGTTGCTTTCCCCAGGAGAGACAGGAGCAAGGCCTGGATTATTTCATGTAGCAGGTCCCCATTTCAGGATACCATTTTCCTAGTACATTCTGTAGTTATTCTTGAGGACTACAAGCAAGAAAGTAGCGAAAATTGGAACAGTCTAAGATCAACCAAAGGAATCTAGTACAATCTTTCACTACAATAAAATACTTTTTCAAACTTCTACCCTTCCAACTCAGTTACTGTGGCCAGAGAACCACTGATCAGCTTTCAGATACTCTAAATTAGATCTGATTTTTCTTTTTTTTTTCTTTTTTTTTTCTTTTTTTTTTTTTTTTGTGACAGGCAGAGTGGACAGTGAGAGAGAGAGACAGAGAGAAAGGTCTTCCTTTGCCGTTGGTTCACCCTCCAATGGCAGCCGCGGCCGATGCGCTGCGGCCGATGCGCTGCGGCCGGCGCACCGTGCTGATCCGATGGCAGGAGCCAGGAGCCAGGTGCTTTTTCCTGGTCTCCCATGGGGTGCAGGGCCCAAGCACCTGGGCCATCCTCCACTGCACTCCCTGGCCAAAGCAGAGGGCTGGCCTGGAAGAGGGGCAACCGGGACAGAATCCTGCGCCCCGACCGAGACTAGAACCCGGTGTGCCGGCGCTGCTAGGCGGAGGATTAGCCTAGTGAGCCGCGGCGCCGGCAGATCTGATTTTTCTAAGACTTCATATTAATGGGAATGTTTGTAGTTGACTGCCCACCACAATGTTTTTGACATTCATCAATGTTTTTGAATCCCTCTTTTATTGAGTAGTAGTGGATTACATGAATTATCATATTGTTCTAACCATTTTCTTTTCTCAGATCAGCTTCAGTTACCATCAAAGGATATAAATATGTAATAACTCAAGAAAGCAAATAAAGAAAAGTAAATTAAACTTTCTTTAATGTTCACTTCACCGTTAATATTATAGAGCAAGTTGCCAAATTATGGATTTACAGTTTTCCAAGATTTTTAACTGTATAAACAGAATTTATCACATGCAAATCAGCAAGAACAAAAATAATTCTTATTGGAACACTACTTATAGTGACAAAATTGTTGGTTTGAAACTGCTTTACTTGAAACAACATTGGAATAATGGAACTCTAATGAATGTAAGTCACTATTTAAAATGAAAACTAATCAGTGAGATAATGCTACAAGTGTTTAAATATGGGTATTACTGCTGTGTAGTAACACATCATATTTCTAAAGCATGTTATGTTTATGGTTTGTTTTAAACATATTTCCATCTTTTAGTTCGAATAGATGAATCACTTAGACTGCAGTAACTCCAAAATAACCAATAACATGAAAAGTAGTAATGTTTCCTGGTGTTTTCTCCCTCATGCCTCTTTCAATTTCAAGTTTGCCCTATTTTATTAGCATCCTTAGTTGCATGCAAGAGGGAACTGATGACAGAAATCTACACTCGGATGGATATGAAATTTAGAGAGGACTTCTAATGTCTTCGCGTGACTGAACCCCTTGACATGGAGTCAGGATTTACTAGGAAATGGGAGTTTCCCACCCAGAGCACAGCATCTTTCATTGTGGGCCATTATTCAGATACTGCTGCTTTTTTAAAAAACATTTATTTTATTTATTTGAAAGACAGAGTTACAGAGAGAAGTTGAGACAGAGAGAGAGGTCTTCCATCTGCTGGTTCACTCCCTAGATGGCTGTAATAGCCAGAGCTTTGCCAATTCTAAGCCAGGAGCCAGGAGCTTCTTCTGGGTCTCCTACTTGGATGCAGGGGCCCAATGACTTGGGCCATCTTCTGCTTTCCCAGGCCATAGCAGAGAGCTGGATTGGAAGAGGAGCAGCCAGGACTAGAACCAGTGCCTATATAGGATGCTGGTGCTTCATGTCACGGCTTTAACCCACTGTGCCGCAGTGCCAGCCCCACTGCTACTTTTCTTAATAGGCCCTGAGCCTGCTTCTCGTTCCTGTGCTAGGTTTTACCAAGCACCTTATTTCTACAGGGCCGGAGGAGTTAGTCAAAGTCTGGTTTTTTGAAAGGGATGCAGTATGGACAAAGTAGATCCTGGTGTTGATTTTTCACATACACATACAGGATGGTAAAAATAGAGGTGCATAGATTTCTTTCTATTCCAGTCACATAAACACTTAGCACTCAAATTATTGTTACATTTTATATGTCGAAAATATTTTATCATACCTCTTATCTAGCTTGAGTGTTTTTTATGTCAATTGTCCTATTCATTTGTTTGTTGAACAGATCAACTGAAGCCTTGAAAATGTAATATAAAGTTACTTTTCCAATGAATTTAAATATGTATATTAAATGTTAAATATTTTAGTGAAGAGGAAGAATTTAAGGAAATTTGTATCTTAAGTGTTGAAAGTTTTACACTAGATTTTTCTGAGAAAATACTTATATGTAATTTGTATAAGTGTCTAATAGAGCAGATTTGTCAGTATAAAATGTAAGATTATATATGCTGAAAATACTAGGAAAAATACTAAAATTAAGAGGTTAAGATGAAAAAATATTCAACATTTGAAACTGCACAGATTGGCATCAACATATACTATCATTTGGTGTATTGATTCATCAATATCAATTTGCAGTACACATTAAATATCTAAAGATGATCTAGGAAAACAATTTCACATATTCATGACAAATGTAATCATCACAGTATTATTAATTTGAAAAAATAAGAATAATTATAAACACATTATATCATGAGCACATAAAGACTATTCTACAAACAATCCAATATATTCGAAATATGTTGATGTTATTAAATGGTTATTTTTAAGATACTGCAGTCCAAATTTTATTAAAGTAACTATCACATTTTTACAAAAAACAAATAACCAAAAGAATAAGATTTGTTCTCTCTCCTTCTTTGAATAAGGTTTTTTTGTGTTCTTCTGTCCCTTTTTAATATTTACCAAAATATATGCATCACATTTTATGCAAGAGAAGATATCACATTTTGAAGAATCATGAATTTTTCTCTTCTTATTAAAGAATTTGAGGCTAGGGTAGTCTGGGGAGGTTTGATTAGTTTTCATAGGAGTGCAAATTATCAAGTGAGTCTAGAATCCACTATTTAAAGGTAGAATTCTCAGAATGTATTTCTCCTTTGAAGATCTTTTGTCCCACATCCTTCATGTGTAATTACCATGGTTGGCCTTAATCTGAATGTCCCCAGCACAGTAGTCAACACTGTCCTGAGTGTTTTTAAGGTTGTTCAATTTGCAACCCCTTAACAGTCTCATTGTATCACTATACCATGTAAAGGTATGAGGATATTGATCTTGCACGAAAGCCCAAAGAGTTGTATGTTGCCTTAATATTTATCTGTACTCTTACTCACAACTGTTCAAATTTGTTTCAATCTTTACACATTCTAATCACAAAACATACAATTCATAAATTTTTTACAGAAGAATGTCTCAAAAATGGAGAAATTTTTTTAACTTTTATTTAATGAATATAAATTTCCAAAGTACAGAATATGGATTACAATGGCTTCCCCCACATAACGTCCCTCTCACCCGCAACCCTCCCCTTTCCCACTCCCTCTCCCCTTCCATTCACATCAAGATTCATTTTCGTTCCTCTTTATATACAGATCAGTTTAGCATACATTAAGTAAAGATTGCAACAGTTTGCTCCCACACAGAAACATAAAGTGAAAAATACTGTTTGAGTACTAGTTATAGCATTAAATCTCAATGTACGGCACACTAAGGACAAAGATCCTACATGAGGAGTAAATGCACAGTGACTCGTGTTGTTGACTTAACAAATTGACACTCTTGTTTATGGCCTCAGTAATCAACCTAGGCTCTGGAAACCCCCTGAGTTCACTGACTCTGATCATATTTAGACAAGGCCATGGTCAAAGTGGAAGTTCTCACCTCCCTTCAGAGAAAGGTACCTCCTTCTTTGATGACCCATTCTTTCCACTGGGATCTCACTCGCAGAGATCTTTCATTTAGGTTTTTTTTTCCCCCCCAGAGTGTCTTGGCTTTCCATGCCTGAAATACTCTCATGGGCTTTTCAGCCGGATCTGCATGCCCCAAAGGCTGATTCTGAGGCCAGAGTGCTGTTTAGGACATCTGCCATTCTATGGGTCTGCTGTGTATCTCACTTCCCATGTTGGATCATTCTCTCCCTTTTTGATTCTATCAGCTAGTATTTGCAGACACTATTCTTGTTTATGTGATCCCTTTGGTTCTTAGTCTTATCATTATGATCAGTTGTGAACAGAAATTGATCACTGGGACTAGTGAGATGGCATTGGTACATGCCACCTTGATGGGATTGAATTGGAATCCCCTGGTATGTTTCTAACTCTACCGTTTGAGGTAAGTCAGCTTGAGCATGTCCCAAATTGCACATCTCTTCCCTCTCTTATTCCCACTCTTATATTTAACAGTGATCACTTTTCAGTTAGGTTTCAGCACTTAAGAAGAATTGTGTATTGATTACAGTATTCAACCAAAAGTATTAAGTAGAACAAACAAAAAAAAAATACTAAGAGGGATAACATATTAAGTTGCTCATCAACAGTCAGGGTGAGGGCTGATCAAGTCACCGTTTCTCATAGTGTTCATTTCACTTTAACAGGTTTCCTTTTTGGTGTTCAGTTAGTTGTCACCTATCAGGGAGAATATTTGATATTTTCCCTTTGGGACTGGCTTATTTCACTCAGCATAATGTTTTCCAAATTCCTAACAGGGATCACTTTTCAGTTAAAATTTAAACACCTAAGAATAATTGTGTGTTAATTACAGAGTTCAACCAATGGTACTAGAACAAAAAAAAAAATACTAAAATGGATAAAGTATTACATTGTACATCAACTGTCAGGACAAGGGCTGATCAAGTCACTGTTTCTCATAGTGTCCATTTCACTTCAACAAGTTTCCCCTTTGGTGCTCAGTTAGTTGTCGCCATTCAGGGAGAACATATGATATTTGTCCCTTTGGGACTGGCTTACTTCACTCAGCATGATGTGTTCCAGATTCCTCCATTTTGTTGCAAATGACCGGGTTTCGTTGTTTTTGACTGCTGTATAGTATTTGATAGAGTACATGTCCCATAATTTCTTTATCCAGTCTACTGTTGATGGGCATTTGGGTTGATTCCAGGTCTTAGCTATTGTGAATTGAGCAGCAATAAACATTAAGGTGCAGACTGCTTTTTTGTTTGCCAATTTCATTTCCTTTGGGTAAATTCCAAGGAGTGGGATGGCTGGGTTGAATGGTAGGGATATATTCACGTTTCTGAGGAATCTCCAAACTGACTTCCATAGTGGCTTAACCAATTTGTATTCCCACCAACAGTGGGTTAGTGTTCCTTTTTCCCCACATCCTCTCCAGCATCTATTGTTGGTAGATTTCTGAATGTGAGCCATTCTAACCGGGGTGAGGTGAAACCTCATTGTGCTTTTGATTTGCATTTCCCTGATTGCTAGTGATCTTGAACATTTTTTCATGTGTCTGTTGGCCATTTGGATTTCCTCTTTTGAAAAATGTCTATTGAGGTCCTTGGCCCATCTCTTAAGTGGGTTGTTGGTTTTGATGTTGTGGAGTTTCTTGATTTCTTTGTAGATTCTGGTTATCAACCCTTTATCAGTTGCATAGTTTGCAAATATATTTTCCCATTCTGTCTGTTGTCTCTTCACTTTCCTAACTGTTTCTTTTGCAGTACAGAAACTTCTCAATGTGATGCAATCCCAAATGTTAATTTTGGCTTTGACTGCCTGTGCTTCTGGGGTCTTTTCCAAGAAGTCATTGCCGGTACCTATATCTTGCAAAGTTTTTCCAATGCTCTCTAATAATTTGATGGTGTCAGGTCGTATATTTAAGTCTTTAATCCATGTTGAGTGGATTTTTGTGTAAGGTGAATGGTAGGGGTCTTGCTTCATGCTTCTGCACATGGAAATCCAATTTTCCCAGCACCATTTATTGAATAGACTGTCCTTACTCCAGGGATTGGTTTTGGATCCTTGATCAAATATGAGTTGGCTGTAGATGTTTGGATTGATTTCTGGTGTTTCAATTCTGTTCCATTGGTCTACCCATCTGTTTCTGTACCAGTACCATGCTGTTTTGATTACAACTGCCCTGTAGTATGTCCTGAAATCTGGTATTGTGATGGCTTCAGCTTTATTTTTGGTGTACAAGATTGCTTTAATTTGATACCATGTAAATTCAATAAGTAGAAAATCCTTACTTTGAAACATGAGGATACAAAATGGTTTTCCTCTTATGAATACCTTTCTGCTTCTTTCATTTTTCTTAACATAATCATAACTATCACAAGCATTATTAAACTAATGTAGAAGTATGAAGATTTCCATGTTGGACTAATGTAAAGAGTTCCAAAATAGGAAAAGTTCTAATAAGAAAAAGACTATTTTGGAATAGTCTATAAAAGTCTATAAATAGTCTATAAAATAGTCTATAAAAAGTCTATAAAAAGACTATATTTGGAATTAAAAATGTTTATAAAGAATTTGTATTTAAATTAAAATGAACTATATGTACCATATTTTATTTTATTTATGGAAAAATGCACATTTTAAAAATAAAATATTACCAGATTAACTCATTTTGAGAATAATTGTGATAAATTCTTCCACATTTTACTTCATTTTTATTGTGAATTTTTGAGACTAAAAACAGACACTACACTCAAGTTACATTATTTTCAATATCTAAGTAACTCATAGGTACATTTCATGACTTTATATGATACTTAACTTCATCATCGCTAGGTAGTTTAAACATCCACTAAGTAGGTAGTGTGCTTCAAAAAATTTGAAAGAGAAAATTGGTTTTAACTGATATTTTGTCTGCAAAGCTAAATGATATGGAGCATTTTTTTTTCTTGTCTTCCATATAAAAACAAAGCAAGCAATGCTTACCGAACAAAATCTGTGGATGATGTAGAATAAAATATTAAGCATAAATTACATGTTTAAAACCATCCATTACAACTCAGATTTAATTCATGCATTAGGGCTGAGTGTTTGACACAACAGGTAAACTGCTGCTTTGGACTAATGCATCCCATATCAGAGTACCTGGGTTGGAGTCCAGCACCCTTTTCATTCTAGCTTCCTGCTAATGTGAACCTTGTCTTTTTTCTTATTGTTTGATGTAGATATATGCTTATGGGCTGTATAGTTTTTTCCAGTTTTTAATAGAAACAGCAAAGAGGAAAAAAACAAGAGAAGCACACCAATTCAGAAACTGATACTCTTATAAGAGGCAGAAATAGCGTGCTATGCATTTAACAATGATATTGAGCCTTTCAAAACTTCGACTGTAATGGTAGAAGGGATAAATGAGCAACAAGCAGATATGGACCATTGGTTGAATATCCAACTGCAGTTGAAAAAAGGGCTATAAGAATGGAATGTTTCATGCCCAGCATCAAATTAGTCAAAGTTGAGAGCTAGAAAATGTTGAGTTGAGCAAAGGACTATTGATCACAAAAAGGTCATCCTAGTCAGAAGCTTTACAATAGTAGTGCAAATGTTGAGGAAAATGCAAATAGATGAGGAGAGACTCTCCCATAGAAGGCAGAATCAAAGCCCTAGGAAATTCTAGTGTAGGAAAGAACAGTAACTGCAATTTTAACTCAGTGCTCAAAACTCTTCAGAATCTTTTTAAGGGCTTAAGTATACCAAAAAAATAATAGCAAGTGATGAGAAATAAATAGAATGTGAAAGTGTCAACTCTCAACAAGAAATTGCCAGTTTTACTTTAAATATTAGTATTATTTTAATATTATTCATTTATTTTAAATGAAGAGTTCCAGAGAAAATGGGGGGGGGGGGCAGAGAGAGAGAGAGAGAGAGAGAATCTTCCATCCACTGATGTGCTCCCCAAATGGGCACAATAGCTGGGGCTGGGCCGGCTGAAAGCCAGGAGCTTAGAGCTTATTCTAGGTCTATCACGTGGGTGCAGGGTTCCAAGCACTTGTGCCATCTTCTGCTGCTTTTCCAGGCACATTAGCAGGGAGTTGCATTGGAAGCTAACAGCTGGGATATGAACTAATACCCATATAGGATGGTAGCATTTCAGTCAGAGGCTTCGCTCACTGTGCCACAACTCTGGCCATAGAAATCCCCAGTTTTAAGTGCTGATTATCCTGCTTAAAAGAAGTATTTAATGGTAAATTATAACTGAGATCCATACTAACTGCAGCATTGGAAAGGCCAAGGGTGTTCCCAATGTATAATATGTAATATGAAGTTTTTAAATAAATGGGGTAGAAACTAAAAGAAGGAAAAAAGCATCTAAAGCACAGAGAGAATTCAACATGCTACCCATTAATATTCCCAGTGCTTCACGATGTCAGTAGTGTTTTAAATAACACAACCCAACCTTACATGCCCTTGATTTTGTATGTATAATGCACATGGCATTTCTAACAGGGTATAGAAGGCATGATGGCGCATTCAACTACTCATGCACATATCTGCTTGTAGTTAAATTCACGGATACTGAAAAACCAAGGGATTCTCATTTTCTAGTAACACTGAATATGAGAAGATTTATTCTGTTTTTCTTTTTCCTCTCTCTTCCTATGCCTGTTCCCCAGATAATGAAACTGGCAACAAGAATATCCGAGCATCACTTTTATTTAATGTGCTAGTCACTGTATAGTCAGTGGAGTTGGAAGATAAAAGAAAATAAACAAATGGCTGATGTGTTGGATAAATAACAGGGCTGTTCTTGGAACAGTAAGAAGACAATAGTGTACTAATTGTTTATGTGTTCCTAATGCTTTGCAAATTGGAAGAATGCAATAAAAACATTGGCATAATCAACACCTACAGTCTTTTTTAAAAGATTTATTTATTTGAAAGGCAGTGTTACAGAGGGTGAGGAGCAGAGACACAGAGGGAGATCTTCCATCCTCTGGTTCACTTCCCAAATGGCTGAAATTGCTGAAGAATATATTCTTCCAAGGCACTGACTCTAATACTTCCGATATGGGATAAGAAAAATTTTTAAAAATAAAAATAAATAAGAGGTTTGGAATCTAATTCTATAAAATAATTAATGTTCTTTTTGGGATCTTTCAACCTATTTTCTATCCAGGGCAGCAGCAAACCACAAATTACTGAATAACTAAATAGTAGGGTATATATAAGATAAATTTTTCAAACTTAACTCCCTTTCTGTTCTTTAAGGAAGAAAACATTACTTGAATCACATGTCATTAATTGGTCTTCAATTACAAGTGAGACAAAATGTAGAAATTGAGTCTTCTCAAAAAGTATACCTCTGTCATTTGTTGTACTTGAGTATCAGTGTGTGCATGTGTCTTTCATTCTCCCCTTCATGTAATAAAATATTTTTTAATTAATTGTTTTAGAATATGTCACATTACTACCGTGACAATTTCTTGGTATTAGATTTACAAAAATGTCTTTACTTGCACAGTGTTCAAAAGACATAAAACATAAACTACAGAGCCATTTTCAGAAGGTTCTCTTGAACCAGCCTGTGAATGAAAACAGCAGTTCTTTGATTTTATAGACCTAAATTTGATGTACAGGTATTCCATATCTGAAATCTCACGGTGAAAAAAGGTGATTGGCCAGCAAGGAATACACATGTATCATTCTCTTCTTCAATTTACACATTATATTATGATGAACACATTGTATTTACATAAACATAAGTAACAACATGAAAATGACTACAATTATATATTTAATTGAATGTATGTTTTTTATATATAGGTATATATATGCAAATATACATAGATGATATATAAATAGATGATATACAAAATATGTGAGAAAATATTTTTGAACAAATGCTCTCTGCTAGAAAGAAAAGTAATTCTCGACCCTATTCTATTGCCTTTCAGCATAAATTAATGTGTGTCTGTCAGAGTGGATACTCAAGGCATAGTCCAAAATCATAGAGAGCTGGTTGCATTGCTGTACTTCCCTAATCAATGAAATTTTGCTAGCCTTAGCTGCAAATATTATGAATAAGATTTTTTATCTTTAAAATTTTTGTGGGCCGGTGCCGTGGCTCAATAGGCTAATCCTCCACCTGCGGCGCCAGCACCCAAAGTTCTAGTCATGGTCGGGGCACTGGATTCTGTCCCAGTTGCTCCTCTTCCAGTACAGCTCTCTGCTGTGGCCTTGGAAGGCAGTGGAAGATGGCCCAGGTCCTTGGGCCCTGCACTCGCATGGGAGACCAGGAGTAGCGAATGGCTTCTGGCTTCTGGCTTCGGATCAGCGCAGTGTGTGGGCTGCCATGCGCCCGCCGCAGCGGCCATTGGGGAGATGAACCAATGGAAAAGGAAGACCTTTCTCTCTGTCTCTCTGTCTCTCACTGTCTACTCTGCCTGTCAAAAAACCATTTTTTTCAACAGTCAGGGTGAGGGCTGATCAAGTCACCGTTTCTCATAGTGTTCATTTCACTTTAACAGGTTTCCTTTTTGGTGCTCAGTTAGTTGTCACCTATCAAGGAAAACAAGTGGTATTTGTCATTTTGGGATTGGCTTATTTCATTCAGCATAATGTTTTCCAAATTCCTAACAGGGATCACTTTTCAGTTAAAATTTAAACACCTAAGAATAATTGTGTGTTAATTACAGAGTTCAACCAATGGTACCTGACTGTTGATGAGCAACTTGATATGTTATCCCTCTTAGTATTTTTTTTTGTTTGTTTGTTCTACTTAATACTTTTGGTTGAATACTATAATTGAATACACAATTCTTCTTAAGTGCTGAAACTTAACTGAAAAGTGATCACTGTTAAATATAAGAGTGGGAATAAGAGAGGGAAGAGATGTGCAATTCGGGACATGCTCAAGCTGACTTACCTCAAACAGTAGAGTTAGAAACATACCAGGGGATTCCAATTCAATCCCATCAAGGTGGCATGTACCAATGCCATCTCACTAGTCCCAGTGATCAATTTCTGTTCACAATTGATCATAATGATACGACTAAGAACCAAAGGGATCACATAAACAAGAATAGTGTCTGCAAATACTAGCTGATAGAATCAAAAAGGGAGAGAATGATCCAACATGGGAAGTGGGATACACAGCAGACCCATAGAATGGCAGATGTCCTAAACAGCACTCTGGCCTCAGAATCAGCCCTTAAGGCATGCAGATCTGGCTGAAAAGCCCATGAGAGTATTTCAGGCATGGAAAGCCAAGACACTCTGGAAAAAAAAAAAAAAAAAAAAAAAAAAAAAAAAAAAAAAAAAAAAAAAAAAAAAAAACAACCCTACATGAAAGATCTCTGCAAGTGAGATACCAGTGGAAAGAATGGGTCATCAAAGAAGGAGGTACCTTTCTCTGAAGGGAGGAGAGAACTTCCACTTTGACCATGGCCTTGTCTAAATATGATCAGAGTCAGTGAACTCAGGGGGCTTCCATAGCCTTGGCAGCTCATGACAAGAGCCTAGGGTGATTACTGATGCCATAAACAAGAGTGTCAATTTGTTAAGTCAACAACACGAGTCACTGTGCATTTACTCCTCATGTAGGATCTTTGTCCTTAGTGTGCTGTACATTGAGATTTAATGCTATAACTACAACTCAAAACAGTATTTTTCACTTTATGTTTCTGTGTGGGAGCAAACTGTTGAAATCTTTACTTAATGTATGCTAAACGGATCTTCTGTATATAAAGAGAAACGAAAATGAATCTTGATGTGAATGGAAGGAGAGAGGGTTTGGGAAAGGGGAGGGTTGTGGGTGGGAGGGACGTTATGTGGGGGAAGCCATTGTAATCCATAAGCTGTACTTTGGAAATTTATATTCATTAAATAAAAGTTTAAAAAAATTTTGTGATCACATAATTTTAATTTATATTATAGTCAAAGGCATAATGCTCTACTGAATAGAGTTCAACAATAAATAAAAATCATAGTTCAGCAGGAATATAGGCAACGCTTATAAATAATGATCAAATGAAAATATTTCAATCTCACTCATACACAGTAAATTTTAAGAGTTGCAAATAATTAAACTACAGTTTTATCTCACTCTTAACAATTTGACAAAGAATTAAAACAAAGTTTGATAAAACACTATACAGCAAAATAGACACACACAGGAAGTTCTTTCTCTTTTCTCTTTTGTTGTTTTTTGTCTTTGTTTTCTTTTAAAATTTTAGCTCCTACATATAAGGAAAAATGTGCAGTATTTGTCTTTTTGTGTACAACTTCTTTCTTTCTTTTTCTTTTTCAAGATTTATTTATTTCTTATAAAGGCAGAGTTAAAGAGAGAGGGAGAAGCAGAGGCAGAGAGAGAGAGATCTTCCATCCACTGGTTCACTCCCCAGAACTTGTGCCGATCCAAAGTCAGGAACCAGGAGCTTCTTCCGGGTCTGCCATGTGGATGCAGCGTCCCAAGGACTTGGGCCATCTTATCCTGCTTTCCCATGCCATAACAGAGAGCTGGATGGGAAGAGGAGCAACCGGGACTAGAACCAGTGGACATATGGGATGCTAGCACCGAAGGCAGTGGCATTACCTGTTATGCCACAGTGCTGGCTCCTAGTTTATTTCTCTCAGGGTGATGTGCTGAAGCTTCAACTCTCACTGGGGTGTGGGATTCCCTAGTGGCAGCTCAACTCACATTAGATCATTTATATAAATATTTGTCATTCATGATATCACTTTTTGATCCATGTAACAGTCACTCAAAGCTATCAATTTTTATGAATCTATTGGACTCTACTATATTTTAGATATCTGTATTTTCTAACCAAGCTTATATCTGTATTTTTAAATATATTTATGTGTTTTACTTATTTGAAAAACAGGAAGTTAGAGAGAGAGAAAAAGACAGACATACAGAATGCTAAGCCCCTGATTCACACTCAAAATGCCCTCAAAATCAGAGCTGAACCAGGCCGGAGCCAGAAACAAGAAGCTGGATTCAGCTCTCCCACAGGAGTTATTGATGGCTCCCAGGTTGTGCTTAGCAGAAACCTGGAATGTGAAGTGGAGTAAGGCTTGAACCCAGGCGCTTTGATATGAAATGCGAGTGTGCCTCAAGCAGTGTGGTGACAATTTTGCTAAATGTTCGCCCATCTGCATTTTAAAAATTGCAATATTTTGTTTACAAATCTTGGAAGTGACTTTGGCAGATTCTCCAAACTCTTTTCCAAAACTTTAATAAAGTTATAGCTGTGGTTATGAATGTAAATCCCCTTGTGACTTGTTATATCTGATCTAATGTGCTTTTCTGAATTTCTTTAATGGATAAATAGCTACCCAAGTAAGGAGCTTAAGCCCTTTTCTCTCTCCCCACAAAAATTTTTAAGGTTTATGAAAAACATCCACATTTTTAATTAAAAAGAAACTAATAGAAAACCTTATTTTACATATTTTCTCAAGTAGTTTCAAGTTATTTAAAGACACTAATATTGGGGGCGGAGCCAAGATGGCGGAATAGTGAGGGCGCCCACCGATAGTCCGGGAAAATTTAGTTTAATAAAAGGGGAGTTATGGTAGCCGCAGAAAATAGAACCAAAAAATTGCAGGGGAAACCCTTCTGGATGGAGCAGGCGTGAATTGGAGGACCTACTGGGAGAACAAGGTCGCCCACCGCGCGGAAGCCAAGTTGCGGGACCCAGCCGCAGAAGCCCCAGGGTCTACGCGACAGTGCTCCAAGGGGAGTGCATGCCACACAGACAACAGCGGGGAGACTTGGGACGCTCAGGGCTCTGAGTCCACACATCGGCGCTGGAAGGGGAGGTGAGCTCAATAACCCGAGACATTGGTGGGGAAACGGGGGTCAGAATCTAGAGGGGGGCCGGAAAGTGCAGCAAACTCACTACCAGAAAGAAGGAAAAAAAAAAGCTTCGGGGTTTCTCTTCCCCCTAACCTTGCAAAGGTTACAAGGCTGCAACACTTGAAGAATTCCCAAGAGACAAAGAGCAGGCCTCCTCTTTGGATTTACATATCAATGGGGGAGAGTTAAGGAACTGAGTCACTACAATTCAGTAGCCTAGGCAACCCAGTGGGAGTCCAGAGGAGCCAAAGACTGGAAGCTAAATACCATCAATGCTGCATAGCCTGGCCCTGCGGTGTTACTTACCCCCTGAATAAATAAAATAAATAAATAAATAAAAAGAGAGAGATTTACCACACATAACCTGAGGGTGTCACCTTTGCACACCCTTAACCAGGAAGAACCAGGCAGAGCTCTCAGGCCGCACCCATCTCAAGCCTCCAAGGCTCCTCCAACAGCAGGCAGTCCACTTAACACGGACACAGTATAAAAAAAAAAAAAAAAAGAAAAAGAAAAAAAAAAAACGCACAGTGACGCAAGAAGAATTAACTATGCCGAGTAACAAACACAGAAATAGAGGGAGCAAGATCAACGATGACACTATGATGCCTCCAAATAAGCAAAACACCCCAAGCCAAGAGTATGAAGATGATGAGATAGAAGAAATGCAAGATACGGATTTCAAAAAATTTATGATAAGAACATTTAGAAGTTTTCAAAAGCAAATCCTTGAACTACAGAAATCCTTAATGGACAAGATTGAAAATCTCTCTCGTGAAAATGAAATTTTAAGGAAGAGTCAAAATGAAACTCAGAAACTAGTAGAACAGGAAAGTGTAATAGTCAAGAGAAATCAAAATGAAATGAAGAGCTCAATAGATCAAATGACAAACACATTAGAAAGCCTTAAAAACAGAATGGGTGAAGCAGAAGAAAGAATATCGGACTTAGAAGATAGAGCACAGCAAAACATACAGTCAAACCAAAGAAAAGAAGAGGAAATTAGAAACCTAAAAAATATTGTTGGGAATCTACAGGATACTATTAAAAAAACCAACATTCGAGTTCTAGGAGTTCCTGAAGGCATGGAGAGAGAGAAAGGATTGGAAGGCCTTTTTAGTGAGATACTAGCAGAGAACTTTCCAGGTTTGGAGAAGGACAGAGACATCCTAGTACAGGAAGCTCATAGAACCCCCAATAAACATGACCAAAAGAGATCCTCACCACGACACGTGGTAATTAAACTTACCACAGTCAAACATAAAGAAAAGATCCTAAAATGTGCAAGAGAGAAACGTCAGATTACTCTCAGAGGATCTCCAATCAGACTCACAGCTGACTTCTCATCAGAAACCCTACAAGCCAGGAGGGAATGGCGAGACATAGCACAGGTGCTAAGAGAGAAAAATTGCCAGCCCAGAATATTATATCCTGCCAAGCTCTCATTTGTGAATGAAGGTGAAATAAAGACCTTTCATAGCAAACAGAAATTGAAGGACTTTGTGGCCACTCGTCCGGCCCTGCAAAAGATACTTAAAGATGTGCTACACTCAGAAACACAGAAACATGGCCATCAATATGAAAGAAGGGAAAGGAAGAACACCTATCAGTAAAAGAGCATGGGAAGCTCAAAGCATATACTAGAAAATATTTCTGGGAAAATGGCAGGGCAAAGTCACTACGTATCAATAGTCACATTGAACATTAATGGTCTGAATTCTTCAGTTAAAAGACACCGTTTGGCTGACTGGCTCACAGAACACAACCCAACTATTTGTTGCCTACAAGAAACACATCTCTCTAACAAAGAGGCATGCAGACTGAAAGTGAAAGGTTGGAAAAAGATATTCCACGCCAACAGAAACCAAAAAAAAGCAGGTGTAGCCATATTAATATCAGACAAAATAAACTTTAATACAAAAACTGTTAAGAGAGACAAAGAGGGACACTATATAGTGATTAAGGGTTCAATTCAACAGGAAGATGTAACTATTATAAATGTATATGCACCTAATTACAGGGCACCGGTCTATTTAAAAGATATGTTAAGGGACTTAAAGGGAGATTTAGATTCCAATACAATAGTACTGGGGGACTTCAATACTCCACTCTCAGAAATAGACAGATCATCCGGACAGAAGATCAACAAGGAAACAGCAGATTTAATTGACACTATTGCCCAAATGGATCTAACAGATATCTACAGAACTTTCAACCCTACATCTACAGACTTCACATTCTTCTCAGCAGCGCATGGAACCTTCTCTAGGATTGATCACATACTAGGCCATAAAGCAAGTCTCAGCAAATTTAAAAGAATTAGAATCATACCATGCAGCTTCTCAGACCACAGCGGGATGAAGCTGGAAATTAGCAACTCAGGAAACCCCAGAAAGTATGCAAACACATGGAGATTGAACAACATGCTCCTGAATGAACACTGGGTCATTCAAGAAATCAAAAGAGAAATCAAAAACTTTCTGGAAGTAAATGAAGACAACAACACAACATATCAAAACTTATGGGATACAGCAAAAGCAGTATTGAGAGGGAAATTTATAGCAATAGGTGCCTATATCAAGAAATTGGAAAGGTACCAAATAAATGAGCTTTCAGCGCACCTCAAGGACCTAGAAAAACTGCAGCAAACCAAACCCAAATCTAGTAGGAGAAGAGAAATAATTAAAATCAGAGAAGAAATCAACAGGATTGAATCCAAAAAAACATTACAAAAAATCAGCCAAGCGAGAAGCTGGTTTTTTGAAAAAATAAACAAAATTGACACCCCATTGGCCCAACTAACTAAAAAAAGAAGAGAAAAGACCCAAATCAATAAAATCAGAGATGAAAAAGGAAACGTAACAACAGACACCACAGAAATAAAAAGAATCATCAGATTACTACAAGGACCTGTATGCCAGCAAACAGGAAAACCTATCAGAAATGGATAGATTCCTGGACACATGCAACCTACCTAAATTGAACCAGGAAGACATCGAAAACCTAAATAGACCCATAACTGAAACAGAAATTGAAACAGTAATAAAGGCCCTCCCAACAAAGAAAAGCCCAGGACCAGATGGATTCACTGCTGAATTCTACCAGATATTTAAAGAAGAACTAATCCCATTTCTTCTCAAACTATTCAGAACAATCGAAGAAGAGGGAATCCTCCCAAATTCTTTCTATGAAGCCAGCATCACCTTAATCCCTAAGCCAGAGAAAGATGCAGCACTGAAAGAAAATTACAGACCAATATCCCTGATGCACATAGATGCAAAAATCCTCAATAAAATTCTGGCCAATAGAATACAACAACACATCAGGAAAATCATCCACCCAGACCAAGTGGGATTCATCCCTGGTATGCAGGGATGGTTCAACATTCGCAAATCAATCAATGTGATTCACCACATTAACAGACTGCAGAAGAAAAACCATATGGTTATCTCAATTGATGCAGAGAAAGCATTTGATAAAATTCAACACCCTTTCATGATGAAAACTCTAAGCAAATTGGGTATAGAAGGAACATTCCTCAATATAATCAAAGCAATTTATAAAAAACCCACAGCCAGCATCCTATTGAATGGGGAAAAGTTGGAATCATTTCCACTGAAATCTGGCACCAGGCAGGGATGCCCACTCTCACCACTGCTATTTAACATAGTTCTGGAAGTTTTAGCCAGAGCCATCAGAAAAGAAAAAGAAATCAAAGGAATACAAATCAAGAAGGAAGAAGTCAAACTATCCCTCTTTGCAGACGATATGATTCTGTACTTAGAGGATCCAAAGAACTCTACTAAGAGACTATTGGAACTCATAGAGGAGTTTGGCAAAGTGGCAGGATATAAAATCAATGCACAAAAATCAACAGCCTTTGTATACACAAGCAATGCCATGACTGAGAAAGAACTGCTAAGATCAATCCCATTCACAATAGCTACAAAAACAATCAAATACCTTGGAATAAACTTAACCAAGGACGTTAAAGATCTCTACGATGAAAATTACAAAACCTTAAAGAAAGAAATAGAAGAGGATACCAAAAAATGGAAAAATCTTCCATGCTCATGGATTGGAAGAATCAACATCATCAAAATGTCCATTCTCCCAAAAGCAATTTATAGATTCAATGCAATCCCAATCAAGATACCAAAGACATTCTTCGCAGATCTAGAAAAAATGATGCTGAAATTTATATAGAGGCACAAGAGACCTCGAATAGCTAAAGCAATCTTGTACAACAAAAACAAAGCCAGAGGCATCACAATACCAGACTTCAGGACATACTACAGGGCAGTTGTAATCAAAACAGCATGGTACTGGTACAGAAACAGATGGATAGACCAATGGAACAGAATTGAAACACCAGAAATCAACCCAAACATCTACAGCCAACTTATATTTGATCAAGGATATAAAACCAATTTGTGGAGCAAGGACAGTCTATTCAATAAATGGTGCTGGGAAAACTGGATTTCCACGTGCAGAAGCATGAAGCAAGACCCCTACCTTACACCTTACACAAAAATCCACTCAACGTGGATTAAAGACCTAAATCTACGTCCTGACACCATTAAGTTATTAGAGAACATTGGAGAAACCCTTCAAGATATTGGCACAGGCAAAGAATTTCTGGAAAAGACCCGGGAGGCACAGACAGTCAAAGCCAAAATCAACTATTGGGATTGCATCAAATTGAGAAGTTTCTGTACTGCAAAAGAAACAGTCAGGAGAGTGAAGAGACAACCAACAGAATGGGAAAAAATATTTGCAAACTATGCAACAGATAAAGGGTTAATAACCAGAATCTACAAAGAGATCAAGAAACTCCACAAAAACAAAACCAACAACCCACTTAAGAGATGGGCCAAGGACTTCAATAGACATTTTTCAAAAGAGGAAATCCAAATGGCCAACAGGCACATGAAAAAATGTTCAAGGTCACTAGCAATCAGGGAAATGCAAATCAAAAGCACAATGAGGTTTCACCTCACCCCGGTTAGAATGGCTCACATACAGAAATCTACCAACAACAGGTGCTGGCGAGGATGTGGGGAAAAAGGGACACTAACCCACTGTTGGTGGGAATGCAAACTGGTCAAGCCACTATGGAAATCAGTCTGGAGATTCCTCAGAAACCTGAAGATAACCCTACCGTTCGACCCAGCCATCCCACTCCTTGGAATTTACCCAAAGGAGTTTAAATTGATAAAGAAAAAAGCGGTCTGCACCCTAATGTTTATTGCAGCACAATTCACAATAGCCAAGACCTGGAACCAACCTAAATGCCCATCAATGGTAGACTGGATAAAGAAATTATGGGATATGTATTCTTTAGAATACCATAGCGCAGTAAGAAACAACGAAATCCAGTCATTTGCAACAAAATGGAGGAATCTGGAACACATCATGCTGAGTGAAGTAAGCCAGTCCCAAAGGGACAAATACCATATGTTCTCCCTGATCGGTGACAACTGACTGAACACCAAAAAGGAAACCTCCTGAAGTGAAATGGACACTATGGGAAATGGTGACTTGATCAGCATAGCCCTGACTGCTAATGGACAACTTAATATATTATCCCTCATAGTATTTTTTTTTGTCTGTTCTACTTAATATGACTGGTTTAATTCTGTAATTATCACACAGTTATTCTTAAGTGTTGAAAATTAACTGAAATGTGATCCCTGTTAAACATAAAAGTGGGAATAAGAGAGGGAAGAGATGTATAATTTGGGGCATGCTCGGGCAGACTTGCCCCAATTGGTAGAGTTGGAAACATACCAGGGGACTCCAATTCAATCCCATCAAGGTGGCATGTGCCAATGCCATCTCACTATTCCAAGTGATCAATTTCAGTTCACAATTGATCATAATGAAAGGACTAAGAGTCAAAGGGAGCACATAAACAAGTCTAGTATCTGCTAACACTAACCGATAGAATAAATAAAGGGGAGAGTGATCCAACTTGGGAAGTGAGATACTCAGCAGACTCATAGAATGGCGGATGTCCTAAATAGCACTCTGGCCTCAGAATCAGCCCTAAAGGCACTCGGATCTGGCTGAAAAGCCCATGAGAGTATTTCAGGCATGGAAAGCCAAGGCACTCTGGCAAAAAGATCTCTGTGAGTGAGATCCCAGTGGAAAGAACAGGTCTTCAAAGAGGGAGGTGCCTTTCTCTGAAGGGAGGAGAGAACCTCCACTTTGACTATGACCTTGTCTAAACAAGATAAGAGTCGGAGAACTCAAGGGGCTTCCATAGCCTTGGAAACTCATGACTGGTGCATAGGGAGATTATTGATGCCATAAACAGGAGTGTCAATTTGTAAAGTCAACAACAGGAGTCACTGTGCACTTACTCCTCATGTAGGATCTCTGTCCTTAATGTGCTGTACACTGAGGCTTAATGCTATAACGAGTACTCAAACAGTATATTTCACTTTGTTTTCTATGGGGGTGCAAACGATTGAAATCTTTACTTAATGTACACTAAACTGATCTGTAAAAAAAAAAAAAAAAAAAGAAAGAAATTATCAATTCCCAATTTGACTCTCACTGGGATTAAACATGACAATAGGTCTGATCTGATTTCATCATGATTTAAAAAAAAAATCATCTATTATTTTTCACTTTATGTTTCTGTGTGGGAACAAACTGTTGAAATCCTTACTTAAGGTATACTAAGCTGATCTTCTGTATATTAAGATAATCGAAAATGAATCTTGATGTGAATGGAAGGGGAGAGGGAGTGGGAAAGGGGAGGGTTGTGGGTGGGAGGGACGGTATGGGGGGGAAAGCCATTGTAACCCATGAGTTGTACTTTGGAAATTTATATTCATTAAATAAATGATAAAAAAAAAAAATAAAGACACTAATATTAAAATTGAATTAAAGCACAAAAGGTTTGAATTCTTTTCTTTGATGATCTTGAACATGGCACATACATGGACGCTTTAAATTGTATTTGATGTGGAATTGAAAATTAAAAAAGCCGGCGCTGAGTCTCACTAGGCTAATCCTCCGCCTTATGGCGCCAGCACACCGGGTTCTAGTCCTGCTCAGGGCACCGGATTCTGTCCCAGTTGCCCCTCTTCCAGGCCAGCTCTCTGCTGTGGCCAGGGAGTGCAGTGGAGGATGGCCCAGGTACTTGGACCCTACACCCCATGGGAGACCAGGAAAAGTACTGGCTCCTGCCATCAGATCAGCGCGGTGCGGCGGCCATTGGAGGGTGAACCAACGGCAAAGGAAGACCTTTCTCTCTGTCTCTCTCTCTTACTGTCCACTCTGCCTGTCAAAAAAAAAAATTAAGAATATGAAAGTATCAAAATGCATAATTAAGATTGTATTAAATGCAGCAGAACATTTTAAAGGACTCTTGCTTTAATTGTATCATTGAAAAATACCACAGTGATTTAATATATGCAAATTTTAATATTTTCAATTCCTGCTTTACTTCTTACAAGATAAAATTAAAATTCGTAAACCATGGTCACAGGGGAAAAGAACAGACTGGAAGAGTAAGAAATGAAGTCACTAATGTAAGGGATGGTATTAAAACAGCCTGACTATATAATGCACTATGCAGAGAATTATCCACGAACTGCTTGGCTCCCTATAAGCAGGGGTTTTGTGTTAATTAGGAGTTTCCTTAATTATATACATCTACTACATACTTAAATATTTTCTAACTCAGTACTTACTGTTCATAAAGAAATAAAGAATAGCCCTATTCTTCCTCTTCAAAAAAGATAAACAAAAGATTTATCGGAAATGTACATTAAAATCATTTATTAAAATATAAAAGCTGTTTTCATTTACTTGGTTTAGGCAAAATACTTTTTGTGGAACATTTTTCTCCTTGAGACTCAAGTACAAATCAAATTTGGAAGTTGAAACTAATATATTTAAAGCTATATTTTAAAAATATATATTATTTCTGGTATATTATGGAACAGCAGTAGGAATGTGAAAATCTTCCAATCATCTTGATACAAAATGAATGTGTCTGAACCCCAAATTCAAAAACATATAATACACAGTCTTATATTCTTCAACAAGGCTATATTGGATATTATTTTTACAAAAATAATTATTTATTTGAAAGGCAGTTACAAGGGCAGTGGGAGGGAGGAAGACAGAGAGAGAGAGAGATTGATTTTCCATCTGCTGGTTCACTACCCAAATTGCCATAATAGCCAAGGCTGGGCCAGTATGAAGCCAAGAGCCAGGAGGGTCATCTGCGTCTCCCACATAGATGCATAGGTTCAAGTGCTTGGGTAATCTTTCATTGTTTTCCCAAATGTATTAGCAGGGAGCTGAGCAGCAACTGGAGCAGCCAGAACACAAATGGGAACCCATTTGGGATATCAGCATCACAGGCGGTGGCTTACCCACACTGTTCTACAGTGCTGGCCCCTGGATACTCTTAATGGGAAAATTACGTACTTTTTAAGTGCATGTCAATATAAAATTTCATATTTTCTATTAAAGAACTTTGAAACACTTTGTAAACTCACCTGGCAATGTTCCATAGACTTACATTAAAACTTAATACATTTTAAGATTTTTGGTCTGAAAATTTCCTTAGGGATTGGCTGAAAATATAACCTCCTTAGTCACTATACTTGGTATCACCCAGAAAATCTTTATTAAATGCACTACTGATAATAATAATTTACTGTCAAGGATCTTCATTTGCAAAAATCCATGGGTTGATAAAGGAGATAAAGAAGAGATACAGAAGATAGAAAATCACCATTTTAAAATACGAAGTTTTTTTGGTTTTTGTTTTGTTTTGTTTTGTTTTGTTTTGTTTTTGACAGGCAGAGTGGACAGTGAGAGAGAGAGACAGAGAGAAAGGTCTTCCTTTGCCACTGGTTCACCCTCCAATGGCCACCGCAGCCTGCGCACTGCGACCGGCACATCGCGCTGATCCGATGGCAGGAGCCAGGAGCCAGGTGCTTTTCCTGGTCTCCCATGTGGGTGCAGGGCCCAAGCACTTGGGCCATCCTCCACTGCACTCCCGGGCCACAGCAGAGAGCTGGCCTGGAAGAGGGACAACCGGAACAGAATCCGGCGCCCAACCGGGACTGAACCCGGTGTGCCGGCGCCGCAAGGCAGAGGATTAGCCTAGTGAGCCGTGGCGCTGGCTAAAATATGAAGTTTTAAATGTAAAGATGAATAAATATACTAGCAAAAAAGAAAATATCTAAAAACCTTAAAATATGTACAAAGAAAATATAATTATACCCTCTAAAATGTTTATATTATTATGACATGCTTACATCAAAAATAATCATACTCAAACAAGGTAATAACATGTGAAGTCATCACAGAGAACATATTTAATAAATAAATCACATAAACCGAATGCCTGACAAATGTGAAATACACTGTTAACATGTTTTTGTAGCAGCAATCTATAGTGAAATGAACTTGCCCCATTGATGAACTGCTTCTTATAAATTATTTCAGATCAGTGCCTATAACAGGAACATGGCTGTTGGTGATTTCCATAGTTAATGGAGTATATTTCTTAGTTTTGGATTACAGAAAACTTGAAGGTCTGGCACTGTGGCATAGCAGGTAAAGTTACCACCTGCAGTGCCGGCATCCCATAGGGGAGCCAGTTCGAGTCCTGTTTGTTCCACTTCCAATACAGCTCTCTGCTATGGCCTGGGAAAGCAGTAGAAGATGCCCAAGCCCTTGGGCCCCTGCACCCATGTGCAGAAGCCAGAAGCTCCTGGCTCCTGGCTCCAGATATGCACAGCTCCAGCCATAGTGGCAAACTGGGGAGTGACCCGTGGATGGAAGACTTCTCTCTCTCTCTGCTCTTGCCTCTCTCTCTTTAACTATGTCTTTCAAATAAATAAATAAATCTTTAAAAAACATTGAACATAAAGTATAGTCCATAGTTTCTCCCATTAAAATCCTCCATTGGTGTGGCATATTTTTTAATGATTGATGAACTAATTTCATGCAGTAACTCTACCTCAAGTCCATAGTTCATTCTAGACTTTTCTCTTTACATTGCTAAATTCTATGGATTTTCACAAAGGCATAGTATCATGTATTTACTGTGACACTATCATACAAAATAGTTTCATTGCCTTAAGATCATTGTTCTTCCCTGTAGCCTCTAATCTCTGGAAATCCCTTATCCTTTTACTGTCTCTCACAGTTTTTCCTTTTACAGAATGTCATATATTTGAAATTTTCTGGTATGCAGTCTTTTATATTGGAATTTTTTTCATTCATCAATATAAAAATAATGTTCTTCCATGTATTTTGTTGCTTGATAGCTCATTATTTTTATTATTCGCTATTAATCCCATGTATGGAGTTACTATAGGATTTTTTTTAGCCATTCATTAACTGAATAACATCCTGGATAAATGCTGTTTATATAAACTATAACAAAGTTGCTATAAAAATCTTTGTTCAGGTTTTTGTGTGGACATAATTTAAAGTAATTTTGGAAAGTACCTAGGAGCATAATTGCTGGAGTGTTCAGCTATGTAAGAGGCTGCCAACCTATTTTCCAAAGTGGATGTACTATTTTACATTCTCACTATAAATTAATGAAGTATTGCTGCTCTTCCTCTTTGGCAACATCTTGTGTTACCTGTGTCCTGATTTTGATCCTACTAATAGGTACATGGTGGCATCTCATTATTTTATTTGCAATTCCCTAGTGATATACGATGTTGAGTATGTTTTTATATGCTTACTCACATCCATATATGTTACCTAATGAAATGTCTGTTCAGATTTTTCCTCACTGTTTAAGTGAACTATTGTGTTCTTACTGCATTTTTACATTTCTTGTATATTCTTAGTGCCAATACTTTTTGAAATATGTGTTTTGCAAATAGACTTACTCTCACTGATTTCTCCTTTGATTAGCTATAACATTGACCCTCAGAGAGAAAATTCTAAATTTTAGCACTGTCCAACATATCACTTTTTCTTGAATGTCCCTCACCTCATCTCTCTGCCTTTGGTTGTGTTTTAGTCATTGCCAATCCAAGGAATTCTGGATTTCCTCCAATGTTAATTTCTAGATATTTCATAGTTTGCATTATATACTTAGGTCTATTATATATTTTGAGTTAATTTTTGGGAAAGTGATTTCATTGGCTCTAATCATGTTTTTGTATGTGGATGTCTGGTGGTTTTTAGCACCATTTCTCACTCGTATTTTTTAAGTACTTACATCAAAAATCAATTAGCTTATTACATGTGTTGATTTACTTCTTCAGTTTCTATTCTAGTATATCCATTTCTTCACTCTTATGCCAATATTTTTGTTGTTTCATAGTACGTCTTGTAATAGAATAGTGTTAGTAACTGTAATTTGGTAATCTTCATCATGACACAATATTTTTTTCTTTTCTTCCTTCTCAATCTGTATGTTACCCTTTTTGTTATCTTAATGCATTAACTTAGACTCCACAAACAATGTTAAGTAGGAGTGAATATAACTGGGCTATTCTGAATCTTAGTTTTGGATATATTTAGCTTTAAGTATAATGCATGCTGTATTTGTATTTGCAGACATTCTTTATCATAGTGAAGAATTACTATTATTTTGTGACCCAGCCATACCACTCTTGGGGATTTACTCAAGAAAAAAAAATCAGCACATGAAAGAGTTACTTTTACTCCTATGTTTACTACAGCTCAGATGTCCATCAACTGACAACTGGAGAAAGACAATGTGGTGCATATATACATTAGAAGAATACTCAGCCATCAATAAGGAATGAAATTCTGTCTTTCGTAACAAAAAAGGATGCAATTAGAGACTGTTATGCTTAGTGAAATAAGCCAATCACAAAAAGACATATATGCATTTTTGATATGTAGTAGTTAATTTATCACACAAAAATTGTGTAAGAATGAAACTGATCTTAAGATTTGTTGTTTTTAACTCTTGTCTATACCCTTGTGGAACAATGGTATTTCTACTTTTTACTTATTGAACATTATGGCTAATGTTGCATTAAGCCAGTGCATATAATGTAAATTGAAATCATGTTACTGGAAAATTAAAGGAAAATAAAAGGAAGCAAAGAGAGGGTATTGAGAGAATGATGGAAGAAGAGAAGTATGATTGTCTTTTTAAAAATTATACCTATGTATGAAATACATGAAATGTGCTCTCTTTATGTTAATAAATTTCAAAAAAGAATTTGCTTGAGAACAAAGTGAACCCCATAAACAATGTAGAATCTATTAAACTGAAAAAGTGAGCTTAAAAGAGGGAGAAAAACTTTCTGAAAATATCACTTAACCATTTGACCCTAACTGACATAATTCATCATTCCATTCTTTTATATTTATTATTTTCTTGAGAAAAACAAATGAATATTAGAGAAGTTTGGGGGAATTTAATTGTTTGAATTATTATGACTTGTATGTAGGAGAATTGTAAGTAATTCTAGAATGTAAAGTCCAATGTTAGTGTTCAGCTCACCTTTTAAAATGAGACTGCTATTATTTTACTTTCTTCTCACTCTCAATTCATGTCCTCTGAATTATTGTTCATGATGTTTTGAAGAAATTATTACTTCTGAAATTTGGAAGATTAAAAGATTAGAACATTAATCTGTATGAAATGTTATATTTCTTTTTAAATTTTAACTTAATTTTAAACTGTCTACCTATTTCTTTTTATACTTGCTAGTTATTTGTTTTATAAGGTAAGAAGAATAGGTATAAAGATTTTTTGCTTTTAGATAAAGACACTCATGGTGCTTAACTTTGTAAAATTTATACAGCATTTTATAAAAGTGCTATATTTTCTGTATGGACAAAATTAAAGAAGCAGAACTTTGACATGTAACCCCTTCTTCAAGAACAAAAAGGATAAACACAACACATTTTCTCTCAAACAAAAATGTTCTTCTTTCCATTTGTTACACAATCACTGCACCTGATCTTCATTTTCTCTGTATATATTCTAAGGATAGATGGTTGTCCATGACTACCTTAGATAGATCAGTAACAGACTTAAGTACTTGCTGTAAAAGGTGTCTGAAATGTAGGCTATGTTGTCCTAAGCAATAGGTAAATATTCAGAAATGGCTCCATAAAGTCTAGCAGGGTCTTCTGCTATGATGATAGAAGAACTCACTAAGGAGTTTTCCTGTCAGTAGCATCTTCCTGAGAAAATCAGAAGAAGAGATAAGTAAAACACATCTGCTATAATGCAACTGACTGTATTTCAAAATCAGAGTTTTCTTTTTGCTTTTTGAAGAGATATTTTAGATCTTCAAATGATTTATATGAGTAGGCAGACTTATCCTCTGTGTGCACCTGTGAAGACTCAAGTGGTAGAATTTTATTCTCACAAATGTACCTAACTTGCAATTCTCTGTAACTTAATTTCAATAGGTGTGTGGTGGGGTCCCATTCACTAGGCTACAGTTGATCAGAGCGAGAACCTTCTCTAAACGTTTTTTAATAAAACTGGGTCTTTGGGGAAAGAGGCTACTGGTGACTTTTAGGATTTGGCACTGGGAGAATTTTGCTACCATACTCCATCATAGTCTTTTGTACCAACATAGATTAATAATATACCTAATCTGATCCTGAGTTTCTGAATCAAAAAGGATGTTAGGTTTAAGCAACTGTCTCCCATGCAGTGTTTCAAATGGACTCTTTTAAATCACTCTTAGGTGTCATTCTCTCCTGAGGATAGCAATAGATGAAAGTTTAACTTAAAATTCTGAGATCTCTTGGCAAGTCTTGGCAAGAATTTTCTTAAGGCTATGATTAGCCTTTTTAACCTCCCTGATTACTGAGTTCTCCAGGAGACATGATGATTATAAGAGATCCCTAGAGAAGTAACTACTTGCTAAGATATTTTAGACTTTGGTGAGTGTGGTTGTCATTCTGGAGTGATCTTAGAAGTGGAAAGTTAGTAACTATTTCTTTAAAAGAGATTGGACAATTCTTGTGCCTTTTCTATTTGAGTTCAAAAACCTATTCATCCTGTGAAAGTATTGATAAAGACTAGTAGATATGTGTAGTTGTTTGCTTGAAGGTATGTTAGTGAAATTGTTCTGTCAGTCTTCATTTGGCTACTTAACAAGTAAGGAGGGTGGCTTGACATGCCCACTGGGGTTATTTTGTAAACAGAGGGGACAGGAATGAGTTACTTACCTCAAAACAGTATTCAGTCCTTTCTCTACAAATATTCAAGAAACTATTTGCATCAGGGCTTCTCTCCTAACATGGGTAGAGTCATTCATTTCCTCAATGAATTTCCATTGAGAGGCCTTTGGGAACATAAACTTATCACCTAAAGTCTGTCTTCCATTGGCATTGTTAGTATAACCTTGTTGTTGAGCCCATTTGCTGAGGCTTGGCATAGTGCAGATTTTTTAAACTTATTTTTACATATTGAGGTATTAAAGCCATTTCTAGAATCTGTGCAGCAGCTCTTTTCCTCCCTTATCTGCTAGTGTATTTTCCTTACTAACACGACTATCTTTCTTCTGATGTTCCCTGCAGTGAATGATGGCCACATCCAGAGTTTCCAGTATTCCCTCAAGAATAGTTAATGCATCTTTTCCACACTTACTAGGGAAGTTCTTTGCAGTCAGCAGGACTCTTTCTTTCTAAATTGCTGAATTTGTATGCAACACAAGGAAAGCATATTTGGAATCTGTGCAAATATTAACTCTTTGGCCTTTCCCTGCTTGTGAAAGCAGTAAGTCCATCCTTTGGAGCCAAAGTATTAGATGGCAATGCCCGAGATTCTATCATCCGTGTAAGATCCACTGTTGCATAACCTGCATTTCTAACTCCTTCCTTCATAAAGCTCCTGCCATCAGTAAACCATTCAATATATGGATTTTCTAGAGGTTCATCTCATAGGTCAGGCCTCCTAGATAACCTGCTCTATGGTCTGTAGACAAGAGTGAGTTGGTTCTTCAGTACTTTCATATGACAATAGAGTAGTCAGGTTGAGGGCTTGGCTTACCTTGAAAGTTACCTGTTGTGTAGCAGGTAAAGCCACTGCCTTCAGAGTCAGCATCCCATATGAGTGGTGGTTTAAGTCCTGTCTGCTCCACTTCTGACCCAGCTCTCTGCTATGGCTTGGGAATGCAGTAGAAGATGACCCAAGTCCTTGGGCCCCTGCACCCACGTGGGAGACCTGAGGGAAGCTCCTGGCTTCGGATTGGTGCAGCTCCGGCTTTTGCGGCTAACTTGGGAGTGAACCAGCAGATAGAAGACCTCTCTCTCTTTCTCTCTCACTCTCTCTCTCTCTCTCTCTTTCTGCCTCTGCCCCTTTCTCTCTGTAACTCTGCCTTTCAAATAAATGAATAAAACATTTTAAAAGGAGAGAGACAGAGAGAGACTTACCTCAGATGAGTCTGAAAAACAGCCTGATATTTTTCTAAGGTGTACCCCTGTTAGCCATTGGCATCCTTTAATGTCTAGGAATCCTTGTACCTGGTGTTGAAATTATAATTTCAAGTGGCTGTTCTAGGTCAGCTTGGTAATTTTCTCCACCAAATTGCTGTAGTGGCAACTGCCCTTCAGCATGCAGGCCATTGTGCAGGCACTGAATCTGTTTGTTTAGAAAAGTAGGACACCAGTAGTGAGTCAGTAAACCCAGATCTTTCCCCTGTTTCTCTGCTTCAAACAGACTGCATGGTTTGTCCAAGTGAGGGATTCCTAATGTTGGAGTTTCTTTTAATAGCTCTTTAATGCTTTGGGAGACTTCTGCCTGCTCTCCTGTTCAGTAAAGTTAGTTCGTGCCAGGCCCCTTTAAAATCTCATATCATGGTTTATAAACCCAAATCCTAGAATCCATAATCTACAAAATCCTGCCATTTCCAGGAATGTCACTGTCTGTTGCTTTTTTCTGTGCAGGCCCTATAAATAATACAGCCTCCTTTCTCTTTAATGAATGGGTATAGACTATATCCTATATAGTTTATCACTTGTTTAGAAATCTGAGCTTTTGTTTGGGAAACTCTGTATCCCTGTTTTCCTATAAATTTTAAGAACTGAATGGGATTTTCAACTGAGTCCTCATCAGAGGGACTTCAAATGAGAATATTGTGTTTATATTGCGGAATTGCTCCATCCTTTGATTGGAGCTCTAAGAGCTCATTTGCAAAGAGCATTACCACACAAGTGAGTGATATCTCTGAAACTTTGAGGGAAGACTGTCCATGCATATTCCTGACTTATATTTGAGAATGCACCAGCCCATTCAAAGGGAAATGAAAACGGATTCCAGGTTTAATGGCCTGCAGAAGCAAACAACCAACCTGTAAGCTGGCTGCATCCTAAACATGGCTGACACTGGCACTTTATTCCTAGAAAGGGAAGGTTGGAAGGAAAGACCCCTACTTCCAATAGAGGGGAAAGTCTTCTCCCTCAGTGGTCAGATGTAGAAAACAGGAAATGGCTCTTCACCCTTCTGTCTTCCAGTTAGCAAAGTGGGAGGTGGGGAGGAGGATCCATATAGCAAGAATACAATATGGAGGACAAAGTCAGGTCAGCCACATTACAGCTCAAACACTAAGAACATACTTGTTCCACACCACACACTGGTTCTAAAAAACCATTTCCTTGGGTGTGGTATTGTGCTGTAGGTTAAGCTGCCATCTGAGACACCAGCATCCTATATGGGCACCGGTTCAAGTTCTGGCTGCTCTACTTCTGTTTCAGCTCCCTACTAATGTGCCTGGGAAAGCAGCCGAAGATGGCTCAAGTACTTGGGTCACTGCACCCACATGGAAGACCCAGAGCAAAGTCATGGCTCCTGGCTTTGGCCTGGGTGAGCCCTGGCCATTGAGGCTATTTTGGGAGTGAACCAGTGGATGCAAGATGAGTCTCTCTCTGTCTCTGCGTCTGTCTCTCTATAACTCTGCCTTTCAAATAAATAAATAAATCTAAAAAACAAACATAAAGATAGATCCTTAAAAATTAACACTACATTGTTTCAAATGGTACACACCTGAGCACAATATCAAGTCCACAGCTGGTGACCAACAATTACCAACAATTCCCATGTTTTATCTTTAATAATGTGTCCAGCCTGAGCCTGAGCCTGGCCTTCTACAATTATCAAGACAAAGAACAAAAGCATAAACACAAGCATTTCAAAATCTTCCTGAGACTCCAAGAACAGAGAATAGACTTTAAACTGACAAAGTGGTCTTTACAAAGAAGCTTTCTGAATCATAAAAAGATTGCAAAGCAAGTTTATTCACCCACTGACATTTTGGGGTTAAACACTCCTGGCTACTGGTTCACCGTTACGATGTGGGCAGTGAAGTTATTAATTTTTAATTCAGGTTCTTGGCTCCATTGAGTTAGAAATATTAAACAGAGACTGTTATTGTGTGCAAATAGGAACAGAGTTTATTTGGCCAAGGGGGAATATTCATAAATTCTTGCTTGAGCTTAATCCACCCTATACAGAGAAATACACATAAGTGGGCCAAAGAGCTGCCCGTAAACTGGAGAGGAAAAAAAATTGAAAACGTTACCTGTGATTGGATAGGCTTGTGCAAAAACAGGAGAGCATGAAAGTGGAAACTCTTCACTGTGCACCAAAAAGACAAGTGCAGCAATCCTGTGTGAGGTGCAAGGAAGAAATAGAGTGCTCTCCTGCTCACCTCTCTTTTTAATTTCATATGTGTCCCCGTCCCAGGCACATTAGTAGGATCAATTCAACAAGAATATATAACAATTATCAATGTATATGCACCTAACTACAGGGCACCGGTTTATCTAAAAGACTTGCCAAGGGACTTAAAGGGAGACTTAGACCCCAATACAATAGTACTGGGGGACTTCAATACTCCGCTCTCAGAAATAGACAAATCAACAGGACAGATCAACAAGGAGACAGTAGATTTAAACGACACTATAGCCCAAATGGATCTAACAGATATATACAGAACTTTCAATCCTACAGCTAAAGATGTTACATTCTTCTCAGCAGTGCATGGAACCTTCTCTAGGATTGACCACATACTAGGCCATAAAGCAAGTCTCAGCAAATTCAAAAGAATTAGAATCATACCATGCAGCTTCTCAGACCATGAAGGAATGAAGTTGGAAATTAGCAACTCAGGAATCCCTAGATCATATGCAAACACATGGAGATTGAACAACATGCTCCTGAATGAACAATGGGTCATAGAAGAAATTAAACGAGAAATCAAAAATTTTCTGGAAGTAAATGAGGATAACAGCACAACATACCAAAACTTATGGGACGCAGCAAAAGCAGTGTTAAGAGGAAAGTTTATATCAATAGGTGCCTACATCAAGAAATTGGAAAGGCACCAAATAGATGAGCTTTCAATTCACCTCAAGGATCTAGAAAACCTACAGCAAACCAGACCCAAATCTTGTAGGAGAAGAAAAATAATTAAAATCAGAGAAGAAATCAACAGGATTGAATCAAAAAAAAAATTACAAAAAATCAGCCAAATGAGGAGCTGGTTTTTTGAAAAAATAAACAAAATTGACACCCCATTGGCCCAACTAACTAAAAAAAGTAGAGAAAAGACCCAAATCAATAAAATCAGAGATGAAAAAGGAAATGTAACAACAGACACCACAGAAATAAAAAGAATCATCAGAAATTACTACAAGGACTTGTATGCCAGCAAACAGGGAAGCCTATCAGAAATGGATAGATTCCTGGACACATGCAACCTACCTAAATTGAACCAGGAAGACATCAAAAACCTAAACAAACCCATAACTGAGACAGAAATTGAAACAGTAATAAAGGCCCTCCCAACAAAGAAAAGCCCAGGACCAGATGGATTCACTGCTGAATTCTACCAGACATTTAAAGAAGAACTGACTCCAATTCTTCTCAAACTATTCAGAACAATCGAAAAAGAGGGAATCCTCCCAAATTCTTTCTATGAAGCCAGCATCACCTTAATTCCTAAGCCAGAAAAAGATGCAGCATTGAAAGAGAATTACAAACCAATATCCCTGATGAACATAGATGCAAAAATCCTTAATTTGTGTATTTTAAACCAAGTTTTCTCCATGAGCAAGTTATTCCTTATTCTCTGTAGTTGTGCTCTCCTAATCTACTAATTTCATTTAGCACAAAGATTTCTGTGTTGCTTTTAATACATATTAAGGTAAAATGAGAAATTAGGAAGTGAGTTATAAAGACATCAATCATCTATTATTAAATTTAAAAGAATCCATGTCCATTGTATCATGACATAAGTTATTAAAAACTGGAAACAAATCTCTATTACACTATGAAATAACACTAAACAGCACAGTATTTTATATATTTGAAAAGAAATTAATAAAGAGCAAGTATAAAACTGTAATTAAAATTTAACCTTATTCAGAAACATGATTACTTACAGTGTAATTTATTTCCTCTTTCTTTTCACTTCCTTGCTAAGCATTGCCATTATATTTTTAGACTATAAATCATACTTCACATTTAAATTATTTCACCTTCTCTTCTCATCTTTTCCTACAATGTTGTTAAATCTCAATTATCATTTAACCATTTATAAACCCTTGGTCTTGCATCATTTGCATAATGTAAACTCTTCAACATGTTATCAGCTTACTCATCTCCAAGTTTGTTTGGGCAGTTTCTCACTCTAGGGAATGAATGGTAGCCAGTATGCATGGTAACCATGACTCTAAATCAATGTAACAGCATGCCATTTGACTATGACCTTGTCTAAACAAGATAAGAGTCGGAGAACTCAAGGGGCTTCCATAGCCTTGGAAACTCATGACTGGAGCATAGGGAGATTACTGATGCCATAGACAGGAGTGTCAATTGGTAAAGTCAACAACAGGAGTCACTGTGCACTTACTCCTCATGTAGGATCTCTGTCCTTAATGTGCTGTGCATTGAGATTTAATGCTATAACGAGTACTCAAACAATATATTTCACTTTGTGTTTCTATGGGGGTGCAAACTGTTGAAATCTTTACTTAATGCATACTAAACTGATCTTCTGTAAGAAAAAAAAAAAAGAAATTATCAATTCCCAACTTGACTCTCACTGGGATTAAACATGACAATAGGTCTGCTCTGATTTCATCATCATTTAAAAAAATCATCTATTATTTTTCACTTTATGTTTCTGTGTGGGAGCAAACTGTTGAAATCCTTACTTAATGTATACTAAGCTGATCTTCTGTATATTAAAATAATCGAAAATGAATCTTGATGTGAATGGAAGGGGAGAGGGAGTGGGAAAGGGGAGGGTTGTGGGTGGGAGGGACGGTATGGGGGGTAAGCCATTGTAATCCATAAGTCGTACTTTGGAAATTTATATTCATTAAATAAAAGTTTAAAAAAAATGACCTAAAGATGAAAATGCAATTCAACTTTGGTTGATGGATTTTTTTTTTTTTTTTTTTTTTGACAGGCAGAGTTGACAGTGAGAGAGAGAGACAGAAAGAAAGGTCTTCCTTTACCATTGGTTCACCCTCCAATGGCCGCTACGGCCAGCGCACCGTGCTGATCCAAAGCCAGGAGCCAAGTGCTTTTCCTGGTCTCCCATGCTGGTGCAGGGCCCAAGCACTTGCGCCATCCTCTTCTGCACTCCCGGGCCACAGCAGACAGCTGGACTGGAAGAGGAGCAACCGGGACAGAATGTGGCACCCTGACCTAGAGTAGAACCTGGTGTGCAGGCACCACAAGGCGGAGGATTAGCCTATTGAGCAGCGGTGCCGGCCAGTTAATAGAATTTGAGACAAAATCTGCTGAAGATAGTAGTGACAACAAAGAGGGTTATTATAAGGCAGTCATCATTCATATATATATATGTATGTCCATGTAAGAATATATATATTGATGAACATATCCAATTCTCACAATAACTATGAATTAAGATGAGCTATTTTCTTTATTTAATAGAATATGAGGCATAAAAATGATATATAACTTTCTGAAGGATATACGTTTATTAAGAGACCTCTATTTTGAAGCCAGGAACCTCCATCTCAAATGTCCATCATCTCAGTAAAAAGAAAATACAACTCTTACTTAAATAATGAAGACCAAAAATGAAAGTTCTGACTGTCCCTGCCTCTTCCTTTCTTATTGCTAACTCACGTATAAGAATGCTTTGCTTAGAACTGAGACAATCATTTCATGACCATCATCAGAGACATCATCAACACACTCAGGAAGGTGGAGTTGACAGATGTCAGCTTTCTGTGTCCTACATTATGTTGTTGAGACACTAAAACAATGATTAAATATTCTGCTGCAGATCTTTTTTTATTGATATTAAATTTAGTTTGTGTCTTATGCTCAAAAGATATTTAGTTGAGGCAATGTCTAGTACAATATCTACCTACTAACATAAAATTCCATTTTCTTTCTTTATATTTTAATTTTAATGTAATTGCCACCCTAAAGACCCTATTCCATGACAGTCAACTTGCATTTGAAGTTCTAGTCAAAATGCCATTTACTCTTTGGAGACTTCTCAAACAAGGAAGTTAAGTGCATTTCTATTCCATTTTTTTCCATACATTTTTATGAATATTAAAGCTCTTATCAAAATAAATGTGCAAATATTTACTTTTAGATTGTGAATATCATAATGGCTATTCCACTGAGTTATTAACTATTGTATTTCTCAGCATTAAACCATAGTTTAGGATACAACAAATTTTCAATAACTGCATGCTAATAAATTAAATATGTATAGATAAAAATTTGCACTCCAATGTAGATAGGAAAATGCTTGTCAAAATAGTCTATTCACAGGGATTTTAATAATTTTAACGACCATTATTTTGTTTTTCCTAAAAATTCAACAGAAATCCATTAACATTTACCTCTGAAAAATATTTAAAACTAGTGATTAGGAATATAAAAGATAATTTTCTATTATCTGACAAAGCATCACTGAAATGGTTGCTTTACTTGATCATACTCAGGCTAAATTAAGAATTATATAATATACAAACTACTAAATCAAATATTTGAAAGAAGTTTTGGGAAACTAAAATATTTTGCAAATTAAGATACCTTATATGAATAATATTAAAGGCAAACTTAAAAAAAGGACATGAATTTAAAATAGCAGATGATTTTTTGTTTTATTTATTTATTTGTTTTTACTTAGATACCTTTATTTAAGGTATACAAACGTCACACATTTCATATATACAAATTTAAAAATATAGTGATTCTCCCCACCCTACTCTCCCTCCTGCCTACACTCCCCTCTCCTTCTTCCTCCTCCCTGACCTATTTCCATTCATATTTTATTTTTTAATTTTATTTAAGTTATATAAGTTTCATGTTTTTCATATATACAGATTTAGGAACATGTTGACATCCCCTCATTCGCCTCCTCCGCCTCATGCTCCAACACTTCTTCTTCCTCCCTCTCACATTACTACTCTTAATTTTTACAAAGATTTATTTTGAACTTACTTAATGATCTTATAGTTAACCCCACACTAAGTAAAAGTGTTCAACAAATAGTATGAAGAGGAAAAAAAAATAGAGCACTGTTCCTCAATGGAAGAGACAAGGGTTGTAAACAAACATCAAATCTCAAAATGCTTATTTCACTCAAAAATGTTCCATTTCAGGCACTCTATTAGTTACATTGGATCAGGAAAAACATATGATATCTGTCTTTTTGGGACTTACTTATTTCACCAAGTACAATGTTTTCCTAATGCATCCATTTTGTTGTAAATGACAGGATTTCATTTTTATGGCTGTGTAATATTCCGCGGTATATACATCTCATAATTTCCTTATCCGGTGTTCAATTGACAGACATTTGGCTTGATTCCATATTTTACCTATTGTGAGTTGAGTTTGAATTGAATATAAGTGTACAGATAACTCTTTCCAATGTTGATTTCATTTCCCTTGGATAAATTCCCAGGAGTGGGATGGCTGGGTCATACAGTAGGTCTATATTCAGGGTTCTGAGTTATCTCCATACTGTCTTCCACAGTGGCTTTCCTGGTTTAAATTCCCACCAACAGCGGACCAAGGTACCTTTTTCTCCACATCTTTGCCAGAATTTATCATTTGTTGATTTCTACATGTGAGGCATTGTAACTAGAGTGAGGTGAAACCTCACCATGGTTTTGATTTGCATTTCCCAAATGGCTAGTGATTCTGAGCATTTTCTTTTTTTTTTAATTTTTAAACTATTATTTAATAAATATAAATTTCCAAAGTACAGTTTATGGATTACAATGACTTTCCCCCCCCATAACTTCCCTCCCACCGCAACCCTCCCATCTCCCCCTCCCTCTCCCATTCCATTCGCATCAAGATTCATTTTCAATTATCTTTATATACAGAAGATCAATTTAGTATATATTAAGTAAAGATTTCAACAGTTTGCACCCACACAGAAACACAAAGTGAAAAACACTGTTTGAGTACTCATTATAGCATTAATTCACATTGTACAACACATTAAGGACAAAGATCCTACATGAAGAGTAAATGCACAGTGACTCCTGTTGTTGACTTAGCAAATTGACACTCTTGTTTATGGCATCAGTAATCACCCTAGGCTCTTGTCATGAGCTGCCAAGGCTATGGAAGCATTTTGAGTTTTCCGACTCTGTTCTTATTTAGACAAAGTCATAGTCAAAGTGGAAGTTCTCTCCTCACTTCAGAGAAAGGTACCTCCTTCTTTGATGGACGGTTCTTTCCACTGGGATCTCACTCACAGAGATCTTTTGTTTAGGTGTTTGTTTGTTTTTGCCAGAGTGTCTTGGCTTTCCATGCCTAAAAAACTCTCATGGGCTCTTCAGCCAGATCTTAATGTTTAAGGGCTGATTCTGAGGCCGGAGTGCTGTTTATGCATCTGCCATTCTTTGAGTCTGCTGTGTATCCCACTTCCCATATTGGATCGTTCTCTCCTTCTTAATTCTATCAAATAAAGTTAGAAACATGCCAGGGGATTCCAATTCAATCCCATCAAGGTGGCATGTACCAATGCCATCTCACTAGTCCAAGTGATCAATTTCAGTTCACAATTGATCATAATGATAGGACTAAGAGTCAAAGAGATCACATAAACAAGACTGGTGTCTGCTAATACTATCTGATCCTGAGCAGCTTCTCAAGTGTCTGCTAACCATTTGAATTTCCCCTCTTAAAAAATGTCCTTTCAAGTTCTTTGCCCATTTCTAAAAATATTTTAACATCTGTAGGCTTCCCAGAGTATTTAAAAAATTTCTAATTTTTCAAAAAGTATTAACTTTTCATATTTTCTGTAATATTTTACATTCCTACCAGCAGGGTAAAAGCATTTCAATTTTTCAAAACCTCTCTGAAACTTATTATTATTTGTTTTTTTAATAATAGCCATTTTAGAGGCTTAAGAAGATAATTACCATGTGTTTTGCATTTACCTGATAAATAATGATCTTGAACATCTCTTCTTCATTCTGTTGCCCATTTGTATGCCTTCTTAGGAGAAATGTCTGTCCCAGTCTTTTGCTTGTTTTTTTTCTTAGTTTATTTTTATTGTTGCTGTTGTACTGCTATTGAGTTGTAGAAGTTCCTTATATATTTTAGAAATTAACTCCTTATCAAATGTATGGTCTGCAAGTATTCTCTCCCACTATGTAGGTTACTTTTTCATTCTGATCACTGTTTCACTCATTGTGTATAAACTTTTGAATTTGATATTATCCCCATATGATCCAGCAATCTCACTAAGATAGAGAAATAACCTAGATGTCTGCTAAGAGTTAAATAAAGATGTGTAATATATTTGCATATGTATAAATATTTATACATACACAATAACAATATTATATATTAATCAGTCTTTAAAAAGAGGTAAATTATGTCATTTTCAGTAATATGGATTAGTCTGTAGGATTTCATAAAAACTGAAAAATTCCAGTTACAGAAAGACAAACACTGAGTGATCACACCTAAATGAATTATCTACAATAATCAAACTCATAAGTGTAAAATGATGATGGCTGGGTGCTAGAGTGTGTGGAAAACTGGAACTTGCTTTCAAGCTGATGTAAAATGCTGAGAAAGTATGATGAATAAGCTGTAGAGATATGGTATTAAACATAGATATGATAATTAACCCAATATTATGTGCTTCAGAAATTATTAATTGGGTAGGTCTCATGTGAAGTGTTCTGGTCCCCCACCTCAAAATCAAAACCACAACCAAACCAAATAACAAAATTTGAACAAAAAAATTGCAAGAAGTCTTGGATATATCTATTATCTTAATTGTGGAAACAGTGTCAAAGATGTTTGCAAGTGTCCAAATTCATAAAAGTGTACACATTAAATATGTGTAGTTCTTTGTATATCAACTGTATCATAGTAAAGCTGTTAGAAATATACCCTGTCTTGCTAATATAGGAAAGCCTATCCATTCCTTCAAGACATAGAAAGCTTTTAGGGGGTTAGAGAGAAAATTGTTTTATTTGGTAGATGAAAAAATAGGAGGCTTTTCTAAAAATATCCAAATATAGTACTGAAATTTATTTCAACATAGAAATTTTAAATATGAATGCATAATGATACTATACTTGTGATAATTGACAATACCTAGTTGCATAAATGAACAAGAAGAGTGACCTGAAATCCAAAATGAGTGAATTGTAGGAGAAAATGGTGGGTCATACAGGAAGATATGGGGATTAGTTAAGTAAATTATGAGAAGAAATAAGTCTCGGCTTTTTTTTTTTTTTTTCCCACCTACCATTCATGAATCACTGATTTGTGTTTCTGTTTTATGCAATTTTCCTTGGTTTCTTTAGAGTCTGTTTTCTATCCTTGCTATGCCATTGAGAAAAACTTGTTCTTTATCACAACTGTAGTTGTTGGCATGTTTTGTATGTGTTATAAGTTAATATCTTCAGGTCAGCCTTGTGATGCAGTGGGTTAAGCCCCTGCCTGCAATGCCAGCATCCCTTTTGAGCTCCTGGTCCAGTCCTGGCTGTTGCACTTCTGATCCAAATTCCTGATAATGTTCCTGGAAAAGCATGCCCAAGGCCATGGGCTCTTTACCCACATGGGAACCCCAGACGGAGTTCAAGTCTCCTAATTCTGGCATGGCCCAGCCCTGGCTGTGGAGGCCATTTGGAAAGGCAGCCAGCAGTTGGAAACTCTCTCTCACTCTCTCTATGTAACTCTGCCTTTCAAATAAATGAGTACGCTTTTAAAAATTAAAATATCTCATTAACAAAAAGAGGTAATATGTAGATACCTTTAAAAAGTTCATGAAAATGAATTTTATGAAAAAACTTGCATGAATTTCAAAATTTTTGCACCAAAATTAACTTATTTTTAAATTCCCTCTTATGTTAATTTTATAAAATGTGCTTTTATAGTAACAAATCTTTTTAAATAAAATTAAATGAAAGTCATAAAGAAAATAAGATTAAGTTGAATTGATAAAGTTATTCTGTGTTACTGCATTAGGACACACAATAATTTAATTTTGTTTAATAACGCTAATATCTTTCATGTCATTAAAATATTTGATTTTCACTTTCCAGAAAGAACAGGATGTTGCAATTAGGAAAGGACATTTAGCATTCTAGAGCTCTGTATGGATATCCTCTTTGACTTTCATGAGCTTTCTAAATTCTTTGCTAAAATTTCCTGTTCCAGTGCTTTTCCTTTAAATTAGACTAGGTGAGGAATTCAGTAACCAAGTGAGCATCAGTAACATTGCTCCTCCAAGATGCAGAAACAATTTGATTCACAGTTTCAAACAGTTTCAAGGACTGTAGCTTTAATTAAAGTTTAAATGAAATCAGTTCTCTTGTTGCTTTTTACTCTTCAGGGATTTCACTCTTTTTCAAGATTGTACCTTGGGTGCTAATGCAAAATTTTGGCTAACACAGGACTTATTGTTTGGAACAGGGAATTTCAAGTGACATTTGTGCCAATTCTATTTCCATTGAATTTATTTGTCATGTTGTTTGTGATTTCCAATGTAGATTACCATATTTTTACACAATATTTCATTTTAATTTCCTTTCTTGATTTCCCAGAGGATGGGTTAAAGATTAATTTTTATAACTTCTAGTGTAAAGTTAATGCTTTATCTCAAATTAATAATTCACTCTCTTACCAAGCTTGAAATGATTTTGCAGGTCATTGTAACATTTGGGACTCAATTCAATTCAGCTAATAGGCAGCTAAACCATCTTTCAGGTCCTTGGAGAGATGAGGAAATGTTGTGGAGATTGTATATGTTTTTTGGTACTTTTTTTACTCCATTTTTAAAGACCATTCCATTTTTAGATGACTTGAGACTTCAACGGTTAGGGAAGGGGTTGGTATTGGGGAGCAGCAGGTTAAGCCAATTCTTGCAATGCTAGCATTGCTTTATTTTATTTTTATTTACTTATTTATTAACTTATTTTGTTTATGACATGTATTTATTTTTTAGCTTCCTGCTAATGTGCCAGGGAAGGGAGCAGAGGATGGTCCAAATATTTTGGTCCTGGCATACATGGGGGGAACCAGGATGGAGCTTCCGGTTCCTGACTTCAGCCTGGCCCAGACTTGGTTGTTATGACCATTTGGAGAATGAGCCAGTAGATAAAAGATGTCTCTGTGTGTGTGTGTGTGTGTGCGCGTTGCACTGCCTTTCAAATAAACAAGCAAATCTTCTTTAAAAAATGAGGGAAAACTCAGTCATGTGTAACTCATAGCATATTCAGGGTCCATTCTCTACAGACTAAAAAAGTCGTCCACAGAAAAGTGGTATTTGATGTTACAAGGTTAATTTTAAATCAAGATTTCTTTAATGATTTTTATCATTATTTTGAGTATAAAAAGTTAATCATACGATATAAATAATAGTACTCTTCTACAAACTCTCCTAAGCCTATCCACCCTAGTAGTTTTTCTTTTTTTTTTTTTTTTTTTTTTTTCTGACAGGCAGAGTGGACAGTGAGAGAGAGAGAGACAGAAAGAAAGGTCTTCCTTTGCCGTTGGTTCACCCTCCAATGACCACCACGGCCGGCGCGCTGCGGCCGGTGCACCGCGCTGATCCGATGGCAGGAGCCAGGTACTTCTCCTGGTCTCCCATGGGGTGCAGGGCCCAAGCACTTGGGCCATCCTCCACTGCACTCCCTGGCCACAGCAGAGAGCTGGCCTGGAAGAGGCCTGGAAGAGGAGGAGGAGGAGGAGGAGGAGTCCAGCGCCCTGACCGGGACTAGAACCCGGTGTGCTGGCGCCGCAAGGCGGAGGATTAGCCTAGTGAGCCGCGGCACCGGCTTCCCTAGTAGTTTTTCTAAGACGGACAGAAAAGTTGTGAGTGATTCACATTGTATTCTACACTACCTAGCATGGTCTGGCACCAAGTTCCTAGCACAACTAAAGAGAAAAGGAACAAAACCAATGAGGGAGAGGGAGAGGGAGAAAGGGAGAGGGAGAGAGAGAGAGAGGTGGGGGAGACAGAGTGAGAGAAAGGGAGGGAGAACAAGAACGAGAGCAAGAGTGAGAGCATGAGCACCTCTTTAAAATTCTAAATATATCCTGTTGAGGTAAATAAATGTTATCTTATCAGAGTCTTACTGTGTTTCTTTATAATTAAAGATTTATGTTTTAGAGATTTATTTATTAATTTATTTGAAAGGCAGCATGATAGAGAGGGAGAGAGGAAGAGAGGTAGAGAGAGAGATAGAGAGAGAGGGAGAGAGAGAGAGAGAGAGAGAGAGAGAGAGAGAGATTTTCCTTCTCGTGGTTCTCTATCTAAATGTCCTTTACAGCCAGAGTTAGACTACACCAAAGCCAGGAGCCAGGAATTCCAATCATGCCCCCCATGTGGGTAGAAGGATGCCAAGTAGTTGAACCATCACCTGCTTCCTTCAAGGTGCAGTGGCAGAAAGCTGTATTGGAAACACAAAGTAACTGGGATATTAGGATGTAGGACGTGGGCTGCTCAAGCAGTGGCTTAATCCATGGCACCACAGTGCCCTGCTCACCACCTGCTTCATACTTGTCATACTGGTCTTATTTCAGGCCTGCTAAGCCTCGAAGTTTTTACTCTTTCCCGAGAGAGATTAATAAATAACATTCCTTAGAATTTTATTTGCAGAGCACTTAGCCTCTCCACTCATTCATCTGAATAACCTCACTTTCTCTGTCTTGCCATGAGCATCTAGTTCTCAGAATGACCTTTTTTGACCACTTAGGTATAAATCATTTCCTATTTACTTCACATATTCAGACAACAGTGTTTTAATTCTTGTACTTTTATAGCACTTTGTGTGGCTACTTCATTAGAGCTCACCTCCCTGCATTGACTACAGATCCATGAGTACAGCTCT